>NC_138133.1:72393321-73748321 GCF_964188305.1 Podarcis bocagei
TCTGACAATACATGTGTCTGACAAGCTGCTTTTGCATTTTCTCCTTGTTCTGCTAAAGATAGGCATGATGATTGAAACTGTCGCTGGCAGCCTGGGAATGTTTCTCTTTTGAGTGTAGACTTTGAAAATCATGCAGTTGTGGCAAGATCCCTGCATGGTTAGCTTAGCAGCACAAGAGGATGATCGGATACGCTTGTGCCAGGCACACAGCGACAGTATATGTGTATAATAACTCCTCATTTTACTGAATTCTGCTGGCGAGTGCCAACAGGATTGGAGTCAAACTGGACTACTGAGAAGAGGAAAGCATTAGCAGACTTGGGCAAACCCCAAGGTTTGCAGGAGTATGTTATAAAAAACAAACTTAAGAGGGTAACTCTCAACGCCACCAACAGGGAAGACAGCTGTAAATGCCGCAAACTCCAAACCTGTACATATTTTATACACGGGTCAAAACCCAATTAAGAATTCAGCGTGAAATGCTGTGAAATGTAGATGGAATGGGGAAATGGAGATCCATTCATAACAACTGCAAGCAGTTGGCATCATAGTTTCATTTGGTTTGATCACTGCAACCTTGAAAAATACAACAAATGACAGGCCAGTGAAGAAGATACTGAGGAACTTCTCAAAAAAGAGAACTATGTGAGGCAGAACAGTTCTTACATTCTTACGGTACATTTCACTTCGGGTGGAGGAGCCGATTTGCAGATTATATTTGGATTCATGGTTAAGCCCATTTTCATGCTTATTCACAAAGTGGCAGCGCCCAACATTTTTGTCATGCATCTCTGATGGGAGTTGTCTATAGTAGAGAAAGAATGAATTTAGAAACTTTTTTTAAAAATGTTTCTTAGAGTGCTTTAAAAAAAAATTAAATGGTTTTCCAACTCCGGAAAGCAAGCGCCATGGATTTTTAAAATTATCATTAAGGCAGCTCTGCCATAATTTATGTTAAGAGGTTTTGGCCTGTTTATGTATTGTGGAATTTGGCAAAATTAGTAATGTGATATTCCATATTTAGCAAACCTATCAAGCAATAAATAATGACACATGACTGTATGTGAGTGCTGTTCAGGGGTTTTTTCTGGAGGTTTTTCTTTTTCTTTTTTTTTTTGGTGGTCGTGAAACAGCCAGGATCTTCCAATCCAAATTTTGCAGTATTAGGCGGTGTGTTGTACTCTGAACTAAACCAGATGCTGATCAGCTCTGTTCCTATTATCGACTCAATGCCGAGATGGTAACCAGACCTTATTTGCGACGTTAACATTTGGAACAAATTAACAGCAGTTAGACTGAAATGAGAAACCTCCAGTTTACTAAAAGGTTCAAAACATGTAATGCCGTAAAATCAGAAAGCCTGTAGTGTGTTAAATAGAAATAAATAAGTTAACTGTCTGTCATGCTTTCCCCATGAAGGATGTGTTATTTCCACTTTGAATGCCCACTTCTTCTTTTTTAAGGAGTATTCAGTGTACCATCAAGGGCACAGACAACACGATCCTAAATCAATGTGCTTTGTGAAAATCATCCACCACTGGGTGTGTTTTTTGGGTTTTTGTTCCTCCAGGCCATTTGAATCCGACACTCTTGCTTTAGGAGAAAGTGGAAGGAAAAGTTTTATTTCTTTCTGTTTTCTTTACTATTAGAACAGCAAGTAAATTCACTCAAGAACAAGTGATTTCAGTATTATTAACTTGTTCTAGATCTACTTCAACTCTTGGTGTAACATCCAACACAGACTCCCTCTTCCAACAGAGCGAACTTCACAAAATGTGACTTCTCCTTTCTTCCCCCTGGGCACCTCTGGGCATTGAGGGACCTTTGGAGAAAATTTGGGGGAAATGTAGGGGAAGGCAAGGAAGTTGGAACCTCTGTTGCACAAGCAGAAGTCCCCTTGCATAACATTGGACGTCACCCTTTGCCTAGAAATGTTTGCTCTGTACAGTTTTATTGTCTTAGTTAATTTTCTCACTCTGCTGCATTTCATGATAGCTACACATTAAAAAAACATTCCTGTTGATTTTTTTTTATTCATTATTTTGTCAGTTTCAATATAATAGTATTATTTATTTATTTTTGCAACTAGTACAAAAACATAAACTATAACATATAAAATAGTACATGCAGTATTTGGAGGGCACCCCATTGACCCCGTTTGTGGTTTAGCCAAAAGATCACCACCTGCCATGTACTATATACTCATCCAGACTTCTGATACACTTCTTCGGGTACACCTGCCAAATGAGGAAAGTTGGATGGATACAGCAGAAAGGGTCTTTTCAGCGTTGGCACCATAGAAATGGAATGCCTTCCCTGGAGAGGCTCGTCTGGTGCCTGCATTATGGTATTTTCAGCCCTAGATGAAGATCCTCCCCCCACCCAGTGTTCTCAATCAGAAATATTTTTAGGTCTTTTGTACTGATGTCATTCCATCCTACTGGATTCCCCCCCCCCCCAGTTTAATTCTTTCAGATTTTATTTTCAGAGTGTATTTTCTTGGTATTATGTGGCCTTTTTATTTGTAAACTGCCCAGAAAACTGTTGTTTTTGGACAGTATATAAAGATTTCTTTTCAAGGCCACTTACAAATATCTTAATCTCATCTAGCCTGCCCTTCCTAACGTTGGAACTTAACCACTTCTTCTGAGTTCTGCAAATAAATCCTGGGCTGCTATTCCTGTCCTCTTGTGTTTCATATACTTAGCTTATTTTGCTTCTAGTTTCTATTCTCTTTTAGCCCCCTTCTACTATGGACTCCTGGGACGCGGGTGGTGCTGTGGGTTAAACCACAGAGCCTAGGACTTGCCAATCAGAAGGTCGGCGGTTCAAATCCCTGTGATGAGGTGAGCTTCCGTTGCTCGGTCCCTGCTCCTGCCAACCTAGCAGTTCGAAAGCACGTCAAAGTGCAAGTAGATAAATAGGTACCGCTCCAGCGGGAAGGTAAACGGCATTTCCGTGCGCTGCTCTGGTTCGCCAGAAGCGGCTTAGTCATGCTGGCCACATGACCCGGAAGCTGTACGCCAGCTCCCTTGGCCAATAAAGCGAGATGAGCGCCGCAACCCCAGAGTCGGCCATGACTGGACCTAATGGTCAATGGTCCCTTTACCTTTTTACTATGGACTCCAGCTTGGGGCCATTGTAAACGGTGGTTGACTGCCAGCATGGGAAAGCCAGTGTAGGGTAGTGGTTAGTGTAGAACCAGTACTTGGGAGCCCTGGGTTCAAATCCCCACTTACCCATGAACCTCACTTGGTAACCTTGGGGAAGCTAACACTCTCTCAGCTTCACCTACTCAAAGGTTCGTTGTAACCACATAAACCACCTTGAGCTCCTTGGAGGAAAGCTGAGATATAAACATAATAACTATTATTATTTTGGGGGAAATAACTTTTATTTGATTTTACAAGTATAAAATAATAACAATACAATATTTAGAGATTTCTCCAAATCTCTAGACTTCCCGTGTTCCCCTCTGTAGGTCCTATTCATAGAATCATAGAATCATAGAGTTGGAAGAGACCACAAGGGCCATCGAGTCCAACCCCCTGCCAAGCAGGAAACACCATCAGAGCACTCCTGACATATGGTTGTCAAGCCTCTGCTTAAAGACCTCCAAAGAAGGAGACTCCACCACACTCCTTGGCAGCAAATTCCACTGTCGAACAGCTCTTACTGTCAGGAAGTTCTTCCTAATGTTTAGGTGGAATCTTCTTTCTTGTAGTTTGGATCCATTGCTCCGTGTCCGCTTCTCTGGAGCAGCAGAAAACAACCTTTCTCCCTCCTCTATGTGACATCCTTTTATATATTTGAACATGGCTATCATATCACCCCTTAACCTCCTCTTCTCCAGGCTAAACATGCCCAGCTCCCTTAGCCGTTCCTCATAAGGCATCGTTTCCAGGCCTTTGACCATTTTTTAAGGTTATTATTAACCTTTTCAACTGCATATTATTTCATCATCCAAATTTTATGTCTCTCTGTTTTGTCCATAATATTGTCTGCATTACAAGTGTTATTGCAATCCTGCTAATGCTTTCATCTGCTTACAGTGGTCTCTCAAGTAAATTATAACACCCCCCCTTCTTTATTGAAGTTTTGGCCTTCGTGGTTCCAGAGCTTTCCGGTCAGTTTTGCCATTTCAGCATAATCCAGCAGCTTAGTTTACCATTCTTCTCTGGTAGGGACATTGTCTTCTTTCCTTAAATGTAATAATAATTGTTGTTGTTGTACCCCTCCCATCTTTCCATAGCTGTCAACGTTTCCCTTTTTTAAAGGGAAATTCCCTTATTCTGAATAGGATTCCTCACAAGAAAAGGGAAAAGTTGAAAAGCGTCTTTCAGCTCCGGGGTCCAAATTAAAGGGCAGTAATCTAATGTGATTGGATAAACACATCCTTTTAACTGGAGTTTTCTTGCGATTAAATATGTTTCGGAAGGTCCGTTCCCCCCCCCCCACAAGCCTTTGGCCTGCTCTCTATTAGAATTTTGTTACTTTCTGGAATACATTGTTTGTGTTCGTTCTCTCTCTCTGTCTCATATCTATGGTCCATTACTCTTTGGAGTTGCGTGTCTTTGAATCCCCCCTCCAATCATATTACATTGCTTTTAATCTTCCCAGTGTTTAGCTATCTCGCTCTGTTTTTAAGAGTGGAAAAGTAAATGGGTTTAATAAATAAAATATTTAAAAACTTGTTAATGGAACTGTAATTTTCTGAAAGAATAAGCACCAATTCCTAGCGCTGGCGTGCTTCCTAGAAAGAACGGGATGGCGTTTTATACAATCTAGCACCTTATAAAACCCAAACGTCTTGCTCGGTGGATACCAAAAACTCTCTAGCAGCCATTTGGAGCAGCTGCAGTCAAGATTGAGTGCATGGTGCGGTTCAAAGACATGGCAGAAACAACCAGAGCCACCTTTCAAATCAGATCCGTATGAAGATGTCTCTGACAAGGAGGAAGATGCTTTCAAGTGAGATCCTGCTAGCTAGAATGCCAGATCCCCCTGGCAGCAGATCTCAGAGCACAGAAGCTTTCTGCTTTGGTGGACAAGCTGTGGTCAAGGCTGGCAATGCATAACTTTTCCCAGACCACGCCTTTAGGAACAGCAGAAGCAGCTGGGAAGCGAGGAGTTCAGGGATATGTTTTTTTTAAAAAAAATTATAAGTTGCGTGTCTTTGCTTCTTTGTGTTATTTTATGCAATGTGACTTGCTGTTATTTTTATTGATTATAGTTTTATTGATTATACAATTATTTATTGTAATTGTTAAGAGTGAATTTCTGTTTATTCTTTGCTGGTATTTAATTTTATTGTGTATTGTTATGCTCTAATGGCTTATCGAACATTATTTGTTCATTTCAAAGTTATGTCTTTATGATGACATTTTTGCATTGGATTAGATTGTTGTAAGGTTTACTACTTTTGCTGTTTCTTCAGCTTGTAAACTGCCTTAGGTATACAGTCATACCTTGGGTTAAAGTCGCTTCAGGTTGAGCGTTTTCAGGTTACGCTCCGCGGCAACCCAGAAGTAACGGAACGCGTTACTTCCGGGTTTCGCCACTCGCGCATGCGCAGACGCTCAAAATGACGTCATGCACAGAAGCAGCGAATCACGATCAGTGCACGCGCAGACGCAGGTTGCGTTCTGCTCTGGATGCAAACGGGGCTCGGGAATGGATCCCATTCGCATCGAGAGGTACCACTGTAGTAATATAGAAAAGTGGTGTACAAATTAAAAATGAAATTAAATGAAACCTACAGCTGGAAGCAGGGACGCGGGTGGCGCTGTGGGTTAAACCACAGAGCCTAGGACTTGCTGATCAGAATTTCTGCGGTTCAAATCCCTGTGACGGGGTCAGCTCCTGTTGCTCAGTCCCTGCTCCTGCCAACCTAGCAGTTCGAAAGCACATCAAAGTGCAAGTAGATAAATACGTACCACTCCAGTGGAAGATAAACAGCATTTCCATGCGCTGCTCTGGTTCGCCAGAAGCGGCTTAGTCATGTTGGCCACATGACCCGGAAGATGTACGCCGGCTCCTTCGGCCAATAAAGCAAGATGAGTGCCGCAACCCCAGAGTCGGTCACGACTGGACCTAATGGTCAGGGGTCCCTTTACCTTTACTTTACAGCTGGAAGTGAGCAATTTAAGGCAGATGTAAATCTATGGGGATGAGAGGGGGAAGAGCTGCAAGTGGGGCTTATGTGTAGACCTCCAACAGAACTCAGGATCCCACAGAACCTGTTGTCATAGTAGAGCAGCCCAAATTACCCAGATGCAAGGTCCTTGCATTTGGACCCTGCCTTGATTTCAGACTCCTTTCTTTCACACCCACCCACCCACCCACCCAGGAGCTAAGGCAGCATTGGGTTCAGCAAGATGCACAGAGTCAGCAGAAGAATGCTCATCTGGCAGCAAAGGGGCGTCACTATTAGGGGACTACTCTAGAGAAGGCAGGGAAGACGTATATTCATTGGGACCCAGCAGATAACTCTGCCCCAGGCCTATTCCTTTTTTTAAAAAAAAGCTTTTATTTATACTTTTCAAATTTATACATTTCATTAATTTTACAATCATTTTAACATTTCAAAGTTTGACTTCCTTCCCCCTCTTTGTGTGGTTCCTTCAATTTATTTTGAAATATCTTCTGCATATCCAAATTCATTTAATTATCTACTTTAAATATATACTCTTATGAAACTGCAGGTTATTACAATAATCCTGCCCATGTTTTTAATCTGTTTCCAAATTATCTGTAAATATTCAATAAATCATTTCCAAGTTTGCTATCTTGATTTTTTTATTCTTCCGGTAAGTTTCACCATTTCTGCATATAAGTTTTTGTATCCATTCCTCCTTTGCTGGGACTTCTGCTTCTTTCCATTTTGGGGCAAGTAGCATTCTTGCTGATGTAGTAGCATACATAAATAAATTACTATACAGTTTCAGTAGTTCTGTCCCTATAATTTCCAAAAGAAAAGCTTCTGGTTTTTTGGTTGTTGTTTTTTTACAAAGGTTATTTTGAACATCCTTTTCAATTCATTATATATCATTTCCCAGTAAGCTTTAACCTTACTGCAAGGCCACCACATATGATAAGAAGAACCTTCTTTCTCTTTACTTTTACAACACTTGTTTGATTTCATTATACATTTTTGCCAGTTTACTCGGTGTTAGAGACCCAGTCCATTCGTAGCTGACTTCCACACTGTCCTGCAAGAGCAGCAGCAGTTTATTCCAGCTCCAGCTTTTGCTTGTCTTGCTCCAAAGTATGGGGAACTGGTGAGACAGAAGAACAGTTGCCTTAAGGCAGCCAATCCCCAACACAATGTTCTCCAGATGTTGCCAGACTCCAACTCCCATCAGCCCCACCTCAGCAGATGTATACCTAGGCCCTGTTGCATCTTGTATCATCATCCCTCTGTCCCTTGCGCCCCTAGCAAGGAGATGTATGGGCGTCCACACACCTTGCCCAACCACCCAGAGCAGCAGAGGAGTGGCCCAGGAAGCATGTAGGTGGGCTCTTAGCCACTCCAAGCCAGAGTGGAAAGTTGTGTTTTTTTGTGCCTGGGTCCTTGACAGAGACCAACCTCCCCAACACCTAGCTATGCCCCTGCACCTCAGCATGGCCAATGGTCAGGGATGATGGGATCCGTAGTCCAGCCACACCTGGAGGGCTGACAAGCTTATCATCCTTGGGAGATGGAAATAACAATGGAGGGAAGTGACAATAGTTATTAAGAGTGTTGGTACTAATGTGATATAGCCTTCGTTTTCCAATCTCATTGATCTGCTCCCGCTATTGCCTTCAGTCAGACAGCTTTTTTTAATTACTACAAAGGCTGGAATAGGAAGCTGCTCAGACTATTGATCCATCTTGCCTGGTATTGCCTGTTTTGATTGGCAGGGACTCGGGCTGGGGGTCTTTCCCATTGGTTCCAGCCAGATGCCCTCCAAGCCTCTCTGTATGGCTCTCATAACTCTCCCCAGGCCACACCTTCTTTCTGCAGGCCACACCCCTCACTGGGCCTTGCTTCATACCTCAAGTGTATTCTTCCTGGGTGAATGTGTCTGCAGATACTCTCCTACTGTACAAAGGGACGTGGGTGGCACTGTGGTCTAAACCACTGAGCCTCTTGGGCTTGTTGATCAGAAGGTCGGTGGTTCGAATCCCCGCAATGGAGTGAACTCCCGTTGCTCTGTCCCAGCTCCTGCCAACCTAGTGGCTTGAAAGCATGCCAGTGCAAGTAGATAAATAGGTACTGCTGCGGCGGGGAAGTAAATGGCATTTCTATGCACTCTGGTTTCCGTCACGGTATTCTATTGCACTGGAAGTGGTTTAGTCATGCTGGCCACATGACCCAGAAAGCTGTCTGTGGACAAACAATGGCTCCCTTGGCCTGAAAGCGAGATGAGCGCTGCAACCCCATAGTCTCCTTTGACTGGACTTAACCATCCAGGGGACCTTTACCTTTTTACTGTACAAAGGTAGAATTTACATTTGTTGCTTTGCCCACTTTGCGGCCCTCAGAAGGTTGTCAAAAAGAGAATGTGGCCCTCAAGCTGAAAAAAACTCCAATAATAATAATAATAATAATAATAATAATAATAATAATAATACAACTGTAGATGCTCCGAGCAGTGTATAGAATTTTCTGCATTAAAAAATGTGCTCTACCACTGATCTATGGTCCTTCCCACAAAAAGAAAAGAGAAAAAATAATGCCCTGCTTGACAAGACATCATAGTGGAACACTAAAACACATTTATGTACCGTACTATGGGCAAAAAATGCTCCTTTCGTGCCATTTTCAACTCTCCCTAAAAAGCAATCATTTTGTCTCCAGCCCTCGTATGCAGTAAATTGTGCTACATAAATAGTAATATGTTTTTAAAAAGATTAAATCCAAGCAGAACATGTTAGAATGACTGGCAGGCAGAGGAAACCCCTATTCAATATTGGATTTCTGTATTTATTCCTTAATGCTGTTAAAAGGCACCTGATGTAAAAGAAATGATTGTTAAGTGTAGCCAGGAGTCTTGAACCTATTCCAGAAAGGCTTTTTGTAGATCTGATATAAAGTCCCTGTCTCTCCAGATAAGATGGAGTTAACTCGCTGCTCACTTTCTGTGCAACCCTTGATCAGATGTATGCCATTTTCCTTTCAAAGTTACCAACACACTTAAAAAAAACACACCCTTGCCAGATGTCTCTTTGACCTAGTGTGGTCTACCTTAGTTTACCTTCCACCCCCTTTTAATCTGCTTGTATATGTGATGTATCAAGTCCCAATAGTGTTTCCATAGCTTGGAGATTAAATACAAAATCAAACACAACCATCATCCTGGCCTATTACTATCCTCCTCCCGATTCTCCTCACAACGCAGTTTAATTATTTGAAATGTTACCTGATAAATAGTGTAATCAGAAGAATTCCACCTCCACTTTAACTACTTCCCCATCACATTTTTCTAATTTGGGACAGGTTTTAGATTACGACTTCTAAATTTATGTAAACTTCCAATCAGTGATTAATGTTACAAGCTACAGGCTGTGCCTTAAGGACACTTAAATGGAAAGGTGGGGTGGGGTGGGGGGACCACAAACAAGGGTTAGGCTTGTCATGTTCGTGACTTTGGTGATGCAAAGCATAACCTTTGGGGAGGTTTCACATGAAAGGTCATGACCTCTGTAACCTTGCCGGTGAGACTTCAGCATGAATTTTCCAGAAACTGGCCCCCTTCTGTTTGATGGTGTGGGACTAAGGGAGAGAGAGTTAAGCCAAGCTTATCAAATGCTATTTTGAAATGTAATTGAAGCCATAATTAGCATGAACGGTGCAAGCTGAATGAAAAGTCAGCTGTGTGTTGGCCACAGGGACTGCAGATAACTAGTATTAGAGGGGATTCACTGATATTGCAATCACTCTGGAGGTGGGGGATGGGAGAGACAGACTCCTATCAAAATGGGGTCCATTAAGTGGATATCTTTGGCCTTCCAGGGGTTGGACTCCAACTCCCATCAGCCTCAGCCGGCATAGCCAGTGGTCAGGCATGATGGGAGTTCATGCCTCTGGAATGACTTCCCCTTTGAAGTGCATCCAATTCAGGGATGGATTAATATGCCTATTTTGGTTTCCCTCCATTTCTCATTTTTCCAGTCTTAAACTCAGTCCTCCACACTTCTGCAGCAATTTGCATTTTTTAAAAAAAATCTTGAAAATTCATCAGCATGTCCATGTGAATTTCCCCCAATAAAAACATTTTTGTATGGATGAATTTACATGTTTTGATAGCAATTTCCCCTTATTATAATGTGTTTTTGTGTGTTGTTTTCACAAATATATACATTTTTATGCAGTTTCTCCCCAATATATGAATTTTTGTATACAATGTTTCACTGGAGAACTGTAATGCAGAATGTGAAGGATTTTGAAGGATGCCTATGTTTCGGTCAGCGCATTAGTTTGAGAAGTGCAAATTAGGTAGTTCCTAGACAGCATCTTAAAAAGCAGAGACATCACCTTGCCAACAAAGGTCCGTATAGTTAAAGCTATGGTTTTCCCAGTAGTGATGTATGGAAGTGAGAGCTGGACCATAAAGAAGGTTGATCGCTGAAGAATTGATGCTTTTGAATTATGGTGCTGGAGGAGACTCTTGAGAGTCCCATGGACTGCAAGAAGATCCAACCTATCCATTCTTAAGGAAATCAGCCCTGAGTGCTCACTGGAAGGTCAGATTGTGAAGCTGAGGCTCCAATACTTTGGCCACCTCATGAGGAGAGAAGACTCCCTGGAAAAGACCCTGATGTTGTGAAAGATGGAGGGCACAAGCAGAAGGGGATGACAGAGGACGAGATGGTTGGACAGTGTTCTCAAAGCTACAAACATGAGTTTGACCAAGCTGCGGGAGGCAGTGGAAGACAGGAGTGCCTGGTGTGCTCTGGTCCATGGGGTCATGAAGAGTCGGACACAACTAAACGACTAAACAACAACAACATGATACTTGTATCCCACTGTTCCTCCCTGGAGTTGCATCCCTAGGAGTCATTCTCTCGCATTGCACTCAGTCTTGTAGGTAGGCAGTACAAGAGGGACCCCTCTCTAGGGATTTGAACCCAGTTCTCCCCAGTCTAGTCCTGCCACCCTGTCCACTATACCACTGCAGTTTCACTATAGTTATACATAAGGATTTGCTTATTTCTCAAAGAATACTTTTGGCAAACCTTGCGACTGGTTGGGTCAGGACTCCGTGTGATATGCTGTTCCGATCAAAAGCTATTTGGAAACCTGATTCTTAAGGGTAAGCCAGTTTCTACTCTACTTTTCTAATGTGTGTGTGTGTGTGTTTAGAAAAATAAATTTAAAAAGTGGGGTTTGCATAATATCACATCACCAGAAAGGCAGAGATAAAGATGAGGTGTAAAGTATATGTAATGTGGCTTGTACTTAAGTGCAGTAATTGGAGTACTTGGATGTTAGATCTGCCAAGACGATAAGGCGAGGAAAAGCTGCTTGGGAAAAGGTAAACTGTCTGAGGAGCTGACAGCGATATGTGCTGGCTGGAAGAGGCCCAGAATTGTTTTAGCCTTTGAGACATTGGCATAATTGTATCCTTTGGGCCCAGACCTCCTGATAATGATACCTTCTAAACCTCAGTTATTGGTATAATTTCAATCTGATACAGGCCAAAATACCTCTCTCTTTATACACACAAGTTCAGCGGGAGGCATGTTCCCATGTGGGATGGGGGGCACTGGGATCAGTGGGGGAGGCCCTCTTAAGACGGTGCACAGAAATCACAGCGTTTGTCTCTGGCAGGCCTACGCCTCCTGAGTATGAGGAAACAGCCAGGGATGTATCTGGTGTAAGTCATACTCGGTGTAGACCTGCAGAAATTAATGGGCGTGACTTAAGGCCATGTTTACACCGTGCACTTAAGGAACAAGGATACTGCTGTAAATAGTCACAGCCCTCCCCACAAAGAAATCTGGGATCTGTGGTTTGTTAAAGGTGCTGAGAGTTGTTAGGAGGTCCCTAGTCCCCTCACAGAGCTACAATTCCCAGACTTCTCTGTAAAGAGGGATAGATTAAGGTATTCTGGGATGGGGAGAGGGGGCTCCTAACAACCCTCAGCACCTTTAACAAATTACAGCTCCCAGAATTCATTATACGTAGGGCTGTCTCTGAAGAGAGTGCAGAAACTCCAGCTAGTGCAGAATTCAGCAGCCAGGTTCCTCACTGGGGCAAGACGGTTTGAGCATATTACACTGATCCTGGTCCAACTGCACTGGCTACCGATTAGTTTCTGGGCCTAATTCAAAGTGCTGGTTTGGACCTATATAGCCATAAACATCTCAGGACAGCAATACCTCAAGGACCACCTTTCTCCATATGAACCTACCTGGATCCTGTGATCATCATCTGAGACCCTTCTTCATGTGTCTCCTCCACAAGAACAGGCCTTTTCTGCAGCAGTTCCCCGCTTGTGGAATGCTTTCCTTGGGAAGGTTCAGCTAGTGCCTTCATTATGCACCTTTAGGAGCCAGGCAAAAAAGTTCCTCTTTAATCAGGCCATTGGCTGATTGACATCTGATGCCCTTTTAAATGTGTTGTTGTTCTGAACACCGAAAACCCAGAAGAAAATGCTTTCATTTTCAAACACGCCTCGGAAGTCGAACGGCTTCCACTGTGTGTTTTTCAATTTTCTCAATTAAATTTGAAGACAGTCCTTTGTGCCTCGGTTTTCGAACGTTTCAGAACTCGAATGGTCTTCCGGAACAGATTACATTCAAGAACCGAGGTACCACTGTGTGTTTAATAAGTACGGTGAACACATATAAAGACAATTTGTTTCTTGCCTGTAATAGTTAAACTTCACCCAAATCAACCCTATGGAAAAAAGGATTTCATATAGTATGTTAAATAAAATAAAACTAAGCAGAGCAAGTTCCAAAGCAGCCTGCGTCTGACTAATGGATTTGTCCACTTTGTCTGCCAAAAGTTGAAAAAGCACAACCCCTCCGCTGGTAAAGCTATGAGTACCACTACATAAGCCTATGACAAATGAGATTTTTATTAGTTCCAGGGAAGCATATTTGTGGTGTAACCATTCCGAATAGGGGTCTGGACTAGTTAAAACCATTTCAATCCATGGAAGATGTTCTGTAGGTGGCAAATCACCACCATACTTCCTTCGCCTTTCAGAAGTGGTCCTCTGACGTGCTTTGCTTGCTACTGTTTATTGGGCTGATCCTCTTGAATCATACTAAGCAGAGGAGTCCTTGTATGACAGGGGGAAAAATGAAATGGTCCAGCACTCTGCATCATAAGCCGCGCTGGCGTATTTCAGCTCATGCCAAAATAAGGAAACCACAATCCCTCTTATGTGCAACTTCCATTCAGGTTGATGCACCAGTTCTCTATTCAAGAGTGGCTGCTTAATGCATCACCAAAAAGAGGAAATGATTCACCCCGCTAGAAAGAGGTCACAGGTTTGCACAAAAGGTGCATGTGCTAATTTATATGTCTGTATATGCATGCTTAGAAATGATTACTGATTTGAATAGAAAGACAGTACATCTCATCATAGTGGGGAAGTTTGGTTGCTTAGACTCTCTGTACAGGTATGATCTCTGGGTGAGCAACTTTCCCCTTCTTTTGACTCCCTATCTTTCAATTGGACTCGGGCCGGTCTGCTCTTCACATGGTGTGCAGCAGGACATATGCTCATCCTAAGCTGGTCTCTTTGCTCAATTTAAAGTACTGGTAACGGGTTTTAAAGTCCCAGGGTGCTTCCAGGTTGCCGCTATTTTGCAACAGGGATCCAAGGGCATCCTGATTTTCAGGTTGGTGCAGTTAAAGTGGGTTAAAATCTGTCTCCCTAGCACAGTGGTAGGGAACCTTTGGAAGAACCCGAAACTACAACTCCTCTCATCACTGGCCATTGGCTGTGCTTGCTGGGGCTGATGGAAGTTGTAGTCCAGCAACACCTAGAGGGCGACAAATGTTCACCACCCCTGCCCTAGAACAAGTTCACTTTGGGGAAAAAAGAATAAGGCTATTTGCAGTTAGGAAAGTGATGGGGAAACACATTGAAAAATGTGAGCTGAATGAATGATTAATGGCAAGGTGTATAAGCGCCCCAGAAGCAAATCAATAAAAATATGGGACAGGTGTTCTTTGTCATATAACCAACCTGCAAAGAAATTGGAGCAAACGCTCAATAAAGTTCAGGGGTGGTCTAGCTTCCATGTTAGCAAATTAGGGCAAATGCCCAATAAATAGGTCATGGGAGCAGCCCCTGAAACAGTTTGCAACCAGATTATCTGAAGGACCATGTGCACATACAAATCTAACCTGGCCTTGAGATCAGCTCTGGAGATGTTTGCGGCCCTGCCATTGAGATTGATGAGATTTCTGGGCACAAGAGACAGACAGGATATTCCTTGGGAGGCATTTGTTTATTTATTTAATCTATTTCTATCCTACCCCTTTCCCCAAGTTGGGATTCAAGATGGCTTGCGACGTTTAAAAACATCAGTGTAGAATAATAAATACAAACCAGGTAAGGACAATCATTGAAATACATTGCAACAAATGTAAAAACTAGTAACAACCTAGTACTGCCTGCACCTTCTTTTCCAAAGGCCTGTCCGAATAGGCAAAAAGGGAGACAGTCTCTAACTTCTCTTGGAAGGGAATTCCACAATATGGGAGCAGACACAGAAAATGCTCTCTCTCTCATGTCACCACCAACCATGTCTCTGATGCTCATCTCGAGGATACGGATGGGCTCCACTTGGCTAGCTTTTAAGAGGATATGGAAAATGTCTTGTCTTCCCCTCTCAAAGGAGGAGGAGGAGGAGGAGGAGGAGGAGGAGGAGAAGGAGAAGGAGAAGGAGAAGAAGCAGAAGCAGAAGCAGAAGCAGCAGCAGCAGCTGCTGCTAATACACATTTCTCTGCAATATGTTTCACAGCCGCCATTTTTATGTTAGGATGTTTCAGCATTAAGTTGTGGTTTCATTGATTTGTTATATAGTTGGATGTAAGCCACCTCTGAAAGGCAGCACATAAATCATGGAAATAAATAGATGGCACTTCACTGAGAGGTGGCTTCAATGCTGCACGAGCATTTTCATTGCATGACAGCTGTGGCCACATGTGCAGCCATTTGTTTATGGGTGGGGCCATCTTAGAGCTCAGCCCTTAGAGCTCATGTCACTTCACCCTTTTCGTTATGGACGCTTGATTTATAATGGGTTGGATGCAAAAGTGCCTTTGGGGTTTGCAGCAGTAAATGCAAGTAAGAGGAGACATGAAAGAATAGTAGAATCATAGACTCTTAAAGTCGGGAGGGACCCCAGGGTCACCTAGTCCACCCCTCTGCAATGCAGGAATCTCAGCTAAAGTATCCATGACAGATGGCCATCTATATTATATAATTATGTATGGAATGGAGAAAGTGGATAGATAAAAGCTTTCCTTTCACTTTCTTAACACTAGAACTCATGGGCATCCTGAATGCTGGAAGATTCGGCACAGATAAAAGGTAGAACTTATACACACGAGCACACAGTTAAACTATGGAACTCACTCCTGCAGGAGACGATGGCTAACAACTTGGATGGCTTTAAAAGAGGACTGGGGAAAAAATTCATGGAGTGAGTTTCAGTGAGTATGATCTGCCTGTTCTGGAGGCTGGATTTAATGCCCCTGTGTACCCTGCCACCTGAGGCAGTTGCCTCACCTTGCCTCATGGGTTGGCCGGCCCCATAAAGCATAATGGCTGACATGGATAAAGCCAAAGTCAGCCAGACTAAAAATCCATTAAACCATAAATTTATTTATCTGATTTCAGTGGGATAAAAGTGAGATTTAGTCTACCTGGATTGTAGCCAACACCATCTTGTGCTAACTCAAAGGGAGTCTTTAATTTTCTCTCTCTGGTGAATCTGAAAGCACAAAGAGTTCTGGAGTTAAGGAACACCTGAGGATGCATATTGATGCTATCAATGGGTGAATCTGTCAGTTTCGGATCCTCTCTGTTTCTTGTTTTTCCAGTCATAAATTCAGCTCCCCACATTTCCACATCATGATTTATTTTTAAAGAGGTATGCATGAAAATTAATCAGCATTTTAGTGTGCAATTTTGCTTAATATTCACATTTTTGTAGGTTATCTTAACTGATATATGCATTACTTGGCTGGAGAATTGCATTGCAACATTTGGAGACGTATGAATTTCAAAGGGTGGCTGTGCTTCGAGTTGTGTATTGCTTCAGAAAGTGCAAATTACGTAGGTAGTCTTGGGTCTACTACACAACCTCACACACACATTTGAAGGCTTCCAGTGGTTGGCCATTTAGTTTGGCTTCTCGCTCTCAAGTCAACCATCGAAGAACATCTGGCTTGGTTTATCATTAATTCTGGGAATGTGCATTTATAATACATTTTTTGAGGGAACTGTTGCTATTATTCCTGGAGAGCACTATAATGAACAATTTTATGCTTGTTCTACTGGGAGAGCAATTTCTACTTAGAGATTGTTCTGCAGGCTCAATTATATTAGTTGCTATCATCTTTTTATTGCCAGAAAGTGTGTCTTCTTAAAATAAAATAATACACCGACAGAAAAAGTGGCCAAACGCTGTTATAGAGAAATCAGACTAACATTTGGGAGGAAGACTTCTTAAGACTCCAACTTAGAAACCTGGCATCTTGTACTACAACATAAGGAGAAACGCACTTGTCAATGTGGTCTTCATTTTCGTTTCCAGCTAGCAGTTAAGCAAAGAAATCATTACAAGTGGAGAAATAATTCTTGCTTCTTACCAGGAAATTGAGACACTGACTTCCATATTTCGGAATGCCATCCATTTGTGAACCCAGTTCTATTTGTTTAATAACTATAACCTTCCCAGTACAAGCAGACAAGGTACATTTTCCCACCAGTGACTAACAGTCTTAAGCATGGACCCAGCTGCATAGACTGAGGATGTGATATTGGCCAGGGGTCAGCAAAAATTTTTAGGAGGGTGCTGGTTCACCGCCCCTCATAATAATAATATAATAATAAGAATTTATTATTTATACCCCGCCCATCTGGCTGGGTTTCTCCAGCCACTCTGGGTGGCTTCCAATGGAATATTAAAATACAATAATCTATTAAACATTAAAAGCTTCCCTAAACAGGGCTGCCCTCAGACCTTGTGGCGGGCCAGACTGTGTGTTTGTTTCTTCATATTATCAATTTCATGCTCTGAAGAAGACAGTGCTAGCTACAAGTTTTTGAGGACCTCCAGTAAAGACGCTCCCATGTCCTGCTTGGAGACTTTTCACAGGCATGTGGGTGGCTACTATGAGAACAGAATGCCTTTGTTTTCAGATAGTATACCAAATGTGATCACACCAACCGATGCACTCTCTCATAGTCTGAGGGTACATGATGCATCTGCGTTGCTGAAGCTAAGCAGGTCTTGGTCTGTTCAGTGCCATGATGGAAAGATGGGATATGGATGCAATAAATAAATTAATGTGCTATTTAACTCATTAGGGCATCAGAAGTGGTGTACACTGCAAGAGTCTGAATTTAATGCTTCAGATAATGAAAGATTAAATAAACAGATAAGTTCTATATCTACCATTCAAATGGTACAAATAATTTTGTAAATGTAGTATAACTATTCTACAGCTTTCTCTGACTTGGTGCTCTCCAGATGCTGCTGGACTCCAGTTCCCATCAGCCCTTGCCAGAATGGCCAATAGTCAGGCATGATGGGAGTTGTAGTATAACAACATCTGGAAGGTCCCAAATTGGAGAAGGCTGTTAAACTAGATGCTGATTATTTTTTTTAATATAAAAAATGAACACAAATGCACACACACAGAGTTTGTTCTCTTATTGGGGTTACCTTTTCACTTAATCTGCTGACAAGATCTGTTTATCCTTACGAAAATGCAAAGGTTGGATTGTGGGTAAGCATTGCCAAAAATGGTCAAGTTTTCATGGCCTGGACATTCCATCTGGACATTCCTTTGTTACAGGAACCAATTCTTCTTCCTACTTCCCTGAATCGGGACTCAAAGGATTTATTAGAACAGGTCCATTGCTTAATTTTGTGTTTTTGTTTTTTTTTTTTTAAAAAAGGAAGCTCTATATTTTCTATATGGTATTCCAAGTTGAATTTATGATCAGATGCTCTTCTCTGCCCATTAGATTCGATGAGGAGAGCAGATTCACTTTGAAGGGGGGGATTGCAAGATCATCATGTTTTACTATCCTGGGATGAAAGGTAAACGCATAAGCTTTGAAGTGTTTCTCTGATTTCTCTGTCTGTCTGTCTGTCTGTAGTTTTGTTCAATGTCTTCGCACATGGTTAACTGGTTTACTTGAAACAAACAAACAACCCAAAGTGCAAAGGAAGCCACAATAGCCCACAAGAATAAAAAATTGAAAATACACTGCTGGGCCATGCTTTTATAGGCTGCGTTTGGGCAGGACTTTATTCCATCTTCCCAATATTTCCTTAGTTTTCACAAAGTAGATCCCAGGAGGTGGCTGCCTGCCCACCTCTGCTGTAAAACACAGACCAGTGTTTTAAAATGCAAACATGGGCCGCTTGAAAATTGCAGGCCACTGAATAATTTTTCCACCTCTTGTAGCAATTGTAATCTGCTACACTATATGATGTATTGTTTTTAATTTTATTTTTTCAGACACAAAATGGACCACCTGAATGAAGCTTGTGGACCAGTGGTGGTCTGCAGGCCAACCCTGACATAGGGTCTGGGAACCCTGACATAGACACATTTGACAGCTGAGAAACACATTCCCACCCCCCTCTGAAATAGTGTTGGAGGTTCACTCTACTCTTACCTCAAATATATTTAAGGAAATTTCCCTCATGCCTTTATCTGTGTATCAGTCACTCTGGTGAATGTGGAATGGAATAAACCCAGAACAGTTTTGTTTTCTTTCTTTCTTTCTTTCTTTCTTTCTTTCTTTCTTTCTTTCTTTCTTTCTTTCTTTCTTTCTTTCTTTCTTTCTTTCTTTCTTTTTTAATGTATTTTTATTAAAGATTTTCTTGGTTTACAAAAGTATGTGCAATGTCTCTCTCTCTCTCTCCCCCACCGGTAACATTTTTTACAGATCAGTTTCATTTGTTGATACTAAACATCTTCCAAGACAATAATGCCCATTTATACCACAAAGAACTCATAACGCACCTACTTTCAGCAGCCAGAAACACCATAACCAAACACTGGAGAGACCTGTCAGGAGTAAGCATGGACCAATGGTACCAAATAGTAGGAGAAACAGCCTTACTAGAAAAATTAACCAATAAACTGACATGGGGACAAATAGAAGAAGATGCCTTCACCCCGGTATGGCTCCCCTTTATCACATACACAGCCCAACAAGACCCAGAACAGTTTTCATGTGGAGAGACAACAGACAGACTTCTCTGAGAGAATGTAGTCCCACTGTGAGTTGGGAGTGCTTGAACGATGCAGTCACACCTGTATGGCGATATGACAGAACTGCTAGCTCTGCTGTAATGGAGGATGATGAGGTAGCGTCAAGCCCAGGGCAGTTATTCACACAAAACCCAACAGGTAACCTCTGCTGTGGGCAAACACCCTCCCTAACACTCACTAGCCTGTGCACATTTTTAATGCCTTTATGGGATTTCTGCTCTTTGAAAATCCTGCCTTTTGATTACTTCAGATGTTTTTAATTGCCTATGTTCACTGGGTCATTTTTTTTTTTTAAAAAAAAGTCTGTATCATGAACAGAGAAACGAAGGTGGGGAAAATCTTCTGCACCCCACTTAAAAATTAAAACCACATAGGATCTTTAACTAGGCCCAGACTGCTCAGTGCTTATTAGCAATGACCATTAACCAATCACTTATGGATTTGCTTCGAGTGTTCATAGATACTAATGGGTTTTAGAATTCCTTGAGAATCCTCAAAGGTCAAAGGAAGAAAATGAAATATGAAGTGATAAAAAATGGATTAGGTGACTAATGGACAGGTTGTATATAAAACAGGTCCAGAACAAAACACTGCATTTTTTTTGCCATTCAGGTTGATGCAGAAAGAAAGTATTCTCAGGAGTTCTGGTCTGGCCCTTTTGCCAAGGAAAAAAGGGACACTGGGATTTTGCAAAGATAGTGTTTGGAAGTGCCAACTTTACCTTATCACATCCGCATGTCTGCACATTCTGTCTCTGTGACTGCCAGGCTGAACTTAAGACTTGTTAAAACCATGAACTTGCTGTAAACCAGAGCTTAATGAACTTTGGCTGAACTTGGGGCAAGCTGAAACTGCCCCATTCACAGCAATGGGAGGAGACTCTTCACCATCTTTTGCCATCTTCAGTACAATGTACTGAAAGATGTGCAGAGTTTGGGTAAGGTGATTGAGCGAGTGGTTGCTGAACAACTCAAGAAGCGGACCTTTTGGATCCCTTCCAGTCAGGATTCAGGCCTCATCATGGGACTGAAACTGCCTTGGTCACGCTGGTCGATGATCTCTAGCAGGCTAGGGACAAAGGTGAGAGCTGTTTCCTAGTTCTGCTGGATCTCTCAGCGGCTTTTGATACCATCGACCATAACATCCTTCTGGACCGTCTAGAGGGGCTGGGAGCTGGGGGCACTGTTATACAGTGGTTCCGCTCCTTCCTCCTGGGCCGTGTTCAGAAAGTGGTGGTAGGGGATGAGTGTTCAGACCCCTGGGCTCTCACTTGTGGGGTGCCTCAGGGTTCTGTCCTCTCCCCCATGCTTTTCAACATCTACATGCAGCCGCTGGGAGAGATCATCAGGGGGTTTGGGTTGGGTGTTCAACAGCATGCGGATGATACCCAGCTCTACCTCTCTTTCAAATCAAAACCAGTGAAGGCAGTGAAGGTCCTGTGTGAGCCAGAACCATTGATGCTAAGAGCCATTGATGCAAGAGTTGCCAATGCACATTATTATTTTTGTTTTGTGTTTCTTGTTGTAAACTGCCCAGTGATCTTCGGATGAAGAGTGGTGGGTAAATTTAATAAAAAAATAAATGCAAAGAAATAAAATGGGTCCCAACCCATTTTCTGATTCATAGAAAACGAAAGGGCAATATGTCAGTTCTACTGTGCATGCTTATTCTGAAATAAGGCTTGTTTGTGTCTGATGTGGCAAGTCTAATTTAGGGCTGCAGCTGTAATCAATAACAACATATGAACGTTAGTGGGAGATAGTGTCAGTGCTTCATCCTCTGGGCTATTTGTTTTCGACAGGCAAGAATTGGGGATCTCTGGATTCCAGTAAGTGCGTGACAGAGTTTCCCCATTGTGCTGTGCTTTGTCTCTAAATAATAAGACCTGAAACCAGTAAAAGTTGGAGAGGATTGATTCTATCTGCAAAGAGAATCTTTTAGGTGTATGCCCTGTTTTTCACAGCTTTCCAGATCAAAGCCCTTCCTTGAAATATTGAATTATCAGGCTTACAAATCAGGTTCACTTCATTTTTTAACCAACATTAGTGCTGCCATCAATTCGGAGGCTTTTGGGGGCTAATGGTTTTGCAGGAATGTTAATAGTTCCTCATTATGCCCAGAGAAGCAATACTAAGGCCTCTTTAAAAAGACAGCTATGTACCATTTTGTAAGTGGCACACTGAAAATCCATTTCAGGCTGGTCAAATTCAGGAGACGTAGAAAGCATCTGCAAAGCAGAACTTCTATATTTAAATACACCATGGTGCTGGAATAACTTAATTTATTTATAAAGCGTGTGGATATAAAAATAGCTGTGTCCCACCTTTCTGCCCTTAACAGGCTTTAAGATTAGCTCATGATGATAATTATAAAAATGCAAATGCACCAGGAGCCAACAACAACAACAAGATCTGGGAAAGATAATAGAACAATATAGAAAGCTGAAACGAAAATAACAGAAGCAGTGAAACTCCCTATGGACATCTGACTTGCCACTGCAAGAACAAGATGCTAAACTAGATGAAACTTTGACAATGTCCAGTGATCTTTTCTTATGTTCTTAAAGCATATGTTCCCTTGCAGATAGATGATAGATAGATAGATAGATAGACAGACAGATAGAAAGATAGATATCAGTTACTATGTAGGTCAAACACTTGCAGAGAAAGAAGTGTGGTTTTTAATTAAGAATTAAATTATTTCTGAATTTGCATATATATATATATATATATATATATATATATATATATATATATATGCTTTCGTAGATTTTCACGGGTACAGGAATGCAGGTTTTGGTGTCTTCGGGTATCTTCCCGTGTAAGAGTTGGGGTGTCTAGGCGACGTTTCGACGAGGTCTCACTCGTCATCTTCAGGCTGGTGCTTTCGGCTTCTTGTTACTAGAACAGAGCAGGATCTCAGTGTTTGAGTTCCTATAAATACTGTTGAGGGGGTGTGGTGTATAGCCTCCAACGTTCTGGGCAGAGAGGAAGTTCCCAGGTTATTGTGCCTTTTCTTCTTTTGTTCATTAATTACTTGAGGGATATCTTGAGTGATTTCTTGAGTGATATTCTGAGTACCACTTAGGAGGGTCATTAGGTGTGGATTAGTTGCTAAAGCTTTCGTGTCTTGACCTCTGGCTTGCTCTGGCTTGGCTTCGAGTATAGGGGCGAGCTGTGGTTTTGTGCCCTGTGCCAGCCAGATCTGTGTAGGGATTGCAGGGGGGTGCAGCATCCGGAGGTGCCACTATGGTTTGGCTACTGGATGGTGTCTGTACTTTATCTGTGGAGAGGGTCTGGGTTTGGGTCTGGTGTGGTTGATTGGAGATGGCGTTCTGTGTGCCTCTGGTTCTGGTGTCGGTTTTTGTGGGGAGGGCTAATTTCCAGATGTCTGGCAGGCGGGACGTGTCGTCACGCTTGTTCATGTTGTGAGGGTGTTTCTCTATCTCGATGGCTTCCATGATTATTCTCTTGTGGTGATGTTCCATGTTAAAGAGCAATTTGGAATCTGCAAAATTAATTTCGTGTCCTGTTTCTTTCATGTGTTGGTAAAGAGAGGAAGTTTTTTCTTCTTTTTTGACGGCATTCTTGTGTTCTGCGATACGTGCATTTATTCGTCTGTTTGTTTGTCCAATGTACGTGGCTGGGCAGACTTTGCAGGGTATTTCATAGACCCCTTGGTTTTCTAACTGGATTTTATCTTTTGGGTTTCTGAGGATATTGGCTATTTTTTGGTTGGTGCAAAAGGCTGTTTTGATATTGTGTTTCTGGAGGATTTTGCTAATTTTATCTGTAGTGCCCTTGATATAAGGAAGGAGTGCCATGCCATTGTTTTCTTCTGTGTCTTGGTTTTTGGGGGGTGTTTCTTTTTGGATTAGCTTCGTAACCCTGTTTTGCTGGTATCCGTTGGCGATTAACACATTTGAGAGATTCTGTAACTCAGTTGTCAAGTGGTCTTTGTCAGCCAGGCGTTTGGTTCTGGAGATGAGAGTCTTGGCTACGGAGTTTATTTGTGCAGGGTGGTGGTGTGATTGTGCATGTAAGTAGCGGTTGGTGTGTGTTTTTTTCCGGTAGATAGTGTGTCCTAGGGAGCCATCAGGTTTTTTGTAGATTAGGACGTCAAGGAAGGGAAGTTGGTTGTTGGCTTCTATTTCCATAGTGAATTGTATTTTGGGGTGTAGGCTGTTGAGATGTGTGAGGAAGCTATCTAGTTTTTCCTTCCCGTGTGGCCAAATTACAAAGGTGTCGTCAACATATCTGAGCCAAAGTTTGGGTTTGTGTTCTGACTTGTCTAAAGCATTGGTTTCAAAGTGTTCCATGTACAGATTTGCGATGACCGGTGAGAGGGGTGATCCCATAGGTGCTCCTTCTATCTGTTTGTATCTTTGTCCATTGTGGATGAAGTACGTGTTGGTTAGGCAGTGGTTGGTCAGGTCCAGGATGTATTCGGGGGGATTGTATTTGTTTTGAATGGCTGTATATATATATATATATGCAGGTTTTGGTGTTTTCGGGTATCTTCCCGTGTAAGAGTTGGGGTGTCTAGGCGACGTTTCGACGAGGTCTCACTCGTCATCTTCAGGCTGGTGCTTTCGGCTTCTTGTTACTAGAACAGAGCAGGATCTCAGTGTTTGAGTTCCTATAAATACTGTTGAGGGGGTGTGGTGTATAGCCTCCAACGTTCTGGGCAGAGAGGAAGTTCCCAGGTTATTGTGCCTTTTCTTCTTTTGTTCATTAATTACTTGAGGGATATCTTGAGTGATTTCTTGAGTGATATTCTGAGTACCACTTAGGAGGGTCATTAGGTGTGGATTAGTTGCTAAAGCTTTCGTGTCTTGACCTCTTGAGCTTGTGAAGAGTTTTTCTGAGTTTTTCTGAGAAGAGTTTTTCTGAGAAGATGGCTGTACTGCACTTAGTTGTGCTCTGGCTTGGCTTCGTGTATAGGGGCGAGCTGTGGTTTTGTGCCCTGTGCCAGCCAGATCTGTGTAGGGATTGCAGGGGGGTGCAGCATCCGGAGGTGCCACTATGGTTTGGCTACTGGATGGTATCTGTAATTTATCTGTGGAGAGGGTCTGGGTTTGGGTCTGGTGTGGTTGATTGGAGATGGCGTTCTGTGTGCCTCTGGTTCTGGTGTCGGTTTTTGTGGGGAGGGCTAATTTCCAGATGTCTGGCAGGCGGGACGTGTCGTCACGCTTGTTCATGTTGTGAGGGTGTTTCTCTATCTCGATGGCTTAATGAACAAAAGAAGAAAAGGCACAATAACCTGGGAACTTCCTCTCTGCCCAGAACGTTGGAGGCTATACACCACACCCCCTCAACAGTATTTATAGGAACTCAAACACTGAGATCCTGCTCTGTTCTAGTAACAAGAAGCCGAAAGCACCAGCCTGAAGATGACGAGTGAGACCTCGTCGAAACGTCGCCTAGACACCCCAACTCTTACACGGGAAGATACCCGAAAACACCAAAACCTGCATTCCTGTACCCGTGAAAATCTACGAAAGCATATATATATATATATATATATATATATATATATATATATATATATATATATATGTGCGCTGGCTTAACCCTGCACTGCCACTACACCAAAAGTACAGATCTTAGTTGGTGTGAGACAAACCTCAGGAGCAAATTTCACTACTAATAGTGTCTCTTCTGAGGCAAAAAGAAAGAAACTTGTGTGGTAAGGGAGTTAAGTAGACACCTGCCCCGTCTACACTACACATTTGATGCAGTATCATGTCACTTTAAATAGCCATGCCTTCTGCCAAAGAATCTGGGGAGTTGTAGTTTGATAAAAGCGCTGAGAGGTGCTTAGAAACTCCTATTCCCCCAGTGGTGGACTTTGGGCTTTCAGATTTCAGCAGTGCCCTGTGCGATGCCAAAATTTGCTGCACCCCACTCCTGCCTTCCATTCCACATCCTTGTTGCAGCACCCTCTTGGATTGGTACCCAGGGTGGGTGAACTAGCTGTGCTCCCCCAAATCTGCCTCCGGTTCCCTTCACAGAGCGACAGTTCTGAGAGTGGTTTAAGCACCAACCCCTCTTCCCAGCGAACTTTGGTAATTTTTTTTTTTTTTGGGAGGAGGGGGAATAGAGGGCGGTCTTCAAGCAACTCTCAGCATGCTTAACAAACTACACTTCCCAGGATACTTTGGAGGAAGCCTTGACTGTTGAAAGTGATCTTATACTGCTTTAATGTATATTACAGATGGGACTCATGTCTACATGGCTCACTGTTCAGTTAATTGAAAAGGAAATCAAGATTGGGTAAATATTGTGGATAAGTGCAGCACGTAAGTGGCCACTGTAACTTTTGTGGCTTTCCACCGTGGTCACGCTGTCACTTGCCACAGGCTAAGAGGAAATGCCAAAGTCATCTGCCAGCCTAAATGATTAAGAGCTATCAGCCCTGTGTGATTCAGGCCTATAAAACCTACACAAGAAGCGCTTTCTCTCTTATGATCCGCTTTTTCTTGCCCTCGCGTGAAATGCAGATGACACCCTCAACAGGAAAATCCACATCTCATATTAAATAACTGTGTTAAACTCACAATATCACAATGCCTTCATATACATCTATGGTGCCGCCACACTTGTACTGCTCTCCGGACCTCAGAATGGATAGGTGGAAAAAGTTCAGAAGAGAGCAATCAAAATGACATACAGTGGTACCTCAGGTTACATACGCTTCAGGTTACATACGCTTCAGGTTACAGACTCCGCTAACCCAAAAATAGTGCTTCAGGTTAAGAACTTTGCTTCAGGATGAGAACAGAAATCGTTCTCCGGCAGCGCGGCGGCAGCAGGAGGCCCCATTAGCTAAAGTGGTGCTTCAGGTTAAGAACAGTTTCAGGTTAAAAATGGACCTCCGGAACGAATTAAGTAATTAACCCGAGGTACCACTGTATGGGGAAGAAGTTCCAGTGGCTTCCTCTCAAAGGAAACAAAGCCAGGGTGCACACTGGGTCCCTGCTTCTCACTCCTGGGAAATGTTGGGGTGAATGTGTTACTATGTATTCAGGTTTGGGGGTCACTGAAAATGGTGGGTGGTTGCCAAGCATTGGGCAGACAGTGTGGTGTAGAGGTTAGAGTGTTAGACTAGCACATGGAAGACCAGGGTTCAAATCCCCACTCAGCCATGAAGCATAGTGGGCATCAAAGAGTGAGCCAGTAGTAAATCACACCACTCAAAGTTGATGTTAACTCTTTATTAGCAAAAACACGACCTTCACAGGCTTGGCTGAGTGTCAGGCTTAATGAGCACAGCAGCTCATCCCTGGTAGATCTGGCCCGATGAATCGGTCGCTGAGAATCAGGTGCAGTCAAACACAACATTGCTAGAGTAGACATGAAGGTTGTCTCAGTCCTCCAGCCGGAACTTCCAGCTTTCCAGGACTGAGACGAAACTTCCTATGTGTAACTTGAGATGGGTGTGGCCTCTCCTGAAGTTGAAATAACCAGAATCACAGGCTGGCAACCATCTTCTCTCTCTTGTCTCTATTGATGCCATCTTAACAACAGCACTACTAAGATGCACCCTTGGCTCCAGGCCAAGAGAAGAAAAGGGGGGATTTCTGTTGGGATACTGCCAGGGAGACAAAGGCCATCATGACTCCATGTCACCTCCGGACGATCCATCGATCTCCCGTAGATACAGTATCAGTCAATTAGCGACACGAGACTCAGAAATAACATGCCACATTCCAAGGCTGGTGCACACTCTTTCAGCAGAGTTCGCACAGCGAAAGATGCACTCAGGAGAGCATTATTTACAACTTTATTCAGCGTTGGTCAGAACAAAGAAAAACATGACTGCCTGCTTCGATGTCCAGGCGTTGAGAGAGAAACGAAAGCAATAGACAAAACATAAACTTCCTGTGAACAGGAAATACGCAGGCTGTGACACAACAACCTGCTCCCTTTTTAAGGTGGAACGGAAATATCCTAACAATTTCTCCCATAAGGAGATAGTCACCACATTTAAACTATGTTCTAACCTTTTAAGTCTGCCTTCTGGGAACCTTTGTGTAAACAGGTGATTACTTGTGAGTAAACGTTTTATACTTTCCAGAAGACTGTGTAGCGTCTTATTTTAGGAGGGGTTAAATGGGGAAAATACCAGGAAATATTTACAGAGACTCTAACGAGTCTGATCAAGCCATATGCTGTGCGTGTTTTTTTTTAAAAAGGGGAATGTTAACTCTGCTGATTTTGTTGAACTTGTAAAGACAAGTTGCGATAGGATATCTTAGACAATATATCCTACCCCTGCCAAGCATTGGGCAGTCAGTATGGTGTAGGGGTTAGAGTGTTAGACTAGGACGAGGAAGACCAGGGTTCAAATCCCCACTCAGCCATGAAGCATAGTGGGCATTAAAGAGTGAGCTGGCAGTAAATCACACCATTCAAAGTTGGTGTTAACTCTTTATTAGCAAAAACACGACCTTCACAGGCTTGGCTGAGTGTCAGGCTTAATGAGCACAGCAGCTCATCCCTGGTAGGTCTGGCACGATGAATCGGTTGCTGAGACTGAAAGTCCCTGCCTCCCCACAGCCATCTAAGTCCCCTCCTCTCCAGGGCTATTCCCAAGCGCTTGGAGACTGTGCCTGCTAACAGGCTGCCCCTGCTCCAGAAGGGGAGCTTGTCGCAGCAGGAGGGAGAAACACCCAAGACTCTTCATCAGTCTGACTCATCTCTGCCTCTTGGCCTCCTTCCTCCCCTGCTTCAGCTTCTGCCTCTGATTCTGGACTTCTCTCTGCCACAGACTCTCCCTGCTCACCAAGCCCTGTGACCTCTTCAGCTTCCAACACCTTCTCCTCCCAGTCATCTCCCTCTTCTCTTTCTGACCATTCATTGTTGTTGCACCACATGGGCTCTGAACCTTCTTCCTTTGGTGGTTCCTCAGCTGCTTCCTGCCACCATTCTTCTGTGTCCAGCTAATCCATGACAGTGGGTGAGCATGGGCCCATCACTGTCTCTTAGGCTAACTTATCTCACAGGTGAGGATATTATAAGGGGGTGAACCATGTGTGCTACTTTGAGTTCTTTGCAGGAAAGTTGGGATATGAAATGTGATAATCATAATAATAAAATGGAACTGAAGCCGAAATAAGCAAATGTTGTCCATGGTGATTCACAGGTAGTTCTTGTAAAATAAAACGAGAGAGTAGCTGCCAGGCCTGAGCGAGAAAGACTTATTCTTCAGAGAATCCCTCGTGGGTGTGATGTTGGCTTTGAGATCATCTTCTTGGAAAATCAATGTCCATTTGTATGACCAATACATATGGCTGTCATCCACTTCACCGTTGCTCTGGATCATCTGATGAGAGAGAGCAATGCCTGATCAGATTACCTGGACCTTGATTTATAATTAAGAAATTAATCTTGTTTCTGAATATAGGTTTCAACCTTATTACTTTCTATTAAATCTTTCTTTTAAGAGGCTTCCATCCAATGGAAGAGACATGAACATACTTTTATTTTTTTTAACACAATAACAAACATCTAAACCTAAGCCTGAAAATCAGGATGAAGGCCCAATAAGTAGTTCATCTGGAGGAGCCTGAGGTTAAACAGAAACTACCCGAGCAAGCAGTTTGAGCCATTTTTAATGAGGAAGGTCCAATCAGCCTCTTGCAGCCAAATGGCGCAAAGAGTTATCATTGGCTTCTTGCAATCTTATCCTCATTGCCTTCAGTCATCGGTTGATTTGTATACTGCTTTCCCACAAAATGGTGCCCAAAGCTGCTCACAAATGAACCCAATGAGCAAGATAATTAAAAAAAGAGAGAGCATATTAAAAACAATTTGAAATAATTACACCTAATGCTGCCCAGCTGGAGTGGGAACATAGCTGTCAACTTTTCCCTTTTCTTGTGAGGAATCCTATTCGGAATAAGGGAATTTCCCTTAAAAAAAGGGAAACATTGACAGCTATGAGTGAGATACAGTGGTCAGGTATCTCTGGTCTGTAACCGTAATAAATCGATTCATTCATCCAGTGGTTAGGGGTGTCCTTAACAAACCTTGAAGGCAAAGAGATCTCTCAAGAAACAAGTCAGGTGCTTGTCAGCTGGGATACAGATGCCCCTTCCAGGTGCGGCAGGTATCCTCCCAGCTCTTACATGAAATTTATGAGTCCACCCTGAAGGGTTGTTAAAAAGGTAAAGGCAAAGGACCCCTGGCAGTTAAGTCCAGTCGCGAACGACTCTGGGGTTGCGGCGCTCATCTCGCTTTACTGGCCAAGGGAGCCGGCATTTGTCCACAGAAAGTTTTTCTGGGTCATGTGGCCAGCATGACTAAGCCGCTTCTGGTGAAACCAGAGCAGTGCACAGAAACGCTGTTTACCTCCCCACCGGAGCAGTACCTACTTATCTACTTGGACTTTGACGTGCTTTCGAACTGCTAGGTTGGCAGGAGCTGGGACTGAGCAACGGGAGCTCACCCCGTCGCAGGGATTCGAACCACCAACCTTCTGATCAGCAAGCCCTAGGCTCAGTGGTTTAGACCACATCGCCACCTGCGTCCCAGGTGTTAGCAACATGTAATAATAATAATAATAATAATAATAATAATAATAATAATAATAATAATACATTTATTGTCAATGCATAACCTGTGTACACTGAAATTAACCGAGCCTCCCTCCCTTTGTAAGTCAATGAAGCTGCTTTCTCTTAATCCCAAACACCACCTTGTGTCTTCATTCCTGTTGGCATGGGTGGCCCTTACTGTGAATGCTGATGTTGATTTCCCCCTTAGCACTCCAAATGTTTACAAAATGCTTGCCAAATGTTTGCTCGGCATCCAAAGATACTGTTTGATCCCAAATTCTGATGGTTCACATCCAGTGATGTTTTCAGACTAGACACACAACGAGATTTAATATTGTTATGAGTTTTGAGTGGGCACAGACTCCCATAATCTCTACATTCAGTGAAGGGTCAGAATTTGAGCAAACTCATGAATGCATGGATTTAGCAAGCGGATTGTTGAAAAAGCAGTGGTGCTGATGGCTGTCCATTAGTCCCTCAATGGACATCATCAACCAGGCAGATAAGGCTCTGCCAGGGGCAGACTGAGAAGTTGCCATGGTAACAGGGGGCATGATGTCACCACAGGAAAAAGTGCCCTTTGCAGGAAGCTTTTGAAATGGAGGTTACAAAGAGACAGGGGGATGCTGGAAGCTGAAGAGGAGGAGTTGTTTTCTGCAAAGACTGCTGGGAAGAAGGAGGAATTGGGAGAACTCCATGTGCGCTGGCTGGGACAGGATGCACCCAGAGACTGGGAGCCATGACTGGCTGCTGCTTTCGACTCATGCTTGCTGAAGCTATGAGAGGAACCACAAAATGCACTCTTGGCTTGTTATGTTCTACACGCCCTCCACTGAAGGCTTCAGGTGTAAAGATGTATAAAATAAGCCACATTTCTTAAAGACATTGGTCTCCACTGTGCCTCTTTCCAAAGGAACACAAACCTTGGTTAAATGTCAAGGACCCTGGAATCTCTTGCAGACTGGGGTGGCCTGTATTAATGTTTGACTATATTTCCGTGTTTTGTTACTTGATAGCTGACTTGCAGCAGTTAGAAATGACAACAATTTATACATCACAGGAGCTTGCAAGTATGTGACAGTCAATAGCTATATTATTAGTGTTTATTGCATTTCTGTTCCACCTTTCTGCCAAAACACAGTTTAGAATTGAAAACACTATAATTTAATTGCAATTATTATTATGGTTGTTATTAATTTCATTTATGAATTGTTTCATTAGAAGCCTAAGTAGTTTCACAATACTATAAATATATATACACAAAACAATTGCCTATAGATATATTACTGTGGATTACTGTTGTATGTTTAACTAATAAAAGCTGTTCAGTATAGCTCACTTGTTTATTTGAATCATATTCTCAAGGCAATTTACCAAACCAAATAAAACAACAACAACAAAAAAAACCTTCCTCTACAAAGCCACAAAATTGCAAAACAAAACAAAACAAAAACCCAGCATAAAACAGTCAGCCAGATTAAAATTGCATCTAAAAAGCTTGGGAAAGTAAACTTTATTATTATTATTATTATTATTATTATTATTATTATTATGCTGCCCTAGATCCTGAAGCTGAGACTCCAATACTTTGGCCACCTCATGAGAAGAGAAGACTCCCTGGAAAAGACCCTGATGTTGGGAAAGATGGAGGGCACAAGGAAAAGGGGACGACAGAGGATGAGATGGTTGAACAGTGTTCTCGAAGCTACCAGCATGAGTTTGACCAAACTGCAGGAGGCAGTGGAAGACAGGAGTGCCTGGCGTGCTCTGGTCCAGGGGGTCGCGAAGAGTCGGACACGACTAAATGACTAAACAACAAACATACCCAAGGGTATAGCACTGGAAGGATAATAAGACAAGCAATGGGTGAACCTCTCTGGAAAGAATGTACCACTAAGTGGGGTGCCACTCCTGAGAGGAGCCTCTCCCTAGAAACCACCTGCCTCATCTCAGATGTTGGGGGAGCCCACAAGAGGCCTTCCATTGAAGACCTCCAGTGTACAGATGGGTGTATATGGAGACAAAGCGGTCCATGTAGCAGGTCTTGAGGTCCTTAGCATCCCCATGCAAGATGGGGAGAGGCCTCCTTTATGAAGCTGTGGAGATCTGCTACTAGTCAGTTTAGAGCAGTGGTTCTCAAACTTATTTCCTCTGAGCAAGACTTCCAGAATAAAAATGTGCTGGCGTCAGACTGAATTTTTTTACTGGTAAGAAATACACTGGGAAGCAACAACAACAAAAACTCCTATGAGTGCTTGATTTTGAAAAGATATCTATCCCTATTCTGCAAATAGATAGATAGAGATAGATGATAGATAGACAGACAGACAGATAGATAGATAGATAGATAGATAGATAGATGATAGATAGATAGATAGATAGATAGATGATAGATAGATAGATAGATGATAGATAGATGATAGATAGATGATAGATAGATATAGATGAGAGATAAAAAGATCAATAGATAGATAGATATAGATGATAGATTGATGATAGATATAGATTGATTGATAGATGATAGATAGATAGATAGATAGATGACAGATGATAGATAGATAGATATAGATAGATAGATAGATAGATAGATAGATAGATAGATAGATACTCTACTACGCTGAAATGTTCAAATGTCCTTACAGTGGTACCTCGGGTTACATACGCTTCAGGTTACAGACTCCGCTAACCCAGAAATAGTACCTCGGGTTAAGAACTTTGCTTCAGGATGAGAACAGAAATTGTGCTCCGGCGGCACCGCGGCACCTGGAGGCCCCATTAGCTAAAGTGGTGCTTCAGGTTAAGAACAGTTTCAGGTTAAGAACGGACCTCTGGAACGAATTAAGTACTTAACCCGAGGTACCACTGTATATCTTTCTACCTCTCCTGCCACACCAGTGTGGCACACCACACCCTTTGAGAACCACTGGTTTAGACACAACTCTTTTTAAAAAAAATATATTTATTAACTTTTCAGAGGTTATACAAAAAAAGCAAAAAACAAAAATACAAAAATAAAAACACATATAATTTCATTCACTTATTTTCTTTTAACTTATTTCTCAGACCTCCTCATACCTCCCCTTTTTGTATTCCAATTCAAGTTATTCATTCAGCAAATCCTCACCCTTAATTTTCACTTAATTTTACACCTTTCTTTCTCCCCCCCCCCCCCAATTATCTTAATCATTACAGCTGGTAACCACTTAACTTCTTTTTATCCAACATCATTCTAACATTCGCTGATTTTATTATATTTCCCAAGATAGTCCTTAAATTTCTTCCAATCTTCTTCCGCCGTCTCTCTTCCCTGGTCTCGGATTCTGCCAGTCATTTCTGCCAGTCCCATGTAGTCTATCACCTTCATCTGCCATTCTTCCAAGGTGGGTAGATCTTGTGTCTTCCAATACTTTGCGATAAGTATTCTTGCTGCTGTTGTTGCGTACATAAAAAATGTTCTGTCTTTCTTTGACACCAATTGGCCGACAATGCCCAGGAGAAAGGCCTCTGGTTTCTTCAGGAAGGTATATTTAAATACCTTTTTCAGTTCATTATATATCATTTCCCAGAAAGCCTTAATCTTTGGGCACGTCCACCAAAGGTGAAAGAATGTACCTTCAGTTTCTTTACATTTCCAACATTTATTATCGGGCAAATGATAAATTTTTGCAAGCTTGACTGGGGTCATGTACCACCTATATATCATTTTCATAATATTCTCCCTTAAGGCATTACATGCCGTGAATTTCATACCTGTGGTCCACAACTGTTCCCAGTCAGCGAACATAATATTATGTCCAACATCTTGTGCCCATTTAATCATAGCAGATTTTACCGTTTTATCCTGAGTATTCCATTTCAACAGCAAGTTATACATTCTTGACAAATTCTTAGTTTGGGGTTGGTTTAGACACAACTCAGCTAGATCAATGAATGGTCTGACTTGACCTAATATGTATTCATGTAATATGAGGTGCTGGATAGTAACAGTGTGACAAGAGCATTCTCCTAGTCCTAAGCTTTTAGGCTTCCTAGAGCAGGGGTAGCCAGCTCCTGTGAACGTGGTCAGGCCCCAGCTTCCATCATCTCTGACCACTGGCCAAGCTGGCTGGGGTTGGTGGGTGCTGGAGTCCAGCATCACCTGGAGGGCACTGTGTTGGCTACATCTGGAAGGCCTCTGCCCTAGAGGGATGTGATCCATCGATGTAGGATGCTGGATACGATGGAACTTGGGTCTGGTACATCAGAGGATAAATGCTTCTGGAGAGGCGGGCAGTGTACAAATGACTCAATGCTGCCCTCTCCTGGAATAGTCCTACGCCAAGCACTCTGCATGTTAACAAATGCAGGGATGGTTGGATTCAGTAGGTACAAATGCTTATTTGTCAGGGGGAAAAAATAACTTTTAATAAAAAGACAGGAAAGGTTCCACTATTGCTATTGGCTCGGCTACTTTCAGTTTTTGAGTTGGCGATGCCTTCCGTCTGGCAACTCCCATTTCCTTAGCTCGGGGAATCCAGACTCTTCTCATAATGGGAAGAAAAATGAGGATTTATTAAATGCAAAAACCATTACATTCCTCCGAAGAATATTCTTCACAATAGGACACAGTTGTTATGGCAGAATCAGACACAGGAGGAGCCAGAACCCGAGCGCTTAAGCTGGTTTCGGCACACACGAATGACCTCAGTGGGCTGAAGAACAAGTAAACGGACTTAAGTGCTGCAGAGTTGTTTTTGCAAAGGTGTGCTGTGCTCTCTTAGTCGTCCATCAAACTGAGGCAGGCTAAGGCAGCTGCCATGTGTCCTATGTGGAGAGGGAGGGCTCTCTCTTGGCTCTAACTGGAGATGCTGGGGTTTGAACCTAGGAGCTTCTGCACGCAGCAGAGAAGAGAACATAAGAAGAATCTGCAGGATCAGTTCACTGCCCCATCTAACCCAGAATCCTGCTCACCTCTGGGAAACCATCATCAGGACCTGAGCGCAAAGAGCATCTCCCCTCCTGTGGTTTCTAACTACTGCTGTCCAGAAGGATTTGTTGTTGTTATTTAGTCGTTTAGTCACGTCCTACTCTTCGTGACCCCATGGACCAGAGCACGCCTGGCACTCCTGTCTTCCACTGCCTCCTGCAGTTTGGTCAAACTCATGCTGGTAGCTTCGAGAACACTATCCAGCCATCTCGTCCTCTGTCGTCCCCTTCTCCTTGTGCTCTCCATCTTTCCCAACATCAGGGTCTTTTCCAGGGAGTGTGGGCATCTGGTTTGTTGATTTATTTGTTTTCAGAATTTCTGTCTTACCTATTGTGGTGATCACACAGCGTCCCCAGACGTTTAACGGTCTATTGATCCCTGTGCCACCACTGTGCTCGCTTCCCTGCTGCCACCAACCCGTTACTCTCGGGTAAAACACGGAGTCCAGTCAGTTGTTAAAAGTGAACCAAATAAAACAAGTTTATTTTACAAACATTAACAAGTTTATGGTTTCTCAGATAATATTCCTGTCAGTCTCTTAACTTTAGTTTCTTTACCGGCCTCTACCTTCCTAATACCTTCTGACTGATTATCTCAACTGTTTGACTGACTCCTCTTAACAAATTCTCTCCCTCTCTCACACCAGACTAGCCCAACCCACAGACTTATCCTCTCTGTCTCTTCTAACTCCAGACTGTCTTCTCAACAACTCTAACTCCCTAAAAAACCTCTGTGCTTAAAACATATACAGTGGTACCTAGGGTTACATACGCTTCAGGTTACATACGCTTCAGGTTACACACTCCGCTAACCGAGAAATAGTGCTTCAGGTTAAGAACTTTGCTTCAGGATAAGAACGGGCTCCGGCGGCGTGGCGGCAGCGGGAGGCCCCATTAGCTAAAGTGGTGCTTCAGGTTAAGAACAGTTTCAGGTCAAGAACGGACCTCTGGAACGAATTAAGTACTTAACCCAAGGTACCACTGTACACAGTTAACTCTGCCCCCTTGGGTTCCCATTGGTGAGTCATTTTACAATTAGTTAACCCTTTCCCTATGAACCCAGTATGATGTCACACACATAGGAAGGCAAATGGCACACCTATTTCTTCAAAGAGACTCAAGGCAGTTAACAAATAAAGGCAGTATAAAACAGAACACACACATACACATTCAAGTTAATGTCCTCCATATCCAACCTACTGAACGAATTCCATTGGCAGAAATTGAGCCAATAAACATGGCACCGTTATTTAAAGACTTTTTCAAAAAGCCGGGTCTTCCTCTGAAGCTATATAGATATGGGGCCTGATGGGCCTCACTTGGCAAAGTATTCCATAAGGGAGGTGCCACACCAGAGAAGGCTCCGTCTTACATTCCTCTATCAAGGGAAGTACAGCAAACTGCAACTTAGGTACTGCTTATTTCCTCCTGTCAATACTACACATTTCCTGTGGTGGGATCTGAATATCACCATAATGTGAGGATGGGTGCGAGAGAAAAGAGCTTTCTTGCAAGTACCCCCAACCGTACCCATGGAATGGTGCTTAATTTTCACAGGCTCCTTAAAACCAATTAGCTTTCAATGTCTTAGCATCCAGCTTCATGGTATTTTTATTTGGGGTGTGCGCACAGAGTTTTTTAGCATCTGACACTTCCCACTAATAATTACATTTTAAAGAAATTATTATTATTTAGGACTAAATTATTATTATTTTGGACTTTTAGAAAACATCTGAAGGCAGCCATGTACAGGGAAGTTTTAAATATTTGAGGTTTTATTGTGTTTTAATTTTTTTGTTGGAAACCGCCCAGAGTGGCTGGGGAAACCCACTCAGATGGGGGGTATATAAATATATACATCATCATCATCATCATCATCATCATCATCATCATCATCATTAGTCTTAGTCTATAAGGAGCTACAGACTCTCTGTTGTCCTTACTTAAAACAATGCCTCTAGTTGTTTTTTTTTACTAAAACTGGGCTTTATGTGGAATTTTGACTAGAATTCCACAAGAGGGAGCTTTTGCCTTAGAGGACACACAAAGGGCCTGTAATTGGGAAGCAAACTTGTCATCATGTACATCATTAACTGAACCCCTTTATCCCCTTGTAAACCTCTAACGAGAATGAATTTGGAATGAAATCTAATTATCATTTTGTCATTGGACTTGTTCCAACAGTATGGGGGCGAGGTGGGAAGCGAGTTGCGTCTTATCCTGCCGTATTTATCCGAAATGACAATTTGGATGCTGCTGCTATTTGGATGACACTATTTTTATTTTTATTTTAAAATATGTGGAGGTCTTGGTTCAAAAGTTGATGGAAATTCAGATGCGTTGCCGTGATTGCGCAAGGAGGCTGATAGATGGCAGAACAAAAATTGAATGAAGTACGGCACTCAAACACTGGCTAATGAAATCCACAAGCTCCACGCCTGACTCCTCATTCAACCAAATCATGCTCACGTTACATAGCCAAGGACCATAACGAAAGGGGTGCAACTTCCTCTGAGCTTCTGTGACAAAGCCTCTCCTCCCCCCAGAGGGGAGGTGTTGTGAGCGGGAGCTGTTCCCGTGTCAGCAGGCGGGCATATTCGGCCCCCTGCGACACTCACTTGGTTGCCCCACCCCACCCACCAGGCCAGCCAATAGGGTTGGCTTGGGGGCGGTGTCTAGCAGCATTTAAGCGGCTGTGGCAGCCCTGCGCCTCATTCTACTTCCCTGAAGTCATCGGATCAAGATCTCTGCGTCGTCAACGCCAGCTGTTCTCTCCTCCATTCCTTCTTACAACAACAACAACAACAACAATAATAATAATAATAATAATAATAATAATAATAATTTATTTATACCCCACCCATCTGGCTGGGCTACCCCAGCTACTCTGGGCGGATTCCAAAAAAATATTAAAATACCGTAATACATCAAACATTAAAAGCTTCCCTAAACAGGGCTGCCTTCAGATGTCTTCTAAAAGTCTGGTAGTTGTTGTTCCCTTTGACATCTGATAAGAGGGCGTTCCACAGGGAGGGTGCCACTTCGGCTTGGGTGGTGGTTAGGCATTGGAATATATGTCGTGTGTTGGTGGGTGGGGTGTGGCCATCACCTACCCCTCCCCTTTTGGGGTATTCCATTAAAGGAATCCGGCGGTCGTGGATCCTGTCCGATGCCCTGCTGGTGGCGAGGGCCATGGCACGACCCCCGGTGACATCAGGAGAAGCTTCCGGTTGTATTTGCATCAACAAGCTCCTCCCACTGGTTGTTAACCTTATAATGACCCCCCCGCGCGCTGCATGGGGTGGGGTCAAATACAGTGGTACCTCTGGTTACATACGCTTCAGGTTACAGACTCTGCTAACCCAGAAATATTACCTCGGGTTAAGAACTTTGCTTCAGGATGAGAACAGAAATCGCGTTCTCGTGGCGCAGCGGCAGCGGGAGGCCCCGTTAGCTAAAGTGGTGCTTCAGGTTAAGTACAGTTTCAGGTTAAGAATGGACCTCTGGAACAAATTAAGTACTTAACCTGAGGTACCACTGTATAGGTTGTTTGATCCAATGCCTAAGTCAATACCACTCACATGCTGTAGCCAATAAAGTTGTGACCTTCGTTAGCCCATTAAGCTAAAATACATGTGTCCTTGTGTCTTATTTTACCACTACACGGGTGGAGAGTCCTCGACTCACAACACTAGCTCCAGGTTTGGGGGGGTTCTTGTACAAAGCACCGTATTTTTCGCTCTATAAGACGCACCAGACCATAAGACGCACCTGGTTTTTGGAGGAGGAAAACAAGAAAAAAAATATTCTGAATCTCAGAAGCCAGAACAGCAAGAGGGATCGCTGCACAGCAAAAGCAGTGATCCCTCTTCCTGTTCTGGCTTCTGGGATAGCTGCGCAGCCTGCATTCGCTCCATAAGACGCACAAACATTTCCTCTTACTTTTTAGGAGGGAAAAAGTGAGTCTTATAGAGCAAAAAATACGGTACTCTCAGTGTGTCCCTCTCTGAGTAAGGACCCTGCAAACTTCCATCCTCTTACTCTTGCAGGGCAGATTGAGGCTGCCACCTCAGGAGGCGAATGATGTAGCAGCAGCCCTCCATCGTTCCCCATGCTGGCTCACTTTGCACCCCCTAAATTGGCTTGCCGCCTTCAGATGTGGTGGAGGATGCTGCCTCATCACCAGCGCTGAAGTAATTTTCACCTGCCTGTCTAGCCCTACAAGCGGAATGGCTCAGGCAGCAAAATGTCTTGGACTTGGCTCTGCTTTCTGGGAGAGCACAAGGGAAGGGGTGTGTGTGTGGAAAATGCTGCTCCATCTCCTCGCTTTTGCCACAGCTTCCACGAAAAAGACCTCAAAGTGGTTTACAAAAGGATAGGACAATAAAATCAATATAAATTTACAACCCTACTTTAAAACACACAAAAGCTGAAACGGATTAAAATCACCTCAGCTTCCTAAGCAGCTGGGTAGGCTTGCCGAAACAAGAATGTCTTTAGCACAGAAAAGTGGAACATGAAGGCACCTGCTTGAACTCAAGAGGCAGGGAGTTCCAACGTTTAGGCACTGCCACACTAAATGACTGAGTTCTTACAAATGCATCATGGGTATTGTGTGGCACCTGTAGTAGTGCCAATTCCACCATTCAAAGCAGTTGAGTGAGCACATCTGGGGTAAGGCGACCCTTGTAGGTAAACTGGTCCTAAGTTGTGAAGGGGTTTGTACACTAATAGTAACTCCTTGAACTTGGCCCATAGCAAACTGGCAATCAGCACAGATCTCTGCAAGTTGGTAGAGCATGAGACTCCTAATCTCAGGGTCTGGGTTCGAGTCTCACATAGGACAATAGATTCCTGCATTTGCAGCGGGTTGGACTAGATGCCTCTCTTGGTCTCTTCCAGCTCTACAATTCTGTGAGTCTATGCTTTCTGCCTGTATGGAGTAGATTTGGGGGTTGCCAACTTTTCCGGGCCCTTGGGCTCATCTGCAAACTGGAGGAACTGTCATGAGAATATAAAAGGATGAGACCAGCTTGCAGGTTTCCCACAGGCAATATGTTTTTTTGTTATGTTCCACTGAATTCACAGGAACTCACTCTGAGGTACCCACAACAAACAGGCCTGAGAGTTGACCAGGAGCAGTGACCTCCTTGCTTTTCACCTCAAGCTGCTCTTCCTGTTGCTGCCAAGCATATAAACCAGCCTTTCCCTAACCTGGTGAACCTCCATTTGTTTTGGACTACAACTCCCATCACCCCCCAAATCTGGCTCTGCTGGATGGGGCAGGTGGGAGTCGTAGTCCGAAATGTCTGAAGGGCCCTGGGCTGGGGAAACGGCAGCGTAAACTCTCAACGCTGGTGCAGCAGGTGGCAAAGACAGCCAGAATCTACCCCCACCCCACCCCCCAAAGCCTGTCTGAGAAAACACAATAATCCGGAAGCCAAAATTAATCAGGATGCAGGAAGCGCCGTGTTTATGAGTGAGGATTAAATTCCCAGTGAAAAGTGAGGGGCAGCTTCAAAGAGCCTGGAGGCACTGCTTTGTAAACAACTGGGAGTGAGAGGAAATATTCAGGGTGATTCATGGGGATAAGCTAGAAATAATGAAAGGTAATGAGGGGAAGTAAGATGAATAAATACGGATGCAGACTGTGTTCGGAGACTCCCCTAAGGCTCTCCTTTGTTGCTAGGGAGCTTCTTTGCTGGAACTGATCTGAAAGGGTGGCCAGACACATTATTTTAATACTTGACTATATCTATATACCATGAGTTATCTTGTAATCTGAATGGGACTTGTAGCCAGGCCTCATTAAGTGTTGTTTCATATTGAACTCTCTGCGATTCCATTGCAAAAGGAAAAAAAAGATTTCAGGAAGGTGTGAGAACACTTCTTCATAGTGTAACAATATATTTAAGAATGGTACCTTATTAATAAAGGATTCCTGCATGGTTATGAAAAACAGCCTGCATGTTTGCAAAGGGTATTCTCCCTCCCTCCCTCTCTCTCTCTCTCTCTCTCTCTCTCTCTCTCTCTCTCTCTCTCTCTCTCCCTCCCTCTCGTGTGTGTGTGTGTCCTGGTCCCTTTGAAGGGTTATAGAGCACCTGCGTTGCATGAAGAAAGCCCCAAATTGAATCTCTGGCATCTTCAGGTAGTGCTGGAAAACACTTCTGCCTCGAGACCTGCTGCTGGTCAGTCTAGATGGACTGATGCTCTCAATATAAGGTAGCTTCCTATGTTCCTCTCACCTTGGAATAACTGCCTGGATAATAAATGATTGTTGTTGTTTAGTCATTTAGTCATGTCCGACTCTTCGTGACCCCATGGACCAGAGCACGCCAGGCACTCCTGTCTTCCACTGCCTCCCGCAGTTTGGTCAAACTCATGCTGGTAGCTTCAAGAACACTATCCAACCATCTCGTCCTCTGTTGTCCCCTTCTCCTTGTGCCCTCCATCTTTCCCAACATCAGGGTCTTTTCCAGGGAGTCTTCTCTTCTCATGAGGTGGCCAAAGTATTGGAGTCTCAGCTTCAGGATCTGTCCCTCCAGGGAGCACTCAGGGCTGATTTCCTTAAGAATGGATAGGTTTGATCTTCTTGCAGTCCATGGGACTCTCAAGAGTCTCCTCCAGCACCATAATTCAAAAGCATCAATTCTTCGGTGATCAGCCTTCTTTATGGTCCAGCTCTCACTTCCATACATCACTACTGGGAAAACCATAGCTTTAACTATACGGACCTTTGTTGGCAAGGTGATGTCTCTGCTTTTTAAGATGCTGTCTAGGTTTGTCATTGCTTTTCTCCCAAGAAGCAGGCGTCTTTTAATTTCGTGACTGCTGTCACCATCTGCAGTGATCATGGAGCCCAAGAAAGTAAAATCTCTCACTGCCTCCATTTCTTCCCCTTCTATTTGCCAGGAGGGGATGGGACCAGTGGCCATGATCTTAGTTTTTTTGATGTTGAGCCTCAGACCATATGAAGGCATTAGGACAAGCCAAAAATTCAATGTGTGACAGGAGGTGCAGGGATGAACATCAATCAAGGATTGTCTACAATGACTAGTTGTTGCTCACCAGTGTTTTGAACCAGTGTCTTTCCCAATCCTACTGGGAAATGCTGGGGATTGAACCTGGGACCTTTTGAACAGAAAACATGTGCACTACCACTGAACTATGGCCCTAGTTGGAAAAAGATGAGCCTGCTTCTACTTGCGTAGTCACTTGTCTGCCTCTGCTCCTGCAAATCTCAACTCCACCAGCTCCTTCCACCTTGTCCAGTTCTCTGCTGTGCTTCCAGCTTCAAAATCCATGGGCTGCCACATCCCACTTCTGACACCATGTGTCGTCTTCAGCTGTTCAGATAGAAACTCTGTGAGCTGAGTTAGTAGTTAAACGAACTTTGTTTCTGATGAGGCAGTAGTAATTTGACAAGTGGGCAAGGCACCACAATGACGTTAGGCAATGCTATGCTTTGAAGCCCCATCTGGCTGTGGATGATGGGCATTGTAATCCAAATCAAATGGGTGGGAGGAAATCAGGAAGAGATGGGCCTTGGTTTGAGTCAGTAAGCACAATTCATATACATATATATATATACAGCACTGTCTCTTCACAAATCTGTCTCCTCTACTTGCCTGATGCTTTTGTAGGCCTCCCTAATCAATCATTTCCTGGAAATCCAGTTCTTGTAAGACATCAGTCAAACTTGTGAATATTTAATTCCTTGAAATGTCCTTCTGCTCCAGCAGGACCCACAGGGAACTGACTAAGACCACAAAGCTATCAGCATCAAGTTGCTACTATGTCCCAGGGAACTCCATCAAACAGGCTGTCAGCATATCCCCAACAATGCATTCTTCAGGGACCACTCATCGTTTCTCTGCTATTTAGTTCCAGTTATTTAATTATGCTGGCTTACTTGTATCATTTTATCGTATGCAGTGAACATTTTTTTAAAAAATGTTCTTACTGATTGCATGATTATTCACAATTGATCCTCTATGATTTCATTCAATATTATGATTACTTTTGTTTATAAGATGTTAATTGTTTTACTCAATAGGTTGCAGAAGGTGCTCTTTAGATCCATTGATCCTTCTTTGTTCCTTCTCTTTGTTGTTGATGATCCTGAGAGCCAGGCTGTAGACCAGGGGTCTGCAACCCGCGGCTCTGGAGCCGCATGTGGCTCTTTTACACCTTTGCCGCAGCTCCGGGATGGATACTAGCGAGGGGAGGAGGCGCATTGTGCGCCCCGACACTCGCCACTGTGGCGGGCGCTGTACTGGCTGTGACGTCGCATGGGGGCGGTGCGTGCGTTAGTCACGCACCGTCCCGACGTCACCTTCCCGCCCCCTGTCAGATCACGGCTCCGGAGATATATTTGTTTTAAATGTCGCAATGGTTTTGCGGTTCCCAGTTTTTTTCCCTTCGGAAATGGGTCCAAGTGGCTCTTTTTGTCTTAAAGGTTGCAGACCCCTGCTGTAGACAATGCTTTTTCTTTATATTGTGGTGAGTTTTGGGGGGCGGGATTAGGCCTCAGAGCTGAGTCCCTTCTAATTCCTGGATCCAGCAAGATTTCAATTCAACAGGGAACATCCTACCCCTCAACATTTCACAGGAAAATTGATTCAGAAAATGAGAATTTGCCAGGTTTGTTGAGACTCAATTTGTTGAGATTCCTACATTGCAGGGGGTTGGACTAGATCACCCTTGGGATCCATTCCAACTCTACCATTCTATGATTCTATTATTTCCTTTGCTGGAATAGCCAAGCTAGTTTCTTGGTGAAGTAATGGCCCTCTAAGTATTGGTTGTTGAGGTGACGATCCATACTTAGTTGAGGTAACAAAGGAAGTAGCTCTGTGCTAGAGCACAAATGAATGAATGAATGAATGAATGAATGAATGAATGAATGAATTTATTACGGTCATAGACCAGAAAGAGAAGAAAAAAACATAAAAGGCAGCAATAATTTATGAGGGAATGATGGTGTCAATTAAAAGTTGTAAAATTATACATAAAAACAATACGCATATACACACACACACACCCATATACATACTCATATGTGCACTACAGTATATGTATGGGCTTAAAAAAGGGGGGGGGGCTTGTCCAGGGGTCAGATCTTTTACTTTTTTACAGCTAATGCCCTCCGCTTGATCGCGGCCGCAGAAAACTTGGCCACTTTCAGTGTTACTTCTGGGTTTTTATCTCCTAGTAGGATTTTCAGCCGCTGAGATTCAGATCGACCTGGAAATTTCTGAACGATAGGGGAGATAAACAGTAACCTGATATCCCCGTAAAGGTCGCAGTGTAACAACACATGTGAAGCCGTTTCCACCTCCTTCAGACCACATGGGCAAACTCGTTCAGCATAGGGTGTACCCTCGTATCTGCCCTTTAGTAAGGCAGATGGCAATACATCAAATCTGGTAAGGGTAAACGCCCGCCTATATTTTGCGATTTGTAGGTCCAGCAAATATGGGGTTAGATTAAACCCTTTTCCATAATCTTGGATAGCTGGGTATTTATCTATCTTGCTCATATGGTCCTGAAGCTCTACATCTCCTATTCGCTGGCTCACCATCATTTTAGCCTTTTCAAAACCTGAGGCTATGAGTTCTTGTGGGGAAAGCCCCAGGCCCCTCAGTTTTTCATAAAGCGACAATCTCCATTTAGACTGGAACGGGTCTAGTAGAGTCAATGGAGCCACTCCCACTGGGAAAAATATGAGTTTTAGCCAGAAGTGAATCTTCAGGATCCATATCCTGGCATTAATAGGGAGTTGACCTACCTCCAGCCTAATGGCAGTGTTAGAGACACAGGTAGGTAACCCTAGTAGGGAACGATAGAATTTAGTTGTACAGATTCCAGGGACTTGAGTTTTTGACAATTAAATATCTGGGTGCCATACATCAATTGTGGAAGTATTTTTGCAACAAAGACCTGGGAGGCAGCAGGAACATATTGACCTCCTTTTCCGTAAAAGAATCTTATGATAGCTCTGGAAGATCTTTGCGCATTTACAATGGAATTCTTAATCTGATGGCACCAAGATCCCTTCTCATCAAAAATTATTCCAAGATATCTAAAAGATGTTACTTGCTCAATAGGTTGGTTATTAATTTTCCATTTATGTCGGAGTTTTCTCTTGGAGAACACCATAATTTTTGATTTAGTGTAATTTATTATTAGGTGTTCAGCTTCGCAATACTCTGTAAGAGCTCGTAAAAGTTTTCTTAGACCCACACAAGAGAAGGAAATAAGTGCCGCATCATCTGCGTACAAAAGGACCGGGATTGGTGTATTATTTAGGTTTGGGGAATGAGTACTTGCTTCCTCCATCTTTCCGACTAGGGAGTTTATATAGAAGTTAAAAAGAATAGGGGCAAGAACACAGCCTTGCTTAACACCATGGAAACTTTGGATTTCCTTTGATAGGTTCCCATAACGGTCGCATCTAACACGGATCCGAGTATTTTCATGTAGTCTACGGATAAGAAGCAAAAGACGTCTATCGATGTTTGTGACCTTTAGTTTTTCCCAAAGTCTGTGCCGGGGTATCGAGTCGAAGGCTGATTTGAAATCTATAAAGGCTACATAGAGAGAGCCTCCTTTCTTTGAGGTGTATTTCTCCACTAGATGTTGCAATACCAATCCTTGGTCTATAGTTGATCTATGTGCCCTGAAACCAGCCTGGGCTTCCTTTAGGATGTGTTCCTGTTCCAGCCAGTCCGCGAGCTTTTCACGTAAGTGAGTTGCATAAAGTTTGCTGATGATGCTTAAGAGACTGATTGGTCTGTAATTGGCTGGATCAAGTTTACAGCCTTTCTTGAATATGGGAACGATGATTGCCAATCCCCAGTCCTCTGGTATTATTGCTGTTTGATCTATGCTGGTGAAAAGGGTGGCAAGGACTGGGGCCCACCAATCAATATTGGCTTTGAGAAGTTCAGGAGAGATGTTATCTGCTCCCGGGGCTTTTCTGTGTTTGAGTGCCTGAATAAGCCTCCTAATCTCCGCGACCGACACCGGAGGCCACTCATCACCTGCCGCACACTGTATTAGTGGCTGTGTCAAAGGCAGAGCTGAATATGAAGATTGGAAAAATGCCTCCCAAGTCCCTGCAGGTATAGTATACTCCACTTCTAAGGAAGTAGATCGCACTCCATTTGCTACCAGTCTCCAGAAGGTGGCCGAATCTCTCTCTCTGGATGCATCTATTAGGCATTTCCATTCTCTTTTCTGTGCCAGGAGTTTTTTGTTTTTGATCAAAATTTTATAATTTCGTTTATCTTCAAACCAGCCCGTGGGGAGTTGGGGTAAATTGGCAGATCTATAATTCTTGTATTTTTTCAGTAAATTTAGCTTCATATCCTGACATTCTTGATCAAACCAGGGTTTGGAGTTTTTATATACTGGGGATTGCCTACTTGGCCTGTTCCTTTTTTCCTTCAGGGAATCTTGAAGGAGTAAAATTAACTCCTGAAATAAATTTATCTTTAATTCATGGCTTGAGGAAGTTATAAGGTTTTCTCTCTTAGTGAGGAATTCCTTTGAGCATAGCCTACTTGAAATTTCCTTATGCAGTTCATCTGTCCATCTGATGCGCGAATATCTGAGCTCCAAAGCTGTAGGGCTCGAATGCTCGATTTTTTCAGCGCAGGATAGATCCTTTCCCGCAGCTACGAGTGCACTTAATGGCAGATGGTCACTGTCTAAGCGCTCCTCCACTTTGCATTCCAGAACTTTGTTTTGAAGATCATACGACACGATTATGTAATCAATTGTGGAGGCGCCATTGTTAGATATAAATGTGAATTCTCCGACCTTCTCCCCCTCTGTACGGCCATTTAGTATAACCAAGTCCAACTTATTGACCAAGTGTAATAGGCATAAGCCGGCATAATTGCAGCCTTTATCCTTTGAGATTCTAGCTGGAATTTGTCGCGTATTCCACGCGGCGTTTTCAGCGAGTCACTAAGAGTTCCAGGTTTTTCAGTGCAGTCCTTTTAATGTGAGCTATATACAGGCATTTACAAAAGAAACAGTCCATACAGAGTACTTACAAACGAATACTCTCCACAACAGCACCACCACACTACAGCACAACCACCACACCCCCTGTTAAACAGGCTTTCCTTTTTAAAACAGCCAATTACACTAATCACACTCCTGCTGAGTCACTCTGACCCAGCAGAGTATTGCATCATCCTGTTGAAGCCTGCAGACTTATCCAGTATCCTGCGAATCCCAACACTCCTCCTTAAGTCAAAGGCTTGAGACCCAATAATTCTCTTAAGTCTCGAAATTTAGGAGCATCCAAACATTTTGTATACAAATCTGCCACATTACATTTTGTGTTACAGTGCTGTACCTTTAACACATTTCTTTCCAAAGCATTTTTCACATTTCCGTATCTTATCGAAATATGCTTACTTTTGCTTTTAAAGTTCTGTTGGTTAGCAAGCTGTTGTGCAGCCATGTTGTCACTTAGCACAGTGATTGGCATTTCAGAAGGTATTCCAAGCTCTTTTGTTAGGCAAGCAAACCACTCTATTTGTGATACACATTCGCTTATGGCTGAGTACTCTGCTTCACAAGTACTTGTGGCAACAAATGTTTGTTTCTGGGATTTCCACTGAACCAAGGCATTTCCAATATATATGGCATAGCCAGTGGTAGACTTTCCATTTTCTCTGTCCCCCCAGCTGGCATCAGCGTATGCATACACTTGCTGATCATGTCCTGTATCCAGCACCAGTTTGTAATCTTTTGTGCCTTTCAGATACCTTAGGATTCTTTTAAGTGCTACCCAATCTCTCTGAGCCGGGTCTGCACTTCTTTGGCTTAACATGTGCACTGCCAATGTTATGTCGGGTCTTGTCCAACAACTTAAATATAACAGAGAACCCAACAGAGAATGAAACGCTGTTGCATTCTCACATTTTTGCCCTTCTGGTTCATTTTTGTACTGGGTAGTTATGGGAGTGTCAACCTCATTTGCCCTCTCCATTCCATATGTCTTCAGTAGCTTTTCGATTTTTTCCTTCTGACTCAGAGAGTAAACGCCCTCTTCATTTCTCTGAACCTCTACTCCTAAGTAATTCTGAATCTCTCCCAAATACTTCAGCTTGTATTTGTTACCTAGGCTGTTTATAAACCAAGACACTTGCTTTTGTGCAGTTGTTATTAGACAGATATCATCAACATACAAAAGTAAATAACAAACACTTCCTTGCACCATTGCTGAATATAAACAGGAATCAGCCAGGCTTTGTTTGAATCCCATCTTTTTCAAAGCTGTGTCTATGCATTCATGCCATAGACGTGCACTTTGGTGTAAACCGTATAGTGCCCTTTGCAGTTTTAACACCATACTGTCTTTTTCTAGCTCATAACCTGGTATTTGCTGTAAATATACCTTGGCGTCAATAGGAGCATTTAAATATGCTGAGGCAACATCAAAATGATTAACTTTTAACCCTCTCAGACTTGCCATTGCTAAAACTGATTTTACTGTTTCAGCCTTTGCTGTTGGGGCAAACACTTCATCATAATGTATCATTTTCCTCTGTGTAAAGCCCCGTGCAACCAACCTGGCTTTCCTCTGACAACTACCATCAGCCAGCTTTTTCACTTTAAAAACCCACTTACAGCTTATGGGCTTTTTACCTTCAGGCAATTCTGTAGGTACAAACACATTGTTGTTTAGCAGAGAGTTATACTCTGCCTGCATTGCCTTTAACCACGCCTCTTTCTCTAGAGTAGGTAACTCTTGCACTTCTTCAAAGTTTTCTGGCTCAGTTACACAAACCTGGTTTATGGTGGCTGGGAACCCATAACGGTCTGGAGGTTGACCTTTATTACTTCTTGCAGACCTCCTTGGTTCATTAATCTCACCCCCTGGGCTACCTTCAGGACTGCTTTTGGGGTGGATTGACTCTGGAGATTTACCTCCTCCTGTCCCTGTTGCACTTTCGTCTCTCCCCTGCTCCATGCTAGCAGTTGGAGAAAAATGCTCAACCTTTACTTCCTCCCTTTCAGTTTCTCTGGGAGAGCTGCCAATTCTTAGCTTTGTTTCAACTGCCTTATCAGGTATGCTCGGCAGTAAAACTTTTTCTGGCAGCAGGTTTGCATGTATCTTGGGCCAATTTCTTTGCTCATTAAAGCTGGCTGATCGACTATAACTCAAAAGGTTTTTATCATCTTCAAACCTGTAGGCTTTCGTACCACTTTCATACCCAAGAAATAGCAACTGCTGTGCCCTTTTCCCACCTTTTCTTCGGTTTTTCACAGGTATGTCAACCCATGCCTTTGTCCCAAAGATTCTTAAATGTTGCAAACTGGGACTTTTGTTATAGAGAATTTTATAGGGTATGTCATCTAGTACCCTTGACCACAAGCGATTCCCAATATAATTTGCGGTCTTAATACTTTCAGCCCAGTACTTAATTGGAAGATTTGCATCTGCTAACAATGCTTTCATTTGTGTCTGCAAGACACCTCCCCTACGCTCTGCTACTCCGTTCTCCTGAGGTGTGGCCACATTGGTAAGCCTATGTTTAATCCCTTGGGAACGCAACCAGTTTCTTAGGGAGCTTGCCATAAACTCCCCTCCCCTGTCTGACTGAATAGAGGACACCTTTTCACCAAGTTGCCTTTCTACCCTTCTTACCCAGAACTTCAAAGTTTGGGCAACGTCAGACTTTTGCTTTAATGGATAGACCCAGCCAAATCTAGAAAAATCATCCACTAGGATTAAACAATACTTGTTGTGGGAGACACTAGGTGGAAAAGGACCAGTTACATCAGCATGAATCAACTCCAGTGGTTTTTTGGTTTCTCTCTGGCTTGCTCTTGCTACTGGGCAAGCCCTGCTTTTAACCTCCTTGCAGATACTGCAATCTAAGTAATTATCACAACTTTTTATGTTTTTCATCCCCCCCCACAACTCCAATGTTTTGTTTAGCACCTTATAGCTAGCATGAGCCAGACGCCTGTGCAGGAGATGAATACACATATCATGGGTCGGGACATTTTGCACATTCGCAACCTTAGATTCACACTGCAGTACATACATATTAGTTCTAAGGCTAGCATTTGCCAACACTGCCCCATTTTGCTTTATCTGGCACTGATCTCCCACAAAATTTACTTCAAAGCCTGCCTTTGCCAAATCAGGAATGCTCAGGAGATTGTTTTGCAAACTAGGCACACACAACACATTCCTGAATGTGTGTCCCAGCTGTGGGAACACAACCTCCCCCTCACAAACCACATTAGCTTTCTGGCCCGTAGCAAGACTTACATGTTTTTTGTTTGAAGCCCTAGCATCAGTTAGCAGTCCTTTTCTTTTACAAAAGGTTTGAGAAGCTCCACTGTCCAGAACCCACAGTTCCTCATTTTCTTGACCATCTGCAGACACCCAAGCGGTAGACTCCCTCTGCTGCCACTTGTGCTTCCGCTGTTTTTGTTGTTTTCTCGGGCAGTCCCACAGCAGATGTCCACTGGACTTGCAGCAAAAACACCTTTTTACTTTGTTGACCACCGGCTGGTCTGCAGCAGCTCCTCCTGGCTGTTTCTCCGGCTCCCGACACCTCTGCTCTTCCCGGCTGTTGTTCCCTCTGGGATGCTCCAACAGCTGGGCTGAGGTCATCTTTCGCTCTGCACGCCTGTCCTCCTCTGCATACAACCGTCCGGTCACGTATTCCAGAGTCAGCTTATCAGTCTCTACAGACTCGAGGGAGTTGACCAGCATATCATAGCTGTCATCAAGGGAACTCAGGACTATAAAGACTTTGTCCTCTTCCCCCACAGGCCTCCCTCTTAAGGCTAGCTCCTGGAAACAGCCTGTTAGGAATTTTAGGTGGTTTACCTGGGAGTCCCCCGGTTTCTTCCGACACCGGTACAGTCTCCTGGCCAGTGTTATCAGTGAGCCAGCTGTCTCTCGCACATGGACAGCCTTGAGCGCATTCCACGCCTCACTTGCCGTCACCTTATCAGCTACATAGACTAGCTGGCTGTCGTCCACTCCAAGGATGATCGTAGCCAAAGCTTTCTCATCCTTTTCATCCTCCTCAGGGGGCTGCGGTGGCTCTTCCACCACTTTCCACAGGCCCTCACGCTTGAGGAAGTGTTGCATGCGGACCGACCAGGTGCTGTAGTTCGTGGCCGTCAGCTTCTCCAGCAACACGCCAGTTCTGGACTGCTCCATCCCTGCAGCTCACCTCCAGCACCCACGGCTAGATAACTGCCACCTGTACTCTTGCGCAGCGGAAGCGTGCTGGGCCCATAACCCTGTCGCGTATTCCACGCGGCGTTTTCAGCGAGTCACTAAGAGTTCCAGGTTTTTCAGTGCAGTCCTTTTAATGTGAGCTATATACAGGCATTTACAAAAGAAACAGTCCATACAGAGTACTTACAAACGAATACTCTCCACAACAGCACCACCACACTACAGCACAACCACCACACCCCCTGTTAAACAGGCTTTCCTTTTTAAAACAGCCAATTACACTAATCACACTCCTGCTGAGTCACTCTGACCCAGCAGAGTATTGCATCATCCTGTTGAAGCCTGCAGACTTATCCAGTATCCTGCGAATCCCAACAGAATTGGGTGGGTTTCCTCTATAATGGGGGCTGTTTCGTGGAAATGGGCACACAAAGCCTCATCAGATTGTCCAGTTCTGGCATTTAGGTCGCCTGCCACCACTACAGAGGCATCAGGAAAAAGATTTAGTAGTTTATCAAGATACTGTTCTAACTGAGCCCAAGTATTTCTTATCAATCTTTTCTCTCTTGTGGGGGTAGGTATACATTAATCAGCAGCAAGCTGTGGGTTCTCCACTGTACTTGCACAGCTGTGGCCAGATGGTCTAGTGGGTCTAGTTTTTTAAATATGGCCCTTAGCCTTGTTGAGATTAAAGTAACTAACCCACCTTTAACTCGCCCCCCTCTAGTACTTAAAAGACCTGGGAGGGGGAACGCAGAAAAACCATTTAACTCCACTTCACTTGTGCTCCAGGTCTCCTGGAGAAACACAATATCATGTCTCTGAATATATTTAACAAAGGATTGGTCAGAAACCCTCTTTTGCCAACCTGCAATATTCCAAGTTAGCAAGGCAAGGTTGCACGTTGTCTTGCCAGAAATTGATCTTAGTCAATTTGCCTTTGAAAGATTTATTGGGCCTATCTTTTTATCTGTTGGTTGGATTTCATTCATTTTGGCAATGTCCATAGATGTGTTATCGCCCAGGTACTCAGTGGAATCAGTTGAAGGGTGCAGCGTGCTAACATTAGTGATCAGTACTCCTTTTTTTGGCGAATCTACCTTGAGGTGTTCTATTTGACTGATACCAAGTTCATCCTCATCCAGGTATCTCATGCTGGTCCAAGAACGCGTTGTGGTTGTCATAGGGATGGTTTCCTTCTTAGATGGTAGATTGTTGCTGTCCCTTACGCACTGTGTTAGATCTGTTGCTGTCAGGTTGATCTCTGCAGCTGCAGAGGTATTATAAGGGTAGTCTTTCGTGGTTGCCATAAAGATGGTTTCCTTCTTAGATGGTAGTTTATCCCTTGCGCACTGTGTTAGATCTGTTGTTAACAGGTTTATCTCCGCAATTGTAGAGGTATTATAAGAGTAATCTTTCATGGGGTCTGTCTTGGCTTTTTCAGAGAGGTTCTCTTTCTTTAATTGGTTGATTTCTGCTTAAATTCAAGACTGTGGCTATGGGAGAAGCAAGGTCTTCTGGGGTGTTAATGCTGTGAACCCCTCCATTGTAGACTCAGGTTGTATATATGTGTAAATAAACCAAATATCATAAAAACACCACAGTTTCCACTGTCCCTCATTCTGCAGAAAGCAAACCCTGGAATATTGCACTGCTCAGAGATTGGCGTGCCATGCAATAATATGTTTTGGCTGGCAAGGTTCCCAGTTTAGGTAGGTGTGGGCATCAGTGGGTTTGTTGTAGAGGTTGTCACCTATTTTGTTGTTTTCAATTATGAGTATTTCTGAAGGTGCAAAAATGTTTACTTCCAGCTGCCTATAATGTGGTTTAGTGATGTGTTCCAACGCAGAAAATTTATTTTGAAAAGGGGGTGGGGTGGGAGGATATTAGACCAGTTCTCGTAATGGAGTTAGCATCTCCGCAGAACTCTTAGCTACTGTTGCTTCAGTACACCAGCTTAGAATCACAGCAGTGGCCTAAGAAGGTCTAATCAAAACTCGTCCTGCATAATGAAATCTGTTTAATTAAATAAGATGCATCTGTCAGTTCCGTGCTTCATTCCCTGAAACTAAAGTGGTAATCTGTAATGAGGCATACTGATAAGAAGAACGCTTTCCAACCTTCCAGCACGACTTATAATGAACACATTCAGTTTGACCCTATGCATATTCACTCCAAAATAAGTTCCACAGAGTTCAGCACAGTTTCTTTCCATCTAAGTGTGCATCAGATTGTCACTTAAATCTATATCTATCTATCATCTATCTATCATCTATGTCACTGATCTCTAACTAGATCTATTTTTTAAATAGAATTTTCATTCAGTTTTTAAAGAAAAATTATGGGTTTTATGTATGTAGTTCTTTTGCCTAAAATATTGTAAGTCACATTGAATGGGGGTGGGTCCTTCTCCATGAATGATCCCCCAGTTCTCTCACTGTAGGGACAGCAGCAGCAAACACAGAGAAAGGAGAGATGATGAAAGTTTACCTGCTCTGCTCTTGTCCTGGTTGCTCCTCCCCTCCTGCTGCTGCTTAATCATTTAAATTAAACAATTTAATGCCATTTACATGACAATTGCCACATGAGCAAGAATTTGTTTGGCACGTTGCATATACAGGCAATTAGCATTATGAGCTGTAGTGTGTCTGATTAGGAAAACTGCTCTGTTGGGAAAGAGAATTCACTGCCTTTCTCTCCTGAGACTTCTCCAAGTACAGAATGCTGCACAACTTAGCTGTTTCATGAGAGAATGGAAAAAGCTTCCTGCATCCTTCCAGGGCACCAGGTATTGCTGATGGTTGTTGGCTGGCATCTGTCTTTCCCAGGAAACAATGGAGGAGTGCACCTTTGGAGGTGAAGTCAAACTGTTGGCAGGTTGCACCAGTGGCTGTAGAGAACAACACAGGAGAGACATGTTTGGTTGCAGCTGGGGCAGATGAAGGCATCTGGTTGTGCTGCTGCAGATGCTTAATGGCTTTTCTTCACTCTGTGCTCCTCCAAGCAGTCCTTTCTCCTCTGGTCACTGATATGGATACATGACCTGACTGTCTGTCTCCAGGCTTTGTGGTCGTCTGCAAGGGATTCCCACATGGTGGGATTGATGTTGCCAGGCTTCACGTCACGTACGCAGACATATTTGTACATTCATACCTTTGTTCTCGAACAGAATGCATTCCAGGAGTCCGTTCAACTCCCAAAACTATTTGAAAACCAAGGTGCGGCTTCAGATTGGCTGCAGGAACATCCTGCAGCCAATCAGAAGCCTTGCTGGATGTTCAGCTTCTGAAAATCGTTCGAAAACCAGAACACTCATTTCCAGTTTTCAATCATTCAGGAGCCGAAACGTACGAGTTCCAAGGCATTTGGCAACCAAGGTACGACTGTATGGCAGAGTTGATCTGCCGCTTGGCAACAGCTAGAAAACACAGGATCCCAAATTAATGTGGTTTGGGATGCTAGCAAAGCAGTCCTTAGAGGCTTCCTGATCCAACAGAACAAATATAGAAAGAATTTGAGAGAGGCAAAGAAGGAAGAATTATTTAAGCAATTAAAAGAAGTAGAGGAAAAATTAACAATAAACCCTGGGGATGAGAGGACTAAACAAATTTATAAACTATTACAAACCCAATACTCAACGTTGCTGAACCAGGAAATAGAGTGGGGAATAAAAACGATGAAACAAAAGTACTTTCAATCGGCAAATAAAACCGGCAAGTTGCTAGCGTGGCAACTGAGGAAAAGGAAAAAACAAAAGGTGATTAATAAAATTAAACTGGAAGATCAAATAATAGAGGACCCCAGTGAGATAAAGGGAAAGTTCCTTCAATACTATGAAAGCCTATACAAAAAGAAGGAGGATGAAGACATAACTGAGATAGGAAAGTATCTGGAAAGGAATGGAGGGGAACAACTGTCAGATGAAGAAAAGACATTCCTAAACGAACCAATAATGGTGGAAGAGGTCAGGGATGTAATCAAGAAAATGAAACCTGAAGAGACGGAGAGAAAAAGTTGAGATTAAATCCAAAATCAAAAGAGGTCTTAAGAGAAATAAAATTCCATCAAGCACAATATGCGAAACTGATAAATCAAGAAGTGGAATGGAAAATTAAACAGATGAAGCAAAAATCATTTGAATCGGCAAATAAATGTGGGAAACTGCTGGCATGGCAGTTGAAAAAGAGACAAAAATTGAACTTTGTTACCAATCTTGAGGTTGACGGAGAATGTATTCAGAAACCGGAAGAAATTAGAAAGTGCTTCCAGAGATATTTCAAAAAATTGTTTACCCAAGGACACCAAGCAGAGACCGAGATAAACCAATTTTTAAAAAGTTATGGCCTGCAAAAACTAACACAAGATAAACAAACAACCCTGAACTATAAAATAACACAACAGGAAATTGAAAGTGCCATTCAGAACATGCAATTAGGCAAATCCCCAGGTCCAGATGGACTTACCTCCAAATATTATAAGACACTGAAGGAATATTTGGTCCAGCCACTAATGGAGGTATGTAATCAAATTATGGAAGGGAAGGGGGCACCAGAATCGTGGAAAGAGACATTCATCACTTTGATACCAAAATTGGAATCTGAAAAGACTCAACTTAAGAACTACCGTCCCATCTCACTCCTAAACGTGGATTATAAAATTTTTGCTGATATTTTGGCAAATAGATTGAAAAAAGTTTTAAATGAAGTAATACATAAAGACCAAGCAGGCTTTCTCCCTGGCAGGCATTTGTCTGACAACACCAGGAATATTATTGACGTTTTGGAGTTATTACAGACAAATTTAAACACAAAAGCAGTTTTGATCTTTATAGATGCAGAGAAGGCCTTCGATAACATATCTTGGAAATTTATGAAGAAAAACTTGGAAGGGATGGGTGTGGGAAGGGCGTTCCAAAATGGTATTGAAGCAATTTACTCAGAACAAAAAGCTAAACTGATAGTAAACAATGTGGTGACAGAGGAGTTTAAAATCGAAAAAGGGACACGACAGGGATGCCCCCTATCACCCTTGTTATTTATCTCTGTCCTGGAGGTGTTGCTGAACTTGATTAGGAAGGACCAGCAGGTGGAAGGAATACAGGTCGGAGAAAAACAATATAAATTGAAGGCCTTTGCAGACGATTTGGTTTTGACAGTACAGGAGCCAGTAACTAGTACAAAAAGAGCTTTAGAGCTAATCTCTGAATTTGGTCGGGTAGCGGGATTTAAGTTGAACAAACAAAAAACTAAGGTTTTGGCAAAAAATATGACACCTTCAGAAATAGAGGGGTTCCAGAAGGAAACAGAATTAAATGTGGTAACAAAAGTGAAATACCTGGGGGTTAACTTGACCGGGAGAAACTTGAATTTGTTCAAAGACAACTATGAAAAATGTTGGTCTGAAATTAAAAGGGACTTAGAAACTTGGTCAAGATTGAAACTTTCCTTGTTGGGAAGGATTGCTGCAGTTAAAATGAATGTACTGCCAAGAATGTTATTTTTGTTTCAAACCCTCCAGATCGTGGACAGGGTGGAGTGTTTTGGAAAGTGGCAGAAGGACATCACGAAGTTTGTCTGGCAGGGCAAAAAGCCCCGAATAAAATTTAAGATACTAACAGATGTGAAGAAAAGAGGGGGATTTGCCCTGCCGGACTTAAGATTGTACTACGAAGCTGCATCCTTCTGCTGGATGAAGGATTGGTTTCTGTTAGAAAACACTGATGTCCTAGATCTGGAAGGGCATAGCAATGCTTTTGGGTGGCATGCATATTTGTGGTACGACAAGGTAAAGTTTCATAAACTGTTTAAAAGCCATATTGTCAGGAAAGCTCTATTTATTGTCTGGACTAAATATAAGGACTTACTTGAAAATAAGACCCCGAGGTGGTTATCACCGACGGAGGCTAAAGCCATTAAACTACGTAATATGGAGAGCGGCTGGGCAAAATACTGTGATTTAATAGAAAGAGATGGTGATACTTGGAGGTTGCAGAGCTTTGAAAAACTGAAGGGAAAGGTGCGAGACTGGTTCCATTATGCCCAAATTCTTGAGGTGTTTAAAAAGGATAAAAAAATTGGTTTCCAGGTGGAAAAATCAAAACTAGAGACAGAACTACTTGAACCTAAGACGAAAGTGCTTTCAAGAATGTATAACTTGTTGCTTAAATGGAATACTCAAGATGAGACAGTTAAATCAGCTATGATAAAATGGGCACAGGACATTGGGTACAACATTATGTTTGAAGACTGGGAAAGGTTATGGACCACCGGTATGAAATTCACGGCATGTAGTGCCTTAAAAGAAAACATTATGAAAATGGTATACAGGTGGTACATGACCCCAGTCAAACTTGCAAAGATATACCATCTGTCTGACAATAAATGTTGGAAATGTAAGGAGGCTGAAGGAACATTCTTTCACCTCTGGTGGACATGCCCGAGGGTGAAGGTTTTTTGGGAAATGATTTATAATGAGTTGAAAAAGGTGTTTAAGTACACCTTTCATAAGAAACCAGAGGCCTTCCTCCTGGGCATTGTGGGCCAGAGAGTGTCAAAGAAAGATAGAACTTTCTTTTTATATGCTACTACAGCAGCAAGAATCCTTATAGCTAAACATTGGAAGGCACAGGAGCTACCCACGCTGGAAGAGTGGCATTCGCAGCTGATGGACGATGGACTACATGGAATTAGCCGAAATGACCGGCAGAATCCAAGATCTGGGAGAAGAGGCAGTGGAAGAGGATTGGAAAAAATTTAAGGACTATTTACAAAAACATTATAAGTTATATGAATGTTGAGAATTTGCTAAGTTTTTTGGGAAAAACATGCTTCAGCATTGAGATTTATAAATGATGGAAATTAAGTTATGATTTTGAAAAGTATAAATTATAGATTATATAACCAAATGAAAGCACAAAAACACATAAAATAAGGTATCAATTTGCTGTTTATTTCTATTGTAAAGAAAACAGGGGATGGAAGATCTGGGGAAGTCCAGTTGACTATGAAAATAGATCTGGAAAAGTGAACTTTTTATATATATATATATATATATATAATTTCTTCTTTTTTCTGTAAAACCACTTTTGTTGTGTTGTTGACGAACTTCTCTGACCTTGGAAAAAAAGCAATAAAAAATTATTATTATTTTTTTTAAAAAAGAAAATGAAACCTGGAAAGGCTCCTGGCCCAGATGGCCTTTCTGAAAAATATTACAAAACTCTAGAGGAACATTTGACCCCGATACTTTGTAACGTAATCAATAACATCCTGCAAGGAGGAGAAATACCCGATTCGTGGAGAGAGGCACATATCACATTAATACCCAAAGCAGACTCAGATATACTTAATATAAAAAACTACAGACCAATATCATTACTCAATAATGATTATAAGATTTTTGCAGGAATAATGGCGAATAGATTAAAGAAATACTTGAATAGAACGATCCATAAAGACCAAGCCGGATTCCTGCCCGGTAGGCAGATAAAGGATAACGTAAGACATGTAGTTAATATAATCGAATATTTGGATCTTAGGATCGATATCCCTGCTGCCCTAATCTTCATAGATGCCGAAAGGCCTTCGATAATGTATCTTGGCAATTCCTTATTAAATGTATGGAGAGGGTAGGTATAAGAGGGCCATTCTTGGAAGGCATTAGAGCGATTTATTCAAACCAAAGAGCGAAACTTATCATTAACAGTAACCTGACAAATTCATTCACGATTACAAAAGGTACAAGGCAGGGGTGTCCATTATCACCCCTGTTATTTATCATGGTCCTGGAAGTTATATTGAATAAGATCAGAGAAACATCGGAAATAAGAGGGATTAAGATAGGTAAAAAAGAATACAAAGTAAAGGCTTATGCCGACGACCTAGTAATATCAATAGAAGAACCTCTAGAAAGGATAAATACAGTTATGGACTTAATGGAAGAATTTGGAAGGTTATCTGGGTTCAAATTAAACAAAACAAAAACAAAAATGCTGGTAAAGAACTTAGATGAACAATCAAAAAATAAAATCGAGTTGGAATCGGGGATAAAGATATCAAAAAAGGTCAAGTATTTGGGTATTTGGGTCTCCACGAAAAATATAAATTTGGTGGAGGATAATTACAATAGAACCTGGAGAGAATGTAAAAAAGATCTAGACAGTTGGAGTAGACTATACCTCTCATGGGAGGGGAGAATGGCTGCCATCAAAATGAACATCCTCCCAAAAATGATATTCTTATTTCAAAACATCCCAGTAATCAGGGGCACAACAATGTTTAAGGACTGGCAGAGGACCCTATCTAGATTCATCTGGCAGGGCAAAAGGGCCAGAATCAAATACAAGCTGCTCACTGACAGAAGAGACAGAGGTGGGTTCGCGGTTCCGAATCTGCAATTATACTATGAGGCCTCGTGCCTATGCTGGGTTAAGGAATGGATAGTTTTGGATAATACCGACCTACTGGACTTGGAAGGCTTTGATGCTAGGTTTGGGTGGCATGCATACCTATGGCATGATAAGGGGAGAGTGCACAAAGGTTTTTCCAATCACATTATAAGAGGGGCGTTGCTGGAGGTGTGGAATAGATGTAAGAATCTGATAGAAAAAGACACCCCATGGTGGCTGTCACCCATTGACATTCTAGTAATCAAGAAATTAAATATGGAAGGTAAAAGGTGGACATATGCTGATCTTTTGAAAAGATCTGAGAAAGGATGGGAAATTAGACCGTACGAAGAACTAAAAGATAAACTAACGGGGTGGATACAATTTCACCAAATTAATTCCTTATGGAATGAACATAAAAAAGCCGGAATGAGTAAGAACAAGTCCAAGTTCCAGTTAGAAATAATAGAAGGGAAGTCCAAACTCCTAACCAAAATGTATAACCAACTATTAGATTGGGATACCATGGATGAGGAAGTCAAAGAGGTTATGATCAAGTGGGATATAGACCTAGGACACCCCCTAGATTATGAAAAATGGAAAAAACTATGGAATAAGGACATGAAATTTTCAGCGTGTGTCGGACTCCGAGAAAACATGGAAAAGATGATGTACCGTTGGTACATCACCCCAATAAAACTAGCTAAAATGTATAAAACCGGAGATAAGACATGTTGGAAATGCAAAAAGAAAGAGGGAGATTTTCTCCATATGTGGTGGTCCTGCGATGAAGTGAAGAAGTTCTGGGGCTCCGTTTATGATGAACTAAAAAAGATTCTAAAATACACCTTCCCCAAAAAACCCGAGGCATTCCTTTTGGGAATGGTGGGGAACGAGATCAAGAAAGATGACCAAACCCTATTTCAGTATGCAACAGTATCCGCCAGGATACTGCTAGCGCAGAATTGGAAAAAACCCAACATCCCAACAATTAAGGACTGGCAAACCAAGTTAATCGAATATATTGATTTAGCAATGATGACACAGAAGATCAGGCATCAGAAAAACACCAAATTTATTAATGACTGGAATAAATTCTTTTCATATATGGAGACGATATTAGGGAACATTAAAATCACAGTAGGTATAATATAAAAACTGCGAGGTAAAAAATGACGGTTAGCAAAAAACACTGCTGAACATATTGTTTAGATATAGGTCACGTCGCGGTGGTGGGAAGTCAAATAATGTAACAGATTTGTATAATGATTTTGCATTCAAATAGTCTGGAGTTTGATTGCGGTTTTGTATAATTCTTTTTTTTCCTTTTCTTTTTTTTCTTCGTTTTGTTTTATTGATAATGTATATGTGCTTTTAGATGTTGGATTAAAATAATTTTTTTAAAAAAAAAAGAAAAGAAAAGAAAACACAGGATCCGATAACATGAAAACCCCTGGGGGGGAAAATACAAAACAGCAACCACTCGCGTATCAGTTCCTTGCTCCTCAGTCAGCAACCCACATCCTTTTCAGGGCAGGATTAGACTTGACATTTGGCATATAATGGGCCCTTGCGTAGTTGGCATATCGTTATTTAAATAGCTGGTAGGAAGGGAGTTTCATTGTATTGGGGCAGTAGTGTGGAAGCCTTTCCCCCACTACAGGTGCTTGTGGACATCCCATAGGTATCTGCTTGATCACTGTGGAGACAGGACACTGGACTAGATAGGCCTTTGCCCTAAACCAGCAGAGCTCTTTTTAGGTTATGATTGGAACCCATGGGTGTTCTGCTCTCATTGCAAAAGCAAACACAGGGGGAGGCTGATTCCAGTTGGGCCATGGAGGGGGTGAAGAATTACAGCCCACTCCCCTCCGCTATGGACCTGATCCAGCTCCCCCATGGGAGCTTTTTCATATATATGAAAGTGAAAAATGTTATGTCCAGCCTGGCCCTTAAACTGATGGGTGAGACGTAAACCAATATGTTGTCACATCGGGGCTACTGCAGTGAAGGCTCTGCTTCTCACAGAACCTGCTGCACACATGAATGGAGGGGATTTGAATAAATATTAACAGCATTTGTCTATGTAGCTGAACACCTGATTTGATTGACTGTGGCTCTAGGCCAGTGCTGGGATTCCTTGTTGGCCAGAGGGGGGCACATTGCTGCCCCACCAAAAAAAGGGCAAAATAAGACACTAACTTGCATAAATTTGCACATACCAATTTGTATGTCTAGATGTGCATTTAGAAATCATTACTACATTTTTAAAAAGCAGGCAGGAACTTTTGGGGCAACACAAAAGTGGCCACATATCTCAGCTGAGAATCTGAAGTATAGTATGACCCTAGTACCCTCCATTCACTCTAGGTTGTTCTGTTAAAATACATTGCAGTTTATTAGATACGCTATTCGCAACCTCACCTAGATTAAGTGTTTTATAGTGTTCTGATATCCCCCACTCCCCCCCCTTTCCCCCCTTTTTGCAGGCCTAGCACAAGAATGAGAAACTGACGCCTCTCTTCTGCTACTGTAGCATTTGATCAAAGTTACCTTTGGGTTAGAGCTAGTTTTCATGTTTCCCTTTAATTCGTGCTTTCCTCGTGTCAGCAGCAATGTGCTCTTTCTTCGGGTAATTACTGTAGGCAATGTGTGTTCTCATTCCTGTGCATGATTAATTAACAAGCTAAGTAACCTGCCAGAGGTGGGAAGAGCCTGCATATGCAAATGACACAGGCTCCCCCCTCCCCCCTCTGTTGCATAACAAAGGGAAAATTAATGCAAAAAAAGGGATGAAAATGTCCTTCACATCAAAAGGAACATGAAAATGAAGTGCAAAGCTAGGAATAGCAAGAGGAATAGATTGCATTTGCAGCCCAAATCCTGTGCAAGCAGGAGATGGCGATATGTATAAAGGGTCAAACTGTTTGGGTTTGGGTTATTCCTTCAGAGAAGCTGAGCACAGCTGGTTTAAACTGGTTCTGTTATCTCTTTCAGTCAAGGTCATGCTGACTATACAGTGGTAGCTCAGGTTAAGAACTTAATTCATTCTGGAGGTCCGTTCTTAATGTGAAACTGTTCTTAACCTGAGGTACCACTTTAGCTAATGTGGCCTCCCGCTGCCACTGTGCCGCTGCTGCACGATTTCTGTTCTCATTCTGAAGCAAAGTTCTTAACCCAAGGTACTATTTCTGGGTTAGCAGAGTCTGTAACCTGAAGCGTACGTAACCCGAGGTACCACTGTAATAGTAAGGCCAGAAGGAGCCTAGGTTTCACTTTCTCTTTCTATCTCTTTTCCTTCTGCTGTGGTGTTCTGCATATAGGTTTAGACTTCTTATAAGCTATGGTAAGTTTAAGTTAAGTCTGCTGCAACGGGATTTCTTATGGACAGTGCCAATCCTGAATGTATTGGATTTGTGACCATTATGCTCATTTGCCTTCAGTAGCAGTAAAGCTCTGCTGGATGAAATAAAATTGCCTCTGGTCTATTTTTGGGGAATTCTGCAATGTACGTAAGTTTTTACTCTGCTAACTATACATTGGGATCTACTCTGGATGTATATTGAGTAGAATTTCATGACAGAGTCTGACCCGCTCCTGCTCCACTGTCTCCCAGGTCCAGAAGAGGATTGAAGAGGGAGGAGCAAAAGTCATATGAGTCTTCACCGGCTTGCACGCAGCTTGGGTGGGGGAGATATATAAACTGAGGTCGAGGACAGCAACTGCCTCATTGGGTGCACACCTAGGAGTAGCTGAGAGACGTAGGACTGATAGTCATGCCTTTTCCTAACTTGTAAGTGTACTATTGGCAAGACCTTCCTTGACTGACAGTGCCATGACAGAACCTGCCTTCGATCATTGGTCCATCTAGCTCAGCACTGTCTAACTCAGCAGAGCATCTCCAGGGGTTTAGGCAGGGAGTCTTTCTACCTGGAGATGTTGGTGACTGAACCTGGGACCATGACAAGCTATTGGAAACATTTCCTTTAGTGGGTGGGGAGGGGAGAGGAAGAGATTTCACCCTGAAACAGTAGAAATTAGAAGGGATAGCATATGGGCTAGTTTATGTTGCTAATCTCCAAGTGTGGATAGCAAAGAGATTCATCCTGTTTTGCATTTGAAGCCACACTTGACAAATTCCATCTCCCCAAATAACATGTGAACTGAAACACGTCCATCCTTCAAAATGCACACTTCTCTGAATTTTGCAATTCAGAATACACTCAGCTGTTGGCTGAGCTTGCTCACAGTATGATTATGCAAACAGTTCTCTGTCTTTTTAAATTCTGCTTTAATTCTTTCTTGTGTACCCCTGCCCCCATATGTGGCCAAATCTCACAAACCTGTGACTTCTCTCCATCCCAGAGCATCCAAACGCCTAGCTGTTGAAATCTAACAGCTTCGTGTCGCAGATGAAAGTGGAAGCCGGGGTGTTGAATTTAATCCAGCGCCAAACACTTCTCCTATATCCCCCCAACTATTATTTATTGATTTACAAGAAAAGAAATTGCATTGGAAAATTTAAAAGGGGGAAGAGAAAAGCTCACTAACATGCACAATTTTTGTTGTACTTAACCTCCCTCCCTCCGTCTCTCTCTCTCCCCTTTTATTCCCTTCACAGTAGAAGGTTCCCAAGAGAATAGAAGTGAATGATCAGAAGGTCACACTGGAAATTCATCATGTAAAAAACCTTTCCTGTACCTTGTAAACTAAGTTAGGTTTGATTCATGAGCTCATTTATGAGCCGCAGAAGTGCATGACATCATTTATGAGATTAGCAAGTGGGGAGACTCAATGGAATATTAGAAAGTGCAAAGTGATTCTGCTAATAAGAAAACTGGAAAGCAGAAACAAACAAAACAAAGGGTAAGCCCCTTCCTCATTCTTGTGGTGCGTTGTATACAATAACTCAGGAGGCCATGAATCAGCCCTAACCAAAATGGCCAGATGCAGAGATGTGCTTGTTAACGTAATGTAGCATTTTCACTTATCTTCTCCAATTAAAGAACTTGGGGAGTTCTGGAAAAGGCCATACCACATGCACTATGCACAGATCTCTGGACTGAGGAAACAAGTGGGGTGGAGAGGAAACCAGTAAAAGGGCCAACTCTTTTCCTGCATATGGACCTTCACATTATCCTGAACTAGACAGCAAATCCATGACCTCAAGGGGAAACATGGAGGCTAAATTGTAGATCATGGCTGAGGATGGTTATGCCAACATCTTCCTCTGTATTTATGTGCAGTTGTAAAATTTGTTGGAGCTTTTCCCAACATGGAAGTGACATGATAGCAAAGTCCCCCTGGGTAAATTTCTCTTTATGAATGCTTGGGTTCAAGTGGGGCACATATATCACATCATTGCCTTAGAAACCGAACTCTCAAGAGATCCTACAGTGGATTAAATGTAGCGGGAACAGTCTGATCTAGCTCTTGGGATGAGCCCTGCGCTGCATACAAATGCTGTACTCGTTGGCCTAGAATGATAATATGCCTATCCTGTCTTGATGAAATGAAGACATTTCCCCTTCTTTGCTTTATTAGCTTAATTAAACCAATCAGCAGTGGATCTTAAAGTGACTCTGATCTTCCATTCTTCTGCAGCAAATATTCATTAATCTTTGCTAATGGTGTTAGTGGTGATGAGTTTGCATGCTCTGCAAAATTTAAGAAATAAAAAGGTTTTTAAAAATAAAAATGGTTTTGCTCTCCCTGAGCAACATACTCAAATGTGAGAGTTTGTTATTATTATATAGGCTTCTAATAAAAAAAAAGTTCACATGCCCTCCTAGTTAAACAAACTCTGAGCTGCTGTTAAAGAAACCAGAATGTGTAACCATAAAGAACATACAGGACACCTGATTGATTGATTGAATGATTGATTTCCTGCCCTTCACCCTAAGGTCCCAGAGTGGGGAGGGAGGAGGGTTGGGGTGAAATTAACTCTGCCCACCCCACCAGTCCCAATAGGCACCACCCACCACTGCAAAACAGATGTTCTGCCTCTAAGCTGTAGACCTTCCCTCTCCTTCCATCTTCTGTGTGATAACCCTTCAGATATTGGTGCACAGCGATCACTTCTCCCCGTAATCTAAACCAATGTTGCCAACTCTTTCAACCCTTCCTCATAAGGCTTGGTTTCCAGCCCTTTCCCCAATCCTCTGGGCACACTCTTATCAAAACGGTCTCTTTGCTTTTGAAAGGAGGAACGACCATAGTTTGCAAGACAGCTATTTTCTCTTTCTCTAGAAATGCATTCACCCCCTCCCCATAAATTGAGTTTTTATTTCAATTAGGGTATGGTTACCAGACATCCCCATTTCCCGTGGACAGTCCCCAGATTTACAAATCAGCCCCTGGACAAAATCTGTTCATGGATTTCATTTAATGTCCCCGGATTTATATTTTAAGTGTCGTAGATTTATTAGTAGGGAATGAATGTTGCGTGATTGGTTCAACGGCACAAGACACATCATATGAGGACTTCTGGTGAAGCAAAATGGAGGGCGCCATGGCAGTGACCAGCTCCTGAAGCCAGCCAGAGCCAACTGCACTACCGGGCTGGCTCTGGGCTGCTGAGACTGCCACTGCCGCCGTCACTGCCAAGGGGGAACTGGAGATGCCCAGCGTGTCAACCCTGGAAAACCCTGGAGCTGATGCAGGGAGAAGGAGGAAAGGAGAAGGAAAAGGAAGAGAGAGAAAGAGGAAGGAGAAAAAAGAGGGGAGCCCCGACCTTGCCACGCTGCTGCCGCAGCCGCTGCTAAGGAGGAGAGGTAGGAGAGCAGCGGGAGGGCAATGACACGTGGCTGAGCCCAGGTCCGATCCGAGCCTACTCCATGGCTGCTAGTGCTCCAAGAGAGCAGGCTGGGGCACAGAGGAAGGCCGCGCAACAGAGGGGACCACAGAAGAGAAGATATTACTTCTTTTTTTAAAAAAATAACTTTTTAAAAATGACTTTCCCTCCCTCTTTTCAAAAAAAGTGTCCCCGGATTCTTTGAAAAAAATCTGGTACCCTTAAATTAGGGCCCCTCCCCAGACATCCTTTTTGCTGTGCTTTCATGATGATATATGCTTATTATGATATTGGGGCATCCATACACGTTCCTGTTTTCAATGCTGTTTCCAATCACACTCTACAATTCCCTGTGCAAATTCAATAGTGTTTTATAACATAAATGCTCTGTTTATTTATCTATTGGATTTCTATACTGGCCTCCATTTGAGGTTCCCAGAGCTGTTTACAATATAAAAACACAAAACACATAACATAGTAACAAACAAAAACCAACCTCCCTCTTCCCCATATTTATTTTCCTTCTATTTTTGTTGCACCGTAGCCCTTTCAGACAGCAATAAAGCGTCAGCATTGGAACAACCTAAAGCAATCTAAGCCCACTAGCAACACACTGCTATTGTGTCAAGAACATATTGCAAAACATACAACCCCCCACTAAACACCAGTCTGAAGGTGCCCTTTGAAATGAGCCAGACAGCAGCAAAACTGCCCATTGCTTGTTAAGATGCTGAATTTGGGTTCGCTCGTTTTGCTCCGTCTGAGCACATAAGTCCCCAGGTCAGGATCTCGGCAGCGGCCCCCAATAAAAAGCAATCGGACTAAATCCAGCTCAGTTCAGCACAAAACGGACACTTCTTCTCCCTAGTAAATTATTCACGGAAGCTATTTATACAATGCAATACCTACTAGACTTATCTGACAATTTGCTGACGGACATCTCATTCTGCCCCTCTTTGTCAGGTGAAACTAAACCTGCAGAACATTTTCTTTCTTGCAAATGAACAAAGGTTCTGCCCTGAACCTGCAGCCCTAGGTCTACCTATGTGTCCTTCCACAGGTTACCCGGGGCACTTGCACATCAGCGTCTCCACCAGGAAAGTTTTTTCTATTTTCTATTTAAAGAAAGAAAGAAATAAAACCACACCAGGGAGGCAGGTGATCAAACTCTGCCAGGGCTGGTCATCCCATTCTGCCACCTGACGCAGAACTTCCTAGGGTTGTGTGGCACCAGCTTCCAGTGAGATCTTGTGAGAGTTCCATGAGATCTTGCGGGAAGCTGCCGCCACCATTTCTCCTCGCTTCTGCAGTGGCAGAGATTCTGCAACCCAAAGCAGCTACAACCTTGTCTCCATAGGTCACACAGTGAAACCTCAGCAACTCTTTTTCCAGCTCTTCCATGGTGCAGATAACTCTTGGCTTTTCACCCTCCCTCTAATCTCATTCCTTTCACATTTTGAAAAAAATCTCAGTGTCTTTCCATACTCACGTTATTGCAAGAGTGCTGGGGGACATAGATGTTGATGAACTACAACACCCATCAGCCCAGTCAACTACAATTCCCATCAGCCCAATGTCCAGCAGTTCAGCAACATCTAGAGCAGTGGTTCTCCACCTGTGGGTCCCCAAATGTTGTTGGACTACAACTCCCATCACTCCTAGCCAGCATGACCAGTGGTCAGGGATGATGGGAGTTGTAGTCTAACAACATCTGGGTACCCACAGGTGGAGAAAGGCTGGTCTAGAAGAAAGGTAGCCAGCATGATCCCCTCCAAATGTTGAGGGGTTACAACTCCCATCACCCCTAGCTAGCAAGGCCGGAGCTCAGGGACGATGGGAGTTGTAGTCCAACAACATCTGGGGACTCACAGATTGAGAATCACTGATCTAGAGGGACAAAGGATAGCTACCCTTTCTCTAGTCCAGGGGTCACCAACCTAAGGCCCATGGGCCAGAAGTGGCCCGCGGACATCATTTGACCAGGCCACGAGCCGCCCCCAAACTGAGCCGCCCGCTCACGCATTGCGCTAAACCAGCACAGCACGGCACGGGGACTTGCTTCATGGTGCCAGAAATCGTGTCTGCGCACGCGCAGATGCTGAAAATCGTGGGCATGCGCACTCACGCATGCGATCCAGCCCACAGAGGGCTCTCCGTGGGACCAATCCGGCCCAGGCAAGATAAACCTTGCTGACCCCTGCTCTAGCCCTTGCCAATGGTTGAATACACATCATACCTTTAAAGCACAGGAACTGTAGTTTAAAGCACAGAGAACTGTGGTTTAACCCTCACACAGCTACAATTCCCAGCACCCACAACAAATTCCCTGGATTCTTTGAGGGAGGCCAAGTGTTCTCCATGTTCACTGTGTATGCAGCCTTATTCTGGGAGTCAGAAAACTATTTCCAAGGAGGCCTAACTATCCCAGCCTTGTCTTCACTGGTGAACTGACGCCTCAGATGAGGTTACGCTTCTCTCTACATAACCAGAGCTCAACATTCTAGAGTCAATTAAAGTCTCCTATCTCACATTTCCCCCCTACTGCCTTTTTAAAAAAGTCTCCTTATTTATTCTTGAATACTTGACTTCTTTATCCACTTTAGCAGTTTTTCTGAAGTGCACAGCTAAGCCCCGAAGAAACCAATACCAAAATCCCAGACAAGCTCTTTTATTTATATTTCCCTTCCATTTACTTCCATCAGTTTATTTGGCAGCTGCTGTTCCTGGTGTTTGTGTGCTGCCGCTGTTTCATTTGAGCAGAGAGCATATTTAGACGTAAAAAAAAAAGAAAGCCACTCAATCTATTTTGTTAAATGGATAAACGGCAGAGAAGGGGGAAATTGTGAATAAGAGATTTTATTTATATTCTAGCTGAACAATACCTTTTTTTTGAGAGACTTTTAAAAGGGACAAATTGATTGCCTTCTTGACAAAGGAGATAGCTCATCTTGCCTCTGGAAACGCATTATTCAACTATCACCGAGGTTACCTAATGTATATCTGTCAAAGCAGGAACGCTATTTTCTGAAGAATGTTGGAGGGCTCGACTTTCCCATGCCGTACAAAGACATGCACCATTATGGTGCAGTTGTGGTTGGGACCCGGGTTCAAATGCACACTCAGCCATTGAGTTCCCTGGGCAACATTGGGCTAGCCATGATCTCTCAGCTGAATCCACTTCAGCTAGGTAGTTGTGAGTATGGAAGAGAATCATGTATGCTAACTTGAGTCTTCTTGGATGAAAGGTGGGATAGAAATGTAATAAATAACTAAATAAATAAATAATTTTTATTTATACCCCGCCCTCCCCAGCCAAGGCTGGGCTCAGGGTGGCTAACAAGCAATAATAACAAAGTTAGAATCATAGAATCATAGAATCATAGAGTTGGAAGAGACCACAAGGGCCATCGAGTCCAACCCCCTGCCAAGCAGGAAACACCATCAGAGCACTCCTGACATATGGTTGTCAAGCCTCTGCTTAAAGACCTCCAAAGTAGGAGACTCCACCACACTCCTTGGCAGCAAATTCCACTGTCGAACAGCTCTTACTGTCAGGAAGTTCTTCCTAATGTTTAGGTGGTATCTTCTTTCTTGTAGTTTGGATCCATTGCTCTGTGTCCGCTTCTCTGGAGCAGCAGAAAACAACCTTTCTCCCTCCTCTATGTGACATCCTTTTATATATTTGAACATGGCTATCATATCACCCCTTAACCTCCTCTTCTCCAGGCTAAACATGCCCAGCTCCCTTAGCCATTCCTCATAAGGCATCGTTTCCAGGCCTTTGACCATTTTGGTTGCCCTCCTCTGGACACGTTCCAGTTTGTCAGTGTCCTTCTTGAACTGTGGTGCCCAGAACTGGACACAGTACTCCAGGTGAGGTCTGACCAGAGCAGAATACAGTGGCACTATTACTTCCCTTGATCTAGATGCTATACTCCTATTGATGCAGCCCAGAATTGCATTGGCTTTTTTAGCTGCTGCATCACACTGTTGGTTCATGTCAAGTTTGTGGTCAACCAAGACTCCTAGATCCTTTTCACATGTACTGCTCTCAAGCCAGGTGTCTACTCTCCACACCTTGGGGAAATACAACATTAAAATACTGAAACATTAAAATATTAAAATGCAGCCTCATCACAGGAGGAGAAAGGAAAAAGGAAAAAGAAAGAGGGGGAGGGAATCAAATTGGCTCCAAGCCAAAGGCCAGGCGGAACAACTCTGTCTTACAGGCCCTGCGGAAAGAAATCAGATCCTGCAGGGCCCTGGTCTCATGAGGCAGAGCATTCCACCAGGCCGGAGCCAGTGTTGAAAAGGCCCTGGTTGAAGCTAATCTAACTTCCTTTGGGCCTGGGACCACTAGGGTGTTGCTATTTATGGACCTTGAGGCTCTCCGTGGAGCATACTGGGAGAGGCAGTCCTGGAGGTACAAGGGTCCTAGGCCATGAAGGGCTTTAAAGGTCAAAACCAGCACCTTAAATCTGACCCTGTACTCCACCAGGAGCCAGTGCAGCTGGAAAAGCACTGGGTGAATATGCTCCCATGGCAGGGACCCCGTGAGGAGCCTCGCTGCAGCATTCTGCACCCGCTGGAGTTTCTGGGACAGCTTCAAGGGCAGCCCCACATAGAGCGAATTACAGTAGTCAAGCCTGGAGGTGACCGTCGCATGGATCACTGTGGCCAGGTCGGGGCGGGAAAGGTAAGGGACCAATAAATAAATAAAGGCTCTGATTTTTTGACACGTGTGATATTTTGGGGCTCACCCTGTTCATAGATCCATGGAAATGAAGAGTTGGAGGGGACCCCTAGTGCAACCCTATACATATCCCATTGAGTTCAACAAGGTTTATTCCCAGCTAAGTGGGCATAGGTTTGCAGCCCGAGAGCCACATTATGATGCTATACTGGAAGGTACAAAAAGTAATCACTCTGGCAACAAATTGATTTTTTAAAATGTTTATTTGACATTTCTACAGAAGACTATTAATCTTTGCGTTATAATAAGGCATCACAGATACTACAGAAAAGCTCACATTGAAACTTCCCGTTTTTGCCCTTGAATGGGTTCAGAATGCAGACTCTACAAAATCAACCTGGCTGCTTCAACACAGGTCAATAGACCTTTTTGCAAAAGGAGAAATAGATGAAAAATCCTTAGAAAATGACTACCGGTCACTACAGGCTCAGTAAATAGATTTTGAAGTTAGTCTTTCATCCTGAGGCAGAAGAAATTTGAAGTGAGGATGGCTCGACCTACTTTGAGGATTTAAAGAGAAAAGATGAGGACTAGAAACTTAAGTCATGTGATGTCTACAATGCATTTCAAACTTTTAACAAGGATCCTGATCCACCAGGTAAACCTTTGAATGATCAGGCAATGGCTGACCCTGAATAACACTGCTGAGAAGAGAAGAAGAAGAGGAGTTTGGATTTGTTATCCCGCTTTATCACTACCCGAAGGAGTCTCAAAGCGGCTAACATTCTCCTTTCCCTTCCTCGCCCACAGCAAACACTCTGTGAGGTGAGTGGGGCTGAGAGACTTCAGAGAAGTGTGACTGGCCCAAGGTCACCCAGCAGCTGCATGTGGAGGAGCAGGGAAGCGAACTCGGTTTCCCAGATTACGAGACTACCCCTTTTAACCACTACACCACACTGAGTGTGGTAGCGTGACACTTCACAGGGACTAAGTTCCATTAAACTGAATGGCATGTACTTCCATTGAATTGGATGGGACGTACTTCTGAGTAGACGTGTAGAAGATTGTATGTCCAGGGTATTCTGTGGGAGGGGGCCAGGGCTGAACCATATATTTGATAGCCTCTGTGTGTCTGAAAAGCACAACTGCCATTTCCCCAAGGCGTAGAGAGTAGACACGTTCTAGCCTTTCCGCAGCACAACCTCTTTTTTTCTTGCAGCTATCCCCACAACTGGGATTCCAGACCTGTCCTCTGCCCCATTGCTTCTCCAGGGCTTGCAGCAATGGGGGCTGGTCCATTAGGGTGCATGAAAGCACTGCTCCACCAGCCTCACTCTACTCTTGGCCAACCCCTCACCTGCCTGCTGTCCTGTTTACAACCAGTCTGGGCAAGGCTCGCCACCTTCTTTCACCTTGGAGTTGCCCATGGAGTGCTCAGCAGGGAGGAAGATAGGGACAAATACAGAGTGAATTGGCTCTGTCACCACCTACTGTTGGACCTCCTTGCTTTCCATACATGTGTTAGCTGATGAACACACGGTTCTGGCCTCTATCTCAAGAGATGCTTAAAGAAAAGAGGGGGAGGGGGAGGGGGAGGGAGAGGGAGAGGGGGAGAGAGAACTAGGGGTCTAAACACATGTTACATTAATGACATAAATGACAATAAACTGCAGCACACAAGGAAAATATATTCATGTCCTCTCCATCTCCTGCAGCAATCATGGTAAAAATCACCCCTTTCCCTCTGTAGCAGGCAATACTTTTCCACCTGCCTTGACCCACCCAGTCTTTCCCAGACTATGACTTTGAAAACAGGAGCAGTAGCTGGAAAGAAGGGTTCAGGGGTGGTTTTTTTTTAAAAAAATCCTTTTATAAGTTTATTTGTTTCTCAGTTACCTGCTTTTGTACGTTTTGTGGCATTTTGTGTATTGTGATTTGCTGTTATTTTTTATTGATTCTAGATTGGCAATTCTTTATTGTGGTTGATAAGTGTGAACTGTTTAATCGTTATTTGCTGATGTTTAATTTTACTGCTTACTATTAGAATCTGATGTACTGTTTAATGTTGCTTTGTTTGATATAAGTTGCTTATTTTAAAGCTATCGTCACCTTTCTATTGGATCAGATTGCTACTATTAATGTTTGATGTTTTATTGTGTTTTTATGTGTTGGAAGCTGCCCAGAGTGACTGGGGCAACCCAGCCAGATGGGCAGGGTATAAATAAACAATTATTATGATTAAATTATTATTGCATCAATAGTATTAGGTTAATAACACCCATTGACATCAATGCCCCCACCCTTAAAATGCCCAATTGCTGCATAAGGGAGAACTTTTTTTTACCAAGATTGGGGCTGGATAGGGAATGCTTAAACAGTCCCTTCCTATACAGTGCAGTATCAGTGACAAACATGTGCAAACACCCTGCAAGCCTGATATTTCTTTTTTCTTTTTTAACCCAGCATGAGTTTGCTAATAATATTGTTAGCATAATGAATATTTAGGTATAGTTAATCCTTCTTTATGGCATAAAGCATCAGAATGTTGCCTATAAGAAGGCAGTGTTCATTCTTAGCGTCAGAATTCAGTATTAAGGCATGCTGTGATTCCCACAGATATTCTGAGCCTCGGTTCATACAATGCATTCCTCCTCCTCACTAAATACCCCATCCCATTGTAAGATACAACATATTAATAAAGACATCACACAGTGAAATCCTAACCATGTCTAGTCAACAGTGAGTCCCACTGAATTCAATGAGGCTTATTCCCAGGTAAATGGAGTTAGGCTAGCAACCTATAGAACCGGTTTGTGAGCCACCAAACTGAGCCCAGCCCAGCATACAATGAGGCCACTGAGAACTCCTGGTTTTGCTGGAAATTAGGGACTGTCCAAGCAGATAAGCTTGCAGTTAGCTTGGTGGGTCCCCAAATACACAAAACTGCTCTAATACTTTGCAGTCACAAATACATAAAAATAGGATTGTTGCGTTTCTTTTTGCTCTGTAGTATTTATGACAAAGAAATGAGTAACTTGGGTAACTACAACCAAAAGGGGTTCATTTGTCCAAAGGGAGTGAACAAGAGATGGAGTTCCCAGCCATAATTTACTAGGTCAGTCTTGTACTGAATGATGGGCCTCGTAGCCATAGGGGATCAGGAATTCCATGACGGTGAGCAAGAGAGTAGCTTGAGCAGGGATGGATCACCCTGTCTCTCTTCTAAAAGCCTGCCTGGTAGGGAACCTTAAAAAAAAAGTCTCGCAAGAGGCTAGAACCCTACAATGCAGAACATGGGACTGTTCCGCTCTTCCGCAGTCAGCATGGAACCAGACTGAAAGATGACAAAGAGCTTTTTCCTTTTTGTGGGCTAGTAACTTTTTTGCAAGGCTTGTTTGCAAGGCTGCACTGAAGATGTGGGGAGCCTTTTTTAGGCTGAACAACCTTCCGAGGGCAACGTTGCGGGTGGCATCAGAGGCCAAAGTGGGTCAAGCAAATGGCCTCCTGCAGTAGGCCAGTTTCTGCACATGCTTTGATGCCCCTCTCTATCCCTCTCATTGCCAGAGCTCAAGGACATTTCCCAGCCAAGCAAAAAGAGAAGGGTGTGGTGTGGAGAGAGTTCTGAAATCTAGAGAGGCCTGGAAGGCCACATTTGGCCCCTGGGCCTGAGGTTCTCCACCTCTGGTTTATTAGAGAAGCAAGTTGGGGCCTGGTCATTGCCTGGAGGGGAGACCGCCTGGGAATCACAGACCCACTGACTTCCGTTCCATAATGGAAAAAAGGCAGGATATGAACATAAGACAATAATTTTAAAATAAATAGTAACAAAGTTTGTAGCTATCACCTTGCTCAAGGAAAGAGATGATTGCAGCATGACACTTTTGTGCAATTGCTCGTGGAAAATAGCATGAGATGCTGGCACAGTCTACAGCTGTCCGCCATTGTCCCAATTAGCGTCCATCTTCTTGCAGTTTTCTCGCAAGAGCTAGTGCCTCATTAAAGAGGCACCAACACCCCCATGATTCGTTTGGATAAATGCCTCTTAACACCCCTCTTGCTATGACCGTTCCCTATCACCCGAGATGATTGAAGGTGGGTTTGCAATAATTCTCCATTTCCTTATAGGCATCAGGCTCATTTCATCTGCTAATTTCTCCAGGATACCAGTGTTTAATTGTTTGATGTATGCATGCTTCTGACATTGCACTGTTCCATCTAATTTCACAATTCCATGGAGTTCATTATTCTCTCCATTTTTGTTTTCTTCTGCTAACTTCATCAAAAAGTGACTTACAGGTACAGAGATGCACAGCCACGATTGCACAGATCATGCTTTATGTACCCATACCTGACACCTAGCCATTCTTATAAGAGAAATCCTTACATTCTGAATCAGTGAAGGGAAACCAAGCTAGAAAGCAAATTTGCATTCCGAGGGACTGATTATATCACAGCAGTACGACTGCACACATCTTTCATGGAATTTTAGCCTGCATTTTGATGGATGCTTATGGCAGCCCATTGAAAACTGAGCTATTATGATGGTGAGCCACTGCAGACAAATCCAGTCACTGTACACTAACAGATACCATATGCAGCAGTTTAAGAGCCCACAGTGTTTTGCCCATGGCGGCTGTAAGTTCAAGTGACCCCAAGTGCTTTCTACATGACTTGGAACACAGGATATAAGGGTTAGCTGGACTCCCTGTACCTTGAGGTCAAGAACCTGGGGCTGTCCAGATGTTGCTGGACTCCAACTCCCATCAGCCCCTACCAGCGTGGCCAAGTGGTCAGGGATGGTGGGGATTGCAGTCCAAGAACATCAGGTGTTCCATAGGTTCCCTATCCCTGCTGTATGTGGTTGGAGATAACAGCTCAGTTGCAGAGCATGATTGGCACCCAGGATCTCCAAGGTTTGACCCCCTGGAATTTCCAGATAAAAAGATCACGTAGCAGAAATCTTGCCTGCCTGTGAGCCTGCATAACTGCTACTGGTAAGAATTGACAATGCTTAGTTGGATGGATGAATGTCTGACTTCTTATAAGGCAGATTCTCTTTTTCCTAGATCCTGGAAAGCAGGGGAAACTTTGACCTGTACGTTTCCATGTGTGTTTGTGTGTTATATGCACATTGGGAGCCAATGTTGCTTGTATGATATGCAAACATGCAAGGGAGGCCACCTGTTCCTGGGAGCAGCCAAACTGGCTGAAGAACACAGAAATTGGGAGCTGGGAACCTGTGACCCTCCACATGTTACTGGACTCCAGTTCCCATCCGATCCAGTCAGGGATGATGTGAGCAACCTGTGGAGGACCACATCTTCCCCATTACTGTTATAAAGGGCATGACTCTGGTGTGAGTCTATAGGTCCCCGTCTGCTTTCGGTAATGGTGATGGGTTACATCACAGGTCTTCTGCATCAGTTGCCACAACAGGCATTTATTACATGTTTTACCCTGTTAAGACACTTGGGTGTTTTTTTAAAAAAGTACAAATGCAAATAATAACAACACCCACCAATTCAGCACAGGTTTGTGCAGCCAAGCACTCTGCAATTGCCTGGGGGGTTAGGGGGTTTGAATCCTCTTACAAGAAAGTGTACACAGAAGACAAATGGGTTCCCAGAAGCATTCTGTTGGGATTGGGAAAGGCCCATTAGCCTGGATCTTTATTCAAATGCAAAATGAGATTTTAGCTCTAATTATTATTACTGTCTTGAGAAGCTCTGCTTAGGCAGTGCTCTTAAGAGAGGCCTGGTTTTCATGTTTCAATAGCCCTTAAAGAATAATAACACCGGAGGAAAATCCAGGGAGTCTACACGGCTTAGAAACTAAAATGTTCTGAGGACCCTGGATCTTGTGGCAGTGGGTTCCAGGTACTACAGAAGGGGTAGGGGACTTGTCACCCCTCATATGTTCTAGATTCAGGTAGGTAGCCGTGTTGGTCTGATGCAGTCGAAATACATAAAAAAATAAAAAATGGTCCAATAGCACCTTAGAGACCAACTAAGTTTGTTCTCTGTATAACCTTCCATGGGCATGCACACTTCTTTAGAGACCTCATATGTTGTTGGACTCCAGGTACCATCGACTTCAGTCACCATGGTCAATGGCCAGGAATGATGAGAGCTGTAGTACAGCAAAGGTTCAAAGGGCCAAAGATTCCTTACCCCTGAAATATAAGCAGATCCACTCCAGCTCCTAGAACTCCTACAGTTCCTACAGTGGGCCGGACTATATTTTGAAGAAAAAAAAGTGAACAAACTCCTATGGCCCACAAATAACCTGGAGATGCTTTTTAAATAAAAGGACACATTCTACTCATGAAAAACAAGCTGATTCCTGGACCATCCATGGGCCAGACTGAGAAGCCGATTGGGCCGCATCTGGCCCCCAGGCCTTAGGTTGCCTACCCTTGGACTAGGGCAGGGGTCTGCAACCCGCGGCTCTGGAGCCGCATGTGGCTCTTTTACACCTTTGCCGCGGCTCCGGGGCGGATACTAGCGAGGGGAGGAGGCACATTGTGCGCCCCGACACTCCCCACTGTGGCGGGCGCTGTACTGGCTGTGACGTCGCATGGGGGCGGTGCGTGCGTTAGTCACGCACCATCCCGACGTCACCTTCCCGCCCGCTGTCAGATCGCGGCTCCGGAGATATATTTGTTTTAAATGTCGCAATGGTTTTGCGGCTCCCAGTTGTTTTTTTCTTCGAAAACGGGTCCAAGTGGCTCTTTTTGTCTTAAAGGTTGCAGACCCCTGGACTAGGGTCTGGGAGACCAGGGTTCAAATCGCCACTTGGCCATTAAGCTCACTGGGTGACCTTGGGCCAGTCTCTGCCTCTCAGGATTGTTGTGGGGATAACTATGCATGCCACCTTGAGCTCCTTGGATAAAAAAAGGTGAGATATAAGTGCAACAAATAAATAAACAACAAAACAAACACTGGTGGTGGTATAAGAAGCTTATGCAAGCAATCTGCAATCTAGCTTTTATTTTCCTCAAAAGAGCTCAAGAATATATCAGGGTGGGGAGCCCCTCCAATCCGCACCAACCCCACCAAATTCCCTCAGGGGGAAAGTGGCTGAAGGGGTGACAGCCATTCCCAAGCTTTCTTTCAGACACATACTAAACACCACACTCTCAGTACATGGCCAGCCCTCTGAGATTGGCTAGGCTGAGATAATGACTGACCGAAAATGACTCAAAATAAGGTTTGTGGCTGGCCAGGGATATGAATCCAAATCTATCTATCTGGTGTCAGTCTGATACTTAAACCACTCAGGGTTGGCTCAGGATATTTTTCTGCCCGAGGCAGACCAGCAAATGGTGTTCCTATGCCCACAAATTGAAGGTTCTTGGTACCCAAAGCCAGTAAAATTATTTGGGCACCCGAGGTGGAAAGTCCCACAAGCACCTCTCTCCCTTCTTGGCAGTAAAAATAGAATAAAAAATTAAATGACTCTTAATTTGCTTCCCTTTCACAACACCGAGCACCAGAAACCTCACTCTGCCCAACGGTAGGGTTGGTCCCATGACCACGCGGGTGGCGCTGTGGGTTAAACCAGAGCCTAGGGATTGCCAATCAGAAAGTCGGTGGTTCAAATTCCCACGACTGGGTGAGCTCCCATTGCTTGGTCCCTGCTCCTGCCAACCTAGCACTTCGAAAGCACATCAAAGTGCAAATAGATAAATAGGTACCGCTCCAGCAGGAAGGTAAATGGCGTTTCCATGTGCTGCTCTGGTTCACCAGAAGCGGCTTAGTCATGCTGGCCACATGACCAGGAAGCTGTATGCCGGCTCCCTCGGCCAATAAAGCGACATGAGCGCCGCAATCCCATAGTCGGCCACGACTGGACCTAATGGTCAGGGGTCCCTTTACCTTTAATGACACTGAGCATCAGAAACCTCACTCTGCCCAATGGTAGGGTTGGTCCCATGACCACAGCATCACAATGGCTCTTGATTTGCCAGCAATGGATACTTAATACACACAGCACATGTATTTAGGGGCAGGCAGACAAGCACTTTGTACACGACCTTCCCCAACAACTGTACATTAAATGAGAAGATGTATATTGGAAATTTTCTTTTTCCAAAGGGTTTAGGATTAATCTAATGTAGAGAAAACATCACAGAGGAAATGTACAAAGCCTAGCTGGCTATAGCTCTTGGGTCTGATTAGCAGCAAATTCTTCGAGATAACCCCCATTGAAATGAACAGATTTGCACCGGCTGGCATGTTTCGATGGACACTTATGCAACACAACTTGCACGACTGCTTGACACTCTTTGATATTCTGCAGTGCCTCATGTGTTCCTTATGTGAATTTTGTTCTAAAAACCCCCAGTTCCAATCTCCACATTGCAAATGACTGGAGTACAGCATCTTTCAGAAGTTCGGACTGGTCAAATACATGGGGACAACAACTGATGATAAACAGGGCAATTATCAAAGGCATCCGCATTAGAATATTTTTTGTAAGGTTGCTGACCTCCCCAAGCCTTCAAGGGCAGGAAGGGTTATAAATCTAATGACTAAATGACTCATGGGGCTTAAAGGAGTTTTATATCTCACATAGATGTGCAGGTATAAGCAGAAAAAAAACACTGCACCCCTGATAAGCAGAGTAAAAAAATCCACTCAAATTGAAATTGAATGCTCCAGTCTTTAATTGCCGATACCGGATGACTGTCCTGGGGCTTGGTTACTGGTGCCCCTTAGCACATTGCCACAGTCTGTTAATAACCTTTCATGTAGGCTGTTAGAGTTTATGGTTTTTAGAGTGACAGAGAGTATTAAATGCTTTATACGAACCATGGAAGGGATGGGTAGAGAAACGTGGACTTAGCCGGATGAAAATGCCACCAAGCAATTATTTTAACACACAACAAGAAAGTTAGCGCAATTTGGAACGCCAAAATGTCATCTCCAAGTGCCAGCTTCAAGTGAGGAACTCACACTAGATCCCTGTGGAAAATGTAGGGCTGTTATTTGTGCCTGAATAAGGAAGGCAGTCTGTGGTAAATAGTGGTAACAAGAGGCCAAATTCCACACCTTCCTGACAAATTAAAAACAGGCAAATCACGTGGTCCAGGTGATAGCTACCTGAGAGTTCTTAAAGAACTCAAATGTTAAATTGCTGGTCTTCTAACAAATATCTGTGACTTCTCCCTAAGATCAGTTTCTGCACATGGAATGCAACCAAAGTAACACCATTTTTTAAATGGATCTGGGGGAAATCCATAAAATTACAGGGCTGTTACTTCACATCTGTCCTGAGAAAACTGGTGGAAAGCATTATTAAAGGTAAAAATTTCAAGCATAGAGAATAACAACTGCTGCTGATTTATTTATTTATTAACTTGGGGGGGGGGAAGGTAAGAAAGGGCACAACAGAGGTGTATGAAATGATGCATTACATGAAGCATGTGGATAGGAGTTTCCCTCTCTCTTTCATTATCCTATAACGTGGGGTCATCCACTGAAGTTGAACGCTGGACAATTCAGGGCAGACCAAAAGGAAGCACACAGTTAAACTGTGGAACTCTCTGCAGCAGGATGTACTTGTGGCCAACTCAGACTGCTTTAAAATGAGTTTGGACACATTCTAGGTAAGTTGCTTTGAACCTTTGTTTTAAATAGCAACCAACTAATGCAATAAATGGGACACGGGTGGCGCTGTGGGTTAAACCACAGAGCCTAGGACTTGCCGATCAGAAGGTCGGCGGTTCGAATCCCCATGACAGGGTGAGCTCCCGTTGCTCGGTCCCTGCTCCTGCCAACCTAGCAGTTCGAAAGCACGTCAAAGTGCAAGTAGATAAATAGGTACCGCTCCGGTGGGAAGGTAAATGACGTTTCCGTGCGCTGCTCTGGTTCGCCAGAAGCGGCTTAGTCATGCTGGCCACATGACCCGGAAGCTGTATGTCGGCTCCCTCGGCCAATAAAGCGAGATGAGCGCCGCAACTCCGGAGTCAGCCACGACTGGACCTAATGGTCAGGGGTCCCTTTACCTTTAATGCAATAAATAATAAAACAATAAATAAGGCAGTAAGTGGCTAGTAGTCGTGATGGTTATGTTCTGCCTCCATTAATGGGCACAGAATGCCTCTGAAAACCAGTTGCTGGGAATCTCAAGTAAAGAAAATGCTGTTGTGCTCACATTCTGTGGGCATCTGCTGGGCATCTGCGAAAACAGGAAGCTGGGCTAGATGGGCTTTTGAGCTGATTCTGCATCACTCTTCTTCGGATGCATAGGAACATCAGAAGTTGACTTAGCCGAGTCAGCCCATTGTCCCATTTAGCTCAGTATTTCCTACACTGACTGGCAGTGGCCCTCCAGGGTTCCAGGCAGGAAGATTTGCTCACCACTGTGGGTTAAACCACAGAGCCTAGGACTTGCTGATCAGAAGGTCGGCAGTTCGAATCCCTGCAACGGGGTGAGCTCCCATTGCTCGGTCCCTGCTCCTGCCAACCTAGCAGTTTGAAAGCACGTCAAAGTGCAAGTAGATAAATAGATACCACTCCGGCAGGAAGGTAAACGGTGTTTCCGTGCGCTGCTCTGGTTTGCCAGAAGCGGCTTAGTCATGCTGGCCACATGACCCGGAAGCTGTACGCCGGTTCCCTTGGCCAATAAAGCGAGATGTGTGCCGCAACCCCAGAATCAGTCACGACTGGATCCAATGGACAGGGGTCCCTTTACCTTTAGATGCCAGAAACCTTCTGTACACCTAACAGATGCTTAAGCTGGAGCTATGACAGTTCTCATGTTCAGGCTGCAATGCTACAAATGTTTATTTGGACCTGAAGATCTCGTTTGCCCCTTCTCTGTGTGAAAGGGCCTTTGCGAATACAGAACCTTTGTGACATCTCCCATTACCTTAACTGTAATGCTTTTCAGTGAATTCAGTACGCAGACACCTCTTGGCTATTTACAGACAATTCACATATGCACCGTTTGATGACCATAGCATGGAAGAGATGGTGTGCACATGTGAATGTTGACATCACACAGACACAGCCTTCTTCTTGCCATAGACACGATGTTGTCTGGTGGAGTGAGTCCACACATTCAGCTGCCTGCTCATCAAGTCCTGGTTCGCACACACACAAGACTTGACATCTCTGATCTTGGTTGATGTGCACATCTCAGCTGATTGTGTGGCCTGACTCCACTGAAAACCATTGCACTGAAGAGGCCACATGGAGGCTCTGTATGCGATGACACAGTCTCACACATAAGCCACCACTTGATCCTGCAATGCGTGGGCAATGCCACCAGCCAGCCTTGAATAACGTTAAATAAGTTGGCGCTCTTGTTATTAAATATACCAAGAAAAAAGCACACCAAGAACTCAGGCCAATGTAAGTTTCAATAGTGGGAGTGGGCATCTCCTGGAATCCTGGCAGCCCAGCAAAGCCCACTGCCGACACCTTACCCATGCCCCCCTTAAACTTTCATTGCTTATAGCACCACACCACCCTTTTTATTTTCTACAGGTACCCTGATGTAATGTCGCTTTGGGGTACTGTGGGGCATTAAGATGGCAGGCCCCAGTGCAGATTAAGGACATGTCATTTTAATTCCTCACAGAGCCCTGGAGTGACACTTACAAATGGTGCTGTGGAAAATGGAAAGGGCAGCTCCTAGACCTTCACTGGGGGGTGGGTCTGCCAGCCAATGGCAATGTGAATTCTACTGTTATTGCATGTACACCAGGACCACATCTACACCCTACCTTTAAAGCAATAAATGTAAGCCACTTTAAGCAGTCATGGCTTCCCCCAAAGAACTCTGGGAGCTGTAGTTTGGTAAGGGTGTTGAGAGTTGACAGAAGACTCCTGTTCCCCTCCCACAGCTACAAACCCCAGCGTGGTTTCACAATCAATTATCCCTCTTCCCAGGGAACTCTGTTTAAAGTGGAATCACAGAGCTTTAAATGTAGGGTGTGAATGTGGCTCTAAGCGACGCAGTTTCAATGGACATCAGCCATAGAAGAATTTCCATAAACACCAAGAGAACCACTTTCAATCACTCTGAATCCCATGTATGCATTATTTTGAATATTATCTCTTTTGTCTTTTCGTCCAAGACTACGACGTCTACAGAACACAAACATACCATTTCAATGGGCTAGGAAAAGATACTCTTCAACGGACGGCGCTTGCTATTTTAAGCTTCATTTGGTTTCATGTAATGACAATTACGTTCTTCATCCTTTGCTGCCTCAGAGTGCCAAGAACGTCCTAACTATCTACGGCAAGAGCATCCTCCTCAACTAACGATAACTCCATGTTATCGTTTGTGGAAGATTTCACTCGGAAATTAAAGGAGCCGTAGAGCTTGGCCGATTCCTTGGAGGCTGCGAACCTGCTTCTCCTGTAGAGCTCGCCTTTCCACATAGAGATCATGAGCAAACTGGACAGTACTACGCCCCCCAACGTTAAAAGGCAAAGCCCGGCAATCACACAACGATCCAGGTGAGCCCCAATCTTGGCACTCTCATTCTCCAGCCGCTCCATTTCCCTTGCCGCCACCGTGCTGGGATCCACGGTCACGTCCCTGGGGACCACGTAGGAAACGATCACTAGCAATATCCCGCTGACCAGGAAGAAGATGGCGCTGATGAAGCCATAGTCTACTGACTTTCCTCCATCAGCTTCCGAGGCAGCATCATCGTTTTCCTCGGAAATCAGTGAGGGTGGATCGTAGGGCCATTCGAGGGGCATCCCTCCAGCAGGGTCAGGGTGGGGAATGAGATCCTGGCCTTGGCAGCAGCTCTTGTGGGCAAGACGTCCTGCGTAGTCCAGATTGTTGACATTTTCGTCCACGAAAGTGAAGGACGTCTCCAATTCACAGCAGCAAGCTCTCTGTTGGGTTGCCTCCTTTGCTTCTTTGGGAAAGCTGGGATGGCAGGTGATCTCACCTGTGGTTGTACATTCTGGGCATGGTGAGGAACCAGTGGTGAAGGAAAGAGGGGCTTCAGCAAGATCTGCCCTTTGGATGGCTTTGCAGTGCCTCTCGCAGCACTCAGCAGCCATGGATATGGTTGCAGTCCTTCCTGCACTTTCACCGGGCTGTCCCTGACCAGGGGGAGTAGGCACACTCCAGTCCATATTCTGACACTGATCAGACTGACCACCCTCTTTGGTGAGGTACAGAAGCTCCACGCATGCCATCAGGAAGCCCCCTTGAACTAGCCGTGGTTTACCATTCATAAGCCCATGCTTCAGTAAACAGTGACAATTCCAACCTTGCCATCAAGCGCGAAAGAGCAGTTGCCCAACTGAAGCGATCTACTGTTTTCCAGCCACTGTTTTAGCTGGGACACTGTTTCAGCCACTACCCAATTAAACAAATTTCCTTGGACAAGCATTCCTTTTCAATCTGCAAATAGAAAGGGGTAGAGGGAAAAAACAGCTTCATCATTCAAGATATATTATGAGGCTAATACAGACTCAAACTCATTATTCTGATTTTGTCCAGCGTGTGGGTACATTTGTGTGCATGTGTGTGCGTGGCAGGCAAACAACAAATGCGATTGTTTTAATCAAGCACTTAAAGCCGAAATCCGCTTGCTGAACTCAAATCTATTAGGAACTCTAATCAACCTTTGACACCGCTATCCAATTACAGAAAGAACCCATCGGAAATAAAGGGGAGGCATAAATATATACCCATAGCTTCCCCCTGAAAGGCAAAGACTATCAAGTTTCAAACGGAGGAAAGTGCAAACTCAAGAAAGAACTAAACTGGGGTGGGGAGTCCACATTCAAATGTGGAGTCTAATTAGGAAGAAGCCCGCAAATCCCTTGTAGCTCGGCAAATCCAGGATCTCTATTCTCTTGTGGAAATCTGATAATCCCAGGAGGAGGGAAAGGAGCACTTTCTGAAGCAGATCTCCAGCTCCGATTAAAACACACACACACACGCCACGCTTGCAATGAAATTATGCTCCTCAAAGACAGAGGATGCAAAGAAACGGAGAGGAACGATGCGCTGCATGCAAGGCAGAGAGAAAACTTGGAGCATGAAAAAAATAAAGAACAAACCACCTACTGTACCTTAAAGAAAGGAGGTGAGGGAGGGAAAAAACACCCAGCATGGACTTTTATCTATCTATCCATCCATCTATGAAGCAAAATATAATTATTATGATTTACATCCCCGGAGAGCTGCTGCCTTCTGGGCGCCCGTGCCAACAGACTGGGTTGCGGGATGCCCCCCAAAAGCCGTGTCACAGCCCAGGCTGGCACCAAGGAGACCTTTCCCTGCTTTTTCCTCCCCGGGGTCTGCGTGCAAACTCCAGGCGGACGCGTTTCTAAGGGTCGTCAGGAGGCGGACTCGGGTGGCCCCGGCAGCTGGTTCCCCTTCATTCCCCTTCTCCGGACATACCTTTCCCCGCTCAGTTTGCGCCCACCCGGCGGCGGCGGCGGCGGCGCGGCGCTGCCCATCCCGCTGAAGTCTCGCCAAGAAGTCCTGGCGGCCGCGCTCCTCCCGCGCGCTGCTCCGCCCGCCTCCCGAGGGGCTCGTGGGGGGAGGGAGGGAGGAGGAGCTCGCGGTGCATGCTGGGAGACGTAGTCCTGCAGGGGGAGGAGAGGCGGGCGGGCGGCAGGGTCCGGAGTTCCTGAGTGGGCAGCCCGGGGAGGTGGTGGCGCGGACAGAGTGAGAGGCCGCCGGCAGCGCTGGTCTCTCGGCGCGTGGGAAGCCATGAAGCGACGTCCTTCGAGCATGTGCAGAGTGCCGCCCTCCCCGCCCGCAAACAAGCGAGTTAGCGTCGGCCGCAGAGGTTTAGGATCGCAAAGGGAGTTTCGCGCAGGAGCGAGAAAGCAGAGTTGTCGCTGGGGATGGGCGCAATTCAGCAAGATCCGTTCCGTATTTCATTGTGGTTTCCTTACCTCTCCACCTCAACTATTGCTCATTCATTCATGATCATAGGATCGTAGAACTGTAGACTTGGAAGGGACCCCAAGGGTCATAAAGTCCGACCCGCTGCAATGCAGGAATCTCAACTAAAGCATCCGTAACAGATACAGTGGTACCTCGGGTTAAGTACTTAATTCGTCCCGGAGGTCCGTTCTTAACCTGAAACTGTTCTTAACCTGAAGCACCACTTTAGCTAATGGGGCCTCCTGTTGCTACCGCGCTGCCGGAACACAATTTCTGTTCTCATCCTGAAGCAAAGTTCTTAACCTGAAGCACTATTTCTGGGCTAGCAGAGTCTGTAACCTGAAGCGTATGTAACCTGAAGCGTATGTAACCTGAGGTACCACTGTATGTCTATGTCGTTTTGCACTGACGCCAGTGGCAAAGCGGCTCAAAACAATAAATAACAGCGACATAATAGAACATCATAATAATAGAATAAATAACAAATCATCAGTAGGACGACCAACCCTCTCCTACCAAACACTGTTAACTGCAGCAACTAAAAAAAGGGGAAACGAAACAGCAAAACCACAAGAAAAGTCATATTATATGATTCACAAAGCACTACAGCACCTTTTCCCTCACTGTTCTTTCTCTGGAAACAGCCCTCTTATGAAGGCTGGAGGGTGGGGCAAGGCAGGTGGAAAAAGCAATCGCTGTTTTATCAAGACACAAAAGGCAACGTGCAGGCGCATTTGGAATGCACACCTCTTGTTAGTTTCTAACAGGAGAGAGAAGCTGGTCTGGTGCATATTGAGCCAACCACTGCCTCTGCCTAACCTACCTCACAGGGTAGTTGGGAGGATAAAATGGGGAGAGGGAACCATATCCCTGAGGTCCTCTCAGGAAAGATAGAATTTTTCATGCAACAACAGCCGCAGTGATTTATACATTATATTTTTTTAATAAATAATAATGTGGGGACTTCCTTTTTTATATATAAAAAAGTGGGATGTTCATTATTTCCAATGATGGATATGAGAGAAGAAAGAGCTAGTGCAATGAGATGCAAGATTAGTAACAGAGAATCTGTGGCTCTTCAGATACTGCTGGACCGCCATTCAGAATGCTAGCTGGGGCTGATGGAAGTTGGGAGTCTCAGCAACAAGTTGATGGCCATAAGAACAGAAAATGAGCCTTCTGGGTGGATCAAGTCAATGGTCCATCTAGTTCACCATCCTGCTCTCACAGGGGCCAACTGGATGTCTGTGGGAAGCCTGCAAGCTGGACACAAGCATAACTCTGCCCACCACAATTCCCAGGAACTGGAATTCAGAAACATAGTGCCTGTGGCAGTGGAGGTAGAACATAGCCATTGTGGCTAGTAGCCATTGATAGCCTTGACTTTCATAAACTTGTCTAATCCTCCTGTGAAGACATCTAAGTTGGTGCCCACCACTGCTTCCTGTGGGAGTGTTCCATAGTTTAACTGTGTGAAGAAGTATTTCCCCCCCCCATCCATTCTGAACCTTCCAACATGATGACCATGAGTTCTAGTGGTATTAGAGAGGGAGAAAAACATTGCTCTATCTACTTTCTCCATTTACAGATAGGTAGCCGTGTTGGTCTGCCATAGTCAAAATAAAAAAATTCCTTCTTGTAGCACCTTAAAGACCAACTAAGTTAGTTCTTGGTATAAGCTTTCGTGTGCATGCACACTTCTTCAGATACACATACACTTTCTCCATGCCATTCATAATTTGTTTTTGTGTCATCCTGACCATATGTTCCCCATCCCTGTGGTAAGTAGACCACACCCACAAAAGCATTATCTTCATAGGCTGGTGACTCTGATCCTACATTTTCACTCAGAGCTGCAGTGCTCCAAGTAAAGGCCTTTCTGATTCTCACTTTGTTTTCAGACTGTCAGTAGTAAAGTGTTCACAGACGGCTTTGTGCTCTTTTATAACTGCGTAAATGTGTTCTGCCAAAGATGTCAGGTGTGGAGGTGGTGAGAAAAAAACCCCCACTGCATAGCAACATGGAGGCTTCTGCAACCACAAATATAACTGCCTAAAAGATTAATCAGGCAACGTGAAAAGGGAAGCAACATTCATTAAAGAGCTGGAAAGCTTCCCCACCCATTTTTATTTTTATTTTACTCTTCTTTTCATTTTGCTGAGTTTGCACATGCACGTTTGAGTGATGGCTTGCATGTGTGAAATGGTTGCTGCGCATCAAAGAAGGCAGGCAGAGCATTCATTATCTGTAATACTTTTTTGTGCAGGCAAGCCATACGATCACAAGAAGCACATAAAAATATTATTTACTGTTGTCCCTTGACACAATTAGCTTGCAACCTGTGACACGTCCCACAATTCTTTCATGGCTCTGCTCATCACTACCACTGCTGCTGTGTTGCAATATTTTCTGAATGACCAGCGCTCTGAGTGAGTTGTGATGAGATCCTGGAAGACAGAGCTATGTGTCTGATGCAGCCTGACCTGTGTCTACACAGGTCCCTCAGGTATCGTGGAGGATGCTGTCCCACAGTGCCAGTGTTGTTGTAATATTAAACTTACATTCTAATAAGCTTCTATATGCCCAAGGCAACAAAATTTCTTCAGCCAGCCCTGGACATAGGATCAGTCTAGGCTATGAAGTCCATGTGGGTGACCTTCCGCAGTGAATTATGTGGGGTCATGGGAAATTTCTTTTCTTTGGTTGCTCCTGTTCTGCAAGAATCAGTGAATGAGGGAAGTACTTGCAGGCACACCTACTGCACCTGTTTACTTCAAGTCCAAGGGGAATGATCTGAAGGAACCTGAAGCCATCACTTCTGAAGTTAAGCAGGTCTAGGTCTGGTCAGTGCCTTGGATGGGAGACTGCATGGAAAGAGCATGTATCCCTCTTCCATTCCATGATGAAAGGAAGGCAAAATATAAATGTTAATAAGCAGATGATTTGGACTACAACTCCCATCAGCCTGAATACATCTACAGGGCACCAGTTTGAGGAAGATGAGTGTAAGGCAAGGGCTTTCCCACTGACTGCAACCTGATCCCATTAGCTGGTGAATGAGCCCACTATGTAAAGCATATACTTTGCCAACTGAGCTTTGGACCCCTCTCCCTAAGTGGTTGCTTGGTATATAATAGCTAGCAGGTACACAATGGGAAAAATATGACACACTGCTTGTACTTGGAGATTGTCAGTGCATACAGCGTTAGACAAATATTTGGACAACTATTTTTTACTAAAGACAGTTGGATTGCTGAATGTTCAAAGTGTATTACAGTGACAGCTCTATTGATTTGCAAATCAAACAGGAAGAGAGAGGAAAATAACACCACACTTCTCTGGACACCTTAGCTAATGCACAGCCTCCCTTTATCTGCCACGCATTAAGAAACCCGTCAATATTCTGGAGGGGGAAAGTGTGTGGTATATTGCACCAGAACTGCCAATAACTTCATTGCAAAAGGCTTCTTTTCCCCATTGGTCATCAAGCAGGAACACAAGTTCAACAATTAGGACACACTCAGAAAGAGAATCGTGCTAGATCAGACATACAGCTGTTAGTTCATCTTCCAGTTTCCTGCAGTAGCCAACCGTATGCCCATAAGCAGGGCATGGAGGCAACAGGCTGGTATCCTGCCTCTGATATTGGATGTGTATAACCATCATGACTCTCCTTCCTTGGAGGTTTTTAAGCAGAGGTTGAATGGCCATCTGTCATGGATGGTTTAGCTGAAAATCCTGCGTTGCAGGGGGTTGGACTAGATGACCCTTGTGGTCCCTTCCAAATCTGCAATTCCATGATTCCGTGACAAGTAGCAGTTGATAGTCTTGTCCTCCATCCTTTAGTTTAGAGGGACACATTTTTATTTACCCAGGCTTTTGGTGTTTACATTTTTGAGGAAAGATGTATGATTACAGCATCTTCTGTGGCATTCATCTTTTAGTGGGGTGGAACTTTTCCTTTTTCTTGTATTGTTAGATGAACACTTTAAGAAATGTTTTGTTTTGTAGGCTGTTTCTTTCTCTTTCTCTGTATCGTTTTAACTGAGGTTACCTGTTCTGTATTTTATCTTGTTGTGAAGTTGCTTAGAAGGTGAGGGTATTTTTGGTATATAGTGACAAAGCCATAGGATAAATCTGAAGGGGTCCAGGGTGGAGGAGACATGGGGAATATTCCATTGCACAAGCAAAAATCATTGCACTGATGGAACATTTGCCTTAGCATTATATTGGGGTCTACACAATAACAACAACACAAACCAAGATGATGCTGAAGATCATAACAATGAGGCAAATGGCCTAGTGCTCTTCCTAAACAGAAATAAACACTAGGATGGGGATATGCTTTAGAAGAGAGGGAACACTAATTCATGAATCACTTATTGTCATGAGGATTTTACATTAGATTTCAAGTGGAGCTGTCCATAGTACTGATCACATCATTGTTAATCTCTGTGTACATCTCTTGGTTCAGGAGAGGTGAGTTTCAGAAGATTTTCCCAAGAGGCAAATAAATGCTTGCTTTACATTAGCCACTCAAGGGAAAACTACTTCCACTCAGTAACCTCAAGATAGACAAGGTCAGGTTAGTGCTTTCTGCTCTCTGAGGTCTGGTACTCTCCCCTTGAACTCCCGATGCATATTCACAACACTTTACTCTTTTGCAAAATAAGGGCAGAAGAGAAAAAGGAAACACAGCAAAGTTGCCTAGCAACTGCAGGGATACATTATACAACCATTTCTGATCCCAGCACCTGCCCTTCCCTGGGCCTCAGTGTACTGGGTGGAGTTGGCCTTGACTACAAATAATCATCTGGCACTAACCGAAAGTTATGTCCTTGATTACAGAAGATAGCAGGGTGGTACAGAATGGAGTTGACTGCTCTCACCAGCTGGTACACAGTTTTTAGTTTATTCATTCAAATTCCTTCCCTCCTAGTTCTGGTGTTCCTATGAGGAAGGAGGCCCAAGCTTCTGGTGGTACTCCTGAAGGTATCTTTCTTCCCAAATGTACACAAAGAGTGACAGCTTTACATCACAAGATGAGACATGTTATACTGTCAGTGGGAGCCAGCTGGTATTGGGTCCCTAGTTAGTAGGGTTTACACAACCATTGTTGTTGTTTAGTTGTTTAGTCAGGTCCGAATCTTCATGACCCCATGGTCACTTCCATACATCACTACTGGGAAAACCATAGCTTCAGCTATACGGACCTTTGTCGGCAAGGTGATGTCTCTGCTTTTTAAGATGCTGTCTAGGTTTGCCATCGCCTTTCTCCCAAGGAGCAGGCGTCTTTTAATTTCGTGACTGCTATCACCATCTGCAGTGATCATGGAGCCCAAGAAAGTAAAATCTCTCACTGCCTCCATTTCTTCCCCTTCTATTTGCCAGGAGGTGATGGGACCAGTGGCCATGATCTTCATTTTTTTGATGTTGAGCTTCAGGCCATATTTTGCGCTCTCCTCTTTCACCCTCATTAAAAGGTTCTTTAATTCCTCCTCACTTTCTGCCATCAAGGTTGTGTCATCTACATATCTGAGGTTGTTGATATTTCTTCCAGCAATCTTAATTCCGGTTTGGGATTCATCCAGTCCAGCCTTTCACATGCTGAATTCTGCATATAAGTTAAATAATCAGGGAGACAATATACATCCTTGTCGTACTCCTTTCCCAATTTTGAACCAATCACTTGTTCCATATCCAGTTCTAACTGTAGTGTCTTGTCCCACACAGAGATTTCTCAGGAGACAGATGAAGTGATCAGGCACTCCCATTTCTTTAAGAACTTGCCATAGTTTGCTGTGGTCGACACAGTCAAAGGCTTTTGCGTAGTCAATGAAGCAGAAGTAGATGTTTTTCTGGAACTCTCTAGCTTTCTCCATAATCCATCACATGTTTGCAATTTGGTCTCTTGTTCCTCTGCCCACTTCTGGGAGTTCTCAGTCCACATACTGCTTAGAATTAGAATTGTAGAACTTTAAGCATAACCTTGCTAGCGTGTGAAATGAGTGCAATTTTGCGGTAGTTGGAGCATTCTTTGGCACTGCCCTTCTTTGGGCTTGGGATGTAGACTGATCTTCTCCAATCCTCTGGCCACTGCTGAGTTTTCCAAACTTGCTGGCATATTGAGTGTAGCACCTTATATTAATATATTAATACTATTTATGTATTTATACCCCACCCTTTTCCTTGACAGGACCCAAGGCAGCTTCTGATACTTGTGCAGTTAGTGACCCATCAAGAAAGAAAATGGTGACTTGGAGTTTATTTTACATCAGTATGGTGGCGCAGTCCAACTCACAAGCATTTTTTCCTGCTCCCCAAGACTCCACCATATTTGAAATGGGAGACTGTGTGTGTGTGTGTGTGTTAGAGAGAGAGAGAGAGAGAGAGAGAGAGAGAGAGAGAGAGAGAGAGAGAGAGAATGTGACCACTTTGGACCATTCTACTGCTGGCCCTGGAGAGTTGACCAAGCTTGAATGTGACCCTCAGGCGAAAAAACCGTAACTACCCCTGTTATGCTTCATTGTTTCCTACTTTCTTGTTGAACACCACAACTTCATTAAAGCATTTTGATCATTAAGCTTGGTGGGTAGGAAAGGACATAGCACGGCAGCAATAAAGAATGGTTGCAGCAGTTATGTGTTTTTATTTCCGTATTCCGGCATGAGGGCAGACCTCTGCCAATACTGAGTCAAACCAGCAGCATGGCCCTTGTGGTTTTGCAACCACACCCACCTGCAGCATGAGGATGGGGAACCAATGCAGTCAACACACTATGCAATGTGGAATGATGGGGTTAAGCTGTACATCATATTAGGCTGCAATTAAATTTCACACCAATTCAGAAGCTGGCAAGATTCCAGGATCTAATTGCTACTGAGATTTTGAGGAGTGTCATACTTTGAGTGTTGAGATAGAGTGTGTGTTGAGCTTTGAAAAGCATCAACACTGGACTCAGCAGATGGCTGGGTTCAAGTGTCTGGATTTGTCATCCTTTCCACTGAACTGTGGCCAAACAAATGAACTACATTAACTACCAAAAGACTACACTCCTCTCTCTTACCTACAAATCTCATCAGGCATTGTCCAAACACTTCCAAGCACGTCTTTATAACCCCCATGCAAATGATGGAAAGACGAAAAGTCTCCCAAACCTGAATTCAATATTCCAAATGTCACCAGTTTGGTGCCTGTAGCCACAATGGCACCCTTGAAGTCTTCTTTTACCACCACTGCCCCACACATTGCCCCTTGGTCATGAGGTAGTGACAATGGTCACCATTTTTCTCATGAAAAGTACTTAGAACTAAAGGAGGAAGTGGGAAAGAGTCACAAGAGTTAAGCTCAATTCCTGCCCCCCTCCTCTTGTCCTCGCCTCATACACTACTTTTGGAGCTACTACTTATTTAAAGCCATTTGCAAATGTCTTGCATTTGCATTTCATTAAACAGGTAAACTTGGCTTACTTTTGGTTGTGAACTAGGATATCCTGATTTCTGGATAACCGAGTACCATGTATGCTAAGCTACGAAGTGCCTTATGACTCAGGATGCCTCTCCCAATATGAACATCTGCAGACCCTTGGCTCATCTTCTGAGCCCCTTCTCCTTGTCCCTCTTCTGAGGGATGCTCCGAGGGTGGTGACAAGGGAGAGGGTCTTTTCAGTTGTGGCTTCCACCTGTGGAATGTTCTCTCCAGTGAGGTCCCCCTGGTGCCTTCATTGACATCATCTTGGTGCCACGTAAATACTTACCTTTCTTCCCTGGATTTTGATAAAATAAGTTGGTGTGACTACTGTGCTGCCAAAACGTTCTGTGGCTGTTATGGATGGGGGTTGTTTTGGTGGTATAATATATCTATATTTTTGTCAGAAGTTGCTTGGAGACCTTTGAGTAACAAGCAAATATCAAATTCTTCTTCTTCTTTTTCTTCTTCTTCTTCTTCTTCTTCTTCTTCTTCTTCTTCTTCTTCTTCTTCTTCTTCCTCCTCCTCCTCCTCCTCCTCCTCCTCTTCCTCTTCCCACAAACAACAAAAACATGTTGTTGGAAGTATCTTCCTAATGTATATGTCTCATTTACTCACATTTCCTTCCATTTCAACTCAACCTTGTTCTCCAGATTCCAACACACAACTTCTCTACAATGTGTGGAATGGTTTGCAGGCCTCTGGGGCCTGTGGACATTTTGCAAAGCACTTCAAATCTTCTAGCAAACAATATGGCTCTCTGAAGTAGTGTTGGGGATGCACCTCGTCCTTCCAGAAGACAAAACAGTCAGGTGAACAACCCAGAGACGAAAGCATGGCATACACCAAAAAATGTTGCCGGCTCCCAGAGGGATAAATTCAGCAACGGTTGTAAGGACCATATATATGTTGTGCTGTCTGATATAATGTCTGTACATCTATCAGGGTTTATTCACTGTCGGAAGCATGTCAGAGGTGACCCAAGACAAAGAGCTCTTATGCAGCTTATTATGCACTTGCTTCATGGCTCTCCAGTCTTAGAAAAATCATTAGCTAAGTACTGTAGCTTCATAAGTAGAATCATAACTACTGCTGAGTCTAAATTTAGTTATGCATTAGCTGGATCTATGGCAAGGTTGCACTGCAGAAAACCTCTAATGTATATCACTTGGAGATTTATTGTTTTGTTTAACACATTCAATTCCATAAGCCATATTTAACAGACACTTAGAAGCTCCCCCACTCCGGCCCAAGTCTCTATGACTTCGGCCTTCCATGGTCAACCTCTTGCAGCTGGTCCTAGGATATCATTTTTTCTTGACATCTGCCTTAAGGATGAACCAACCCTTCAGTCACTATAGTGGGATGATCTGACATAAGGGTTGTTTTGTCTCTTGAACCTTGATTACAGGGGCTGCACATACATTGGGGATTTAACTAATTTGGTAGCAGAGTCCTCTGCAATTCACTGACCAGGACACGGGTCTGCAGCAAGCTTTCTCCTAGGGCAAGGGGCGATGAGAAGGCTGGGGGGCTGGGGACAGTGCACAGTTAATGCTTTGTTTTAGCATATAACACAGGGGCTAATTTTCCCATCACAAGATTTCCCCTGTAAAGCTGAAGTACTATAGTCCTTATGCCTAGAGATGCAAAACTGTCCATGCTTATCTGAGACTGTGGCGATCACACAGGGTCCCCGGATGTTTCACCGTCTATTGATCCCTGTGCCACCACTTCATTTCTCACTGCCACCACCCAGGCCCTACCTGGTAAAATACTGAGTCCAGTCAGAGTTAAGTTGGAACATAAACTTCTGTTTATTTATTGCTGTTTAAGAAGCGTGTGGTTTCATAAATGGTCTCAGTCAATTACAATCATGGGATGCCTTTCCAGACCTATAACTTCCACTACCTGCTCTCACTCACTAAAACACCTCTCAGAAATTTACTTGTCTTCCTAGCTCCTAACTGTTCCTAGAATCATAGAATCATAGAGTTGGAAGAGACCACAAGGGCCATCGAGTCCAACCCCCTGCCAAGCAGGAAACACCATCAGAGCAATCCTGACATATGGTTGTCAAGCCTCTGCTTAAAGACCTCCAAAGTAGGAGACTCCACCACACTCCTTGGCAGCAAATTCCACTGTCGAACAGCTCTTACTGTCAGGAAGTTCTTCCTAATGTTTAGGTGGAATCTTCTTTCTTGTAGTTTGGATCCATTGCTCCGTGTCCGCTTCTCTGGAGCAGCAGAAAACAACCTTTCTCCCTCCTCTATGTGACATCCTTTTATATATTTGAACATGGCTATCATATCACCCCTTAACCTCCTCTTCTCCAGGCTAAACATGCCCAGCTCCCTTAGCCGTTCCTCATAAGGCATCGTTTCCAGGCCTTTGACCATTTTGGTTGCCCTGACTCAGCTTATTTCGCTGCACTAACTCAACCTACCCACACTCTAGCCCAATTCACTCCCACTTCACTCAACCACCCAACTCCCAACAAATTCCTCCCTTTGCCCCTCCAAGAGCTGGTTTTATAGTCTTTCTGATTCCACCCCCCTGGGTTCTGATTGGGTAACCTGTTTAACTATGTCACCTCCAGCACTCTCATATGTTAACGTCACAGAGACCATGCCCCATTGAACTCAGTGTGATTCCTTTGTCTAATTTTCTAACTTTGACCACTTCCTACTAGACAATAGCTCTCACTGAGGACCTTTGAAGCAAGGGAATAGGGTGGAGCTGCTGGGACTCACTCAGCTTATGATGGATGGCAAGTATTCCCTTGCTGGTCTAAACCACTGAGCCTCTTGGGCTTGCTGATCGGTAGGTCGGTGGTTCAGATCCCTGCGACAGGGTGAGCTCCTGTTGCTCTGTCCCAGCTTCTGCCAACCTAGCAGTTTGAAAGCACACCAGTGCAACTAGATAAATAGGTACTGCTGTGGCAGGAAGGTAAACGGTGTTTCCATGCGCTCTGGCTTCTGTCACGGTGTCCTGTTGTGCCAGAAGAGGTTTAGTCATGCTGGTCACATGATCCGGAAAGCTGTCTGTGGACAAACAGCGAGATGAGCGCCACAACCCTATAGTCGCCTTTGACTGGACTTAACTGTCCAGGGGTCCTTTACCTTTTTACCTATGACTCACTAAGGTCATGTCACACCATACATTTAAAGCACTATGAGACCACTTTAAACAGTCATAGCTTTTCCCTAAAGAACTCTGGGAATTGTAGTTTGTTAAGTGTGCTGGGAGTTTTTAGGAGACCCCTGTTCCCACTCAGAGCTACAATTTGTAGTTTCCTGTGAAGAGGGATTGATAGTTAAACCACTCTGGAAGTGCAGGTCTGGGAGAGTCCGGTATTGGGATTGCCTGCCAACCTTTTTGGATCCATTGGCACATTTGCCAAGCAGAGGAACTGTCATGGATACCACACACATACCACAACTTACTGGCTACAAGAGAATGCTTATTGTGAGCCCAATTTCATGGGGGGGACGACGACCTTGTGGACACCAGGGGAATTCTGTGTGAGTGCATTTGGGCCTGTGGGTACCATCTTGCCAACTCTTGCCCTAGGCTTAGCACGTTGTTAAAAGTAACCCTAACCTATATTTGCACACAATGGGATGTACAGACCTCTGAGTAAATATGCATAGAGTAGGAGATACTTTTCTTCTTCGGAAGGTAGAAAATCTTATCTAGTTTATAGGTGGGCTCTCTTACAGGGGCTGTTTAGCTTCCACAGAAGAAGCCGCTTGAGACCACCAGAATCTATATGATGAGTTCCCCCATTTTTATGCTGGCTTGTTCAGTGCTAATGCTGAAAAGATCTGATGTAATGAGCAATATTTCTTTTCAGAGTCAGCCTCTCACATATTACCAGTGCCCAACGGAAGCAATAAAACATTACAACTATTCTTGTGCATTATTAATTATGCATGTCATTTGTAGTGTCCTGCACGATGACACACTGAGTGCAAATTGGCTTTCAAAGGCATGCAATGGTTACTTATGTATAGCAAATGCATCCGCTCTATGTCTGCAAAGAAGAACAAATTTAAAGAGCATGGAACATACAGTACACTGGTTTGCATTTATGACCAGATGGATCTGAAAATGATTACGGTAAGGGGAAACAGAGTTGTATCCAACTAAGCTCAACTCAGAGTGGACATATTTAAGTGAATAGACCTGAGCCAGTCATTTCTATTCATTTCAGTAGGTCTATTCTCTGACTATAAGATTGTAGATGCAACTCATAGTTTTGGCTACAACCCATAGCTTTGTTTTCATTAATTTGGGTTTAATTTGTTTGATTTCTTTCTCGGGGAGTGGGGACAACTTTACCAGACTGTGGGCTGCATTCCCTCCTCAGCGAACTTCTCAGGGTCACACATGTCAGTGGCGTGTGGGTCAGAGTCAAAAGTGGGCAATGGATGTAAACGTTACTTTTGTATGGTAGGGTAGTTTCTAAACACAGCCCTTGCTGTCCTCCATCCATCCAGGCAGGAGACCTTATAAAAGTTCAAGAGTGTCTTCCAGCAAGGCAAAAACACTCAAAGAAGAGTCATTGAGGGGAGTGGCCTAGGGAGAAGTGATGTGGCTGGGAAGAATCCTGGGGGCCAATTGGCAAAGCCATATATGTGTTCACTTCACAAAGCCAAGATCTAGAAGGATCCAGAAGTACACCAAGTAGGACACTTCCTATTAGCAGAGTATGTGAACTATGACAAGCTGGAGACAGGTAAGTTACCTTTACAGTCGTACCTCTACTTTGGGTTGCGAGCGTGGCAGACCCAGAAGTGTATACAGTGGTACCTCGGGTTAAGTACTTAATTCGTCCCAGAGGTCCGTTCTTAACCTGAAACTGTTCTTAACCTGAAGCACCACTTTAGCTAATGGGGCCTCCTGCTACCGCTGCGCCGCCGGAGCACAATTTCTGTTCTCATCCTGAAGCAAAGTTCTTAACCTGAAGCACTATTTCTGGGTTAGAGGAGTCTGTAACCTGAAGCGTATGTAACCTGAAGCATATGTAATCTGAGGTACCACTGTACTTCCAGGTTTTGCCACACGCACATGGGTAGAAGTGCTCTGCACTCTGCGCATGTGTGCAGAAGCAGCGCCTCCAGATACAAATTTTTTAGGTTGTGGACGGACCCCCTGAATGAATTAAGTTCGTATCCAGAGGGTCCACTGTATATCTAAAGTGGGCTGCTCCAAAAGGGACTCTTCAATATAAAAGAACTCCAGAGACAAATTGTCAGCTGCAGATCAGAGACATTTTTTGCCCAAGGTTATACACACTCTCCAAAGAGGAAAAGAAGTAATCAAGTGTCAAAATAATTATCGTCTTCAGATTCTCCTGGGTAAAATTTAGAAATAATAAAATCAACAGGTTATTTTAGTCAGTGATGCATGAGACCAGGATTTGCCAGAGGCATGGAAAGTGTTCAGCTCAGAAGCATCAGTGAGTTCATCGCCTTATCACACGAGGACACCAACGGCTTCCTTGAATAATCTAGAAGTTGCGTGTTGAGTCCCACAATGCCACCCCCCAAAAAAATCACACTTCACACATCAATTTTTGGTTAAGGTTTTTGGCATAATTTTGGCCACAACTTTATTCAAAATACAAAAAAAATGTGAGTGGTTGCTTAGGCATTGGTTATGACTATCTGTCCTTGCCCTCAGGGACAGAGCTGGCCTTCCAGACACCAACGGAAGCCAGCGTGGGAAACAAGTATTGGGTGAGAAATGAAGCTGGGCATCAGACCCTCACTTCTCACCCTCATGTTCCTGTGGGGCTTGCACGGTCCAAGTCCGACCCCACGGACAAGGACGAAAAGAATGGCAAGCCCCTGGATTCCTTTAACGGAATTCCCTTTCCGCATCATTTGGAGGGATAGGCACTTACCCCTCCAAGCACCAATTTAACCAATGCCTAACCGCCATGGAGCCCACAGCTCACCGCCAAACCACTCACAGACCCAACCAAGCCCTCAGCTTGGCCACCACTGCACCCAGCCAAGCCTCATTCCCTGAGGCAGAAAGATGCACGCCATCAGCTCTGAAAAAGGATGCAGCCTGAAAAAGAATCTCAGGATGGGAAATCACATCTCCACCCAGCTCACAAAGGTGCACACCATCATCTCTGAAAAAGGATTCAGCCTGAAAAAGAATCTCAGGGTGGGAAATCACATCTCCACCCAGCTCAAAAATCTTTTTAGACACAGCAGAATTGATGCGCTTCCTGGCCCTTTCAGTGGCAGCTGGGTAACAACTACCCTTCCAAACACGTCGTTGCAAAAGCTTTGACCAAAATATTTTTGCTCTTGGCACCACTGCCCGCAGCTTCTCCAGGTCACCCAAAATTGCAGCACGTAGTGAAAAAACAGTCCATGGAAACCAGGTCATTCTCACCCAGCTGCACCCCAACAGCAGTGGGCGGCCCTTCCAGCAGCACCTGCCTCCGAATCAGCGGCAGGATTTCTGGCCGGCGCATTCCCCGTCTGGACAGCCAAGGCAACTGCACATGTGGAGGAAGGCCGAGACCCGGTCCCAATCCGGACTGCCGTGCACTGATGCCAGCCCAGTGGATGATGCTGTGCCCCACCATCCAGATGCGGACAGCTGCTAAACCTAAGATAAAACAAGCAAAAATTGTAAGACACCAATAATGTTAACGAACATAACCTTTGAATGCATTCAATTTCCAACGACCTGTATTTTATTTCCACTGCCTTATTAACACACTTTCCGGCCTTCTCGGTGGTAGTTTGTCTAGGCATTGGTTCCCGACTAGCTGCACCTGACCTCAGCAGGGCAACACTGACGACTGGGCCCCACCATATCGTCAGTACAAATAAACAGCGTGGGGGAGCAATGAACCAGGATCAGACTCAAGCTCACCCCCAAAACTGCCCAGTAACGGCAGGGTGGCTTGTTCCCCCAACCGCAACACGTGCTCTCTGTTAGGGAGAACACGCTTTGTCATTCTTTCATTTTTCAGGCTGGGTGCTCTCTGGCAGGGATGGGGGACCCATGGCCCTTCAGATGTTATTGGACTCTGGCTCCCATCAGTCCCAGGCAGCATAGCCAATGGTCAGATAAGGCAGGAGCTGTAGTCTGGCTACTCCTGACAGGGATGGCCAATGTGGTACCCACTAGATGTTGTTCGACTTGGACTCCCATCAGCCTGAGCCAATATGGCCAATGATAAGAGATGATGGGAACTACAGTTCAACAACATCCAGAGGGTACCACGTTGACTACCTTGGAATATTTGTTACCCCTCACAAACGCCCTTGCCACATTTTGACCTCGGTTTGCATTTTAATGTCCTCATGAAAATTCATCAGCAATTTAATGCAAATGTCTCCTAACAGATGCGTATTTGTGTGCAATTTTGCTTCCTATACCCATTTTTGCAAAGCAGTCTCCCCCCCCCATGTAATACATTATTGCTTGTTATTTTCTAATATATGCATTTTAATGAACATTTCCCACTTCTATATGTATATTTGTACACATTACTTGTCTGGGGAACTACACTGCAAAATTTGGAGAAGTGCAAATTCTGAAGTGTGGCTGTATTTCAGTTTGGGCATATATTTTTTTGAAAGTGCAAATTAGGTAGGAGGAACGTGAAACGTGAATTGAAACGAAATTCTCCCCCATCCCTAACCGAGACAGCGTTTTTGGTTTAAAGTCACCCAGAGAGCTTCAGGGACGGGGGAGGGAAGATCTCCGCAACATTCTAACAACAGAAAAACAAAATTAATTATTTTATGCTACAAAATTTAAACACAACACCAAATCAAAATTTAAAGATCATCCAGCAATACTGCCATAACTGTTCGAACACAGGTATAATATTCTCCAATACCTAATATCTTCCCAGCTCAGCAATTCCTCAAAGGATGCTTTGCAACGTGCTCACAATAGCTCTCCCATTCAGCCAGCTCCTCCAAGCTCCTCGCAGGGGCCTCTCTATAGTCAGCCCTATTCTTCTCTCTTCTCTTTAACATTCAGAGCTTTTCTATATTATATCATTGCTCTTGAAACATTATCCATATTCATAGGGGCAGAACATTTTGATTGATTGGCCTTTTGGAAGTCATGTCAAGGTTGTGCAGAACGTTAAATGAGCCTCCCCTGGAATTCGTTTTCAGAAATCTAATTAAAAATATATGTTCTTGCAACTTCTTCTTCTTTTAAAGAAAAAGAATAGAAAACCAGGACTCTAAATGCACTGACATAGCACAGAGGAATCTCACACTGAATAGGAGTGGGGTATGCTATTTCCTGCTATTTCCTTTAATTGAAACATCACTGCATCCCACATTGAGCAACAATAGTGAGAGTTGCGGGAAAGAAACCACATAGGTATGGATGGAAGTTCAACCATAGAACAACAGAGCAGGCTCCAAGAAGCAATGGCTTAGAAGCAAGAAATGGAAACTTTTCCTAAGGAGGAGGGGGTAAGTCAATATGAAGTTATATACCAGGTTTGGAAATCTAGTGCCCTCCATCAACCCTGATTATGTAGCCTGAACTAAACTGTCTGTGTAACAAGAACCTCCCATCAAACATGATTTACAAGCAAGCAACTTGACTATGATACTATGTGAATGCAAACTGGCCACAATAAGTTCCATTTCTGAGGAGGGGGAAAAAGGCTGCTTGTAACTGAATTTCATTTATTACCATATATTCTATATCATATATTATCAACACTATTCTGATGCATTCTCCTTCCTTGCCTTAAAAAAGGCTTAAGTTAATATTCATAGGTTTAAAAAATGTTTCACTCGAGTTCATTATGCAGTGTCAGCACCAAAGGTGATTACATTTTCAAAAAATCAAAATCTGGGACACTTGAAGTTCTTTTTCTCCAAGTTCATAGAAAAAAAGAGGTGCCTATAGGGAAAAAAAAGGAGGTGCTGTTTTTGCCACTGGCGTTTTCTAATCTGAGAGGGGCATGAAAGTGTGCCCAACTTTCTCACATCTGAGAGTCATTCTCCTGGTTGCTCAGAGCCAAACCACACAGTATGCTAAATGCATATTTTGGTCTTGCTTGTTAACTCCTTGGTGGGTAAGGAAAGGCAAATCAGAATCAGACCCACGGTGTGTGTGTGTGTGTGTGTGTGTGTGTGTGTGTGTGTGTGTGAGAGAGAGAGAGAGAGAGAGAGAGAGAGAGAGAGAGAGAGATATTAACGCTTCCATTACTTGCCGCAGTCCCAAGGAATACTGCACTCTTCTAAAACATTCTTTGAGAGCCAGTGTGGTGTAGTGGTTAAGAGCGGTAGTCTTGCAATCTGGTGAACCGGGTTTGAGTCTCCGCTCCTCCACATGCAGCTGCTGGGTGACCTTGGGCCAGTCACACTCCTCTGAAGTCTCTCAGCCCCACTCACCTCACAGAGTGTTTGTTGTGGGGGAGGAAGGGAAAGGAGAATGTTAGCCACTTTGAGACTCCTTTGGGTAGTGATAAAGCAGGATATCAAATCCAAACTCTTCTTCTTCTCTTCTTCCTTTGTACCTGGAGGGAAGCTGCCATTGGCTTGTTTCCATTCTCCCTCTCTCCTAACACTGCGAAGGAGGAGCTCCCATCCCTGAATGTGGGGCAGAATATTTCAATCCAGCTAGAATGGAGGTGCAAATGCAATAACCAGAGAAGGGACATACAGCTCAGTGGTAGAACATCAGCTTTGCATGCAGGAGGTGCCAGGTTCAATTCTCCAAATCTCTAAGTAGGAAGGGGAGACACCCCAGCCTAAAAAACTGAGGAGCTACTGCTCTGCTATTAAGTTGCATGAACGAATAAGATTTTATGGTTTGTGAGAATTCCAGTCTGAACCCAGTTTGTTACAGAACTGCCAGGTAAGGAGCTGGTGCTTGAAGGCAAGAAGATGCCATGATTAAGCATTGCACATTTCATCTGCTGTCCTGTTGCTTACCCCAAAACTAGTTGCGGGTTTCAGCTTTCCCTAGCAAAGTGTCCTCTATTTAGGTAGGGGCCTCATTAGGATTACCTGATGGTGGTAGTGGAGCTGGTGGGAAGCAACGCTGTGATCACATCTGCTTGTCACTTTAATTTCCTAATGTGCCCTCACAGTATTTAGAGGGTTGCTACAGGAAAGTTCCTTTGTGAATTATTCTGTAAGATGCCTGATGTGGCCGATCGAGTGAAGATACATCTTTGCTGTCTTGCTCCAATAAGTTTGTGACAGACAACGTTGCAAGATTCGCGCTTGCAGCCCCCAAACTGAGAACAATGTTAATCAAAGACAGTATGTTCAGCAAAGACAGCATGACCTGTAATGTAGAAACTGATTTGTGCAAGTCTGTATGTAATGGATTTAGGGGTTGCTCGTGCGTAAGTTGCCGCCACTGTTGGCGAGGTTACCTGGTTAAACCCTTTCTGACTGAACAGCCTCCAGCATCGTGACTGGCTCAGTCGCTGGCAGAATCCGTCAGTGGGCGTTTCTTGAACCTTTTCCAGCATAAAAGTTGTTTGACGCCAAGTCTCCTCCTACTCTCCCTGCGCAGAAGTCTTCTGCGCAGGGAGGGTGTGGGCAACGGGGTGCCCGTACTCTCTCCGCTGGTCTCCGGTGAGGAGTCTTGGAGCCTCCTCTCCGATTCCCCCATCTGCCCCCCTTCTCCACTGGTGTTACACTGATTTCCTTCCCCAGCAGATGGGCTGCCTCTCTCCCTACTGGGACCCTCTCCGGCATCCCTCTGGAGCCTTCCCTCCACCTCTAGCTCCGATGGCAGTTCCCTGACACTGTATTTTAAGGTGTATAAATAATAAATATAAATTGGTTATCACTGTATTTTAACGGTAAAGGTAAAGGGATGCCTGACCATTAGGTCCAATCGCAGACGACTCTGGGGTTGTGGTGCGCATCTCGCTTTACTGGCCGAGGGAGCCTGCGTACAGCTTCTGGGTCATGTGGCCAGCATGACTAAGCCACTTCTGGCAAACCAGAGCAGTGCATGGAAATGCCATTTACCTTCCCGCTGGAGCGGTACCTATTGATCTACTTGCACTTTGATGTGCTTTCAAACTGCTAGGTTGGCAGGAGCAGGGACTGAGCAACAGGAGCTCACCCCGTCGCGGGGATTCGAACCGCCGACCTGCTGATCGGCAAGCCCTAGGCTCTGTGGTTTAACCCACAGCGCCACCCATGTCCCATTTTAACAGTATATCTATGCATATTCTACAAAGTGTGCATAGAATACTTTTATTCCCCTTTTTGGTTGAAATGACCAGGATGGTCGCAACAACAAATAAACTTTGACATTTCCCAATGTGTCCTGGCCTTTGGCTTGGTTCCTGGGGCTCTCAACAGATGCTGGATTCTGCCCCTGGCCTTCCATAGTTCAACAACCACAGACAAGTTTGCTTTGTGCTTATAGGCACAGGGAAGAGTCTAGCAGAGTCAAAGTTTGCATGCTTGCCTTTTCCCTTGCTTCCAGGATGCAAGTCTCCTGAGCAGTAGAGGTCATGGGGACTAGTAGGGTAGAAGGGAGGGATGCCAACAGTAGGTGGAGCCAGAGGGAATGACAGGCAGAGCCAACTAAAACCCGTTTTGTCTTCCTCTGCCACCTTGCTGAGTCCTACAAGGCCAAGACTAATTTGCACTAATAGCCCAGCCTCCTAATGGTCTTCATTTGCCCTCTGAGCAGGGCATTCCTGTATCATAAATGTGTCACAGCTTGAGAAGAAGATGGGAAGGTTGTGAGTCACCCTTATGATGTGCATTATTCAAAATTGTTCTTGGCCATTTCTCTAAGTAACTCTCATGCATTTAAATGCATTTCCAAAATCCCTTCCTCCATGTAAATGTGTATGTAAGTAGTCTAGGGGATTATGTCATGTTGCAAAATTAGATAAAGGTGATGTTCAAATGTATTTAGCTAATGGCATATATGGGGAATGTATTTCCATTACTAATGTAGAACATAATGAATGCTGATGACATGCATTTGTTTAATATATTTTTTGAAGGATGTTTGGTTTGGTTCAACAGTATTGGGCCCACTACCACGGAGACTGTTTCTCTTCCCCTCACCCGCAGCATAAGAATTACTTAATTCAGGTTTTGTTCACCTAATAAAATATAAACTAATTCTTTACTATGGAATTTCGCTAAACTTTTGTTCACCCAAGTGGATTGATTTTTATTTTCTTCTGAAGACCCTGCTAACAACTTTGGAGGTTCTTTCCAGAAGAGACAGTGTGGGACATAAATAAAAAGTACCTATATAATAATTTCAGGATAGTTTTAATCTCAGCGAGAGATTAAACTGAGAAAGTCAGTTATACCTAATCAATGGAAACCTTTCTGCATTGGAACCCATCTATACAGTGGTACCTCAGGATAAGTACTTAATTCGTTCCGGAGGTCCGTACTGAACCTGAAACTGTTCTTAACCTGAAGCACCACTTTAGCTAACGGGGCCTCCTGCTGCTGCCGCACTGCCGGAGCACAATTTCTGTTCTCATCCTGAAGCAAAGTTCTTAACCTGAAGCACTATTTCTGGGTTAGCGGAGTCTGTAACCTGAAGCGTATGTAACCTGAGATACCACTGTACTCACAATGAATCCCCCACTCACAGGGTTAATTCACACAGGGAGAGTTACTCAGACAACCATGACAGGTGTGTGTGTGTCATTTGAGGGCTACCTGTTGCTAGCTTGTAGTACCTCAGGTGTTCAAAGACACCTGAGGGACAACAGATGAGCAATAGGTGAGCAACAGTCCAGCTCCCATCAGCCCCATCTAGAACATAAGAAGAGCCAGTTGGATCATGCCAGTGGTCCATTAAGTCCAACATCCTCTTCTCACAGTGGCCAAGCAGATGCCTGTGGGAAATGGGCAAGCAGGGCCCAAGAACATGACCACTCTCACCCTCAGAAGCATACTGGAGAGCAGGGCCACCAAGGCTAGTCACCATTGGTAGCCTTATCCTCCATGAATTTGTCCAATCCTCTTTTATTCTTTTGTACATAATTTTGATTGGTTTCTTTTTTAACAGAATATTTCCAACATTATCAGAACAGTTATATCCTTTGCTCTGCCAAGCTTGTGACTTCCCTCTGTCCCTTCAACAGGTTTTCAATATTAATATCACACTTTAAATCTTCAACTTCTGACCTTTGTCTCCTTATAATCAACTCTGTCTCTTTGGTCTAAAAAGTTTTAGAATTTTTACGTTATTTCAGTCCTGCTAGTGTCTTCACATTTTTAAATGCATCCATGTTGCTGACCATCCCAGTGGCGTAGCGTGGGGGGTGCAGGGGGGGCCGGCCGCACCGGGCGCAACATCTGGGGGTTAGGGTTAGGGGGCACAAATCCACGGGTTAGGGGGCGCAAATTACTTGCCTTGCCCCGGGTGCTGACAACCCACGCTACGCCACTGGACCATCCTGCCTCCTCTGGGAGTGAGCCATTGGTCAATGACAAGAGATGATGGAATCTGTAGTCCAGCAACATCTTGAGAACCACCTGTGGGTTAGAGGGTGGTACTAGGCCTGAAAAGAGCAGAGTCCAAATTCTCACTCAGACATTGCGCTCCATGGCTGACTCTCTATCTTTCGCCACTACCCATCAGTCTCAGCTACTTCACGGTGTTGTTGCTGAGGTAAAATGGGGGAAAGCAAGAGCTATGAACACTACCACAACCTCCTCAGAGCAAATATATAGAAGAAATAAGAGAATTTTGCACCTCAAAAGTCTGAGCTCACCTTACTGGCCAGAGGAATGTAAGGAGAGAGTATCATTTGTTCATATCAGTTATTTTGTAAGAATGACCTGGACAGTGGAACCACAGTTGATGGGTGAGAGCCTTGTGTGCCATTTAGTTGAAAGGCAGGATGCAAATTTAACAGCAGCAAAAATAAATAAAACAAATAATGTCCCTTTCCCCTTCAGAAATAAAAAGAGCCATATTCGAGAAGACTACAAATCCTTTCCTTGTCACCCTTGATTGATTTAAAGGCTAAAGTCATTTGCAGAATGTCTATATTTTAAGCCTGCCTCTCCTATAATTAAGATGCCAGTGAATTTTGTTGAAGTGACAAGTTCTGAGTCTGCTTTTTACATCTGGTTTCAATCCAGCAGCAAGCTTATTTCTGTGGTGATCGAAGGGACAACTTCGTGTGTGTGTGAAAAGCTGTTCAACACATTTCTCTTCCTCTTGTCAGGCACTCAGCCAAAGTCAATGAAATGGCTCCTTTGCAAAATAGCAAGTCCAATGTGTCAGAATCACAAATAACATTCCATTTGTTGTGAAGCTCTCTCTTTCTCTCTTTTTTAACTAAGCAGAGCTCGAATTTTCAAGCATTGAGCACATCACACTATTGATAGATTGCCCACAGGGGAAGAAGTTATCCGGGTAAAAGCTAACAGTAGTTTTAAAAGGAGTTGGGTCCGCCCAAGGACTGGCTTCATAAATTGCAAGAGGTTTTCCTCCCTTGCCTGAGCCCCACCCTGAAAACCACACAAGCAGTTTTGACTTACAGACTTGGCACAAATATTCCATCTGTACCAGAATGTGGAAGTGCTGCACCACTAGAGATAGAGGAAAAAATTGTTTGGTTTGCATTTTAATGCAAGCCAATCTCATCCACCCTTCCTGAACCAATGTGTGGCATGATGGTTAGGGTGTTGGACTATGACCCGGGAGACCAGGGTTTGAATCCTCAGCCAGCCATTTACTGAGCCAATTACTGTCTCAACGTAACTTATCTCTCATAGGGTTGTTGTGAGGATCAAATGGGGTGGGAAGAACCATGTATACCACCATGAGATCCCTGGAGAATATATATATATATATATATATATATATGCTTTCGTAGATTTTCACCATGAGATCCCTGGAGAATATATATATATATATATATAGAACTGAAATGCAGCCATCCTTTCACTTCTCCAAATGTTGCAATGCAGTTTTCCAAGCAAAAAAGATCAGCATAAAAATCACATATTAGGGGAAAGTACTCCCTTCCAACTCTACACTTTTATGATTTCAAGTCATATAGAGTTCAGTGGGAAGAGAAAAACTCCTCAGATCCATGAAAGACCGCTTAAGACTGTCTGGATCACAGTGAATTCTTTTTTCTTTTCTTTTGGCAATAATTTTTATTAATTTTCAATTACAATAATCCAATGGTAGCCTCATTACAACAATGCCAAATTATAAAACAATTACTAATCCCAATCACTCAGATGCCAAATTATATCATTTAGGTGGCCTCCTGCATGCTAGAATTGATGGTTTGATGATTTGCTTTGTTTCTGAATTCCAAAATCTTATTCATCTCAATTACATTCCATTCAAAATAACAACCCCTTATACAATAACTGCAATATTAACGACATCCATTTGTCTTGACACATTAAATGATTTATAAGCCTATAGGTGAAGCATTCAAACTATTTCCTTATTCCTCCTGTATGTGATAATTATTCCGTCTGTGATGTTCCTTCCTGTCCTTGTAAAATGTTATGCCCATCTTTTCTCAGCTGTTGCTGCTCTCCATCATGCCTTGGGCGGAGCTAATATCCCATTGTTGTTCCAGAAGTTCTCCATTTCTCTGTCCCATGGTTCATTGTTTTACAACTGGATCACAGTGAATTCTACAGATGTGTAGCCTAAGTCTTTTCAACATCTTTATCCAATTGTAAGGCTGGAAACAGGAATAGGCAACGTGGTGCTCTCTCAATGCTGTTGGATTGCAACTCCCCTTCACCCCAGACTGTGGGCCATGCTGCATGGGGTGGTGGAAGCTAGAATTCAACAACCTCTGGATTTCACTCTTCATTTCCTTATTCAATGTATCTCCCACCCTTCCTCCTGAAGGAGACCACATAAGAAGAGTCTGCTGAATCAGGCCAGTGGCCAACCAGATGTCTTGGGGAAGCCTACAAGCAGGTCCTGAGCAAGCAGCCTCTTATCCCCTTTGATTCCCAGCAATTGGTCTTCAGAGACATATTGCCTCTGACATTGGAAGCAGAACATAGCCACATTAACGATCCCTCTACCAGGACGGTTGGTGGGGTTTTATTTCCGAGCAAACACGCTTAAGCTCATGCTGCACATGTGATGTGTGCAGCCCTGGGTGTTCTGCTGCAATAGTTCTTAGCTTGCGCACTGCACACATGCTTTTAAATGAATATGGGCTCCTCAGTACACAATCTGGTTTGTTGGCATGCCTTCATTCATGCCCATCTGTTAAGGTGGCAGTGTGCCTGCTCATATCCTAGATTGATGTACATGTGACAACTGTTGCGATGGAACAGGAGCGCTGAGCCTGGCTCAATATATATTTAGTAGGCAAGCGTGCTAAAGGCACATGGCTTCCACCTCCCCTTAGCGCCAATGTTTGCCCCTTGCTTCTTGGAAAGGGCTATGCCTTGGGGATGCTTGGCACAAATAAAGCCCTTTATCCTCAGCTGCTCTACTCAATCTGTTGTGAATTGGATTTTGGGTTGGGAAAGAGAATCAATAAGTGCTGTATGAGAAACTAATGAATCCATTAGGATCCAAAGAGCTGAAAAAGCACCCCAGAACTGAGGCTTGGGGTTTGGGGGAGGATTTCAATCCCGTTTGGATCTGAAGGAGAACCAACCAAATCTGCACTTCCTCAAGCACAGACCGAAATACAGCTGGTCCTTCAAAACCCACACTTCTCCATGTTTTGTAATGCCGTTCTCCAACCAAGCAATGTGTGTCAAAATGCAGGCACTAGGTCAGAGCTTTCCAAACTTTTCATGTCGGTGACACACTTTTTAGACATGCATCCTTTTGCAGCACATTAATTCAGTTTTGCATCATTTCACGACACAGTAATTCAGTTGTCCTATCATACCAGAGGTTTAGCCCCCCAGAGTGGTTGGGGAAACTCAGCCAGATGGGCAGGGTATAAATAAGTTGTTGTTGTTATTGTTGTTGTTGTTGTTGTTGTTGTTGTTGTTGTTGTTATTATTATTATTATTATTATTATTATTATTATTATTATTATTATTATTATTATTTCCTTGGGGAGCATTTGTGCGACACACCTACACACTGCAGCTGACACCCTAACGTGTCACGGCACACAGTTTGGAAAGCTCTGCACTAGGTCCTAATTGTCTAGCCTTCTCCAATGCTACACATGCACACACTTTTCCATTGTGGTACATGTGACATGGACCTGGAATCTTGTAGACCTGAAGGCAGGTGGTTCTTATGTCCCATAGTTGTGTCTGATCCAGAATTGTTTACCCCACAGTGGTTTGTGCCCCAAATGAAGATAGAGTTGGGGTTACCTGTTGGCTTCTGTTGCCTATTCATGTGTTGGTTGCCAGGATGCCCAGTGTACAGTATATATATTTTGCAGGCTTAACTTATCATGGAGAGGTAGAAACAGCTACATCGGCTGAAACGTCCTCTACAATGTCAGTATTAATGGTAACAGCAACCCTATCATCCTTTGTTTCGTATGACACTCTCAGCTGTCCATCTCTGTCTGTCTCCTGCTTTCCAAAGGTATCAAATATTTAAAAGCATTTAAAGTGCATTTATTTCCTAGAGACCTCAGACCTTTCTCTCAAATGTCATTGGCAGGAAGATTCTCCGTTTATGCATATTGTCACCTGAGATGAGCAGCAGCACCCTCGTGGATTTGAGACTGTGGAGTATTCTCTTGTTATCTTCTGCAGCCTGCTTTCTGCTCTGCTGGAAGGTTACAAAAATGTCCTCACCCTATCTAGCTGAAAAGGCCTTTTAAAAATAAATAAATCACTGCATACATTATTTTTTTTTAAAAAAAGAAAAAAGCTAGAATTTCTATTGTGGGATACAAACACTCAAAGAATTGAGGATGTTGCTAGCTGTGTTATAGCAGCCAAGAAGATTAAGAGGAACAAAGCAAATGCTGTATTTGTTCATGGGCAGAGCAATCTCAAAGTGGAAGAAGGGAGAGAGAACTGATAGCAGATGGATCTCCTTTCTGTATGTCCTGCCAAGATTGCACTAGTGGAAGATGGGTGTGTGCACACCTAACGGCCTCCTCCGCATTTGTTACAAAAAGTATCATCTCTATTGATTTGGGTACAGCATCTGCCTTGCATGCGGAAGGTCTCAGGTTCAATCCCCAGCATCTCTAGGTAGAGTTGGAAGTCAGGATGGAAGGATCTGCCAACATCCCTTCTCTCAGTCTCCTGATGAGGCAATCGCTTGGGAGATGAGCCATTAGGAATACAAAGGAAGGTAATGGCCCTTTAAGAAAGCCATGGAGAGGGGCTCTGTGCCAGATGGCAAGTGGGTGGGGGCTGTTGCGGGCCTTCCCTCAACTCAGAGATATTTCTGAAGACAAAGCAGAGTTTAGAGAGAGAGTTTTAGAAATGGCTGGGATGTGACCTGGAGGGGAAAAGTTGCAGTCTGGTAAAGGCGGTAAGCTGGAGAGAGGGCCAGATGTCAGTTTGAATCCACAGCTATAGCTATGGGAGAAGCAAGACCTTCTTGGGATGTCAATGCTGTGAACACCCCACCCCCATCCTAGGCTCAGTTTTATATATATGTAATAAACCATATATCATAAAGACACCACAGTTTCTGCTGTCCCTCATTTTCCAAAAGGAAACATGAACCCTGAGTAAGCGTGCTTGGAACTCCCTAGAATCTCACACCACTCAGAGATTGGGGGGGGGGGGAGATGAAGTGCAACAATACTTTGGCCCTTGGTTTCCCTCACCTTCCCTGAAGTACAATGGGACTACAGATATGGGGTGTAAAGACTGAGATGGGGAAAGCCCCATTGCAGAAGCAGAAGTCCTTGTGCACAGCTTCGACTGATGACGTGGTTAGGTGAATCCCACCTTGTCTTTTATTTTGTAGTGCAATCATTAATCCATTTATGTTTCCCTTGCTAAGACACTGTATATATTGCTCTCTGAACAGTAGTAGCTAATATTCTCAGACTATGCTGAGGGACCAGAGGTTGCTGGGGCCAAAAAGTCATTGAACCTTTCCCAAACAGTTTGGCCATGGACCAGCAGAAGTCCTCATTAAAACTTGTTTGGCCCTGACTTAAACATTCAAACTGAAATGTGGATAATGGATTTCCTAACACCCTGTTTCCCTGGTGTTATAGGGATAACAAAATCAGCCATAACCATGGTAAAAGAGAAACTGCCGGGCTGATAATATTGCAAATGTCACACTGAATGGATTATTTTTGCTTCCTTGTTATGGGTTTAATGCACCTTTGCTTTTACACTGCAGAATTGGCCAAACAGCATTATGCAAATTTATTCTCCTATATGAGCATGACCTGCCAGACTATACTGGGTGCAGATTTCAGAAAAAGTAGAAACACATGCATTTTTCAAGCTTGATGATAAATAATGTGAGAGCACAGTGCACATGGTCTCCCCTCCACAGAAGCAATATCCATGCAGGAACAGAGTGTGATGTTTGTCCTTCTCTTAAACAGCACATGCAAAGTAAGGTAAAAAAGAACAAACACCCCCAGGAGGATTTGGCTGCTTCAAAATGGAATGCTGCCACCTGCTGTCCATATCTTTCATGTATTCTTCTTCTTCTTCTGCTTCGGCGATCACTTGTAGCCAAGTAAGAGTGTCTTCCATCAAGACGGTTTTAACAATGAGTCTGTAAATGACTGTGGAGGTCAATTCTGGATCCACATGTCCTTTCACAGTGGGAACATTGGTTTTCATGTGCAGCATTGGAATTGCGCTATTATTGGCTTACAGAACTGTGATGAAAACCTGTATAACAGCCTTATGTCCTGCCTAAGACAAATACATGGATTAATGGACACGAAAGCCCTGTTAAAACATTCTGAGCTGATCATTTGATAAGGGAGAGTGAGGAATAGTTTGCTGGGTTCATTTCCCCGCCTTGTTTATTTCTGCCACCATCACCCATCACAAATAATGTGTGTGTGGGGGGGTGTGACTTCTCGGATCTGCTTGTTTAGACTTCCTGATGAAGAAATCATCCCTCCAGCCCATGAACAGCAATGTGGGCAGTGGAGCCAGTGATCTCACCCTTGCTCTCCTGCAACATCTGAGGAGAGCTAATGCAGTGGTGGGTAGAAAAGGAGATCAAGTTCTACTGGTAGATCTCCGGATGCCTTGCAACAGGTCACCAGCTGTTTCTGCCTCCCAATTGTTTAACAATAGCAGGAACAACCAAAAGGTTTTTCCCACCTTCTAAATTAGGTTGTTGAAGTAAGGTCTGGGGAGGGTGGTGGCGGCAGGAGTGGATTTCTTTGTGACAGGTTTATGAGCTCAGTTCTGATACTGAAAACAAATTCCTAGGCTGACATGTTCTCAGAGTCCCCTAACTCCTTAATTTGCCAGCCACTAACTTTTCAGATGGGACGCGGGTGGGGACGCGGGTGGCGCTGTGGGCTAAAGCCTCAGCGCCTAGGGCTTGCCGATCGAAAGGTCGGCGGTTCGAATCCCCGCGGCGGGGTGCGCTCCCGCTGCTCGGTCCCAGTGCCTGCCAACCTAGCAGTTCGAAAGCACTCCCGGGTGCAAGTAGATAAATAGGGACCGCTTACCAGCGGGAAGGTAAACGGCGTTCCGTGTGCTGCGCTGGCTCGCCAGATGCAGCTTTGTCACGCTGGCCACGTGACCCGGAAGTGTCTCCGGACAGCGCTGGCCCCCGGCCAATAGATGTGAGATGGGCGCACAAACCCCAGAGTTTGTCAAGACTGGCCCGTTCGGGCAGGGGTACCTTTACCTTTACCTTTAACTTTTCAGATAACATTTTAAACTGAATTCAGGTAGGTAGACGTGTTGGTCTGACACAGTTGAAATATATATAAAAATAAACAAATGATCTCTCAGGTGCTATTGGACAATTTGTTGATTTTTTATATATTTTAAACTGAAGTGTAAAATACAACAATAAACAATACAAACACTCACCTCAGAACTTCAGCTTTTACAAATGATAAAAGGAATTGTTACACATAGACAGTCTAATTTTCAGCTGGGTATGACTGGTGGAGCTTGAGATTTCTATTCTTCTTTTTGCCCAGTCTTAGAAGGGGCAGGTTTTTTAAAACAACACCACCACCACACAGCTGGGAAGTGGGGATGGGGGAGAGCCTTGGATGGAAAGAGATATTGCCAGACAGACACTTTCTAAGTAGAAACACATTGTGGGTTTTGAGGGGGGCAGGACCAGAAACAGCACAGAGAAAAATCAGCTTTATTGTCCTTGTAGCCCCCTTCTTAATGCTGTTTATGTATAATAACTTGTTCCTAATGCTTTCTGCTAATTTCTTAATTTGTGGCTGTTTTTCACCTCCCACATTGTTTAGACAACCCAAGCCTCCTACACAGCTGATGCTGATCTCAGTTTTTGAAATCCCTTTATTCTGTCACTATCTTAATTATATATTAACTCCCTATCACATTTATAACCAGAACATCCAGTACATTGAAACTCATGGTGATTTGATTTTTTTTAAAAAAAAATGTTACCAGAGCATAGGAAAACGCCTTACACGAAGCCAGACTACTGATCCATCTACCATTTTAGTATTGTCTCTCCTGAGTGCCGGCAGCTCTCCAAGGTACCAGACTGGGGACATTCCTGGCCTTATCTGGAAAATGTCAGGGGTTCAGCCTGGGACCTTTCTTCAGTGGGACATTCTGCCACTGAGCTATGGCCCTTCCACATGCTTATTGTGTAAGTTGTTTTATCATGCTGTATTTTTGATGGGAAGCATAGATTATGCTCCTGGTGCATAAAACAGTGGTGCCCTATTTAACCTCTGGAATTTAAGAGGGGTGCCGTATTTAACCAGACTCTGGAAATAATGGTCAGTGTGTTTGTCTGTGTCTGTGTCGCTCTTTAGAGGGTAATGAACATTATTTCAAAATGTAGTAAGCCAGACTGCTGAATTTGGCACACACACACCCCTACTCATTCTGCTGACTTTTCCCTAAACCTCTGCTCCAATGGTAAAAGGTAAAGGATCCTTGGATGGTTAAGTCCAGTCAAAGGCGACTACGGGGTTGCAGTGCTCATCTCACCTCAGGCCAAGGGAGCTGGTGTTTGTCCGCAGACAGCTTTCTGTGTCATGTAGCCAGCATGACTTAACTGCTTCTGGTGAAACAGGACACTGTGACGAGTGCCAGAGCACACGGAAACTCTGTTTACCTTCCCACCACAGCAGTATCTATTTATCTACTCACTTTGGTATGCTTTCGAACTGCTAGGTTGGCAGGAGCTGGGAGAGAGCAGCTCACCCCATCGCATGGATTCGAACCACCAACCTTCTGATCAGCAAGCCCAAGGGGCTCAATGGTTTAGATCACAGTGCCACCCGCTCCAATGGTACCACTGGATGATGCATATCTTTTGAAAAATGAACCTCATTTTTATGCTACCTCCTACCATTGGCAATGACATGGTCAGGGATGATGGGAGGCATAGCTCAACACCATTTGGCAGGCAACAGCAAACTGATTGAGAATCTCAGAAGCGACAGAGGGTTGGAATTAATTTGACCCAACAACACTGCCCCCCACTCAAAAACAAATCATACTGCAACAAACTGACGGCAACCATGCCCTGGGCCCTCTGGTCTATTGCACTGCCAACAAAAATAAGACACCTCTTTATGTGATGCTGACACAAAACCCCTGCCCATATACTATGCAAAAAAATAATAAATCAAAAATGAAAGTTTACCACTTTCCCCTCCTTTTCCTCCCGCCTCTCTCCCCACTTCTTTTATCCCCAACCCCAAACTTGCCAATGTCTCACACTGAATGTAACTGAAAACAAAGGTGCTGTATGTACTTTTGTTACCTAAGAAAATCTTTTAATGAAATCTTTAAAAAAGCAGACTTGTAGTTTTGCAAAACTTCCACAAGGTGTCAGGGGCGACATTCTGTGCATTGAATGAATGGCAGCCAAGATTTCATTTACGGTGATATAAACAGAGGGGGACTCAGCAATGTTCATTTGTTTTTAAAATTCTAAAACTCAGGGTTGTCATATAGAAGCCATACAAGAGCACTCTGCAAGGAGGGTCGGAGGGGAATAGCCTAGGCTGGTATAAAATGGACTAGTACTCAGGAAGCTGAATAGCACAACCTGTGATTTTCTTGCATGCCTCTATACCAAGGACAAGGAATCTGCAGCCCTCCAGCTGTTACCATCAGCTCTCCCTAACATGGCCAATGGTCAATAGATGGCCAATTGATGATGGGAAATGTAGTCCAACAAAAGTTGGAAGGCCGCAGGTTCCCCATCCTTGCTCTATATACCTGATCATATCTTAGAGCAGAGGTTTTCAATCTTTTTGAGTCCACAGCTCTCTTGACCAGCTGCATTCTTCCTGTGGCATCCCTGTGGGGCTCAGGAGCCCAGTTATATCACTGCCGAGCTGGCAGCCTCTCATCCTTTTTCAAACACCCTCCTTTGTGGAGCACTCCCTCAGTCTCCTCTCTCCTCTCCTTGGGAGTCCTCTTGGCAGCTGCTGCTGCCACCCCCTAGTCTCTGAGCTGCTCCCCCTCCCCCCCAAAGAGAGGTGCCTCTTTCGAACTGCTCTTACCATCAGAAACTTCTTCCTGGTGTTTACCTAGAATCTCCTTTCTTGTAACTTGAATCCATTGGCTCAAGTCCTCCCTTCTGGAGCAGGAGAAAACAAGCTTGCTCCATCTTCCAGGTGACAGCCCTTAAGATATTTGAAGATGGCTAGCACATCTCCTCTCTGTCTCCTTTTTTCCAGGCTAAATATATCCATGTTCCTCAACCATTCCTCATAAGGTTTGGTTTCCAGACTCTTGATCATCTTCGTCACCCTCATCTGCACATGTTCCAGCTTGTCAACATCCATCTTAAATTGTGGCACCCAGAACTGGACACATAACTCCAGGTGTGACCTGACCGAGGCAGAATAGAGTGGGACTATTACTTCCCTTGATCGGGACACTATAGTTCTGTTGATGCAGCCTAGAATAGCATTAGCTTTTTCACATTGTGGACTCATGCTAAGCTTGTGGCCTACTAAGACCCCTAGATCCTTTTCACATGTACTATTGGTAAGCCAGGTACCCCCCTCTTATATTTGTGCAGCTGGTTTTTCTACTTTGAAACAAGTCTCATTGTTCAATGAGACTTACTTTCAGATAAATGTGTATTGGATTGTAGCCTAGGTGGCATAAAATTGCTTCAAAATGTTGTTTTCTAAATCAAGTCAAGAGCAATATTGTTTGGAGAATAAAGTAGAGTTGTGGGCTGAAAGTATTAGGAGAAAGCTAAACAGATGGTTGATGAATCAATAGCTCTGGGGACCATCATATTCTGTATGTTGCCTCCAGCATTGCCCGTGAAATGTATTATCCCTTTTCTGTAGCTGAAGCCAAATCTTCCCACCTGATGTGACAAACAGAGCTGGCTTGAAGAGAAAGTGCCTACTGGAAGCAGTTGTCTAAATATTGAGAGGGAACTTGTGGGCTGCTGTGTTATTTATGTACACATTTAAAAGCCAAATCTAAGAAAAATGTTATATGCATCTTTTCACTGCCCACTTTCCACTGGCTAGAAGAATAACACTCAAATTCTACTGTTGCATCCTCAGTAGTTCCATAAAAGGTAAAGGGACCCCTGACCATTAGGTCCAGTCGTGACCGACTCTGGGGTTGCAGCGCTCATCTCGCTTTATTGGCCGAGGGAGCCGGCGTAAAAGCTTCCAGGTCATGTGGCCAGCATTGTTAGGATATTTCCGTTCCACCTTAAAAGGGAGCAGGATGTTTGTGTCACAGCCTGCGTATTTCCTGTTCACAGGATGTTTATGTTTGCTATTGCTTTCGTTTTTCTCTCTCTGTCGAAGACACTGATGCAGACAGTCATGTCTTTCTTTGTTCTGATCAACGCTGAATAAAAGCTTGTAAATAATGCTCTCCTGAGTGCGACTTCTGGCTGTGCATTATCTGCTGATAAGAGTGTGCATGAGCCCTGGAATGTGGCAAGGTATTTTCAGGAAACTCGTGTCGCTAATCACTGATACTGCGTGACTACGGGAGACCGATGGATCGTCCGGCAGCCGGCGTGGGGGCCATGATGGACTTTATCTCCCTGGCAGTATCCCAACAAGCATGACTAAGCTGCTTCTGGCGAACCAGAGCAGCGCACAAAAAAGCTGTTTAACTTCCCACCGGAGTGGTACCTATTTATGTACTTGCACTTTGACGTGCTTTTGAACCACTAGGTTGGCAGGTGCAGGGACCAAACAATGGGAGCTCACCCCGTTGGGGGGATTCGAACCGCTGGCCTTCTGATTGGCAAGTCCTAGGCTCTGTCGTTTAACCCTTAGTGTCACCCGTGTACCCTAGTAGTTCCATAGCGTCCTAGTAGTTCCTTAGCGTCACCCATGTACCCTAGTAGTTCCATAGAATCAAATAATTTGAGCGGTGGAACTCCTCCTCCTTTCTTTTTCTCTGCAGCTCCCTGCACACCCTCAAAATCTGCTCCATATGGTTGGGGGACGCTATGCAGCAGACTTTGGGGGCACAGGGAGAAGCGCAGCATTGGAGACAAACTGGTGACTCCTATTGCACAAAAAACCATTGCATGCATCTGTCTGGAATTTAGCAGGCTTCATCAAAAAGGACTACTGTGTCTACAAACTTCCTCCATTTCTGTCAAAACATAAAAAGTATAGCCATTTTGTTCATTTCTCTTGTAATTCAGTGGGGGAGAAATACAGTAGGAAGCCTTGGATTTTCTGGAGTGAGCTTTTGATTTGCACCCGAGTGGAAGTGGGTGTCCTCTTGAGCAATCCAAGCCAAACTCAGAATATAAATGCAAACTGGATCTAATCTTTGGTGCACGCCTCTTGGAGACACATGGGTGCACCTTCAGCCACCTGGGGCTGCTGGGAGATGAAATCCAAAATACCTGGAAGGTGCCAGGTTAGGTACAGGCATGCACTTTCTCCTCACTACTAACTTTTTCAGGGGTCGTTCCTCTACCCCCAGTCTTCATGTGTCTAATGTGGGGGTTTGAAGGACTTGTAAATATATATTTGCCAGAATGTGTTTTGTGACTGGGAGCCTTAGGATCAGGATCCCAGCCTTATCAGAGTTCCAAAGAGGCATGTAAGATTACTCAGGCAAATGCACATGCAAGCCATCTTCTCTCTCTCTCTCTCTCTCTCTCTCTCTGTGTGTGTGTGTGTGTGTGTGGAGTGCATGAGGGATGGGGGTGACACATAGCTCTGTACACAGTTTCCCCCGGATATGGCTAGGCTGAATGCTTGAAAATGGCTCACATCTAATCCCCATCCATTCCTCTTGGCTGAGTGCAGAATTGTTGTCCCCTCAGTCATATTTTTATGAACTCCTCATGCCAGGAGTTCTGCTGATACATAATAGAAAAGCTTATTTATGGCTCAGGCTTGCCCATATTTTTTCGTGAAGGTAGAATTGTGTGTTCAGGTTTCAATCAATCTTAATATGAGCTTGTGGGGGAGAAAAAAGACTTCAAAGGACTTCATGAAATGACAAAGAGCAACAGCAAGTATGTGTATAAACACACACACACACACACACACTTCAACAGAACTAATCATATCCATTCACACACATACATACACAATGTAATTTGAGCAGTTAATGTGCATAACAACCAGTCATTGTGCACATTCCCCAGGCCACATGGAGAATATGCACATAATCTGCTCATGAAGAACTGTGCACATTTCCCAGTGGATATACATAATCTCCAAAAGGCTTTGGGGACTCTGCATATATCAACTGAATTTTGTACATTCTCTGGCCATTATGCATAATCCCCATCAGCCTTTGGGGGATGTCAGCTGTGGGTCATGTGTGCATTGTTTTGGAGAAACAACCTTGAGGGTCATGTTAGTACCCTGGCTGAGCCTAATGTGGCTTGTGGGTCAGAGGCTGCCCATCACTGCTGTAAAGAAAGAAATAATTGGTGCTGCTTTCAGAAAGAGCTGTTCACTACCTATTAAAAAGTGGCCATAGAAGCTCTTTACTACACATGAGTTGGCCCACAAACTGGAAACTAGCACAGCAAAAAACTGGGAGAGAGCCTTGCTCCTGATCTAGAACTTGCTCAGGGGAGGGTGATCTGGAAACCAACTCTATTTTTTTTTTTATGTTTAGCCTAGAGAAGAGACGTCTGAGGTCTTCAAAGATCTGAAGGGCTGCCACACAGAAGATGGAGCAAACATGTTCTCTGGTGCTCCAAAGGCCAAGACTAGAACCAACGGGTGGAAATTGCAAGGAAGCAGATTTTGGCAAAATGTCAGGTGACATTATAGTAAGAGAAGTGGAGGAGATTGCCTGGGGGAGTGGGCTCTCTGTCACTGAAGGCATTTAGGCAGAGGCTGGACGGCCATCCATTTAAGATCACAACCTGCATTTAGCAGAGGGTGGGACTAGGGGGGACCTCCAAAAGCCCTTCCAACTCTATTGTTCTCGTTTTGGAATAATAATTTATTATTTATACCCCACCCATCTGACTGGGTTTCCCCAGCCACTCTGGGCGGCTTCCAACAAAAGATTAAAAATACATTAAAACATCAGTCATTAGAAACTCCCCTAAACAGGGCTGTCTTCAGATGTCTTCTAAAAGTCAGATAGTTGTTATTTCTTTGACATCTGATGGGAGGGCGTTCCACAGGGCAGGAGCCACTATCGAGAAGACCCACTGCCTGGTTCCCTGTAACCTCACTTCTTGCAGCGAGGGAACTGCCAGAAAGCCCTCGGAGTTGGACCTCAGTGTCCAGGCTGAATGATGGGGGTGGAGACGCTCCTTCAGGTATAAAAGAAATGTCCCTTTTAACATATGTAATGCACTTTCAGAAGAGATCGGTTGCAGTATACATTTTCTTTCAGGATAGTTCACTAATGAAAAAAGTCAAGGAAGTCAGGCTGATCTTTGCATGCATAATGAAAAATAAATGAACCTCCCTCCCTTTCTAAATAACGGAAGAGCAGAAGCATGCGTGTGGGTGGTTGCTGACCAGCACTTCATGTTCCAAAGCTGTGCACGGCTCATTAGCCATAAATAAATAAGCACAATGTGAAAAGTATTATGTTGTGAAATTAAAGTGGAATAAAAACAACAGCAGCAAACCAAAGGTTTTGCAAGATGTAAGAGATACCCTAGGCTGGCTCAAAATAATTAGCACAACCACCACACAAACTAACACATGTAGCTCAGTGTTAGACCATCTGCTTTCCACAAAGGAGGTCCCGGCTTCCATCCCCATCATCTCCAGGTAGGGCTGGGGAAGTCCCCTGTCTGAAACCCTGGACAGCCACTGCTAGCCACTACTCAGACACTACTGAGCTAGATGGACCAATGGCATGGCTCAGTAGAAGGCTATTCTATTTCAATGCTGAAATAGAACCTGGGATTCGGGACTTGGATATTGGATGCCAATAGTTGTTCCCCCAGCAGCATCTCAGCATCTTCTGAGGCAGTGCAGGGATTACTTCTTTGGCGAGAACTGTTCCCTGTCACCTGCAAAAGATCCTTACCTCTAGATTGCAAATTATTCTTATTCTTATTATGCCGCACATCTGACTAGGCTGCTTCCAGCAAATTAAACACAGTAAAACACCAAACATTAAAAACTTACACACACACACACACACACACACACACACACAGAGAGAGAGAGAGAGAGAGAGAGAGAGAGTGCTATTTCACTAAAGTGAAGTGCAAGTAGATAAAGGTACCCCCCGACTATTACATCCAGTCTCTGGGGTTGCAGCGCTCATCTCTCTCTATAGGCTGAGGGAGCTGGTGTTTGTCCGCAGATAGCTTCCAGGTCATGTGGCCAGCATGACTAAGCCGCTTCTGGTGAACCAAAGCAGCACACGGAAACGGCGTTTATCTTCCCGCCAGAGCAGTACCTATTTATCTACCTGCACTTTGATGTGCTTTTGAACTGCTTTTGAACTGCTAGGTAGGCAGGAGCAGGGACTGAGCAATGGGAGCTCACCCCGTCACAGGGATTTGAACCGCTGACCTTCCGATCGGCAAGTCCTAGGCACTGTGGTTTAGACCTCAGCACCACCCGCTATATCTGTAGATAGACGTATAACCCTATATACATAAAAATGTAAGGCTGTTGTCACGCCGCAGTTCATGTAGGCGACCACACTGACTACAACATGATAAGCTACAGCCATTTGAGTGAGGAAGCATGCTAGTGGCAGACAGCCCAGGGTAGAGGTGCTTCACAGGGCACTTTAACAAGCTGCTCTGTGCAGTGGCGTAGCGTGGGGGGTGCAAGGGGGGCAAGCTGCACCGGGCGCAACATCTGGGGGGGTGCGCTCGCTGCCTCCGGAGTCGCCGAAGAGCCTCGGGCGCAGGCTGTAGCAGAGCCGACGAGCTGTGCGCGCGTCCGGGCTGAAGGCGCCCGGCAGGCAGCGGCTCTCAGCGCTTGCCGCAGAGGACGCACCAGGCAGCCCCTCCTCACAGCCCCGCCTCCGCCGCTGCTGCTGCAGCTGCTGGGCCGTTGCATTTTTCTCGCCTCTCTGCCCCCCTTCTCCTCCGGGCAAGCGGCGTCGTTTGGGCGGCAGCGCCAGCGGCAACTCGCAGGTTAGGGGTTAGGGGGGGCGCAAATTATGTGCCTTGCCCCGGGTTAGGGGGCGCAAATTACTTACGTTGCCCCGGGTGCTGACAACTCACGCTACGCCGCTGGCTCTGTGAAGTCCCCCTCCCTCCATTAAATGTGACTGCAGGAAGGTCTAATAAAGTGTGGGGGGGGGGTGCACTTCACACACTGGTTAAGCAAACTGCTATGTGAAGACACTCCCTTACCTTTAAAATGAGCTGGGGATTGAGGCAAACGGTGTGGCGAAGGTGACACTCCACTCAGTGTAATCAGTTTCTGCAAAAAGAAAAGGAAAAGCAGCCACATAAGGAGCGATTCCTCCTCCTGAGCTTCCTTTCCTCCCAAGAGCAATGCCAAATAATTGAGTAGTTTTCCAATTTTCCAACAGGCTGGATTTCCAAAATGAAGTAGCCCATTGAAATGATTGCCTTTCAAGAGGGAAAAAAAAGTCTCCACTAAATGAAAGTTTTACAAAAGTTACTGCTTGGAATTGTTCACTTGAGCTGGCATATTATTAGGAAAAGAATAGTGCTTGAGCTATTGAGTATGTGCTATTTTACTTCCTTTTGAAAAGGCTGCCTTTTCATTACTGTATTTCCAGTAGGACTTTCAATTGCTATGGGCCTGTTCCATTCCCATGTGGTTGAACTCAAGAAACAGGACTTGAACACCAAAAGCTATTTGTCTATCTGGATCAGTATGGTCTACCCTGTCTGGCAGCAGTTCTCTAGGGTAGGGTAGGGTAAGCTTTTTCAACTTGAGGGCCAAATGCCCTAGTGGTTGACCTTCTGGGAGCTGCATCGCAATGCTGGGTGTGGAAACAAATGTGACTCTTAATCTTTATACACACCTTTCCATCTAAGCTGGAGATCTTGAAGCAGAGACTAGAATGCTGGGTATACTCTAGCGCTGGATCTCTCTCATTGATCAGGAGGTTGGAGTAGATGCCTAGAAGGTCCGCCCGCAACTCTATGATCCTATGGCAGGGACGGGGAAGCCTTCTCATCTGAGGGTCACACGTCTTCCAGGGGCTAAGTGCAATTTATGGGTGGGCCCAGAGGCAAAGCGGAAGAGTGGTGAAACTGTTGCTTAGCAAACAGGCAGAGTGGTATGATCGCCAGTGAAGTAGGATCTGCTCCAAATGGCTGTGTAGTTATGGGGAAAATTTTCTCTGTATATGTTTCTGAGCTATGTACAACACCTAAACTAATAATAATAATAATAATAATAATAATAATAATAATAATAATAAAGTTTTTATTTATACCCCACCCTCCCCAGCCAAGACCGGGCTCAGGCCGGCTAACGCCTGATATAAAAACAAATTGATTGAAATCCAACGTAAAAACAAGATTAAAATACAACATGAAAACATGAAAACATTAAAATGCAGCCTCATTTCAGTGGAAACTCAAATCAAAAACTTTTTTTGGGATGAAAACATCAAGTCTTCACCAAGGCTAACTATCCAGACTGGTCCTACATGGGCCAGAAAAAGACAAAACCTCTCTGCTCCTGTACCCTTGAATCATACACGGTTTTTGTTCAGTTTGCTCAGTAAAGTGTCATGAGGACTTTTCTCTCTGGGCTTCCTCTGTGTTCTTTAAGTGACTTTGCTAACAGTCGTGTCCGACAGTCACCTTCACAGTTGCTCGTTTACAGTTTCAGAGCACAAAACCCCTACAAAATTCATTTACATCTCTCATTCGCAAAAGCAATCAACAGCCTCCTCTTGTTGCTCCTGCCTGGTGATTACGTTGCCATCTGCTTTGACTCTAGTGGGTCCCTCACTTTTACGCCCTTCGCTTTCTATGATGTCTGCTTGTTATAACTCTCTTGTCTCCACCTCATGTGTCAGTGCCCCCAACATGGCCAAAATGACAATACACTCCAACCACCCACATTGTCCCTTGCAATTTCTAACTGGAGAGGCAGATGTTATTATAGACTTTTCGGTCTGTGCATCTCTCTTTTTCGCAGAGCTCTTTAGCTTAGCCAGATCTAAATCAGTCAAATCTAACCTCCATTTTCTGGGTGACCAGCCACGATGCTTATCTCTATGACAACAGAGAGTTTGCCAAACAGTGCTTCAGAAAGCTAACTTTTCCAATGTACTTTAAATTATGTTTTAAAGGCTAATAAAGGTTTGCTGATAACTATCTCCTAATAGGCTTGGCTAAATATTCTACATTTTCCGATAAATAAATTAAGGGTCATTATCCAAAGTGATCTTTCCCTCCCAGATAATGAGTTGCATTTGTGGCATTCCATGCTTATTAGTCTTCAGGGGCCAGACATCAACCACTCTATGTTTCTCCACACTTTTTCTTTATGGAGGGTCAATACTTTTTTTCAGCACCATCAGTCTGGCCTTCAATAACATTGAGATGTTGACAGCTCTCAGGGTGCCACTTGCTTATGTTGCTTACCCATCGGGCAGAACATTGGTATGGGGATAACCCAGAGCAGATTCTTACTCTCCAGCAGAGATGAGGAACCTGTGTCTGGACTACAACTCCCATCATCCTTGACCATTGGCATTGCCAGCTGGGGCGGATGGAAGCTGAGAGTCCAATGACATTGGTATAGTTGTTGGCTCCCCAACACTGATCTACAATAAGAAAACCATATGGTGTTGCCTTATAACAAGTCAGACTACTTTGGTTCATGGAGCTCTTGCTTTGACTGGCAACAGCTTTCCAGAGTCAGGACATCACTGTTGTGGAGGGTGGGGTGATTAAAAAATAAATCCTCCTGTCAGATTGGGAATATCTCCTCACTCATCCAGTTTAGGGATATTCCACCATCCTTCAGCAGAGGAAGTGGTTCATGCGGCCTAGGACCCTCGTACCTACGGGACCACCACTCCTGGTATACCCCACGGAGGACCTTAAGGTCCATAAATAACAACACTTTTGAAGTCCCGAGCCCCAAGGAGGTTAGATTAGCCTCAAGCAGGGCCAGGGCCTTTTCAGCTCTGGCCCCAGCCTGGTGGAACGTTGTGTCACAAGAGACTAGGGCCCTGAGGGATTTGACATCTTTCTGCAGGGCCTGCAAGACAGAGCTGTTCTGCCTGGCCTTTGGGCTGGACTCAGTCTAAACCCCCCCCCCATTTATTTATTTATTTATTTATTTGATGGAACCTCTTATATGGGATTTTGTATATAAATTTTCCCTCGGCTCTTTTTGCTGGCCCACGTAGGACCAGCATGGGTAGTTGGCGCCAGTAAATATTTGACGCTTTCTCCCCTTATGGCTTTGATCTATAGGCCACCATTAAAACAAGGCTGCATTTTAAGCTGCATTTTAAACTGTATTCTAACTTCTATTTTAATCAATTGTTTGTTTGGGTTTTTTGTTTTGTTTTGTTTTGAATGTTTTTACAGCATTTATATTCGGTGTTAGCCGCCCTGAGTCCGGTCTTGGCCAGGGATGGCAGGGTATAAATAATATTAATATTAATATCAATATCAATATCAATATCAATATGTCAAGCTTTAATAATAAGTAAAATTGTAACACGAAAACATACCATCTATAGGGTTGTCATATGTCAGGAAGTTGTCGGACACAGCCGGTACTCCCCCCTTTTAAACAGCATCTGGGTGGAAATTGCTGAAATGTCCTGGAAAATTTGGAGGTATGATAGCCCATGTTGGTAGTGTAGATGTTGGCGAATTTCATTAAAAATAGCTCAAAACAAAACAAAACAAAAAGCTCAACAACTTTGGCCTAAAAAAGTGCAACAACTTTTACGCCCGGATTTTCACTTTGTGAAATATGGCAGCCCTAACTATCTGAGAGAAACTAAAGCAACATCGTGAGGCAAAAATGACAGTTGGCCTCTCTAACTGAACTTAACTGAATACTTGAAGGGAGGGGCTGATTACAGAGGAGAACACTAAAGCCCCACCCACCAGATGCCAGACATTGTACTCTTCAAGTTAGGCCCCAGTGTTTTTCTTACAGTCACTCTGGACCATCTCAATCAACTAGAAAATATGGCACCTCTGATTCAGGAGGAATACGCATTGTCATATAACCACCCCACAAACAAACGAATCAGAACAAACGTAGAATAAAGGCTGGACTGCCATGTCAGCTTTGCGCAAGCAAATCAGGATGAATGTTCAATAAACAGGTCATCTGGAAGAGCCCTAGCAGAGGAAACATGTTTCCCAGGCAATGTCTTAAGACAGGTTTATGGTGCCGATGAAAACACCCATTCACTAGAGCGGTGGGAGAGCCAGGCTAGAAATTATTAGCTGCCTGTATTGAGTATCCTCTTGGAAGGCTTCTTGCTGTTGACTCAAAAGAGTGGATCTGAGATCACTGCAGGGGAAGTCTATTCATAGAAAAAAAATATGAATTGATTCATACAGCTACATAGTTGTTCCAAAACACTTTGCCGATCACCTTTTCCCCACTGTAGAAAATGATTGTATTTTTTTCTGGACTTTAACATCATCCAATGCTGTCTTCTGTTTCATTCACCCTGCAAGAGCGTTATTACTATTATCTGTGCTATTTATGAATCACCTCCTATGAAGCATCTCAAAGCAATTTCAAAGCACAATAACAGCATATATAAAACTACTGCATAGACATAAAAAATTCAATAAAAACCTGTTACATACATAAAAACCTGTTAAAGTAATTACATTTATAAATGCAATTTCAAATCCAGTACCTGCTGAATTAAAAATATATTTGTGTTTGTTCAAATGCAGCCTGATCCTATGCATATATACAGACAAGGGAGGTCTGTTAAATTCAATAGGGCCTTAGGCAGCATCAGAAGGGGTTAAGGTAAGTAATTTTATGGACAAGCAGCTCTTGCAGGTTAGCTTGGTTGGTTAGAGCCTGGTGCTGATCCCTGTATGGGTGCATAATCCTGCATTCCAGAGGGTTGGACTAGATCATTAATGGGGTCCCTTCCAACTCTATGATTCTATGAGTCTACTCCACCACCACCCTCTCCAAACAGCTCCTTAATTGCTGAATCCAGTAGTAGTAGTAGTAGTAGTAGTAGTAGTAGTAGTAGTAGTAGTAATATGTGCCCAGCCACTCTGGGCAGCTCCCAACAGAATATTAAAAACACAATAAAACATCAAACATTAAAAACTTCCCTAAGCAGGGTTGCCTTCAGATGTCTTCTAAAAGTCAGATAGTTGTTTATTTCCTTGACATCTGATGGGAGGGCATTCCACAGGTTGGGAGCCACTACCAAGAAGGCTCTCTGCCTGGTTCCCTGTAACCTCACTTCTCACAGTGAGGGAACCTCCAGAAGGCCCTCGGAGCTGGACCTCAGTGTCCAGGCTGGACAATGAGGGTGGAGACGCTCCTTCAGATATACTTGGCCAAGGCCGTTTAGGGCTTTAAAGGTCAGCACCAAAACTTTGAATTGTGCTCGGAAATGTACTGGGAGCCAATGTAGGTCTTTCAGGACTGGTGTTATATGGTCTCGGCAATCAGTCCTAGTCATCAGCAGTCTAGCTGCAGCATTCTGGATTAATTGTAGTTTCCGGGTCACCTTCGAAGGTAGCCCCACGTAGAGTGCATTGCAGTAGTCCAAGATTACATAAATCCTAAAATTACATTAAAAAAAGATATTTTCACATACAAATTAAATGACAAAATTAAAATGATTGCAGTCCCAAACATGCTTCCTTGAAAAGTAACACCATTGGAACAAATAGGACTTCCTTCAGTGAAAATGCATTTGGGATGAGAGCACTAATGTGGGAAGTCACATTATTTCTCTTCCAGAAATATAACATGTGGGGCTAGTGGAATCTTTTTAACCACTACGCCACACTGGCTCTCAAGTTTATCCACAAGTCATCAAAGTTGGGTGCTTATTTATATACAGTGGTACCTTGGGTTACATATGCTTCAGGTTACATACGCTTCAGGTTACAGACTCCGCTAACCCAGAAATCGTGCTTCAGGTTAAGAACTTTGCTTCAGGATGAGAACAGAAATCGTGCTCTGGCAGCGCAGCAGCAGGAGGAGGCCCCATTAGCTAAAGTGGTGCTTCAGGTTAAGAACAGTTTCAGGTTAAGTACGGACCTCCGGAACGAATTAAGTACTTAACCTGAGGTACCACTGTATATACACTGAGCAATCAGACAAAGCTACCAATTGTTAGCAAAATTCGAACAGCTTGCTAAAGCTATCAACAAGCCTCCTGTTATAGCACTTCACCAGTCTCCAAATTTATGCAAACGAATAGCGAGAGCTGTACTTCACTTCTGGATCTCACCCTTGTAATTCCAAACACTGTTACAACCTGTGATTGTCTCATAGAGACAGCTACCTTTGAAAGCCCCAGGACGGGTAGAACAGATTGGTTAACATGGTGGATATTTTTGCATACAAAATATCACTGAGTGCAAAAAATACTGGGATGTAATACATCAAGGACTACAACCTACCTATTCACACATTCCAGAAACCACAAATTGGCAATTTGGACCAAAGAAGTGGAGCGACCGGTCTGGTAGAGCACATTCTGTTTCTGAGCACCATAGCTGGTCAGGCTCAGCAATAATCGCTATAGAGATGCCAACAGATCTAAAATGTTAGCAAAGAGGAACAAGTTCTGGGTTTATGTGCTGGAGACATTAACGCTGTATTGCCTCACTCAGCCTGGAGGATTGTAACAGCATCGCTTCGCCTCAGCAAATGAAGTCATTCTGAGCAATCCATCCTCAAAGCTCTCTATAACTCCCACCTTGGAAACAGCACCATGTAATTTTCATCAGAGCAGCAGATGAAGATGGAAGCCCAAACATTTTGCCGCCTAAATAAAAAAACTTCTATTTGTTGAATCACAGTAGCATATACATTATTTCAGAGGTTTACCAAATTCGAAAAGGGCTCCAAATCGAGTTCCTGCACCAGTGCTCTATAATAAAATGCATTTTAAATGTTATTTCACACAATCCATGCATTTCTGTGCACACAATTTTGCTAGTATAAGCATTTCTATATATGTTGGCATGCTGGAAAGCTGCATTGCAAAATTCAGGGGATTGGGAATTTTGAGGAACAACTGCGTTTCGATTCACGTATCATTTTCAGGAAGTGAGAATTGGGTAGGTTTGCCTTTAAATGCCATCTGAATAATAATAATAATTTAAAAAATGCCCTATCCCTACTTACAATCCATTACCAGCTTGTGTAGGCTGGAACAGCTAGGTAATGGATTATCTACGCCTGAGGAAATAATTACAGCACACAGGTGATCCATTGTGTAAAATAAGAAGAAGTTGGATTTGCTGAGCTTTAGGGGGGAAAGAGTGAGGAAAGCCAAACAGGGAAAACATGAAATGAAGAGGCTTTGATCACTAGATTGTGTCCTGTAAAAAGTGAGTGAATGAACTGTTGTTATTCCATTGTAAACATCTAGTGTGGAAGCAGCCTAATGTATGCAGCATCAGTTTTTCCCTGGATATCACACAAAAGCTAAAATGACTTATTAAGGGTGAAAAATGCAGCGTTCAAAATGCTGGGACACGTGAGAGTGAGGCGGCATAGCTTGCTAAAATGACCACGGTTCCCTGCTCGCTTTTGGTTTCACCACTGCTGTGTTCCTAGGAAGCCACAGCTGTGCTCCACGCTGCCTACAGTGCGCTTCTGGATTTTTAAATCAAGGAATAGGTGACAAACCTACAGAGAATGCATTATGTTCCATTTGAGGAAGGGAGTTAAGTTTAAAGTGTGCTTGCTTGCTTCCTCTTTTCATGTACCCTTTTGACTTGAAATGAAAATGTTTAAAGGTTGAGGAGCTGTAGCGCCGTGGCATTTGCTGCCAATCCTCTTATTGGGCAAGTGAAGAGGAGGCCTCAGGCAGCTGGTTATAGGTGTCCTGAAAGGGCAAGACATTGTTGGTTACTTAATTTATTGCACTCCCCCCCAAAAAAAAACCCCAGGAAGATATGCTTGTGGGATTGCTTGCCTCAGCTGCCAAAATGACTATGGACATTGCCTTGGGGCGGGAGCAGATGCCATTGACTGGTCCACCTCCGGCAGTGAAATATTTGGGGCTGGATGTGTTGTACCATCCAGCTATTCAAAGAGCAAGAGCAATGGTGGGGAACCAGGGGTTGTATATGGCCCTCCAACCCTTTCATTCTGGCCCTCAGAACTCTCCCCTGGCCACACCCCTTTTCCAGACCACACACCTCGCTGACCCTACATTGCAATCTGTGTGGTTTTGCCTACTGTCCTTGAATTCTCATAATATTTGATAATTAGCTCTTTACCCTGGCCTCTGACACCTGAGGTGTGTGTTTTTGGGGCCCCGCCCTATTCCTGTGACTGTTTTTAATTTTTAATTGTGGTAACCTGCCCCTGGGACCTGCTCGTGAAGGGAGATAGTAGCAGTAATAAGAATAATAACCACCACCACAATCCCTCTTGCTCATCTGGATGGAGGAAAGAGAGGGGTGTGCTACTGTGTGTATAATATATTGCATTCTTTTCTGTGACCATTTGGGTCTCTGGCCCCACCCACCCCTCGCATGTAGCCTTCAGACTTTTGCCCGGATTGGAAAGAGGTCCTTGTGGCTGAAAAATGTTTCCCATCCCTGAGCAAGAGGAAAGAAAGCTGCCCTCTTTCACCCCAGCCTGGTCAATATGCGAAGAAGAAGAAGAAGAAGAAGAAGAAGAAGAAGAAGAAGAAGAGGAGGAGGAGGAGGAGGAGGAGGAGGAGGAGGAGGAGTTTGGATTTGATATCCCACTTTATCACTACTCGAAGGAGTCTCAAAGTGGCTAACATTTTCCTTTCCCTTCCTCCCCCACAACAAACACTCTGTGGGGCTGAGAGACTTCAAAGAAGTGTGACTAGCCCAAGGTCACCCAGCAGCCGCATGTGGAGGAGAGGAGATGTGAACCCGGTTCACCAGATTACAAGTCTACCGCTCTTAACCACTATACCACACTAGGCAGAGTAAGATGATGGCGAGCAAAGGTGGAATAATGGATTGCACCACTTCAGAGTAACAATAGGAATAGCAACTTCTGAATGTTTTTCTGTGCCAGAACGCTTTATGAGTAATTAATACATATCTAACATTAGTATATTAGGTTCCAGATCAGCTTTATCTCCACTGTGCCAGAAGCATAGCTGTCAACTTTCAAATTTGAAAATAAGGGATCAGCAGCCTCGAAAATAAGGGATCAGCAGCCTCACCTGTCCCGGGGACAGTCTACGGGATATCTAACAATCCGGGATAGCAGCGGGAAGCAGCATTGGAATAAGGGAATTTCCTGAAAAAAATGGGAAGGTTGGCAGCTATGGCCAGAAGGTGTTTTTTCTATTTGTAACATGGGGAAATCTTTAAAAATGTGTCAAGCACACTTCTGCAGTATGCTATGTTCTATTGCCTCTAAATTCCTCCCCTTCATTCTGCTGCGTAGACCCAGCTTATGTCCTTGGCATGGATCCCAAGGTCAGCTGAAATAGCTTTGCATCTGTTCAGTGCCTGGATGGGCGACCACCTGAGAACCCCATGCCTGCTTCCTTGAGTTCCATGATGGAATGAATCAACATAAAAGAATAAAATCTTACACCTTCCATAATCTACGCAGAATACAGGGAGTGATGTCTTGACAGAATAAGAGGTTGGCATGGCAGCAACTGACTGCAAGCAAGTTATTTGTCTGTTTGTGCACCAACATCTGTTCCCAGTCCTCGCGTCTCTGAATAACCCCAGGAAGTTTCCCAAGTGGAAAGGTAGTGGATTGCTCAAGGTCATTCAGTTGGATAAGCATGTTCTTGCCTGTCCCACAGATGGATAATTGAGAGCTATCAAGATTAACATAAAGATTTGGAAATGAGGAGCAAGCAATCAGAGAAGGGTCCTCTTGATCACATCTGCTGTACATCACATGCTTTCAAAGGGTAAAGTCAGACAGCACACCCATCCGTTTTGATGAGAAGAATAAAATCTGTAAATAATGGATTGGTTCCATAATTTTTTTGGGTGGTGTTGGTGGAAAGGTTGTGTTGGTGGTGGGGGTTAAAGGTTGCTATCTCTTGTCATGTCTAGCTCTGACCTGGTGCCAGTCCTCAGAAGATGAACCAAACGTTCCACAGGTTGAGGACCATGAGCTGCAGGCAGGGTCTCCTGGAAACAATGCTGAAGATCCCCTTACATTGGGGGAAGGGCTCTCTGGTGGGAGATCCTCCTGAAGAATCCTTGGAGAAGGAGGTGGAGTCACCCACCACTCCTTGAGAACATCAGTACCAAAAGGCTGTTTCAAGATGTAAGTATGAACCCACACACATCTATCAACATGAGGCCCACGGTCCACAGGAGGGCAATTCGAGAATGAGTTATGAACAATGGCATTTTAGCTTTCCTCCACATGAATAGGAGTTCACTTTTTGAATAATAAGAATTATATGTAGGGCATCAGGATTTTAGAGATGCTTAGATGGGGCATGGCCAAAAAAAGGTTGGGAACCACTGGTATAGACCAAATGTACACTAATGGGAGGGCTGGAACTTTTTGCACGTATACATTCAAGCCTTATGCCCAGCAAAGGTTGTGGCACAAAAAGGAGTAGAAAAATGGATATGAAAAGAGAGTATATGAGTACTGCTTCAGAAAGCAGGGTTACAAAAAGTGGGCAGCAATTAATCACACACCTTAATTCTAAAAACGAAAGGATCTATAACTACCCAAAGTCCTAGACCAGTTCACCTGTGAGATCACCTTACCCAACCTGTGCCCTCTCGACTGCTTCGATCCACAGAATTGGCACTCTTATAGGAGCCATATATTACCCATTCCATATTTGTAATAACTCAATCTTTTGGTGTGGCAGTGCCTACATTTTAGAACTCCCTGACTATTGAGATCAAGCAGGTGCCTTCACAATACTCTTTCTGGCACCTGCTAAAACCATTCTTGCTTACACAGGCCTACCCAGGTGCCTAGAAAGTTGAGGCAATTTTAATCTGTTTTAGTATTTTAACTTTTGTATGTTTTAAATCAGGGTTGTGATATTTCTCTCTCTCGAGTTTATTGTTTTATCTTTTTGTAAACCACTTTGAGGTTTTTGGTTGTTTTTTTACAATCAAGCACTATATAATTTCTTTATGAATAGATAATAAATAGACAGTGAGCGCAGCAGTTAGCTACAGACTCACACTAAAAATAAAGAGAAATAGTGGGAAGGAGCCCCTTCATGGATCACTGCCTTGCCGTGGCGAAGGGGCTTGAAGAACTCAGAGAAGCTATGAACTATGCCGAGCAGGGCACCCAAGATGAGCAGGTCATAGTGGAGAGTTTTGACCAAACGTGATCCACCTGGAGTAGGAACCGGCAAGCCACTCCAGTATCCCTGCCAAGAAAACTCCATGGACAAAGACAACAGGCATATAAAAGTTATGACGCTGGAAGATGAGCCCCTCAGGTCGGAAGGTGTCCAACATGCTACTGGGGAAGAGCGGAGGACAAGTACAAGTAGATCCAGAGCTGATGAAGCGGCTGGGCCAAAGCCGAAAGGACGCTCAGTTGCGGATATGCATGGAAGCGAAAGGAAAGTCCAATGCTGTAAAGAAAAATATTGCATAGGAACCTGGAATGTAAGAACCATGAACCTGGGTAAGTTGGATGTGGTCAAAAATGAGATGGCGAGAATAAATATTGACATCCTGGGCATCAGTGAGCTAAAATGGACGGGAATGGGCGAATTCAGTTTGGATGACTATCATATCTACTACTGTGGGCAAGAAACCCGTAAAAGAAATGGAGTGGCCCTCATAGTCAACAAAAGAGTGGTGAAAGCTGTACTGGGATGCAGTCTCAAAAATGATAGAATGATCTCGATACGAATCCAAGGCAGACCTTTTAACATCACAGTAATCCAAGTTTATGCACCAACTACTGGTGCTGAAGAAACTGAAATTGACCAGTTCTATGAAGACTTACAAGACCTTATAGAAGTGACACCAAAGAAGGATGTTCTGCTCATTATAGGGGATTGGAATGCTAAAGTAGGGAATCAAGAGATAAAAGGAACAACTGGCAAGTTTGGCCTTGGAGATCAAAACGAAGCAGGGCAAAGGCTAATAGAGTTCTGCCAAGAGAACAAGCTGGTCATCACAAACACGCTTTTCCAACAACACAAGAGACGACTCTACACATGGACATCCCCAGATGGGCAACATCGAAATCAGATTGATTATATTCTCTGCAGCCAAAGATGGAGAAGCTCTATACAGTCAGCAAAAACAAGACCTGGAGCTGACTGTGGCTCAGATCATCAGCTTCTTATAGCAAAATTCAAGCTTAAACTGAAGAAAGTAGGAAAAACCACTGGACAGGTAAGATACAATCTAAACCAAATCCCTTATGAATACACAGTGGAAGTGAGGAACAGGTTTCAGGATTTAGATTTGGTGGACAGAGTGCCTGAAGAACTATGGGTGGAGGCTCGCAACATTATACAGGAGGCAGCAACTAAAACCATCCCAATGAAAAAGAAATGCAAGAAAGCAAAGTGGCTGTCCAACGAGGCCTTACAAATAGCGGGGGAGAGAAGGCAAGCAAAATGCGAGGGAGATAATGAAAGATACAAGAAATTGAATGCAGATTTCCAAAGAATAGCAAGGAGAGACAAGAAGGCCTTCTTAAACGAGCAATGCAAAGAAATAGAGGAAAGCAACAGAATGGGAAGAACCAGAGATCTGTTCAAGAAAATTGGAAATATGAAAGGAACATTTCGTACAAAGATTACCATAATAAAGGACAAAAGTGGTAAAGACCTAACTGAAGCAGAAGACATCAAGAAGAGGTGGCAAGAATACACAGAGGAATTATACCAGAAAGATATGGATGTCTCATACACCCCAGGTAGTGTGGTTGCTGACCTTGAGCCAGACATCCTGGAGAGTGAAGTCAAATGGGCCTTAGAAAGCACTGCAAATAACAAGGCCAGTGGAAGTGATGGTATTCCAGCTGAACTCTTTAAAATTTTAAAAGTTGATGCTGTTAAGGTGCTACACTCAATATGCCAGCAAGTTTGGAAAACTCAGCAGTGGCCAGAGGATTGGAGAAGATCAGTCTACATCCCAATCCCAAAGAAAGGCAGTGCCAAAGAATGCTCCAACTACCGCACAATTGCACTCATTTCACACGCTAGCAAGGTTATGCTTAAAATTCTACAAGGAAGGCTCAAGCAGTATGTGGACCGAGAACTCCCAGAAGTGCAAGCTGGATTTAGAAGAGGCAGAGGAACCAGAGACCAAATTGCAAACATGCGCTGGATAATGGAGAAAGCTAGAGAGTTCCAGAAAGACATCTACTTCTGCTTCATTGACTATGCAAAAGTCTTTGACTGTGTTGACCACAGCAAACTATGGCAAGTTCTTAAAGAAATGGGAGTGTCTGATCACCTCATCTGTCTCCTGAGAAATCTCTATGTGGGACAAGAAGCTACAGTTAGAACTGGATATGGAACAACTGATTGGTTCCAAATTGGGAAAGGAGTACGGCAAGGCTGTATATTGTCTCCCTGCTTATTTAACTTATATGCAGAATTCATCATGCGAAAGGCTGGGCTGGATGAATCCCAAGCCAGAATTAAGATTGCCGGAAGAAATATCAACAACCTCAGATATGCAGATGACACAACCTTGATGGCAGAAAGTGAAGAGGAATTAAAGAACCTTTTAATGAGGGTGAAAGAGGAGAGCGCAAAATATGGTCTGAAGCTCAACATCAAAAAAACGAAGATCGTGGCCACTGGGCCCATCACCTCCTGGCAAATAGAAGGGGAAGAAATGGAGGCAGTGAGAGATTTTACTTTCTTGGGCTCCATGATCAGTGCAGATGGTGACAGCAGTCACGAAATTAAAAGACGCCTGCTCCTTGGGAGAAAGGCGATGGCAAACCTAGACAACATCTTAAAAAGCAGAGACATCACCTTGCCAACAAAGGTTCGTATAGTAAAAGCCATGGTTTTCCCAGTAGTGATGTATGGAAGTGAGAGCTGGACCATAAAGAAGGCTGATCGCTGAAGAATTGATGCTTTTGAATTATGGTGCTGGAGGAGACTCTTGAGAGTCCCATGGACTGCAAGAAGATCAAACCTCTCCATTCTGAAGGAAATCAGCCCTGAGCGCTCACTAGAAGGACAGATCGTGAAGCTGAGGCTCCAATACTTTGGCCACCTCATGAGAAGAGAAGACTCCCTGGAAAAGACCCTGATGTTGGGAAAGATGGAGGGCACAAGGAGAAGGGGACGACAGAGAATGAGATGGTTGGATGGTGTTCTTGAAGCTACCAGCATGAGTTTGATCAAACTGCGGGAGGCAGTGGAGGACAGAAGTGCCTGGCGTGCTCTGGTCCATGGGGTCACGAAGAGTCGGACACGACTAAACGACTAAACAACAACAACAGTGGGAAGGAGGCATATAGCTGATCTTGGAGAAAGTGAAACACAAAGTCTGGGAGATCTGGGATCTATGCTTCCCACAAGAATTACAGAATCCTAAACAAGCAAGGCAACTGTGGCCCTCACTCATTCCTTGGTCCATAATCCAATTGAGTGTAGGGCTGACCCTTGATATTGCTGAGGAGAAAAGAGGGGGTCCCGCTGGAGTTGTGAGCTAGCTAACTATTGAGAACCTGGTGTATACTTTAACTTCCATGGAGTGGGGAGGGGGCTTCCACACTGAGTGAATAATACTGTATAACACTTAAGTACATTGAAATGCTTTTTCCTTCTGGTGCACTGTTGTGTTTTGTAACATAAGTTTGAAGTGAAGAGTACATGACCTTAATTTTGGGGTGACCGTATCTTTATCTCTCTAATTTCTGAACAATAAATTCACATTAAAGGAGATTTAATTGTCTGCATGAAGTTTGTCTCCTGCTTACAGAAGGATGGCTGGTAAACACAAGCATTAGTACACTGATCTTTTCTGTAGCTATTAGGGTCAGGATGTTAATTAGTTTATCAGGTTATGTTTGAGATAGGAGCTTGTACAGGGATAACAGCTAGCTCAGTGGGGCGCGGGGGGCGGGGATATTTTATATTAAATTTATGCCAGCTGCAATGATGCCATGCTCCAAGGACATAAACCATGCAAAAAGTACAAACTAGCACCCTCTGTTGTAAGGTCCAGGGCCTGGACAAAGAGCAATGACATAGGATGTGTCTATGAACCCAGAGTCATTGTGTGGGTCATGAGTAAGGGATTACTCAAGAATAAGCAGTCCCTAAGTCTCATTTAGGGATGCGGGTGGCGCTGTGGGTTAAACCACAGAGCCTAGGACTTGCCGATCAGAAGGTCGGTGGTTCAAATCCCAGCGACGGGGTGAACTCCCGTTGCTCGGTCCCTGCTCCTGCCAACCTAGCACTTTGAAAGCACGTCAAAGTGCAAGTAGATAGGTACCGCTCCGGCGGGAAGGTAAACGGCGTTTCCGTGCACTGCTCTGGTTCGCCAGAAGCGGCTTAGTCATGCTGCCCACATGACCCGGAAGCTGTACGCTGGCTCCCTCGGCCAATAAAGTGAGATGAGTGCCGCAACCCCAGAGTCGTCCGCGACTGGACCTAATGGTCAGGGGTCCCTTTACCTTTAAGTCTCATTTACTATCAGCAGCGTGGTTATGGTGTTGTCTGGGAGTCTAGAATATATAAGGTTTCTGGATAAAACATGGGTCTCTGGCTTTTTGCTTCTGATTCTAGGTCCTAACCAGTGCCAGATTTATGTATAAGCTGAACAAGCTATAGCTTAGGGCCCTTCTTGGGGGCCCCAAAAAAAATTAAAGAAAAAAACCCTGGATGTACATTTCCAAAATATAAGATAAAAAACAAATGAAATAAAACCTACATACAGCAACAGTGTTTTGTGTTGTGTAGGCTCCTATTTGTTATGTGCAAATGGCTTTAGATACATATTAGGTCCATATAGCATATATTCAACACAAAAAACAGGGACAATTTGTTGTTGACAAAGGACAGCTAGTCATATAAAGGACCCCATTACCTTCAGTAGCTTAGGGCCTCATCCAACCTAAATCCGGCCCTGGTCCCACCCTGCCAAATTCTATGCTGAGCAGACCTTGGACCATAGGCATAATGGGTGGGGGTGCTGGCAGGGTGACCTGAGAAGGACGCAAGAGGCATGTGCTCTTCAAATGTGCCACAAACAGCAGTTCCCTGATTCCTTCTTACCTTAGAACCAGCTATTCCCTGTGCTAAAGCCAGGTTGGATCCGAAAGAGTTCCTACCAGAGAGGAATGGCAAACCAAGCTGTTGGACTATGCTGAAATGGCAAAGTTGACTGGAAAGCTCAGGAACCAAGAGGACAAAAACCTTAAAAAAAGAATGGGGAAAAATTATAATCTACTTAGGGGACCACTGCAAGCAGATGAAAACATTAACAGAATTTTAATCTCACTTGTATTGTAACAAACGTTATGGACAATATGGATTGATATAAAATGTAGACTACGGAATAATATGCATTTTTAAATGTTAACAATAGGGCCTATGAAGGGAATGGGGGGAACTCTCGAGATTCAGAGTAATCTCTATATATGGATATGTATTTGGATTGTTATAAAATTGTATTGGTAAAACCAAAGAAAAATGATTTATTTATTTTTTAAAAAGCAAGGTTGGATCCTCTGTCCACAATGGATTTAAGAATACTGCAGAGATCAGTTTAGGTTTGAAGGTTGTTTAATATGCTCGGTGGATGGAAACCAAAGGATAGGCAAATGGGGCAGTGTTTGCAATTGCAGCTTGGCAATATCTAGATGCGCTTGCACTAAACCAGATAGACCTGAATAAACATGCATAGGAGCAAGCTGTTGGTCTGATTCGCCCATGTTCCCTTTGTTGCCTTCAGAGAGTGCAAGTCTGATCTGTGGCCAGCGCACACTAGGCCATGAGAACACACTTCTTTAAACAGCAAACCCTGCAGCTAAATCCCTCGAAGGGAATGGACAGGGAGGAGGCTCAATGACCTTTAAAAGCACAGTGAGGGGAGATCTGTCAAATAGCTGCTTTCAAAAGTGCAGAGAAAGGGACTCCCCAAACATCCCACATCCAGCTCTTCCACTGATGTCTTGAAGGGTTGTTTTTGGCCAGAGCTTACAAAGAAAAGCATTTGTGTGTCCAGGCAGGAGCTAACTTGTACATTTCATGAGTCTTTATTACTGCAAGCTCCTCCAGGCAACCTATTTGTTGCTTGCACAAGGCTTGAACAGAGGTTAGATTATATCCATTCTTTATAGAGTGCCCATCCTGATTTGTTTGTGCAGCAGTTATTTATTTAAACTACTTCTTTAAACAATGTGTTTACCAACTTAACTACAACCATAGTCATTAAGTGGCTTGCAAAGGTTCAGCACAACAAATAAAGATCAGTTGAAACTATGAAATAAAAATGCAATACAATAAAAATGTGTGACAGATTTACTTTTTTATAAAGTCTTCGGTAGTTAGAACTTCAGTAGGAAGGAGACTTGGCTGATTATATATATATATATATATATAAAACAGAATATATATATACATATATATATATACAGAATATATATTCTGTAAAACAGAATATATATATTCTGTTTTACAAATTAGGATGTTCATTTAAACAACTTTAGAATATCAATGACTTGCCTTCTTCTCTTTCCATGGTTCATTTTGCATAACAAAAATCCCTACATATTTTACATAAACTAAACCATTCAATATTCCATTATTACAGGGACATCCAACTCCCAAGAGACTGCAATCTACTCACAGAGGGGAAAAACTGGCAGTGATCTACCCTCAGGTCAAAGTTCCGGGGGGGGGCAGGGCAAAGTTTAGAGTTTAGGGAGGAAACTGTCAGACTGCAGTAAAGGGAAAAGGGGTTTAGATGCTCACTGAAATATCGCTATGGAAACAATCTGACTCACAGCCAAAACTACAGTAAGTCTTCCCTTCCAGCGATCATGCAAAAATTGAGGGTGGGGTGAGGGGCCGGGGTTGGATGCTCTTAGGCAAAAGCAAAGGAAAAGGAGCCCGTGATCGACAGCGATCGACTGGTCGACTTGTTGGACATCCCTGCATTATTACACCCATCAAAATTTATTTACACTGTTGAATTTATTTTAATGCTGCCAACAATTTCAAGTGTACACCCCCCCATATATTCAATAAACATTTCCCAGTCTTCTTAAAATGTATGTTCTTCCTGTTCTCTTATTCTATATGTTAGGTCTGCAAGCTGCGCATATTCCATCAGTTTAAGTTGCCGTTCTTCTTTAGTTGGGACTCTGCTCATTTTCCATTTTGGGGCTAACAAAACATGGGCCGCAGTAGTGGCATAAATAAGCAACCTTTTTTGACACCTGGGAATTTCCATATGAATTATTCCCAATGAAAAGGACTCTGGTTTTTTCCTTCTTCGTGTGTGTGTGCACTTTTAAACATTATTTCCCAATACTCTTTTACACTTTTACCACATATGAAAGACTTGGCTGATCTCAGCTGGAAGGAAGATCTGTAAAAGTGGGGCTGCATCACTAAACTTGTAGATCTAAGCCGTGCATCTGAGTCATGGGGGATCACTAACAATGCTTCAGTGATTGGCCAGGGATATAAGAGATTAGGCAGTTCAGGTATACTGGACCCAAATTGTTAGGGTGCTTGCAAATTAATACAGGAACCTTCACCCAGGCCTAGAAGTGTATGGGAACCCAGAGAAGCCTTTTGAGCACTGGAGTTATATAAAGGCTGATTATCGTCTGTTCCCATCAACTGTCTAGCTGCAATAATCATGTCTTAAGGATATCAGTGCATGCCTCACCATGACCAGTCTATCCCTACCCAAGAACGGAAGTAGTTATATGACAATGAACATCCATCTTGCTTTGCTTGCAGGGCGTTTATATCTTTCATTAGTCATCTGCCCATCCTCCACTTTTCAATGAGTTTCCCCATCAGCCAAACTACAAAAAGTGTGCTTCTTCTTTTTCAGAAGGGGATTTGTTCGTTGGGGCAACATAGCAATGTTATCCACTTAAATGGTGCAAAGCTAAAGTTGTAATATATACTGATATTTCTCCCACAAATGAGTGGGAGTCTGGAGACACACCCTGTGTGTTCATGGGATTATTGCACAATGTTTGTATTTATGGTAGGTTTTTACAGGTCTCCACCTGAAGGTGTTAGTATCAGGACATGTATCCACCATGTGTCTTCAGGATATTGACCCCAGTGTCACCTGTCTGATTTGGGACAATGCTTGAGCACTGCAGGGTTTCTGGGTACCAAAGAGCACAAACCTTTTATCCATCCTCACAGGTGAAACAAGCATTACATATATACCATTATTGTGGGGGGAAAACATTAGCAAAGTCTTCATTATGCAAGACCGGTTGTAATTTTCTAAAGCAACAACAGTAACCAACCCAAAAACGCATCAAGATAATACATTTTGCAATGTTGACAGAATGGTTTTGAAAACTATAACTTCTGTAATAAAATCTAATTGCATGGATACCCAGCCTTGGTCCTTAGAACTAGCAATTAGCAACATGTGTTTAATATTTCAAAATAAAACCATAACAGCTGCTAATTAGTTAGCCACATTTTGACAGTTTGGTGCTAATAAACCTGAATAATCTGGGTTTTTTGGGATGCTAAAAAGATTTGAATATTGTCTCATTAAGATATCATATTTTTGGTTTGAGGCAATAATATGTAACTGGGAACTATCTTTCACAAACATACTGCATAGCAGATTGTATGCTACTTAGCTGAGATCCACAGTGTGGCCTTTGCTATATTTCAGACATATCTATCCTATTCTGAGCCTGACATCAACCCAAAAATGTCTCACACATAAAGGACATTTCCTGATTTTACACCCCTCCCATCTTCCCTTCAGCATGGAAGAGAATGAAGCTAATCTGAAATATTTCATAGGGATAGTTCATATATAAAATCCTCATCACACGAAGGCTAACTAATGGCACAAGCTTTTATGTACTGCAGTCTACATCTATCAGATGCAGGAAGTGTTATCCTGAGTTACAGGTACATACAATTAAAGAGGGAGAGTAAACAAGGCAAAGGAAAGTGAAATGCAGAAAGCACAAACAGTGAGAATAATGATGTTAATAACAGCAGCAATTCAAAGAGCAGCTGGTGATAGCACAGATGATAGGAGCCCAAGAAAGGGGAGACCCAAGGGACCCCATTTTGTCTCATACACCAGACATTAGCTAGAGACTTCTTCTTGCTCCAAAACAGTAGACTTTAGCTTTTTGCCTCAGGAATCAGCCTTTTGCAAGCAAAGCATAGCTTTGGTCTCCTCAGCAACCTTTTAACCCAGCTCGAATGGAGAAGAGTGTAATCTGTAGACTTTTCTGTCACTTTTTTCAATCCTCCTGACTCGTTCCCCCATGTACGTCAAAAATTGCAATGGTCAGCAGAAGTTGCCTTGAGGCTGCTAAAATCCTACCCCGATCTTGTGACCATTTTAGACCTTGTCTTCCTTACCTCTGTCCTACTTCCCTAAAAATTGTCCTGAGAGCAAAATAAGAATAATAATAAAAAATAAGCTGACAACAGATGAGATAAAATAGTACGTTGCTATAAATGGTCATGGTAAGTATGTTGTGTAAAATACTACAGCTCGCTTTAGGGGAAGCCATGACAATTTAAAATGGTACTATAATGCTTTAAATTTATGATGTGAATGTGGTGAGGATAGGGCTGTCTTAAACATATGCAGTGCTGGGATGCAACCCCCCCAGGTTGCCCAGTCCCAGGCATGCAGGAAGGCGGAGCCAGCCGGCCACCTCAGCCTCTTGCTGGCTCAGTCACGCCTGAACTCGCGGTACAGAGCTGCCCGCAGCAGAAGAGCCTGCCGCGGTGCTCCGACTGACGGGCAGGCTCTTCCCCGGACTCAGCCCGGCACCTGGGTGCCCCGCACCCCTATCGCCTATGGGTAAGACGGTCCTGGGTGAGGGCCAAGTACAAAGCAATTGATTAATAATAATAATAAATTTTATTTATATCCCACCCTCCCCGGCCAAAGCTGGGCTCAGGGTGGCTAACATCAAATATATAACATAAAATCAAACAATAATTAAATTACCTCCTAAAAACAGGTCAGTTACAGAGTAATTGTGGTGTACATGCAGGTGTGAACCAGGATTGAGGCTTGTTGGTTTGAATCTGAGATACCAATGGAATAACCTCAGGCTATGCAGCATCTGGCTCCGTATTTTTTTCTCCGTATGAACAATCCCAGAAGATTTCAGATATGGTGATGCATCAAATGGAAAGATAAAGCTTTCAGAAAAGAGGGCATATGGTCTTGGACTGTAGCAATTATAAAGTAGCAAAGCCACCCACTCAGTGCTAAAAATGATCATGCAAACTGAGCAGCAAAGTAAGCAGACGGTCTGCAAACACAGTTTGTAAGTTCTTTTCTAAAAAGAAAATATTGGGGATATTTCCCTTCCTCATTAAAAACAGTAGCACTGTGCTCTAGTGAGTTCAGACAGGGGACTTTCTCAGCAGTACTTGGAGAATGAGGACCCCTCCAGACATCCATAATGCTTTTGGCTCATAATAGTATTGAGAGAGTTATACACACTCCTGCATTCAACACCATTTGCGCCTGCAAAGGTTTCAGGCCACCATACTGCTTTGTTTCCAATCAGTTCACATCTTGTAACTTCCTGCTGAAATTCCTGTTAACTCTTTATTCCACAAATGTTCTGGTTTATCTTTTGTTGTGCTATGGGGCAAGAATGGCCCTCCAAGGACACTTTCACACCATACATAGTGCTAATTTGAGGACTTCCAGTTGGAGGAATGGCGGACTGAGATATGGGCGCCCCTGCCCACAGAGTTAATGATGCAGTGATGAGAGGTGACCAGGATGTAAGTTGTCAGCCATTGTTTAAAGGTGAATATTTATGACACCTGTTGAATCTCTGTTGGAAGAGTATCCACAGGATTGGGCCAGAGAAACTAAAGGCTCGGTTTCATGTCAATGTCAATTGAACCTCATCAACTTGGAAGACAACTAGGAAGGAAATCTTTGTGGGATATCGGGTGCAAGCATCTTTCATCATCCCTCTGACATTTCCCTCTACTCTGCCCCTTGATCACTGAGAGACGTCATCCAACAACATTCTTCTCCGATGTACTTTCCCTGAGACACATCCTGTGTACAGAACCCTCTGCTAGATAAGTTCAACAAACAATCAATCATGCCACTGGGCTGCACAGGCATTAAGCCATAATAGTCTCATAGAGCCTGCCATAGATATACTCACCATCTAGCTGAGCAAAACTAAACATTAAACAAGAATTCAATATATTGCACAGGCATACAACTTCATCTCTCACCTGGTGCATAAAACAATCTCTTCTCTGTCCCATATAATGCATCTTCTCTTATACCTCTCCTCACATCTATACTAAAAATGTGAAACATACAGTAGTACCGTGTCATCATTGTAAGATATTCACAAATTTACTGACCCTTCTTAAGGTGGTGCCGGTCTTAGAGGTGTGTGTGCCTGGCCATTCTTACTTTTGCAAAAAAAGAGAGATGGAATGGTAGATGTTCAGGGTTTCTGTATTTTTCAATTAATTAAGATGTATGAAATTCACCGAGGTAGGATCAGAATGCTAGCATTCCAAGCAAGTAACTGCTGAGTTATGAACAGTTTCAAAAAGTACCGACAGCTCATCATTAGCTTGTACATGCCAAATATGATTTATATCCTGCTGCTTTCGAACTGAAACCAAGCAAGGAAGTTGCTAATCAGCATGGAAATAGCAGAGAACAAAAGGCATGGGCATAACGTTGAATTACTGTATACAGTTGGGGTTGGTCAGAATAAACAAGCTTCCACCATGCATTTGCCAACCTGGGTTAATTGTGTCCTCTTGAAAATCACCATGTGTGGGTTTTCTTCCCAGTTGTATACAGAGTCTGTACATGAGAAGTTCCTCACATGTAGTGCTGTTTTGCTAGGGATGGGGAGAATTATTTTCAGTTCACATTTCAAGGCGAAACCTCCCTAATGAACACTTCCTCTTTGATGCTGTCAGCTAGTTTGAAAATGGTTTACCATGGGAAAGTGGCCTTCAGACAAATGGTGCTGAGTCCACGGTGTTTCCTTTTTGCTAAATGGAGGCAGAAAACATTCATATAAGATGGGACCCAAGGAAGTTAATGAACAAATTCATTAAAAGCCCATAAACCAACCATGTTAGCTTTGTCCTTGCATCCACTACAAAGCAGAGAGAGGTTGCATTGGAAATTCCCGTCATGTGTGGGTGGCTTGCAGAGTAAGAAATCTGCCTTTGTCTGTGGGCTTTAAAAAAATTGTGATATAAGCAAGTGAGCATGACCTCTTGCAGCATCGTTACTACCACTGCTAAATGCTATGATTACCCTATGAGGTTATTGAGGTCAGCTGCCTGGGGTGTTACTTTGGCATAGAGGTCCTTTTAAGGGTGTAATAATCATAACTCTTTAGTAAGTTTGGGAAACCGAAGAATAACTGTGGGGAAATTTATATGCTGTTATTAGGGAGATAAACGCACACTGTGATTGGCTGTAGTATGTATACGGAGCTTTTAATCATACGATTTCATCTCAGTATTTTCATAAACTCTCCAGCAGAAACATATCAGTGGAAGAATTTGTATGTGTGTGTTTGTGTGTGTGTATGTATGAGAGATGATATAATAGCAAAAAGAAAAATACTGTGTTGTTTTTGATATGCATTTTTTTTCAAAGTGAGTCTTTGCTATTATTATTGTTGCTATTATTAATCATGCACCCTTCATCCTAAGGTCCCAGGGTGGGTGACAACAATTAAAACACAATGTTAAGAACAGTTTAAAGCAGCTTACAATTATGGAAATACACCTAAAATACACCTCAAACATCAAAAGCCAGGGGAAAGGGGTGTGCCGTGCTGTGAAGATGAAAGACAGCTTGACTTCAAGTCTCCACTATCCTCAGGATTAAAACTGCTCTGAATGTCTGCAGAAATGTGGTTTTCCACCTCTCTGAGAACTCCCCCCCAAAGGTTATGTTGAAGGCTTATGCAGTCCGAAAAGTAAATTAACAAGGCTCAATATTCAGCACACTCTGGAGGCTGACCCGTCAGAGCTGTCAAATAAAGCTGGCGAAGGAGACATGGTGCCCAGCACTTCCAGAAAAAAGGGCACAAAGAGACTTCCGGGGTGGCGCCGCCGGCAATGGCGGACTCCCTCTGAACTGGAGGGACCAGCTCCGCATGAAACGGGTTTTTTCCGCTGCGGTGAAGTGGGGACCCTTCTGGAAATCACAGGCGGATGAAGCCTGTGACCGTGGGACTCGGCGGGCACCCTTAGCACCCCCCAACCCGCAAAGGAACCCACAAACGGGCTCCGAAGCGAAGAGGGGGAAGTGGCGCGGTGCTGTGAGTCAATCGCTTTTTCTGCGGAGCGAAGCCGCACAGCCATTGCCGGAGAGTGCTGCCTTTTTCCTGGGACAATTTGGCATCTAAAATAACCAACCGTGAGTACTGGAACATTGAATATTTGGACTTTAAATAAGAACTGGCGAACTGGTGAAATAGAAAGGAATTTGGACTTAAAAATCCACCTTAATTTGGTACTGAAACAGGAAGGTTTAAACAGGAAGTCACCCTTCCGTTTCCCTGTAGCCAGAGCAAAGCAAAGACAAAGCAAACTAGAGTTTTAAAAATCACATTTGAAGGATCGACTTTCATCATTTAAAATCGCTGAACCCCCCTTCGGTAGCAGGAGAAGAAGGGGATCTCTTTTTTTTTTGAGCTGTTTAAATCTGCAGAAGTGAATCTAAAGCAAAGTAATTTTCCACCGTCCTGATCCTGGAGCGGGGTGTCAGGATTGACGTTTGAAGCTCATTGACCAGAAACAAATGTTTTTGACAGATAGTTATAAGAAGAGAAACATAGTGACTCCATTGCCTCCTTTCGCATCTTAAAAGAACAAATATGGACAAAACATCTTAAAAAAGAGACTTTGTTGCTATTGTTTTTAAGAGAAAGAACAACCAGAAGCTTTTCCCCCTAGAGGGGAACTGTGGAATTGTATAATCCTTGGGAGCTTGCAGGTGTCACTGATTACAACTGTGGGAAAAGGGTTTGTGACCTTGCAAGATAATGTCTGCAGAAGCACTGTTGGGTGCTTTTCTGCAAAATAAATGCCCTACTGGATCAGTTAAGCCAGAAGACGGATTTGATGACTAATGCGGCCAGAACCTTTGAACAGGTGGTGGGAAACTATAGGGAGCCCACCCAGGAATTAAAACAGGAGCGTGCCATGACAGAACAGCTGAGAGAAGAGGTTTCTGCTGAATCTTGGGCGCCAGAGACGGAAGGAGCTGAGGCCCAGCAGGAATATAAATTTTTGGATTTGACAAATGAACTTGGAAAAGACCAGACTTGGAAAGATAAAATATGGTTTGGTTTGGAAATGGGGGGTTGGATAGACCCCCCCTATACAGGGAGATTTGGACTTATCGAGTCTGGAAAGGGGCCATCAGATGTCTGGAGCTGTGGGGGCTCTTAACTTTGAAGGGAATCTGGTACATGTTTCTAAATACTACATCAAGTCCGGTCTGGACTATGGAAAAGGGACTGTTTTGTTGAAAAGGGTCAAAAATATTACCAAGCTGGAGTTCCCACGAACAAAAGGAAAATATGAAGAAGAGCTGCGGAAGGGATATGGAAGAGACTTGAGGGCCTCGGATATAAGATTGCCAGGTTAATGTGCTAGATTAATAGGATAGAAAGGACTGACAAAACCCGGGACCAGGAGGAAGGGACGCTGGATAAAGATTGGATTTCTTATTTTTTATTTTTTATTAGGACTGTTTTATAAAATTGATGAATGTTAGGAAAATGTTGAAATGAAATTATTTGGCTCTAATAAAAATGTTTAAAAATTAGGTAAGAATGTTATGGTAGGAGAAGTTGGTAAAAATTAAGATTTAAGTTTTAAACTTTAAGGTTTTCTTTCTTTCTTTCTTTTCTTTTTATATATATAATTTTATTATAAATTATTATTTCAGCAAATCCCTCCCCTCTTTCAAATATTATGAATTATGGAAAGGATTTGAAAGAGGGGAGGGATTTGCTGAAATAATAATTTGAATTGGAATACAGAGAAGGAAGACGTGAGGAAGTCCGGGAAATAAGTAAATGAAAAATATGTGATGATTGAATTGTTTTTTAACTATTTTTATTTTGTATTTTTCTTTTTTGTTTTTTCCTCTTTTTTTCTTTTGTAATTTCTTGGAAATCTTAATAAATATCTTATTTTAAAAAACAACAGAAAAAAGGGCACAAAAACCTCTAGCAGCCCTGAGGAGAGGGATTCGGTGAAATTTATTGCCAAAATAAAATAGGTTCTAGCGGGTGACTGGCCAGCTGCTCTGCAGCCACCTCAAACTAAAATTAAAATGTTACCTGATTGCATAGCTGATGTAACACAAACCAGCAAATGAAGCGCTTAATGTTAGCCTGGCCACTCAATTTGAACTGCAATTACTCAAAATGACATGGGAAGATCTGGAATGGAAGATTGAGGATCAGTCTAATAGGGATAGACCAAAAAAGTTTTGTCTACGCAGGATTCCAGAACAGGAGGAAATAAAATACATGTTTGCTTTTATTTTGAATTGGTTTGGCAGTTTGAGTATATACCCCAACCCTGCCCCCGCCGCCACTCATTTCTATTGGCAATTAACAAGCTCACGGAGTAGGCAGACCCCAAACAAGGGCTTCGGACATACCTAGGGATATTGTTGTGCATTTCAAAAGATATCAGATCAAAAATTCAGTCTTCAATTCGGTGATCTTAAAAAGCAAATCCTTGATTATTTGGGACCTATTCCTAGAAACCTTGGCCTGTCGCAGATCATTCAAATGCTTCACTGCTCCGCTAATAGCTGCAGTAATTTGTTACCAGTGGGACTTCCCATTTAAGATAGTAGTGCAAGTAAATTGTGAATACCTTGTAGCCTATGATGTTCAACAAATAGAAAATATACTGCATAATCTTGAAATTACAATCCCAGAATTGGCATCAAATGGAAGGCCTATCTCTCACCCCCTCCTCAGGGTGGCTCAAAAGGAGAACAAGATGCGGCACTACTTGTTAATATTACGCATTTCAAGCATTTATGGAAAGTAAACCTAAGACTTGCAGACATTCAACTTCAATTCAAAGCCTTCAGGCTATTATTACTTGATTCTCAATGAAGGAGGGGGTGTGGAGAACTAAAATAACCCCCCACCCAGTCCTTTCTTAATTGCCTGATGCTAGATCACCAATGTTGAAGCAGTGATTCTTCAACATCAACTTCGTTGGACTGGTCATGTTGTGCGGATACCTGAAGATCGTCTTCCAAAGCAACTACTCTACTCCGAACTTAAAAATGGAAAGCGTAATGCTGGTGGTCAACAAAAGAGGTTTAAAGTCTGTCTCAAGGCAAATCTAAAAAAAATGTAGTATTAACACTGACAACTGGGAAACACTGGTCTACGAGCGCTCCAGTTGGAGAAGAGCCTTTACCAAAGGTGTCATGGGCTTTGAAGACGCTCGAACTCAGGATGCAAGGGAGAAACATGCTAAGAGGAAGGCATGCTTGGCAAATCCACACGGTGATCAACTCCCGCCTGGAAACCGATGTCCTCGCTGTGGAAGGATGTGTGGATCCAGAATTGGCCTCCACAGTCATGTATGGACTCATTGTTAAAACCGTGTTTATGGAAGACAATCTTACTCGGCTACGAATGATCGCCAAAGAAGAAGAAGAAGGGTAAAGTTCTCCACAGCTTACCCTGACATGAGCCTAAGCAGTCATTTTCACCGGGCGGAAAATGGTTATGTTATTATTTATGCATTCCTATAATTCTTGTTATTCTTTCATGTAGAGAGACATTTATGCAATGCAGCTGTTTTACCTGGCACCTATCACACATTCAACACTCACACCAAGGCTCACTACATGCATATTTATCTACTTCCCATGTCTATAGCATCAACTGCCTTTAAAGTTATCTCTCTCAATGCCAAAGGAGTGGGCTCAGTTGTTAAATGTTCTAGGCTAGAATCCATCTTTAAAAAAGAACACCCTGATATAATCCTTGTTCAGGAAATGCACTAGAAAAAAGCAAAATACTCACTTTTTGAAGGCCAAAGGCTAGGTGATCAATTTTGTTCTCCAGTGTCTTCCATAGTATGGGGAGGGGGGGTGTCGCAGTGAAAATGTCATTTGTTGTTAAAGACTCATGGCAAACCCAAGAGGTAGATACCTTCTGGTAGACGGCTCTCTAAGGGCATATAAACTCATGGTTGATTGCTTTATGCTCCTAATATTTGTCAATTAGATTTTTTTGAATCTCACACCCAAACTCTACAAGACTTCCAGGAGGGTGAAATAATTTTAGGAGGAGACATTTTTAAGGAGTGTCTGAACTCTCAACCATAACTTCTGTGACCCTTGGCAGCTTTGGCACCCTACTAATAAGGAATTCATGTTCTACTCATACTGATCTCCCTCAGTGGCCTGTTTTGATTGTCTTTTCATCTCACACAGTCTTTGGCCTAAAGTAACATGGATAGACATAGGAATTATTTCAGTCTCAGATCAAGGTCTCTTTGCCTCCAAGATATTTCAATGGACTTTTGACTCACTTTTATTGACAGCTAAATTGGCTAAATAAAAATTACAATAAGCTCTATTTCCAAGAAAATGCCATTCCAGAAACTAAGATCTCAATTTCATGGCATGCCATGAAACAAGTTATTAGAGGGTGATGCATTAGTGAAGCAGCCATAGGAAAAGAGAGAGGAACTTATCTCCTCCTGACTACACAAGGAAATACAGAATTTAGAACTCCTATGTTCTCAGTAGTGGTGCCCACCCTGTGGAATGCCCTCCCATCAGTTGTCAAGGAAATAAACAACTATCTGACTTTTAGAAGACATCTGAAGGCAGTCCTGTATTGGGAAGTTTTTAATGTCTGATGTTTTACGATTTTTAATATGTGCTCTAAGCCGCCCAGAGTGGCTGGGGAAACCCAGCCAGATGGGTCGGGTATAAATAATAAAATAATAATAATTATTATTATTAACCTGAGAATTCAGCACATTCAAACTCCTACGAGCTAAGAGAACAGAGCTTGAATCTCTAGAGACAGATCACATTCTCCAAGCTCTTCTTCTTGTTGTTGTTTAGTCGTTTAGTCGTGTCTGACTTTTCGTGACCCCATGGACCAGAGCATGCCAGGCACTCTGTCTTCCACTGCCTCCAGCAGTTTGGTCAAACTCATGCTGGTAGCTTTGAGAACACTGTCCAACCATCTCGTCCTCTGTCGTCCCCTTCTCCTTGTGCCCTCAATCTTTCCCAACATCAGGGTCTTTTCCAGGGAGTCTTCTCTTCTCATGAGGTGGCCAAAGTATTGGAGCCTCAGCTTCACGATCTGTCCTTCCAGTGGGCACTCAGGGCTGATTTCCTTAAGAACGGAGAGGTTTGATCTTCTTGCAGTCCATGGGACTCTCAAGAGTCTCCTCCAGCACCATAATTCAAAAGCATCAATTATTCGGCGATCAGCCTTCTTTATGGTCCAGCTCTCACTTCCATACATCACTACTGGGAAAACCATAGCTTTAACTATACGGACCTTTGTTGGCAAGGTGATGTCTCTGCTTTTTCTCCAAGCTCTACCATGCACCAAAAGAAGTTACTATGACTTTGGAAAGCCTCACAACTACTAGCGTGCACACTAAAGAAGTGACATTCAAGAAACTTGATTCTCTGCATACACAACACTGAAGGCTACCTCTGCTATGAACATCATAAATCAACCAAGAATTTGAACCAGTCTTCAAAACCTCTACATATCTGCAGATCCATCTAAGGATGGTATTGACTCTTACCTGTTACAAACTGGACTACTGACTTTGACCGATGACCACAGGACCTTTTTGAATAGCACTGTTTCCAAAACAAGTAAAGGATACAATTAGACAACTAACAAAAGGTAAATCTCCAGGATCTGATGGGTTCACTGGAGACTTTTACAAAACCTTTTGTGAGGCATTAACTCCTCAACTGAACGCTTTATTTAACGACATGCTGTCAGGTGGTATTGTCCCCTCCTTGTGAAAAACCTCTAGAATTGTATTAATCTCCAAATCTAATGCATTCCCCTAATGTATTATTGAATGCTGGTGCAAAAATACTATCATCTGTAATAGTCCAATGACTCAGTGTGTTTATTTCCAATTATATAGCTCTAGGCCAATCTGGCTTTATTCCTCAAGGGAGTATTTCTGCTGCTGTTAGAAGGGTTCTCAATATAATTCACAATGCATGCAAATTTTGCCCTTCCGCAACTTTTATTTCACTAGATGCCTTCAAGGTATTTGATTGTATTGAATGGAGCTATTGCAAGAGACTCATAAAAAATGTAGTTTGGGAATAGATGTTTACACTTAATTGAACAAATTTATTTGGAATCCCCAGCTAACATTACCATTAATGGAATTGATTCAGCTCATTTCATAATGAAATTAAGGACCAAACACGCCTGTTCACTATTGCCTCTTCTGTTTGCAACTATGGATCTAATATTCTTCACTGAAATTAAAGTTATCCAAATTCAAGGAACTGAACAATGTGCTATTAATGATATGTGATACTAAAAAAGCTCTTCTGTCTTTACAGCAGCCTCTTAGTACATTGGCTGATGTTGCTGGGTTAAAAATCAATTACAACAAATTGATCATACTGCCTATTATTTCCAATATTTCAGAAAGCAACTAGTTATGCTCTAACACTGGCTTTAAATTGCTACATGGTGGGTATAGATGTCTTGGTATAGTTATAACCTTGGCATCATGCCAAAGAAACTATAGGGATCTCCACAAAAGGACCACAGAAAAACTTCACTCTTGGAAGTGTTTAAATTTAAGCTGGTTAGGCTGAATTGCAGCAGTGAACATGCCCATTCTTCCTAACTTTCTACTGTATTTTTTATTATTATTTAAGATCCTGCCCATACCAGTCCCTCATTCTCAATTGACTTGATGCCAACACTTGATTAATAATTTTATTTCAGGAGGTAAAAGAAGCAGGAAGAACTGTCTAACCATGTATTGACTAAGAACTAAGGGAGGTACTGGTACCTCAAAACTTAAGTTGTATTATGAGGCTTTCCAGCTTTTGGTTAATAATTCAGCTTTGAGATGGCACTGGATTCCACTCCGTTTATCAAAAATTAGAAAATGCCATGCTAATCCATGCTGAAGAGACTGTGATTCCACTGTAACGCTACTCTATATATGGTGAAATAGCTGCATCATTCAAAAGTTTTGATCTTTGGTTTTTTTAATTTTATTTCAAGGATCACAACTCAAGTGCTAATCCCAGACTCAGCTCTGGTGGTCTTCTCCTTGGAAGGGGACAACAATTTCTCCATTGCTGATAAGTCCATAGTATTCACATTCCTAGCTGCAGCCATATTCACAGTTGTGACTTATTGGAAATCTAACCAACCCCGCTCTCAGGAGGAATGGCTTAGAAAGATTTGGAACACCTAATGCAGTGAAGGAGAGCCCTTAGAGGCAAGTCAAAAATAGACCGTTTTCATCTGATATGACATACATTCCTTTCCTTTGTCAACTCAAATGCAGAACCCAATAGACCTCCAATTTCCCAGGTTACTATGTGGAGATGTTCTGTAGAAGATTAGCCTTCTTTCTTATTCTTCTCCCTGTACATTCTATTTATGATCACTATGTAAAGCTGCACTGCCTGTTTTTGTTATGCCCTGATTTCTCCCTCCCCTTTTCTTGAATTAGTATGTGTTATGTTTCATTATTGTCTCCTTTGTTGTGGAAATCACCTATGTAACACATGCTTCTTCTCTCATAACAAAATAACAATAAAGATTTCTTTTTTAAAAACAAAAAGCTAGGGTAAAAGGTATATATTCAGCATTTGCCAAAAGCTGTATAATGCACCTTTGTGGGGGCGTTCCCCAATTTAGGGGCTGCCACAGGAAATGTGCTCTCCGGCCCCTTCAATACCTCTGAGGGTGCTGGAATGACCCCTCTGCTGATATTAACACCCACAAGGGTCTATAGGAAAGAAGGCACTCTTTCAAGTATTCTGAGTTGTTTAGGACTTTAAACAGGGTGACCACATTTAATTGCATCCAGGAACTGACTGGTAACCAATGCAGCTGTTTAAAAAAAAAAAGCTTATGTGATATATAAACGGAATCCCAACCAGTAATCTAGCTGCTGCATCATCTTCATCTTCATGGGCAAATCTACATAGAACGCATTGCAATAGTCCAATCTGGAAGATACCAGAGCATGGAGTACAGTCAGTGGCGGAGCTTCATGTTCCGGCACCGGGGGGCGGAGAGCACTTGGGGGTGGGGCTGGCACACATCCTGAGGTGTGACACCCAGTGTAGGCGGGGGGGGAGCAGCTGCAATGGCACTCCACCGAGATCGTGCTGCCGGGGGTGGTGCGCTCCCCCTGCACTCCTCTTCCTCCATCAGTGAGTACAGTGACCAAGTCAGTGCTGTTCAAAAGGTTCTGTGGCTGCTGAAGCAGCTGGGAAAAGGCCACTAAAGTCACCTGACTCTCTAGTGACATCTAGAAGCACACCCAAGCTATGGACCTGCTCTTTCCAGGGGAATGCGAATCCATCCAGGTTAGGCTGTCTTCCCACCAGCTGGACATGAGAATGTATGACACACAGCACCTGGCTTTTCAGGATTCAGCTTCAGTTTATTGGCCCACATCCATTTGTTCACTGCTTCCAAGCACTCGCCTAACAACACCTCAACTATCTTTACTGATTCCAATGGAATGGGTGTCATCCGCATATTGATGGCACTTCACGTCTCCGACTTACAGCTCCCAGAGGTTTCATACAGCCTGCTTCCTGTGGGATAGCTGTTGAGCAGAGGGATTGATCCTGTAGGGTATGGGTGTTGCTTCACAAGCAGCTTCCCTGCAGGTAAAGCAGCACCATGGAGAATTTAAATGAACCATTGGTAAGTATCAATGGGACGCGAGTGGCGCTGCGGTCTAAACCACTGAGCCTCTTGGGCTTGCCGATCGGAAGCTCGGCAGTTCAAATCCCTGCGACGGGGTGAGCTCCCATTAGTCTGTCCCAGCTCCTACTAACCTAGCAGTTTGAAAGCACACCAGCGCAAGTAGATAAATAGGTACTGCTGCGGTGGGAAGGTAAACAGCGTTTCCATGCGCTCTGGTTCCCGTCACAGTGTTCCATTGCGCCAGAAGCAGTTTAGTCATGCTGGCCACATGACCCAGAAAGCTGTCTGTAGAGAAATGCTGGCTCCTTCAGCCTGAAAAGCGAGATGAGCACCACAACCCCATAATTGCCTTTGACTGGACTTAACCATCCAGGGGTCCTTTACCTTTACCCTTTTTTACCTATCAATGGCTACTAGCAGAATGTAGAGCAGCATGGCTCTGAATACCAGTTGTTCAAAGTGGAGAGAGTGCAGCAGCTAGGCTGGTGATTGGGAGTGGCTGCCGAGACCTGAAAGACCTACATTGGCTCCCAGTATGATTCCGAGCACAATTCAAAGTGTTGGTGTTGACCTTTAAAGCCCTAAATGGCCTTGGCCCAGTATACCTGAAGGAGTGCCTCCACCCTCATCATCCAGCCCGGACACTGAGGTCCAGCTTTGAGGGCCTTCTGGCGGTTCCCTCACTGCGAGAAATGAGGTTACAGGGAACCAGGCAGAGGGCCTTCTTGGTGGTGGCTCCCGCCCTGTGGAACACCCTCCCATCAGGTGTCAAGGAAATAAAGAACTATCTGACTTTTAGAAGACATCTGAAGGCAGGCCTGTTTAGGGAAATTTTTAATGTTTGATGTTTTATTCTGTTTAATATTCCATTGGGAGCCGCCCAGAGTGGGTGGGGAAACCCAGCCAGATGGGTGAGTAAATAATAATAATAATAATAATAATTGTAGCATTCAAGTCCTGCCTGTAGGTTTCCTGGAGGCATCTGGCTGGCCATAGCAGGTTTCTGGATTAGAGGAGTCTTTGGCCTGATCCAGCATATTTTTCTTATGCTTGTGGTACCTGAGTGTAACACTGCACTGTTGCACGAGTGCTTGCAACTGATTCCTGTACTCTTTTCACTTCACAACAGTCATTGACTGTTAGCATGAACTGATAACAGCCTGATATGTTTCCCAAAATGTGCACTGTATGGTTCTTTTAAGGAAACATGCTTCCTTTAAAAAACATTGCTTTAAATATATTGTTTAATATGCTTCCTTTAACAACAACCCCTTCACCCAAAACCCTGTTATGAAATCCAATTTCTTTCCCTCCATTCATATAATTGGTTGTTTCCAGGAGTTCTGCAACTGAAGGCAAAGAAGCACAAGTGATGCTTCACACATTAGAAAGAAAATTGGATTTTTTCTGTTTCTTTTGACTGTCCAAAACGACAGAATACCAAAATAATATATGAATAGAATAGTGTCTGTGGCTCTTTAACAGAGCACTTCAAAAAAAAGAAAAGAAATGGTTTGGAGGCAGGCCCCCTCCTCTTTCTCATTTTCTCTGAAGTGTGGAAATTCAGAGCAGGATTCAGAGCAGGGAGAGAGAGAGAGAGAGAGAGAGAGAGAGAGAGAGAGAGAGAGAGTTGCCACGTATACTTTCCAGCAGGTGTAGATTCATAAGGGAGCATCCATTGCACATACCTGTTTGGATGCTCCATTAGCAGTCCTAAAAGAGTAGAGTGGTACTTGCCTTGTCTGTCTGTGCATTTGTCGCTTTTTTCCCTTTTCCTTTTTACATAGGCATCTCGAGTTAAAACTGTGTCGCCAAAAGAGGTTCTATTGCCTTTCCCGAGAAAAGCAGATCTGTGGATCAATGGACACTTTGTGTATCTTTCTCATTAATAGGCTGTTTGTGATTTGGCAGCTTTGAGATGATCAGCCTCTTCACTTGGAGGGCTTAGAGGAGACTGGAGCGGTGAAGCTTTTGCGGGCAGCCGCTGCTATCTGCAGCATGTTTGCGGAGTGAAGTGTGATGTGCTGGGTTTTCTCTGACTGCCCAAAGTTGGAGCGGAGCTTATGTCGTCAACTCAGATTGGACATGCACAGCTCTGAAGTCCCTGCAAAAAAGCTGAAGGTAAGTTCCATATGTCATATTGAATACAAGGACAGGAGGGAGGAATGGACTGGGGTATCTGATAGATAAATATCTGCATGTATTATCAACACACAACCCTCTATTCTTCTGCAGTGGCAGAATTGCCTTCATCTGACTAGGGCTGATCAATGAATGCCAATGGCTGTGGCTACCAGCAGGATAGCATAAAACAGTGTGAAAGGGCTTTAACTCTAAATATTTGGACGCAATCCCTTTCCTTGAACCCTCAGCATGACTGTTTGGGGTCGTTTCCTATGAAGAATGTCTTAAGCTGGGAGAGTTCACTCTGTCCAATCTTTACTCCCAATTCAATCCTCTCTCAAGTCACATAAGACTTTAAAAAAGAAAGTAATAGAACTAAGGAATACCAGCTGTGTACACACATATTTTGTTTTGTCCTGCTGTGTTGTCGACTCAAGCAGATTTTTGAAATTGACTATTGTCTGGAGGGGGAGACCTAGCCTAATTTGTCTCCAGTCTTAGATTCACTTTTACTGGAAAGAGAATAGTCTAACGCATCATGTTACCCTTGTCTTCTGAGGCAGTCTTTCCAGCAGATAAAAAAGTCCTTCTTCCACACCTATCAGTGCCTGGTTGTTGTTGTTGTTTTTATACAAATCCCCACCCAATGAAACAGATGAATATACCTGTATCATAGCTCTGTGTGTGTATTTGTGTTTGCTGGGGCTGGTGGTCAACAAGCTGTTTGGAACAAAGGACTGTCGTGTGTGAAATATCACCACACAAGGGACCTGCATCTTACACTCCATTCACTATGATCAACTTTTCCTAGGGAGACAAGGGGGGAAATGTGCTGACCAGCAGCTGATGGGCAGAAGCAGCTGAGTGAAGATGGAGAACACTACAGACAATGGACAGAATCAAACAGAGTTCTTGCCGATCCGGGAGGTGGCCACCCTTGAATACCAAGTGGTCACCATCTTCTTGGTCCTCATCATCTGTGGGTTGGGCATCATAGGCAACATCATGGTGGTGCTCGTGGTACTCAGGACGAAGCATATGAGGACCCCTACAAATTGTTACCTGGTGAGCCTTGCTGTGGCGGACCTCATGGTGCTTGTGGCTGCCGGGCTTCCCAACATCACGGAGAGCATCTATGGATCCTGGGTCTATGGCTACATTGGGTGTCTCTGCATCACTTACCTCCAATATCTCGGCATCAACGCTTCTTCTTGTTCTATAACCGCCTTCACCGTTGAGAGGTACATAGCTATCTGCCACCCTATCAAAGCCCAGTTTCTATGCACATTCTCAAGAGCCAAAAAGATAATTATTTTTGTCTGGGCTTTCACCTCCATCTACTGCATGCTCTGGTTTTTCTTATTAGATCTCAACATGGTAGCCTACAAAGATGCCACTGTAGTGTCCTGTGGGTACAAAGTGCCCAGGAGCTACTATTCTCCAATCTATATGATGGACTTTGGGATATTTTATGTCATGCCAATGATATTAGCAACTGTCCTCTATGGGTTGATTGCCAGGATATTGTTCCTAAATCCCATCTCGGCTGACCCAAAAGAAAACTCCAAGATGTGGAAGAATGATGTGACTGCCCCAAACAAGACCAAAACAACCAACAAGGGTATCAACAGTGCTGTGGCTTCCAGAAGGCAGGTAGGGAAATGGCCTGCCAATGGCTTTTTTTTGGGGGGGGAAACTGGTTGTAGCTGGGGTGGGTGGGTGTTCTGCTGCTTTTGGATGTAATGGAACCAACATGTTTAGGAGCATTGTACCTCTGAACACAAGGGACGCGGGTGGCGCTGTGGGTTAAACCACAGATCCTAGGGCTTGCCGCTCAGAAGGTCGGTGGTTCGAATCCCCACGACGGTGTGAGCTCCCATTGCTCAGTCCCTGCTCCTGCCAACCTAGCAGTTCGAAAGCACGTCAAAGTACAAGTAGATCAATAGGTACCGCTCCAGCGGGAAGGTAAATGGCATTTCCGTGCGCAGCTTTGGTTCACCAGAAGCAGCTTAGTCATGCTGGCCACATGACCCGGAAGCTGTACGCCGGCTCCCTCGGCCAATAAAGCGAAATGAGCACCGCAATCCCAGAGTTGGCCACGACTGGACCTAATGGTCAGGGGTCCCTTTACCTTTACCTCTGAATACAAGCAATGGAGCTGTGTCTTCACATCTTGCTGGAGAGCTTCACAGCTCTTCCTGTTGGCATGATGGACTAGATTGACAATGGTCTGATCTAATGAGAACATCTTAACTTTCTATTAGAAGTCCCAATACCTGACCTAGGACATGCAAAGAGCCCTTCATCTGTCTGCAGTTGCGGTCAAAGACGGGCGTGGTGACATCACAGGGTGCTGTTGTCAGGAGCTACACCTGGGTAGGGTTGTTCTTCGTCTTATCACTTCTCTTTGAGCAGAAGTAATATATATTGTTGAGTGCTGTAAGGTCCTAGGAGTTCCAGGTGCATACCCAGGGTCCGTGTTTCCTTTTGGGAGTGAGGCACAGAGGAGACTCCAGTTTCTTTATTATATATGGTTTATTACACACATATATAATCAAGAGTGTCTTGCTTCTTTCATAGCTACAGCCTTGAATTCAAACAGTCCCCAGCCATGGCTCTGACTCTCTTCAGCTTGCTGACTTTTACATGCAACCTTTCACCCCCAGGTTACCTGTAAGCCAACTCTGAAACTCTACTTTTAAACTCTGCTTTGCCTTCCAAACTACGTAAACTCTGAGTTGAGGAAGGGGCTCCTCCCATTAGTTGTCTGCCACAAAGTCCTCCCTCTCTGGTTACCCTAATGGTTCATTACCTTCCTTTTGTCTTTCTTAATTGCTCATCTCCCAGGGGATTTCCTGACACAGGAAACTGGTCTGGCTTAAATTTTAATGCTTGCTATATCCAATGTCTAGCATCCATTTTTAACATGTCAAGCATTGTTTAAATTCTAACATTTACTGAATCCAGGAATTTAGGGTGTCTAGCACCTACAAACTCATAACAGTATGGTGTGGATTGGCCTCAAAACAGCCATAATGGACTCCTGGATCAGATGTAGCTTCTTACTATGTGCTCAGCCATGAACCCATATTGTCGCTGCAGGATATGGGAAACTCTTAAGAAGCCAAGCAAACGTTGGTGCCAAAGCACCTCAAGAAATCAAATCCAAAGGGATGGGAGTTCCATTGTTTGTTGTTCAACTGAGATGCCTAAGGAAAACTCACAAATAGGTGATAGAGGTCCCCTAAATTTTCTCCCATGATTTGGTAATCAGGGTGATTGCTTTAGAACATGGAGTTTTTACTTGCTGGCAGTATTATAGCAAATGTAATATTGGGATTTGTAGGATAGGCTCTGTCTAGTCCAGTGATGGCCAAACTTGGCCCCCCAGCTGTTTTGGGACTACAACTCCCATCATCCTTAGCTAACAGGAACAGTGGTCAGGAATGATGGGAATTGTAGTCCCAAAACAGCTGGAGGGCCAAGTTAGGCCTTCACTGATCTAATCTAGGGGTCATCGTGCCATCATCATAGTTTAACAGTTTTATACAGTGGTCATTATAAACTAGACACTGTACAATAGCAAGTGCAATGCATCCTTGCCAGCACATTCTAATTATGATACAATACTTATGGAAGTGAAAAGAAGCTGCCAAGGAAAATGGTTAGTTTTGCCAAGCATTGGGCGACAGAAAAAAAATGCAAAAGAAACATTTGGTGCTTGATCTCAGCAGGCTATAATGAGACTTCTGGTTATGGTTCCACTTCTATATTTAGTGTAAAATTAACTAGAGGTTTGTTTGTTTGTTTGTTGCCTAGCTTTGAGGTTCTCCTTGCTGTCCTTTGTATGCACACATGCACAAACTCATAAGTTACCGTATGAACAGAAGCCACACATTCTCATCACCAGCAGCAACTAACCATTCCTAAATGCCTGGGTAGATAGATTCCAGCTTACAGCTGGAATGTCAATAAGTTGGTACCAGGCACACTTTTTTAAAAAAGGCATTTTAAAGTCAGGGAGCCACCACAGAGAAGACTCTGTCTCCATTCCCACCACAGGGGAAGATCCATTGTACTTCCGCTGGTGATGGAACAAATAGTAGGCTTTGCTGAGGACATGGACAGGATCACACAGGGAGAAAGATTCCTTCGTATACCTGAGCCCTAAGTTGTTTGAGGCTTTGGGAGCCAGTGTGGTGTAGTGGTTAAGAGTGGTAGACTCGTAATCTGGTGAACAGGGTTCGCTTCCCCGCTCCTCCACATGCAGCTGCTGGGTGACCTTGGGCCAGTCACACTTCTTTGAAGTCTCTCAGCCCCACTCACCTCACAGAGTGTTTGTTGTGGGGGAGGAAGGGAAAGGAGATTGTTAGCCACTTTGAGACTCCTTAGGGTAATGATAAAGTGGGATATCAGATCCAAACTCCTCTTCTTCTCTTCTTCTTCTTTGTAAGTCAAAGGTCAACGGTCAGTGTGGATCCTTCAGGAGCAATTTTATTTGATCCTTGACAGCTATCTCTGTTGGTTCCCTGGCAGCTGCATTTTTGAAAGATCTTAGGGAGGTTTATATTAAGTGGGTTATATATACTTTTAAATAAGGTGGCACCCATTTTGAGGGTGGAAGGACCCGCAGGCCGGGGATTTATCTCTGTCCTGGATGTGGAGCCAAGCACTGCTATTGGTTAGTTGTTCCTGCGCCCAGGGCAATGCCCCCAAATTCCTGTCGCCATTGGCTGATTTGGCGGCAGGAAGATGATCTGGCCTGCAATAAGCCAGTTCTCAGTGGAGGCCCGGAACCCGCCCACAAAGCCACCTGCCCGAGATGCTTCTAAATAAGGTGGCACCCATTTTAGGTGTGTCCAATTGATGTGCGGCCGCTAATGTGTGGGTCCTTTTGGACCTGGAAGTGGAAGGAATGGGGGTGGAACAGAAGGGATGGAAATGGGCACAGGGTGGGGAGGGCTTATGTGTGCTCCACTGATGTGCACTTTGATCCAGAATGCAGCCTCCATGGAAACGGGGAGTTGCTTGTACATAAAAATAAAAGGGCAGCTTCATTACAGTAAGTAACTATAAACAAAATAAAAAAATTCCTTCCAGTAGCACCTTAAAGACCAACTAAGTTAGTTCTTGGTATGAGCTTTCGTGTGCATGCACACTTCTTCAGATACACTGAAACAGAAGTTGCCAGACCCTTCTATATAGTGAGAAGGTGGGGAGGGGTATTACTCAGAAGGGTGGTGGGAATGGGAGATTGGCAGATAGCTGAGATGAGCCTGTTGACGACTCTTAACGACTGTAATAGGTCTTACAGGAAAAGGCAAGGGGTGAGAAGGTGAGAAATGGCTTAGTCATGTATAATGAGATAAGAATCCAATGTCTTTGTTCAAACCAGGTCTCTCCATGGTTTTAAGTTTGGTAATGAGTTGCAATTCAGCAGCTTCTCTTTCCAGTAAGTAACTATGTAAGCAGTTCCCAGAGCAGGGGCCCAGGGGTCATTGTGCCTGGGCTATCTTTGTCTAGCAATAGCTATAGCTGGCATAGCAATCCAAACTGCAAAGGGATTCCGTGCCACTGAGGCCACCTGGGGCTCCAATGACAGAGGTACTCTCAGACTACATGCCTGCTATTTCAGGGCATGTGCAACCACCACCACCTGCCCCAACCTGGAACAGGTTGTCCTCCCAATTCCCAGCCCCAAGCTCCACTCACCCTTGGGACCTCCAACTTGTTAGCATCCACTCAGTTTATTGGCCTTCATCCAGTTAACCGGTAGAGAATTGTGCTGTAAAAGTGTGACTTCAGGCACTTTCTTGGGACCTAGACCCACTAATTAGGGCTGTTGTAAATATAGCATTCATTCCTTGGGATGAAATGTGATAGAGAAACAGTTAGTTAGTTAGTTCTCTCTCTCTCTCTCTCTCTCTCTCTCTCTCTCTCTCTCTCTCTCTCTCTCTCTCTCTCTCTCTCTCCATCCCTAAAATATGCTTGCTTATAAACAATATTGGCAGAATAATGTGCTGCAGGTGTGATGAGCTTCTGGGTTCAAGTCCTCCGAGATGCAAGGTGGTCCTGATGCTGACTGCATTTGTAAGACTGAGATTTATTTTTCATTGTATCATCACAATCACTTCATTCCTCCCACATGAATGCCTGAGGTTGCTGCTGCTGTTGTTTTACAACAGCAGCAACAGCATTCTTTCCAGGTGCCCTTTCTTTATTAATGGGCTCCACGCTGACAGAAAGAGAGGTGTTAACAAGGAGCATCCTTTCAATGCAGCCTTTGAAATCAACGGCATCCTTTACAAAACGTATACCTTTGTGTTGCTGGAAAGAAGTCTTCACTGAAGCCTCGTCACAACACTTATCAATTTCCAACGCTCAAATAGATTGTGGCTTTTGTATATCATAAATTGGCTCTTCTAGTCAAATTCTGTAGAGATATGGAATACTTAACTTGGGGTGCTTTGAGATTATGAATGTTCTTCAGATATGTGAACACAGATCCGCTCTAGATGATTTTTTTTTTTGGGGGGGGGGAGGTGAATGTCAGCACCTGAGTCAACTCAATTTATTTTTTTAATTAACAAAATTTGCCTGGAATGGATAGCACTCCCATGTGCTGAATTTCAGCATTCACCTTTTACAGGGGAGGACTGTTATTAACTGTTTTATTATTTGTCTGCCAATATGCTTTTTATTGTTTTTTATTATTATTATGGATGTTCTGTGACGTGTTTTTAACATTGTACACTGCCCTGGGATCTTCTGATAGAGAGTGGTGTATAAATTGAACAAACAAATAAAATATATATCCAGGGGTGGGTGGTTATCCTTTGCCCAAGACCAGAGCTCTGTGAACCAAGTCTCTAGGGTGCACATTTTCCACTGGTCTGACAAATTGGAGCTAAGATGAGAGCTGTTGTTTCAGCAATGAAGGGGTCCCAAGCTATTTGGGGGTCTTGCCTGCTAGGTCTGTTAGCCCCCTTTTCAGGCAGGCGGCTTGGCAGGTGGGCCCTGGGCCTCCCTGGCAAATGGGCCTATCGCAGGCTGGAACATATTCCTGTCGCCAAATGGACCAATGGCAGCAGGAGTAAGGGGACGTCCCCCTGGACATGGGACCAACCGACCAATTGCGACCCTTGGCACTGTGCCCAGCGGAAGTTTAAATGCCCTATGGGTGAGGCCTTTCAGCCTTTTCTCTCACCACACTGGTTCTCCCACCCTCCCTCCCTCAGATTAGGGTTTTCATGTACACTTCGACCTTGCTATGGACAATGTCGGTCTCCTAACCTAACTTGGCTAATTGGCGCCGCCATTTGGGGTTTTGCCTACCTCATAGCAATTGTCACAACTTTGTAAGGTGGATAGGTATTGGGTAAGCCTACTCTTGGTTGGAGGGGCGGTTGTAGCCTCCACCTGCCCCTCCACAGGGAAGGGTATGCTGTTACAATCATCCAGCATCCAGGAGTAGTGGCTTCTGCCCAGACGGAGGCTAGGGCCATACCACTCCTCCAACAGGAACTGCTTGGGATTTGAAGTGGGCCACAGGGCGTCCCTTCCCCCATCGGCTTCACCCATAGAAACTCTCCCAGTGAGCCGGCAGGAGTGACATGCACAGTTGCTATGCCTATGGCCAAACCTCACATCTGTAACCAATAAAGTTGTGGCCTCATTTGATTCCCAATCCAAGATCCTGTGTAGTGTCTGGTGATTTACATCTTGGGGAACAGGGTGGTCATGATACACAACACCAACACCTTGAGTTGGCCATGGTAGCTCATTGGCAGCCAGTGCAGAACTTTCAAGACCAGTGTCCCATGGTCCCATCAGGCTGCCCCATCTACCAACCTAACAACTGTATTCTGCACTAGCTGTAGTCTCCAGATCATCCTCATCCTTCATTGTTATCCAGTGGGCGCTCGGGTTGCGAATGTGATCCGTGCGGAAAGCACATTCGCAACCTGCAGCATCCACAACCTGCAGTGTCGTGTCTGCACATGTGCGGGTCATGATTCGGTGCTTCTGTGCATGCGCAAAGTGTGATTTAGCACTTCTGCACATGCGCAAGCGCCGAAACCCAGAAGTAACCTGTTCCGGTACTTCTGGGTTTGGCGCGGTGCGCAAACCAAAATCACGCAACCCGAAGCATCTGTAACCCGAGGTATGACTGTATATCTTTAAGCACAAGGCAAAAACATTGCCTTTGGCCTTTTAAACTTGGGGGGGGGTGTGCTTCTGCTAGTTATGGGAGCAGAGAGGAGGTAAGAACGCTACCTTTGGGCATCAGTAACTGTTTGCTTCTCAAGGCTAATTTTGGATAGGAGGCAATTGTCATCAGGATCACAGTGCAGGAGGAAAGCCCTGCCTCCCCAACAGCTGTGGGTAGAAATATAAATTGGCATTTGATATAGTATGTCATTTGGCTCTTAGGCTGCAGTACTGCGCACACATACCCGAGTGTTGGAGTGCAGTACTTGCACTCCAAACAGGCTTCGCACTGTAACATTCTGAGTTGGATTCAAATAAATTGTTGTACTAGCAAACATGCAGTGGGACTCCCGCACCACACCACACCGCACTGCCGGAGGGTCAATAGAATACCCCAAAAAGTGTGCAGGGAAATAAGAGGGGAGTTTGTTGCATCGCACAGGTAGAAGTGCTTGCGCTGACAGAATGATCGCCTTAGTTGCTATGTTGAATTCCACCCGCTATGTTCTTGTCATGTCCCAGGGAAGAAAGGATGGAATGTATTACCAAAGCAATGTTTTGCATATACAAGGTCTAAGGTGCAGATATTTGCATCTCCAGGGGATGGTGGAATCCCAGCCACTATTACTCAGAGCAGATGAAACTGCATTTAGTGAGCGGATGGTCTAATCCAGTGAAAGGTGGCTTCATAGATTCATATTTTCTTTATTTATAATTGAAGCAGCAGAATGCCAAACACAGACATCTGGTCCCATGTATGAATCTTAATCTGATTAATAACTACATGTAATTTTTGTTAGGATGTTTTGTTTTGTTTTTCTGTTTTAAACATAGAACAGTGTCCATTGTGTGCGGTATGTGCCACAGCAGAGATCATTCAGTTTGGAACTAATAGGTGAATTCTGTCAATGTAAAGTCAACGAGCCAAGGGGGTGGGTGGAGTGTTGCTTAGCAACCAGGTGGAACAACCTGAACGAGGGATCAAGTGCTCTGATTGGCTGTGTAGTTCAGAAGGAACTTCATATAAGACCTGAACTAAGAAAGGCAAAACCTCTCCGTTTCTTTCTCCTCAAATTATACACTGGTTTTGTTCAGCTTGCTCAGTGAAGTGTTATCAGAACTTAGCTCATGTTAGCAACATGACCTTGATAACATATTGTTCTGGCAGTGGTTCCTGCCTGTACGCAATGGCCAGGCAGTGGTCTGCTTTGGCAATGCTGTTCATCAGAACTCAGGGGAAAGGAGGAGCTGTTTTCACATCCTTTGCAAATTTGAGTCCTTCTAACAGGCTGTGAACCTGGAGCCATCCAGGTGTTGCTGGAATTCAACTCCTATCAGCCCCAGCAAGCCAGAAAATAAATGACCAGCGATGATGGGAGTTGGAGTTCAACAACTTCTGGAGGGCCACAGGTCTCTTGCCCCTGCAATAGGTGATCAGCTTTGACACTAACAAATTTCTTCTAAGTTTGCACAGCAGAATCATAGAGAAGTGTACTTTTTTTCAATAAACAACAACGGTCCATTTCATTAAGGGTATTGCAAGAAAGATAAATACCGATTTTTTCATACGCTAGTATTTCATTCTTATCCTTTTCCAGAATTCCCTTTGGGCTACCGTGTTTGTGCTTATCCAAGCAAGTGTCAAACTCTTCAGTGCAATCACACTGCTAATGCCATCTCTGCTGTGGCCTTGAGAATTTTCTCAAACCAGCCAAGCACCTGCGATTTTGTTCCAGTGTATGCTGCAAGCAGATTGTTCAGCCTAACAATACACTCTCCCCCAAATTGTTCTCAGCTTTTAAAGAACTGAACCGTGTTATCTTACCTTACCCAGCTATAACCCTCCAGGCAGGCTATTTATTGGCTGCTTTTTCTATTAAATTTTGAATTTCCACCGTCTTTCTGCTGATAAGTGTTTTTACCTGCCGCAGTGATGATATTTTTAAGATGTGATGGTACGTTTTAAATTAGGCACTCAATATTATATGGTTTGTAAAATGTTGTTATAAATTGTGCTTTAACGTGTTGGAAGCTGCCTTGAAAGGCTGTTGTTGTTGTTGTTGTTGTTGTTGTTCTTCTTCTTCTTCTTCTTCTTCTTCTTCTTCTTCTTCTTCTTCTTCTTCTTCTTCTTCTTCTTCCAGACTATTATTAGGCCTTCCATTCAGACTACCATCTCCCTTCTATTACTCCACTCCTTTGATCAGGATTTTAAAATATTTTCAACACAGAGAGATAGAGAGAGAACTGTAGGAATGATCTGCCGAGTCACTCATCTTGACAACTACACAGGGCTTAGTATCCAGGGTAGGGAAGGAAGCACATAGCTAGGTGCAAAACACATCTGGTGAATTTTGAACACTGTGGGGGGGGGGCTGTTAGTACTACAGCCCTACTACAGGAGTCGGCAACGTGCGGCCCATGGGCCGGATGCGGCCCACGAAGACTGTTTTACCAGCCCACAAGCCGCCCCCGAACCAAGCCGTCCTCTCAGTGAGATGCCTGCGGGCTGCGCTAAACCAGCACAGTGCAGGGACTTGCCAAGCGGTGCCAGAAATTGTCCAAATGCGGAGAACAAAAAAAAGATCAGCTACTTTGGCCAAAGAAATGCAAAATGAGGGTGAAAACAAAAATCAACCAACACATTACTAAAAATATTAAGATCAACAGTAGAAAAAAAGAAAAGAAAACAGTAGAAAAAGAATAGAAAAAGTAAACACTTTAGAAGCAGGAAATCAGCTAGGGCTGTGGTTGGGACTTTGGGTGACAAGGGAGTCAAAGGTGTGCTAAAGAAGGAAAAAGAGATCACACAGAAGCTGAATGAATTCTTTTCATCTGTCTTCCCAGTGGACAAAGTAGGGCAAATCCCTGCACCTGGAACTAACTTTCTTAGGCATGGAGTTTGAAGAAAACAGTGGTGACAAAAGATTCTAGGCCTTACTGACAAATCAAAAACAAACACATCACTGAGTTCAGATGGCATCCACCTAAATGTGAAAATGCTGTCCTTCTAACAAGCATGTGCAACATTTCCCTAAGATCAGCCTCCCTATCAGAGGTCTGGAAAGTGGCTAATGTGGTGCCAGTTTTTAAAAAGGGATCTAGGGGGATTTGAAAAATTACAGGTCAGTTAATTTAGTGTCTGTTTCAGGAAAAGTTCTATGGTGCATTATTAAAGGTAGAATTAGTAAGCAGATGGAAGAACAAATTGCGATGAAGCAAAACCAGTGTGGCTTCTTCAAGGGCGAGTCCTGTCTAACTACCTTTTAGAGTTCTTTACAAGTGTCAGTAAGCATAAGGATAGGCTGTGATCCAGCAGACACTGTGTACTTCAAAAAAAGCCTTTGATAAACCCCTTCAAGACTCACATGGAACATGGAGAAGATCAGTAACAATTTAAAGGACAAGAAGTGGGAAGTAGGAATAAACAGACAGTTCTTACCATGAAGAGATGTAAGGTGTGGAGGTCACCCAAGGTTTTGTGCTGAGACGTGTGCTTTTCAACTTGCTCATAATTCAACCTATAGGTGTGAGATAGCTGGGTTTGCTGATGACACCAAACTGCTCAGGAAGAAGAAGAACAACAACAGTAACAAGAAAAAGGTGGAGAGGAGTGATTGTGAGGAACTCTAAAAAAATCTCTTGAAACTGGGCAAATGAGTGTTTCTGGTCATGAGTCCACCAATGAATGGAAAACACCCCTCTTCCCCAATTTCACCCTTCTGACATTAGCAGGCAACAAATTGTTATTATTTTCCCAGATTAGACCTGTTCAGAAGCATAGCATTTAACATTTGTAACTGAAATAGGGTCACGATCAATGAGACTATAATACAGCATCCTGGGTAGGCTGGCTGTTTGAAGCTTGGAAGATCAAAGTCTCATTTCCCTCATTCAGAACTCAAGAGGCCAAGTTCAATGCAAATTCCACGTTGGAGCATATTTCACTATGGCGTGATCATTCAGGGAAAGGTTGTGCAAGAAATTAAATGTGATAGTGGCAACATTTTTAGAAATAAAAATTCCATTGGTTTGCTTCTCTAAAGGTTCTCTTGTATATTGTTACAGCCATACTGCATATTGTCATTTCTCTCTGTGAAATTAAGAAATAACTTTCTCCCTATACTTCTGTATAGGTTGATACCTAAAGATTTAGTGGTCACTCTTATTGGAAGCCAGAGGGACTATAGCTGAATGGCAGATCACATGCTTTGTATGCTTTGTATGCAAAAGGTCCCAAATTCAGACCCTAGCATCTTCAGATAGGTCAGGTAAAAGTCACCCTGAGCACCATATGTCTCAGGACACACACACCCAGCTCAGGGAACAGTGGGGCCCTGCCTATCCTGATCCCTTGCAAGCCAGGTCACATGTCACCTCAACTAGACCTCTGATCTTAGCATTGTAGTCTTACAGCACTAAGATTGCAGATAATCCTCTGCCTGCTGTTTAATAGTAAACTGGCTGAATTTAACATATCCCTAGTCTTAGCACTGTGGTCCCACAGCACTAAGATGACAGATGAATGTCTGCCTGCTACCTTTTTAAAGAACAGAGGCTTATCCCCAAGCTTAGTACTGTAGGACTGCAATGCTAAGATTAGAGGTAAACCTTTGCTTTGCTCCCAGCTTGAAATTTGTGAAAAATGGCCTGTGGAGGGAGGGCCAGTTCTGTTGCAGATATTAATGTTGCACGACTTGAAGCAATAGGATGTATAAAAACTGACTTATTTTGGAATAAAAATTGTCCAGACCCATAAATATGATTCAAAAGCTTTACTAACCAGAACTTTCTTCATAACAGGTACAAAGACAAATAATGATACATCCAGATAATTCCACAAGACATATACTTGTCAAAGCATAGGTTCATCTTCTTAGTAATATTAGATTACTCCAAACAGACCTGAAATCAAAAGTCTTTCTCTTCCTACAACCTCTATTTGGCTGGAAATGTTATCTCTCCTAGAAAGACCTCATTAGCACATCTTTCTCTCATGTGGCTGGAAACAAAATACCAAAGGCAATTCCCTTCAAAATGGTGATTTGCAGCTAAATACCTTATTCATGTGATCTAAAGATAAACACCACGTGAAAGAACAAATCACATAAAGAGTTAATTATTAACCCATCTAAGTACTTAGAGAGCTCTGCTTTGCTTTAGTATACCCCAATGGAAATTTCCTATGTTAAACCCTTAGCAATACACATACAGGCATTTTCCAGTGTGCAATTAAACAATTACATTTAACAAGTTCCAAATCCGCAGCCTAAAAGAGGGTTCTCAGCTGCTACTCTAACAAGAAAATTATTTTTAGGAAAGGCTGTGCCTGCCACATCATACTGCTTGAAGCAATGAGACGTGATAATTATATAATGAGATGTCCTAATGAGGAACCACCCAGAATATTTCTAAATCTTCCTGGAATTTTCAAAATGACTATCATATCTGTGTGATCAACATACAGTAGCTGTATAGAAGAAATAATGCATTCAGGACCACAAGCACATCTATAATGGCACTGCGATGGAATGGGAGTCAGAGGGAATGTTTATTATCTCAACATGATGAGCCATTCAGCATCTGCAGTCTTTTGCAGAAAGGTATGCAATTTGCAAAGGAAGAGATGTGCAGGGGTCCCAAGTATCATTCAGACCGAATACGCACAACACATTTCTCCCTTTGTGATCTGAAATGGATAATGGTCAATCTTTGGAACATGCCGGGCACAACCCAATTTTAAGTCGCGTTGTTTTTATTTGGAGAAGTGTTTGATTTTTGCCTGTTTTGCATCTTCTGCTATTAGCAAACATTTCTGACACAATCCTCCTAATATTTACTCAAATGTATCTAGGATTATCTTATTTTTCCGTGTATTAGACAAGGTTTTTTTGACTCAAAAATCATGTCAGTCGTCCTATACATGGATGGGGGAGGGAGCTGCGAGCTGGTTAGCGGGTGCGCAACTCCCCCCATGCCGCTGCAGGAGGAGCGCACTCTAGAAAGCTGTGAGCCGCCAGTCAGGTGGTTGGCAGCCCACGCTAGTGGCATGGGGGGAGCGGCTGCCCACTCTACCAACCCCCAGCAACAGCCCTTCTGGAGGGTGATGGCTCACGTGCAATTCCCCCTAAAAAAAGCTCAAAAACATTGGGCCATCTCTCCTCATTTTTTTAAAATTTAGTCCCCCAATATGGGGGTGTCTTATACACAGAAAAGTATGGTAAATTCAAAAGGGCTTACTCCTAGAGAAGTATGTTTGGGGTTGCAGGTGTGCAGCACAATCTTATGCAGGTTTATCCAAATGCAAACCCCACTGTGTTTAATCATAGGTCCTAGTCATGTAGAGTTGGAAGAGAGTTGGATCTAGTCCAACCCCCTGCAATGCAGAAATTACAGCTAAAGGATCCCTGACAGATGGTCATCCACCCTCTGTTTAAAATCCTCCAATGAAAGTTCAATCCTACATGGACAGTGGGAGTTAAGGTCAAATTGCATCCTATGTTAAATAATATGTGCCCTTCCGTTTGTGGAGGCGTCTTTGATCTAGCAGAGGCGTCTACTAATGGGATTTTTTTTTGTCAATTTCCCCTGAAATTCCTGCAGTTATGGAGCTGTCAATTTTTTTGTTAGATTGTTTTTATTAATTTTCCAATAAAAGACATCTAATTAACATATCAAATCATAATCCAATAAAAATAAAAAGGTCGAATTATCTTCCGAATTATAACTGTCAATTTTAGTCCTCTTGCTTGCTGATTTTTCCAATCGCAATTTCAGTTCTCCACATTTTGTAGCAATTGGCAACTTTATTTTAATTTAACTCATCATAAAAATTCACCAGCATTTAATGTGTATTTCTCCGGATGAACACATTCTGATTTACAGTTTTGATTAATATACACATATTTGAAAGCAGTTTCCCCTAATATATGCATTTTTGTGAACATTAGGTGAAGACCTGCGTTACAAAATTCGGATAAGTGTGAATTTTGCAGGACAGTTGTGTTTCACTTCACATATTGCTTTGGAATGTGTGGATTTGATACGTTTTGCTTTAAATGCATGCTGAACAGAACTTCTCCTTCATCCCATCTGAAGCTTCTGAAAATCTACTCCATAAGGTTGGAGGACTGCCTGAAACAGTTTGGAAAATGGGGCGGGGGCTGTAGGAGAAAGGGAATAGGCAAACATCACCTCTGCTCTTCTTCCATCAGCAGAATCCTCCAGGAGATCAGTCTCTCACAAATGGAAGGAAATGATTGGATACAACCAATTTTGGTTTGATAAGTTTTGGGATTGCGAAAAAATGTAAGGATCCTGTTTTCACTGATGTGGATGATTTCCTCCCCCCCCCCCTTTTTAAAAGTGAAACCTTTTATTAAAACATTGGTTTGAAAGCCAAACAGATATAGCAGCTGTGATATGACAAGCCCTCTCATTTGCACACAAAAGCGTTGAATGAATGGAGTGGAACGTTTTTCATATTTAGAACATCAGATGCTACTTTTAAATGTGTAGCCGTGGTGGGGAGAGACATCAATTAGCCCTCCACTCCCTCAGTTTAAAAAAAACAGCTTGCTGTCTTTTCTGCGTGACTTGTGACATGCTGCTATTCAGAAACAAAAGAATACTAAATAATTATTCCATGCAGATATCTTAACTTGCATTTTTTGGGGACTGTGGCCAGTACCTTTGCCAAGCCCTTCTCAGTTACAAAATCTGCCTTCATTTTTTGCTTAATACAGCAAATACTGAAATACAAGCAGCCGCTGAACCCTAACAAATGAATGAATCAAATCAGGTATTTGGTGAGACTAATTGAGGGTTGATAATTCTCTTCAGTGTGGGGAAAGCATTGTGGACCTCAAAGGTCATTTAAGGCCATAGAAGGCAACTGCCAGGACCCTATATCCCAACATCAGTACCTGAGTTGGCTGCAAATCACGTATCATATATACGTGCAATTTGCCTCATGTCAACTGCACAGTTTGGAAAGAGCACAGCTGTCCTTAAGTTCACCTGAACCTGCTGCAATAATGTTTCTCTACAAAATCCAAGCAGAAAAGAACTCTTTAGCATCAGAGGCAAGGAAGGTATTATTCTCTCTCCCTCTCCCTCTCTTTCTCTTCAACAGGTACATCCATAAACAAGTGGAACCTTGATAAATAAAAGGATTCTTTACTTTATTCTGTTTCTTCCCCATCTTTTACCCTAAGGTCCCAGGGTGGGTTAGAAACAATCAAAACAGTTCCATGCATTCAACAATTAGAAACATTTCCATATATGAAATCAATGCAAACATTTAAAAATAATAAAATATAGACACAGTTCAAAATAGTTCCAATACAGATGCAGACTGCAATAAATGTGGAACTCTATGTTTTCCAAGCAGCTGGGTCTGACCCCCCCCCCCCCAGAATACTACATTCCATTCCCCTTCCCCCAGACACCCATCCCCTGCAATAGGCCAGTGAGTGTTGCCCTATTCTCATTTGGCTGGTTTTGGGGGTTATGGGACTGCCCCCTTTGATCCCCCCATTTTTGTACTTCTATAAACGTTGGGGTTCCTCACAGGATGCTGCAACAGTCCTTTTGCTTCTTAGTGGCTACATTTCCATTCACACCTGAATTCACTGCAAGAGGGAGTAATTGCATGGTATCATTAATGAACTTGGTGCTTCACAAAGTAGCATATGCCAAGTAGTCAAGTCCCTACCTTGCAGAACTTGCAATTTTATAGAAATATCATTTCCCACAAAGCCCTGTTAATGACCCTTTCCTCATGCAACAAAACAGAAGGGTGGTTGCATGAGATACAGGAATGTAAACTCACATAGGCTATCCATTCTTGGTCGCGTCAGCAGATGAACTGCAGTGTGCTCATTTACCAATGGGAGCCTTTGGGTTTTGGACCGGAGTGGGAGAGCTGTGGTCCTCTAGAAGTTGCTGGACTACAACTTCCATCATCATTCTCTGTGTTTGGTTGGGGCTGGTGAGAGTTGAAGTTCAGCGACATCTGGGGTGCCTTGGGCTCCCTATTCCCAGAGAAGGCTCAAAGGCAAGTTCTCAAGATCCATGGTGTATTGAACAGGAGGGCCATAAGCCCTCCCCTGTTCCCACAGAAAGCTAATTAGAAACACTCTTTCAGATAATGGGCCTTGAACAGTGGTACCTCAGGTTACATATGCTTCAGGTTACATACACTTCAGGTTACAGACTCCGCTAACCCAGAAATAGTGTTTCAGGTTAAGAACTTTGCTTCAGGATAAGAACAGAAATCGGGCTCCGGCAGCGCGACAGCAGCAGGAGACCCCATTAGCTAAAGTGGTGCTTCAGGTTAAGAACAGTTTCAGGTTAAGTACGGACCTCCGGAACGAATTAAGTACTTAACCTGAGGTACCACTGTACTGGCAATCACTTCTGAGGACTAGCATGCACATTCCCAGAATAGTATGGTAGATCCTATGTTTGGTGATTAATTTGGGGTGAGGAGAAACCCAGAAGTGCAATTCCAAACAAGAGCAGCATTCTTAATATGGCAGAGTGTTTGCCTGCTTCAGAGTTGCTTTGCTAGTTAAGGAGGTTTTCAGGCTTTCTCCTTAGCTGCTATAAAAAGTACGAAATTCAAAGGAAGCAATAGCCTAATGAGAATATTGTACACTTTGGAGTGTTTTCATGTTTTAAAAGTACAACACTTTTACCATGAAGAGGGACACCGGGGGGGGGGGGCAGGGAAAGAAAGGTTTATCTCATCCCTAAATTGAAATCTTAATAGGCTTCTCAATAAGGCCTATTCAATATGTTTTCCATACAAAAAGATCCCCCGATGATTGAATTTTCAAGTGCTGTTTAAGGAAGACTTGTTCAGAGGGAAGCATCTTGCCATTCCTGAGAGGGCATTAATGAATGGTTGTAATAATGGATTAGGTCAAAACACTTCAATGATATATTTTTAATCTCCTTTCTAAGTACTGTGGCTATGTTAAAACCCACATCAAGGCCAAATGTCTTGACGATGCTCAATGTCTTAATGATGGATGAATCAGACTATTCTTCATCCCTGTCTCCATGTGTTCATTTATAAGTCCATTCTGTCCTGTTTCTGCATCAACCTGCCATGCTTCAATATGCATTTTCTTACACAATAATATTTAAATATGCATTTTGTCCCAGTGTACTCCTGGTACATTGGGGGAGAAATCTGATTAAGTGCACATGTTAAAATAACCTAATTAATGCACACTTTCCAAAACAATACATGAGCTGAAACACAGCCAGCCTTCCTAGCCTTGCCAAAGTAGTTCATGTGCTGGTTACTTCAGGACTGGGTTATTGCCATATGTGCTGTATGTGGGGCTTCTCTGATTCTGCAGTCAGTGCAGAACGCTGCAGTACGACTGCTGACAGGAGTGAGGCCTTGTGCTCAGAGATCTGTGCTGCTTGCCGATTTGCTACTGGGCCAAGTTCAAGGTAGTACTATTAGCATGTGAAGCCCTTAACAACTTGGGACCAGTTTATCTACAAGATCACCTTACGCGGTGCTCTTTTCCTAGAAAAAACAGTGTCAGTAATCACCACAATCCTCTCCACCTTTTCTCTCATTCTCTCCTGTTCCCCTTCAATTAATTAAAGCTCCACTTTGTGCGACCCTGCCCCTTCTTCAACCTCTCCCCCACCTTGCCCCATCTGCTCTTCACACCCACCCAGCATCCCACCCTCCCAATTCTCCTTCTCCTCTTTTCCTCTCCTCCCAGCCATCACCTGCAGCATCCACGCTCACGCAGCCACAGAACGGAGGACTGCGGTGCTAGCAGCAGAGGCTGCCTCCCCCCCCTTCTCTCTCTCTTTCTTTCCCTCCCTTCCCACATACATGGAAAGAATGAGCAGAGGCAAAAGGGAAGCAGTGTTTCCGCTTGCCCGGCTGCTCGCAGTACACAAGGCAGCAGATAGCGGCACATCCAGGGGGGAGCATGCATTGTGAGGCAGCTGAGGGAGAGTGCTGCAACCTGTTGACTGAGAGTGGCAACTACAGCCCCAAACAAGGGCCTTGTTTTTCTCGCCACCATCTCAGCCTCCTGCTTTTCACAACCTGAAGTGAAGGACATGAGGCAGGAGTTGATAATGCAGGTGAGCTGTGCACAAGCAAGCTGCCAGCTAGCTCTGCAGAGGCTCCTTTTATTGACACAGTATGCAAACCAAGGCAGGTACATTTTGGGCTGTGACCATATTCCAGTCCCGAGATCGTGGGGTGATACAAAGTTATTTTGGCACCTGTTTCCACAGTGTCATTTTCCCCTTGCACAATGTATGGCGAAGGAGACAAAGGTCTCAGAGACAAAGGTCACAGACAGGACACGGCAGACTACAGAGACCGTAAAAAGTTAGACAGAGGGCAAGATGTTCAGACAGCTGTGGCTTTATTTGTGAAGGGGAGCGTGCTCCGCACCCCAAGGTCATGCATGCAGACAGCTGAGGCTGTCCATGGGCGGGAGTGTGTTCCACAATCCAGTGATCATTCCTACAACAACCTCCCTTTTAAACATGGTTGCTTGCTTGCTCTCCCCACCCTCTATTTACCTTATTGCAAGATTTGGGGGGGGAGGGGAAGGTGACAGTACTGTGTACCATTGAGTACCACCAGAAAAAAGCACGTGTGCCCACTCGACTGTTTAGATCTGCAGAATTGGCACAACTACAGGGGCCACATAATACCGATCCCCAAGTCTATAATAACTTTTTAACTCGCTGCCTTTTGAGATCATGGAGGTGCCTTCACAGTATTCTTTCTGGTGCCTGCTAAAAGCATTCCTGTTTAGACAAGCCTACCAGATGCTCAGAAAGCTGAGGTGATTTTAAACTGTTTTAGTGTTGTAACTTTTGAATATTTTGTTTAAACAATCGAGTGATGTATACATTATGTGAAATAAATGAATAAGCAAAGTTTGCAGTTCTCTGTATTTTCGCATTCAATTTCTCCCGACAAATAAATGTGTACAAAATTCATATACTGGGGTAAACTCCCAGTACGTTTCCGAGCACAATTCAAAGTGTTGGTGCTGACCTTTAAAGCCCTAAATGGCATCGGCCCAGTATCCTGAAGGAGCATCTCCACCCCCATTGTTCAGCCTGGACACTGAGGTCCAGCTCCGAGGGTCTTCTGGCAGTTCCCTCCCTGTGAGAAGTGAAGTTGTAGGGAACCAGGTAAAGGGCCTTCTCGGTAGTGGTGCCTGCCCTGTGGAATGCCCTCCCATCAGATGTCAAGGTAATAAACAACTATCTGACTTTTAGAAGACATCTGAAGGCAGCCCTGTTTAGGGAAGTTTTTAATGTTTGATGTTTTAGTCTGTTTTTAATATCCTGTTGGGAGCTGCCCAGAGTGGCTGGGGAAACCCAGCCAGATGGGCGGGGTATATTTTATTTTATTTTATTTTATTTCTTCTTCTTCTCCTCCTCCTCCTCCTCCTCCTCCTTCTTCTTCTTCTTCAACTGTACATAAAAATGCATATATTAGTGAAAATAATGTCCATACCCCCTAATACAGAAGCTGCAGCATACAGTCCACAGCAGCTTACCAGACTTAGACTCTGAGATCCTCAGCTCACGTTGTAAAGTACCTGACTTCAGTGCCTTTCAAAAATGTATCCCCTTTGGGAATCGATAGAAAATTGCACTTCTCGAACCATTAGCTTTAAGGCATCATCATTAACTTCCGTTGGCTTCCTCTACAGTAAGTGCTTGGGGGGAGAAGGCCTTCAGCCTGACCTCAATAGATAATGCTTTGTTCTGCGTTCAGTTCTTTTCTCTCTCTCTCCCTGCCACCCTGCCCCATTTCTGTAATAGTTCTGCCCCACAACCCCATTCACTATTACATTAATGGCTGGCTCTTCGCTCCTGATAAAATGGAGCACTCTTAATTTAGTGCAGTGGGAGAACGCCGAGTTCGAGCTTGTAACTGCATCAGATTAAAATAATTTCTCTTATTCTCTGGACAATTCTTGGGCAGAGGTTGTGCTGAAATAACTGAGATGCTTAAATTGCTTATGATTGGTTAGTATCGCGAAACCCCTGAAGTCTCAGACAAAAAGCTTCTAGCATGGGGAAAAGTATCATGTAGCAAGTTATCCATTGACCTTTCTTTGAAGGACTGAGTCACTGCAGCACATTAATGAGAGAGTTGGGGCTTGGTTTCAATGATAAGAAAACAATTATGATTATTCAGAAGCAGCAGAACACCGTCCATTTTATTTTCTCAGAATTTGATGGCATGTTATAGAGATGGATATTAATTTTATAGGTTTGCCGAAGTATTGGACCTCATTCAGAGCTCCACAAACATGTGGAGGGATAGGGGAAATTTAATTCAGCAATCAAAGCCTGCTATTATTGTTATTATTATTATTTATTAAATTTGTTGGTCTCTTTATCTTGCCCAAGGCTGTCCACAGCAACTTACAACCAATCAATCAATCAACCAACCAACCAACCAACCCCGAACACCTCACATAGATACAATTAAAACCAAGTGGGAGGAAACTACATTAAAAACACTCCTACCACTTCTAAAATGCCACAGGTGGTTAAAGACCAAAGGCCTGGTTATAGAAGAAAGATTTTGCCTGGTGCCTAAAGTTATATAATGATGGTGTCAGGCGATCCTCCTTGGAGAGAGAATTCCACAAAGAGGGAGCCACCACAGAAAAGGCCTGTTCTCATGCTGCCACCCTGGTAGTAATACCATCATCAAACCTTTTATTGGCATCACATCCAAAAATCCAAAACAAATCAATACAGAATTACCACTTCTCCAGTGGCACAAACATTTGCTAAAAGAAAGGAGGCAGAATAGTCTATTGTCACATCTCTAGGTCTCCAGGGAGATCAGATGTCTGCAGTGTATTTCGAAAAGCCAAATAGAGATATTTAGCCACTAACTTGATGAGCTCCTGATCATTCCCCAGTAATAGAAAATGTATGACCTCCAACTCTGGTTTTCATTTGGGGATGCAGAGTTGATCTAGAAATTGCTGATGGAGATCAGCATATAGTTTACAATTAAGAACCATGTGTGTAAGTGTTTCCACCAGGTATCCTTCACATGGGCAAGTTCTTTTTCCTTCCACCCTGCCTGAGAACCTTCCCCAAAAGAGGTTTGATGGATTTGAGTTAAACCTGGCCAGCGAAAATGCCCTCCTTTCTTGAGGGTTAAACAGTGGTTAGTTTCATGTGCCCAAGAAAGTTGAAAATAAAGAGGGGAACATGTTTTCTCTGCTGCTACTGTTAATTCCTGGCACTCAATACCCCACAACCTAGTTTTTATTATAGCCTTGGCAGATGGTAGGGACATCGATCGCAAAAGTTCCACCGACAGCCCGAGTTACTGTACCTTCTTGTTAAACTGTTGTAGCCCTGGGGAAAGAAAGGGGTCTAACAAAACTTTGCTGAGGAGAGGATCTTTATCTGACGTAAGGCAGATGTTTAACCAGCAGAGAAGAAATCTCACCCAGGCGACAGTCTCTGGTAGTAATATGCATTCCACCAGATTACCCTTTCCCAATCTGGTGTTCACATTCTCCAGCTTGTTTTCTTCATCCAAGGGGGAGTTCAGTTAGTAGAGCATGAGACTCAGGGTCAAGGGTTCAAGCCCTACGTTGGGCAAAAAAAATCCTGCTTTGCAGGGGCTTGGACTGGACTCTACTTAGAATCTTAAGATTCTAAGATTTTACAATGTTTTTAACTTCAACCCTGACACAACTATGACAGCTGGAGAAGTGGCAGAGGAAGGGGGTGTGGGGGGTGCGGTTAACCCCGGGTGTCTTCACTGGGGTGTGTGTGACAAAATGAGTTGTTTTTTTAATTAAAAAAATTGGGCTCACGAAACTTTTTAGGAGTGATGTGGTGGCTTAGATGCCTGCAGCTTGTACACTGCCTGAAACAGCAGTGTGGGAATTGTGTATGCCTACTGCCTCTCCCTCAGCCGCCCTATAGCTGAGGAGGTGGCAGCGGAGAGGCTCCAAGCATCGGCGAGGCTTGCCCCACCCCCATGGGTGGATAACCCCACCCCCGGCTGCAGGACACCTCCCTGCACCAGGCACCCAAGCAGCTAGCTACGCCACTGAGCTGGAGCTGCTGGGAATTGTGGAAGGCTGAAATAAACCCTGAAGTGTTTGCTGTGTTCCTTCCCTGCTTTCCCCTCCCTTTCTGTTGCTCACATGGTATTGTTTCCTGTTCCCCATAGGTTACCAAGATGCTGGCTGTGGTTGTAATCCTCTTTGCATTTTTGTGGATGCCCTACAGGACCCTGGTGGTTATCAACTCTTTCCTGTCTCACCCTTTCCAAGAAAATTGGTTCCTGCTCTTCTGCAGGATCTGCATTTACCTAAACAGTGCTATCAACCCTGTGATTTACAACCTCATGTCCCAAAAATTCAGAGCAGCCTTCAAGAAACTCTGCAAATGCCAGCAGAAGCAGTCGGAGAAGCCCAACAACTACAGCGTGGCCCTAAACTACAGCGTCATCAAGGAGACAGACCATTTCCACACTGAGCTAGAAGACATCACCGTCACAGACGCTTATCTGTCATCCACCAAAGTGTCTTTCGATGATACCTGTGTGTCTTCTGAGGTAAAGAAGCACTACAAAGCTTTAAATGTGTCCTTCATCTTAAGGTTCATGAAAAAGGTGTAACTGCAGAAGGTTTTTTGACAGAGGTAGAATTGATGACTAGAAGCCAAAATCCAGGCCTATTGTGTCTTTAATAAAGGGATGGGGATAGTGTGGCCCTCCAGGTATTATTGGACTACATCTCCCATTACCCCATATCCATTGTTTATGCTGGCAGGGGCCAAAGGGCATTGGAATCCAACAACAATTGCATGGCCATAGATTCCCCATTCTTGCTTAACCCAATACACATAGAATAATAGAATTGTAGAGTTGGAATATGCAGTTGTCCCATAAAGGGATCGAACCTGCAACCTTGGCATTATCAGCACCATGCTGTAACCAACTGAGCTATCCAGGGGGCTGCTAACATATTTAACAACATTTTGATCCACAGATCACCTTTGTAACTCACATTTCTTCATGATGGAGCTCAGAGCAGTTTTCTGTCCAGATGCTGGCTGGACTTTGTATCAACAAATTGGATTTCAAAGGAAATTAGATAAAGCATGGAGAATAAGGCTGTGGATGACTTGGTGGCTACGGGTCTCTGGATACCATTCACTGGGGAACGACAGAGAAGGATGTCACCCTCCTGTGCTGCTTGTGGGTGTTTCTTAGGCATTGGGTTGGGCATTGAAGGAAATTAGGGTGGTGGACTAGATAGACCTTTGACATGATTTGTGCTTACGTTCAGTGACCTCAGGAAGTCGATAGCCGCAAACTGGAGACCACAGTCTGTGTTGACAAAGTGACTTCCACTTGTGCAAAATGCTCTCTGGATCCCACTCATCGTTTATTATTTCATTGGAGCGTTTTGAAGTACAGTGGTACCTCGGGTTAAGTACTTAATTCGTTCCAGTGGTCCATTCTTAACCTGAAACTGTTCTTAACCTGAAGCACCACTTTAGCTAATGGGGCCTTCTGCTGCTGCCATGCCGCCAGATCACAATTTCTGTTCTCATCCTGAAACAAAGTTCTTAACCTGAAGCACTATTTCTGGGTTAGCGGAGTCTGTAACCTGAAGTGTATGTAACCTGAAGCGTATGTAACCTGAGGTACCATTGTAATGGTCTGTGTTAATCCACTCCAGAGCAATTACAAAAGCCTGGTTGTCAAGTGGCAACAGAAAGAGCTACTTCATGCATCAATTCAGCATTCCTGTGTATTTTATTCTTCTCCTTTTAAAAAAAACAAACTGTGAAAGTTGGTCTGTCAAGAGGTAGGACACGATGGGTCTCATTTGCATGACTTGTTTCCCCTCCTTGCTGCACACACCTCTGACATTTCAGGTGACTCATTATTTCAATTTCTTCTTTCAGGTGCTGTGACGCTGGAGCCTGCATCTCCTCTGTCTCTCTTACTTTATTTGATCTTGCAGAGCCACCCAGTTCTGAACCAATCTGGTTGTTTTCTAGTTATATTTGATGTGACCAAGCTTGATATTACAAATGCTGACCCTGTTCACAGCACAGGGAAGCTGCTTCGTTTCATTAAACTATGCTTGCTGTATGGAAACTAAGAGGCAAATGGCAGAAGTGTGTGCATTGTTACACATTCCTTTCTAAAACATGTGCTATGAAGCGAAAGCTGCCCAACCAATTATCCAGGGCAGGACTCCCCAAACTTGCATCCCAACGTGTTTTTGGACTACAACTCCCAGGTGCTGGGAGTTGTTAGGATACCCCCATTCCCCTCCCAGAGATACAATACCAAAAATGGCATTTGTTCCTCTTCCTGATGCAGCTGCCCACCCTCTATCCCCCATGATGGCTCACAAGGCACAGCAGTTTTCTGCCCCCTTTTCCCCACAGATGTGTTTCCTGCTGGTGGAAGGAAGCTGTGCATTATGGGTATGGAGCCAGCTCCACACAGGTTTCATATAGATAAGCCTACACATCAACACACTTGGGAGATAATATGGCTGTTCCTTCAGAGTAAGTAACTCAGGGCAAACAGCTCTGCAGAACCAGAGGAAAGGAATGTGTTTGACAGAGAAGCAAACATTTACACTCTAGCAGTAAGCTCCTTTTCCAGGCTTAAAATGTACATAGCAGCAGTGCTCTCTTGGGTTTTAATATACCAGTCTGGCCGACCGCTACTGTTGCTTGCCTCATATGCAACTGTAGTTTAAAATGATTAAACTGTAATTACAGAGGGATCTTGAGAGCAAAGTGAGGGGAATAGTTTTTCATTCCATAGCAAATAGTAAAATTAAAATTTATGAGCAATGTTATATTCAGCTGTACCTTGGATCTCAAACGCCTTGGCTCCCGAACAAATCGGCCCCTGAATGATCAAAACTCAGAAGTGAGTGTTCCGGTTTTTGAAATATTTTTGGAAGCTGCACTTTGGTTTCTGAACGTTTTGGCAGTCGAACAGACTTCCGGAACTGATTCCGTTTGTCTTCCAAGGTACAACTGTATATATATGTATGCTTCCTCTGTGAAGGACCTGTTACTCTCTTAGCATTCTCACACTAACCCAATTCAAGAATTCGCTCTGTGAAATTCAGCTCCCATTCTTCTGGGGCCTCCTTGTCATCTTGGCATTCTGTTTCATGATTCCCTTCTCCCATAGCTTCTCTGCATATAGTCCCTTGTCCAAGTATTAGGATAGAACCACTTGACACTCCCTTCTCTTGGTCTTATTTCTGCAGCATCCTAACTCCTCTCTTTCTTTCCTGCTGGACTATCTGACTCACCCATGATCATTGTCAGCATGCAGCCTACTCTGCCCCAGCCCCAGCCCCACCATGAGGGAGAATCATATCATTGGAAGTTGCACTGGAGGCCATCTAACACAAGAAAAGCCTGCCGGATTGGGCCAAGGGCTCTTCAGCATCCTGTTCTCACAGTGGCCAACTGGATGCCTGTGGGAAGCCCGGAAGCAGGACCTGAGTGCAACAGCACTGTGCCCTCATGTTGTTTCCAGCAATTGGCATTCAGAAACATACTGCTTCTGACCATGGAGGCAGAACACAGCCAAATATAGCCCTATCCTACATGGATTTGTTTAATCCTCTTTTAAAGCCATCCATGTTGGTGGCCACAATGAGAGGAGGATGCTGAACTAGGTTGGCTATTGGTCTGATCCAGCAAGCTCTTAACATTCTACCATTCTGGTACCACAATTTTTCACTAGTTCAGACCATTGCTTCATCTAGCTCAGTATTGTCTACACTGACTGACAGCTAGGGTTTCAGACATGGGTCTGTTCTAGTCCTATCTGGTGAAGCGAAGGATTGAACCTGGGCCTCTTTGCATGCAAAGCATGTTCTCTACCGCTGAGCTACAGTCTGACCCCTATTTGGTCCCTGAAAAACAGGCCTTGTCTCTTTCCACACCACTCAACAGTATTTGTCACCATGGTCAGTCAACGTTTTATGAATTATCCTTCACCTTCATAATTTTGGATATTTGTGAATATTCCATAGCATGCAGCTTGTTCACCAATGTATGGTGGGAGGGTTAGCTATTTTTAGCAGATGGATTTTGCCATAAAATTACAGGCAGAATCCCCTGCCCCCACAGTCTCATTCTCTCTTTGTCACATGCTCTTTAAAAAGATTGATAGTGGAGAAATTGAGAGAACGAGAATCAAAGAGTGAACTTGAATCACAGACCAGTTTGCACAGCCTCAAAGTAGCATTATTCAGATTATTATTTTTAATATTATTACATTGTACTCCGGGCCCTTTGTGGCATAGAATATAATTTGGGTTCCAGTGAAATAGACAATACTGAGACGAGAAAGGCACTTTTCCAACAAAAGGCTCCGAGATGTTTTTTCGGGCTGCGGGCCCTTGAGCAGCTTTTAAAATGAAAATTAAATGGCGGAAGCCACTCTTGACTTCCTCTCAACTCAGCCAAAATTAGCTAGCTACAAGCACATTAGCGCAAATACTTATGTGTGCTGTTAACTGTGTGTGTTACGTCAAGAAATAATTGTGCGAAGTGGGACTCAAATGAGCCTGAGAGCAGAATGCCAACCCATTCTCAGAAATCACTCACGAGAAATGTTCCAAAGAGAACTGACGATCCTAAATCTTTCTAAAGCAAATATGGGGAACTGGATCTGGAATCATCTACCCCACAGGTCACGGACCAAGTTTAACAGGGTCCACACACCTCACAATTGCTTATGATCCCCCTCCCATAGGTCTTTGCAGAGTGCTTTGCAGAGTGTTCCACAAGACCCGCTTGAGAAGGCAGCACTTTGAAAGGGGCTTCTCTTGAATGCCAGGTCTTCCTAAGCCTCTTTCAAAGTGGTATAGAGCTCAGTGCTTTGCAAGGGGCCTGCAAGGTTCAACAAGCTCACCATTTTGAGAACCTGTGTCTGGAAACCAGGATATCTAAGTCGTTACCAGAAATAGATGCATACATCCATATAGTGCATTGTTTTGAAAACTTGAATCATATTTTCTATGCGGTGACTTTGCCATATAAATATTACATGGTGAACATTTTTGTTTGAATGTGGCTTGCATATAAGTGGAAACAGAATTAATTAGGTATGCAAAACTGCAGACAACTTTGCATATGAAGCATTACCATAATATCATGATTTATCGCTAGGTGTGCAAAGCTCATTCCGAAGTACAGAAGAATATATTGCCCTTTGAATTTTCCCCCAAACCTGATGTGATTAAATATAACATGCATTTCAAATTCATGAATCTCATTTTCATAGTTCAAGCATTGTGAAAGTGTCTGTTGGAAAACATCTCTGAGCTTGAACTAAATATTTTTATTCTTGTATTTGTGTTTCTGTTGCTGGGATTATGTGTTTAAGTGTGTACAGAATTTTGTAAGGTCTGAAGAAGTGCATTTTACTGCCCGCTTTTTATTTATAATATTGTATATTGTATTGTTTCTAGAAGGAATCATCTGCTCAGTTACTGTTATGAGACCTAATTTTGAGGAAAGTATTTTTGAGTGGTGACTTTGTATTTATTGATCTAGACCAGGGTAGCCAACATAGTGACCACCAGATGTTGCTGGAATACAGCTCCAATCATCTGTGACCATTGGCCATGCTGGCTGAGGCTGATGGGATATTGTAGTCCAACAGAATCCAGAGGGCACTTCCTTGGTTACCTCTGAGCTAGAGAGGATGAAATCAATTTAAGAAAGAACAGTATGGTGATACCTGTTGTCAGTATGCTCAGTAATGGGAGCTGCATGATGCCAATTTACCTTTCATGGCTCCATGAATACAAAAATGTAAATAAACTTTCTGATGTGGAAAACCACCCGGTGTTTCTCTGATCAGCGATATAAAAAAGACAGCCAAATTCTTGAACGATTCTGCTGGTGGCTGGAGTACTTTATCACTGTCAATTAGGGATGTCAGAGAATTGCGACGGAGATGTAAATGGACTCGGAAATCATTGACGTTTGCTTATTCATCTGATGTCTCAAATGGAAATCACTCCAGTGAATATTATCTGCAAACTTTGATGGGTCCCCCCACCTATTTGCATTAAGTTTGCTTTGCCCTTAAATGAACGGCTTTTGCATTGGAATGAACATTGTGGAATAATGTAATAACAAAGTAATCAATATCACAGATAATTATGAAAAACTCTGCCATTCTGGACAGCAAGATGAATATTGTAGGTTTTTTTTTTGTTGGAAGCCGAACTACGTTGGAACAGAAACAGCACTACATGAGACAAATGTGCACTGGAACAGGAATCAATGCTTCTTATTTCCATACTGTCAGTGATCTATAATTATATTGCCATTTAACTTTTGGGATACTCGAGAAATGGGCATTCACAGTGCATTGCTAGGCATGTTGTATTCAGAAGGAAATCCCATTGATTTCAATGGTGCTTATATCCAGGTAAAAAACTAAAAACATGTTTGGATTCCAGGAGAACAACCACTGCACAGGCCCCTACTGACTACATAGCTACACCACACAGAAGATTATCTTGTTCTCTGGGGAAGGGGGACCATTTTAATGTTTAATATTTTCTCCATTTCCGAACCCATTAATTGCTATTTTTCCCCAGGTGGCAGTCACATACTGACAGAGAGAGATACCACAATTCAATATAGCCTGTCTGATGTGCTACACGATCCTATCACTGATAGCAAACAATCCTAGAAAGGGGAGGGGAGAGAGAATTAGTTTCCAAATCAGTCACTTGGGTGATTCTAGTCAGTTAGGAATCCATATAATGAAAGGATTATGTCATATTATATAGCCAAGCTAATAGGGTTACATGGTGATGGCACTCATAGCAAACATATCAATTAAGAGAGGGAGAGTTCCAGGATCAGTCTCACTGATGATTCTAGCCAGTTAGCAATCACATTATGAAAGGATGATGTCACACCACAACATCTGACTTAGCCACGTGATGAAGTCATTCACAGTAAACAAACAAATTGAAAGAAACTGCAAGAGAGTGCTCTTTCTGGATCATCCATATGGAATCATGTAGTGGAATGACAGCATAGCACTACACAATCAGTTTGATGTGGGTACATGGTTACATCACAGATGGCAAAAGAAATGCAATGAGTGCAAGAGAGCTAGAAACGTGAATGTATGCAAACTGGTGAATTGTGAAAAATCATGTACACATTATGAATGCTTGCCACCACTGCTATAGATCTCTTAGCTGATCATTAACAGGATAGAAACTGACTGTTAGCAAGGAGGGAAAATTAAAGTGAAAGGACTGTAATGCAGTATCCTGCCTCTATTTGTCCATATCTCACACTGTTACTGCACATGGTGCATAGCACAGCTGGTTGGGTGAAGAAATGCAATCCTAAATTCCTTCAGTGCATCCTGAACAAGAAACAGGCTGTTATCAACATTCTTGCTCCAGTGAGAAAACACACGCAGAATGTTCTTTGATGGATGCCAGGATTTTATTCTTTGTGACAAGAAGCTTTGTCATGGCTCTAATTAAGAAGCAATCAAATAAATCTCTCTCTAGCTCTCTCTTCCACTTTAGCTCCAGAATGAAAACTGTGAGAACTGTGATGAGAACCAAGGCAAAGTCAGACAGTAGGGCCAAGGGCCAAATTTACCCAGCAGTGATCGCTATTTGGCCCAGGAGGCCATTTCTCATAATCCAAATCCACCAGCCCCACACATGATGTCATATTTGATGTCACGTATGGGGCAGGTTCCAATGTGCCTATAAAGGAACAATCAGGAGCTTAAAACTGAGCTCCCAATTGCTCCAAAAGCAGGAAACAGTTTGCATTGAAACAGCTACTGAAATAGCAGTGGTCAGTGGCATAGCGTGGGTTGCCAGCACCTGGGGCTGTGCAGAGTGGGGTGGGTGGAAGGGAAATGGATGGAGTATGCATGCATGTTCAACTGCCTAATGGCGTCCACGTCATCTAGGATATTGTGGCCGCAGAGATAAGAAAATAAGAGTTGTTCTGTTGTCTAGAGAGGTCACTTCCTGGTTCGCACAGAGAAGTTGTTTCCAATGGAGCCCAGTGATGGAAGTAGGCAGATGGAGAGAGATAAAGATCTGCCCCACCCCAGGCTACAAAGTTTCTCCACACATGCAGTATGTCTCAGAGGGACACGATACAACATGTTCCAGCCCTTATTCACACAGTTCTTTAATGCTATCTTTCTGCACATACTTATATGAAGGAGCGTCTCCACTCCCATCGTTCTGCCCGGACACTGAGGTCCAGTGCCGCGGGCCCTCTGGTGGTTCCCTCACTGTGAGAAGCCAAGTTACAGGAAACCAGGCAGAGGGCCTTCTCGGTAGTGGCACCCGCCCTGTAGAACGCCCTCCCACCAGATGTCAAAGAGAACAACAACTACCAGACTTTTAGAAGACATCTGAAGGCAGCCCTGTTTAGGGAAGCTTTTAATGTTTGATGTATTATAGTATTTAAATATTTTTTTTGGAAGCCGCCCAGAGTGGCTGGGGAAGCCCAGCCAGATGGGCGGGGTATAAATAAATTATTATTATTATTATTATTATTATTATTATTATTATTATTATTATTATTATTACTGCCTTATAATGAGTCAGCCCACTGGCCCCTCTGCATCAGCATTATCAACACAGATAGGCAGTGGGTCTCCAAGGTTTCAGGCAGGAATCCTTCCCATCAGTCAGAGGCAGCGATGCTTCTGATTACCAGTTGCTGGAAACCAAAGGAGGGAAGATTATTCCTTTGCTTGAATCCTGCTTCTAGGCTTCCCACAGGCATCTGGTTGGCCACTGTGAGAACAGGATGCTGGACTAGATGGGCCACTGGCCTGATCCAACCATAGCTGTCAACTTTTCCCTTCTCTTGTTAGGAATCCTATTCGGAATAAGGGAATTTCCCTTAAAAAAAGGGGAAACGTTGAAAGCTATGGATCCAACTGGTTCTTCTTATGTTCTTATGCTCTTTGTAGAGGAGGCTACCTTCCAGCTGCACAAAAGTCAGAGATTTACACACAATCCTAGTGATGCACATTTCCCCCAGGCATCAACACAGCTGAAGAACATACTGAATCCTGGTCAAAGCGCTACAGAGTGAGGGCCAATTACAAGGATGGCTTACGGAGAAGTCTGGGGTGGTCTAGGAAGGAGCCCATCGCTTGAAGAAGGTCTTGAGCAGGGGTCAGCAAACTTTTTCAACAGGGGGCTGGTCCACTGTCCCTCAGACCTTGTGGTGGGCCAGACTATATTTTGAAGGAAAAAAATGAATAAATTCCTATGCCCCACAAATAACCCAGAGATGCATTTTAAATAAAAGGACACGATCTATTCATGTACAAACACACTGATTCCTGGACCATCCGTGAGCTGGATTTAGAAGGCGATTGGGCCGGATCCGGCCCCTGGGCCTTAGTTTGCCTACCTATGGTCTTGAGAGTTGGATAAAGAAGCCTGAAAGAGAAGGCCTGAGTTTCCCCACCCACGGTCCACAGGCTTGGTAATTTTTTCCCACATGGATGGATGCTTCCACATAAGCCTGATGGAACAGCTTAGGAAAATTATGTGTGGAAACAGGAATGAACATTATAAAGACATTAATCCTTATTGGGTTGCTGAGGAGACTGTGAAGGAGGAGGGGGATCATGATAATGTTTAGTTATCTACTTTTTACATTTAAAAAAAATCTCCACACAGACTGCAATTTCCATTGTAAGGAGGAGAAGATGCTTGCATGACAGTGCTTCATAGATTGCACACAGTCTTCTATAATGATCTCCTTGCTTTCTGGTGGATATTAGATGCATATAACGCTGATATCTGGCTGTATTTTATTTTTATTGTGTTTTTTAAAAATAAATTATTTGTTAATACATTTATGCTCACCATTCTGCTCAGGAATTCAAGGTGGTGTAACATGGTTCTCCCCAACAAGTCTGTGAGGTAGGTTAGGCTGAGAGACAGTCACCGACTGGCCCAAAGTCTCCCGGTGACTTTCATGACAGAACGGGGCTTTGAACCCTGGTCTCTCAGGTCCCAGCCCAGTACTCTAAGCACTGCAGCACACTCGCTATATGAAGGCAAACTATCATCTTGCTGGTCACTTACTCCCCATGTGTTTGATAATAAAGACTCTGCCATGCTAAAAAAATAAATAAATCATTTTTATTTACAAACAGGTGGCATTGTCCAGAGAGAATGATAAAAGCTGTGATATCTCAGTAGCATCGAGAGAAGATGCTTGAAGAAGAATTTCTGTGTTTTGATGCTGCCATTCAGCCGTCTTAGCCCAATAAAATGTTCCTTGTGAATTTTGTTCCTGTTTTTATTAGCAATTCTTCAAAACGCCAATGCCTCTCATACTCCAGTTTCTAAATTATTATTCTAAATAATTATTCCAAATTATTAATGGGCCTCAGATGGGCACAGATGTTTTATAATAAACTTAACTGAAAGCTTTAGCCTTCAAGGGCACAAATTTGCATTAAAAACAATTAATTTTAATGTGAGAAGAATGTCCTATTTTCCTGTCAGCATGATCTGCTTTGAGGTGCTATTTGTTTCAAGCAAGAGTCTTTGGGAGTCATCCATCCCCCTGTTTTTAATGATCTTGGATTGTATTATGTGGATAAAAGCAATGACTGATGCATGAGACATTTATATAATGGGTAAATTCCTGAATCAGTTAAATCCAGCATTCACTTGTATTAAAGCTACAACTGCACTATATATTGAAAGCAGTATAATACCACTTTAAACAGTCATGCTTCTCCCCCCAAATCCTGGGTACTGTAGTTTGTGCTAAGAGCTGCCAGGGGGCCCATATTTTCCCCCACAGAGCTACAGTTCTCAGACAGGTTTAGCGAGCTATCTCTTTCTCCAGAAAACTTTGGAATCTGTAGCTCTGTGAGGGAAATAAGGATCTCCTTTCCTCCTTTCAACTAGTATACTAATAGTTTATGCTATCACAACCATGATGGCTAATAATAATAATAATTTATTTATACCCTGCCTATCTGGCTGGGCTTCCCCAGCCACTCTGGGCAGCTTCCAACAAAATATTAAAATACAGTAGTCCGTCAAACATTAAAAGCTTCCCTAAACAGGGGCTGCCTTCAGATGTCTTCTAAAAGTCTGGCGGTTGTTGTTCTCTTTGACATCTGGTGGGAGGGTGTTCCACGGGGTGGGTGCCACTACCGAGAAGGCCCTCTGTAACTTGGTTCCCTGTAACTTGGCTTCTCATGGTAAGGGAACCACCAGAAGGCCCTCAGCGCTGGACCTCAGTGTCCGGGTAGAATGATGGGGGTGGAGATGCTCCTTCAGGTATACTGGACCGAGGCCGTTTAGGGATTTAAAAGTCAGCACCAACACTTTGAATTTTGCTCGTTGTTTAAAATATAGGCTGATATGCTAATACAAACTTAGATACCAGAGTCTGTGCTACTGTCTTCAGACAAATCACAGGAGATGAACAACCATTAATTCAACTTGGCAGCACTGGAATGTTTCTACAGAAGCCTAATATTGAATTTTAATTCGTACTTCAATCATTTTAAAACTGTAGAGCATTTTAAATCTTTGCCGTTTTCAGAACCAATTATTTTTGACTTAAAGGAGTGATAATGATAGCATCGCTTTCAAGAGAGGCCAGCTAATCATCTATCGTTCATTGACATATTTTGATGGGTATTACAACTGGCCTAGAGGAATTTCTCACAGGAAAGGAGCAAGCATAGCAATATAATGAAACGAGGAAGCCTCCAAGTATAGCTCACCGGCTCACCCCATCCTTGAGTGTTTTGCCTGCCTTGAATGTGTTGTTGAACTCTAAATGCCTGTTGCTTGCCTAGATGCAGGATGGGACGTGGTATGTATGTATGAAGAGTCTGCTATCAGCTGAGAGACACTCTGGGGGTCCCAGTAAAGACAGTGACATGGGACAGTGCCAAGGGTCAGGTCAAGAAAACTACCATTATTTCACAGGCCTGATAGCAGGTTTAAGTTCCTGCTTCTGAATCTCACTGACGATCTTTTCGTAAAACTCCTGTTTCATATTTCCCCACTACATTAGCTTTATTTGAGTTTTGATTGCATTCCTGTGATAGATTTCGCAGCGATGTAATAAGCTGGAATTGCAAATGATAAGTTGAGTTTTCCATTCCTTTTGTCAGCTTGTCTTGGCTGAGCAATATATCCTGCCAGGAATTAGGTCAAGAAAAATGGTCAAAAGGCATGAAAAAACAAACTCGCTTATTTCCTGCAGATTATTGCGGAGCTGTGAACTTTATTGAGGTTCTGGGTGTGCCAACTTTACATGAATGCAGGAGAGGAGCCCAAACCACACTAACTAATAACATTATTACCTTGTGGACGTGCACAACCCCCAGATAAACAATGTGAGGTTATTAATATCCGCCTTGTGTTAAATGTATTCTCCTACACAGACAAATACCTGCAGAAGATATTGTCCTGAAACGCAACGGTAAGATGAAAAATGCATTGATAAATTGCTGAAAGGAGATGAAAGCTTTGGCTTATCAGTCTAATCATGAACCTGAATAATTGTCTTCCTTGGGGTAGAACAGAAAGTACTTGGCCTCCTGAGAAATCATTCCCAGTGTGTCAAAAATCTATTACTCTTTGTTTGAATAAGCAGTGCTGCTTGTCGGTTGTAATGAGAGGCAAGCAACTGTAAAGATTACTGTCAGAGCTGCTTCCAGATCCTAGCTCACAGAGGATCACGCTAGCCAGCGATCATTAAGTAAAAGTCTTTATTGAGTTACAATTTCCATTCTCAAGCTGCTGCGTGCAACTCTACATCTAATGGCTAGATCGGCGAAGCTCCGTCTGAGTCTCCGCCCTTTGTGCACCAACTTAATATCCTAGCCCTGCTCCACCTTTTCCGCCTGACTGTTCTCCTCTGGGTCCCTCTGCCCCCCGGGGTCTCTTCCTTCCTGGATTCTTCTGACGCCGACCCCCCGGACCCTCCTGTCTCCTTGCGCCGGGCTTTAGGACCTGGCTCTCTTTCAGGGCTGCCTACTGCGTCACTTTCCTGTGCATTTGAACTTGGCGCGCGCGCCCAACCTTCCACTTTCCGTCTGACCGTTTCTTCGCTCCCCGATGGAGGTGTGGCCACTCCTGACTCATGCCCTCCCCCCTGTTGTGAGCTGCCAGCGCTTAATCCCTGGCTCCCTTCCTCTTCCCTGCTCTCTGGCGGTGACGCTGGTCCCGATTTCCAACTGCTCTCCTCTGAGTCCCCTCTGGCTCTATCTTGCTGGGGTGTCCCCCTAGGCTCCCCCCTTGCCCTGGCCACTGGTGCTCCTTTCTGTGAATCTTCCGATTCACTGGAAAGACTCGGAGATCTCGGGTCGTCGTCATCACTCATCTTTTCTTCTGCCTCCTCCCCCTCGCTCTCTGTTTCCTCCCTTGCCCTTGCCTCTGCTCCTGAACCCGTGACAATTACCTTTACAAACATTGATCTAAATGCCTAGAGAATAACTTCAACTACATGTGTATACACCTCTTCATTATTAGTATGCTAGCACATCATGAACTACCTTTTCCTTCACGCTTACTATGAGTCGTTGCAGAAGAAGCACGCATAGGATTGCACTGTAAATTTCAGACACAATTATCTACAGAGAACATACCCTGCAAGAATTCTCTCATGAAAATAGGGGTGCTAATAATAATAATAATAATAATAATAATAATAATAATAATAATAATAATAATAATATCCTGCCCATCCAGCTGAATTGCCCCAGCCACTCTGGGCAGCTTCCAGCATATAAAAACATAACAAAACTTTAAACATTAAAAAACTTCCCTATACAGGTGTCTTCTAAAGGTAGTATAGTTACTAATCTCCTTGGCTCAGGGGTCACATAACTCCATACCCTCCAACATTTCTCTGATGAAAATCGGTAAGCTTTGTGTTCTTGTGTTTTTATGTTGTGGAGTGCCCTGAGATCCACAGATGGTGGTATATACATTTTAATGAAATAAATGTTTCCAAGCTTTACTTTTCTGCCTATTTTGTGGTTTTAAATCTCTGCTGTGGTTCTCTCACCAAAGAGCACTTGCCCCAAACTTGGATCTTGGCATCCAGGAAGTCTCCCCACCCCCACCCCTTTGCCACCATCGGGATGGCCATGTGTCATGGATGCTTTAGTTGAGATTCCTACATTGCAGGGGGCAGACTAGATGGCACTCAAAATCCCTTCCAACTCTACGATTCTATGATTCTGTGAAATCCCATCCTCCACAGAGCTATGCTATGCTTATGAATGGAGTTGGGAAACACCCTCAATTTGCAAGATACATGGTGTAGGCCCAATGTTGCCAGTTTGCTCCATGTCTTCATAGTTGTTCAATTGGTTGCATCATGCCTCTGAATATCAGTTGCTGAGCAGAATTCTGTTGAACTCATGTCCAGCTTGAAGGCTCCCCAAAGGCATCTTGTCCCCAGACGTTTAACGATCTATTGATCCCTGTGCCACCACTGTGCTCGCTTCCCCGCTGCCACCAACCAATTACTCTCTGGTAAAACACTGAGTCCAGACAGTTGTTAAAAGCGAACCAAAAAAACAAGTTTATTTTACAAACACTAACAAGTTTATGGTTTCTCAGATAATACTCCTATCAGCATCTTAACTTTTGTTTCTTTACCGGCCTCTACCTTCCTAATACCTTCTGACTGATTATCTCAACTGTTTGACTGACTCCTCTTAACAAATTCTCTCCCTCTCTCACACCAGACTAGCCCAACCCACAGATTTACCTTATTTGTCTCTTCTAACTCCAGACTGTCTTCTCAACAACTCTAACTCCCTAAAAACCTCTGTGCTTAAAACTTATACACAGCTAACTCTGCCCCCTGGGTTCCCATTGGTTAGTCATTTTACAATTAGTTAACCCTTTCCTTATGAACCCAGTATGATGTCACACACATAGGAGGGCAAACACCACATTCATAGAATCATAGAATCATAGAGTTGGAAGAGACCACAAGGGCCATCGAGTACAACCCCCTGCCAAGCAGGAAACACCATCAGAGCACTCCTGACATATGGTTGTCAAGCCTCTGCTTAAAGACCTCCAAAGTAGGAGACTCCACCACACTCCTTGGCAGCAAATTCCACTGTCGAACAGCTCTTACTGTCAGGAAGTTCTTCCTAAAGTTTAGGTGGAATCTTCTTTCTTGTAGTTTGGATCCATTGCTCCGTGTCCGCTTCTCTGGAGCAGCAGAAAACAACCTTTCTCCCTCCTCTATGTGACATCCTTTTATATATTTGAACATGGCTATCATATCACCCCTCAACCTCCTCTTCTCCAGGCTAAACATGCCCAGCTCCCTTAGCCGTTCCTCATAAGGCATCGTTTCCAGGACTTTGACCATTTTGGTTGCCCTCCTCTGGACACGTTCCAGTTTGTCAGTGTCCTTCTTGAATTGTGGTGCCCAGAACTGGACACAGTACTCCAGGTGAGGTCTGACCAGAGCAGAATACAGTGGCACTATTACTTCCCTTGATCTAGATGCTATACTCCTATTGATGCAGCCCAGAATTGCATTGGCTTTTTTAGCTGCCGCGTCACACTGTTGGCTCATGTCAAGTTTGTGGTCAACCAAGACTCCTAGATCCTTTTCACATGTACTGCTCTCAAGCCAGGTGTCACCCATCTTGTATTTGTGCCTCTCATTTTTTTTTGCCCAAGTACAATACTTTACATTTCTCCCTGTTAAAATTCATCTTGTTTGTTTTGGCCCAGTTCTCTAATCTGTCAAGGTCGTTTTGAAGTGTGATCCTGTCCTCTGGGGTGTTAGCCACCCCTCCCAGTTTGGTGTCATCTGCAAATTTGATCAGGATGCCCTTGAGTCCATCATCCACATTGACCTCTGTGACAACAGGATGTTGGACTAGGTGGTCCATTGACCTAATCCAGCAGGTTTATCATCCGTTCTTATCTCTTAGGGTCTTTTATGCCTAGCTTTCCTGAATGCAACTACAGTTGCAAGAAGGCTAATTGGGAAAGATCACATCTACCCTGGAAAAATATATCAGAGCATAAATTAAACCCAGCTTCTGCAGATGTTTTTTCAGGTTTTTCAGGGAGTAAGTTCCAGGTTCAATGCCCGGCATTTCTAGGTAGGCTGAGAAAAGACTCCTCATCTGATATCCTGGGGAGCCACTGCCAATCAGTGTAGAGAATGCTGAGCTAAATGGACCAATGACCTGAAGGTTATTTGAAAGTTCAAATAAGGCAGGTTCTTATGTTCCTATGATCTGCTCCATGATTAGACAAGCCAACAAGAATCATCCTAATATTTTAAAGGCAAAAAATTGCCTTCATTAAGTCAATGTCTACCAAGAGCCTGTGGTAGTGTCATTCAAGTACTCAGGAAATGCAGAACATATTCCAGACAAATCTGACATCTTTCCATCTCAAAGAGATGCAGTTGCCTCCCAGCCGAGATCATTTTCAGGCTTATAACTTCTCAGCTGGCAGTCTGTTTCTGATGCTGGCAATAAATACAATTCTATCATATCATTAGATCTGGCTTAATGTGGCCAATATGATGCTGAAAGCAATGGATATAATGAAGATGAAAGTAAGGTCATTTAGTTACGCTGCATATTTTTAAAGGACAAAATAGGTCATCATTCATGCTGTGCTTTGCCTAAAGTGTCTTCAAATGAAGATCGAGAGACTGACAGCTAGTGTTGGAGGAAAAATCCACATGAGTTTATTGGTTGGCTCCTTGCTGCTCTGAAACTGTTAACAAGCTGTCATTCCTGAAAGTCAGTTGTCATCCATTATTTCCAGTTCAAAAGAACTTAAAAGTTTGAGGTTGTTCTCTGAAGCTAAAGCTGATAACCTATGGAAAGTGGATTTTTCATGGCAGGTTTCTGAAAAGGATATAGGATCTGGGGCTACCTTAAATCAATGGTGGTTGTGTAGGATAGCCTGCCTCATTGCCAGGGTGCTGTCAGCAGCTCCTGGCTGATTGCCCAGGAAAGTATAAAGACAAGGAAAAGTTTCTTACCGTCCTTTTTTATTTCAAACTTTGCAGAGAGAGGCTATAGAACCAAGCCTCTTGGATAATGGCATTGTCTCAAGTCATTCTCCACCCCCTGTATTTCCCACTTCCTCATTTGTCATCATCACCACCTTCTCTACGGGTGCTGCTAAGTGCCCTCTGTCTTCAAGCTCTTTGCTCCCCTACTTTTCAGGCTCCCCAGATTCTGGGAGATGGTGGGTCTGGAATGCTTTCTAATGGCAACGTGTCAGCCAGGTGTTGCTCTGGCTCTCCCATGATTTCCCAACTTTCCCCCTCATCTGCCTCTGAGCTGTGACCTCCCGCAAACCACTGTTGCAAATCTATAGTCTTCCCTTTCCTCTTCCCTGGAAGGGTCAGGATGGGGAGGCAATCTCCAGCATTCCTCCTCCTCTGCCCAGCCCCTGACACTCATATAACCAAAATCCTTAAGTCTAATTATTGCATGAAGGGGTTAATGCCATAGAGTAAGCTGCCCTACCACACTTAGCTAGGTCACTCACCCTCACCTTGGAAGTAAGAAGTTAAGTTTATTGTTCCTTCAGTCTAACATGTGAACTTCAGTGTGTAAAGAGGTCTGAGCTGGTTGCTCCAAGCCGGTTTCTACAAAGAGCTGAGCTGGTTTCTACAAAGCCATAATTGTGTTCCTATACAAATAATGTAGGAACTTTCACCACTTTGGAACTAACCCAAGTTTTGTTTTTTTTGTTTTTTTTAAATGATATTTATTAAGCATTTTAAAATTACAGAAAAAACAAAGAGACAAAGAAGAAAAAAAACAAGGGAAAAACAAACAGCAATCAAACAATACAAATCGATAAAAATCAAAATCAAAAAGCAGAACCAAAACACATAACACATCAAAATCAAAAAACAAAAATAAACCACAAAAATTTAAAAACAGATCCAATATTCTCAAATCCTTAACTGTCATTACCTTATTTCATCGACCTCCTCACACCTCCCTTTTTTGTATTCTAGTTATTAATTATCACAGCAAATCCTTCCCATTTTTCATAATATTCTGTCATTAAATTACCTTAATCTATTTTAACCTTATCTTACTATAAAAACCCTAAAACTTAAAACTTAAATCTTATTTATACCAATTTCTCATAACCATAACGTATTCTTGCATAGTTCTTTTTAACATTTCTGCTAAAGCCAAATAATTTCGTTCCAACATTTTTCTAATACTCATTAATTTTACAAAACAATCCTAAATAATAAAAAAATAAAACTTTCTTCCAATCTTCATCCAACGTCTCTTTCTCCTGGTCCCGGGTTTTGTCAGTCATTTCTATCCCATCCATCTAGTTCATTAACCTGGTAATCTAATGTCCGAGGCCCTTAAGTCTCTTCCATGTCCCTTCCACAGATCTTCTTCATATTTATACAGTGGTGCCTCGCAAGACGAAATTAATTCGTTCCACAAGTTTTGCCGTCTAGCGAATTTTTCGTCTTGCGAAGCACGGTTTAAACGGTTTAACAAAGTCGCAAGACGTTTTCGTCTTGCGAAGCAAGCCCATAGGGAAATTCGTCTTGCGAGGCAAATCGCGAACGAAAAAACCTTTCGTCTAGCGAGTTTTTTGTCTTGCGAGGCATTCGTCTTGCGAGGTACCATACCTGTACTTTACTTTGTCTCCTGGTCCTTTCACTCATGGAAACTCCAACTTGACAGTATTTTTGTCCCTTCTCTGTCCCTTTTTGTCCCTTTTCCATAGTCCACACTGAACTCCATGTGGTATTTAAAAGCGTGTTTCAAGGTCCCTCCAGAGTTGAGGACCCCCACAACCCCAAACTCCTCACGGCCCATTGCCAGACTTGGAAAGTCAAGACATCCCTGCATAGGGGGGTCTTTCCAGCCCCCCATCTCCAAGCCAAACAAAACTCTATCTCTCTAAATCTGGCTTTTTCCAAGTTCATTTGTCAGATCCAACAACTCATGTTCCTGCTGGGCCACAGCTCCCTCCATCTCTGCCACCCGAGGTCCAGCAACAACCTCCTCCCTCATCTGATCTGTCAGAGCACACTCCTGAGTTGATTCCTGGGTGGGCTCTATATAGATACCCACTACCTGTCCAAAATTTCTAATCGCAACAGTCATCAAATCCGTCTTCTCATGTAACTGTTCCAATAAAGCACTTGTCTTGCAGAAAGCACGCACCAGAGCCTCTGAATACATTGTTATGCAAGGTCAGAAGTCTGTTCCCACGATCTTAATCTGTTTGCAGCTGCGAAGCTCCCCAGTTCAAATTTAATAACAGTTTCACAAGCTCCCTCTAGAGGAAGAACTTCTATTTGTATCAATCTCTTTTCTTTTTTTCTTTTTTAACAGCAGATCTAACAACAAAGTTTCCTTTTTCAGATATTTTGTCAATATTTGTTCCTTTAAAATGCAAAAGAGAACAGTGGAATCACTATGTTTCTCTTCTTTTAACTGTCTGTCAAAAACATTTGTCTATAGTCAATGAACTTCCCAAAAACGTCTGTCCTGACACCCCGCTCCCAGGTTCAAGACGGTGGAAAATTACTTTTCTTTACACTCTCTTCTGCAGGTTTAAACAATCCGGAAAAAATCCCCCCTCTTCTCCTGCTTCCAAAGGGGGTTCAGTAGTTTTAGATGATGAAAGTTGATCCTTTACAAACAGTTTTCTAAACTCTAGTTTGCCATGTCTTTGCTTTAATCTATCTACAAGAAACGGAAGGCTGACTTCCTGTTTAGACCTTCCCGCTTCAGTGCCAAATTAAGAGGAATTTCTTAATCCAATTTTCCGTTCTACTCACAGATCGTTGTTTAAAGTCTAATTGTCCAAATTTGATCTGGTCACGGGTAGTTGTTTTTGTAGCCAAATTGTCCCAGGAAAAAGGTAGTGCTCTCCGGCAACGGCTGTGCGGCTTCGCTCCACGGAAGAAGCAGTTGACTCTCAACGCCGCGCCACTAACCCCTCTTCGCTCCGGAGCCCGTAATTGGGTTTCTTTACGAATTGGGGGGCGCAAAAGGTGCCCGCCGAGTCCCATGGTCACAGGCTTCATCCGCCTGTGATTTTTTAAAGGGTCCCCGCTTCGCCGTAGCGGAACAGACCCGTTTTCCGTGGAGCCAGTCCCTCCGGATCAGAGGGAATCCGCCATTACCTATGGCGCCACCCCGGAAGTCTAACCCAAGTTTTGCTTCCCGTGTTTTCTGAATGCTGTATAGAAAAGCACATGATTCTGACCTTTGGAGAGTTTGTAAGTAAGCCATTTTGAACCAAATGTGTGGTCTTTTTCTATGCAAAGGGAAGTTGGAAACTTTGGAAGGGACTTAGAAGGCCATATTTAAAGCTCTAATAACCTGTATTTCCACACTTTATTTTGTAGATTTTAAATCTTTGTTGGTCTTCTCTCACCAAAGAATACTTGCCCTAAACCTGGATCTTGTCATCCAGGGGATTCTCCTCCTACATACCTAGTTTTCCTTTCCCTACCAACAGACTGTTTGGCTACTTTTTTGGGTGGAGGTATAAAATGTGGTTAAGGAACCCTCCAGAACTTTGAGAGGCAGGGGACTTCAGAGATAGAATAGAAGGGGTAAATCTGCTCTCATGATGTTGGCTGTTCCCCTCTGGATGCTTTGTTTCTAAAAGAAAAGTTTGGATTCCTTAAAAACAATATATCTTCATCACACTAGTATTCAAGGACAAGCATTATAGTCCTTGATGATAGTCACATAATAGTTATTTTTCACAAACCTATCATGAAGTGATCATTCACTTCACTTCAAAAGAAAACATAAGGGTCAGATTTTTGAGAGAACCAAGGCAAGAAGGCTTTCTTTTCTTTTTTTTTTTAAAAAAGCAAAATCCCATGTGCTTTAGATTAAAATATCACACGGCATGTGCATGCACACCCACTCAAATACCCACACACCATTATATGTGATATCTGGCTAAAATAAGATAGAAGCAGGAAAAAGGGCAACTCTACAAAATCCTAGTTCTACCTGGGGTTGTCTAAAAAGGTCACTTGCCAATCACAACAGTGACTGACTCTGGCTAAAACCTGGTAGAGTGGGGGCCACCAACCAGGCAAGTTCATTTCACAGAAATTGCAGATGTGGTGGGTTCATGCTCCTCATTCAAGCCACAGCCTTCAAGAAGCAGGGATTTCTCTGTGATGTAACAACTTCTGTGGAACTGTCATCCTTTAAAAGCCTACCAGGCAAGTTCTGAAGGCGACCTTAAAAGGCTTAGGATTTGTGGGTCCTATGTCGTGATTTAATCTGGGGTCCATGTAGCTGCCTGTACCTTGGCCCATATGTATTTTCTTTTGGTTTTTATTGTGAACCACTTCAGAGGCTATGCATGTGATGGAGAAGCTATTATTTATAAAGGGATAGAGAGATCAGTTACATGACAACTTGCATCCATATTGTGATTTTATTGCTATTTTAAAACAAATAACATAATTTGTATTACGTATTTTCTAAACAGCTTAAAGGTTCTGGAGGGCTATGGGCAGGTTATAAATAAAGTGCACACACACATACACAACAACCATTTTAATTCATCAGTTTGTGACACTTTGTCCCTAGGAATAATTTGAGTAGTCCTGATATTGCATGGATGATGGTGCTTTTAACACTCAGCACACTGTACAAATAACGGTTTGGATAATTAGTTTCTCCTAGTGTTTCTTTGCTTGTTTTTTTAAAAATATTGCTCCCTTTAGGGTTAGGTTTTATGATATGTTTGAAACCTGATCATTTTTTATATGCTGATGATGAGGCTGTGTTCTGTAAGCCATTCTGACTTGGTGGAGTATATAAGTTTCTATTAAAAAAAACCTAAATGAATATAACATTTGGAAAAATAATTAAGACACTTAAAAGAGAACACCCCAACACACATCCATGCATCTTGACATCATCTCTGAAGATATTCTGCATATCTGTGCCTGGAGCAATGATTTCTAGCTCAAAATAAGTGCATGAAGCCTAATAAAAATGTTATTAGCTGCATCTATGGAAACTTCATGAGATCTTAGATAACAACAGCTCCAGGGTATGTGAATGGGGTCATTAATCCCAGCAGAAGATAACTCTAATGTCCACGGTTGATAAATTATATATCGGCCTTGTTAGCTGTTCTGATCATTGTGTTGTGAAGGAGAGCTGAATTATATTCTTAGAGAGGTTGTAGACACATGGGCAACCACCACTCAAATCCTGCAAGGAACATCTCCCTGTGGAAATTGGTAAACATGCATGATGCTTTCACCATAAAGCAGATAGGTGAGATGATGGATCCTACTCTCCTCTCTCTTCTATATAATAATAATAATAATAATAATAATAATAATAATAATAATAAATTCTATTTATACCCCGCCCTCCCCAGCTGAAGCTGGGCTCAGGGCGGCTAACAACAATCAAAATAATCCAACATTCTAAAAACCTTTCATTATAAAAATTAATTAAAATCAAATTGATGGCAACCATTAAGCAAAATTCTGGGACTTCCGGGTTGGCGCGAAAAGCTAATGGCGGATTCCCTCCAAGCTCCGGAGGGAATCGGCTCTGTAGAGCAGTGTTTTTCAACCACTGTTCCGCGGTACACTAGTGCCTGGTGTGCCGTGGGAAAAATTGAAAAATTCAAAAGATTTTTTTAAAAAGTCAAATTTTCGCCCACTAGGCGGGCGCCGGACTGTGTCCACCCTATTTTCCATCCATCCTGGGTGGGGATCAGATCGGATGGGATCGGATGAGAGCGGACAGGCAGTCCGCTCTCATCCGATTCCCCATAGAGAGCAGCGGGGCTCTGACATCTCCCTCTCCGCACACAGTGGTGGTGTGCCTCGTGATTTTTTTCATGAAACAAGTGTGCCTTTGCCCAAAAAAGGTTGAAAAACACTGCTGTAGAGGATGGGTCCTGCCGTGGCGACGACGCGGGGACCCTTAGAAACCACAGGCGTGGAAGCCTGTGGACTTGGTGACTCAGCGGGCACCATTTGCGCCCCCCAGGCTTCGGAGCGGGGGACAGAGTGTGGCGTGGTGGTGTGAGTAAACTGCTACTTCTACGGAGTGAAGCCAAAAGCCATGGCTGGAGAGCGCTGACTTTCTTCCTTGAAATTTGGACCATAAAGTAACAACCCGTGAGTACTACGGAAATTGGACTTAAAATCTTTTTTTTTTTAATTTCGGCAGGATCGGGGGGGAGCGTCAAAAGGAAGTCCGCCCCCCCAGTCTTGTACTCAATTTAAAGCAAGAATTGGATAACTAAGGTCGTGAGACCATTTCTCTCATTGCGAAACAAAAGTTATTAATTCCACAAATTGGTAATACAAGTACAGTGTCTAAGGATAAGAACTGTTTTTTAAAATTTGATCTGTAACCTCCCCTGGATCCGGGAGCGATCCGGGAGAGAGTCGGCTGAGGAGACATAAGGAGTTTGACAGCTGTCAAACGAGCTGTCAAAGTTAGGAAAATTAACTTGTGGCTATCTCTGCTGGTTATTTTGTTACATTTGACTTTAAGTCGCTGAAAGTAAAGAAGAAATAAAACAAAACAAAGTAAACTGACTGTTGGAGAAAGAATACTAAGTAACCAGAATCCCTCTAGAGGGGGTTCTGGACATTACAATGGCTGCAGATGGAAAAATACAGGCTGAGTTGGAAAGAATGTTCTTTCTCGTGGGAAAGTTACAAGACCAGAGTGAAGCTATGGCTATAGATATTAAGACCTTGAATGCTACAGTAAACAAACTTGCTGATGGTACCAAGGACTGGATTCAAAAAAATCTTGCAGCTGAACAAGAAGAGAAAGGTGTTGTTTTAGAGGAATGGGAAGGAGGAGCTGAAAAGCCGTTGGTGAAAAAGGACAACCAGAGGCCTCCAAAATCGGATTACAAAGAATATAAGATTTGGACAATTAAAATTTGGTTTGAAATTGAGAAGGAAGACTGTAGAGACTTTCCCAAGGGGATATTGGAAGACCCTTGGATTACAATCTTGCACAAGGAGAAAGATGGAGCCTTTGGGACATTTGAGACATTTTGTGCTGGTCCCGGGGGTAAGGTACCGTGAGTGTAGCAGAGTCCACACGAAGAGGAGCGAGGTCTGATGCAGAGAGCCGGGCGGGGAACAGGAACACTGGAACAGGAGGCTGAGCAGGTAACAGGAACACCGGATGGTCGGGAACAGGAGGCCGAGCAGGGAACAGGAGTACCGGATAGTCAGGAACAGGAGGCCGAGCAGTGATCAGGAACACAGGAAGGTCCGAAGCCAACAACAACCTGGGGCCGGGATGACTGGGCTTTTATCCTCTTCTAAGGTCAGGGGCGGTCCCAACCCCCAGGAGCCCCGCCTACTCTGGCCTTAAGGCGAGCACTCCTCCTGGGGGCAACTAGTTCCCTTCGCCTCTCTGCCCTAAGCCTCTGCAGATCAGGAGAGGCCGAAGGGTTACTGGGCCCTGGAGGAGGCTCACCTGTGGCCACTGAGTCATCAGGCCCCTCTGGGGCCAGGAGGACTTCACCTGGGGCCAGCTCCTGCTGCACTGCCACAGGTGCAGGCTCTTCAGCCTCTAGGCCTTGCCCCAGTTCAGCCGGCCCTGGAGGCGGGGACTCCTGTGCAGGCTGGGATTCCTCTGTTTCATCCTCCGAATCGGAATCCCAGGCCATCACACCATCCCCCCTCCCAGGCCCCCCCCTCAACCGAGGGTCCGGACCCGGCTTGCCGGGGTACGTCGCATGGAACTCTCGGAGGCAGGCAGGTGCGTGGACGTTGGCCGCTGGTTCCCAGGAACGGTCCTCCGGTCCGTACCCCTTCCAGTCAATGAGATACTGTAGCTTTCCCCTGCGGTATCGGGAGTCCAGGATGCGTTCCACCTCGTACTCAGGCTCTCCCCGAACCAACACTGGCTGCGGTTGGGGACGGTTCGGGTGGAACTCATCGGGTGGGGCCACAGGACTCAAAAGAGACCTGTGGAAGACCGGGTGAACCTTCAGGGTTGCGGGTAACCGGAGACGGAATGCTACAGGAGAGACTTGGTCCACGATAGGGAACGGGCCGGTGAAGCGGGCGTCCAACTTCCCCGAAGGTCGAGAGGGGTGGAGATGGCGAGTGGAGAGCCAAACCAGGTCACCGACGCGAAGTTCCGGCCCCACCTGGCGGTGGCGGTCGGCCTGGGCTTTATACGCTTCCTTGGCCTGGTGCAGTTGCTCCACCAAAAGCTGTTGCTGGGACTGGAGCTCTTGAAGCCACTCCGTCACTGCCGGGAACGCGGATGCCGGCAGCACCTCTGGAAATAGCCGTGGATGATAACCATAGCTGGCCTGGAACGGGGTCTGCTGGGTGGACGCATTCACCGCGTTGTTATAGGCGAACTCCGCCAATGCCAGGTGGTCGACCCAGTCATCCTGCTGGTAGCTGCAGTAACACCGGAGGTACTGCTCTAGCACCGCGTTCGCCCGTTCCGTCTGGCCATCGGTCTGTGGGTGGTAGGCTGACGAGAGGCAGACCTCTGTCCCGAGGGTCTGGTGTAATGCTCGCCAGAACCGGGATGTGAACTGAACGCCCCGGTCGGACACCACGCGCTCAGGTAGTCCATGCAGGCGGAAGACATGCTGAAGGTACAGCTGCGCAGTTTCCTTGGCTGTGGGTACAGATGGACAAGGAGCGCAGTGTACCATCTTGGTGAAATGGTCGGAGAAAACCAGAAGGCAGGTACAGCCACGAGACGAGGGTAAGTCCACTACAAAGTCCAACGAAACCGTGTGCCAAGGGCGCGGTGGAACTGGCAATGGCTGAAGTAGGCCTGGGGGTCGCCGAACGCGGCCTCCAAACGATTGCAAAACCCCGTATAGTCTGCCAGCAAGGGGGAGTCTTGCCTGAGTAGCGGCAACGCCCACTTGGCCGCCTGGTCCTTTAACAAACTAATCAAAAAGTGCACCTTGGTGCGGTCGTCAGGAAAGTTCCGGGCTCGCCCCTGAATATATAGCTTGGCCTGGGCCAGGAACATAGGAAAGCTGGCCGGGGCTCCATCAAATTTCTCAGGCAAAGCCACTGGGTACTTGCCAGGAGTCGGGGCGTCGGCCCCAGGAGCCGGTAGGGCCTCTAAGCGTTGCTGAAGTGCCACGACCGCGTCACTGAGCTGCTGCACGGTGTGAGTCAAGGCCTGGTTCTCCTGGGCCAAAGTCACCAGTGCAGCCGCCTGGTCCTCCATGGCCTCTGACTCTTCCCGAACGCACCCCTACGAAGGGGGAGTGCGGGTGTGGCGGGAGCAAACTGTGCTGGTCCCGGGGGTAAGGTACTGTGAGTGTAGCAGAGTCCACACGAAGAGGAGCGAGGTCTGATGCAGAGAGCCGGGCGGGGAACAGGAACACTGGAACAGGAGGCTGAGCAGGTAACAGGAACACCGGATGGTCGGGAACAGGAGGCCGAGCAGGGAACAGGAGTACTGGATAGTCAGGAACAGGAAGCCGAGCAGGGAACAGGAGTACCGGATAGTCAGGAACAGGAGGCCGAGCAGGGATCAGGAACACAGGAAGGTCCGAAGCCAACAACGACGTTGCTCCCGCAACCTGGGGCCGGGATGACTGGGCTTTTATCCTCTTCTAAGGTCAGGGGCGGTCCCGACCCCCAGGAGCCCCGCCTACTCTGGCCTTAAGGCGAGCACTCCTCCTGGGGGCAACTAGTTCCCTTCGCCTCTCTGCCCTAAGCCTCTGCAGATCAGGAGAGGCCGAAGGGTTACTGGGCCCTGGAGGAGGCTCACCTGTGGCCACTGAGTCATCAGGCCCCTCTGGGGCCAGGAGGACTTCACCTGGGGCCAGCTCCTGCTGCACTGCCACAGGTGCAGGCTCTTCAGCCTCTAGGCCTTGCCCCAGTTCAGCCAGCCCTGGAGGCGGGGACTCCTGTGCAGGCTGGGATTCCTCTGTTTCATCCTCCGAATCGGAATCCCAGGCCATCACACCTTTGGACTTAAAAGAAATATGAAATATGTTTTGGGCTCCAGTTTTGATCGTGGAGGACTGGCTGGAAGAAATATTGACCTTACTGGGACAGAGCTTCTCCGAGATATGAGGTTCAACTTAAAGGACTATCAACAAAACCGGCTGAGAGGGACTGTGGGAGATTTGAGGGCCTTGGACGTGAGAGATCCAGGCTGAGAACTGATTGGCCTAGGCTATTTTTGGGGGGGATCGAAACCGGGAAAGGGGGGTGGAGAAAATTTCGGAATGTAAAGGGTGTATAATTATAAACTGTCTTTTAGCTATTTGTTATGTAATTAATATAAAAATTGGGAGTTTTGTGGAAGGGAATTTGGGTCGACCTTAGAAAAGGGTGTAAGGATTTATATTATGGTTTAATTTAGATATATAAGATAAATGTGGCTATTAAGACGAATTAAGTAAAATATTGATAAGGTTAAAGTGGAAATAATGAACTTGCTGAATTAACTATTGGAATGGGGATACAAGAAGGGGAGGGGTGGGGAGGTCAGGGATAGAGGTTAAGAAATTAAGGATATGAGATTATACGTGTGTGTCTTTGTTTTTGTATGTTTGTATGTTTGTCTTAAACGTGTAAAACCAATAAAAAAATTATTAAAAAAACAAAACAAAATTCTGTGCAGATTGCCAGAGGAGGGGGTCAGGCTGCGCCCTGACCAAAAGCCTGGTGGAACAGCTCTGTCTTACAGGACCTGCGGAAGGATGTCAGGTCCCGCAGGGCCCTAGTCTCTTGTGACAGAGCGTTCCACCAGGTTGGAGCCGCGGCCGAGAAAGCCCTGGCTCTCGTTGAGGCCAGCCTAACCTCTCTGTGGCCTCAGATCTTCAGGATGTTTTTATTTACAGACCGTAAGTTCTTCTGTGGGACATACCAGGAGAGGCGGTCCCGTAGGTACGAGGGTCCTAGGCCGTATAGGGCTTTAAAGGTTAAAACCAGCACCTTAAACCTGATCCTGTACTCCACTGGGAGCCAGTGCATCTGGTATAGTACCGGATGAATGTGATCTCGCAGCGAAGACCCCATAAGGAGTCTCGCCGCGGCATTCTGCACCCGCTGGAGTTTCTGGGTCAGTCTCAAGGGCAGCCCCACGTAGAGCGAGTTACAATAATCCAGTCTGGAGGTGACCGTTGCGTGGATCACAGTGGCTAGGTCAGGGCGAGAGAGATAAGGAGCCAACTGCTTAGCTTGGGGGAGATGAAAAAATGCCGCCTTTGTTACAGCTGTAATCTGCGCCTACATAGAGAGGGAGGTATCGAAGATTACACCCAAACTCTTAACGGACGATGCTGGCACTAATTGCACCCCCACAAGAGATGGGAGTTGCCCCCTCAATCCCATATCGCCCCGTCCCAGCCAGAGGACCTCTGTCTTCGAAGGATTTAACTTCAACCGGCTCCCACGTAACCATCCAGCCACAGCTTCCAGACATCTGGTCAGTGTGTCTGGGGCCGAGTCAGGATGGCCATCCATCAACAGATAGAGTTGGGTGTCACCGGCATACTGATGGCAACCCAGCCCAAAACTCCGGACAAGCCGGGCAAGGGGGCGCATAAAGATGTTAAAAAGCATCGGGGAGAGAATCGCACCCTGAGGCACTCCACACACCAAGGAGTGGCGCAATGACAATTCCCCCCCAAGCGCCACCCTCTGTCCCCGACCAGAGAGAAACGAGCGCAGCCATTGAAGGACTGTGCCCTGGATCCCCACGTCGGCAAGGCGGTGGTCCAGGAGTTTGTGATCGACCATGTCAAAGGCTGCTGACAGGTCTAGAAGAATCAGCAGCCCCAACCCGCCTCAATCCAGCTGCCTGCGGAGATCATCTGTTAGGGCGGCCAGAGCCGTCTCGGTCCCATGACCCGCGCAGAAGCCGGTCTGCAATGGATCGAGAGCCGATGTTTCATCCAGAAACCTACCAAGCTGTTCAGCAACCGCTCTCTCAATCACCTTACCCAAGAATGGAAGATTTGAAACCGGGCGGTAATTGGATAGATCTAAGGGATCTAATGATGTTTTCTTTAAGAGCGGACGCACCACTCCCTTCAGTTCTCCTGGGAATGTCCAGGACAAATGCCAAGGGACAAATTGATGATATCCCCCAGGGGGCCCGCACCTCGTCTGGACACGCTCTGATCAGCCAAGACAGGCATGGGTCGAGAGGACAGGTGGTGGGCTTTCCAGCTCGGAGGAGTCTGTCCACATCGGCTGGGGATATCCGGTCAAAGTGGTCCAATACCGGACCCGAGGACAGTCAAGGGGCCTCCAGTTCCTTTATTGTATCCAAATTGGCAGGGAGGTCATGGCGGAGCAACAGGACCTTCTCCGCAAAAAAGCTCGCAAATGCCTCACAGCTGTGTGTCAAATTGTTATTTAAATTTGGCTGTCCTTCAAGGGACGTTAAAGACCTAATTATACTAAATAATTGCGCCGGGCGAGAGCTAGCGGAGGCAATGGAGGCCGAGAAGTAGGACTTCATAGCGGCCTTCACTGCCATTTTGTAGGTTTTCATAAAAACCCTATAAGATGTTCTTGAGGCTCCGTCACGGGCACCCCGCCATACTCGCTCTAGCCGTCTGAGGTCCCGCTTCATTTTCCGAAGCTCCTCGGTAAACCAGGGAGCCCAGTTTCTGCGGGGTCGCAGAGGGCGCCTAGGTGCGATCTCATTGATGGCTGCTAGGAGCTGGATATTCCAACCCTCAACAAGCTCAGTCAATGAGTCGCCAGGGGGAGCAAGGTCCCGCAAAGCCTGACGGAGTCTATCAGGGTCCATCAGCCTCTGCGGGTGAGCCCAAATTGGCTCGCCACCTAAGCAGGGTGGGGGTGGAAAAATCAATCCTGGCTTTCAGAGTGTAGTGATCAGACCACGGCACCTTCATCGAAGGAGACATGATCACATCTATACCTACGCCAAAGATCAAATCCAGCGTGTGGCCTGCTTGATGTGTGGGGCCCGAAACAAACTGGGAGAGCCCTAGTGTCGCCATGGAAGACACCAGGTCCAGAGCCTGTGAGGAGGGAATGGTATCAGCATGGATGTTGAAGTCCCCCAATACCAATAGGTTAGGGAACTCCAAGGCCCAGCCGGCCACCGCCTCCAGCAGGCCTGACAGGGTGGCTGCTGGTGCGCTAGGTGGCCGGTACACCAGCCAGACAGCCAAGCTCACCTCGGAGCCCCACACTAGGCCAACACATTCAATGCCGGGGATCGATGGCGATGGTATTTTTTTCCCCCGAATCTTTTTTCATAATCAATTGGACTTCCCCACACCTTCCATCCCCTGCTTTCTTTACAATAAAGAATAAACAGCAAATTAATACCTTGTTTCATGTGTTTTTGTACTTTCATCTAATTATATACTCTAAAATTTAAACTTTTCACAGTCATAACTTAATTTCCATCATTTTCAAATCTCAATACCGAAGCATGTTTTTCCCAAAACTTAGCAAATTCTCAACATTCATATAACTTATAATGTTTTTGTAGATAGTCCTTAAATTTTTTCCAATCCTCTTCCACTGCCTCTTCTCCCAGGTCTCGGATTCTGCCAGTCATTTCGGCTAGTTCCATATAGTCCATCAGTTGCGTATGCCACTCTTCCAGCGTGGGTAACTCCTGTGCCTTCCGATCGATGGCGATGGTAGAGCCCTGAAAGAACAATCTTCCCGGATTAATAATGCCACCCCTCCCCCCCGGCCCACAGTCCACGACTGGTGGAGGACGGAGATGTGTCTGCAATCTTTTATTTTCCCTGCTGGCTGGGATGCGGTTGGCACTGTGGTCTAAACCACTGAGCCTCTTGGGCTGACTGATCAGAAGGCCGGCAGTTCGAATCCGCACGTTGGGGTGAGCTCCTGTTGCTCTGTCCCGGCTTCTGCCAACCTAGCAGTTCGGAAGCACATCCGTACAAGTAGATAAATAGATACCATTGTGGCAGGAAGGTAAACGTGGTTTCCATGTACTCTGGATTCCGTTACAGTGTTCCCTTATACCAGAAGTGGTTTAGTCATGCTGGCCGCATGACCCGGAAAGCTATCTGTGGACAAACACCAGCTATCTTGGCCTGAAAGCGAGATGAGCGCCACAACCCCATAGTCGCCTTTGACTGGACTTAACCGTCCAGGGGTCCTTTACCTTTTGCGTTACCTATTTTCCCTGCAATATCATCAAACTTCCTATGTTTGCTACATTCCCTTTTAGTAGTTCGGTCTCTGCTATATGCCCCCAGACTGCACTTAAGCTCACTGTAGAGACAAGATCTGAATTACAGGCCTTCTGGTTCACCAATCAGGCTAATAGGCAGTGTACAAAATAGCACCTTTCCCATACCTGCTAGTCATAGGAAGAACTGGTAGTGTTTTGCTGAGCATCAACCTCTTCCCACTCCTGTGACCTCTCCTTGCAACATGATTTCACCACATCCCATTACGTCAAATTTATTTTCACAACCATATGGACTAGAAAACTATTTCAAAACAAACAAACCAGAGAGATCCTTGGGCTGTAATCCATGCATTCATCCTGATTTGCTTGCACAGAGTTTACACAGAGATTAGATTGTATCTGGTCTTTACCGAGCCTTCCTTCTGATTTGTTCCTGCATTCCAGGCATCCTGTGCTCATCTTGGTTTGTTTGCAAGGTGCTTATCCACCTTCCCATTCACCATTTGTTGATTCCACACTTTTCAACACATTTTGTCATCACTTTCTAACTGCAAAAGGTCAGGTTACCCCCCACTCCCTCTTTAAGTGGATTTGTTGTGCTAATGTGGCAGAGCACTTTAATCCACTTTCCTGGTGGGTGCGTTTCAATGCCTCCCACAAAATACCGACAAACTGGAGGTACCCTAATCCATATATACCAACCACATTTGCTCTTTTTGAAAGTGAATTCAAGTGTTTGAACACCTAGTTGGCATATCTAGAATCCAGGGTGTAGAACATAATGTGAATATTCATTTCAGCAAGTAGGGTTCGAAGTGGCAATGCTGAGAGACTGGCAGCCAAAACGTAACCTTCTGAAGCTTAAGCAACTAATATCGGCAAAATGCTTAAGCAACAAAAGATCTATTGGTGCATAAAGGCAGCCTTCCCATCTCGCCAGCTCAGCTGGCGTGCAGGAGGGGCCGAAGAGCAAATACATGCATTTAATTGATTTGTAAAAGATTGAGAATGTCACTGAGGTGCACTGAAGACTGTCTCTTTGGAAGAATGACTAAAGGGATTCAAAACCTAATTTTGATAACAAGGATGATAATAAGAAGAGAAAATGGTGCATGAATCATTCACTGTGCTAGTAGCTGGGGACTGTGAGAACCTAATCTATGACTCTCAACATCCTCATAATATATGTGTTGCAAATCTTTGTCTTGGAGATCAAGCAAAAGTCTTTGCTTGGCTAACCAAGGAGGACCGGTTTAAATATTATGCAGGGGGAATTGTTGCAGGAATAAACAGCAGGGATAGATGCATCTCTGGATGAGCAGTCTGTAATCTTGATAATTTTAATGGTTTTGCTGTTGGGTTTTTCGTTTTGTTTTTGCATATCTATTGTAAGCTGCCCAGAGGACCTTTATGTTATGGGGTGGCACACAAACCCCATAAATAAACAAAGAAACTACAAGCAACTCCCCATTTGTGCAGGAACAGCATGCGCATGACCACTGACGCATGAGCTGTTTTTAGGGCAGGGGCAGAACGGGCTGGGCTTATGTGCATCCTGCTGACCTGTTTGGTGCCTCGGGATGCAACCCCCGTGTAAATGAGGAGTTGCCTGTGTAGGAAGCCTCATGAGGATGGAAAGCAGCTGGGAATAGTGACAACAGTGATGAAGGCAAATGCACATCCACCCCAATGACTTCTGAATGTCTCAAATTCTATTACTATTAATTATCTCATTTGTCAGTCACTTTATAACAGAGAAAAATGCCCCAAGTGCTTTAGCAAGGTAAACAACAACAAATGAAAGCAATTTAAGTCCAGTAAAATTCACAACGAGCAATACAAAATACATAGAATGCTCATTCAAGAGCATATTAATAAGGGCAAGTCCTACCCACCCAATCAAAAGATGAGCACCACCGTTTGTGTCATGAGTGCGCCATAATTCAGGGCTGAGGGAACTATGGCCCTCCAGGTGTTGTTGGACTACAACACCCATCAGCCCCAGCCAACATGACCAATAGTCAGGGATGGTGAGTTTCGTAGTTCAGCAGCATCGGAAGGCAACCGATTCCTCATCCCTTTCCTAATATGTACCTAGGATTGTTAATTTCGCTCAACAGCTGAACAAAATGGCATGTTTCATGCAACAGCAATGGATGCTCATCTTTTCCTCACCTTTGGAGAGCCACATCCCTGGACCAAACTGCCCACAAATTAAAAATTGTGTCCTCCTTACTTACAGGAAAAAACTGTATTTTCATTAAAACTGGAACTCTTCATGCCTCCATGGATGAGTAGTCAATGCGGAGGGGCCCTTAACGCTTCGGCAGCTAATCAATATGGTCAGTGGTCTGATTGCTTGATGCTGAGCATGCTTTCATGTTGGGCATAATAATTAGAATCGAATCTGGGCTTTTTCTTTCTCCCCCCCCCCCATGAATCATGAGCTACTCAGGCCCTAATTTACAAAACATTTAAGCGCTAGAGAGGTTTGGAGGCTCTTGTCGAGGAAATAAGGATGCAAAACGAAAGAGCCGCAGAAGTACCAAAGCTTCGGAGAGAGGGGTGGAAGGAAATGTTTTGCTGACACTGAAGTTTAACCTTTTAAATTAATCAAAGTTGGAGAGAAGCGAGGGATGTCTCTTAAACGCTCGCTGTGTTCCACCGAGAGCCCATCTGCTTGAGCCAGGCAAGATTAAAAACAAATCCCGTAGATCAGCTGCACCTGCTTGTATTGTAATACATTGTGGAGTAACGGAAGGATTGGGGGGGGGGGACTGACAAAAGCAGGTTGGATCATTAAATGCACACAAGGGGGCATTTTCCCCCTGCAGTGCACTTGTCAAGTATCAACTAATTGGCTCAATTAATTGGCCTCACATTGTTCGGATCTGATGGGCATTATCACCGTGTCGTAATAAAATCTTCAAAATGATTTCTCTCTGACAGCATCTGCCAAGTTCCATTCGCTGTCTCTCTGTACTTACAGTGTGTTTGTTTGTTTGTGGGTATGCATGCACACAGAGAGGCATGCATACTTGTGAGTTGTTGCTGTGCTTGCCTGACAAGTGCAAAAGGCAACCACTGCTAAACAAACAAACAAACAAACAAACAAACAAACAAACAAACAAACACTAGAGCTGCTGGAATGCTGCAGAAGATGAAGATGGCAGCCGCACTGGAGTTAGCAGGCTTCACTTCTCATTGGTTCTAGCTCTACCTGTCATTGACTGTAGCTCCACCTACTGCAGACCTCCCTGCCTTCTGCACCACCAGTCCTAATGGGCAGCAGCCACCATTGGTTGGATTCAACACTCCCACAATTCCATCTGCTCTTTGAACGCCAGCAGCTGGTGTGATTTTAACGTTTCTTTCTTTCTTTCTTTCTTTCTTTCTTTCTTTCTCTCTCTCTTTTTGACATAGTAAATTGTGTGCTATATTCATTCTGGTTAATTTATTTCTCTGTGCGTAGGTTTTTTTGTTTTTGTTTTTCTTAAAAATATGCCATGTGCAATGAACATGTAGCAATGAAAGCCCCCTTCCCTTCCGCCTGGAGACTGTGGGCTGCCCAACTTATACGGCCACCCTAATCGCACTGTAGAGCTTTTCCTGGCAGCCTTACTTCAGATTGCAGATAAGCAAGGGACTGCATATTCACCTCCTTGCCCACAAAAATAAGCAGAGAAAAAAACAAAAGCAAATTAAAGGGAAAGGTTTGGCTTTGCCTTATCCCCGACATGTTAATTGTATCTCTGTGTGGAGCATGTGTATATTCATGCATTCAACAAATATAGAAGATGAAGAAGAGTTTGGATTTGATATCCCGCTTTATCACTACCTGAAGGAGTCTCAAAGCTGCTAACATTCTCCTTTCCTTTCCTCCCCCACAACAAACACTCTGTGAGGTGAGTGGGGCTGGGAGACTTCAGAGAAGCGTGACTAGCCCAAGTTCACCCAGCAGCTGCATGTGGAGGAGTGGAGACATGAACCCGGTTCCCCAGATTACAAGTCTACCGCTCTTAACCACTACACCACACTGGCTCTCCAGTGTAGTCCACCCACCTACAGGGGAGAGCTGTAGCTCAGTGGTAGAGGTTCAATCCCCAGCATCACCAGGTATGAAACCCTGGAGAGTCACTGCTGGCCAGTGTAGACAATACTGAGCTAGGTTGACCAATGATTTGAATCAGTCTAAGGCAGCTTCCTGTGTTCTTAAGCAAAAAATTAAGTGTGTGTGTGTGGGGGGGGGGGGAAACACCTCAGTGAGGCAGAACATGCACAGAGATTTATTTATTTTTTAAATACTGATTTTATTCTCTGCTTTATCATGTTCTGTTTTTATTGCTAAACCACCTAGAGGACTTGATCACTAGATGACATATAAATACTGTTAGCAAGTAAAATATATTGTGTGTGGAGGTCCCCAGGCCACCCCTCAAAATACCGGTAATTCACAAATCACACATAATTTTTGTTTAAGGTTTTTGGCATAATTTTGGCCACAACTTTATTAAAATACATAATCTGTGAGTGGTTGCTTAGGCATTGCTTATGACTATCTGTCCCCCCCGCCTGGGACAGAACTGACTTTCCGAACTCCCTCGAAAGCCAGTGAAGGGAAAACAATACTGGGGATCAGTTGAGCTGAGTGACAGTCCCTCACCGCTCACCCAACCTGCTCCCCAAGGCTTGCCGGCCCTGGTCCCATTTCAGGGATTGGACGAAATCGTGGCAAGCCCCAGGATTCCTTTAACAGAATTCCCTTCCACACCACCACTGGAGAGGCAGGCCCAGCCTATCCTTACCCCTCCTCCACCAATTTTTATAACCAATGCCTAACCGCAACCTTACAAGTTGTGCATTCAGTTTCCAGTCACTCAGTGGGTTGCTTTCTTTAAAAAGAAAGGAAAAAGGAGGCTGTAATCAAATGCTGCCTTTCGCTCCTTTTAGGTGGGCAGGAGCTGGAACCGAGCAATGGGAGCTCACCCCATCGCGGGGATTCGAACCACCGATCTTCTGATCGGCAAGCCCTAGGTTTAGACCACAGCACCACCCACTAGATTTAAAATCTATCTATTCCCTGACCTGCCCCCAGAATACTGTGGGGGGGGGGTGGAATATGCCAGACAGCATACAAATTTTCTGTCCCACTGAGACCAATGAGAGCAAAAAGCTTCCGAAAGAAAAGCTTGCAGAAATATAAAAAGTCAAGAGAGAGAGAAAAAAGAACTATGAATCACACCTTCCATTCTACTAAGCTGAGCCCAGGAGGGTTTTGGATTTAGCAATTTCTCTGCCTTCACTTCTCCCTCCCACCATCTTTTTGGATTGTTATCTTAGAAGAGAACCATTAGTAAGAATGTCTAGTAATTGCCAAAAGCAACAACGAAAACAAGCAATCATTCCCAAGGTTCAGAATTGCTAGATTAGATTAGCAGCAATGAACAATATGGACTGCACAGATAAATTTTACACACCCTTTTAAGTTTGTTTCCTTTGAAAGGAGCACCTGAAATCAATGAAACTGCTCAAATTGATTATGAGGTGCTGTGACATCATCATTTGCTCTATATGATCCCTGATTTGCAAGGAACGTGCCGCGAATAAGTAAACGTGCATAGGATGGAAGAGAAAGCAGAAATTAATTTAGTAAACAAGTCTTCTTGGATGGTACAATATATATTATCCAGATAAGTACATTTTTTTTCTTGTTTCTGTATATGATGTCGAATAGTCAATGATACAGTGTGAGGAAAATACGCAGGGAAAAATCAATCTAGGCCCGAGGTCATAGACAATATTGAAAAGCAGTGCTGTGTCAAATCTCTGTGAAGTTCAGATATTTTGCAAAGTTCAATTTCTGACACTAAAGTTGCCGGAAGAGGGTATGTGTTGAAAGATGGGTGCAGAAATTTTTTTCCACACTCATACACATTTTTGTACTTGGTTGTGGTAACTGTTTCCCCAACCTACTGCTGCTTCAGAGCCATGTTTTAGTACTTAAAATTGAATTTCAACTGTGTGATCCTAGCCAGTCAGTCTTTTCCATCTTCTTCCCTCTGCCTTCCCTTCCCAACCCCTTCTTCTAATTTTTATTTTCTTCTTCCTTTACTCTTGGCTTTGATTAAATATGTCTAATCTTCTTCATGGTATTATGAATTTACATGCTTCTTTTTCTCTTTTACCTTTACTGTTCGTGTTTGTTACTTGCATTGTTACAAAAATTAGAAAAGAAACTCCAGCAAACAATACATTCAAAAAGTCTGCAAAAATAAAACATGCCTTCTTGCTTTGTTTTAGGGTTGCCATATTTCAATAAGTAAAAACCAGGACATCCCAAAAGTTGTTGAGCTTTTTCTTACAAAAACTCCAAAACCCCATGATTTTTCAATTGACTTGCCTAAGATCCATTTCCGCCTTTGAAATCCCAGTAATGTCCAGGAAAATCCAGACATATGGCAGCCCTACTTGTTTTGACACAGAACTAATGAAAAGGTTTGTAAAACCTAGTTTTTCATCATCTAGAAGCAGATGCTCCACAGAGACAGAAGTAACTACTTGACACACTTTTGTGATGTCTGATTTTCCTTTTGTCAAAAATAAAGAGTGTTACTGCTGCCTTGGAGACATGGAAACAATTGATTTGTTTATTGTGTTTTGGGCCACAAGAGCCCTGCAAGTTAGTTGCTTAGTCCTATTCAGAAATGTAGTGAGTGAAAGAAGCCTTTGATTCAGAGATGCTAAGATTTTGCTTTTCTTCCAAAACGTTAAAAAACCCAGCATTGTTACCTTGATAAAGGATGGAGGTAGATTGAAGAAAGATTGACTGTGGATCAGTGAAGAAGTAGGTTGAGTAAATGAAGGCTCTGAATAAAAGAGTCTCAGGTTTAGACATCTGGGATAATACAGTTGTACCCTGGATCCCGAACGCCTTGTGAGTCGAACGTTTTGGCTCCCAAATGCCGTAAACGCGGAAGTGAGTGTTCTGGTTTACGAACGTTCTTTGGAAGCTGAACGTCCAACGTGGCTTCTGTGGCTTCCACGACTTCCGCTTGAGTGCAGGTAGCTCCTGCAGCCAATTGGAAGCTGCGCCTTGGTTGTCGAATGTTTTCGGAAGTCGAATGAACTTCCAGAATGGATTCCATTTGACAACCAAAGTACGACTGTACAAACAGCATGAAAGGTAGCAGAATTGGAGGAGGAGGAGGAGGAGGAGGAGGAGGAGGAGGAGGAGGAGGAGGAGGAGGAAGAAGAAGAAGAAGAAGAAGAAGAAGAAGAAGAAGAAGACGACTAGAATTGAGAGGTGACTCCACTATAGAAAGAGGCTATTAGGATTGACTTGAACGTCACACACATCTAAGATGTGCACTCAAAACAGCAATGTGTGAATGAGAAAACACATATTTGAAACACTCACCCAGAGATTGGACCTGGTGTTGTCAGCTCTTTCTCATGTGCACATTCATTAACTAACTAAGATTTGTTTGCAAGCAATAATGGCAATGTCCCTTGATACACAGAAATGGAATGTGCATAGCCTCAGAAGCTGGCATAAAGCACACCTGTGTAAATTAAGCCGGGGTAAAGTTACACCAGATCCAAACCCTGTTCAATGGGGGGTGGGGTGGGGGGGGTGCTGCTCTGCCTAAGTCTGACAGAGGGAAAACAGAGGGGAGGAGTTGGTGAGGACAGACAAAGCTATAATTTATGGACTGCTTCAAAGGAGTTTCAGAAGCAAGAAGCAAAATGACCCTCTATTGGGCTCAAGGGAGAGAAACACATTGGACTTGCTATGCATAAATAATACTGCTTGTAATAGTTGCCACCCTGCAAGGAAAGAGTCATCTTCAGAGTCTTGTATGTGGAGTTTACTACATCACTAGGGCTTCAAGGGTGAAACCACTGTATCCCTCTGCATGACTCAGAAGAATAGCTAACAGGATCCAACCTAAATCCCCCGTCTCTGGTCTGGCCCATGTCATGCCCCATTTTGGAGCATGTACAGTGGCCTTAATTCAGTCAGCTTCAGCTCAGCTGGCAGAACAAGGATGGCCAAGTTACACTAGTAAATCTTTGGCTGAGCCAGGGTTGGTGGCTAAACACTGACTGAGCCCTGCTGTGCCTGCAATCAGCCAGGTGAGCCAGAGATCCACTGCATCCTAAACAGCTCATCCCTCTGGGTCTTCACATAGGATTGTCCACTCAAGCTGTAGCAAAAATGCAGCCTGCAGTTTCACAGACCTATTCTCAGGTGACCGTGTTTTTGGCAAACAGCTCTGTGAGCAGGAGAAATTCTGAAAAATTGCCCAGTGTACTTTCATGCTTGACCGTGGTAACAAAAGCTGTAAGAAACGCGGGGGGCGGGGGGGGGGCGGGAGGTATGATTTCAAGCAGCCAAAGGCTTCAGATTTAATAACTCGGCTGCTCAGGGAGAGGAAAGAGTTGTTTACGTTTCTCCTGTTTGCAAAGCTTCAGGATGAAGAAGGAGATTGTGTAAGTAAGCTGACCCCTCTGTGCAATGGGGAAGGATCTGAAAATTTGTATAAATCCTTTACTTTGACCAAAGACTGACTGCAAGCACAACCTAACTAAATCTTATGCATACATATAATTCCAAAACAGAATTTGCTTTATAGGAGAGCCAGAGCTCCGAAATCTGGAGACCCATCACTAATCAAGCATAATTGAAAAAGCTTTAATATGACCTCAGGGCTAGCAGACACACTATTTGGCAGAAGCATTGGTTCCAGCATGCTCGGCAATGGGGATGCAGTTTCTGAACCAAAAACAAGCACAGTCTGGATCTGGACCATGGCTCGGGGCAGGGAAAATTCTCCCTTTCCCTCTGTGCCATGTTCTTGCTTGGAGTTTGCCTCTCCCATAAAGCTGCTATTTGCTCCTGTACATAGAGCCTGACTGTAAGGAGCAGGTGTAGAGAGAGTCCTCTTTGTGATAGTCCCCTGTCTGTGGAATGCCCTCCTCTTATAGCAGAAGTGGGTCACCTGTGGCCCTCCAGATGTTGTTGGACGACAGCTGTCCACTATCCCTGGTCTTTTCTCCTGGTGCTGATGGGACTTAGAGCTTGCCAACATCTGGAGGGATGTAGATTTCCCCCAGCAAGTGATTAATTTTTTTCTGGAGGTACTCAAGAGTACAGAGTACTGGCACCTTTTTTCTAGAAGAAAAGCACTGGCACTCACTGTAACAACTTCAACACCTTTTTTCTAGGCACAAGTGGTTAGCGTTGGACTAGCAGCTGGGAGATTGGATTTCAGATCCCTACTCAGCCACAAAGCTCACTGAGTGGCCTTGGGCTAGTCACTGCCACTCAGCCTAATCATCACACAAAGGTGTTGTGGGAATTAAACAAGGAGGAGGAGAACCATGTAGCCCACCACAAACTCCTGGGAAGAAAAGGTAGTATATAAGGTAGCAAAGAATAAATAATAATAATAATAATAATAATAATAATAATAATAATAATAAATAAATAAATAAATAAATAAATAAATAAATGTAATAAGTGTAAGTCAGCAATTTCTTCTCCCTGTTTCCTTTTTTAGGAAATTACATAACTATTCCATGCAGAACAAAGGCCACATTTCTGTGTCAGCGAGACAAATTTATCTGGGCGAGACAAATTGGTGCAATGCTCACTCTTGTCAGCAAGAGTGATTTCACCTGGTGAATTCCCTCTACAAGAGCTTTGTAGAATCAATATTCTGAAGCTTCCTTGTATGTCGACTGCATGAATGTAGTTGACTATGTTGGAGTCAAACTGCCTCAGTCCAGGCCTCTGAGCCGGAAGGCAGAGTTGGATTCACAGATCATTCCCTTAGGGTTGCTTTTCATTGGAAACAATTCAGCCTTTCAAAGGAGTTACAAGGGGAGGCAACTGGAGGGACAGCGGTGAAGTTTTAGCAACAAAGATAACCAGCTCACTCCGATTCAGACATGGCAGCATCTAATATCTTTCATTAGGAAGAGGAATGGGGGTATTGACACAAACTGTGATCTTGTCAGTTTTCAGGCTAGGTTAGCTTGAGCCAATGATTGTGGGAGAGATCACTAGGAAAATAATGGTCTGGAGATGCCTTATGCCAAGTAAAATTTTTTGCTACATATTCTTCTAATGAAAGCTTAGCTAACTGGTCAATTGATTCAGACTTCTTAGGAGCTGATACATATGTTCACAGACAATCTCAGCTTCCTCCATATAATGAAACCTCCACAATGCATAATAACAATTTTGGTCTACTAGAGACTGAAACTCTCTCACTGTGGGAACTTCTACACAACCAATGTCTCTTAACAAAACAAATAGCAGAGGGAATCTTTACCAGAAGGGACACATTGGAAAAGGAATTTTCCAGTTTGAATGCCATAATTGGTACACTGGTTGGGTTAGTGGAGAGAGGAATTCTGACTGTAGCCTTGCAGATGGGACCTCCAAGCAAAGAATTTAAAGTTGGTGATGGTTTGGAGGTACATCAAGATGATGGTAGGTCTGAGCTCGCTAAGTCCCTATCAGATTCAGTAGCTAAACAATTAAATGGCATCTATCAAGACTGGGACTTGAACTCAGAGATCTGCTTTTACACCAATATGAATGCTCAGGAGATGGACTTGTAAAAGTCATTTCCATTTGTGACCTAACTCCTTCAGATCCAAGACTACTGATAATGAATGAGAGAGAGGAGAGAGTGAACTGTTTTATTTGTGATAAAAAGGTAAGCCCAATATCCTCTCAGCTACATTACACATTAAAAAAATAAATGTTCCTGTTGAAGTTGAATAATTCTGCTTGCACAAATTCTTCCCAGCACTAGTCTAATGTAGGGGTCACCAGTGAGGGGCCTGTGAAGGCCTTCATTGGCACCTCCAGGTGGGGGAGGGGGCTATGCTTGGGTTTCTCTTCTTCTCTTAAAATGTAAGTCTCTAACCCCCCAGAAAGAAAGCTATGAAGCAAAAAGTGTGCAGATACACCTCTAAACAATTTCTGTGAAATGAGACAGACTGGCTTCTCCCGCCTGAAGTCAAGTGAAGTCAAGACTGTGATTGATAAATGAATTGTCTGGACACCAGGCAATAGTATTCCATGGGGTCCTAAATGGCTGTTATTTTCCCTGTCCCCTTTTCTGGTGCTTGTAATCTCTGTAGTTTGCCCACTGGCACGACCCCCCTGGTCTAATGTGTTTTTAAATTTTATTTTAAAGGATATCAAAATATTGGCAAAATGACTCCCCATTTAAAATCCACATGATTGTGTGGACGCTTGTCTCATACTCTGTACTATTCTAACATTCTGTTCATGCACAATTGCCCTATCTGATTCGCTGTGTCTAGAATGCAGTTTTGTGCCCTGTATTAAAAAACCCCTGGTTACACTTCACGGCAGCTTCTATCAGCTCTACAGCTGTTCACGTAGCAGATAAACAGATGTACCTTTTGCTCAGCACATCAAATGGCATCAGGATTGTCAATAAGCAGCCAAGTGAGACTTGCCCATGCAGGGGAAAGGCAGTAGGAGAAGTGAGCTGCATACTGAGAGGGTGCATAATAGTTAGCACAGCTTTTAAAATAGGAATGAAAAAGGCAATTGGGGGTTAGGGAGAGGTTTTCTTATTTCATTGTTACAGGTGACTAAATATTGACACTTGATAAAAAACATTCTTGTTTAGGTAGTTAAGTCTACCCAGGTGCTTAGAAAAAGAAGATAATTTTTATCTGTTTTAGTATTTTAACTTTTGTATGTTTTAAAGTAGGGCTGTAATTTTTTTCTTTTATATTTTTGTAAAACACTTGGAGTTGTTGTTTTTTTACAACCAAGTGGTATATAAATTTTATGAAATAAAAATGTTGATTCTGTATTTAAATCATGTCAGTGATTTGGACTCTGCAGAAAGTTAAGGGATGCAGTTCACACACATACATAATTCAATATTCAATGGAGATATTAACATGCTTTGGAAAACAGCTGCTTCTCTGGAAGCCCAAGCCCCAAAATAAGAACAGTTCATAACATAAACTGACTTCTTGCATGAGTAGAGATGGAAAGGAAGCAATGGCAAAGAGGGTGAAGACTTCCATAGGATTTGAGTTGCACCTTGATCCAACTTTCCTTTTGACCAAGCAAAGAGAGTAGATAGAAAGGGGCAGGGAGGAAAAGGCTGTAGCTGGTTAATGAATTGAACTGGAGCCTTCCTAAGTCCCACTGAGACCATTGGTATTGCAGAGCATGCCTGAAAGCTCTCTTCCTTGCTGCTGAAAACAGCAGACACTGGGGTTTTCAGCACCTTGGAGAGAGGCTGGATGCTGTAAGCATCTGGAAAGCACATTCTGGTACAGTATGCAGCCACTGATTGAAATTTCATTTGGAGCATTAGGCAGCCTATTAGTTTTCTTCCTCTTCCATAAACATTACATGAGTAAGTAGGTCGGAGAACAAATTGACAGGTCTTAACTTTGCAGCTCTGTTGAAAGCGTAAAGGGCTGGGCTCACAGAATAGAATTATCAATTAAATGCGGCTATTGCGTTAACAAAGGGCACCTAAAAGTATTGCATTAAAAACCCCAGTTCCTTTTCCCTTTTCTCCCAATGCATATGTAAACTGCATGTGTCCTTGATGGATCTGTTCTGCAACCCCAAATATCCACCACCATTGTCAAATTTGGCTCCTGGTTCCTTTCCTTGCTGCCTGTGTCTACCGCATTAGCTAGCCTATCACCCCTGCCCAAAATTAGGCTGCCCTTTTTCTGCCCCTTGTCCTGTATCTGGCCCTCTGATAGCATCTTCTAACTGGCAACTGCACTCAGAGGCCTGAACATAGAGTGTGCCTAGTACAGCATGTAACTGAATCTCCTATAACTTATATCTAAATATTTTCCTGGTGGAGCAACCTGTCTAAAGTCACCAGCAGAGACCAAAATGTTGTGGTAATCAAAAATGGTGCATTTTCAAATAGAAATAGAATAGAGGGTGAGAATGAATGTGTGCTAATTATATATCCTTTGGATTTTGTTGGAGGTTTAATGGCCAATTTCTGTTGTTCTTAACATTGCCCTAAAGAAGAGCATAGTCTGAAAAGTGCACATTGGCTTTTGAAACAACAGCACAAATTTAGCAAGTTGTTTTCCTACACCTGCAGTTCCCCTCTTTCTTTGTTTTTCATGCTTTGCTGTGCCTCTCTTTCCCCCATTCATACCAAGAATGGCAATTGCTGCTGTCACTGAGAGGCCAGCCAAAATCATCCAAGAGTTTGTGTGTTGCCTAGGCTTCCATCAACACAGAGATTGTTCATTCACACTTACTGATAAATACAGGGAAGCCTGGGTCTTAATGGGTGGCAAGTAGAGAGCTTTCAGATAGCCTGTCCAACCAGCAGCTAATGTTATTTCTTTGAGAGACCATTAACTAGAGCAGCTGGTTGTCCTTTCAGTTCATTTCTGATAGCAAAGATAATACCATAGCAAGTGTGATGCTCATTTGAGCTTTTCAGTCAGAAAATGCTCAGCAATATGGTTGGAACTGATGCTGCAATCTTGGCTACAGCATGGTGCACATTTCATGTGGAGTCTAGATATTAATGCTCCTCTCATCCTAATCCTTCTCCAGCTTCTGCTTTGTGCCACGTAATAGCCTGCCTCTCTCTCTCTCTCTCTCTCTCTCTCTCTCTCTCTCTCTCTCTGTGTGTCACGGGCTGCACTGAGGAGTAATGGTGTGGGCTGCCCTCCTCCTCCTGAACCTTCCTGAGAAGAAGAGGACAGTATAGATTTAGAACAGTGATTTGCAGAAGGGCATAGTTCAGAGGCTGCAGAGGGGAAAAGCTGGGAAATATTGGGAGAGGAACAGCAGAAAGAAGAAACACCAGGGGAGAGACAGCTGACAGACTCAGTGTCTTTGGAAAGCATTCCTGACACCCCCCCCCCGGCTCTCAGGACCAGATGGGCATTAAGAGTAGGAGAACAGAAAGTTCAGAGGCAGAAAGCTCAGATCAGCTGTGCAGGGATGACATAGAATAGGAGAGACAGATACTGAATACTGGATACTGGATAAATTAATTGGTAAGAACTCTTTTTGTTTTTCTGCTTCTTTGCTGCCACCGGTGGAGGGATCGAATTCCCTGAAGCCTGACAGTGCTCTTGCAACTGACAGAATGGGAAAACAGTGCCACATGTGCTTTATTTGTGAAATTTTAATGCTAGTCCTGAGCTATGCCAAGATACTACAGATATATGTGTGTGGAAATGTGTCTTTCTCTGTGTGTTTTAATGATAGTCCTGAGCTATGCCAAGATACTACAGATATATGTGTGGAAATGTGTCTAAAAATAGATATATATAAACACACACACACACACGGAGAGAGAGAGAGAGAGAGAGAGAGAGAGAGAGAGAGAGAGAGAGAGAGATTTCCACACACACACGTTCGGCAAATTGGCTCCTGCCACGTGGTTTTCACCATCCTCATAGCAATTGTCACAACTTGAGTAGTTTAGGCATTGGCTAGACGTAGTCTTGGACAGAGGGGAGGTTGTAACCTCTGTCTGCCCCTCCGGAAAATGGGGCAACCTATTAAAGGGATCCAGGGGAGATTATTCTGTCTGGACGCCCAGGTACAATCCAGAGGAGGAGCTAGTCTTTGATGTTCATCAAGAATTCCCTCTCTTCCGATTGACCCCAAATAAAGTACTTCCAGCAGGCAGACTGGAGGGAGTGTTTCAAACCAATGCCTATGCCAAACCTCTTACATATGTAGTCAATAAAGTTGTGGCCTGATTTGACCCAAAATACAACTTGTCATGTCTCATTATTTAAAGTTAAGATGGTCCATTGGGTGGGAGGATGCCTGGGCACACAACTCTTTATACTGCAAAAGTTCAGCTTTGCTGGTTAAGGATTCCATATGTTGCATCAGGATGTATGTATGTGACAGTGCGCGCGCGCGCGCACACACACACACACACAGAGAGACAGAGAGAGAGAGAGAGAGAGAGAGAGAGAGAGAGAGAGAGAACCTTCTGTTAAGGGCTACTACTATTTCCTCTGCTGACTGCTCTTTGCAGAATAAAATACCCTTTTAACTTTTGATTATGAAGTTTTCTCCAGCCTCTAGCCTGTACTGTGTTTGCTTTGAGAAAATGAAGCATCTAGAATTCTCCTCATGATTTAGGCAGGATATAAAGAAAAGCAAAAATAAATAAATAAATAAAATGGACCCTATTGAGCTGGAAGAAAACAACACGTTCGCCTGGGCTCCCTCATTCTTACCCACTCAGTTTGAAAGTGATGCAGTCAAAGAGCTAAAACCCAAATATATGAATAAATAAAGCACAAAGCATCAAGGGGATCGGTTTTCACAAAACCCACTGCCGTTAATAAATAGAAATTTACTTCATTGGAGAAGGGAGAGATTGTAGAGAATGGTTATTGCCAAAAGGGAAAGAAGGGATTATCAAAATACAGAAATAAGCTACGGCAGGGGGCTCCTGTCCAACGCAATGTGGACCCTTTTGAATGTTTGCCTTCAGAGTTTCCCTCAGGCTTACAGCTGGGAGTTTCTCTCTTTGGTTTCTGCGCTGGACAACAAATGTGGCTTTTTTTTATGCTGTCCCATCTTGCCCCAACAGGTAGCCTGAGGCAAAAGACCATGAGAGCAACTTATGACTAACATATTCCAACCATCTCCACTCTTCAGTAGTATGTGCTCCACTCACCGTCCTCCTTTCACTGGTAGGGACCTCGTGGTTTTCTTGCTTCCAAGACAAACGTACACTTGCTAGCTTTAATTAATTGTCTTGCTACGGACATTTCTCAAAAGTCCTGCAACTAGTTACACTTTATTTTATATTTCACTATCTGGGTTTGCAAGCTCAACTTAACACAGAGAAAACAGAATAGTCTGGTAAATTAACACAACATGAATTAAAATAGTGCACATCAGTTACCAGAAGAGAGCATGCCATTGCATGAAATGGAGAGAAATTCCTGTTAACAACAACAACAACAATTTATTATTTATACCCCGCCCATCTGGCTGAGTTTCCCCAGCCACTCTGGGCGGCTCCCAATCGAGTGTTAAAAACAATACAGCATTAAATATTAAAAACTTCCCTAAATAGGGCTGCCTTCAGATGTCTTTAACTTTAAGATCATTTATGTCCAGGCAATTAATCCTTACAAAAGAAGCTCTGGGAGCTTGGTGGTACAGGCTTGGGCAGATTGAGTGGATGAGACCAAAAGTGGGCCCAAAGGTCAAGAAGGTGGTTTCTGGATGTGCTGAAGAGGGAAGTGAGGGGCAGGTGGGGCTTGTCAATCTGGGAAGGTAGCTCATCTAGGAGAAGGAAAACTCTGATTCTAAACCTCCACTGCATTATGAAATATCTTCAGGAGAAGAAAAGGCGAAGGAGTAAACTCTGCACAAATCCAGAGTGTAGTCCCTAAAACAGTTGGGTGGCACCTTGTATGCTTCCTTCCAGCAACTACTGCAGTCAAGCTGGTGCTCTGGGCCACATTGAGGCCAAGAGAGGGGTCTTGTCATCTGGGCAGCCCAGCACCTCCCTACAGACTGCCAAGGCTTGCACTTCGGTGCTGCTAATGCAGTGGTTTGACTTCACCCCTGGAGGAGTACTCCATTTTCTCTCGAGACAGATGGATGCCAATAATATATATTTATTTTGTTTTAATTCAATTGGCTTTTTAAAAAAGATTGTTTTTAGATGTACTTATTTTTATCTTTAAGTCACCTTAAAGGCAAGGTAGATTAATAATAATAATAATAATAATAATAATAATAATAATAATAATAATAATAATTTATTTATACCCCGCCCATCTGGCTGGGTTTCCCCAGCCACTCTGGGTGGCTTCAAACTGAGTATTAAAAACAATACAGCATCAAACATTAAAAACTTCTCTAAACAGGGCAGCCTTCAGTTGTCTTTTAAAAGTAAAATAGTTGCTTATTGCCTAGACATCTGGTGGGAGGGCATTCCACAGGGCAGGTGCCACTACTGAGAAGGCCCTTTGCCTGGTTCCCTGTAACCTCACTTTTCGCAGTGAGGGAACCGCCAGAAGGCCCTCAGCACTGGATCTCAGAAGATCTTTCTGGACTGGTGTTATATGGTCTCGGCTGCCACTCCCAGTCACCAGTCTAGCTGCCGCATTCTGGATTAATTGCAGTTTCCGAGTCACCTTCAAAGGTAGCCCCACATAGAGCGCATTGCAGTAATCCAAGCGGGAGATAACTAGAGCATGCACCACTCTGGTGAGACAGTCTGCAGGCAGGTAGGGTCTCAGTCTGCATACCAGATGGAGCTGGTAAACAGCTGCCCTGGACACAGAATTAACCTGTGCCTCCATGGACAGCTGTGAGTCCAAAATGACTCCCAGGTTGCGCACCTGGTCCTTCAGGGGCACAGGTACCCTATTCAGGATCAGGGAGTCCTGATCCTGATAATATATTTATAACAAGGAGAAACAGAGTTGCATCCTCCCTGTCCTGCTCTTAATACAGATCACCGGTCTGGGGAACAAAGGCAGGTCCAGTCCTCAAACCTAGATTGAAAAGACTTAGATAATTTATATCCTCCAGGACTTCCTGCAATTTGTATCAACCAAGAAAAACCTCATGACAAATTCAGAAGCTGAAAAACACTTCTTGAGGCATGTCACATCTACACAAACCGCCCCCCCCCCCGAAATCAGTACAAGCCTCACCCCCATCCCAAACCATGGAAACACATAAGAAGGGGAAGTCTGAAGAAAAGGAAACCAGTGGAATGGACTTTCAAGCTTGTAATGTTAGAAGTAAAATCAAAGCTTTTCTTCATACAGCCGTACCTTGGTTTTCAAACATAATGCATTCCGGATGTCTGTTCAACTTCTGAAATGTTCGGAAACCAAGGAGCGGCTTCTGATTGGCTGCAGCCAATCAGAAGCCACAGAAGCCATGCCAGACTTCCGAGGCAAAGTTCACAAACTGGAACACCTACTTCTGGGTTTGCGATGTTCGCGTTCCGAGTTGTTCATAAACTAAGCTGTTTGAAAACCAAGGTACAACTGTACTCTTAAAATATATGCAACAACTTCTCAACATCAGTTATGAATTAATGATTTTTCTCCTAGGGAAAATCTTTTTATTTCAGCTAGTTTCAAATTCCTACTATTGCTATTTATCTTCCAGTGACAACCCTAACACTGACATGCCTCACCATGCCTACTCAGAAATAAGTCCTATTGAATCCACCAGGAACTTACTCCCAGGTAAGTTAGGATTGCAGCAGAACTCTTTACAAATCAGAGGCTCTGAGATTCCTGCAGCCTTTGCTGTTATAAAAACCTCTTTTAAAACTAGTCCATTATACATCTGAATGTATTGTGCCTCACTGCAAAATCTTTACCTGGCAATTTCTGGTCATTGTTTGTTTGTATTCTATTGGGAGGCTATCAAGAGAGCCAGAGCTGGATGCTGCTATTTCACAACAATGTGCTTTGCAGTCACTCATCCTCAATCAACTTGTCTTAGCATTAAACAAGAGTGACACCATAATGGAGATTAATGCCAGTCTAGGGAGTCCTTAAGCCTCTGCCAATGCGAACTTCATTTCCAGGCTCAGTTAGCAGTACATAACACAGCACATCTGCTCTTAATATCAAACACTGGAAAGCAGAGTCCTTTGGGGGCACAACAGGATTATTGCAACGCATAATCTCAGGGGTGCTGCCCAGAACAGGGAGATAAATGTAATAAATAAATATCCAGTATCAGAGTTTTGATCTTGGCTTGATCTATGGCTCATCTGGGGCTGTTGAGTTTAGAAAAGAGGTGAGGTGGGGCATGGATGTTGGAAGGTTCATAAAATTTTGCATAAGGTGAAGAACGTAAGGTTTTTGACCCCTTCTAATAATGCAAGACGGGACGCGGGTGGCGCTGTGGGTTAAACTACAGAGCCTAGGACTTGCTGATCAGAAGGTCGGTGGTTCGAATCCCCACGACGGGGTGAACTCCCATTGCTCGGTCCCTGCTCCTGCCAACCTAGCAGTTCGAAAGCATGTCAAAGTGCAAGTAGATAAATAGGTACCGGGAAGGTTAACGGCGTTTCCATGCGCTGCTCTGGTTTGCCAGAAGCGGCTTAGTCATGCTGGCCACATGACCCGGAAGCTGTACGCCAGCTCCCTCGGCCAATAAAGTGAGATGAGCGCCGCAACCGCAGAGTTGTCCGCGACTGGACTTAATGGTCAGGGATCCCTTTACCTTTAATAATGCAAGAACCTCAGGGCCGTCCAATGAAGCTGAATGCTGGAAGGTTCAGGACAGGGAAAAAGGAAGTGCTGCGAGGAGTTGTGATGGTCACCAGTTCAGATGACATTAAAAGGGGATTAGACTCATGGTGGAGACAGCTGTCAATGGCTGCAAGCTACAGTGGCTACCATATACTCCTTCCAAGATCAGAGGCAGCAGGTCTTTGAACAGCGGTTATAGTGGAACACAGAAAGTTGGCTTATACCAAGTCAGAACATGGCCTCATCTAACTCAGCATTTCTCCAGGGTTTCAGACAGGGAAAATTTTCAGTCCTTCCTGGACATGCCAAGGGTTGAAACTGGGTCCTTCTGTATGCTACAACAGCCATGGGAGAGAATTGTGCTTGATGATGATGATGATGATGATTCCCACCTGACTGGGTTGCCCAAGCCACTCTAGGTGGTTCCCAACAAAATACTGAAAACACAATAAAACATCAACCATTAAAAACTTCCCTGAACAGGGCTGCCTTCAAATGTCTTCTAAACATCAAATAGTTGTTTATCTGTTTGATATCTGGTGGGAGGGTGTTCCACAGGACGGGTACCACTGTTGGTTTCTGCTTCCTTCACTGTGCAGCGAAGTGCTTGTCACAAGACAATGTTTACATTCCACAGTCAGAGTACTGTTGGGTTTTCCCACGGGAATGGGAAGCTGGATGTGACGTACACTGGTTTCCTGTTTTTCACTGTCGCTCTCGGTGTTCTTCATTCCGAGGAGAAGGACGGTTGCTTCTCTGCTCCCGCAGAGGCAAGATGCATGTTTGTAATTTCTCAACTTTGAACTGAAAATAAAGCAACATTAAGCATGTGGCACGTACTGCTCATCATTCCGTTGTGCACAGGACTCTGCAATTACAACAGCCACTACCAAAAAGGCCCTCTGCCTGGTTCTCTGTAGCTTCACATCTCGCAGTGAGGGAACTGCCAGAAGAGCCTCGGAGCTGGGCCTCATTGTCTGAGTTGGACAATGGAAGGGGAGACGCTCCTTCAGGGACAAGGCCATTGAATTGTGCTTGGAAATTGACTGGGAGCCAGTGTAGATCCTTTAGGACCAGTGTTATATGGTCCCGGCGGGCTTCCTGCATGGGGGCTTCCTGCAGGCCTATAGTTGACCACTGTGGGAAACAGGAAGCTGGTCTAGAAATGTACCTGTATTCTACCTCTGCTGTTCTCTTAACAACCGTCCACATGCCTAGCCCAGACAGTTTTCATGGAGAAACATACAGTATATGGAGAACTGGCCTCTGTGCCAATGGGGAAGAGTTCCTGGTGGGTCACGTTTCCCCCCTCGATGTTCTCACTGAACCAGAGGCATGATTAAAATATTCCAGGGTGAGCAATCACTTCCTAGAGAACTGTATTGTCATCCTGCATTGTCTTCCTGCTAAATGAGCAGTGGAGGCCGGTCCCTTAGGGCAAAATGGGGCAGTGCCTGTCCTTGTCTCTGGTTCCACTTATTCTGGGTCTCCATGCCTTCTGCTCTAGCGATCCCCAATGGGACCAGCTGCCACCACCAACGAGAAGACAGCCTTTACCACAAATCAGTCTGAGTGGTTATCTGTGTGGGCTCTGCTCTCTCAGAAGAAAACCTGCCTGCCAAAATGATTATTAGTTCTCTGTAGCCTGTGGAGATCGTACAAGACAGGTGTTCATACCTGCAGGCTTACAATTTAAATTAAACATTTATTAAAAAGGGGAATTAAGTAAGATGACTTAATGGGGAAACTTGATTACTTCATTCCTAATTATCCCCAGTAACAATTGCTGCATCTTCTAGCCAGCAGCAGCTAAGACAATTCCCTCCCTCCTTTCTTTGTAAACCATGTTCTCTGTTGCCTTTTGCCAACAGGAGCCCTGCAGAATAGCAGGGACTTAATAATTTGTGAATTACACAGATATTTTGCCTACAGTGAATCTTATTTTCTAATAGTCAAGGCCTCTGTGGTGTCTGTGCTATTCCCTACTCCTCACAGTTCCTTATTGCTCATTCCAATACAGCTCATTCCAGCCCACTGCTTCTGCCTGCGATTTATTGTTTATTTTTATTTTATTTTTTAAAAAATAGGAGTTTATGAGACACCCACCCACTATTAGAACAGAGGCTGTCAGAAGTCCAATGACTGTTTGAAACAAGACTGCTAAAAGGAAGGAGAGAATGAAAAATTTGCAGGCACACTTCCTTTACTGCAGAGATGGGGAACCCGTTATTATATTCTGATATTATTGCATTCAAAGTCCCATCAGCCCCAGCTAGCATGACCAACATTCAGGGGTGATGGGAGCTGTAGTCCAGCAGCATCTGAAGGCTCACAGATTCCCCATTCCTGCTCTATTATTAAGCCTAGATTGCTTTTTGGAATCTGGTTGTGTACAGGTGGAAAGAGGGGTTAGCCAAAGTGGCTGATCTTCTGAGTCCCACTATCCATTCATTTAATGTGCTGCAGGGAAAAAAAGAAACGCAGACTCTGAGATTGTGTAGCGTAGCATTTGGTTTTCGAGCAGGAAGTCTGTGTCTTGCCATCAGCAAAGTTAAATGAGCAGACTTTGAAAAAAACTCAGTATGACACCTTTCACAATGAATAATAGCCCAGCCAACTTCAGGGTAAAAATTCTGTAGAAAACAAACAGGGAGGGTGTCTTGGTGGACAGTTCATAAATATTGAGCTGAGTCCAGCTATGGCCAGAATGCATATAAATGCTGCAATGGAAATAGCTTTTGACAATATTCCTAGCCCCTGTCCCCAAACTGTAACTTCCTGAAAGTGTTACAAAACATAACTCCAGAAGTCACCAGCATGCATGATTCCATTTAGTATATTTATTTGAAATGTTTTCCCTCCCCAAAGACTCTCAGAGTTGTGCACACAGCAATCAATAAAAACAAGCCGTTCCTTCCCCACAGCATTACAATCTAAGGGTGGCATCCAGCAAAGGAAGGCTATGAGTAGACTTCCTTGACCATGGTTTTCTGTGGATCTGTGGGTATGGTTACCATCCAAAAATAACACAATAGGGAATAAAGAAGAAGAGAAGAAGAGTTTGGATTTGATATCCCACTATATCACTACCCTAAGGAGTCTCAAAGCGGCTCACATTCTCCTTTTCCCTTCCTCCCCCACAACAAACACTTTGTGAGGTGAGTGGGGCTGAGAGACTTCAGAGAAGTATGACTAGCCCAAGGTCGCCCAGCGGCTGCATGTGGAGGAGCGGAGAAGCGAACCCAGTTCACCAGATTACAAGTCTCCCGCTCTTAACCACTACACCACACTGGCAAACTCAATACACCAATTCTTAATGCTCTCTTTCTCTCAAATCACTCAATAGGATGATGCACTTTTGCTCCCCCTATTAACCACGAACCAACGCTGCGTGGGGGGGAATTCAATGGTGCGCCAATATGATTGTTCTCTGCCAGGGCGATCCTTTCTGCCTGCCTGCTGGAACAATCTCCCCTCCTCTCTGGTGATGTTTTTTGGGTTCTCCTAACCCTCCAGAGCTTGTGCCCATGAGGACTGGTAGGGTAGACGGTAAGGAGACCAACAGTAGAAGGCAGGCAAGTGAGGGTTGGCTGGGGGCAGGTTGAGGTTTCTGGGACAGTGCTTCACTCATCCTAATGGATCAGCCTTCACTGATGGGAGCTGCATGGGATCTGGAGGGTCACAGGTGCCCAACCCATGCAGTAGCATGTTTCTTGCCAGATGCTATTTCCAGAAAAACTTTACCAAGAGATGTCTCTTGAACTTTCCCAATAACTTTCAGAAACTCTCTTTGGCAGGAAGAAGTTACGGCTTGAATGGATATTCAATCAATGCATCATAGCTAACCAAATTTCACAGTGGCAGGAAATGGATTGCATTTTTCCATCTCTGTACAAAGCAGCTGCTGCTGCTGTAAATTATTTCCTTGTAAATTAAAATGTCCTACGCGTTTTGAGCTATTGCTCCTACTCAGTGGCAGTCTCTGGAAAGGAAGTTTTAATGACATCAACAATTCATACGGCTCTGCCGTAATACAACTTATTTGAAGTTTTAAAAAAGAACAAACACATTACTTCACAAAGTTAAAATATATACAGTTGGCACTGGGGATATGGAAGTTTGATATGTCCATATTAACCTCAGATGCCCCCGTCACACACTCAATGCTGAAATTGACAAATGGAGTATGTGCCATACGAAGTTCCCCTAAATTCCTGGAGGTGTCCAGCTAGCCAAAATGCCTCTGGAGAGAAATGTGGGTCGTTCTGGGTTGTGAGGTTTTGACTGGGATATTTTGCTTGTAAATCAGGCACAATCCATTTAAGCAAAACTGTAGATGTTGCGCTACCCATACTAAGCTGGTCCCAGCCACCAGCCTAACCAAACCTGCTCCTCGAATTAAGTTGTTATGGTTTTTTCTTTTTTAAAAAAATATTTTTTAAAAATGGCACCCTTTCCTTCTTCTGATGCTGCCTTCCTGCCTTTTCTGTTATGGCTTCCGATGCACGCAGAAAACAAGTTTGCCGCATACCTGCATCTGATCCGTAGAGCTATGCTCCTTATCATTTGACAGGACAAGGTGGATATAGAAGTCTGATTTCCATGAGGTTGCTTCTCCCAGTGGTCATGCTCACAAATCACGCTAAACCAGAAAGACACCACCGCCAATCTTGGAGTTGTATGCTTCCCATCTTCGCCCATTTCCTCCCACGTGGCTGGGAGCAGACGTTTGGAAGCTTTTGCTTTTGGATAGCAGTGTTTGGTCATGTGGCTTGGAGCAACAAACCTTGGTCGGTATTGGTTAATTTGTTATTATGTCGTGTATTTTTGTGTTTTTATGCTGTAAACTGCCCTGTGATCTTCAAATGAAGGGCAGTACAAAAATAAGTAATTAATTAATTTAACAACAACAACAACAACAACTCAAGGATAGGCCTTTTAATCCCAAAATTGCATTACAGTACATGTAACACACTCAGATTGAAGACTTTGCTTTAGGAGTCAATTAATGGATAACACCGTATTTAGGATGCAAATAATTTTACAGGGCAGGTTAAGCACTGGCTGCGCCCAACGGTCAAGAATAACTTGCCAGAGTCAATTATTTTACCCATTGCTATTATCAAATGATAAGCTATGCCCTGCTGCTATGGAGGGATCTGTTTAAATTAGACCCACAATAATCTCTGTGTCCCTTAACAGTGGGAACCAGAAGTGGGTCATTCCATTTCTTCCCTCCTGCTGTGGAACACAGTGTATGAAATGGGAGATCCAACCATATTTGGAATTAGGATACTTCTCTATCTTTGCTGGGGATACACTACGAGATGTCGAGATCAATCTTTGTATGCTTGGGTCGAACAAGATTTAGATGTGTGCTGCAAAACTTTGATTCATTGCAAGTACTATTCTATTTCCAAAAAGTGTACAGAAGTATCATCAAGAGGGAAATAAAACTTTTTTATGGCTAGATTTGCTCCGTTGGTAACCTTTGGAAGTTAAGCTACATTTTCCATGCTTGCCTTTTTTTGTCTGCTATAATGAAGACTATGTGAAAAAATGAGTAGGGAGCTATTTGTTTTTCTTTCTCTGCCACAAGAGACAGAGAAAATGAGCTTCCCCCAACTCTTAGCTTCATAAATGCTGACATGAATCTTAATGTTTTAGTATTTAACTTTTCGTTTCTTTTAAAGTATTGCAAATTCTTCCTGATCTTATTGTTTTAACATTTTGTAAACAGCTTTGAGAGTGGGCAGGTGTTTTTTTAACCATCAAACGATAAATTTTATGAAGTATATAAATAAATGTGTGCAGGAGAGGAATTATTATATGACTAATGAATTGTTATTTTATAAAAGAGCTTTTTCTCCAACAGTAAAATTTAGCTTCGCAGCAGGGCTGGCTGACGAAAGGAAAAATAGGTAAGTGCATCTTGCTTGTATCATGTCCACAAACTGGTTTAATTTTTCAAAGATCTCACCCTCGTCATGATCATACTGAAGAGGATTTTATGTGTGCCTTTGAACAGTTGCAGAGCAGCTACCTTCCTGTTTCTGCAACAGCGCTGAACCTCCTCTTCTCATAAGAGGCTTACCTATGGCATTGTTTAAATTCATTATCTCTTACCTTCAGACAGTAATAGCAGCTGTAGAACTGAGTGCCCTCAAACCCCTAGTTATTCTCCCTCAAATCAGAGCTCCTACTTCAACGTCAGGGGAAAGAAGACAAGAACATCAGTATTATTTATGTATTTATTTATTTGCTTGCTCTTTAAAAACCCACTTTATTTCTAAAAAGGTTGAAGATTTTCATCTGGAACCCAAACACAATCAAAGTTTACACATAATGAGAAGTTTCAGAGTCAATTAAAAAAAAAAAAAACAGCAGAGGAAAGTAAGATGTTCGTGCTCACTATCGTTTATCCGATGAGCCAATGCAAAGTGCTAAGCATGGAGGCATTTATAGAGATGAAAAAGCAAACGAAACAAAAATGAAAACAAATAACCCCGCCTTTTTAACTAAGGCTGCAAATTACATTTTAATTATTTTGGTAGATTTCCACACACATATATATGGAGTGATTTGACTTAGCATGCCAGATAAGACATTGCTGTAATAAAAAAATAATGAAGAAAAATGAACAACCAGCTATTATTAAAAAAGATGTGACTGGAAACTATTTGGAAAAGCAGCAAATTAACCATTTCATGGAAGCACCTGCTGGAAAGAGAAAAACAAACAAATTCCTTGCACTTCCTTAACAGAACTGCAACCTTGCACAAATAATGAACTGTTTATTAAAAAATAAAGCCGAAAACTTCTCTCTATTAAATACAAGGCAAATGCGAAGATACATTTTGGTCATGGTGCGATAAATGTTGCTTTTGAACTTACAGCATACCTCTGTATTTTCCTAATAATTTTTTTATGCAGTCACTATGTGAGCCAATTTTGAATGCAATGATAACGCAATACGTTTGGTCATTAGTTCTCAGTGTTCACTTTTATTATGAAGAGCACTTTCGTCGTCAGAATGAACAATCTCTCGTTTGTTGCCTGGAACCCCAAAACAGGGTCATGGGTTTCAAGAGTCGCTACCAACTGCTTTGCAACTTGCCCCACTTGTCTTCCTTCCTTCCTGTTGTAGAGAACAGTAGACAGAGGAGTCGGTTGCCGATAGATGAACACGCGTCGCAGGCACTCGCAAAGGGCAGAATAGGAGTGATTTGGGGCACAGGCCATAAACTTCTTGTCTTGCTTTGATGCTTGCACATAACCTGAAGCACACACAGACAATAAAAAAAGAAGATAGGGCTACAGTGGTACCTCAGGTTACATACACTTCAGGTTACATACGCTTCAGGTTACAGACTCCGCTAACCTAGAAATAGTACCTTGGGTTAAGAACTTTGCTTCAGGATGAGAACAGAAATAGTGCTCCGGCGGCACGACAGCAGCAGGAGGCCCCATTAGCTAAAGTGGTGCTTCAGGTTAAGAACAGTTTCAGGTTAAGAACAGACCTCCGGAATGAATTAAGTACTTAACCCGAGGTACCACTGTATTTTAGATATGCTACATCCTCTCTCAAATAGAGGTCTGTGCCATTTTTTAAAGAAACAACCACTGAGTTTTTTGTTCTTTTAAAGAAAGAAGATGCAGAAATATATATTGGCAAGTATTTATTTTGGATGCAAGCATCTTCTATGCCCTGTATCCTCAGGGATAGACTACTGCATTGCCCTCCATTTGGGTGTGGCTCCTTTGAAACTGTTCAGAATTGCAGCTGGGGCAAATGTGTTTTCCTGATATGGGAGGGCTGACTCTGATTATCCCTGACCATTGGGCATGTCAGTTAGGGTTGATGGGAGCTTGTGCTGCTGCTGCTGCTGTTGACATCCGTCTGCCTTGAGAGACAATGGAGTGTGTGAGACAGGCCTGGACTTGTTTTGGGAGCACCCAACCTCTATACTAAACGCCACAGCTGAAACTTTCAAAACGCAGGGTGGAATTCAGTCTTGCTCCATTACAGAAGCTCTGTCTGCATAAATGTTTTAGCTTGCCAGATGGAACTACACCCCCGCCCTTCTTCCCATGCGCTGATCTGAGGGTTCTTTTGACCCCGCCTCAGCCAATCTGGGGGGCAATGGGGGGATGAGAATATGCCATTGTCCCTGAGCAAGGGACTCCTAAGTTAAATCGCTCCCACAGACTGTGGTATAACACAGCACATTGCTGTTCAACGCAAAGCAAACAAACCCCAAAGTTGTAGCCAACCTCTTTTGGAACAGAAGGAGCACTTTTAAATACAGTCAATCATATGTGTAGAAATGGGAAATATACAGTGGTACCTCAGGTTACAGATGCTTCAGGTTACATACGCTTCAGGTTACAGACTCCACTAACCCAGAAATAGTACCTCGGGTTAAGAATTTTGCTTCAAGATGAGAACAAAAATCGTGCTCTGGCGGCGCGGCAGCAGCAGGAGGCTCCATTAGCTAAAGTGGTGCTTCAGGTTAAGAATGGACCTCCAGAACGAATTAAGTACTTAACCCGAGGTACCACTGTACTGGCCTCTGAAAAATTCAGTATATGAAGTGGCCCAAAGATGTGGAAATTCACCACAAAGTGTTATTCATTAAAAATTATGGGATGATTAAAGCAAAAATGCTTTAGAATTCCCTGTTATTTTCCACAATGAAGATTAAAAACATTGGACTGCCAGCTAAAAAACCCAAGACCCTAAAGTGTTGTTGTACACTTTCAACACAATCCTGAATTGAAATCTTCCAAAGGGTATAAGATGGGCAATACTACAGCACTCCTTCTGCCAGTAGTGTGCTCAGTGAAATCCACTCAAGTCAGTCAGCATGCATGGAATTTTTTTATGGATTTCCCCCCACTCTGGAGCAATTAACTTGGAATTGATCCTCAAATTTGATCTGGGAGTTGTCTCGAACTAAGTTCTCCTGAGAGCAGGCCCACAGAAATTAATGGCCATGACTAACTTAAACCCATTGGGTCTACCTACAACTTAACTGCACACAACCCTGAAATATGTTTTTTATCTGTGGACATAGATTCTATTTATGTTCTCCAGATGGCACTGTAGAACCCTTCATCCATAAAACTAATTTCTATTTAATTCTGAAGAAACTTGGCTTGCTGATGAGATAGTAATTAAGATTTTAGAGATCTCCATTCTCAATTAGTTGGCTATGATGAGGAGGCAGTAATTAAGATTATACTGATTCCCCCCCCCCCATTGTCAGTTGGTTGCTTATTCCCTTTTAAGTCATTACGGAAGTCAGCTTAGCGTTTAGCTACTTTCCAAGATGCAGCGATTTATCAACCGAGTTTTGAAAGACAGAGAGCTCTGTTATGGATGAGATCAGAGATACTGCACGGAAGTGTTGGAAGAGTTATGGACCACAGCTTTATAAGGAAGAGAAATGCTATTTCAAAAAGCCTTCCTCCCATACCTAAGGCATTGAAGGTTGAAATGTGCTCCCATTTGTCCTGCTGATCTGGGCGTGGCTGCCAGAGAAGAGCATCAACATCATGGCGTAAGCAGAAGCATGGCATTTCCTTGGGATCCACCACAGTAGAGAAGAGGTACTGGTTGCTTCCAAGATTCACCTGCAGAAAAAAAGGGGGGATCCTTTTAGTACAAATGTAAAGCTTATCTGCTTGATTATATGTAGCATTAGCAACTTCACAGCAGTTGGGGAGGGGGCAGAAAGAAAATTGATAGAGCAGGTATCCATGCACTGTGGAGGACCAGCATAGCTAGAGTCAGTTTTGGTTCCCCCCTTGCCCTGACATAGATATGAAAGGTGGTTTACTTACACCAAGGAATGTTTTAATGCAACATTAGAGCCATTCAAAACCGCTTCCTCGTGGTTCAAAGATTACTCTAAATTCTGTTCCAAACAGCCAGTAGGGCATGTTGGCTTAGAAGGTGGTACACCAAAGTTCATATCTGCACTCGGCCATGAAACTTGCTGGTTGACTATGAGCTAATGGCTATTTCACAGTACTGTATAATCTACCTCCCTGTGTCATCATGAGGTCAAAATGCATGCTACCTTGGACTCTTAGTAAAGGGACCCCTGACCATTAGGTCCAGTCGTGACCGACTCTGGGGTTGCGGCGCTCATCTCGCTTTATTGGCCGAGGGAGCCGGCATACAGCTTCTGGGTCATGTGGCCAGCATGACTAAGCTGCTTCTGGCGAACCAGAGCAGCACATGGAAACACAGTTTACCTTCCCGCCAGAGCGGTACCTATTTATCTACTTGCACTTTGACGTGCTTTCGAACTGCTAGGTACGATAAATAGGCAACAAATAGGCCATACAGCATAGTTGAATACATTTTAGTCTGAATATAATCTTCACTTTTTAAATTTGTTCAGATTCTGAAGTTTCAGATAGGACTGAACCCATTTAAACTATGAAATTACTGGGGACGTTCAGGACAGGGAAGTAAAACAAGTATCAATATAGAACTTAAGGCTATTGCTATACATTACTGTTTAAGTGTCTAAGCAATGACTTGCACCTCTCGGTTTCCTGTTTCTCCCCCCTAATGGTAATATTTATGTAGTGTTTGTTACTCAACGATAAAAATAAAGAAGCAGAAATTCAAAACTTCCTTTAGAAAGACTACCAGCGACATCTACTTTTCTCAAAACCCACTGGTGAATTGCTAGGGCTTGCTATATACATTGAACAACAGCTACAATTATAACGGTAAACGAAACCACCAACCCACAAGTGCCACGTCTTACAAAAGAGGATGTGGGGGAAGAAATGGCTGCTTGCTCACAAGTAGTCCAACCAGCAACCAGTCAGGATGGGCAGCAGCTAAGCAAGTCTCAGAAGGAGCTAGGGAGGAAGAGAGAAGCCAGAGGAAGGCAAAGGCTACCTCTGGAAGGAGGACGTTGCAATGGGTGCCGGGAGTTAGGAGGGCTTATTTATTCCCCCATGACAAGCAGGTTTCTCTGATCTGCCAAGAGAGGACAGCCTGTGCCTAAAAGCAGCAAGGATGGCTGTCTAGATCTCTGAGTGGTCTGGGACCATGACAGCCCCATTTTGTAAAGATAATGTTTAAGCCAATTTAAGCAACTACTTCTCAGGTGTCTAATGGCATGAAAATAAACCGCTCTGCTTTGCACGCCGAGAAGGATCAAAGCAGATCCGTTAGATGCAAAGGCTACATCGCCAGCAGCTGTTTTTTCAGAAAAAGAACAATCTGGCTGTTTCAGCCAAGACGGCAACTTGTAACCAAAGGCAGGGCTAGCCGACATCTGAAGTCCAGAGAACTGGGGGCTTAAGCACCCGTCTGCTCTTGGGGTAGTTTGTTAAATTCAGTATCTACTTCAGGGTTGTTGTTTTTCCCTTTTTAAACATTTTCTTAGTTTAAGAACAGAGGAAGCTGTCTTAGACCATGTCAGATCCAGCTTAGCAATGTATGCACTGACTGGCAGTAGCATTCTGTGGTTTCATGCAGAAATCTTTCTGCACACACGGCAGTATCTCTGCCACGCGACTATGACCCATCTGTTTTCTCCTCTAAAGCAGGCTCTCTGGATGTTATTTGGGCAGGTGTGGAGGATTCCCTGGTCCTGAATGGGGTAACTGTGCCCCTGAAGGACCAGGTGCGCAGCCTGGGAGTCATTTTGGACTCACAGCTGTCCATGGAGGCACAGGTCAAATCTGTGTCCAGGGCAGCTGTTTACCAGCTCCATCTGGTACGTAGGCTGAGACCCTATCTGCCTGCGGACTGCCTCGCCAGAGTGGTGCATGCTCTGGTTATCTCCCGCTTGGACTACTGCAATGCACTCTACGTGGGGCTACCTTTGAAGGTGACTCGGAAACTACAACTAATCCAGAATGCGGCAGCTAGACTGGTGACTGGGAGCGGCCGCCGAGACCATATAACACCGGTCTTGAAAGACCTGCATTGGCTCCCAGTACGTTTCCGAGCACAATTCAAAGTGTTGGTGCTGACCTTTAAAGCCCTAAACGGCCTCGGTCCAGTATACCTGAAGGAGCGTCTCCACCCCCATCATTCTGCCCGGACGCTGAGGTCCAGCGCCGAGGGCCTTCTGGCGGTTCCCTCATTGCGAGAAGCAAAGCTACAGGGAACCAGGCAGAGGGCCTTCTCGGTAGTGGCGCCCGCCCTGTGGAACGCCCTTCCAGCAGATGTCAAAGCGATAAACAACTACCTGACATTCAGGAGACATCTTAAGGCAGCCCTGTTCAGGGAAGTTTTTAACGTGTGATATTTTATTGTATTTTTGGTTTTTATGGAAGCCGCCCAGAGTGGCTGGGGAGGCCCAGCCAGATGGGCGGGGTATAAATAATAAATAATAATAATAATAATAATAATTATTATTATTATTATTATTATTATTATTATTATTATTATTATTATTATTATTAATATTATTATTGTTGTTGTTGTTGTTGCAAAGAGGCAAAACTGTGAGGCAACCGATATCGGGACTTGCCCATTTTACACGTTTACATTTGTATTCCCAATCTCAGCACCACCAGTCGCTGGATGACACCCCCCCCCCCCCGTGCTGCGGATGAACAGCAGAGTGAGAAAGGTAACGTTTTCAGAGAAATGATTTTCTAGGTCAGGGAATCAGTATTTCTACTATGATTCTGAGAGTCCCATTGACTATACATCATGCACTGTCTGCAGTAATAACGTTGCTGGCAGATTCTAATATCATATGCTGACTCCCTTGAATAAATAATGCCTGAATCCACTTTACTTCTAATCCAACTCCGCGTTAGGAACACCAGAATGGAAGGCCGTAGAGAAACGTAAGCTTCTCCATGGACTAATTCAAAACAGATTACTGTTATTAATATTATTTCCCTCTCCCCCCACCCTTTTCTCCTTCTACCCAGAATCTTTGAATGTACACCCTCCCCATACAAGTTAAGATCAAGAAGATGTCTCTCTTACTGGGATTCACATGGTTCATTATAGTTCCTAATGAAATAAGGCAAACCTAATGAATACAGTGGTACCTCGGCTTAAGTACTTAATTCGTTCCGGAGGTCCGTACTTAACCTGAAACTGTTCTTAACCTGAAGCACCACTTTAGCTAATGGGGCCTCCTGCTGCTGCCGCGCCGCCAGAGCACGATTTCTGTTCTCATCCTGAAGCAAAGTTCTTAACCTGAAACACTATTTCTGGGTTAGCGGAGTCTGTAACCTGAAGCGTATGTAACCTGAAGTGTATGTAACCCGAGGTACCACTGTATATTACTTTAGTAGTAGCAATAATAATAATAATAATAATAATAATAATAATAATAATAATAATAATTTATTTATACCCCGCCCATCTGGCTGGGTTTTCCAGCCACTCTGGGCAGCTTCCAAAAAAAATTAAAATACAATAGTCTGTCAAACATTAAAAGCTTCCCTAAACAAGGCTGCTTTCAGGTGTCTTCTAAAAGTCTGGTAGTTGTTGTTCTCTTTGACATCTGGTGGGAGGGCGTTCCACAGGGCGGATGCCACTACCGAGAAGGCCCTCTGCCTCGTTCCCTGTAACTTGGCTTCCCTGATTCTATTGTGGCTGATTCTATTGTGCATGCGTGGGAACCTTAAGCTACCTAACTGGAGTCCATATGAAGGGGTGATGAAGTGCCATCCAGAGAGGTGGTTGGCTAAAATATGCTACTTACTGATAAACATTAAATTAACCCAGTATAGATGGGAGGTGGGACACAAAGATGCTTCTCTGCTAGACAGCCTTCAGGATTGACATGTTTCTTGTGCATACATTCAATTTGTTTTGAGATTTGTTTCCTACCCTATGGTTCCTCTGAACCTTCTGGGAACCTTACAATAAAAAAAGAAAAAGCCCAACACAGTATCTAAAGAGAGATGAAAAGCCCCTGATCAGAAAAGCATAAAACAGCATACTAGCAGCACATGACAGAGCCTCCAAAATCAATTCCACTTACTCTCCCCGGCACCTACTGGAACAGAAAGCTTTTTGCTACTTAAAGAGAAAACCAGAGGCAACCTGCCAAGCTTTTGAGAAAATTCCATAATGAGGCTGCCTCATGCACCTACCCACTCACCCTGGTGCTCAAAAGAGGGTTAGAGATCAGCTAGCTTTCTTGGGCAGCTGCAGGTTGGTCCCAAGGATTATTCTTTGTCATTTAAAATGGACACTGGGAGGGTCTGGACATGCACAAGTTAAAGCCAACTGCATGCAGTGAAGAAGTCTGAGTGAACAGCTATTTGAGCAAAGGCTTCTTCCTGGAAAGCAGTCTACATGGATGTCCAAGTCAGGACCAGAAACACGGTGCTACTCCTGGTAACAGTGTGATGCCCCCTTCACACAACTCACGCCCTGCAGTATCAGTTTTAGGCTTAAGGAGTAACAAGAGAGGAAACTGCACGAAATTAGCAATATTTTCTTACTGGTGGATAGCTTGTTTCTAAAATGGAAGAGCTTTTGTCAGGACTTAGGCAACCATAGAATATTGCAGCTGTTGACTTCTGAGATCTTGACATTTGGAGGGGTAATCTACAATGAAATACAGTGGTACCTCGGTTTATGAACTTAATCCGTTCCGGAAGTCCATTCTTAAACCGAGGCACGCTTTCCCTAATGAGGCCTCCCGTCGCCGGTGCCCTTCCACCATTTGGCTTCCGTTCGTAAACTGAGGTAAAGTTCGCTAACTGGAACACTACTTCCGGTTTTGTGGAGTTCATGTACCAAATACGTTTGTAAACAGGGCTGTTCTTAAACTGAGGTACCACTGTACCTACATTGGCTCTCAGTACATTTCCGAGCACAATTCAAAGTGTTGGTGCTGACCTTTAAAGCCCTAAATGGCCTCGGCCCAGTATACCTGAAGGAGCGTCTCCACCCCCATTGTTCAGCCAAGACACTGAGGTCCAGCTCTGAAGGTCTTCTGGCGGTTCCCTCACTGCGAGAAGCGAAGTTAGAGGGAACCAGGCAGAGGGCCTTCTTGGTGGTGACGCCCGCCCTGCAGAATGCCCTTCCATCATGTCAAGGAAATAAACAACCATCTGACTTTTAGAAGACATCTGAAGGCAGCCCTGTTTAGGGAAGTTTTTAATGCTTGATGTTTTATAGCTTTATTATCATCATTAGTAGTAGTAGTAGTAGTAGTATTCCGCTGGGAGCCGCCCAGAGTGGCTGGGGAAACCCAACCAGATGGGTGGGGTATAAATAATAAATTACTACTACTATTCTTATTACAATGACACTGAAATTTGTTCTGTACTGTAAGCAAACAACTGTGACCCTCCAGATGTTGGTGGATTACAAGACACACCATTCTTGACCACCTCTCCTCACCTTATTGTGCAACAGATTGAAAGCCAGGTTCTTCTCCACAACCATGACTGCCCAAGCAATTTTTGCACAAGTAACAGCACCATACAACTGAGCCTAGTCAAAGACTGCCTTGGTTCATGTGTTCAATGTACATTATGGATGTAGGAACTTGGACCCAGATGGGCAAGAGATCGCAGAATATTGTGGAGTGGGGAGAGAATCTGCATCAAGGGATGGTAGAAAAAGAGATCCCTCTCCCTCATCAACAGACAGGAAGGAGAGAAGAGTTGCTTGCTTTGAATTTTATCAGGCAAAAAATTAGCTAAAGGCACCTAGTTACCCAGTAATTTTAAAATACAGAAAAGCCCCACAAGGCAGAAAGGACAAGCTTACTGGTATTCTAAACTAGTCTGCAAAAAAATAATTACAGTTTGCAAGATGGCAATTATTTTTGAGGCACAAAAAGAAAATAGAAGCAGTCGATACCAACCCATTGATTACTAGGAAAAGCAGAAAAGAACATAAAGAGACACTAATGGCAGCTATTTCCCTTCATCTCTGACAAAAGAGATGTATCGGTTGTGGATATTTTTTTGGCCAGACAAGATGAATTCACATTACAGTAGTCCTGTGCCTCAAAAAAGCACTGGTTACATTACCTTGCATGCAAAGATTAAACACACCCAAACAAGATAATGCTATCTAGCATGTTGATTAGATTCAGCCACGCCTATATTCTAGAGGCAACAATAATGTGCATCTCTGTTTTTATATAGACAGAATACATTTAATTGTTAATTAACATCAATAGTAGCTGACAACAGTTAACTGCACTTTTCTGTCTGTGCAGGAACCCTGCACCAAGAATCCATGTCTGAATCACATTAGAAGTTTCCAAATTCACTGATGCTCTCAAGAGCAGTTAATTTCAAAGTAAAATGCAGACTGCTTTGAGCAGCGGCTGCCTCTGTGCAACAACTATGCATAATGCCCGACATTCAGGGCTGTTCTTGGATTCAAGCAGCATTCAAAGCATGGGCAGCTAATGCAGACGATCCGAGCTTGGATAAGCCTTGGGGTGGCAAATCTTCATGCAGCACGTCTATCTGCTAAAGTTGACTATTTGTAATGCTGTTTCCAAACGTCAACTTTTATCGGGCAGAATGAGCTAGACACCTAGAAAAATTGAGGCAAGGGGCGACTGCGATGAAGAGCTGGGGTCCGCAACAAGACCTGGCTGCCGATGCTTAAAATGGAAAAACAAAACAAAAGCACACAAGTGAGGCAGGAAGAAGGTACAGAGGAACTTTGAAACGAAGCCCACCAAGATAAGCTGCATTGTCAAGCTTCTGGCAGTTTGTGATTGATGAGCTATCAGCTGCTCGGTTTAGCTTCTCAGGTGCTTGAGAATGCCCTTGGTTTTGCAGGCCCAGGCAGACAGCAGACACAGGGTGTCTAATTGACCCTTTCCAGGGCTTCCATAGATGACTGGCAAGTTGCAAGATGTGAAAGCTTATTTTAAACCAATGCTCTAGAGCAGGGGTGGTCAACTCCCAAGAGACTGCGATCTACTCACAGAGTTAAAAACTGGCAGTGATCTATCCCCTTTTTGGGGGTTCAGGTCAAAGTTGCTGAGTTGTTTTTTTTTAGGAAGGAGGAAGGCCCATTTTTGTGGTTGGGTCAAAGTTGTTGAGTTTTTTTTAGGGAGGAGGTAAAATGTTGAGGTTTTTTTTAGGGGAGCCACAATTGTTCAGCTTTTTTGCGGGGAGCCAATGATCTACCGCAGACGTTGAGTGATCTACCGGTAGATCACGATCTACCTGTTGGACATGCCTGCTCTAGAGGGAGGCAAAAGGAGCTGAGCGGCACCTGATCTCAGACAACCAATCTCTATGGGGATGCTGTTCCAAATACTATATACGCCCTCCAAGTGGCAAATGGACACACAGAAACAAAAGCAAATGAAATTGAAAGGGGGAAAAACACCACCCCAATCACAGAAGTAAGAAAAAATAAAAGAACCTTTTGTGGGCTTGAGCTTTGGGGGTGGGGTGGGGAACGACAACGACGACACAAAAACAAACAAGGGCTAGAAAAATTCAAGCACACTTCTAGCCACTTTTGGCCACAATGACTACAAAAAGAAGCAGAGCATTACTTCCAGTTGCTAGATGATACAGACAAACAGGAAGTTATATTCATTGTATGTTGCTCATCAGTGTCTGGATGGCCAACAGAGTGCTGGATTAAATCATCTCTGGTCTGATCTAGCAAGACAAACATTGCGCTTATTTCTCACATGCATTTATCATCCCATACTAGAAATAAGTTTAAGTCCTGCCATGTCTTTGGGTGGAAGATAGATCAGCTTGAAGAATGCAAATTATTCAGGCTAACACTGTAGTGCATGCTTTTTTATTTCTAGGGATTATTTCTGGAAGAAAAATGTGCATTTCGAAACCATACCAGACCCTGCTTAGCTTTGCAAATGTGCTAGCAGTTTTCTAGTTTTGTTCCTACTCTCCCCACAGCAAATGGCATAATTACATACCAGTGTCTTGCCCATCTAGTTTCAGAAGTAACCAACTGTATGCATCCTACTAGAAAGGAGCAAATGTGACAAACAGGCATTAAGTACAAAACCATTTGCGTTGAACTGTCTTCCTTAGTTGCCAACTGGTAATTATTTGATACAACTGCATAAAGGGGAGTTTGCCTTTCTCATGAACATGTATTCACTGCTTGTTATCTATGCTAGCACTCTTCTTTTGCTGTCACAGTTAAGTGATTTCTACAAGTTTTTTTGTTTTTTAAATAATGAATGGCAGCAACCTTTTGGCTTAGATGCAAACAAGATGAGCTGTTATCTTCACACGCAACTATTTAATAAAGGAGGAGAGAAAGTGCACTGAAGAATCAAAATTAGAAGAACGATATTACAATGGACTATTATACAAAGAGCTGTGAACATCGAATCTACTTTATTTATCAAATCTACTTTATTTAGAAAACTTCAAACCTAATAGTGCACAAAAGACTGATTAATTTCCTGAAAGCAGTACATCTCTAAAGTACTGGGGTGTCAAGGTGCACTACTTGCCCTGGACAAAAGGAGTCAAGAAAGAGAAGGAAAAGAAAATCCTCTTCAAGAGCAGCTAAAGTGAATGAAAGACAGATAACTTGACTGGTTGAGCTCATTTCTTGAGACTGGCAGTAGGCAGATAAATAATACTAATAAAGGGAAGATGCATGGCTCCATTGGCCAAGGCATAAAGTAGCAAATCCCAGAAAAGTAACAGCCCATAAAAATAAAGAATTGCCTTACTATCTCTGAGAATTTTCAATCTTGGAGGAAGCTGTGGGGGGCATATGCCATATCCTGGCATGATGTAGGAGATAGTAAGTTTGCCAATGAGATAAAAAATATGACTTTGTCTCTCCTCAAGTTAGTGTTTGAAGTGATAACAGAAGCACTGGTACATGATATATACATATTTTTTTAAAAAAAACAGATTTGTATTTCTAGCATCTGGAAATGGGATCTCATCATTGGCGACTTCAAATGCTAAATCACTGCTAAAACTGGAAGATCAGCTAATAGTCATTCTGAATGCTTCCTACTTGATGCAAAAGCTGTTTTAAGAAGTCCAGTGCGGAAACCTGTGCCATAAATTCAACCAATGAAAGGGTTGGATGGAAGGTTAAGCTGATTCCCCTATCTTCCTTCTCCATTAGGCTGCCCCAAATGCTCTACCAAATCCGGGGACCCTGCTGAATGGGGCAGCCTATAGTGAGAAGGGACAGATAAAACAGGTTATGCCAGCCCCCAATTCTACAGCTCCTTTGACTTCTTCTATATATTTTTCACCCTGCTCACCCACCCAGGTCTCAGTAATATAGACCAGATCAGCCTCCTCGTCCACAATCAGGATCATGGATGAGGGAGATCTTATTCAGAGCTGACCTGACATTCAATGGCAGCAGCTGCAGGCCCCAAAGCTGCCTGATAGGACAACCACAATTCCCCAGGTGGTGCAGTTGGCACATGGCACAGCCATTAACTGCCTGTGTCATATGCCCTTTACCTGGCCTTCCCTACCTGCCCCTACCCCAGACTTCCTCAACCTCGGCCCTCCGGATGTTCTGAGACTACAATTCCCAGCATCCCTGACCACTGGCCCTGCTAACTAGGGATCATGGGAGTTGTAGGCCAAAAACATCTGGAGGGTGGAGATTGAGGAAGCCTGGCCTACCCTAAACCACTGCAAATGATCCCCCTGCTCTCTCCAGCTCCTCCCCTCCCAGGCACATCTCCCCTGCAATCATCATCATCATCACACATGCATCCATTATAAAGTTAATTGTAGCAGAGAAGCTGCCAGATGCATCAATACGACTTGTGCAGCAGTCAAGCTAGGAATAAGCTTTTTCGCCCTTCTCTCCCCTTTGCAGAGGGATGAAAGGCTTGGCGCCTCTCTCTCTCTCTCTCTCTCTCTCTCTCTCTCTCTCTCTCTGTCTCTCCCATCCACCTCCCTGCCACAAACAGCACCAACCACTTTCAGGCCCCCATAAACCTACACGGAATGTGCAGTATATAAACTATGCAAATAAATAAATCTTCAGAATGGTAAGTTTTTCAAATCTTGTACACAGAAATAAAGAAAACTTACCAATATGCTTTACAAGGGAACAAAACATAGCAGCTAAGAGAGGACGATGCCACAAGCATTGTATTTATATTCAAGGACAATCTGCTTTTTAGTATCTCTTACACAACTTGCATGCACATTACGTTATTCTACAACACAGAACAAACTACGTGTTGAGCCTGTTCGAAGATCATCTTTCCTGATGAGCGGAGTCCAGGTCCGGCAGATAGGTAGTGAAGGACTAATAATATCAGACCACAATGCAATCCAGTTCTCTGCTGGTAGGCAAGTAATTAAGAAATGCTTATTATCAAGATTATTATCTTATGCTTACCACATGGGTGACATTGAAGGTGTTACCATCAAATCTGCACAGACTTGTGCTGTCTTCGAGAAAAATGTCGCATTCTTCCAGCTCCTGGGCATTGCACGGAGGGTTCTCTTTGTTAGGGTCTGGATTCTAAAACCAAAAATTAATATTATTTAGATTTTTAGGCATTCCAAGGGCATATAAAGGTTACACTACTGAAAAATGGGTGAGTGGGGAAAATAGCCACACAGTAATACTAATACGATAAATAGCCACTAATGCAATACAATACGTACTGTATCAAATATTTCAAAGGTAGTTCAAACAAGCTAGGGCCATGCCATGACCCCAGCAGGAACCCAGGGGGGCTCGACTTGATCCGCATCGACGGGGCTCCCCCTACTGGTGGTTTACCCTTCCAGACTTCCTGCAAGGCGGGCAGGTGTCAGATATACAGTGGTACCTCGGGTTAAGTACTTAATTCGTTCCGGAGGTCCGTTCTTAACCTGAAACTGTTCTTAACCTGAAGCACCACTTCATGGGGCCTCCTGCTGCTGCCATTCTGCTGGAGCACAATTTCTGTTCTCATCCTGAAACAAAGTTCTTAACCCGAGGTACTATTTCTGGGTTAGCGGAGTCTGTAACCTAAAGCGTATGTAACCCAAGGTACCACTGTAGTCTGTTGATGCCAGTGCCTAAGCCAATACTGCTCACATTTTGTAACCAATAAAGTTGTGGCCTAAATTTTGCCCATTAACATTAACCTAAATTCTGTGTCCTTGTGTCTTTATTCTTCTGGGGTGGCTTGGGGGGTCTTGAAGTGCAAATACCCACTAATGCAATACAATATGTACTGTATCAAATATTTCAAAGGTAGTTCAAACAAGGTCTTCTTGAACTTTTGGAATAGGAGTGATTTGAAGGAACAAATGCAACATGGCAATCCTCCTTGGGCTGTACTATTTCAGACCGCAGCTGGGTCAGCAATTAATTCTTCACATAACATGCTAGCTGTACATATTTGACTGTGCCTTTAGCACAAGAAAATGTAACAGCTATGCTGCCTGGATAGCTCAGTTGATTAGAGCTGTCAGGAGTTCAGCCTACACTCGAGTAGGACCCTGGCAGAGAAACAAGCCCGACTGGCATGTTCTCTCCCTCCTGGTTGATCGTTCGGGAGCTCCATAAGCTTTCTTCAGCCTGAACATCACAGCAACTGATGCCAACCAACACCGGCACACTTAGGGATCCGCAGAGTTTGCGCATCATGCGCATGACAGACCTCAGCAACTCAGCATATTGGCTAATCTACCGTATTTTTCGCTCCATAAGATGCACCAGACCATAAGAGTTTTTGGAAGAGGAAAACAAGAAAAAAAATATTCTGAATCTCAGAATCCAGAACAACAAGAGGGATCGCTGCGCAGCGAAAGCAGCGATCCCTCTTGCTGTTCTGGCTTCTGGGATAGCTGCGCAGCCTGCATTCGCTTCATAAGATGCACACACATTTCCCCTTACTTTTTAGCAGGGAAAAAGTGAGTCTTATAGAGCAAAAAATACGGTACTTTATTTACATATAAACACACACGGAGCACTGCAACATGGCTCCCTCCCTCTCTAGCATCAGACAGCAAAGAGAAAAAGAACAAAGGACAATAGTCCCACTTCACGGAACACAGTAACACAAACATCCTGTCTCCGTCACTTCCCACTCTGTGTAGTCAAAACACTTATCGTCATGTGAAAGACAACAATCCTACGACTGCAATCATAGATCAGGAATTCTAACAAGAGCATGGTGCTGAGAATGCCAAGGTTGCAGCTTCAATTCCCATAAGGGACAGATGCATATTCCTATATTACAGGGGGTTGGACTAGATAATCCTCAGGGTCCCTTTGAACTCTACAATTCTATGATTCTATCACAAGTTTCAAGGACACTGTTTTCACTATGGAGGCACTGAACACAAATGACCCAGTGCTCCCAGTGAACCTTTGAAATCACAACTGCTCAGAGTGGGAGGCTTCTACGACTTCTAGGGCTGACCATCTGTACAACGGAAAAACCACACGCACAGGCCCGACGCAAGGACAAGACGATAAAGCAATTTGTGTACGGGGAACAAATATTGCATTGTGTAAATGAGCAATACTGCCACAGGCAGAGGTCAAATCAACTGTAAAATGAATGAGGAACATAACAAATCGGCTTGAGAATTTTAAGTTGGGTTGGCGTTTATATGCTCCAGCAATGCATTCACTTTGGAAGCTGACAAAAATGGGTAACAAGAAAAGCCAACATTTTAGTTTGTTCATGAACAGGCAAGATGAATAAAAATTAGTTCCCTGGAGTTGTTTGCAATTTGCCAATTGCCATGCTACCCTTGACTGAATATTCAAGGGTCATGTAAACAAGCCAGGAATCTTCATCTTTAAGCACAGGAGGGCCAGAAGGAAAACTATCCAGGTTCCATATGGACACCATATATTCTTTGTTCCTGCGTTCGACTTGAGTGCAATTTTGATATTATTATTTTTTGGTAAATAGTTTTGGAGAGCTTCTTGGGCCTATAAAGCAGGATATAAGTAGTCTAAAGAAATACAAAGAGATAAAAGAAGATACTGACTTACTGGGAAACTCGCATTTACTGGAAGAGGGTTTGCTGCGCCACTCTCAATTACTCCCAAGTAAAAACTGATTTCTCTTAAATGGGATAAACACTTGACTGAGACTAGAAAGAGCAAATCAAAAGCTGAGAGCAGAATTTACTTTTATCCATATTTGATTTTATATATCTATCTATCTATCTATCTATCTATCTATCTGTGTGTGTGTATGTATATGTATATATCATTTAAAAATATGAAAGCGATTTATTGTGTGTGTGTGTGTGTGTGTGTGTGTGTGTGTATAAAATCAGAGTTCATCAACTATCATGGAAAGATGTATTTTTAATTGCTGGCATAAGCCTGATGGAATAGAATTTTTTTCAGGATGTGCTTGACAGTTTAAACAGAATTTGGAAGATGTGCTTAGAAAAAGCAACACTATACCATTTTCCTTATTATTTTAATACACTAGACTAGCTACTGGGATGCAGGGCCTCTGCTGAGAAATAATGCTCAGCAGCGCAGAAACCATTTGCCCTAGATTCATTGCTTTTAATTTACAAGACCAAACATTTTCCATGTCTAAATTTTTATGGTTCACAGAAGTGAAAGCTTGGTCAAAGGTGTTATGAATCCAACATTAGGTTTTTCTCCCCCCCCCCCGAGTGAAACAATGTGAAGGATATGTAACAGATTTCAACCACAGTTTCCTAGATACAGTGGTACCTCGGGTTAAGTACTTAATTCGTTCCGGAGGTCCGTTGTTAACCTGAAACTGTTCTTAACCTGAAGCACCACTTTAGCTAATGGGGCCTCCTGCTGCTGCCGCGCTGCCGGAGCACAATTTCTGTTCTCATTCTGAAGCAAAGTTCTTAACCTGAAGCACTATTTCTGGGTTAGCAGAGTCTGTAACCTGAAGCGTATGTAACCTGAAGCATATGTAACCCGAGGTACCACTGTAGCTATAAAGGCAAAAAAATATGAATCTGAGGTTCTTACATTGAAACTTCTGAAATGTTTTTAATATTAAAATCTTTGAAATTTAAATGACTCATTTGTTAAGGAAAAAGCTCTTTAAAAAAAAGAAGAAAAAGAAACCAGAAAAGGAAAGCAGCAGATTCCATTGTCAATAAAGCAGCACGACTAGATTAAAGGTCAAATTCCAACAGACGTAGCCTGACAACCTAATCAGCTTTTACCAATCTATTGCTATCCAGACGTTTTGGATGACAACTCCTATCAACTGTAGCAGGCATGACTCTGTCATCTCAAACATCTGAAGGGCACCAGGTTAGCAAAGGCTGAGCTAAACTTTATCTTCACAGTATGCTTGGGATCTTAAATAGGCTTGGTAAGGTAAAGGTAAAGGGACCCCTGACCATTAGGTCCAGTCATGACTGACTCTGGGGTTGCGGTGCTCATCTTGCTTTATTGGCCGAGGGAGCCGGCGTACAGCTTCCGGGTCATGTGGCCAGCATGACTAAGCCACTTCTGGTGAACCAGAGCAGTGCATGGAAACACCGTTTACCTTCCCGCCGGAGCAGCCAGAGCAGCGCACGGAAACACCGTTTACCTTCCCGCCTATTTATCTACTTGCACTTTGACGTGCTTACAAACTGCTAGGTTGGTCGGAGCTGGGACAGAGCAACAGGAGCTCACCCCGTCGCAGGGGGTTTGAACCGCCAACCTTCTGATCAGCAAGTCCTAGGCTCTGTGGTTTAACGCACAGCGCCACCCACGTCCCTATAATAGGGTTGGTAAACAAGGTTAAAACTAACCATGGCTTGTTAAGTATTATGCCTGCACCATGTCTGAATAATTACTCTGAAAGGTGCATTTGTTTTTCCACCGGGCTAATCAATCTATTTAAAGAGTCTTGCTTTCAAGGATTATCGCCATAGTGGATGTCAATCATCACAGGCTTCTTCAGAGCTGGGATGAGAGATTCTTTCATAACCAAGATAAGAAACAGAATTTTATCGTAGTTCCACCGCTGTGCTGAAACCTGAGATAACGCACCACGATGCATGGAACCTTGAGAGGATGCTGCCTCCCGCCGTAACAGAAGTACACACTCAAAACCTGGGATTAGAAAAGTTCACTCTGTAAAATCCAGAGCAAGGTGGGGTGCTTAGGAAATTATTATGAAGGTTAGGACTGAAAATGAAGGGGATTTGAGTGACTTGAGCACAGGGAGCAGCATTTAATCCTATTGATTATAAGACTTCAGGAGCAGCTGACGCAATGAGGCAATGACACCTTCTCAACAGCGGCGTCGCAGCATCATATTCTCTGCATTTTCTCTTGGTAACTTTTAAATGATTCTTCAGGTGCAGAGAGTCCTGCAATCCAAGTCAAAGCATGCTTGGTCCTAAGTAGGTCATACAAAGTTATTGGGACTTCCTAAAACACAAACAGATCTTGAATAGAATTGCAGCAAAGTTATTATAGCCTTGCATATATAGACTTGGGGTTTGGGAGTGTTTTTTTGGGTGGAGGGATACTGAAACAAATGCATATTATAAGTTAAGAGAGTGAACAAAAGCATAGATCTGACATCTCACATTTTAGCTGTTTAATGGTCTTATTATTGTGAACTGTTTAATTGTTCTCCAGGTACAGTATGTGCAGCACAAAATGAAATAAATGGTGCACCGCATTTAAAAATATGATTCACTATTAATTTGTTTCTAAGTGAAAAAGTTAACACATATTTAATTGATGGCAGTTCTGTACCATTCTCACAAACAAAACAATTTTAATTACAGTGGTACCTCGGGTAACAGACGCTTCAGGTTACAGACACTTCAGGTTACAGACTCTGCTAACCCAGAAATAGTACCTCGGGTTAAGAACTTTGCTTCAGGATGAGAACAGAAATCGTGTAGTGGCAGCGGGAGGCCCCATTAGCTAAAGTGTTACCTCAGGTTAAGAACAGACCTACAGAACGAATTAAGTTCTTAACCTGAGGTACCACTGTACAGTATGCTTTTAGTTCTGAAAACATACACACACACCCCAGTTCCTGCTGTGTTTACTGCTACTAACATTGTGTTCCAGCAGGCAATTTACAGAAATATTTCTAGAATTAGGAGCTGTTCTTTAGTTTTAAAATTCCCCAGTAAGCCATTTAAACAGTAACAGTCCAAAGAATTTTTTCGGGTACAAATCATCCTCAAGAGAACATTTTCTCATACCATTTATTGTTTCATCTGGCTTCATTTCATTTTTCTTTTGGTGGGGCTGCGATTTCAAAGCCCAAAAACAACCGTGTGAAGTTCTCCTTCCCACTCCTATCTTCTTGGTAGGTAGTATGTGTGGGAGTGGCATTGGTGATGGAAACAATAATGGCTGACTAATTTCAGCTGACTGGGCCCAGTTTTAAACACACAATTCTTAATCAGTCTATTTGTTACAAAATCAAGGCCTGTACAGATTCCTCCAGTATGATAATGCCTGCCACTAATGTGATACAATTATGCGAAAGAGTATTTTAAGGAAAAAGTGGCTTGTCTAATTATTCCCTTGCTGACGGGTATGAAAAGTTGCTTTGTGCAACCTAATGAGGTACGTTTCTTGCCATGCATTTGATTTGTCAATGAACTAGGCAAATTTTCCACTCTTTAAAAATATAATAAAGGTAATATATCTTCTTTACCAAGAATTTTTTTGCAGGTACAACAGTTTGCTTTTTTTAGATTATTATTAAAAATATCTGTAGACAGCCTAACATCCAAAAAACCTTGAAGTGGTGTACAAAGGGATCATATATATATATATACAATGACAACAACCAAAATAAAAACTGCTGCTGGAGGCATTGTAATGGTATCAGCTTGTTGATCTGCCCAGAAGGAGAACTGGAAGGATCAGAAGTGTCAGGGCACTGTGGCGGTGAAGGAAGAAACATTCAACCAGCCAGAGGACCAAAGGGCAGCTAGTGGAGCATCAATAACAGGTACCAAGAAAGGAAATTTTGGAGAACAGGTTAAGTGGAGCAGCCCAGTGAAACACAGAACCAAGCAGGTGAGGGAGATTGGATACAGAGGGAAAGTGAAGGCAGCAGAGAGAAACAGGCAGAGAAGGAAAAGGCAGCACAGAAGGGGAAGGCAGGCAAGTGTTGCCTCAAAAGCAGGCATAGGCAAACTGGGCCCTCCAGTTGTTTTGAGACTACAATTCCCATCATCCCTGACCACTGGTCCTGTTAGCTAGGGATGATGGGAGTTGTAGTCCCAAAACATCTGGAGGGCCAAGTTTGCCTATGCCTGCTCAAAAGTGTTGCCTCAGTATACGTGAAGGAGCGTCTCCACTCTCATCATTCAGACCAGACACCGAGGTCCAGCACCGAGGGCCTTCTGGCAGTTTCCTCACTGCAAGATGTGAGGTTACAGGGAACCAGGCAGAAGGCCTTCTCAGTAGTGGCGCCTGTCCTGTGGAACACCCTTCCATCTGATGTCAAGGAAATAAACAACTATCTGACTTTTAGAATAAATCTGAAGGCAGCTCCCATAATCTAGGGATAATGGGAGTTGTAGTCCCAAAACATTTGGAGGGTCAAGTTTGCCTATGCCTGCTTTTAGAAGACATCTGAAGGCAGCCCTGTATCGGGAACTTTTTAATGTCTGATGTTTTACAATTTTAAATGTATGCTGTAAGCCACCCAGAGTGACTGGGGAAACCCAGATGGGAGGGGTATTACTACTACTACTACGACTACTACTACTTCTTAGTGGGACAGAAGGGAAATACAAGGAGTTCTGGGGTGGGTGGGGGGAACAACCCCAGTAGCAAATCAAAACAAGGGGAAATAAGGGTTATAGGCAGGGTCCTTACACTACAAGAGCCATAAGCATTATTTGCCAATTAGGTTACTGTGGCATGACCATACAGAGGGAATCATGTGATAACAGGAGCCCCAAACTCAGCATGAGTACAGTGGTCTCTGGAGACAAAAGACATCTTGGCATACTAAAGAACTCCAAGGCCTGTAGGCCTTGGGGTTGGGGCAAAAGATCCCACAATTATTTGAATCTTCCAGTGACTCATAAGATAGAATAAAATGCATGACCAACAGCTACTCTAGAAAGGTTTGGCTGAAAAGTCTTTAGCATGCAGCAAAAACGTAAGTGTGCTCACTGCAGGTGCTTCCACATAAAAGCTCATTCATGAAACACTGGCTATTATCAAGAAGAATCAGGTCTAGCTCAAAAGTTTGCACATTATTGTAGCACAAATAATGTACTACAGCATCTCAGTTGTTTCCAAGAATATTTTGAATCCTAGGAGATTAAGTTGAAACATTATAACAAATATGAAGATACATCTCAGACAAAAAGCATATTAAATAACACTTCCTATGAATTTGTAGCACATTATCAAACTTTCAGTCAAAATAAATAAAGATTTTTTTAAAAAACACTACCCTTTATATGCATGCCTGTGGGTGAAGAAGGAATAGATTTGAAAACATGGGTGTTGGCTTTTTTTGTTCAAGTAACACCATGTACAGATTTCTGTTCCTGATGTACTTCCTAGACTAAGTTTCATAGATAAGCTATGTGTACCTGATCTCCTCCTGTGCCTCCCTGGATGTGGAAGAGACAAGTAGTGCATGGAAATAAGGATCTTGGACAAAAAATGCCCCTATTATCAGCTGTGAAATATCGGAAGGCAGGCTATCTCAGTATCATCTGAAGCTGTTGAAAAGAGCTTCAGCCCACAAAAGCTTAGCATCACAAGGCATTTGTTAGCCTTTGAAAGGTGCCCTGGGACGCTACTCTAATCACTGTGATAGCAGAGTCTAGAGCCTTGGAAACAGATGCTTTAAATTACTGTTGTCATCTCTCTCTCTCTCTTTTGAGGAAGTAAATAAACTACCGAAGAAAGTACCATCATCAAGGTAACAACTGAGCCATAATATGGTCAGCCACCACACAGCCCAACCACCTGCCTATACACGAGTCTTTCAACAGTGAAATCAGTGCAGGCTTCTCAGAGCTAAATACGTCTATGAATCCATTGCTGTACTATACCACCCTATCACCAATTCAGACATAGGCAGACGTGAGCCTTTACCAAGCATTTGCGGGTTGAACTAGATGCAGTAAGAAATGTGTTGGTGCTGCTGAAAACTGAAAGCTTCCCCAGCTTTGGCCATAACATATAATTAAGCAAATGGGGTGCTGTCAAGTGTTTCCACCAGCACTCCACATTGTTGATCTGCCACTGGAGATTGGGGTAGGAAGCACAATAATGACACCCACCCAAGGAGTGGGAACTCAATGTAGCATTGGTGGTTTTAGCAGTTTAACTGTTCATCATAACAACCTTGTCCTGGTTTGCTCCAAGTGTCAAGGTCAACAGTAGATGGGTGTTCAAGGGCCACATCTCGTGAACATATACACAAGCATACAAACTTTCTCTCTCTCTCTCTCTCTCTCTCACACACACACACAATCTCTCCCCACTGGACTGAAGGACAGACCCGAGAGAGAGAGAGAGAGAGAGAGAGAAGCACTCCTCCCAGCCCGCCAAACAGTTGTTCAGAGCTTTCAGGACAAACCACACAACTGCTAAACAAACGCCCACCATGAGTGTCAGTCAATGTTGAATGTCTAGGGTCCCACTGGGCAACCAGGGGCAGAGATTCCAGCTAGGAAGGGGGAAATGCCCCAAGCCAAACCTCCCACAGGGCCCTTGCGGACCCCGACTTTACAGCAGAGAAAAGGCAGAAAGGGGTGACTCTTCCTGTGTGCCTCTCCCGATCCCCGTTGCAGCTGCAGTCCTCTCAGCCTTCAGCTAGTGAAATTTAGCAACGGTCAGGGGCACTAGCAGAGGGCTGCAGGTTGTCCATCCACATGTGTGCTAGGTAGTAAGTTACATTGGCTTACGGGACTCGCTTCAGTGAGATTGACTTAAAGATTCTGCTGCAATTTGATGAGACTGATTTCCCTCTTAGAATCAAAAGAGTTCTCTTTGATCAGCACTTTACCATTTCATCAGAGGTTAGATGCGTCAGACGTTCAGCTATTGCGGCACTCTTGGCTGGATCCATGACATATTCCCCCCGAGAGTCACCAACAATCAGTTCTGGCCATGAAGGTCCCACTTCCTTCTTAATCAGGAAAATCTCCAAGCTGTAAAGAGATGAATATTGGTAAATTTGATGCGTGGGACAAAATTATCAGTATCAGGTAGTATCCAGCACTGAAGGAGTGGAAAGGCAGCTCATACTATATTTCCCTGTCCCTCCCCACCTACACACATGTACTTCCCCCACCTATGCCCCCAAAATCTTCATCAAAATCTAGATAGGGAACTTTGTGGGCTGCAGTGAAAGGGAGATTCACCTGAAATAAAACAGAGCAACATTGCACCACTTGCACAAGGTTCCTGATTTACATGGGAGAATTTGGAATTTATGCACAATGGTTTTGTTACTTCCATAGTAAAATGATTTTGTCCCCAAGATGCCAAAGCAGTTTGACTTTAACGTGAAACCTGCAAGAGGCTCATGTACTAGCTAGCTAGAAAATTGTAGGAAAGCTTTTAAACTGACACTTGGAACCACGCATAATGAAAGAGTTAAAGGCAGTTCTCTCCATTCTATTCTAACCTCCTACTTCCAGCAATACTTGTAGATCTGTTTCCAAATTGTACATATAAGTTAGCTTGATATTATACCGTCCTCTGTCAGAATGCCACATGGCTGCCCCTTGGACCTTGCCAAAGTTGCTGAAATCCAGGGCTCAATGCAGCAAGCGGCCTTTTAATTTATAAAAATGGGGGAGGAAATATTCTCTAGATTGCATTCAGCAAAGAAGAGGAGCCATATAAACATAACAAATCTCCCATTTAGAGAGTTTGCCTCTCTAAATGTACTCCAAATCTTACATGATAAATTCGTATTGTGGAACTCGCAGGGAAGTAACTTGTTTAGTGCTGAAGAATTAATACTTCACTTTGGCAATTAATCACAAGCTAATAATTACTAAGCCACTCTGGCTTTATAAATTCATAATTTAGATTAGCCACTCATTCCTCCCTTCCCCATACCCATTATTAAAAGGTCACTCTTCTTCTAAATATTTCATTAACTATCCAGTGAAAGCTGCACTGAAGGGGGGGGGAATTCAAATGGGTAAGACACAGATGTGGCACGACTGGTACTATTACTGAGATATTCCGGAGCAATTCCAAACCAATTATGAAAACAAGATGAAAACAGATAATCAGATTGACCTCTCTCAGCCGGAGTTAGCTGCCAAACTGCCCCCAAGTTGAATTCCTTACACCATCAGATCCTCCCCACTAAAAACCCTTTCCAGTCCCTTATTGGTTGTATCTGTATTCTAGACGAATTACTAAATATGAGAAATGAAGGCAAGCTATCAAATCAGGCGCCTTGTTTACATTAGTGGACACCCTGGTGATTCTAGCAGGCCCCAAAGCAATAGACTTCCTTTGCTGTTTGCCTCCATTAACTGGTATCCAGAGATGATGTCTCTGAACAAGGTATCCTAACGAGTTAAGTGTCACTAAACCATTTCTTCTCCTTGGCTTATAACTGAAAGCTTTTCTTGTATAGACTGCTGTTGCTGGGTTACTAGTTTTTTGGTTGGTGTCTTAATTTTATTGCATCAGACATATTTAAACAGGTTCTTGTATTATGATTTCAATTGTACGCATGTTTCTAAACATATATTGGTTATTAACATACAGCAACACATATTTGCTACCAATGGAAGCCATATTCGGAAGGCTATTAGTTCTGAAGAGCGGTGTAACATCTGTTACTTAAGCATGCAGTTGTACATACCACCAGACATCCAAGTCTTCCATAAGCACTAACATTAATAAAGATTAATCGAGACACAGAAAAGTGAAGCATATACTCCTAGGACCACCAGGCATACGCAACTGGGCTAGTTCAACAGTTTAAAATACAGTGGTACCTTGGGTTAAGAATTTCATTCGTTCTGGAGGTCTGTTTTTAACCTGAAACTGTTCTTAACCTGAGGTACCACTTTAGCTAATGGGGCCTCCTGCTGCTGCTGCGCCACCGCTGTGCGATTTCTGTTCTCATCCTGAGGTAAAGTTATTAACCCGAGGTACTATTTCTGGGTTAGTGGAGTCTATAACCTGAAGCATACACACTCTCTCTCTTACAAAAACACCCTGATCAATTAACATAGTGGGGTCAGAGGTCACTAGTATTTGGCCTGCCACTAGGGTGCTCTTCATCAATATCCTCCCTCAAACAACATACTCCCTTAACTGAACTGGCAAAGTAATGGGTTTGCCTCCAGATGCCACACAGATGGACGGCTCTGCGTCAGGAGGCAAAATGTGCCGGCTTACAATCTGAACCTGGAAGGTCAAGTTTTTAAATTGAGTTTTTAATTACATCCACTTAAGTACATCCAGTTTCGCTGTATCTCATTGTATGTGTATATTCTGACAAGTTATAATCTATCCAGTGACTATGTGGTGAAGGGCAGTACACAGATTCTTAAATTAGTAGATATATAATGTAGAAGGTAATTTGTGCTGCAAACATTGTGTGTACAAATGAACGAACCCAGCTTCATTCTCTTTTCTTTTTTTAAAGGGAAGATGATGCAAATGAAGTTTACACTCATACATATGCATGGCCCAACTTGCTTTGTTTGCATGATTTTGATGCAGAAGCACTTTCAAATATGTGGTCTCCACATGCACAGTTGAAGTGGTATCATTTCATTGCAACATTTTATGAGTTTTCTGTCTTAAGATGCTATTAGCATTTCTCATTTTCCTGATTTGTAACTTAGCAGGTGCTAAGACAGGCATGGGCAAACTTGACCCTCCAGATGTTTTGGGACTACAACTCCCACCATCCCTAGCTAACAGGACGTGGTTAGGGATGATGGGAATTGTAGTCTCAAAACATTTGGAGGGCCGAGTTTGCCTATGCCTGTGCTAAGATGATCTGCAGATCTGAGTGCTAAGATCTATTACAGGTTCAAGTGTCAAACCTACCTTGATGGAAACCATCTTCCATGTGGAACAGCAGGGAAGCCACTGCTATAGTATCCAGAAGTTCATAACTCCTGTCCTCTCAATCTTTACCATGAGAGTGTACTGTCTAAAGGTAACATTTACGTAGTATGCATCTTCTATTTTTAAAAGAAGGCACTGTCAAACTGGGGACAATGAAGATTTGAGTATGGTGTGTTACCTGCTCTAGGAGGCTGTTGGAAAATGGAGAATACTACTAATTAGCATGCCTACTGTGTCATAGTATATTCCACACTATAATTATATATATTTTTAATAACCACGTCAAAAAGTTGTTTCAGTGCTAAGGTGCTGTTGTGCAAGTAGGAGGCAAATCTGTGCACAGAAGTGTCTGGTTTTTGCTGGGACCATCACTCCTGCTCCTCTGCCAGGTTATGTGTGCAGCAAGAGGAGTGTTGCGCCACATCCCATGCAGTTCCCCAGTCTTCAGGGATTAATTCTTGGGGGGCAACAGAAGCTACAGAGGGAGAGCTCTGTTCTGTGTGCAGAACAGACGCTAGCATCCAAGCCAGAACTCCTAACTACTGCAATATGAGTAATGATAAGTATCATGTTTATCCTTCCAACACTTCCAAGTTCTAAACGGAGTGTGCATCCTGGTCACAACCATGCTTATTTGGGAAACAGCCAGTGCTTTCTTCCTAGGAAAAGAGGTGCAGGAACTCCAACCTATTTTGGATGGACAACCAAAGCTGTTGTCTTCACCTAAAAACACCAGGATTACACAGGTCTTCTCAGGAGAGGAGTGTTCCGGCTGCAAAAGAAGCTCTGGAAACAGCCATTGATTTTAAATGAGGCTTCCCAAAGTGCATGCAAAAGATTATGTCACTCAGCATGGTCTGAAGCAGGTATGTTTCAGATATGTACTTCGTTTTGATCTCTAGTTCAACCAAGGCCACCTGGCTAAGTGCGCTGTTCTCAAAGCTATGATGGGCTTGAATCTGGGACATGCTCCATGCAACACATGTGCTCTACAGAATCAAGCTATGGCACTTCCAGTTCCCCTTCTCCTATACAGAAATATATGTTAAACTTTTTTTTGCCTATTAGAAGGTAGGGGTGGAAAAGCAAAGGCAATATTTTAAAAAAAGCTTTACAGGAGGAAAAAGAAAAGGAATCTGGAAGATCGGATCAGCATGCACTTATCTCCATTTCTAAAAATAGAGCGCCAAATGTAGCCCACACCACGCCTTTGTTTTCAAACACTTAAGTCAGAGGAAAAACTTGTTGTCAAAAATGATCCTTGCAAATGTCTTAATTAGCTTTGCGGAAAGAAAAGCCAGCCAAATCAACCCGAAACACTGACAGCTGGAGGAAAGATAATGGGGATAGGAGAAGCATTGAAATAATCCCATTGTTTTCAACAAGTTAATTGAGATGGAAAGAGCTTTCACTTTCATGATCAACATGTGATATGATTAGAAAAGGCTTTTTTCAATTCCAAAATGATCAAGAGAAAGCACCACTCACTTCATATGCGGTTACAAAATGTATGACTAGAGGGTTATATGCATTTGGATTGAACAGAATTCCTAACCTTCTCTGCAAATAGCTAATCAGAATGTTTAACATGCATCTTTATTTTGGATCTTACAATCTATGTGGAAATTGTTCAATTTGGTTTTGAACTTTCTGATGTTTTGTTTATGAATACTTTTGTTATGTTTGCAGTTACGTAATTATTTATATGTCGTAAGTGGCCTTGAGCACAGTTTTAACTTTGGCGTACAAATAAAATGATTGATTAAGGTTGTAAAAACAACAACAAAAATCTCTTGGAAAACTGGATAGATTTTCAAAACTTTAATCTGAAGCAACAGTAGACATCTCTAAATTATCCATGCCAAGATGAGCTAAAGCATTTTAATTTTCAGTCTATAGTTCTCCTCACTGGAATGAAAATAGTGTTGCTTTCATTAAAATAAATTAACCCCCCTCAGAGAAATCCAATACTGAAACCGGCCTAATGAAAGTCATTTGTTTAATGATTGTTCCCATTAAATGGACTGAACAAGTTACATTAGCGTCCAGTGCTGAGTTACTCTCTTCCTTTATTTAAGACTACACACTGGATTTATATAGATCTCTAGATAAATAAATCTATATAGATCTTGCTAAAATGGTGAATACATACATGCTGAACTCTAAAGTGTCATAATTAATAATAATATTCTGTGGTGGCTCCCCGTTTGTGGAATGCTCTCCCTAGGGACGTTCGCCTGGCGCCTTCATTATACACCTTTAGGCACCAGACAAAAACGTTCCTCTTTAACCAGGCCTTTGGCTGATTGACATCCAATGCACTTTTAAAATGTGTTAGGGTGGGGGGATTATTGGGTTGCTTTTGTTTTTATGATATATTTTGTGTTTTTATATTGCGACTTTATCTTGTGAACCGCCTTGGGACCTGCGGGTATAGGGCGGTATACAAATTTAATTAACAACAACAACAACTGCATATACCCCACTAACTTTGCTGTTGCAGCAGCCTGCTTAGAGGCACAAAAGGTAATAGTATTAAATCACAAGCATTCATTAAAGAGAAGACATAATTTATCAGCAATTCCTATCGAGCAACAAATGTACTGGAACTAGTGGAAGGCCTTGTTCAAATTCTGTTCAAATTCCATTGTCTCTCTTTATAAAATGTCTACGTACGACTAACTGTGACCAGTTTCTGTTTCCGTGAAGAAAAGGAAGCAGCCTGCAAGGAAAGGAAGCACACCTAATAAGACAGCTCAGGTTCACAGTATTACACACTTTAGTGCCCAGGGCTATTGAGCTACTTAGGCATTCAGCTATACAGACACCAGACTAGACTACTTAGTACTGCAAGAAATACCTATTATTTTCTTTAATTATCCACGTGGAGCTTTCGTGATCAATCAATGAAAAAAGCGTTCCTTCTAATACAGGGCTGAGGGGATCTTTCAGTGCGACACTGAGATGGCCTGGAGAAAAACGGACTTGAATGTCCTCTTTGGCAAAGTCTTCCGGTAGCTGAAAAGTAACCGTCAAATCATCTTCAGTCTCTTGCCAGTAGTAGAGAGGTTCTACAAACCAAGAACACAAAAAGGAATGGATCACTGATGGTGAACTGCAACACTAAGCACACCTGTAGGACAGGCAGGGTGGTGTAGTGGTTGGAATGTTGGACTACGACCTGGTAGAGATGTGAAGGCCTGGGAGAAAAAACCTGGAAATTTGTAGAAAAAGATGTTTCTCTCTCCCCTTCCCTGTTTTTTCCTGAAGTTTTCTGAGTGAATCTTTTTAACTTAACATGGAAAACCTGCGCCAGAACAAAGCAGAAGTTAAGAGGGGACCCCTTGCATAAAACAGAAACATCACACTAAGATTACCCTCTGTAATCTATTCAACATACCAAGCGCTCCCTGTTGTTTCAACGCAGCATCATATAATCAATTAAGTGAAATGCTGAGCCTGTGGAGAGGGGAAGCAATAATTTTCCTAATCCCTGCAGGTGATCAGCTTTTGTCTCGAGGCATGTACTTGTTAAGTCTGCTGAATCCTCAGGTAATGGTCATCAAGCTATTCACCCTTCCAAATAAACAAGCTGCATCTTGCTCATTTGGAGAACTGGCAGGTTGGTTTCTGCACAGAAAACTTTAAAACCATACTACTAACACTTAGGGACGCGGGTGGCGCTGTGGGTTAAACCACAGAGCCTAGGACTTGCCGATCAGAAGGTTGGCGGTTCAAATCCCCGTGGCGGGGTGAGCTCCCGTTGCTCGGTCCCTGCTCCTGCCAACCTAGCAGTTTTGAAAGCAGCTCAAAGTCCAAGTAGATAAATAGGTACAGCTCCGGTGGGAAGGTAAACGGCGTTTCCATGTGCTGCTCTGGTTCGCTAGAAGCGGCTTAGTCATGCTGGCCACATGACCTGGAAGCTGTACGCCGGCTCCCTCGGCCAATAAAGCGAGATGAGCGCCGCAACCCCAGAGTCGGTCATGACTGGACCTAATGGTCAGGGGTCCCTTTACCTTACACTTAAAACTGTGCTGAATGTACGGTGCACTGAATTTCTAATACAAATATAAGCTACAAGACCATGCTTTGTTCCCTAGTGTGCCCTGAAAGGTGAGATAGAAATTTATAAAGCAATAATAAATAAAGAGCTAGTTGTCTAACCTATTGTCATGAATGCAAGGTTACCTTTTTTGTTTTCCTCTGCTTTCTCCTTTTCACTTTTGTCGTGCTTATCCTCACCATTCTGTGTGAGAGCATAGGGCTTGTATGAAATAACCATCAGGCCATCGCCACTTGGCTCTATAGCTGCATAATGCGGAACTGATTTTCCTTGAAGAACTCGACGCTTGGAGATTTCATACCCATGATCACCTGATCAAAAGAGAAACAATTCCTTTGAATGTGCTGACACCACCCAACCCTGCTCATCCCAGTTTTTAAAGGACAAAAATCTAACCCGCTGGCTGGTTGACTTTAACAGAAATCAACACGTTCCTCAGTTGGGAAGATCTTGAACATACAAAAAGTCAATGCAGAAACACTGAGATAGGTGTCTGCAGGCTTTTCAATCTAGCAGGCTTTCAATATTCCTTGCATCACAGACTGCAAGGTAACCCCCAAAGCACTACTTGAAAAAAGTCAATTCTATCTGATTGCAGCGTCATGGGGTAACAGTGCGAGAAAGAAGTCAAACAAACACAAATGTCTCCAAGGTTTATGCTCTTCGACAAGACTTCTTAGCATAGTACTGTTGACTCTCACCTGCAGAACTGTAATGAAGACTATTTCTAGGCAAATGAAACCATTTCTGACCCCTTTCCTGGAGTATTCATGCTGCTTTTAAGCTTCCTGGGTACACTTGGCTCTGCTCTCATTACCTCCCTCTCTCCAAAGACAATTAAATCTGTAGCCAATTTGGAGAGTTTGATGAGACCATTTCTTTGTTTCCATATGCCGAGCTTCCTCCTGTCATATTCGGACTAAAACCTATATGGAAGTATGTCCTAAGCCTCTTCTACCCACTTCCCACATCCTCTGAGGCATCCTTGCTAATCTTTTTTTTATTGCAAATAGAGAGCTTGGCTAGTTGTTAAGGATTTGCCCCTCTGTATAGCCTTACAGAAGAATAGGTCCCTAGAATGAGCCCGTTTCCACTTTGTCTTAACCTAATTTAGTAGCCTGTTTTGTTCATAAGATGTCCCCTCTAATAACTAGCACCTCACTCCTCTGTTGTTGCACAAAAATACCAGCATGCACTGGGCTTTCCTTGGATTCTGGCTGCAGGTATGCAAACCCAGCCCACCCATCTAGGTGTTTCCATTTATGCCAGACATAGCTTGCAAAACTGGGTAGCCCCACACAGAGGCTTACCTGAAAAATAAGCATATTTCAGAAAACAGTGAAAACCCTGATACAGTATTATCCTAAGAATTGTTTTCTCCTTAAATACATACACTTAAATAAATACAGCACTTTTCAGCAACCTGTTTCATTCATCTGAAGCAGCTACATAATAAATATCCAGGCTGATAACAATACAAATTCATTTTGCTGCTCTAAAAGAGGCAATTCTCTATTGGTCTTCTAGCTATTTCGTTAGCCTTTTCTTTCCTACATTTGCTCTTTTGTGGTTTGTAATTAAAACCCAGCCTCCCCCCCTTTTAAAGTAACCATCAGTACTGTGTTGGAAAGACCTCAGGAAATGCATAAAATTAGATACCAATAACTGCTACAAGAAGGCAGCAGGATCTGTTGAACACAGGAATACAAATAAAGGCCATATTAATATTTACCGCAAGGTTCTTTGCACCAGCAGGTAAGCTATTCTGAAAGATGGCTCTGAGGAAACATGGAGTTTCTGTTCCAGCCAGCCATGACTGGTGCCTGAGGGTACTGAGTATTTCTGTACTGATTGGCTGGGGAGGGGAAAGAGAACTTAATACAGTGGTGCCCCGCAAGACGAATGCCTCGCAAGACGGAAAACTCGCTAGACGAAAGAGTTTTCCGTTTTGGAGGTGCTTCGCAAAACAAATTTCCTATGGGCTTGCTTCGCAAGACGACAATGTCTTGCGAGTTCCTGCTGGTTTTTTTTCCTCCCCCCCCTTTTTCTAAGCCGCTTATCAGCTGATCCAATCAGCAGATAAGCCGCTAAAAGCCGCTAATAGCGCTAATCCGCTAATCCTTCAATGGGCTTGCTTCGCAAGACGAAAAAACCGCTAGACGAAGAGAATCACAGAACGGATTCTTTTCGTCTTGCGAGGCACCACTGTACTGCCTTGATCTTCTTACTACTTAGCCTTCGTGTGGGATGCACAGGAGCCGTTTGTCTATATGAAAGAGTGGCACTGCAGTGAAAAATACTTTTGAAGGAAGAGTGGTACCAGCAGGAAAGAGCAGTATCACAATGGTTTTACTGTGGGCATTGGATTTTTTTTGTAACGTATGTTGTTAGCCACCTCCAGAATACTTAACAGAGAGGCAGGGTACACAGTATTTTGGTGGTGGGAACAATAGTATTGGTAAAACATCATCATGCCGCAACTATCCCAAGCCCTGCAAGGGACAGCCAACTAAGTGAAAAGGCAAATATTGTCCTGTGACAATATCAAATCACAGATTTGGTATTACAAAATGCCATGCGGAGTTCTCCTCTTCAGGATGCTCCATGCCATTCCTTCTCCTTCCATAACCCCTCTATTCCATTAACTTTTGCTCCAGTAAACTTGCATTCAATGCCTGCTAAGAAGGCTCAGTCCTCACTGGGCTGTTTTGGGGGTCCCCTCCCAGTGCATCTTAGAAGCTGAGAATTTGGGCCTAAAAGGTGGTCTGAAAATACCTTAAAAATATTTGAAAGTACTTTTCCTTGTAAAGACTTGTTTGTCCTCTGTACAAAATGTGGGTTCCCCCTTGCAGCCTGCTGATACCAGCTCTTGTGCACAGATGCTGCTGTTTGGACTACAGAAGGATCAGTGCTCTGACAACTGAGTTGCAATTAGTATCTCATAATGATTTTGGGGGAGAAAGGAGAAGTTGCAAATGTGCTGCTTGCATCTGCCCTTAATGTCTGGTTCCAGTTCCATGTGTACACACACTGGTTGAAAGCTTGGGTTTTCATTATGGGAAATACTAACAAGGGGCACACAGCAGCCACATTCCCAAGACACCCATTGACTTAGAAGTCAGCCCCATTGATTTAAATTTGATTTACAACATGCTTGTTGCCTTGCTCTGTGACTATTTTATTCTCAGGGATCCAACAGTCCCCCAGATGACTTCAGATTCAGATCCTTCACACAACTGTCAAAAAGATGACAAAATTATTTCCAGCTACCCGAGCCACTGGAATAGCAACTTCCTAAACATATAAGGAGTAAGAGTCTCTTTTTCAGACACAAGGAAAGCAACGGCAAGTAAAATACTTACTCTCCTTGGTTGTTTTTGTAATTGTGACCCATTCCAAGGAAACATGGAAGCCACTGCCTTGTACATCCAATTCATCTTTTTCTACGCGAAGGAGTAGTATGCCCACTGAATGAGCATCAGACTGCAGAAAGGAGATGCTGTGGACTATAACAAAGGGACTCCCGAATTCTTCATTGAATAGTATCTGAGAAGAGACGGCCTTTGTGAATGCTACTGTGTCATGCCTTCTGAACGCACAATGCATGTTTCAGATCAAACAGATAACTCAAGGATGAGACAAGAATACAGTGCAGAGTGAGGTGGGGGAGAAGTTGACACAAGAATGTTGGGTTTTGGTGGCATCTCTGCTCTAGTACCTGGTTCCACAAGAGTTATTACCTTTTGGAAAATGCTGATGAGGTACACACAACACTGATTTTTCCAAGACATCCATCCAGCTTTATTGGCACTGTGAGTGTTACTACTTGAGAGGTTTAAAAACTCGCTGAAAGCATAGCATCATTTTCATTTCAAGCACAGATTTTTCTTCCCATTTTTACTTGTTTCATGCATATAAATAATTTGATTCTGGTGCCTACGAATCTGACATTCCCACCACCCCTGGAAACTAGATCATTTCCACTATCTAATAAATGTGTGGGCAATGTACAGTCCGAAAAAACAGACTTGATAATGACTCTGCATTTTAAGCCCCGTAATTAGAAGGAAATGGGTTTTGAATAAGGGTTATGAGTTGTCATCAATTTTAGTCAATAGTATTTTTAACAATGGGTAGAAAAATTGACGGCAATCATGCTCTGTTACCAGTAAGCACCAGTGTATTCACTGAGCAGTTTTTGAGCATCAGGGAGCAAGCAGAGGGAAGAAGGAAGTTGCTGACTTCTCATATAGATGTTTTAATCAATAAATAAGCATTTGCAACCATTGTTACCTAGGTTTCAGTATCTGTATTTTCCTACTCTAGATTTTGTATTAACCCCCGCCCCTAAAGTTTTATTGTATGGCCTTTGTTGTAAACTGACACGGAAATAAAATTCAAGTTATACTAATGCTTGAAAATTTGGATATGCACTTGCTTAGGACAAATTTGCTTTTTTACACAACTGTTCACAGGAAACAGATTATTACTCTTTCATCTGGAAAATCAGCATGAGCTTGGTTTGCAAACTAGCAAGCTTTCCCCCACAGTATAAAGTACATCTAGATAAGTAAGGCCTTACAGTGAAAATATATGCCATTAAGTTGAAAAAGCATTACAAGCAAGTCTCCTTCCACCAGCTTTCTCTTTAAACAGTCCCCAACGATAAGCAGCATTAATAACTTAGATATCCTGTGCACTGAAAGAGATTTCAGACCGTGGAAAGTCTGAATATAAGCTTTTGTGTCACATACTTTTTATATGATGTACTGATATCATACCCTAGCTGTGCAATTATCTTAGAACCAGGAATTGGGTTTTTGGTTTTTTTAATGAACAAGGCAAAAGTCATACAATCCCTGCCTACTGCAGTTACCCCATACATGATTCTGAAATTAATATGCATAACGTTTTATTATTGGTAATCAGCTGCTGTCAGAGTTGGGTGAAGTGAAGGGAAATGGGGATGGATTATCTGAAAGAGGCTCAGTCCATGTCTGAAATACCGATTGCCCAGACGGAGAAGCCTGTCGGAAGTTGCTGCTTTTTATGACCAGGTGGGTCACTATTGGCTCTTTGTGTTATCAGATTACTGATGACTGGGTAGCTTTAGTGCTGGGTATTGTTTTAACCCATGCAGGTGGCGCTGTGGGTTAAACCACAGAGCCTAGGATTTGCTGATCAGAAGGTCGGCAGTTCGAATCCCTGCGACGGGGTGAGCTCCCGTTGCTCAGTCCCAGCTCCTGCCAACCTAGCAGTTCGAAAGCACGAAGTTCAAGTAGATAAATAGGTACCACTCCAGCGGGAAGGTAAACGGCATTTCCATGTGCTGCTCTGGTTTGCTAGAAGCGGCTTAGTCATGCTGGCCACATGACCTGGAAGCTGTACGCCGGCTCCCTCAGCCAATAAAGCGAGATGAGCGCTGCAACCCCAGAGTCGGTCACGACTGGACCTAATGGTCAGGGGTCCCTTTACCTTTACCTTTTATTGTTTTGAAGCATTTCACCTGCTCAGTAAGATACGTTTCCGATACGTATGTGTAAGTAGGTGGGTTTATGTACATCACCATTTAATTTACATTTCAACCCCTCCATTTTCAAAACAGGTACAATAATGACTTGACTACAGTAGTGCTGTTGTTAATGAACCAACATACGCAAAGTGCTTTGAACCCTCAAAGCAGGACACAGATGACATGTTCTGCTGCTACTGTGTCTTTTGCCAGGAAGCGAGGGGGAGAAACAATCTCTATGCTGTATTATTCTCTCACAAAAACAGTTCAGTCAGTTTAGGATGCTGGGAAATAAAGCAAGCAAAGTGGATTCGTCAATGCTCAATGAAACCACTTATGGTATAAAGATAGGATTAGTGCCCATCTAAATGCTATTAATGTTAATATGAAATCCACAAATTTCTTCCACTGTTTATATTAATACTTAATTCTCCTGATGAATTATGGTTGCAGATCTATGACTTGCAAACAAAATCAAATTTCACATTTCAAGTATCAACAAAATCACAGAGCGACTATGAAAGGCACACTTCGAAGGCAGCAACGTCCCCACGAGACACTTTAGAAAGATGCATACTTCTCATACGCCTTTTCACTTAATGTGCTTATATTTGCTTGACTTCACTTCAAATGCACTTTTACTATAATTACCTTGACTTGGTAACACTGAATGTAATGGGAGAAGCCATAGAGTACAACACAGAACTAGTGTGTCATAGGCAGCGCCTAGCCGAGTTCCCATAAGCTCAGGCTGCAGGGCATAGAAAGGTCTTAAACAGGTAATCACAGTAAACAAATGACTTGGAATGAAGCAGCTTCAGACCTTAAGAAGACCATAGCTTCAGCACTTGGCACTTCTACATCTGTTTTCAAATTCACTTAAAAACTATCAGCAGGAGAGATTCATCTGAGTACCTTTGATTGCTTTCTTGATGTGCTATCCAGATGTGAAGTTAGACCCCAGGCTACACATACAGCATGGCAACAAAATACAAGGGGACAGAAAAGAAAAGAAAAGACAAGACAAGACTGACTTTGGTAGCCAGTCAAAAGGTGTGCTGGCCATCTATCCTACGGGGTCCTGATTATAACATGACACCTCCAACTAGAGGTATATGAAGTGCTTACAAAGTCCAGCAAGACTGTAGAGGTGAGCCCCACCCTCCCCTGTGCTTCCAAGCTTGGGACATGCTGAGAGAAAAGGTTTTGTCCCTGCTTGCCTACATCTCACTGCTTTCTGAACTTCAGTGAGGCTCAGTACAAGATCAAGGGGATCACTTTTCTCTGAGGCTTAGAATAAAACTTTTTTTTGGGGGGGGGGAATGTACTTGCCATTAGATGCCTGTCCATACGACACCACCACATTTGTAGGCAGTATACCCAAGTATCGGAAACTAGGAAGGCACCACAATGGGTACATGCTGCCTTCATGCCTGCTTGTAAGCTTCAGAGATCTCTGGGTGGCAACTATTTAAAACCACATAATGAACTTATCAACTAATCCTGAAAGACGTTTCTCACTCTCTCATACAGTGGTACCTCTGGTTACGAACTGAATCCGTTCCGGGGGTCCGTTCGTAACTGGAAACTGCTCGTAATATGAGGCGCTATTAGCGAAAGAACGCCTCTCATTGTGTGCGCGCCTCTGACGTGCGATTTCCGCTCACATCCTGGGGCAACGTTCACAACCGGGACCAGCTATTTCCGGGTTATTGGAGCTCGCTCATAACCCATAGTGTTCGCAACAAGAGGTATTCGCAACCAGAGGTACCACTGTACTTTCTCAGTGTCTCTTGCACCATTCCCTGTTCTACAGTCAAAATTCACCTTCTCTGCCATACATTCTCCTCTCCAGCTGACAGGGTTTCCTAGACTGCTCTTGTACATGTTAAGTAAGGTAGCATGGCTTGGATACCATATAACCCTGATTGGCAAGTGTTCTTGCACAAATGAAGGATGATCCAAGTTAAGGTTCTGGAGATCTGAAGACCTTCAAGATGCAGTAAGAGGGGAAAGAGCTGGTTTACACATGAAGAGCAGGAGGCAGTAACTTCTAGCTTTGCTTAAGCACATTCAACCATCTGGAAATAGAAAACCTAGGCTTTACAATACTTACTTCCCACTTTTCACATGAGCCATCACCACGTTTTCCTGTTCGAATCAGATACAGCCTTCCTGTTCCATCTGAAAGCGTAACCCAGGTGGAAGATGTGAAGTGTACAGATGCACAAAGGCGATTATCACAAGCTATCAAGTCTGCAGGAAGCCTGAATACTTCTCTGGGCTTTTTTAAGGCTGTGTCCTGTAAGTAGGAAACAAGAACAGAGTTGAAATTAGACGAACGACAATCACACCTTGATGAACAAATGTTGCTGGCAAATGTTTGCAAGTTCACATATTTTATCAGCAAATAGTTTGGAATATAAGAAGAAGAGACACCTCATCCTTATTTCAGGATAACAAACTGCCACCATCCCCTTATTAGAAGGATGACATATGAACTGAGCCCTAGAGAAATTCATACCAGGAGAGCGAATATTAAGAAAAACCTACAGCTGGTACATGACAATAATAATTTGGAAGATCCAGTTAATCCCATAAAAAAAGTTTCAGTGTTATTTGACTCTGTGTAGGTTTAAAGAGATAGATATATCCAAATACGAAAGACAAATATTGGAAAGGTGAAACAAGGCATATTTCATGCATATTTTCTCGTGGCACACACATGTATGACCTTTCTGGAAGGGGGTGTTAAATGATACTCAAATATGTCCGGGTCCCAAAGAAGATTTTGTTGGATTACATAAAGGTTATGATAGAAGCAACAGTTCCAGAGATAAGTAACTTACTTGCAATTGCATGCATTAGTATTGCCATGTAATACTAATTTCACAATTTCCAACAATTTTGCAATGGCTGGGGAAAAATATATGGGATATAGCTTGGTTGGTACAATTGCCTTTTTATTCTAATAAGATACATCCATCATATATATATATCTTTGCTGTGGAAATTGAGAGTTGCTTACTAATTGCCATTACACAGAATTTTATTAATTTACTGGTGTTATTAAATCATCCCTGCTATTATGAATCACTGTTTTTATGACTTAACAAGTTACATAAATTATACACTTAATAAAAACATGAAGAGAAGAATGTAAAAGATCCAGACTGCAGTTATCTGATAAATCGTGAAAAGGCTTCAGCGTCTCTAGATTAGAAACAGGTTGGCAACTGGCAGCCTATGGAACAAAGCCAGCCTGCAAATTACTGACTATGGGGCAATTCCTTTGGGAACAAATGCAGTTGCTTAGTTTATACCATGTTATACCACTACTCCATCTCACTCAGGAATGGCTGCACTGATTGGCAGCAGTTCCCCAGGGTTTCAGGCAGGGATCTGTCCCAACCCTAAATAGAGATGCTGTGGGTTGTATTTGCATGCACTCTTACCACTGAACCACATTCTGAATGCAACCACTTGTCCTTTGCACAATATATTATCTTTTGGCAGAGGGAAGAGGTCATGCCAGCTTGAAAGCGACAAATACGTTGAGTAACATGCAGCGCGTATCTATTCAGTTTAGGGAGTGAGTTATGGAAGAGTTTGGTATTATCTTCTACTTTTTCTTTTTGCAAGCCTTGTAAGCAACACCTGGTATGCTTTTACTGTTAAAATGAGAGTCAGCTTACAAATATCTTAAAACAAGATGAATCTGAAGATGGTATGCTTAGAGAAAACATTTTCACTGGAAGAAGGTTGACTATTTTGTTACTGTTAGCAACACTACTTATCTTTGAATGCACAGTGTGGGTGTGGCAATACTTGTGTGGCTTCCCAGTGCAAAGGACACTGCTGCCAGTAACCAAGAGGGAGAGAGGCAAAGCGGTGGGGATGCAGTGCGTTGTGGGTGCAGTGGCAGAGTCAATCCAATGTGGTGCCACTGCACCTTCCAACCTGCCTGCTGCTTTGCCCCTCTTGGTTACCAGAAGCATCTGCAATGTGTGGAAGCCAGGAAAGCAAGGCTACTCATCTCTTAACTGCTACTGTTTGAATACATCTCTTTTTCCTTAGTCATTAAAAAAAAAATGTATACGTATATAGTAAAAGATTATATTGTGCTTCCACTAAGGCAACATTTAAATAGTATACAAAGAAAGTCAAAACAATTCTAGCACACTCTTCAGATACATAGTTTAGACTAAGATATAAACGGGTGTTTTTATGCAGTTTTGAGCAAACAGGCTTTGCTATAAACTGAGTGTTAAAAATTGTTATCTCAACATGGTGAAAATATAAATATATGCATTTTCAGTTCTGTTTTAGCCATCGAAAGGAAAAGGGATGCTACCTTCATGCTCTGCTTCCCAGAAGTATTTGGCTGACCACAGCAAGAAATTGGATGCTAGACTGGCTGGATCTTGGTTCAATCCAGTAGGGCTCTTAGGTTCTTACCAAAGCAAAATGCAGTGTGTGTGTATTCAGTTTTGTGAGTTATTATTATTTTAAAAATACATAGCCTGCTTTCCCATACACAAAGGGATTGCTCAAAGCGGCTCAGAACAGTAATGCAAGCATGGATCAAATAAAAAAAACAAACTGAAGCAACCCCAGGAATATTCCCCAGGAACAGCACTCAAGAGTCAACACATTATAAGCACAATGGAATCGAAGGCTTGCATTCAAAAAGGAGTGTTTTGAATTGCCAGCACAACACAAAATGATGGGTAAACTAATGTAACCCTGTGAGGCAGGGATTTCCACGTATTGGAGCAACCAGCGGAAAGCTCTCTTGCATGCTACCACTTGCCTTAGAAGGAAATGGCACACATGAGAGAAGCACAACTGCTGATCTTAAAGGATAGGCAGATGCACCTAAGAGAGACCAGCTGTTCAAGTACTTTGGTCCCAAGCCATTTAAGTAATAACTAGCACCTTGTATTGCACATGGAAATGGACTGGAAGAATAGGCTGCATAGGCTTCACTCCTAATGTTATTGGACATGAATGATGAAACTAGATGCTAGAAACAGATGGGACTAAGATGATTTGTTCCCAGACAACCTACACTCTCGCCTAAATATCAAGTTCCCTCTTGAAGTCAGCTTCCATTTTTCAGGGACCAAAAAAGTCTTTCAACATCATGGTCTCCAAGGTAACAGCTCTTCAATAGTTAGCATTTAGTATGAGCACAGTGTTTCTGGCACATACCCACACAGAATGACACCATGACCTGCTTGCTGGAAACAGTTTGCAGATAACTCTGGGGCAGCACCTCACCCAGAGCTGCAATTTCTAAGGATATGGCAGAAATGAGGAAGGGAAAGCTCATCCCATCACGACCAGCATACTTATTTGTAAGGAAAGGAAAGGAAATAACTTTGCTTTCAGAGTGGAGAAAGATTTGTGTGTGTGTGAAAACTGTTTTTACGGCAATCATAATTTATTAAAAAAACAATACTTCCAAAAGGTTCAGAGAAACATCGTGTTTTATACTTCTCTGTACATTTCTATAACAAATTCTGAGTAAGAAGTGCGACATGTTTGTTTCCTCAATTATTTATTGAGGCGGGGCACATTTGTCAGCAAACAAGTCACAGAAGCACATTATCCATCTCTCACTATCCTTAAGAGTGGAAACAATTATTTCCATCTTTGTCTTACTTCTTAACCACACTATTTCAAAAGTTACACAGTACTATTGAAATATTATTCAACAGACTGTAGTCAAATATTCTGCTGACTGGTTCACTCAAGCAGGAAGTTCAGCAACCTTCACTCCACTGCCACTTTAATCTTGCTTCCCCATTGTCCCATTGACCTACAGAATACCTTTGCTTGCCCATTTTCTGTCAATTGCATTATCCCAAACCCGTTGCTTGAGTTTCCTTGCTGTTCTGCACCGCTTTCCACTAACGTCTGCCTCCTCCATCCATCCTTCCTGCTCATATCAGCTTACTACGTATTCTGTTTTTGGCCATGTCTCCTTAGTTTCTCAGTTCCCATCCACCATGTCTGCCCAGCAATCCTGCCTCTTTCCTAATAGTATGCTGTCCTCAGATCTTTATAAACAACCACAGCACTTTCTGCAAAGGTGTTCTGTGTTCCAGACAACTGCCTTCCAAGCTTGGCCAGGGATAGCTACAGAGGCCTATCTTTCTTTGTAAAACCCAAAGCATTCTCTATCTGTATCACTGACTTTGAGAAGAATCAGGATATTTCACAAATAAGTGTGTGTGCCGGCTCTGGAAGGGATCACAAATAAAGCTTCTGGAAGCAAAATCATTTGAGTATGCAGAAACCTAAGCACAGAGTGATGATTAGATGGAAGCACATGTCGTACATATGCCTTCCAGGACTGTTTGAACAGACATTAGAGATGGCAAGATTGTCACACGACCCCATCTAAGCAATTAGTAAGCCTGCAGCTTCAGTTCTAACTTCAAATTTGAAAAAAGAAATGTGCAAAGTATTGCTCTGTGCAACTAACTGAATAGACATAATTAAACTGTGCATAACCCTGTGAGTGCAATTCTTGACTACCTAAGGTGAAATACAGTGCAGTTAATATCGTGCAAATGTGTTGGGTAGCTTAATTAATGGTAATGAATAGTGAAATAGCAATATTATTGGAGAATGTGTAATCTTTATTGGATCACACAATTAATGGAATTGAGAAATGCCCATATTTAAAGTAAAAAGTGCATTTTTTTAAAAAAATCAATTCTATGGTGCCTCTTTTAATTACAAATCATAAACACAAAGGTGTTTTAACGATATTCAAGCATCATAAGTTACTGAAAAAATATGTTTAAAAGTATGTTCATATTATGAATACTAGTATTTATTTGGTGGCATCTGACTAAGTCATACACAAAGAAGAACCAGTGAAATCAATGGACTTCAGTTTGAGGTGATTGACTTAACTTTTTATTTCTTTTTTCATGGCATCCTTACCAGAGTAATGCTTAAATTCATGACTCTTCCAAGTTGATCAACATAATAAACATTATCTTGGTACCAGGGATCCAGGTGTAGATAATTGTACATGCCAAAGGCACGCATGTGATCCAGGGTATACTGATCATCCCGAAGTTTGACTTCTGCTACAGCTGAAAAACAAAACACAAACACAGAAAATGTAAGATCCTGCATCCATTTAAAACAAAAATCTCAAGTTCCATTTAATAGATAATAATTCTTTGGGACCTATAATTCAAAATGGTAACTTCATTGAAAAATAGAATTGTCCTTTAAGTCTCTGACTTACTGAATTTAGATATTTTATTCAAACTATTATATTATCATTATCATTATTATTAACAAATACGGTGAAGCAGATCTGATAAAACAACAACAACCCCAGAGTGCCACCTGCTGCCTCTAGCTTAAGTTGTACATATGCAAGAGACAACTTTGTAAAACGGTTTAGGTTCTTTCCCCTATTGTCATCAAAGCTTCCCATTTGTTTGGTGTCCCAAAAACGGAGAGAGAAAGTGGCAACAAAGCCATAATCAAGCTGGGCAGACCTTCAAAGTGCTATGACCATGTCATTTCACATAATATTTTCATGAGGTTTGCAATCATTATGGACAAACACACACAAACAGGAACAGTGAAGCTTCCACTGCTAATGTTCTAGGCTGTCAGGTCCTGTTTCCCAATACCCAATTTATATATAACTTTTGGTGAACTGCTAGCCGAAATACAAGAAAATTGTATACAGTATTGTGTGATCATCACCATCAGGCAGTAACTGAATGGCCATCTTTTTAGGAATGCTAAATCATGGCTTTGTGTTACATTCACAAGCCAAAGGCCTCATGTCCTTCAGTATGGCCCCAAGGAGATGGGAAGCCTTTGTTTCAGCTTCCAACTAACCACAGGTTGTTGCCAACACTAGACAAAGTGTGGTTATTGTTACCTATGATTTTTGAAACTAGCCAACTTAAATTTTGGTTAATGCTTCTGACTTCTTTTAATAAACTACAGTTTACTAAATGCAGATCCTAGACCGCACAAAACAAACCACGAGTTGAAAAAAGAAGCAGATGCTTCCAACATCTTCCTTGAAGCTGCATGTGGGAAAGCACACAAATCCAAGGTTCATACACTTAACACTAAAGAAGAAAGTAAATGAGAGAGAGAAGATACTATGTTTAAAAAAGTAATTCTACACCACTCATACACACAGCTCTGTTGGAGCATATTTCCTCTACCCAAGTACAGTATAGTAGACTCAAGTTATTCTGGTTATCCCAAGCTTCCTCTTCAAGTCAGATTCAACAATGAGATTCAATAAAGGTCACTAGGTTTATGGGACTAGGGCAGTGGCTGCTCTACTTCATATTCCTCACCTGCCATTGAGTCACTGCCCTGGCGTGTAAATAGTTTCATGCCATTCTCTGTCTCCTGAACAGGGCTAGCTTTGGGCTGCATCTACAATTTATAAACTGCCACAACTCCTCTCCTTAGAAAGTATCAATTAGGTGACCTGCCAGTAAAAGATGTAAGCACCTGGGTGGTCTTCTATAGCCTCTGGGCTATTCATTGTGCACAAAGATACCAATATATAAACATTCTCTCTTAATATATAAATCTTCTCTCACCACCATCTTTAAGCAGAAAGCTTTAGAAATGATAGCCAAGGCAACTCTCTGCATTGTACTGCCATCCTGTGGATCAAACCTGCCACAGCTTACAAACACATTTTAAACCAGTGGTTCCCAACCTTTACTCTTCTCCCCACAACCACTTGAAAATTAGGTACTTGACAGACCAATTAAAATGATTTTTCTTTTTGTTGTTTAGCAATCATAATGTGCTGAGCCAGAATATGTATTGACTCTCCACTCCTTTCAACTGGCTTGTCAGACTCTTTTCCGTACTGGAGACCTTCCATCATCTTGCTGCCAGCTGTGGGTTTATTCTTCGGAAAAAGGCAGATCCTCCTCTCCCCATCACTTCAAGCCCATCTTGCTCACCTTCTGGGCAGACTGCTGTGTTCTAAGAAGGATGGAGCAGCCTCTGCACCCACTGTTCTTCACACACACATAGCTATGCTGCTCTGCAGAGTTGCTACCATGGACCATCTGGATGAAACTCATGGACCATTGATGGTCTATGAACTACTTTAGGAACCCCTGCTTTAAAGCACAGTTAAAGCTAACTGTGGTTTAAAGATGAGCATTCACTGTGTGCTGGTGTATAGGAAGAAAATTGTGGCCACCTAATAGCAGAGGAGCAGCAAAGTCGTGGTTTTCCTTGTGTTACGTCCCAACTCAGACTCATGGTTTGTGTCTTGCCAAACAAACCATGAGCTGTAATGAAGTCCTGTTCTTGGCTTAGCACTTAGCGCCCATGATTTCCTTTGGAGAGAGAAACCATAAACCCAGGTCCAGACATAAGCCAAACTATGGCATAGCTCCTGGTAGCATAGCAGCAGCAAAAGCTGGGGAGAAGTGGCTGCGAAAGCTGGGTCAGAAACCCTTGTCCAGGACTCCGACACCTGAATCCAAGTATGTGGTGACCAGAGAGAGGGCCTTCTCCAAGGGAAGCTTGTCAGCACCAAGCAAAAAATAAAATAAAAATGCCCAGGCATTTAAGAATGAGGCAAGGACTCAATGGCAGAGTGCATGCTTTGCATTCACAAGATCCTGGGTTCAACCCCAGCATTTCCAGGTAGAACTGGGAAAGACTGATGCCTAAAACCCTGAAGAGATACTGCCATTCTGTGCAGTAGACAATGCAATGTTCAGTCTTAGGCAGCAGCCTATGCTCCTAATGCCTTCAAGCCAATTTTAACATTACATATTGTTATGAAGGTTGCGATCTCCGCTGAGCAGTAGCAAAATTCCGGGGGATCCAGGCGCTTACCCATGTTTCTGTTGGGAGTCAAGACGCAGCAGAGACCATTGCATCTTTAAAAAATATGGTTTATTTTACACATATTTATACCTGGGTGTAGCTGGAGGGAACACAGAGTTTACAGCATTTGCATCTCAAGAGGGGCTTGTTCCCCACAACAGTACAGCATGAGATTCCGATACATATCCATTCCTCTGTCCCAGCCTGCCCTCAGCCAGCCCACCAATATGGTTCTGCCCCTCAAGGCTTCTGCCTCTAGTCCTACTAACTTCATTTCCTGTTCCCAGGAAACACATGGTCCAAGCAACTCCTCTACACCCATCCACTTGCCCCCTATTCCAAGCCTAGTTTTAAAAGGTGACAATTTTCCTGTAACCTACATAATTGTAACTTTGGCAACCAGAGTCAAGGATTTCTCTGTGATAGGCCACCAACACCTTTGTCCTGTTAAGGGCCTGTATCCCAGGTGAGGCCCTGGCCTGGAAAGGAAGCTTGGCCTGTGTTTTTCTACTGGCTTGGGATCTTCCCTTTAACACTCCAACTATTTTCTAAATGCAATCATTTTACTAACTTCTAACATTCACTAACTCTAGATTTGTAACCATATATATATTTCCAATGCTGTTTGTTTACAATTACATGACATGTTCTTATAATTTTCTTGCTGTTTTAATCATTTGTATTCCAACTACAGTGGTGCCCCGCAAGACGAATGCCTCGCAAGACGAAAAACTTGCTAGACGAAAGGGTTTTTCGGTTTTGCGTTGCTTCGCTAGACGAATTTCCCTATGGGCTTGCTTTGCAAGACGAAAACGTCTTGCGCTTTTTTCCTAAAGCCGCTTGAAGAGGCGCAGTTGCGACGGACCGTGCTTCGCAAGACGAAAAACATCGCAAGACGAAAAGACTCGTGGAACGAATTATTTTCGTCTTGCGAGGCACCACTGTACTGTTTTTATTATAAGTTTGCCCACTTGAGAGCTTTTCAACTTTAAAAAATTGCTTATATTTTTAATAACTTACAGTGCAATCCTAAACATGTTTTCTCAGAAGCACTGAGCTCTGTCAGATTTACTCCCATACAAGTCAGCAACCAAACTGCAGCCTAAGGATGCAACTAGTAAGCAGACCTAGTAGGAAATAAGGACAACTAAGAACAGTAGGACTAGCTTCTGAGTAATCATGTGAAGGATCACTCTATTTTTTAAAAAAAGTGTTGCATGGTGAGGTTAAAAGCAAGGCCTGTGTATCAAAAAGTTGAAGACATCTGATCTACAGACACCAAGGCAAACTCTCATTAATCTTAAAGTCCCTTTCTGGCCCTATAATCAAGATCCTCCTATCCCTTGAGCCTCTTAGAAGTATGACTGGAAGTCTTTCTAGCAGCGATCACCCTGTAAAATTCAGTGAGAAATGTCAGGCATGCCCCGTCACCATTGTCCCAAATGGAAGGCAAAAATGTGCCTTGTTAAAAGATCTTCAAAAACACCCCTTTATCATCCACCAAACCCCACCCCACCAGTTTATTTCTGATGCTGCTTTAGTTTAGATGGCTGTTTTGGAATTATTAAAGGTTTCAGTTTTCTACATCAATATTCTAATATAAAGATGAGCGCTAGAAACAGAAATTGCAGTATTTCAATATTGTGGCCTTTGGCTAACTGAACAAACTATGGCCTTTAAACTGTGGGGGGGGGCAAGTATTGTTTTATTCTGTAAAATTCCCTGTGACCTTCAGAAGAAGGGTGGCATACAAATTCAATAAATAAATATTTGGATTTGCCAGTCACTTAACAGTTTTTAACTTCATCCCCATGGGCACACTCGATCAGTCTCCTGAGACAGATGAATGCCAACATAACCGATATATATATGGATTTGCCAGCCACTTTCAGCTTCTTCTGCAAGCAAGGAGAGACTAATAATAATAATGATAATAAATTTGGATTTGCCAGCCACCTTCAGCTTCATTTGAAAGCTAGAGGGGTTATTATTATCCCTATTAAACTACAGTGATAATTATAATAATGAATCCCCACAAACCCCACTCACATGCAAGACGTTTTAGGCTCCAGGCCTGGCAGAGGAAGGGTTTGTAACATGAACTCTTAATTGTCAAGAGCTTATATCACATACCCTCCAACATTTCTCCGATGGAAAATAGGGGCATTCCATTCCATAATGATAATTTTACTATTTACACTCCACACATCTGACTGGGTTGGCCCAGCCACTCTGGCAGCTTCCAACATATATAAAAACACATAATCAAACATTAAACATTTTTTTAAATAAAAAAACTTCCCTATACAGGATTGCCTTCAGATGGCTCGGGGGTTGGATAACTCCATACCCTCCAACATTTCACCAATGAAAATAGGGATATATTAAGGAAAAGTGGGACATTCTGGGATCAAATCAGGAACCGGGATGGCTTCTCTAAATCAGGGACACTTGGAGGATCTGATATCACAGTATCATAAAATTGTAGAGAAGGGGCCATGAGCTTCATCTAGCCCACCCTACTGCAATGGAGGAACCCCCATACCTTTTTTAAAAAGAGAAAACTTCCAGTACTTTTTACCCCGCCTGTCTTAAAGGCATAGTAAAGATAATAAAAAGTAACAAATCATCCCCAATAAACACTGCTATAGTTTCGAAAGGGGGTTCATTTTCCTTCCCCGCCCCCCCCCCGGGTGGTGACAGGGAGCACTGAGGCGTCCAGGCCTCTCACGGCTTTCTCCCCCATGGCACTCACGCGAGTCCAGGCCCACTTGGTAACAGGCCAGCGGCTCCAGCGACAACTTGTATCCCTCGAACTTGGGGTCCAAGAGCAGCCGCTTGACGCGAAGGGAGCAATTCGCCGCCGCCTCCATGCCGCCCGGGAACCAATAAAGTTGTTGTTGAAACGGCGAGGCGTCGCGATCGGCCGACGAAGCGCCTCTTGCGGCCGCAAAGGATCCTGGGTACTGAGGCACGCCGGGAGATGTAGTCCAGGAATGCCCTCTAGGCTCCAGGCTGGACTGGATGACCCTCGGGTGCCCAACTCTATGATTGCCGGGGGGAAAGCATGTCTTGCAATCAAATCCTGTCGACCTTGCTCAGAACTGCACTTTCAAAGGATTTTTGGTGTGGTTTTTTTTTTGCTTCCTAGTGACAAGAGTTGATGAGGAGCCCATTAAGTTTGCTAAATACACTTGCGTGCTTTCCTTACGTATTAATTAACCCTGTTTGGCTTTCGCTAGGCATATTTACCTGGGAGTGAAATCAGCAGATTTAAGAGTTAGAAATCAGGAAGACCGATACTTTAACAAGGAATGGGGAAAATTTATAACTTACCTTAAAGACCATTGTAAACAGTTAAAATCGTTAGTAGGATCGGAATTATCACGTGTAGTTGAAGGTTGAATTCTGGACATAATGGAAAAGAGTTAAAGGTTTTGGATTATCATAAAAGATGCGGGAGGAAAGGATTAATAATAGGACGCACAAAGGGAAGGATGGGGCAATGACAATAAAGATATTCTTATTCTTATAAGTTCAGGAGATTCCTTGGAATCGTATTTTTTATTATTTATGTGTAATATATCTCTGTAAAAATTTAATTTGAAAAACCAAGTAAATAATGTTCTTTTAAAAAAAGAAAGAAATCAGCAAAGATTTGCATCTAAGGAAAGCTGCACACTGGATGGGAGCAAATCCATTAACTCCTACTAAACTGAGTGACACCTAAACTCCCGGGTGAAGTTTCGCAACCTGAACCCCCGCGAAAACCAGCCTTCCTCCTCCGCCTTCTCTCTATGCCTGCACCATTCTGAATTGAACCCGCGCAAATCTGCGTGGAAAAAACACCTTCCTACGGGTTGCAGGAGTCGAAGCTGCCGAAAGGGATTGTGGGAGACATAGTTTCATCTCGAGACGGGGGGGTGGGGGCTCTAGCAAAGCGGGCGAGCGGCTGGAGGGCCTTCTGGGAGTTGTAGTTCTTTTGCCGTAACCAGGGCTCTCAGAGTTTGCAACCAAGGACTACATTTCCCATGCACCCCTGCGGCGGGGAAGATTAGGCAGGGCGTTGAGATTTCTGTTAAGTCTTGGTCTCGGGAGCCGGACGGGAAGGGATCGGGTCTCCACCGGGGCAGGTAATCCGACTTGTCGGCGGCAGGTGTGTGTGTGTGGGGGGGGTGATAACGGAGGAGGCGGCGTCTTGGTCGCCTAGACTGAAGAATGGCTCCCTTTCCTCTCCCTCCTTCTCCCTTTTCCCGATCTCCCCACTTGGAATTGGCTACTCTCTCTTTCTCTCTCCCCCACCTCCCTATTTCCAGATTCGGGGGTCGGGAAAAGCTCTTTCTTCCAGATCCAAGTTCCCCAGTGTGAAATCTGGGTGGCTGTAAATTCGCCTGACTTCAGTAGGTCGCATCGGCGTGTTCTGGAAATTTGCTGACCAGGCAACTAAAAACGTGCACGCATTTAAAATGGGATGGTGATTCAGGGTGCGTTCTCACGTTAAACGTGACTGTGGCGTGTGCACGCCGGAGTTTCCCTCACTCTGAGAACACATAACGCCTGAATGGTACACCAGTGTACTGTTTGCGCTTCTGGTTTTGCTGCCAATTGATCAGCCTGGTTTTCAGTATGATTTATTGGCAGCAGTTGTACAGGGCTTCAAATAGGGAGCTTTCTGATCCTCGTTGGTGGAGGGTGGGTTTGTCCTCCCAAGTGCTTTGTTTTTCTATGAGAACTCAGTCAAGGGATCTTTAGTAATGGACACAGGAGACCAACCTTTCTCCTAAGTTTGTTGGCACGCAGATGCAGATGGTCTGGGGAAATGAAAGCTGATTGTGCCCAAATCCCAGGGGGTGGGAAGTAAGAGGAGGTTTAAGGATTTATTTCCTTCTCCCAAAGCCTAGTGCAAAGTTATGACTAGATGGTTCCTTCCTTTGCCTGATTTCTTCTACGTGTGATATCAGGGTGGGTGGTGTAGCATCCTTAAAGCAGCCAAGTGCAATTCAAGGGCCCGTTGCTGCTTCCAGCTTCTGATTTCTGCTTTCTACTTTGTGCTGAGCTCTATCCATATGCCTTCCTATGTTCTCTGCAAATGCAGAAAGATTGGGGTGGAGAGACATCATTGGTGACCACAAATAGTGACCATCAATTGCATTAAAAGCATTACTGCTTTGAACAGGTATAGGCAAACTTGGCCCTCCAGATGTATTGGGACTACAATTCCCATCATCCCTGACCACTGGTCCTCTTAGCTAGGGATGATGGGGTTGTAGTCCCAAAACATCTGGAGGGCTGAGTTTGCCTATGCCTGGTTTTGAAGGACAAATGCTTTGTTCTTGTTTTTTTCCTTTTTAATTTGACTCGTCATAATGACTTTGCTTCATTATTTCTGATCAGTTTTAAAACTATCAATTGTATCTTCCTTGCAGAGGGAGCTCTGATATCCGTGGTGATTGAAATCCGCTTGGGAACAGCATAGTGTGTGTTCCTTTCTTAAAACGTAAGTTTCTCATCATGCCTCTAGACCAAAATTTTCAAATTTTTGGCTCCTGTCTTTTACTTTCCCCCTCACAATTTACATTTACTTTTATATACCCCTTTGTGTATGAAGTGAAGGGTCATAGCTCATAGATGGTGCTTTTGCTTTATATGTAGAATGTCCCAGGTTAAGTTCCCAGCATCTCAGGGCAGGGCTGGGAAAGATCCCTAAGTAAAAAACTGGAGGACCACTAACAGTGTAGATCATGAAGCAAGGGTCCAATGGAGCACAGGCAGTAGCCTGCATAAGGGGAGGGGCATCTCTTTATCTAACTTGAGATGCACCATTCCTACATCAAGACAATAAGAGACTTTCTTCAATCAACACTTTCCGCCCAGTGCTGGTGCATTTGATATCTGCTTGCCCAAAGCTGCAGATCAATCAAAACATGTGGGGTATCCATTATTGGGATTCTAAAATGATTTTTTTTATTAAGAAGAAATATTGGAGGGTGGGAGGAGAGATTTAGATTGATGTTGGAGGGGGGAGTGTTAACCCTTTCCCTTTTACAGTATTTCCTGAATTTCAGTTGCCCCCAGCTGTTAATGGTTTCAAAGAAGAAACAAGACTGGTTCCTGTAGTGTACCTTCCTCTTTGGGGCTAATGGTTGCTTTAGGGTTGATTTTAAATGAGTGGGGGGATGGCACAGACAGGAAGATACATCACCTTGCCAAAAGCCCACACACATTTTCCCTGCCCCCAGCTGTTCTTAACTGAAGGAAAAAAATCCATGTTTAGTTTTGCCAGAAAAAAATTGACTATCATAGTAAATAAAACAATGAGCTCATTTTCACAATATGGTAAGCCAAACTATGACTTACGGAGCCCACAAAAATGTATGTGGTCCCAGAGAGGAGCTTTAAGGTGTTTTGCTCCTCCCTGGTCCTTTTTAATGCACTGAACTAAGTTGTTTTGGACTACATCTCCCATTAGTGCTGGCCAGGGATGATAGGAGTTGTATTCCAGAACATTTGGAGGGCACAGGCTGGCAATGGTGGCTGTATACACTTACTTGGGATTAATTGCCTTGAATTTAATAGGACTTAGTTCCAGTAAATGTGCCCAATATTGGCACCTGGTCAAAATGTTGGGAACAAAGAGCCACATTTATTGGGAGTGGCTTGGAACTGGTAAAATCTATTAATAAAACATTGCACTTGCATATGATCTCACTGTTCTGGTCTAAGAAAATCATTGTGCTTGGCTCTTGAATCAACAACGGAAGTTGTTGTCTTGCCACTGAGGTCCTTGTGTCAGATGGAAAGAATGGATTTATGTAGTATCTGACTATAAAAACAGAACCAGCTAACAAAACATTGGAAAATCTCAGAACAGGTCCATGTACTTTGCGATTCCCCCCGATCAAACCCTGCCTATCCAACCATGCATTGTCAGCTTCTGAGACTTTCCTGTTACCAGTGTGGTGTAGTGGTTAAGAGCGGTAGTCTCGTAATCTGGGGAACCGGGTTCGCTTCCCCGCTCCTCCACATGCAGCTGCTGGGTGACCTTGGGCCAGTCACACTTCTTTGAAGTCTCTCAGCCCCACTCACCTCACAGAGTGTTTGTTGTGGGGGAGGAAGGAAAAGGAGATTGTTAGCCGCTTTGAGACTCCTTAAAGGGAGTGAAAGGCGGGATATCAAATCCAAACTACTACTCTTCTTCTTCTTCTTCTTCTTCTTCTTCTTCTTCTTCTTCTTCTTCTTCTTCTTCTTCTTCTTACCAAGTCTCTGGCAAGCAGACACTCATGGGCTATATTCACCTTTTTTGTGTACACCCAGTTTAGATGGGTGGTAGATGTTGTGTCTCAGTAAGGTTCATCTCTGCAATTTTTTTTTTTTTTAGTAGATCGGTTGTTCACAGATAGACTCCCCAAAAAATGAATAAAGATGCCCAAATGAGAGCAAGCATAAACCAAAAGCTAATCGAAACAGGAGAACGAGAACGGTAGGTGGGCTTTGTTTCCTGTTCCACATGTAGGACTATATTGCATCTCTATGGCTGCAGTCGTAACCCCACATGGTTAGGATTGGAGACTTCTGTGTTCATTACTAGGGGGAAAAGGTGTGTTAATATACGAAAAGTCCTGCTGGATCAGTCCAGTGGCCCATCTAGTCCAGCATCCTGTTCTCACAGTGGCCAGCCAGACGCCTATGGGAAATTTACAAGCAGGACCCTATGGGAAATTTACAAGCAGGACCCTATGGGAAATTTACAAGCAGGACCCTATGGGAAATTTACAAGCAGGACCCTATGGGAAATTTACAAGCAGGACCACAAGCACCCAAATCCCTTTATGTGATTTCTAGCAGCTGGCATTCAGTAGCATTACTGCCTCCAATCATAGAGGCAGAACATAGCCATCATGGGTTGGAGCAACCTATTGCCTTATCCTCCATGAATTTGTCTAAAGCCCTTTTAAAGCCATTCCCTGCAGCCCTTGTAAATCTGGTTCTGGGGGGTCATGGGACTGTTGGGAGGGGGTACACAGGGGGAACTGCAGATGGAGAGGAGAACCTGTAGCCAGTTGGTATCACTTAGCCTAACTAAGTACAGTTGTAGAGACAATAAAATTGGTGGGTGGTTGGGACCATGCATGCTGCCCTCAATCACTTGGAGTAAAAAAAACTACAAATATAGCTGGTTTGGGATTTTGCTTATTGGGTCCATGTTGGCTTTCTAATTCAGGTTGTTGGACCCCTCTGCCCCAGCTAGCATGGCTGCAATCCAACAACATCTGGAGGGCTACAGATGTGTCACCCTTGGATTAGGTTTGGCCAGTGCAGATTCCACATTCCAAGCGTTTGTTTGTGCTAATCTCTCTTATGTGTGGTAGTTTATATTTGTGGCTCGATAATGCAGTTTACTTTACTGTCCTCTAACGACATGTTGTTTTACAGCCTTAAAGAGTTACTGAGAGCCAAATTAATCGAATGTGGCTGGAAGGACCAGTTGAAGGCACACTGCAAAGGTAATTGTCAGTTGATCTCGGTAATTGTGAATGTATTGACAGAGCTAAGCCATAAGTACAAAGCATATGGAAGTGAGTGCCTATATATCTGCATTTTAAAGACTGATAATTTTTTTTAAAAAAGAAACACCTGTCTGTTTCTTTCCACCTCCATTCTAGCAGTTTTAAGCACTGCATTTTAGACCCAGTTCCTTCTAGAGCCAAAATGTCAATTTCCCAGAAGATTTATTCCACCTTCTGGCGCATAATCATCAGCTGCTTAAAATTTCTATTAAAAAAAAAGTTTACATTTTCTCTGTTTATTATATTTATACCCAGGCTATGCTTCTAACAAGCTAAATCTGATAATGGTTTCAGAATTGGGATGACTGAGGTTCCTATTTTTATATGGTCACTAGATTGAGTATATTTTTCCTTCCTATTTCTGTATAGGTCCAATGCAGACCTGACACATCTGATCACTTAAAGTTAAATGTGTAAATGTGCTTTGGAATGAGCCGCAATACATGTGTTGAGTTTTTTCATACTGGCTAGGCCTATCATTTTCTAATTTGAAGTATTGTGTGTAACCTTGCTTAGATGTCATCAAAGACAAAGGCCTAGAGCATGTCACGGTTGACGATTTGGTGGCAGAAATTACTCCCAAAGGCAGAGGTAAGAGAAGTAATATTGCTTTGACACATGCACAAAGAACAGTGATGTGTATCTGGCTGAGATTTATGTACTGCTGCATCTAGGAAAGTGAATCTGTGGTTGTGCAGTCATTCCTGGACTGCTGCTTCCATTATTCCTAATCATCGGCCATATTGGCTGGTGCTGATGGGAGTCGGAGTGCAACAACACCTGGAGAAATTCAGGTTCTTCATCCTTGATCTAGGAGAATGCCGCAATTGGTTTACTATAAACAAGATTCTCTGTCATCTTGAGGCATGTACCTAATGGTGCTCATTTACTTAATTGTGAAGAGATGAATTGAATGTGTTTAATGTGATCAGCCATAGGCAATTAGGAAAGGAAGAAAGAAAGAAAGATCTGAGTAAAACACTGGCACCAGCACAGCTCTAGCCACAGGCAACTACTCTCATGTAACAACTGGACATGTACCCTCAATATTATCGGAAAATGCATCCAGCTAGTTCAGTATTTCCTGATGCGTATTAATGGCTTGGATCCTAATTAGTTCTCAGTGATTGGAAGGGCCTCTTCTGTTTTGTCCAAGCAGAGTTCAAGGTGGATCACAGCAAATTAAACCACTGGCAATAATGAAAGGACATAGAATAGAGTTATAACCCAAAAACAGATACAATAATTTCAGGTAACATCAAAGTTGAATTCAGGCTAGCCTGACTGCCTGGCATTTTTTTACAAACCCATAAAGACTAAGGCTGGGAGATTTCTCTTGGAAGAGAATGACACAAACGTGCCACTGTGCAAAAGTTCATATGATCCATCAATCCAAAGACAGCCCATGGGCTATAGATTGCGACCTGCCAGATGCTCAACAACTCAGACAAACCCAGGGATACCAACTTCCTAGTAGACCGGAACTATACATGGCTATTGGGCTTTGTAGAGCCAAAGTTCTGATCTCATGGGGTTTGTTATTAATCTGGGCTAAACAGGATGAATCTCGAGGGATATAAAATTGGGCTCTTCACTTTGTATGTATTCTATAAAAATGGTGTTTGCACTGCAGCACTTGTAAGCTCCTGTTGTCACATGTAATGTGGCTACAGCTTGATTTCTCACATCTTTTCCCCACTCTCATCTCTTGCTATTTATTATTACTTTTCAGCCTTGGTACCCGACAGTGTAAAGAAAGAGCTTCTACAAAGAATAAGAACATTCCTCGCTCAACATGCCAGCCTTTGATTTCTTCCATTGAGTCTTACCGTGTTGTATTACGTGAATCTTGCCAGAAACTGGAAGACGTTTTTCCATGCTTTAGGGTTGAAAGTTCACTTTTTTTTAATGTTTAGTTACTGGAAGCGTACTTTGCTACATTGACTTCTTAATTCTTGCTATTTTAATAAAAAATAAAATGAACTGCTTGTGGGTGTATGTTGGAAAGAGATGCCATTTCTTGCCATTAAAAGGTTATTGTGTCGCTTAACATGATTGACATCTTTTTCATCACTATTAACTATTCCAAATGTCTCTTAAAATTGCAGTAGCAGAAATGATAACAGTAGAACACACGCTAGATAAAGTATTTGGTTAACCGCAGAGAAAAAGAAGGATGCCCATATGATACAGGGTGGGGCAGAGCAGTGATGGGTAGGATTTTGGGTAGATGGGTATTCTCTTAGTCTACCCTTTCCCAACCTGGGAGCATCAATATCTTTTGGTACCCTAGCCTATAGCTATACTATAGCTAAACACTGCCTATAGCACTTAATTGTGATACTGAGTTGAAAGAGATGATGTTTTTAAAAGAAGCAATTAAGATTTGGGGGGGTATATGAGGTCATGGCAATAGAAGCTAGATTTTAAAGGCAATTTTGACAACAAAATAAGGTAGTATGCCTGCCTGTAAGACCGTGAGATTTGAAAGTGATCTCAGAAATCAAATCTTCCTCTGATGTTCATATTTTAAGGTCCTGATGGCACAGACTAAGGAGAAAAAATCTAGACGCTAGATGTGTGTCTTGCCCCCACCCCCTTTCTGATCGAGAACCTTGAAATCCTAATGCATTTTAGCCAATGATATTCTTTAATTGCAATCTTACATTATCTAGAAACTCCTATTGTAACATTGCAGACTATGGGGTGTATCCAACTAAGCTTTACCCATTAAAATCAATGGCTCTAAATCGTGTTCATTAATCTCAGTGGGTTTACTCTGAGGAGGATTAGTATTGGATACAGCCTTATTACACAAGGGGCAAGGGGTTGGACTAGACTGAGGATCATCGTGGTCCCTTCCAATTCTATGGTGTATTTTCTGGCAGGAGTGGCCAAAACTATTTTTCTATACATGGAATTCAAACAGCACCAGTAGTTAAGAACAGAATGGGTTGCAACAGCAGTTGCTGGTACCCACATGACTGGGACATTTAAATGACATGTAACTTCTCATTTCTTGTTTATTATTAATTATTTAAGTTTGTGTACGGCCCTTCATTTCAAGATCACAGAGCGGTTTGCAACATAAAAATATAAAAAGAGAACACAGAATACATCATAAAAGAATAATGTGCCACGTCCCAAACGGATGCCTATGTGTTTATAAGTAGTAATCTGTGTAAGTTTTAAAGCCATCCGACTCCCCCCCCCCGATGTTTTTAAATTTCTGGAGTGAATTAAAAATAAACAAAATGTTAATACTGCATTTTTCCGTCAGCCTGACAGTTAATTATCTTCCGGCTATGCATGCCAGTCATTTTAAAGCCACGCCCACCTCTACTTCCCCCCCTCCCCCTGCGCGCCTTCCTCAGGCCAAAACGTGAGATGACGCCTCGGAAGGCGGAGACAAGCACACTGAGGCGCTTGCGCAAAACGCCCTTTCCGCTTCCTGTCTTCCTCCTCCCTTATTTTACGCCTTGGTTGGTCGGGAGCGGCCGGAAGAGGCGGGGCCGAGCACGCGAGCGGGTCTCCCAGGTGACAGCGAGGCCGGGCTGGCGGCAACGGCCTATGAGGGAAGCAAGCGATGGCAGCAGCGGCGGCGGCGGCAGCAGCAGCAGCGGCGGCAACGGCCACGTCTGAGCGGGAGGCCGCGTCCGCCCTTGAATGAAGGGAGCCCGCGGTCGCCGAGGGAAGCGGCTCCCCCTCGGCTCGCGCCGCCGCCGTCGTGTCGCCTCTTCTCCCGCTTGGCGCTGGACAAGGTGAGCGGGCGCCGGGGAGGCGCTGCCCGCCCTGGAGCCGCCTCGTCCCGGGGGGTGAGCTGGGCAGCTGCTTCCCCGGCTCGGAGAGGAAGCAGGCGGGCCCCGTCCCTCCCTCGGCCCGCCTGCGAGCCCTGATGGGGCGGCCGCTGGTTGGCCAGCCGCAGTTCTCCCCCCGCTTCCCAGTGGCGGCTCTTCCGCCGGAGCGAGGAGTTCCAACTTACCCGGCCCTCGCTTCCCCTCTGCCGAGCTCAGCTAACCAGGGAAGCCCCAAAAGGTGTTCTTTCCCCCTTCCCACCTTGTAAAGTAAGAGTCGCCGCCTGCCTCGCGGGGTTGTTGTGGAAAGCCAGCGGGAGGTGTTCTGCGGCACCCCTTTTGCAAAAAGAAAAAAGGAGTTTTATTCGGGCATGTGCTTTTTGCTTTATGAGGGGGAGAGAAAAGAGAAGAAGAATATTTATTTGCATCAGCCCCTAGCCATAGCAATAAAATAAAATGTACTGAAGATAGAGGTAGAAGCTTAGCTATAGAAAATACATTTTGGGGGGTTTACATCAATAATCAAATAATAGATCTTATTCTAATTGCCCCGGCTAAAAACCTTGCAGTTTTTCTGTCGTCTGATCATCTCGATGTGCTGAAAGGAAGGACACAGTAGCAGTAGTTGAGTGACCCGGCATGGACAATGATACAGGTGTAATAACCTCGGTCCTCAAATCTTTATAAAGAGTGCAAGCCAGAAGCACATGAGTTAACTGATGCAATACTGCCATCTCCACATGGACATAGCTGTTTTTCTGGTGGAATTTTTTGAAATTGACCCTCAAGTCCAGCTGAAGACAGTACAGTGGTACCTCGGGTTACATACGCTTCAGGTTACAGACTCCGCTAACCCAGAAATAGTGCTTCAGGTTAAGAACTTTGCTTCAGGATGAGAACAGAAATCGTGCTCCAGCGGTGCGGCAGCAGCAGCAGGCCCCATTAGCTAAAGTGGTGCTTCAGGTTAAGAACAGTTTCAGGTTAAGTACAAACCTCCAGAACGAATTAAGTACTTAACCCGAGGTACCACTGTATATTCAATCTTGCAAAGTGAAAGCGCATCTGTATTTTGGAATTGTTAAATTTTGCAAATAGGGTGCCAAAGTGTCAAAATGACTAGGTGGAAAATAATCATGTTGTTGTGTTGTATAGTCGTTTGGTCGTGTCCGACTCTTCGTGCCTCCATGGACCAGAGCACGCCAGGACAAAATAATCCTACCATGGACAAAATTTCCTTATTGTGGCCAAATTATTCTCTCGCTCGATACCATATAGGCGCTGTCTAATTAAATTATTTGCTTCGCTAAAGCCCAGTGTTAGTAACTGTTGTGGTGGTGAACCAGAAAAGTAAAGCTTTTGGTTGACAATTTTAGTCCAAGCACTCTCATGACAATCTTGAAATGCTAAGGGTAGTAGGCCAGTGGAGTTTAAATTTAGGCAAAGCCATGCCGGAATTGCGACTGAAGAATCCCCGACACATTTCCATCCAACCTTGGGTTAAAACCCTCTTGATAGATAGTGCAGGTAAGCACACACACATTCAATATGTTAGTTCCTGAGGTCAGTGGGGAAATGAAACTGGAAGGAATACAGGCAGGGATAATGGCAGTAAAATGTAAATGTGTGGAAAACACAGTTGCAGCAATCTAGCGGTGTTTATGATAAACATCCTGGCACCGGTTAGTTACTGTAATTAGCATCTGTAGTTAAGTCAAAGGCCATAACCTCGTTTCGGAGCTCAATTGATAAGCTTGGTTTTCCTTTCGTTGTAACGAGTTGAGTAAAAGTTGGAAGCTGCTAAATCTAAACTAGGTATTATAAATACTAGTGATATTTGTAGTTCTTTATAAAACAGTGCTTGCCACTTGGAACCAAAGCCCACCTTTTTAAAAAGTTTGGGGTGCCCTCTGACATGTGCAGCTAGATAAAACTTCAAGCATTAGGGGATGTACATCACTAGATAAAAGTTATAGTTCCTCTTGTTCTTTTGAACTTTTAATATGCCTACCTACATGCATCACTTGTGAGATTGCCTTTTTCTTCAAGGAAATACTGAGCTTCTGATATCACAAATTATGAGAACCGTATCTAGAGATAGGGAAAGATGACATTGATCATGTGAGATGCAGAGAAAAGCTCATTGGCTGTATTTAATGCATGTTATACTGGATGAGACTTCAGACAAGTCCAGCATGCTTAAGCTGGTAAAGGAAGGGATCACTCACTGTAAACTGTTGAATTGACCTAGTATTTGAGGGGGAAAACTCCATGTTCAACTGTCAATATGTCTTTACTGCATACCTGTTCCCCTAGATTTAATTCATAATAGCACCTCGAGCTGCATAGTTTATTATTCTATTCTAAATAAGTTTGAGTTATGAGATTGACTCTTAAGTCATGGGCATGTCATATTGGCAGTTAAAATTTTAGGATAAGCATTACAGTTACTTCGTTGCAAGTCTTAACTCTTTGTTTCTAGAAATATTTGCAACCCAAACATGTGCATGTTTACTGGGAAGCAAGTCCCAGTGAGCTCAATGGAATTTGATGTTGGTTGGAAGGGAAATGGCTATTACTCATGAGTCTTGGTAATTGTGGCTACCAGATTTTTTGTTTTAAATACAGGGTCATATATTTTAGATTCCATTTAAATTGGAACAACTTGAATGTTACACCGTTGACATTTAAAAGGCAAAGCTTCTACTTTATGCATTTGACTCACTCTGGTTGTGACACATTAGGAATGCTGGACATGGGTGGGAGGTGCTGTTTGAGGTATAGCCATTTTTTGAGCAGTATGAGTTGACATTTGTGACAATTTTTTTTTTCGCACCCATGAAAATCCACAAGAGACGTTCATATGCCTAACATACGTTATAGTATGTAGTCATGATTACTACTTGTATTGAAAAAAATTAAGGGTTTCCTATATTCAATCTATATATTTTGTCACTTTGAAAAAGCAAAACACCTTTTGGCCCCTAGATGAATTTCCAAGCTATCTGGAAGAGTGGCTAATGGGGATAATATGGTTGTCCACATACAGCACCCCACAGTCAATTTCAACTGGACTTAACCTTTACTCCCTTATGAAAATGAGGGGTTATGAACCATATTTTCTCTTAATTGACAAGGGCTGTCCCTTCCTCTGAACAAATTAAGTACTATAGTGCTAAAGAAGAATTCCTGTACCTAAATGGGGTAAACCAGATAACAAGGACAGGCAGAAAGTAGGGGCAATGCCTATAATTTGAGGGTCTCCTATGCGGGTGGCGCTGTGGGTTAAACCACAGAGCCTAGGACTTGCTGATCAGAAGGTCGGCGGTTCGAATCCCCTCGACGGGGTGAGCTCCCATTGCTCGGTCCCTGCTCCTGCCAACATAGCAGTTTGAAAGCACGTCAAAGTGCAAGTAGATAAATAGGGACCACTCCGGCAGGAAGGTAAATGGTGTTTCTGTGCACTGCTCTGGTTCGCCAGAAGCGGCTTAGTCATGCTGGCCACATGACCCAGAAGCTGTACGCCGGCTCCCTCGGCCAGTAAAGCGAGATGAGCGCCGCAACCCCAGAGTCGGTCACGACTGGACGTAATGGTCAGGGGTCCCTTTATCTTTTTACTGGGACAAAGTCATAACTTGCAAACCTCTTATCATATCCTTCCTTTATTTACCTTTGCTCTAAATGAAAAAGCTCCAACCATTTCATCCTTCACTTGTTAGAGTAGTAGCTTCAGGCCCCTGCTAATTTTGGTTGTCTTTCTCTGTACCTTTTCCACCTCAGCAAGATGCAGTTACTGGAACTATGCACAGTATTCCATGTGAAGTTTGATCATAGATTTGTATAAGGCCATTATAGTATTGGTCTTTTTATTTTAATACTTTTCCTGTTCATCTCCAGCATGGATTTTGCCATTTTCATAATGCAGGATTGATGTTTGCATTGAGCTATTCAGCAAGACTTCAAGATTGCTTGCCTGAGTAGTAGCCACCAGATCAAGCCCCGTCATTGTATATATGAAACTAGGATTTTCTTCCCCAGTGTGCATCACTTCCTGCTTAACTAAACACCATTTTCTCTTTTAGTACCCATTCAACTCTTTATTTGGAACTCTTTATTATCCCTTTTCATTTAATCACCCCATATAATTTGGTGTCATCAACAAACTTGGCCACCATATAGTCTAGCTCTCTAAACAACCTACAGCAGACAATCTTAAAGAGGTTGTGTTGGATTATACCCATGGCTTCTGAGATGACAAAGGGAAGTCCAAAAGGATGGCAAACACTATAGGCCAAAGACTTCAGTTTTAACTGAAGGGAGAAAAGTGAGTAGGCTGGAGAGATTGCACTAACTGTGTGTTGCTTTGGCAACCAAGATGAACTTTTCTTACATACCTGAGGTATGACTTGTGAGGACTTGTGCAGAGAGTTATGGGCCATTTACACTTCAGAACAATCCAGGAAAGTAGACTAAGAACGTAGAAGAAGAAGATGATGAAGAAGAAGATGAAGAAATGAGACTGGTGGGCATAAAATCATAAAATTGTAAGCTGGAACAGACTCAACTTACAATTCAACCCCCTGCAATGCAGAAGTTCTGCCCACAGCTGTCTCTGGGTGAGCTCAAACTGGTAGCAGCCAGGTGTTCTCTTGGGAGCTACGATTCAATGACTGGGACTCACTGAATCTGAGATATGCTTAAGGTACATGGCAGGACAACCTCCTTGCAGTGGAGAGTCTTTAAGTCATGGAAGAAGGTAGAAGGACATTTTCAGAGACAGATACTGTATTTTCAGCCCTTTTTTGCATACTCTGAGAAATGCTAGCTCCAGAACTCAAGTTAGTATTTACTAGTTCATTGCAGTGTACATTGGTTGGCAGGTAAAGGGGAGGAGCATCATGAATGTCTGATTGTTCTAAATTTATGTTCTTATTTTATAATGCCACTCTTATCTGGTTGCTGTAACTGGTTGGAGCTGTTGGTTGAGAGAGATTATTTTCATGGCATTTAACAGTTGCATGCTTGTTAACTCTGCAGAATGCATTTGAATCCTTGTGATTTTCAGGGTATTGCTTCAACATCTGTTACTAATAGATACTGAATTTATCCCTTAGAAAATACAGATCACCTAACTTACCACTTCTGTTTCCATCCTCTTAGGTGTATGTGAACCCTTTGCTTATTGAGGTAACTGTGTTACTATAGGGTTATAGTAACCTTGGTTCCGAGTTGGTGTCAAGTTGGGAAGGAGTGTGAAGATCAACTTTTTTTCTTTCTCAGGGAGAACTCCTCCATCTTGGCCTGCAAACCTAGGCATGCTTAGTTGAAGTAAATATAATAATACAAGCATACTTAGTTGAAGTGAATGAAGTAATGTTTTTGACATTGATTGGTTTCTGTTCAATTTATACATTAACTCCAGTCCAGGAGAACCTAGATCTTCGAATCTACAGGTATCTTTTTGGAGGGGTTATTTGTCCTGATACACCTGATATGTGCATAGTCAGCTTCTTTGTACATTTTTCTTACTGACCTTTATAAAGCCTTGCACAGTTGAGTTACAACTATTTAACGTGTGTGAATTCAGCTTTATGCACTTGGCTGAAAAAAGAGGGTGGACCATCCAGGGGGAGAAATGTTGGCAATCTCACAGTACCCTTATATATTTTGAAATGTCTTCAGAAACTTTGTTGCTGTGTCATTGCCAGAAGTTTCCACAGGTAGATAAGCTTGGTGGATGAAGTTAGAGTTGCATGTGTAACCCCTTCTTCTCTCCACTGTGCTTACCTTACTCTTGCCACTGGAGCATCAGTTGCTGCTGAGCATTAAGGGCTCTCCCCCCCTTTTTTTTTTAATGATGAAGCACCTTTCCCTCCTAAATGAAGGGCAAGGCAGTAACAGCACAGGATTGCCCACCTGCCATCATGCTATTTACTCTTCTATTCTTCTTGCCATTTATAGTACACTTATGATATATTATGGGATATGAGGATATGCTTCAACCTCATGCTGTCTTAATAAAGTTATTTGTGGACATAAAATGCAATTCCTATATACAGTTTGTAAGAATAAAAAAATCATAGGCATTATGACATACAGACAAGACCTTGTTAGATAACAAAATTCCAAATATGCTTTAAAGCTCCTGGGAGGACTATACAGTAGTTTCTGTATAATAGAATAGATTTTGAGTTGTAGGACTCTCAATTATTTCACAAAATTGCACTGTTGAAGCTGAAATGGTGATAGTTATTGTCTGAGAATTATTTTTCTATGTCGGAAAGAATTCCTTGATGGTTATTCCCAGGTGAATATGTACAGGATTGCAGGCATAGTGTTGCATATCATGAGAAAATGTAGGGTTAACTGACTTCATGGTGGAAGTAACACTGACTGTTCTGAACTGTAATAAACTCTTGATGAGTGCCAGAACGGTAAGCGTTGTATGTTTACAGAGTGGGAGTACAGGAGAAAGTTCATATTTGTATTTTCCAGTTTAAGTCTGTCTGTGAATGAGACATCAAAATATCAAAAATACTATTCATTGCATTAATGAAATCAAGTGAAAAACAGAGTGTGTGATTGACTTTTCATTAATTAGTATAAACTTTTTAAAAAAATTTCAGATTAGCTTCTTGTGAAGCCCTGTTGAAGTGCAGTGGAAACTCACTTGAATAAATAGTCACTCATTTGATAAACTATGGCAAGTAAGAATTGCTTCCATGCAGGGAATATTTGATTGAGGCAGAGAGGTGGTTCTTTTGTTCACTTCAGGCTGTTAATGTGTCAGAAGTTATTAACATAGGTTTGTATGGGCAGGCAGGCTAGTAATTTTTTGTGACTTAATAGTAAGTTGAATGCCCTGATGCTGCAGTTACTGAAAACCATTTGTGGAACTTGATAAAGAAGAGAACCACGCCCTTGAATTACTGTTTTTCCATTTTTATTTGGACTATTTAAGTGTCTGATTCCAAATTATCTTTGTGGGGCTTAGGGAGTGAAGTGCAAAGGCAGTTTAGAGAACCCACCTCTCCCCTGGACCTGATAAATTCAAGAGGCTGCTTATAGTTTGGCTTCTTAATATCTGCTTTCCTTGGTAAAAAAGCAAGACTTGAAGGTGGTCTGAAAAAATATGTAAACTCATGAATTCAGTGAGCATAAACAGAGAAGGGCTGGCTAGGCCTAGTTTGGATGTTACAGCCAAAGAGTGCTTTAGCGAATGGGAATGTGCTGGCTTTGTTCCTGCATCCATAAGGTAGTAAAAAGTTGTGTAATACATGTCAGCATAATTGTATTAATTCTTTTGCAGGTGAAGACTTTCACCATGGCCATTACACAGTTCCGTCTTTTTAAAATTTGTACATGCCTGGCAGCAGTACTGTCTTTTTTTAAGCGCTTAATATGCAGGTAAATAGCTTCTCTTGCATGTGATTTTGGTTTAATTGTAAGGTTTCCCCCCCTCTTCATTTGTGAAGAACTTTGTTTTCTTATTTAATTTCAGGCTGTGTAAAGCTCTGCCTTAATTTGCATGGTTACACGTTTAAATGAGTTGTACCGAAAAGAGTTATAATATATATATATATATAATTTTATTCCTTACTTGGACTGCTAAGAAATAGCCATGGTAGTTGTTTTAAAGCATCTACTTTCACCTCTTCTTTTTCATGCCATCTATATAACCTTTTCTGGAACTTCTGGAGTACCTGGAAATGTTGAACTTTTTTTTCCTGGTTTGAAACAACACTTTTAGCAACATAGAAGCTAACAATGTAAACATTTCTTTGGAAAAAGGAAATGCTATGCTGCAAAAGCAACAGAGACCGCTGGGACACCTTAAGCCACTTATTGTGGCATTAGTGTCTGTGGGCCAGAATCCACACCTTTAAATGCATGATGAGGTCATTTTAATTAGCTGACATATCTGCATTAGTGTCCTGGGCTCCTTTAGAGGAATTAATTAAATAGATAAAATTCTGAGTACAGAGAGAAGAGTAAAAAGTCTTCCATTCTTTGTTAGGGACAAAGTCAAGCAGTTCCAGGGAGCAGTAGGTGTCACAATACTTTTCAGGAATGGGTTTTACCAGAGCTAACCAGATCTTGTTTTCATGTGATTGGGTTTTCTGTCCTCAATATTTGTTTGTTTGTTATGTGCATACTCAATATTTTTCCTCTTGATGAATAAGCATAGCTAGTTAATACTGTAAATAAGCATCAAATAGAAACAATTTCACAAAGTCTGGGCAGCAGTAATTACACTGCTCTAAGGTGCCAATGAATCTTTATCTGTTACCCAATCCCCCCCCCCCCGGCCAAAGAAAAACCATGGACAAATTGAGGCATGCAGTTAGTATCATAGAATCATATCATTGGAAGGGACCATAAGGTTCATCTAGTCCAACTTTCTGGAATTCAGGAATCTTTCGCCCAAAGTTGGGTTTGAACCCATGGCGCTGAGATTAGGAGTCTCATGCTACTGACTGAGCTATACTACTTTTTTAATAAAAAAAAGTAGAAGTATGCTCGTTGCTTCTGTAGTTTTCATTCAGTAGTGGCTCTATGAACTTTAATTTGGTTCAAGATTGAACCTTGAAAATATTAACACTTTACTTAAAAATTAGAAAACAAAAGTGCAGTCCATGTGAAGATTTTGGTAGTTACAGCATAGTTCCCATTCCTGGCAAGCCTCGCTTATTATTCTCTCTGGCTTTATACTCACTCCTCACCACCACCACCACCCCAATATAAATAGTGAGAAGCATGCATACAATAAATAATGTTAAACACTGTTCCATCCATTTGGGCTGCATAATTCAAGAAATTTAGCAAGACTTTATTGAACTAAAGACTCAAAGCTGTGTCTTCCAGGCACAGTTCTCTCTTCAAAGTTCTTTACACACTTCAGTGCCTGCGTTTTGGTACAGAGAAACTATTCAGGCTACTGCTTCAGTTAATGTCCCAACACAAGAATTTTAATGGCCAGATTCCACAGGAGGAGGAGCAATTGGAAAAGGAAGTGACCTCTTCTTTTTATATATTGTAAAGCAGGGGGAGCTTATAAGATCCTCTCCTAATGGTATGGACACTAACTCCATCAGCCCCAGCCAGCATGTGCAATGGTTGGAGTCAAAGAGAATTGTAGTCCATACTATCTAGATGTCATCACACTATGTATGTGTTCCCTTCCAAATCACAGATGTGCAAGCAGGAGTCTGTACCTTGGTAAGAAGTAGTCAGGTATGTTAATTCTTATGAAGGAAATCACTTGCATCAGCTGAGAGACATCTACAGTAACTAGGATAGTAGTGGGAGGTTTAAATTAAGATAAATGTATAGACCAGCACTTCTTCAAAAGCAGATATTAATCTTTGCTTGTTCACACAAAAGTTACTAACCTTTTCAATCCACTACATTTTCACTTAGCTACGTTCAATCATTTTCTTTAACATATTTAGCCTTACTAATAGCTTTTAGTGTTCATGTTTTCAGAGCTAAGAAGATCCTTGCCTTTCTTTTTCAGGACTGGAAGAGGGCGAAAACTTAGTGGAGATCAAATAACTTTACCAACTACTGTGGATTACTCGTTGGTTCCAAAGCAGGTAATACATTTTATTGTCAGTGATTGAACAATAGTAATTCCAAGTGGCTCAGTCAAATATAGATTGTTTTTTATGAGTGTCAAGCTGCAAATAGAAAGCAGAAGTCTCGCTGTTTTCATCTTTAGTCAGAAGTAGAAGACTGGACTTCGTGGGATGAAGATGCACCGACAAGCGTGAAGATTGAAGGTGGCAATGGCGATGTGGCCAATCAGCAAAATGGTTTGGAAGAAATGGAGCCTGACTATTTTAAGGACATGACGCCAACAATAAGGAAAACACAGAAAGTAGGTTTCCAGCACACGTGACACCAAACATTATGTAACATCTTATAAGTATAAGTCCTTATTAGTATTTGGTGCAGAGGAAATTTCTTTGTGTGAATCAGCTGGTCTGGTGCATTTTAGTATTGTAATGCAACAACATGGTTGTATGTGGCAGAGGGATAACATGCAAAATTAAAGGTGTTACTCCATCTTGATCTCTTTAACTGGCTAGTCTAGGTTGTTACAAGTACAACAGCATGGATAGTTACATTATTGCTGCTTGTATCAAATTTTGGAGACTTCAGAGGAAGCTTACTCCTTTCTGTAGCTTAGAACTTCATTTGTAATCAGGTGACTGCCTTGTATGTTTACTGGTGACAGTATGATACCAAGGGAGTTGGTGCAATTAAGCTCTCCAGAGCAGCATTGACTTGGTTCAGAAGTATACGAGCCTTCATAAGCTTTGGTTTTGTCCCTTTTCTCCTCCTTGGTATGCACAAAGAAGAAATCATAAGCACCTTTTCTGTTTTTAAACAAGCCATGGGGCTCTGTTTTTGCCCAAACATGGGAAACACCAGTTTGTTTAACTCTGGTTAGTGGAAACACACTGAAATCTGAGACCATGGTTTAATCCTGGCTAAATTCTTGCTGACTAGTGCTTAAGTAAACCAGCGTTACCAAAGTTTGGACATAACGGGAAACCATATTTTAAAATTGGATGCAGATGCTTCTGATCATTTGGCTGCAAGAGGTTGGGAGGGAGAGTGAGCAGCATAAGTCTAAAGGTCATGCAGAGTGGTTCATTGTTTGGGAAGTATGGGAATGCCTGTGTGTGCGAGTTTCCTTCCAATTCACAGATGTGTGGGTGTGAGTCTGTACCTTATTGTCAAGTAGTCAGATATCTTATTGTCATGAGGCATGATTCATTGTGGCCACAGTAGGTTAATGATCTGAAATCTTGCAATTCATTCTGTTAATAATGGAGGTATTTATGATGTTTTCTCTTTCCTCTCCAATGTTATATTGCAGATTATTGTTAAAAAACGCGAACCCTTAAGTTTTGGGAACCAGGATGTCAGTGCAGGATTTTCTAGTAGATTAGCAGCTACACAAGACACTCCTTTTATTCATCAGTCTGTAAGTATCTTCTCTGTACTGATCACTTTATGTGTTTAGATAATGTTTTCTCTCAGAAGACTGTGTAACTATTTTTGCTTTTTCAGAGGCAGGTTGTATTGTTGGAATGTCTCTTAAGGGTATTTTCCAATGCCAAATCTCCAAAGGCAGCACTTTGTTTTAAAGAGTGTATCTTGAAACTTGTTGATTATATCACTCCTACCTGTACTCCTACCTCCCATAATACAAAAGACCTGCTAAATTGCAAAATAAAAATGGTTGAACTGCCAAAGCCTCACCTTTCCAAGCACTGACCAGCTATTTTGGTGGCTTGTTGTAGAGTAGCTTCAGGCATGGCTCACTACACTTTCTTTCCTGCTTATTGTTCTCCATGACATGTTAGCCCAGCTGCAGTATTGGTTGATCCAGTCTGCTCCCCCAGCTTTCAAATTGTAGGATTGATTCAATTCATTCACTCCCCCCTTAACCCCTATTACAGGGGTGTCCAAACTTTTTTCAAAGAGGGCCAGATTTGATGAAGTGAACATGCGTGAGGGCCACCCAAAAGGATGACCAAAGGTGTGGAACCTTTTTTAGGATTGAAGTTGTTGAGCTTTTTATTGGATTTTACCCCAGGGAATAAACTGCCACAGGGTCCTGATTAAACTGACAGGCGGGCTGGATTAGACCCCTGAAACGGACTTTGGACATGCCTGCCCTATTACATGCAACAAGTATTTCTGTCAAAATTAAGAACTAAACCAGTGCAACCATTTGTTCCCTCTATCGATAAATGTGGTGGTTCTCCACTACCCCCCCATGAAAAGGATGTGATGCATTAGACAATTGCCCATAAAAGGAAGTGGTTGTCAACCCCCCCCCCCAAGCCTGCCAAGAGGCTCCTATGGGTGTCAAGGGGACTCTGCTGAATAGGGTGTGTTGTGCTCAGCGGGGGAGCTGAGGGTGAAAGGGGGACTGTGGAAAATCAGGTGGAAGCACCTTCTCTGAGGACTTCCTGCAGTTCTCCCTTTCCCCCTTTACACCCTGTTCTGCAGCCCACCCCATTCAGCAGGGTGCCCCTAATCCTTGGAAGATGCTGAGGAAGGAGGAGCAAGAAAACTCACCTTGTGCTAACCCCCTTTCTTGGGAACATTTCTGGATCCATTCCTATATATCATGCCTTTCATTGACATAAATTTAGGATTTCATGTATGTAAAAACTAGGACGTGACAGAGACATCTGTGATAGTTTGCTTTGTCTGCTAGTAAAAACTTCAGGAGTTTTAGACAGATGTTCCCAATGGGAATGTTACAATCTAGTATGGCAGGAACATGGAAGAGTGATGTATGCACAGTTATGGAATTAATATTGCTTCTGTGTTTTTGGAAGTTCATTCAACACATGGCTGTCTTCATTAAGTAATGTGCAGAGTGGTAGAGTTGCTGTTGCCTAACTAGGATTCCATTCCTATAAATAGGATGACACACCCCTAATGTGGAATAATAGTTTTCTGAGATTTAGCGAGTTGAGTCTGTCTCTGTAGATGTGTGTTGAATTCTTGTCCTTTTCCAGCCAGAACTGGGTGACTTGGAGACATGGCAGGAAAACAGAAATGCTTGGGAAGAAGAGGAAGATGCCTCCTGGCAAGCAGAAGAGGTTCTTAGGTAAATTTGCACAATCTTATAATTGACTGTACTGCAAATATTTGCTGTTAACTAGCAGGCATTGATTCAGAGAGGATGCACTTTTAATCGTGTTTGCATGTAACACTAAGCTATAGTTCATTGTTATATGAATGAACCCTTCAGCTTGTATGCTCCTCCCCGACCCATTTTCCTTTTCTGATACAGTCATGAGCTATTGGAAGCTATTGGGCCATTTTCACTGGCACAGTGAACTTCAGTGCATGCAACAATTGCGTCAGTGGTCTGATTAGCACAGAACACTGGATGCAACCCGTTGCTTGTTTTTGAACAGAAGCATGTTCAAGTAGTTAAATTTTAATTGTGGCTTATAGAAACCAGCAAGCTTCATAAACCAGGGTTTGAAATTGGCTTGTGGCAAGTAGAAACTGAAAGCTGCTCACCAGAGGGAGTGGGGAGTGTGCACGTTTAAGGTCACCTAAGGTCATCACTGTGCTGAGCACAGCATTCATATAAGAGAATTTAAAAATACAGTGGTACCTTGAGTTACAAATGCCTCGGGTTACAAATGCTTCAGGTTACAAACTCCGCTAACCTGGAAGAGTTGCCTCAAGTTAAGAACTTTGCCCCAGGATGAGAACGGAAATCGTATGCCAGCGGCGCAGTGGCAGCAAGAGGCCCCATTAGTGAAAGCACGCCTCTAGTTAAGAACAGTTCAGGTTAAGAACGAACCTCCGGAGCGAATTGTGCGTAACTAGAATTACCACTGTAAACAGAAACCCCAAGTATAAAGAGGCAATACAATTACTGTGAAGATTCATAGCAGTAAAATCATTGCGATTTGAAAAGCCACAACACTTTTGTGAATTTAATATTGGAATGCTGTTCCCAGTGCTGCTCACTGGTCACATATCCAGAGCTTTAGGCACTAGGCCTAGAATTTTCTATTCACCCAGGCATTTGATTGCTTCTGTTTAAGGCTGTTTTCTGCTCTTAATTTGAACATTTTATTGTTTGGTTCTATTTTCTTCTGCAATCCACTTTTGCAGATTTGGCTTAAAATCAGGATAAAAATTATGGACCATATCCAGTGCTTCAGGTCTGCTGGCATGATGGACTTTCATGCATACAGCGGAGCTTCCTCTTCTCTCCGCCCCCCCATCACCAGATGTTCGAGGGCCCTTCTAGAGCAGATTTTGCCGTGTGCACAGGGAGGAGGAGAAGTCTCATTACACCAGTGGAAATATATTGAATGCAGACCCTTTTATTTGCTTACTTACTTTTAAAAAATACTATTTATCAATAAAAAGTGGAGAAAAGCAAATATTCAGGGTCCAACTCAGCTAAGAGTTTATGAATGGCAGCTTCTCCATACCTTCCTATTGTGTACTTAGTTAGCACAAGAACCCAAATAGCGTGGTTTGAAGGCACAAGAAGCTGTGCCTGGATTGGAGCCACATGTACACCATCTTTCTTTCATGATGGAAGAAAGGCGGGATCTGCAGTGTTTGCTAAGGATTCCACTTCATCTAAGTTGCTGATAAAAAATGGTGAAGTGTACTGGACAGAATGCTACAGCGCTTCATTCAAAGTCCCATTCTGATTGGTAGAAAAGCATTGATGAGTTCTGTTTAAGTATAGTTGTAAAGATGAGCAGGAAAGGTTGTTGTTATTATAATATACAGTCGTACCTTGGTTCTCAAACAGAATCTGTTCTGGAAGTCTGTTCAACTTCCAAAAACATTCAGAAACCAAGGCATGGCTTCCGATTGGCTGCAGGAGCTTCCTGTACTCAATCAAAAGGTATCAGACATTTGGCTTCCAAAAAGTTCACAAAACACTTCCGGGTTTGTGGTGTTCAGGAGCCAAAACGTTCGAGTCACAAGGCGTTCGAGAACCAAGGTACGACCCTATACGTATGAGATCTTGGCAAAGAATAGTTTAAATTGTTGGAAATACTGAAGCCTTAAAATAATACCTTTCGTAGCCACCAGAGGGCTCAGTATACATCCAAGCCTCTCCCATTCTTGGTTAAAGAACAATCATCATTCCTTATATTTCGCTTTCTTGAGGATTAGTGTTAAGGCCATGGATGGTTTCCCATGCCTTAGTCAAAATACATGGTCTGAAATCTTACCCAAACTGCCATGAGAAGGGGCGAATTTTACATGAAACAATGCTCACATCTGTTTTACCAAGCTTATGTTGGTTAACATGTTCCGCTGCTTAGCTCTAAATTGTATTGGAAAGTAGATTATATTCCGTGGGTAGGCCGCTATTGGTCCCATCTCAGGCAGCCATTAATTCTGTGTCACTGTATTTGTGCACCTTCTGTATACGGAAAGTATTTGCATCCATTAGAGGGAAAGTCATTTCCATCTTTTGCATCCATTGATGCAATTCTATTTTTTGTCAAATTGCAGGCAGCAGAAAATAGCAGAAAGGGAAAAAAGGGCAGCTGAGCAACAAAGGAAGAAAATGGAGAAAGAAGCACAGCGGTTAATGAAGAAAGAACAAAATAAAATTGGTGTGAAGCTGTCCTAACAACATTTGCCTTGGTCTCACGGAGCCAGCAGTGGGGAGAGAATTCAGCTTCATCATTTTGTATTGATCTCAGTATTTTTAGAACTCCGGCTCACTACTTATTTTAAAGCCATCTTGGAAGAGACGGTTGGTTCTTCCATAAAGCAAGTGGACAGTTCAAACAACGACAGCATCATCCCATTTAATCCCATCAAGATGGGACAGTGTTTCCTGCAGAAGCCCTATCCCCGGTCACTCACTGCGAGAAGAGCTGCTACTTCATAAACTCTTCAAATGCCTGTTTTGAAGCTAAAGGGAAAAAGGGTGTAAATAATTGAATGATGGCAATCTATTGTCTATTATGCTTATTACGAGAAAGGTGTGTAATTAAATAATTTTAAAGAATGTGTTGCTTCACTGCTTGTTTTCACAAAACCCTGCCTTTACTGCAGTACTAAGTGCCTCATTATAAATTTTAGGGAAGCCAGTTAAGCTGACGGTGTCATACATAGAAGGATAATTTGCTTAATGCCAGCCATGACTTCAGGCAAAAAAGAAGATGTTGCTATTATCTTGCTTTGTTTGATGTACCTGCAATGATGTTTGCTTTCTTGCATCTTTAAACTCCCAAGACAGAAGCCCTGCTGGAAGGTTAAGCTGAGATAGCAACTTCTACTTCCCAAACATAGGCAACAGGTGTCTGCCTGCTTTCATGAAAAATTCCAGAACTTCTTGGGTGGTGATCTAGGCATTGCTTATGCAGATTAATATATCAGTGGCTGCTTCTGAACTTTGAAATCCAAGTTTTAAGGGCACAAAACTCCTTTGATATGCTGAAGTCTCAGGGGCGAGGCAATTGTGTAAGTCCCAGCAGCCAGATGGGCTTTCCCTCCACCTACAAAGCTGGACTGTACTCCAATGCATGCGATCAGGTTTCTTCCAGCCTAAGTGCAAAGAAGCCTTTCCTTTCCTGGTAATGAAGGGTCATTGCATCTATGCCAAACATCCAAAACTTTGAAGAGTGTGTCACATGGAAATATTGAGTTGTCAGATCAACTTGAAGCTGGCCTCACTAAGGAAAAAATGGGCAGTTGATTGCACAGGAATGAATTGCTCTAGTATGTATCGCTTAATTTAGCATGCTGAGCCAATCCTTGGGCTGTTTGTCAAAGCTGAAGGCAGCTGGAAAAACTTATATGGACTCCTGTTTTCCCAGGTTGCTTGCTTAGGAACTCATCATTCCATGTTTAACTTGCCACTTCTGAAATAGGGGCATTGGTGGTTGTGCTGAGGGCCAGCCTACATTTTACCTTTGTTGTGTAGATTAACGGAGGTAAGATTCCTTCGTTAGATTTTAATGTGTATCACTGGCCAGGTTGGCTGCCATATCAAATGTTTTGGAGTGTATAAGGGATGCGGGTGGTGCTATGGCCTAAACCACGGAGCCTTTTGGGCTTGCTGATCAGAAGGTTAGTGGTTCGAATCTGCATGACGTGAGCTCCCATTGCTCTGTCCCAACTTCTGCCAATCTAGCAGTTTGAAAGCATACCAGTTCAAGTAGATAAATAGGTACAGCTGCAGTGGGAAGGTAAATAGCATTTCCATGCGCTCCGGCTTCTATCACGGTATTCCGTTGTGCCAGAAGCAGTTTAGTCATGCTGGCCACATGACCTGGAAAGCTGTCTGTGGACAAACGCCAGCTCACTCAGCCTGAAAGTGAGATGAGTGCCGCACCCCATAGTCGCCTTTGACTGGGCTTAACCATCCAGTGGTCTTTTCCCTTTCCCTTTCCCAGCAGGATAGTCACCCATTACAGGAAATATGTAAGCATTTGTCAGTAATTAATGGGATTTAGTAGCAATTAATTTTATTTGGATCACAGCAATTTTTTGAAAGAATCCTTTTTTCATTTCTATTACAGCAACACCTAAAATATGCCTTTAATCAGTCTATCCCCCAGTTAATTTGCCCTCAGATTTAAATTGGTTCCCAAATCTTTAGTTATCTACCAACTAAATAGGTTAAATCTTACAGTCCCAATACATAATTTTCCCAAAAGAGTGAATTGATTTCAGTTGTAAATAGTCTATAGACTAGGGTCCCTGAATAATATCTTGGCCAATATAATGATTATTGTTTTTTGTTGTCCTGGTGGTTATATTACTTGGGTAATTAAACTCTGGGTTTTGTACATGAAGGATGTGCATGAATATTTGCTGAATATAAAATAAAACCAGTGGAATTTGTTTCTTACGTGCTTTAAGGGAATGTTGTTCGGCTACACTCTCTACTTGACCCAGTCTCTTAGAAAAGAAAAAATGAAGTTTTATAAAAGTGGCTTTTGTGGGAAGATGTGGAGAGGCAGACGTTGTCCTTTAATAAGAAAGTACATCTTCAGTGCATTGGTCTGAACAAGATATTTATTCCTTTTCACAGTCCCACCTAGTTAGTCATACATATTATTGTTTTACTGTGGGGTGGGGTTTTCTTTCAGCTTTGTGAATTGTCCAGAAACTTCCTCTTATGAGGACAGCTATATAAAGTAAATGAATTCAACAGTGTGACTAGAACCCCACAAACCTACTCTCTCTGCCACAGTCATTGTAAGCAGAACTGGGCAAGGAATTTCCCCTGTGGTTTTAACAGGATTTTATTAGGCTAGCCAGAACCAGGGTGGTGGTTAGAGGGAAAGGATGGGGAACTGAGCAGACAGCAACTAAGAATGCTCACTGATTACCTTTCCCTGAACCCCAGATGCTGTTTGCTCCAGTAGGACTCATTTTCAGTATCCTGAGTCTTAACTAAGGGCAGTGTATGACACCAGGAGGAAAGTTCAATTCAATGTACACGTGTATTTACCCTTTGTGCGAAAGGTCACCCTATATTTCCCACTTCATAGCCATGTTTAAAACAAACCGGTTTCCTGCCCTTAGCTCAGCTGCGAAACTCCTTGCATCTCTGCAGACAACTCACAAGTTTCCCAGGCCTAATTTACCTGAAGGTGGTAAAGATGAGGGTGGGTGCTGAATGCAATAAGTGATAATGAACAAGGTCTTTCTCTTCTTTGGTTGTGATAGGAACCATAACTGCACCTGTATGCTGCTTTGATTCAAGATAAGCAAAAGCAATAACATTGCAAGTGCCTAAACTATGGCTGTGGAGTCTGTGGACCTCCAGATGTTGGGTGTCACCTGCCTTCCCTGACCACTGACCAGATGGGAGGGATCTGGCCCTCCAGATGTTGCTGAACTTTAAATCTCACCATCCCTGGAGCCTTTAGATTGGAATAGCTAATGGCGAATTGCAAATACCCCCTTTTGAGAGAAGGACTGTGGTCAGGCAGCTGCAGGCAATCTTGGAGGACACCCCAAGAATTATTTAGATCCATCCTAATCTGGGTCTAGTCGTGGCCATGAAGCTAAGTTGCCCTTGGTTGCCTTGATGTAGAGCAGGATAGGGGGAGTGTGACTGGCTCCTGCTTATTGATCTTGATCATTTGATACCACCGGCAGGGAACTGGAACTGAGGGGTACTGTATTATTTATTACATTGATTCCAATCTTACCTTCAGGACCAAGTCGGACAGTAGCATTGGTAGAGTGCCTTTCATATGGAGTGCTGCAGGGGACTATCTTATCTCCAGCACTATTTCATATCTACATGAAGCTGTTCAGAGCGGTCATTAGGCATTTCAGAGCAAGGTGCTGATCACACTCAATTCTATTTCTCCATAATATCTGAATCGGAAGAGGCTGTGTTCAGGAGGTTACTATTAATATTTAAAGCCCTTAACAACTTGGGACCAGTTTACCTACAATACCTTACCCAATGTGTGCCCACTTGACTGCTTCAATCAGCCGAACTGAGACTACTACAGGTGCCATGTAATGCCCGTTTTGCATTTGTAAGAACCTGATTGTTTAGTGTTGCATCCTGACTATTGAGATCACCGCTCTTTCCGGCACCTGCTAAAAACCAACTTCTTTAGACAAGCCTACCTAGATGCTTAGGAAGTTGAGGTAATTTTAATCTGTTTTAGTATTTTTACTTTTGTATGTTTTAAAGTACAGTTGTACATTTTTCTTGGTTTTCTTGTTTTATCCTCTTGAGGGGTTTTATTTTTCCGCATTCAAGTGGTGTATAAATTTCATGACACAAACCAACATTGGGAGGGCCTAAGGTTACCATATCTTCCATTGAGCATGGCAGCCGGTGCTGCTGGGAACTGTAGTCCAAGCACATCCTGTGGCCCTCAGCCCCTGGCTACACATTGTGTAATCCATACTTGTTTTCTAACTGAGGCGAGCACCCATGATCCATGCCCAGCTAAATCAAAGACACCAGTTCAGTTTCAACATGCTTTACTTATAGCTTGTGATTATAAAGCATTCTTCTTCTTTTTCCTTAAAAGATTATTTAACAAGAAAAAAAAATAAGTTAGTACACATACATTTAAAATATTCCTTCATACACTTGTGTGACAACAGTACGTTCCGAGTAAGACTTCATTTAAGACTTTGAACAGACTTCATAAAATATATTCACAATCATATTTATAAACGCGGTTAATAACAAGATTCAAGACTCCCCACCCACCCACCCATCTGCAATAACATTTCCCCCTCTCTTTTTAATTTTTGGTTTACGGTCCCCTTGTACACAGGATCAGTGGAATGCAGGGGGCGATTACATAATTAAAGCACCACGAAGAAGCACAGACAGACAATACATGCCAGGCTTATGTAAGCTGCCTTTGTAAGAGTGTACTTTCCCCTCCCATCTGAAAACAATTTGGTATCACAATCCACACATCCGACGACAGAACGAGAAGTGCTTAGCATGCTTCTTTTAAAAAATAAAAATAAAAATGCACTTGCGCTTACATTTAGCGGCAGACAGTCTCCGTGCCACCTTCTTCTTCTTCTTCAGTTTCAAACAATGAACATGTTCTGAACTAAATATAGTGCAAATCAAACATTTAGGAGCAGGACGGACAGAACCCAACATTATATTCACGCAACCAGAACCACACCCACCAGAACTCAGCCTCTTGGCACAACTGTACAGGAGAATTCCCTCTAGGGTCGGACGCTGATGGGTACGTGGCGGAGAGAATTCAAGGCAACCAAGCAGCATCCTCGAAGCAATGCTCCGAAATTGTAGACAGGGTTAGTCCCTCCTCGCTGGGTACTGAACACCCACATTACCGTTGGCAGGATGGGAGCGGCTACAGCCAAAGCATCAACAAAGAAGCTGCTGCTCCAGTATCTTTTCACAACCCTCCTCTCGGACAACTTCGTGACATTCCCAAAGCCTTCGGCGTGACAGTCTGTGAAGTCCAGTTCCTTCATGACTCTGTTTTCGTAATACCTAGAATCCACAGCATCGTGTGCCGACTCCAGCGGGGATAAAAGGATAGCGGAATTCGGATCGCATGGAGTCAAGTCCACAAGCAAGTCTGTGATGCTTTCGAGACCAGATCCGTCGGATTCTTTCGAAGCTGAAGAAGGGCTGATGGGGCGTCCCTCGTGCGCCTTGAATATGTTCTGAATCAGCTGCTCCATGCTTGAGCTGTACAGCAACACATCAGCCTGAACTGCCTGCTCCATGGCCAAACTATGGCTGTGGCTGTCATCTTCTTCTTTGGCGTTTGTGAGGTTTTTAACGAGATCCAAATGGTTTAAGGGGGAAGGTGTAAAGAGTTCGAGTGTGGCGTCCATCGCTGTCTCTTCAAATACATCGTTTCCATTGGCCACGTCGTCACTAAGCAATACACCGCTATCTGCCATATCCTCCACAGAGTGGTCTTCCATGAGCATGCTGTCAGCCATTTTGGAGTAGGCCGCACTCGGAGTCAAAGACTTATCAGGTGACCCACACACATAATCTAGGCTGTGATCCTCATGACAAGAGCCGTTCTGTGCCATTTCCATGCTCTGGAGCAAGGTCTCCAGCTTCTTGTTCTGGATGTTGATGTCCACAAAATACTTCTGAATCCCTTTGTCTTTCTCAGCCAAGCTGTTCTTCATGGTTTCGATAACCTGCTTGAGTTGTTTGATCTCCTTCCTTGCTTCCTTCAAGGCAAGCTGGGCTTCCACCCGATGACACTCTTCTTCAATCCAGTCTTCCCTCATGCGGGCAAGTTGAGATTTGAGTTCCTTGATTTCTGTTTCTCTGAATGGAGGGCAAAACAAAACAAGGCATCATTTCCTGTGAGGAGAACCTGCCCTTTTGAGGTTACCAAGCTAGGAGGGGAAAGATATGGTGAACAAGATGCATGAAGGAAGGTAGAGGTTTTCTGCTTGAATCAGACATGGTCAGCTCATAGACATGGTTAACTCCTCTGGATACTATTGGACTACAAGTCCCATAATCTCTGACAATCATGGTGAGAGCACACCATGTTACCTACTCCTGTGGTAGAGTAGAGATACCCATATATCAAGAAATTGGCTTTTATAACAGCAAAACTATTATATAAACCAGGGGTCAGCAAACCTTTTCAGCAGGGGGCTGGTCCACTGTCCCTCAGACCTTGTGGGGCAGGACTATATTTTGAAGGGGGGGGGGGAATGAACGAATTCCTATGTCCCACAAATAACCCAGAGATGCATTTTAAATAAAAGAATACATTCTACTCATGTAAAAACATGCTGATTCCCGTACTGTCTGCGGGCTGAATTTAGAAAACGATTGGGCTGGATCCGGCCCCTGGGCCTTAGTTTGCCTACCCATGATATAACTGTTTCTTGGGCCATTGATTGTTCTCATGTTTAAGCAAGAATGTTGTGGATGAAACCCAATGTGGTGTGAATGAAAGTCCCCTTCAATTCCAACCCCCCACAATCTCCTGCCCCCTTCTTTCAAATCAGTTCTGGAGGCTTTCTCCAAGTCTCTGGGGCAGATTGGAGGGGGTAAAAGCCGTCTTGCATCAGCCCCCAGCCAGCAAGGCCAATGATCCAGGAAGATGGGAGCAATGTTTTGAAGGCCATCCATGCATTCACCCAGGGTAGCCAATGTGATGGACTCCTCGTTGTCAGGAATAATAAGAGTTGTAGTCCAACAGTATCTGCAGGGAACCATGTTGGCTACCCCAGCACTAAAGCCGCTTAATGTACATGTTAAGCAAGCTTCACTGAGAAGGGCATCTGAAATCAGGGTGCCATCACTGAAAAGGCCCTATTAGTAGAAACTCTTACCTTTCTTGCAGTCTGCTCTCAGATTCCTTCAGTTTTGTTTTCAGGTGCCTCACTGTAACTTCCTTTTGCTGCAGAGGGGTCAGATACTGCTCTGGGCTAGGTGGTTTGATGCCGTGGTTCTCTCCACAAGAGGTGTATCTTGCCGGCCGCCTACAACAGAAAAATGTTGTTGTGCCTGCAAATTTTATGTTTACATTCTGCTTAAGGCAAGAACTGGTGATTTAGGTTGCAATTCTACACAGACTTACCTGGGAATAAGTTGCACTGAAATGGTTGTTCCCTTTTTGAAGCTGTTTTAAATTGCTGAGGTTAAATAACTGTCATTACTGATGATGGATGTATTTTAAAATCTTTTTTTCGTAATGTGGTATGGCTCCTCTATTGTATTTTTGTGACTGCAAGTTGTTTTAAACTGCTTTTAATTTTGTGTTTTAATATTGCAACCCACCCTGGCACCTTACGGTGAAGTGAGATTATAATAACAACAAACTTAATAATGATGATAATGATGATGTCACTATTTATCGGTGTGGTCAAGTTGTTTTTTAAAGGTTGCTTATGTCTGATGTTGGCCACCTTGGGCTTGTTGAGGAAAGGTGGAATATAAAAGTATAAATTAACTCATAATAAACAGTGCTACATCATGACATGTGGGAGACTACCCTTGGAAGCGCCAGTTGGTGCAAATTGCTGAGGCTAAACTGTTGATGGGGACAGATGCCATCAACAAATATTTCAGCTACTTAAAGCTTCCCATGTGTTACTGGGCCAGGTTCAAGGTTCTGAAAATTCAAGGTTAATCCCAATGTTCAGGGATGATGGGGACTGCAGTTCAACACCTAGAGGGCAACATCCACGATCTGGGTGCCATCACCAAAAAGGCCCTCCTGCCTAAAAGGCCCTAGTAAGGCCTGTGCACTGGATCCCAAACCAAATTGGGATGATCCTGGTTAACCTGGGATTCGGGTGCATAGGACTGAGGCGGCCCCAGATCTACTTGGAACAGATCAAGTCCATCAGAACGAATCAGGGTTCTCAAAGCAAGGGACAGTCTGGCTATGAGAAGAGAGGGGAGATTGAGACATGCAGGCAGTCTGTGTCTACCTCCCCGTCTCGGACCATATATTTCATCAGGATATAAAGCCCCAGGATTAAGCATATGGACCGGGGGGTGGGGAGAGAAAAGGGGACCCACATTTCCTCTCCCTCCGCCTGACTGCATGTTTAACTAGGGTTTAAAACTCCACTTTCAAACATATGGCTAGGAGGGTGGGGTAGAAGGAAAGGCACATGTGTTAAATGATAGTAATTGAGTCAACCACCAGTCTGACACTGGAGGCAGACTGTTGATAGGCACCTTTTTCTGCCTGCCTGTATCGCAGGCAGACATTGTCTCATCCACCATTCCAGTAAGTAAACGACAAAGCAACAAAAACTGCCTACAAATGATTTCAGAAATATCAGGAAGGATCCACAACTATGATGCTGTCAGAGAAGGTTTTGGAACGCTTTTGGGGGTGAGAACCTGTTGGCATGCATGTGCTAATTAGTTTTCAGCACCTTCTAGAGATGTAGTTAATTCTGCTAAGTGTTTTCCAATAAAGTGGGCTGCTTTTCTGCATTTTCCCTGGAGCATCTTCCAGCGGGCTCCCTACATCGCTTCCTGCAACTGCGGTGCCCAGACCAACTCCCCACCTGTAGTGTAACCTGTGGTGTAGTGAAGCAGGGACAGGCCAGGACAAAGCACCACGGCGGAGAGAAGGAAAGGCACATGTGTTAAATGATAGTAATTGATATTTGCCAGTGTTAAATGATAGCAATTGCTATTTGTCAGTCCTCTGCATGCCAGACAAATAGGCTTTTCTCAAAGAGAAACCCGCCCATCACGCTAAGCATGCATAGCCGAGCGCTGCTTTTATTTTGAAAAACTCTCAAGTCCCTTTATTATCACCAGATATAAAGAGCAAGCTTCTGACTCTCCCCCAGAACTCTTCATCAGACTGGATGTTCAGCAAAGCCAAGAGCCGCGGATGAGGGGAAATGGCTTCGTATTGAAGCCATAACATCTGCATTGGTCAAAACATCATTTTTGTTGCCAGGTCTCAGAAGGAGTGGCTCTGGGGCATGGCTCTGGGGGTTGTCAGGAAGAGGGCCTGCACTTCAGAATTCACCACCGCACCATTGCATGTCAACAATGTAGTCATACTCCAATGTGGAAATCATAGTAGTCTTCTGGTTGCTCACTGTCGTGAAAGAAGGGGTGAAAACATTTGCACGCTTGGTGAGCAGCACATGCGCTGCCAGGTGAGCAAATGGTGCCTTTTGTTTTAATCCAGAAGGACCTTGGGAGTTTGATTGGCCAATGGCACAAGGAGAACTGTAACCATGGCTGCGACCCTCACATTAGGTACACAGGAGCTGCCATATGCTTGGTTAGACCATTGGTCCATCCAGCTCATCCCCTTCTAGTGTCCCTATTTTCCATGCACAGTTTCAGAACTACGAAAGCCATCCTGGCTTCTGCTTTGATCCCAGAATGTCCCTATTCCCCTCACCAGTGGGCTCAGGGAGGAGAATGAGCTGGCGCTTGTATTGAGTGACAGGCTGCAAGGGAGCATCCTGTTACCTTTCCATGGCCACCATTGCTGGCCTCCTCCCTTGGGCAGCTCGTAGCAGCTGCTGGGGGGCAGGCAGCGCGCAGGGCTACCCTGTGCGGGAAGAAAGGGTGAATAGAGTGCAAGGAGTCTCGACCCTTTTAATTAAAAAATGCTTTGTGCGCATTGAATCTTGCCTGTTTCTAAAATCTACCAAGAAATAATACAAAATTGGGATTAAGAGGTTTTTCAGGACAGTGGAGGGTGTGTGTGCTGTGTCCCATTGGTGGTGGAAATGCTCTGCGAGGGACAAAAAATGGGAGGTTGAGGAGGTTCAGTGGTGGGGGAGTGAGAAATGACTGGCAGAAGCTCTCCAGGAAGGGCACATTCCAGGCCCTTCCCGGAGCTTCCAGGGATTGAAGATGAGACCTAGTGCATGCAAAACAGGCATTCCACCACTGAGCTATGCCCTTCCTGGACATCGTATTTCCTGGAGCAGACTTAAGTACTCTAGACGGAGCAGATAGCAAGCAACACCCATTTGCCTCTAGTAAAGACATCAAGTGAAGAAGTGGCCACACAAAGGTCAGGAGAGTCACACATCAAAGGACACCACATGATGCGACAACACCAGAGGCTCTTTTTGCAGCAGCTGCAGGTCAAGGCAATGGCAAGCAGGGTTAAATTCTATAGTATCCCACAACAGGGTTGTATAGAAGAAACGTTATTGCAGACTGTTGAGTTAGCAAGGAATACGCAGCCTTTTGCTAAGCTTCTTCCCTTGGAGGGAAATTAATTGGTTTGGCGGGTCGTCACTGCCACCACACCTGTTCAAATGCCTAAAGGATGTCACTGAAATGCCTAGAGAATTTACGAGCCTGATGTACCATGTAATGAAGAAAATCTTCAGTTACAATTGGAGATTCTGATGACAGCTGAGAACGGAGGGGGGCTTAGGTGATTGGCGGGGCAGAGAGAGGAAAAAGCTGCGAGAAGCTCACTTGCCTCAAAATGGGGCTGCTATCACTTCCCTTGTATGAGCCTGAATTGCTGCTGCTGGCCGAAGAAACCTCATAATTCGGGTGGGTGCTAATGGGACTCAACTGATTTTTGCACAGCATTGACAGGAAGTCCTTTTCACGGGATGTGGTAGGAGGGCTAGATCCAGACTTGTAGGACAAGGCTCCGTTATTCCGTCCGTGGGGACCCCGGCTGGAGTAGACAGCAAAAACAATGTGTTATAGGGCACGAGGTAAATATACATCAGAGTTACAATCTGTCAGTTGTATTAATCTGTTTAAAAGCCTCTTGGTTGGTGGAAAAAAGTATCCCAAATTAATTGGGCAGGGCATCCATTTTTTAAATGTTGCTTTAAAAAAATAAAAATAAAAATACAGTGGTACCTCAGGTTACATACGCTTCAGGTTACAGACTCCACTAACCCAGAAATAGTGCTTCAGGTTAAGAACTTTGCTTCAGGATGAGAACAGAAATCGGGCTCCGGCGGAGCGGCAGCAGCAGGAGGTCCCATTAGCTGAAGTTGTGCTTCAGGTTAAGAAAAGTTTCAGGTTAAGAACGGACCTCCGGAACGAATTAAGTACTTAACCTGAGGTACTGCTGTATTTACTTGGTGGCATCTGACTAAGTCATACTCAAAGAAAAACCAGTGAAATCAATGGACTTCAGTTTGAGGCGACTGACTCAAGTTTTTATTTCCTTTTTCATGGCATCCTTACCAGAGTAATGCTTAAATTCATGACTCTTCCAAGTTGATCAACATAATAAATATTATCTTGGTACCAGGGATCCAGGTGTAGATAATTGTACATGCCAAAGGCACGCATGTGATCCAGGGTATACTGATCATCCCGAAGTACAGACCTCCGGAACGAATTAAGTACTTAACCTGAGGTACCACTGTAATTAAAATTGCATGTACAGTGGTACCTCGGGTTAAGAACTGAATTCGTTCTGGAGGTCTGTTCTTAACCTGAAACTGTTCTTAACCTGAGGTACTACTTTAGCTAATGGGGCCTCTTGCTGCTACCGCGCGGTTTCTGTTCTCATCCTGAAGCAAAGTTCTTAACCCGAGGTAATATTTCTGGGTTAGCGGAGTCTGTAACCTGAAGCGTCTGTAACCCAAGGTACCACTGTGATTGTCACCACTTTCAAATAGGTATCCTTCCACCCTACATAAGAGGGAAAGTTCATTCAAAGGCAGTGATTGCTGGGGCACATAAGCATCTTCCAAAACAGAGGTGGGGAACCTTTATGGCTCCAGATGTTGTAGAACTCAAGCTCCCAATATCCCTGACTATTGGCCATGCTGGTTGGTGATTATGAGAGTCCAACAACATCTGAAGCGCCCAACCTAACAGCAATGACTAGAATGTTCCTTTCTTCACAGCTATTGTTTTATCCATTTGTAAACCTATGCAGATTTAATTACCTGATTGACTGGCTAAACCTCACGCAATGAATCAGCTTAAGATTTCTTTAATTGGGTGGTAGCTCTAACATGTATTATATACTAATAATGCAGGTTTTCTAAAAATAGATATATGCACAGGCACGCTCTCCCATTTCTATGATGCAATAGCCACTAGAGATGTGATAACAGCTGCATTGATGGCAAACCATAATTACAACTGCAATCCCATGCACACCTACCTTGGAGTAAGCTCCACTGAACTCCACTGGGCTTACTTCTGAGTAGACATATATAGGATGGCACAGTGAATTTCAGGCAAAGGGTTCATTATGATAGATTCGGTCAATCTGAATTTAACACCTCTGATTAAAGCAGCCTTTAGCTGCCTCTTAACTAGTTTGTTCAGTCCTATAAAGACCTGAAGTTTCTATAGTCATCACCAGGAAACTCAGGAGACAAGTTCAATAAATCTACTGCTGGAGAAATAAAAGCATTATTACTGTCCATGGAAGTAATTCAAAGGCTAAAGAAAGAGAAAATAGATGTCTTAGATATACTTGATTTTACTTTTCAACTGCAGACTTTTACCACTATGTTGTAAAATTGCTACTGTCCCAAATCTATTTACCCTGTTTAGATGTTCATCTTTTTATACACGCCATCCTAATTTAAATGCTTTTTAAAACAACAACTTTTCTATCTACACATTGTAAATATTGCAAAATGATGCTGGAAAGTAAGAGGGCATAGCATCTGAAAACCTCACTTTCTAGGAGAACATACTGTAAAAGCCATGTTTATTGTTTTACTTTCTAAGAAGTTTTCACTCCTTTTTTATTATTATTTAAGAGAGCTAGCAAAATTCAAAGGATCTTCACCACTGCATCTGCTAACATGGGATCTACCCAATGTGTGTGTGGGGGGGGGGGAGGGAATACAAATTAGGTTAATAGTATAAATGGAAATTAGCAGCACGGGAAGTCTCTAAAGCAGGCTCTGTCAAACCTGTTGTTCACCTCCTACTGGACGTAAAACAAACAAACAACCCCAAAACCGTTTCTTTTAAAAAGATCAAAGACGGCAAGAGCTGAGAGCAAAAGGGGGGAAAGACAGAGGAAACGCAGGAGATACACCGCAAATCACGAGGCAGAAAGCTCTGAATTTAGAAAGCGTTTGAACTGGTTTTCCTTCTCTCTTTGCACGGAACACTTTATACAGACCAGATGGCGGAATGAGTTGTGCCGCAGCAAGGCAGCATCCCAAGGTTGTGGTTGGGTTAGCTCCACTCTGATTTGCCTATGTGGACACAATGGAAAGCTGTCGTGGAAGCTGCACAGCTGTACTGGACTGATACGCTGAGCAAATCTCTCACAACTGCAACTTGCCCTTGCACAGGAACCAAAACCAAATAGTGTGTGTGTGTGTGTGTGTGTGTGTGTGTGTGTGTGTGTGTGTGTGTATTAAACATTCTAAAAATGTGGCAAGTGGAGGAAAACAGTAAAAGAGGAAGAAAAAAAAACCTGTTTGCATTTTGCACACATGGTGCAGCAGAGATATTTTTGGCAAGCATAATTTGCCTTGTTGGCTCAAAGGATGTATTTGAAAAGGATATTTTATGGAGCTTGAGCGAGGGGATTTTAAGGCTTGGCTCTGTGGTTTCCCCCTCTTCACTTCCTTGCTCAAATAACTTTTTTTCTTTTTCTTTTTTAAAAGATCGTTATAAATAGCTTTAACTTAAATATCCTAGGGTGCAATTCTTTTAGGAGAAACTGCATGAAGGTGACCAAGTTACTTGTGTGACTCAAGTTAATCCAGTTCCCAGTTCCAGCAAATTTGTTTCATTATGGTATCAAGCTTCTTTCAGTGGAGAATTTTGTTAGAAGGAGGGGAAAGTGGATTTTATTTTATTTTATTGTCTAAAAGAGGGGCATTTTCCAGGTATTAAGCTTTGCCAGTTTATGGCATTTTTATCCTGCTTCTCCTCTGAAGAGTTCAGGGTAATGCTCTTCTTTGCAAAATGTCCCCCACAAGCTGTCTCCCTCACACACAGTTCCAGGTATATTTAAATTATGGAGCTAGAAACCTGCAGGAGGAAGGAGGAGAGCAGGGGTTGATTATGAGCGGGGTAAATGGCCAGTGGAAAAAGGATGGAGCATTTGCCAACCAACACTCAAAATGACAGCTTCCCAAAGTTGCTTTTCAAGTTAAAAAATAAACCCTCAGCAAGCCTCAAGGGAGTTCAGAAACTTTCACTTTGATTTTAAATTAATTGCAGCTTGCAGCAGCATCCAAACTCTGGCATGTGAATAATCCTAACTATAGTTAGTGGAAATGAGCCAACTTCAGACCATAGTCTATGAAGTCCACTTGTTTCAACTAACCATAGTTAAGATGAACCACAGTCCAGGTGGATCTTAGGTAAGTCAATCGAAAAATTGCGGGGGTTTTGGCATTTTTGTAAAAAAAAAAAAGTTCAATGACTTTCGGGGTGTCCTGGCTTTTACTTTTTGAAATATGGCAACCCTAGAAATGTGGAAGCCCAAGACTTGCTGGGGCTTGTTTTCATAGCTGTAAGCAAGGATAGCAGCTTGCATGTTTTGAGCATATGTTCGTTGCATTGCCAGGGCAGAGCAAATTGTTCTCAGGAGCTCCTGTGATTAACCAGGAGAATGTTCTGTAATGAACTAGAAAAAGTCATATTCTGCACAGCTTTGCCATAGTGGGGGTATATATAAAAAACACACCATACGTACATACTTTTAAGAAAGAGTTGGTTGCTAGTAAGGTTGGGCGATCAGCATCTTAAAAAGCAGAGACATCACCTTGCCAACAAAGGTCCGTATAGTTAAAGCCATGGTTTTCCCAGTAGTGATGTATGGAAGTGTGAGCTGGACCATAAAAAAAGCTGATCACCGAAGAATTGATGCTTTTGAATTATGGTCATGGAGGAGACTCTTGAGAGTCCCATGGACTGTAAGAAGATCAAACCTATCCATTCTTAAGGAAATCAGCCCTGAGTCCTCACTGGAAGGACAGATACTGAAGCTGAGGCTCCAATACTTTGGCCACCTCATGAGAAGAGAAGACTCCCTGGAAAAGACCCTGATGTTGGGAAAGATGGAGGGCACAAGGAGAAGGGGACGACAGAGGACGAGATGGTTGGACGGTGTTCTCGAAGCTACAAACATGAGTTGGGCCAAACTGCGGGAGGCAATGGAAGACAGGTATGCCTGGTGTGCTCTGGTCCATGGGGTCACGAAGAGTCGGACACGACTAAACGACTAAACAACAAAGGTTGGGCGATGTATTGATATATTGTCCAAGACCTGTTGGAAGTTCATATAATATCAGTTTCATAGTTTTTGACCTGGAAATATATTGTGAATCATGATGTGTGTTAGGGCTGGGTGATATATCATCCAAAATCAGTTTCAAGTCTATATCATGATATTGGTTTCATCATTTTTGACTTGGCAATATATTGTGAATGTGCTATGCAAAAATCACAATGTGGGGAAAACTCTGCAGCCAGCCAATGCCTCTACAGTACTCCATCCTTATTTCAGACATCGTAATATATCAGTATATTGCAATGTTTAGCAGGTGATATATCACAAAGTTGAAATCAGATATTGCCCAACCCTACTTACTAGATCATGATCTCACAATACACACATGGAGACTGCGCACTGCAGAATGTAGTAAATTGCCCTAAGTGAAGTCTGCCATAAAGCAGTACTGCTGCAAAAGAAGCTGCAGTGCCTATGCACTCTGTTGCTACTGCTTTTCCAAATCTTGTATCTTCTCGTTTAAGTATGAACTCCCTCCTCCAATGCCATCCAGGGCCTCTGTATCCCTAGGACCTTACTTCTTCTTTCTCCTAGTCCTCCTCTAGCCCTTTCCAGATGGCCTGACCCTCTGACTCTGCCAGAGTCGCTTCTCCCTGCTCTGTGACACAAGGCAAGTTCAGCCAATCATCAGAGGCTCCCGTAGCCTTTAGTATGCAACAACAGAGGTATTACACCAGTGTCACAACTTTTCAACCGACTGCAAAGCCCATGCTGCACTGGCAAAACATTACTGCCAAAAATGTGTGCTGACCAGAGAGGACGAAGGTTAATTGCTTTGACAGGGTACAGTTAAGGGACTATACGTCCAGCTGCTTCCCTGGTTTTGAATCCTAATTGTGTGTTTTTTATCTGCTTTGCTGGCTTGCAAAATGGAATGTGTTGAATACTGAGGAACAGCCTCTTTTGTGGCATACTTAAAACATTTAGATCAGGTATGGGGAACCTGGAATCCTCTAACTCCCATCATTCCCAACCACTGGCCCATTCTGGCTGGAGCTCATAACTCTAGAGTTAAAGTTCCACAACATCTAGATAGTTGCCTATCCCTCATGTAGAGATTTGCCTGGCTGCCTCCTTAGTGTCTTTTAGACAGAAGCAGAAAACAATTCTGTCCAACCAAATAGGATGCTAAGTTCCACTGCTGTTTTTAAATGACTTCTGCCTTTTATGATTTGCCATTAAATTTAGAGGTATCTTCTCTCCTCATCCATGTCCTTTAGCCAGTTCTCTGCTGCTGAGCAACATTCAACAGGTGTTGATTCCCCACATTTTATGATTGATGTAAACAGATTTTATCTTGTTTGTAGCCTTGTTGTGCACTGCTTAGACACGATGGTATTAAGCTAGGCATGTCCAAAGTCCATTTTGGGGGCCTAATCCAGCCCCTGTGGCAGTCTATCTCCTGGGGTAAAATCCTAAAAAAAGCTCAACAATTTCAACTTTGGTCGGCCCTCACACATGTTTATTCCATCAAATCTGGCCCTCTTTGAAAAAAGTTTGGGCACCCCTGGAAGCAATATCTCTGCATTAGATATCAGCCCTCACCTAGATGTCAGATTCTGGTTTGTACCACAAAACACATCTGCAAACACATGAGGAGACAGAAATGAATTGGGGGAGGGCTCCTGGTCAACCTCCACCTCCAACTTCTATCCTCGACACCCAAACCAAAACAAGCCGATCTTCAACAGAAGCTACATTCACAGGCTGGGAGTTGGGCAAAGATGCTGTTGCGTACTTGCGAGAAAAGGATGACCTCTTGCTTCCAGCAGCAGACATGTGGACTTCAGGAGCTGAGATGCTGCCTGTACTGCTTGAGGAGCTAAAATCAGCTTCGCTTCCTGGAAAAGGAAAGGGAAGAGTAAATGTCTGATGGAAACCGTAGCTCAAGAATTGATGTGGTGAATCACTGCCATCCTTCCTTGCCTCTCCCACTGGAATTTGGAAACCAAGCCTGCACTTTTGCAAAATGTTAAGGGTGGATCCGTTTCAGCTTCTTCACATTTCCTCAAAACTGACAAGCCAAGAAAAAGGATGCAAACGTTATTCTGGAATTTTTTTAAAAGCTTGGCTTTTACAATATAGACGTTTTGAAACAGCCGAGATCTACTTTTCCACCAGGTCTACAATAAGTATAGGCTGACTCTAGCATTCATTTCCTTTATTATTTGAAGTATACCACTTCTCCCCCCAAAAGTCCACAGTGGTTTACAAATACAAGTTTAAAACACATAAGACCAATAAGAAACAAAAGTACACAAGAAGAAATATCAAAATTCATCTTCCAAGGCAGGATGAGGGCCTTTTACCATCTGAGGCCTGCACACCAACTAGAGCTTTGGTAAACCTTGTTGTTAGATTACTGAAGTGCAGTGTACATGGGGGCTGCCTCTGAAGACTGTACAGAAACTCCGACTAGCTCAAAATACAGCTGCATATTTCAGGGCAGGACCACTTGGTGGAACACCTCTCACCGGTTCTAAACAATCTTCCCTGGTTACTAGCCCATGTATTTCCTCCTTTCTTTGAGCCATTTATTGAACAAAAAATCAAAAGTGGGAAGAAACATTTTTTTAAAAAAATATACAATTAACATAGCTCATTTGGTGGGGTATGAGACTCTTAATCTCAGGGTCGTGGGTCTGATCCTCATACTGGGCAAAAAGATTCCTGCACTGCAGGGGGTTAGACTAGATGACTCTCATGGGCCCTTCCAACTGTATGATTCCAAGATGGAATAAGATGCTGAATATGTTCCAAGGTGTGAAGTAATTTGTTGGTGCAGATTCCATTCATTTCGGCAGGAGCAGCACTAACCAGTACTATACCAGCTGCACTGGCTCCCGGTGGAGTACAGGATCAGGTTTAAGGTGCTGGTTTTAACCTTTAAAGCCCTATACGGCCTAGGACCCTCGTACCTACGGGACCGCCTCTCCTGGTATGCCCCACAGAGAAACCTACGGTCTGCAAATAATAACACCCTCAAGGTCCCAGGCCTCAGAGAGGTTAGGCTGGCCTCAACTAGAGCCAGGGCCTTCTCGGCTGCAGCTCCAACCTGGTGGAACGCTCTGTCACAAGAGACTAGGGCCCTGCGGGACCTGACATCCTTCCGCAGGGCCTGCAAGACAGAGTTGTTCCGCCAGGCCTTTGGTCAGGGCGCAGCCTGACTCCCTCCTCTGGCAACCTGCACAGAATTTTGTTTAATCGGTTGCCATCAATTTGATTTTAACTAATTTTTATAATGAAATATTTTTAGAATGTGTTATTATTTGATTGTTTATTTGACTGTTGTTAGCCGCCCTGAGCCCGGCTTGGCTGGGGAGGGCGGGATATAAATAAAATTTATTATTATTATTATTATTAACCAACTGTCTTGCTGGATCAGTTTCAGAAAACACCTGAGACATGCTGCTAGATGGCTTGTTATCTGCAAATGCCATAGCTGCAATCCAGTTCAGAGTTATTTTCGCATGGAGAGCAATCCTATGGCCCTGGGATCACAGGAACACTGGGAACACTGCCACTGCTATAAAACAGAGATAGGGAGCCTCCGGCCTGTATTTCAGGATAGAGAGGGATCTTTCAGAGTGAAGAAACTAGTCTACTGTATGAAAGGTAGAGTCGTTGCCCAAACCACATTTGTCTCTGGCCCCACCCACCACCATTATCTGGCCCCAGGAAGTGAACATAGCCCTCACTCTCAAAAGGGTTCGTGTCCCTGTGGCAAGAAGGTTTGCAACCAGCACCTCAACATTGGACAGGGCAAAGGGGAAATGTTCTGAGGGCATGCCAAGAGAAGCTGTGGGTCTGCAGTATCCCAAGCCCTTCTCTACCCCCAGCTCCCAACACATGAACACTGGAAAGTAATGAAGGCCAGCCCTGGAGTCTGTGAGGTTTAATTCCCTCCCATTGGAATGAATAAGGGGGAAACTGTTTAAAACAAACAAACACCCAGAAGGATATATAAAAAGGGGGTCAATCTGCCTTTTAGCTCTTCCTCCTCCTCTCACTTCTGGATTGCCCTGTCCTATATGACTGCTGAGAAGTAAGAAAGTCCCACAGTGTTCCCATTTTCATGCCACCGCACATGGGATCTGCATACCCTCCAACATGTTGCAGAGAAAAATCGGGGTGTGCGTCTTTCGGGGCTGTGCTCTTGTGTAAGCCAGGTGACTTGTGCCAGAGAATGGCGCTCCCAAACAGGCATCTTTGGAGGATGTGCTCTTGTGGGAGCTGAAACAGGACATCCCGGGATGCAGTCACAAGCCGGAAGACTTCTGTAATTCCGGGATGTCCCACTCAAAGCGGGACAATTGAAGGGTATGGGTTTTGAGCTTTAAATCTCACTTACTTTGGTAGGGTTTTAAACATGCATAAAGATGTCCTTCAGTGATGGGGAACCTGTTGCCCTCTAGATATTGATGACAAACACCTTCATCTCTGGCTGTAGGCCATTTTGGCTGGGAGATAGAGTCTGAAAACATCTAGAGGGACACAGGGCCCCCCATTTCTGATGTACCTGATAGAAGAAGTAGTTCTAGTCCCCCTCAATTCTCTATCTTTAGACATATTATGACATTTTAAATATGGACTAGGTGTCTTCTACAACAATGTGTGTGTGGGGAGATACATTGTGGGGCCAAAAGGAGGAGATTTCAGCAAAGGAGGTGAGAGAAAAAATGGAAGTAAACAGATGAGCTGTAAAACCACGCTCCAGGTCAACCTTTTCCACCTACTAAAATAAACGGCAGATTGTGTGGAGTGCTTATGGCACCGGTTATATATTTTTGTTGGCTCAGTGTCATCACAGCTAAGCGAAGGGGAAAGAGGAAGTTGCTGTACTTCCAAACAGTATTGCTGTCCCAGGGACTGCGTCACATTCATGTCTAATTCCAAAGAACTGCAACAGAGATTGGACGGCAGGCAAATCTCCCTGCTAGGGATACACACTATGAACAGAGGTTTTTGCATGAAATTGTCACTCTGTTGAAATTGAGCAGGTCTCTTCTATGGACCACAACTGGTGTGCTACCTTCAACTTTGTTGAACGACAGCCTCTCTTGCCAGTTTCAAGTAGGCAGCTGCTGCAAGCATATAAGGACATTTTAACAATAACAGATGTACTTAGGAGCTATTCCAAGCCATTTCAAGCCAAGTACTTTTATACCTGGGCTGTATGCCGACAAGTTAATAAATAATCTGATCCCATTTTTTTCTTTTTCCAAGCTGAGCACTTGGAACTAGGAATGAGTGAATCTGTCAGGTTTGGTTTAATCTCGGTTCTACATACCCCCCCCCCCCACCTTAAATTCAGTTCTCTGCATTTCCACATCAGTTTGTGATATATCGTGTCCTCTCTAAAAGAGGGCACGTGTTGTGGTGAGACCTGGAGATGGACCTCCTGATTGTGGGTGGGTCTACTGGATAGCCACAACACCCGATTGGTAGGTCCCTCATTGCTGGGTTTAATCTGGCCAATGGGGTGCAGTCTAAATGGATTGAGCGACCTATATAAATCCATGCACGTGTCCCTGAACTTTCTCTTTCGGCTTGTGCATCGGAACACCTGCCCACCTCTCCCTAATTTTAGGGCATTTTACAACTGACCTTGCTGTGCCGTTGTGTGTCATCTGTCGTTGGGACAGGGGCATGGCAGGAATTTTCCCCACTTGACTGCTTGGCTGTAGCCATTTGGGTTTCGCCTGCCACATAGCAATTCGTCACAACTTCTAAGGTTGCAGATAGGCACTGGTTCATGTGATAGGGATGGGAGAACGGTCTCGCCATCCCTATGTGAAGGGTATTCTGTTAAAGGAATCCAGGGACTCAACTTGGTTTGGTCAACCCCCAAAAGGGGGTTGTGCCCATGCGTGAGTCCAGGGGAGCACCTGGGGAGTGAACAGAGTCTGTTCCCAGGTTTTTCATCTGCCTCAGGTGTTCACTCTTGGCTGACCTATGATTGAGCTCTGGGTAAGCACTACCTGCAAGGATGTAGGGAACTAGTCTAACCAGAGCCTATGCAACCACTCACTTTTCTGTAATCAATAAAGTTGTGGCCTAAATTCTGTCAAAAACCAAAACTAAAATTTGAGTCAAATGTGTCTTTATTTAGGGGGGAGGTCTCTGAGTCTGAACACACAAATATTTTTAAAGTCCTCATTCATCAGCGTTTCACTGCTAATTGCTCCTAATAAACACTTTTTTTTTGCAAAGCAATTTACATGCATGTATGTATGCATGTATGCTACTGAATGCAGCTGAACAGAGTGAAGTAGTGTCTGGGATTGCAGGTGGTTGAAGACCTTTGACTATTTCTGTAGCAGAGGCATCAAACCAAGGGGAGCTTTTTAGCCACTGTGTGCTCCAGAGAGAAGTACAGTATTTAGAAGCACTGGGTGCTTCTGTCTCAATTTAAGTCACTTCGAAAGAAGATATCAGAGCACTCCAAATCATTGCCCATGTGCAGGCACAGAAAATAGTAGATCTAGCTGAAAGGCATGGAGAAACTGTTGCAAGGCAATCTGAATTATTATTATTATGGTATAATGGTATCATTAGGTTGCAAGATCTTAGAAGGGGTGTAGCTGAGAGGGGACATGGCTATGGCTACCATGAATTGATCCTCAATTTGCCACTACATCCCTGATCTCCTCTCTATTGGTATTCCACCATCTCTCTCTGCTTAGCTCTACCCTAATTCCCATTCTCTGCTCATTTTATATTGTCTCAAAGACAGAACACAGAAATTGGCGTTTATATACATGGTGGCAAACCCAATTCGCCCACTCACAAAAGGCAACTTTCAGCTTCAACATCTCTAGACTCATCATTTCACAGTATTTTAATATTCACCAGTGGCTCCTTCAACACGAAATGGAAGATATCCGAAACAGTGTCTATCTCATTGCTTACATTTCAGGGGGTGTATTTACTTAAGCTTTCAGAAAAAGGTGAAAGTATATCACTGTACAAAAAAACAAGAGCACATTTTGCAGAGAGATGTGTGTATTTTATGCCTTCTGTGGAGTATAGTTTCGTGCAGGCGTATCCATGGAGACAGATCCTTTAATAACTCCTCAAGTTAGCAGGTCAAGTAAGCAAAGCTATCCAGCTCCATGGCAACAGACTTGAGACGAACGGGGAGCCTATCAGCAAATGAGCAGCATCTCCTTCTCTCTGGGGAATCTGCACAGCACATTATCGCGATGCGCAGGCTGGCTTACCAAAAGGGGCACTACCCATTTCAAGAAGGTGCAAAGGAAAACAAAGGACTGAACAGGAAGCCATTGCCTTAAGGCTCACGGTGTGTAAGGACCCAGACAATGCTGTTTGTTAGGAGCAACTGGTGGTAGACGCAGCATCATTCTGCAAAATACAGTAACTGGGAAGAGGCAAACTGATGTTAGAAAATGCATATAGCTCTAAATATCTGTCCATCTCATCTTAAGAGTCCTTCTTCACTTGGGGGTTGTTCTGTTGCCTTTAGGGCCAATGTCATTCCATCTAGCAAGACATATCCCTCAGGGTGGCCACTTATGTATCAGCAGTTAAAAAAGCACGGGAAGTAAAAGGGGATAGAAATTTGCATGCAATTTGCACATGCTAATTCATATCTACGTAGGTACACAAGGCGCTGCCTTATATTGAGTCTGACCTTTGCTCTATCCAGATCAGTATCTCCCAGGGTGTCAGACAGGGTCCCCCCCCCCCCCAGTCCTACTTGGAGATGCTAGGGATTGAGTCTGGGGCATTATTCACGCAAAGCTCTGGCCCACACCCAGAAAGATGCAGCTGTATGGTATATAGATGCAACTCTAGGAATTGTGTCTATGGTATAAGGGATTTTATCAAGAATGGCTTGTATTTGGGTTGAGCAATAGTCTGGAGGCAGAATTAAAGGGAATCAGACCTTGAAGTACAGCACATGGGAAGCTACACGAAATTTATAATTGGCTATGTAATTGATTTGTATCTGAATTGGTATTGCCATTTGGTATTGATATAATATGGTACATATTGGATTTTTGTAATTGAATATTAATAAAAATTATTTAACAGAAAAAAATAGAAACCATGCCTGCAATTTAAATAGAAATGCAATTCATCTCTCCATTGGGGGAAAGACTGAAGGCAGGTGGGCGATGTGCCTGCTCAGTGTGCTGTCAAGGTGCTTAGCACTGATAGGCACATTCTTCTGGTTCTATATCAGAGGTGGACCAGATAACCCTTCAGGTAGAGGACTCTCCTCTGTAAATTAGGCCACATGGCCACCCTAGTACCAATCCTGTCAAGTATTGCCACATGTGTATATTCGGAGCCCAACTTCTGTTGGGGAAAGAGAAGACAAGCTGTTAAGCATCACACTAGCATCCTGGAGGCAACAGCCAAAAGGCAGAACTGAAAAAAGTGGTGTTCTTGAATTGAAACAAGGAGTGTTCACATTTCACCTTGAATGTGTGGACAATCTTGTGCACCTTTGTAGACAAACCATCAAGCGGTTCACTTGTACAGCCATTCGCATTTAAAGTTCTGTGAATGTACAGCCTGCATACCTCTGTACAGAACAGCTGAGCTGTACAAATAAACAAACAAACAAGTGTATATTGTTTTACACAAGCATTTGTACATATGAAGAGATACCTTGTCCCTGTGTTCAGTGTCGTGTATGAACAAATAGAAGAAGAAGAAGAAGAAGAGTTTGGATTTGATATCCCGCCTTTCACTCCCCTTCAGGAGTCTCAAAGCGGCTAACATTCTCCTTTCCCTTCCTCCCCCACAACAAACACTCTGTGAGGTGAGTGGGGCTGAGAGACTTCAAAGAAGTGTGACTGGCCCAAGGTCACCCAGCAGCTGCATGTGGAGGAGCGGAGACACGAACCCGGTTTCCCAGATTACGTGACTACCGCTCTTAACCACTACACCACACTGGACTTGTAGGATGAAATTAAGTGAGCCAGAGCAAATGACAGCAAACAACAAGACACACATAGATATAAATGTGCCTTCTCCCAAATTTTCCTTCTGCGGAAGAGCAAAGACAGTTGCTATAAAATAAGTGGCAACAGAAGTAACTGGTAAGATCACCAACCCCCTTTTCCATGGAAATGAAAGCAGGGCCAACATTTTTTTCTGCTCAAGAACAAATGAAGTGGAAAACACACACACACACGCACACACACACACACACACACACACACACAGACAACCTCTCAAAAAAGCACAACTTTCTCAGTATCAGTGGTGAAACAGCATAACCCTATCTTCAAAATCTAATCTCCAGTAAGAATGGACTAAGCAGCATTTTCACTTTGACAATAGGTCAATGCATAACTGTTATCCCAAAAGCCACTCAACCATGCCCATGACAAAGGCACTATTCAACTTAGCACATTCTGTATCTGTGTCCGAACAGCAAACACATTATTCCCCCCAATTTGCTGATCTTTGCAGCAAAGTGAGAACAAAGAGCAGCGATCCAAGCAAAACATTACAAATGTCATTTTTATAAAAACACTTTGCCAAGCATGTTTCCCTCCATGAACAGAATATTATACTTTTGGATGAATGTGAAGTATCATGCCTTGCGTGACTTCCTACAGATCACAAGCTCTTCCTGCAAAGTCATGTCCGTGTCTCTTAAACAGGAAAGCATTAAATGCCAATCAGTGTGCTTTAAAGTGATCGGTCAACTTTCTCATAATCTTTTCAATCTGTTTGGAGAGGCCCATGGAGCTGCAGTACCAAACCATGTCTCAAAACACACACATCAAAGTCCAAATCCTAATAAATTAGATGTGGGGAACCTTTGGCCCTCCAGATATTGCTGAACTGCAACTCCCATCATCCCAAGCCATTAGCCACGTTTCCTGGGGCTGATGGGAGTTGTAGTTCAGCAACACCTAGTTTCCCCAAAGAGGGAGAAGGCTGTGATGCAATGCAATGCAACTGAGCTGAATGGGACTAATTTTCCTGCAGACAGGGACAGCATTGTGCTGTAAATCTCAAGTAATTCTAGCTTAATCACACATTGGTTGACTTTGCGCTGAATAGTGTGAAACCAAGAAGAAAAGCCATTAAACATAGGACCCAGGCATTTGGTGTAGTGCTAAGTCAGGGTCCCATCAGTGCCAGGTGCGGAGGAAGGGGGGTGCGGTGGGGGCGGGTTGCCCTGGGTGTCTCCACTGAGGGAGGTGACAAAATGCCGGGTGGCACTCACCGCAGGGCCTGCAGCACACCCGAACCATATGTCTCTCCCGGGAGTGACGTGGTGGCTTGGGTGCCCGCAGACTCTGCGCTGCCCCAAATGGTCTGCCCGCCGCCTCCTCCTCAGCTGTAGGGCGGCTGAGTGGGAGGAGGCAGGCAGACTCCTCCGAGGCCCCACAGAGCATCGTGCCCCGGCTTGCCCTGCCCATGTGAGCGACTGGTCCCGCCCCTGGGCACAGGTTACAAGCTCTTGATTGGCTTGCTCCACCGCTGATCAGTGCAAGGAAGTTTCAGAGCAGATTTGGGGAGGGACGGGCAGGCAGAGGAAAAGGGGAGAAAGCCTTGCGCACAGGACAGCTGCCAGCTCTCATATGGACCTACCTGCCTGACAAAAGCGTCTGAAGTATGGCAAGCTAAAGACATGGAAGAAGCCTTATTTACAGCAGCAGCAAAGCTGCTTATTTCCCTCGCTAAGGGACTTTACTTTTCACTGGAGGAGGCAGGGGGTGCGGTAGGTGCGGTGCGCCCTGGGTGTCATCTGGGGGGGGGAGTGACATCGCCGCCCCACCCCTGGGACACTAGCTCTGCCGCTGTTCCTTTTAGAACGCAGGCAAAGAGCTCCTTTTTCTGGAAGTCTTCATTTTTTGAAGTACATCTGGAACTGCTTCATATTTTTGCTTCTGCTAGTTAGTATTTATAGGTTGCCATTTTTAAAAAATTTAAAACCCCCTGAGTTTTAGCATTATGTTTGCTTTTGCATCATTGTTAGCATGTGTTTTGTTAGCTGCTTTGGATGCTTTTAGCTGAGCAGCAGCTTAACTTTTTTAAAATAAAAGGGGGAAAACAATTTCTACGAGAAGCATTCTTGATGCTTAAAGGGGTGCTTGCTTTGCTACTGCCCTGACTTTATTCATCACAGGTGGTTTACAGCCACACAATATAGCGAAGAAACGTCTGGCATCCAGACTTAGGAGCGGTTCCAGGAGGCTTCCCAGCCCCCACCCCAGTTCAGAAACGTGGAACTTACTGTACATGATACAGCCAAACTGGGACGCATGCACAACAACACATTTCTGTCTATCTCCCCTGCACTTGCAGAAAGTTAACATCAAAAATAGAACAGTATGCACCCATGAATAATTCCTAGAGTGAGAGACTGGGAGATGGAAGAAAAGATCACAGGTGAGACCTGGAAGGCTTTGTCATTTTCTGTGGGAGCCAGGATTAAGCCTTGGATAGAGAGAAAATTCTGTATATTTCTACACTTTGGGGTGGGGGTATTTCAGATACCCTGCAGCTGATTTCTCGCTGCTTATTTTTTATGTTTTTGCTTTTATGGGAATCTGTCTTTTATTAGAATCTGCATTCTGTTACGTATTTCTGACTACAATTGACTGCTTCAGTTTTTATATTATATAGATATTATGTTACATTTTGACATTTGTGTTCGGTGTCGTAAACTGCCCCGGGTCTTATGACAAAGGGTGGTATATAAATTTAAACAATTGTAATGAGAACAGTGATAATAACGAGCTGAAGCTGTCTTTTTTCATTAAATTTTCTACTGAGATTAGTGATCTTAGCTGAAACAAGTTCGGCCAAAGCCCAACCAACACCACAATACAAAATTTGGAAGAGATCCAAGGCAATTAACTAATAGACAGATGAGAAAAACCAAACAATGTGACCATTTGTCAGCTAGTATCATACATTTCAAAGCAGAAAGAAAAGATCTTTTCATCCTAGCATCAAAACACCCCCAAATGATGAGACAATGACAACAAAATGACAAAAAACCCAGGCAGTTCCTAGAAGGCTTCAAATGAAGTTTGTATATCAATCAAAGTGTTCAAATGCTTCCTGATCTTCTAGCTACTGCACCAGGCCCCATAGGAAGACACTGTCACCTTTTTGTTCGTCTGTAATTTTCTGTTTGTTTTTTAAAAACAACACTTCGTAGTATTTTGCATCATTGCATCTAAACGATTGCGAAGATCTAGCAATCCACATAGCTATGTAAATGTAGGCAAAGTATCTGATTTACAAGCAGTGGGTATTGCATGCAATTTTAGAAACATTCTGACCATCACCTGTCATGAGACAAAGCAAAAGTGCCACTGACAAATCCAGAGACCCAAAAGTGATCTTACCTGGCTTTATGAAGCTTGTCTTTGTTTCCTTCTTATATCGAGCCGGCTGTTGAGTTCCATCCCCCATTGTTCCCGAATTAAATTTCTTCCTTGTGTAGTCTCCTCCATCATTGCCTGTACAAAAACCAACTGGACTGTTTCCAGCATCAGGAGGAGTCTTAACTGGAGAGACGGACTGGCTGCTGGGGCAACCTGTGTCATCTGCAAACAGGAGAGCAAAAGCAAAAAATAAAACCAAAATGTGACACAGGAGAGATCCTTTGTCCGACTGAAAACAGATGATGGAGAACTGTTCTCTTTTAATTATTATTACTATCTGTTAAGTATATCGCACAGCCAATGAAGCATGTGTGTAAATCCTCCAATAGCTAGATAGAGAAGACATTTGCTTTCTGTGGGGGAAATTCTGTGCCTGTATTGAAAAACGTGGAGGGGGCACAATTTCGGGACAGCAGCTGGTTCCTTGGACGTCTAAGGACCGTGAAAGAAAAAAGCCACCATGAATTCCTTAACCTGCTGCTTCCTGGTGATGTCAAAGGAGACCTGCTGAACTGTGGATTCATATACAGCTTTTATTTACAACAAGAGCGGTATCTGGTTCAGGGACACAAAAAAGCCTCTGCCTTGTAACAGGGAGGGAATAAGAAGAGAGTGAAAAAGGAGAATTGTCACTGAATAGGCTAGGGAGCAAGCCTCCTTAATCTCCAAGAGCATATTATTAGGAGTGTAGATTTGGCTTTTGGGGGAGGGGACACACACCTCGTGACACATGCCCCTGTTCTCCTGCCCCCAATCATCATTCCTTTCAGTGGCAATGCCTCTGTAGCAATCCCTCCCCCAGTGACAGGATTTTGGAAAGGGAAAGAATCTGTCTTGAGGGATGTGTCTATGCCACGTGTCTGCGCCTCACGCGTCCCCAGCCTGGAAGGGGAAGAGCGACAGCCTCTCAAATAAGCAGGTGACTGGGGGTGGGGCTGTCATTCCGAGGACAGCCCTCCCATTTGGCATACGAGGCAGCAGCCCCAAACCCCAGGTGCTGAGAGTGGGGCCCTCCATCATTCCCCATGTGATTCCTATTCTACCATTTCCGATTGCCATTTGAGAAGTAAGATTCAGTTGCCTGCCTGGTGGGATTCTGTAAGCGGAAAGGAGGTGTCTATGTGGTGCTATCTTGTCCTTTTCCTCGGGCATCAAACTGACTTGGTCAATCCTCCAAGCAGCTTGTTACTCTCAGCTGCTGGGGAGATTCCAGGTCCAGTATACCTGAAGGAGCATCTCCACCCCCATTGTTCTACCCAGACACTGAGGTCCAGCGCCGAGAGCCTTCTGGCACTTCCCTCTCTGCGAGAAGCCAAGTTACAGGGAACCAGGCAGAGGGCCTTCTCAGTAGTGGCACCCGCCCTGTGGAATGCCCTCCCACCAGATGTCAAAGAGAACAACTACCAGACTTTTAGAAGATATCTGAAGGCAGCACTCTTTAGGGAAGCTTTTAATGTTTGATGCATTACTGTATTTTAATATTCTGTTGGAAGCCGCCCAGAGTGGCTGGAGAAACCCAGCCAAATGGGCGTGGTATAAATAATAATTTTTTTCTTCTTCTTCTTCCTCCTCCTCCTCCTCCTCCTCCTCTTCCACTTCCTCTTCCTCTTCTCTGACAGCATCAGAGCAGCATGCACACCTCTCAGTTTCCACCCGTTTATTGTGGGGGTGGTGCAAAGAGCTTTTCTGCCCATCCCTGATACCTTTCTGCTGCACCACCTCCAGTTAGGCACCCTGGATCCCCAAATCTGGATATGATGTTGTTGTTGGCATCCGTATCTCTCATGAGGCAATGGAGTGTGCCTCTGGGGTAAAGTCAAATCGCTGTGTTAGCAGCACCTAAGTGGCCTACCTTGGGTTGCAAGCCTGGGCAGTGTGTATGGAGGTCCAGGGCTTCCCAGACAACAAGACAAGTCTTGCTCTTGCTGACGTGGTCCAAAGGAAAGCAGAGCAATATGTTTGGCACCAGCCTGGCTGCAAGAATTGCCGGAAGGAGGACACTTTCCTAATATAGGGAATGATTCCTCTAATGCATCATTCACATTCTCCCATTCATATTTTCCAATCAAGCCAGTATTTCTCTCTGCCTAGAAAAGCTGATGATGGCACAAGGCAACTGGTACAATTTGAGGAAACAGTGACTGGGGAAGGAGACATCTCCAAAGGGTAAGAATCAGCAATATAGAAATTGCTATTGGAGAATGAATTCAGGTGGAGTTCTGATCTTAATGGGACATGGGAGAGAGAATTTGGTTTACAAACTGAAGGCGGCTAGAAGACTAGAATCAGATCTAGTCAATGCCTCCATTTAAATTGATATTATCCCACAATTCTTCACAAGGGATATCGAACACCACAGATATGTTCCTTTATTAATACAGGGTCCTCCCAGTTCTGTTAAAGGGATTATTGTGCAATACCAACATTCTGAGCCTCCGGGGCCGGATAAGACAGCCCTGGAGGGCCAGGTTTGGCCTGGTGCCTGAGGTTCCCCACGCCTGGCCTAAGGGGCAAGTTTCTACTATGGTCCATCTCCATCCAATTATTTTAAAAGGCAAGTCGTTCCCAGAAGTAGTTTGGGAAAATGCCAAAAGGAGTGGAATGCACATCGATTTCTCTATGTCTCCAAAACACTAGCCAAGTTTTGTTTTGCTTTGTTTTTAAAGCACAAGCTTCCCTGGTGTGCAACCAAGTTTAGGAAACCTGTGAAGTTTGGAAATGGCTTAGGAGAGCTGTAAGCTAGATGCGTTTGCTGACAGCCTGGTCAAAGTAAACAGAGCAGGTGTTGGCAACAAGCTGCTGCGTTACAGGGAATCATATTTCATTAGCAAAAGGGAAAGCCTTCAAGACCTACAGCACAGTTTTCCAGGTTTCTTTTTCATAGGAGGGACTGGGATTCTTTGTTCCAGTGGGGAGGGCAGAAGACCTTCGAAAGAGAATTTGCAGGAGTCAATGCAGAATATATTCATACTCGGTCTAGAAGTGCTTCCTGACAATCTGGTCAAAGCACTGAACACTGGCCGCCAATTTCATATCCCTCTTTTTCAAGGAACAATATTATATAAAGCATGTGCAAAGTATCTCCAACCCCATGCAATGCAGGAATCAAGTGCCACCTGTCCTGATAATAATAATACTTCATATAACTCATTGAGAGTTTCAGTAGTACCTTGTTGCAATCCTTATTGTTTGGCTAATACTACTAATACTAATACTAATTCATAATAATTCATGATACTTCATAATATTTCATCATGAATAATAAAAAATAAAACTTCATATAACACATTTAGGACTCAGCCACATTAGTCAAAAACCAGTTCTTTGAATGCATTATAAACATGCAACACCAGATGGTGCTGGAGAGCAAAAAAAACCTCTTTGAGATTTTACATAGCGGTTTTCTTTGGTTATAATGATTTAATTTCTGACCTATTTATAGTGTCTCTCCCCCCCCCCCCGGGTAGATCCACACTTAGCCTATTCAGAGTTTCAACAGTACCGTGTTGCAGTCCTCATTGTCCCCATATTGCAGATGGGAATGTTGTACTTGACTACTACTTATGTATCACATCCCACAGGGGATACATTCTCCCAAACTTAAATCACTGCATAGTTTATAGTCAGAAATATGCAGTGTCACAAGGGGATAGCCAAGGGATGGTTTTCCCATATGTACTGGGAATGCCCAGAGGTAAAGGAATTCTGGAATAAAATCCTAAAAGTTATTAATTTATTAGTGAAGCTTTCAATAGACTTTGATTTCATGACTATGGGTATACTTGGAAACACGGCTATAGAGAAAGGTGACCAGCTTACCTTCAAAGCTATGATTTTAGCAGGAAAGGCAACAATAGCTTTAGGTTGGAAAGATAGAGAAAAATGGACAGTAGAGGCATGGAATTCGTTTGAATTTATTCAGTCGGCCATTGTTGCAGTCATGTCACAGGAAACAACGTGGAAGGTCAAGTCCACCACAATAAGGAACAAATGGAACCCCTATCTTCAATGGATAGAAACAAAATACATTTGGTGAAAACTAAAGATGCTATGCCCGTGGCTGAGGCTAATTGTTTGAACCCTTCCAATGAATATGGGGAGGGGGTGGGAAGGGAGGGAAAGGAAAAAATTGTACAGGAAATTTAAAAATTGGAAGGAGATAATATAATGTATGTAAAAATCCTGAACTCATATATATATATATATATATATATATATATATATATATATATATATAAAAGAATTCACAAGGGGATTCAATTCTACAACATTATAATGTCTACATGCGTTTCACAAAGCTTCCCAAATCCCTTGGGAAGCTGCCAGGGCTTCCAAGCCCTGCTAGGGAACACCACCGATATCTTCACTGTGTCCCTTTCTAATACTCCCCCCCCCAGCTTAGACACCAAGCAGGACCATGGGTCTAAGCTGCCATTTTAATTTTCTACAAAGCCTTCAACATAGCAGCAGCCCAGGGCATTCTGGGAAATTCAAACTGGTGGGCTGCATTGACCCATCACTGCTTGGATCAGGGCAGTCTGCTGCTACCTCCTCCTACTGGCTGGTAAACTCACCATGTCCTACTAACAGAGAAGGGGGAAACTGCGGCATTTTCTCCTGTGCCCTCTCAAACACGGCTCCAGCCCTGAAAGCTACATTCAGCCTCACAACTCCTCCATTTTAACTGAAATTGCTTAAGCTCTCCAGCTTTCATGGACATCAGGCTGCTTATCATGGGAACAAACTGAACTTGGCACAGACAACAATTCCTCCTCTTGGCTCCTATCAACATTAATGACCTTTAGACATACCAATAACTAAGCCAGGCTTTTGAATTCAGCTGCAGACAATGAAAGGATTTGTTGCATGCAATCCTCTTTCCTATGACCCTTCTGTTATTTCTAAATAAACGATATACCTAATATACCCCCCTCCCCACAAAGCAGCCACATGGAAAATATACGGTACATCTGGACAGTTGCAGGACCCAGCTCATTCTGACAGAGACATTTCCACCTCCCCACCCCCCGGCAATGCATATAAATGTATCAGATGTACATTTGAACTCAAGATCTTTTGCAGGATCAAAATTTTCGCCGTCACCCAAAATAGCAGCAGTGCACTGCCCATCACAAGAGGCAAAGTCATTCCTTGATGTAGGACACAGCTTACATTCCTGCATATATAAATCAGCCTTCTTCAACCTGGTGCCCCTCCAGACCTTTTATGACTACCTAACCTCTGACCGTGGACTATGCATTTTCTTTGCCTACCTCCATTGCCTTGTCATAAATCATCTCACTGCCAGATCAATCACTAGAAGGACAGTGGGCTGACCTCTGGAGTATCCTGAAGACCTCATGCATCTCCACACTGCCAACTTAGCAACTCTGCTCAAGGTCCAGCAATTTGACAAGATTCCTTACAGGATGGGGAATCACTTTCTTTTAAAAAATAAAATATATTTTAATGTAAAAATAAAATATAGCAGAGCGACACATCTACAGACACTTCCATTGCAGCGTAAGAAGCATTTACCAGATTGTGAAGGCACAGCCAGAGTCCTGACTGGAACGGAGAGGAAATTTCCATGTCGTCCATTCATAACCGGAGATAACATTTCCCCAAGGCTATGACTATCGTTGCGCAGAAGAAATTAAGAGGAAAAGGGAAGGATGGGACTTGGTGGTACCATCAAACCACGAGTTGGTTAGCACCAGCTCTTACTCCTCTGTTCACTTGGACATAGCATTTTTTGTTATTAAAAAAAGAAAGAAAGGAAGAATCAAGGTTCATTCTGTCAGCTTTCTGCTTTCATGACTTGGCAAGTCTTAATCTTGGATGGCACAAAATGTTTGCCCCGCCTTTTTTCAGAAGGCCGTCTGCTACAAACAGTTTCTAACAGACGTCAGCTATAACTTGGCTGACAACTCAGGCAGGATGTTAATCCCTTTGCAGAACAAGCACATAAAAAAATAAGTAAATCCTCAATTGCCTGGGAATTAAGAACAGGCCCTATTCTTCCCCAAATCACCAAAAATGATGCTTACAGATGACATGATGTTGAGTTGACAATGAAGATGGCCCAAATGGAACTCCAAAAGCAAGTTTCAAGGCTCACACGCTGATTACGGATTCGAAAGGGACAGCTGCACATTCCTGATTTGCAGAGATTGCAGGATCTAGATGATCCTCAGTGGTCCCTTACAACTCTATGATTCTATGATTAGGTGGCAATGCATATAAAATATATAGAGTAGGTAAAAATCATACCAAAATGCTGATGACTTTCCATAAGAATTTATTAATTAAAAAAAATATATCACAAACTCTTGTGGTGAACGGAACTTAAGACTGAAAAAAGAGAGAAACGGACATTTGCCCATATGGGCAGTGTCAGGGTCCTGGAAGCTGCTCATGGGTGCCAGCCCTCAAACTATGTTATAAGAATGCATGGTATAACAATAAGTAGTGAATTGCAATGAGAAAAGTGCATTCATCACTAAACTAGACCGTCATTTTAATGGTGGGGAACCGAGACAGAAAGTAACCTGCTCAAGGCTACTGCTCCTGGTAGTTAAACTCTCTTAACATATATGAAGCTTCAATCTGATCCAAACCTAGCATCCCAGTCCAGATCTGGATCTGCTTGCAATGCACAGACCATGTGCATGTATAGAGCTAGTGCGAAGCAGTGCCAGAGGATGACTGATCAGATTCCAATCCCCATAAACTTCATTGCATGACCTTCAGCCAGCTCCTATCGTTCAGCCTAATCTATCTCATGAGAGTGCTGGGAGGATAAATTCGAGGAAGAAGCTGCATTGAGTTCATTGGAGGAAAAGGTGGAGTAAATATGCAATCAAGAGTTACCTGAAGCAGTGCGGCGAGGGGGGCGAGAGCCCGAGAGTCTGTTCAGCAGCCTCAGCTTTTTTTAGCTAGAGTCAGTCAGGTCTCCACCCTCCCAGGCCAGGTGGAAAAAGGTTTGCAAGGCAGGGAGCAGGTCTTCCAGGACTTACAGCCAAGATATACCAAACATTGACTTTAAAAAGGGAGCTGAACTAACTGGACTGCAGGCCCCCTTCCAGCTCTATAATGCTATGATAATGTGATCATGGAAGAAAATGGAATATGCACAAGAGAATGAAGACTAAGGGCTCAACTAGACTGGTAAAGAAAAAGTGATTTACTGGTATGTGTGTTGTATATGCGATATAACATTGTTTCACCAGATGGCGATGTGGAGTCCTGTTTTTCTCTACCTGTTTTCCCTGTTTAAATTTACAACGCTACAGAAATGCCTCTTTGATGTGTTTAGATCCAGCCTAAGTTCTGTCACTGGATGTATGTGCAAGGAAGCACATGAAACCGCTTCCGACAAACTGAAACTGGCATTATACCAGTGCAATTTTCAGGGCTTTCCCTGAAGAATCCTGGAACTGCAGTCTGGTGAAGGCACTAACATACCCTCCAACATTTCTCTGATGAAAATAGGGACCTCTTATTCAACAACAACAACAACGCCTTTATACCCTCTCCCACCTGACTGGTTGCCCCAGTCACTCTGGGTGGCTTCAAACATGATGTATAATCACTTATCTGTTTGGCTCAGGGGGTTGAATATCTCCATATCCTCCAACATTTTCCCAATGAAAATAGGGACGTCCTAAGGAAAAGTGAGACATTCTGGGATCAAATCAGAAACCAGGATGGTTTCTGTGAATCCGGGACTGCCCCTAGAAAATAGGGACACTTGGAAGGTCTGCACTAAGAATGAGCTCTTTACAGATCCCTAGTCTCCCTACCCTAGAATTCATGGTACCCTAGAAAGAGAAAAGAAAATGCTGTCAGCATTAAGATAAATTAAACAGTGTAAATAAGTTTTGATGGATGCAATAATGGAATACTGAATGGTGTAGTCAGTATTCCATGTTTAGGGGTACTCTCATTTTCCTACACATATTGAAATACTGCCCCCTCAATGAGGCCAAACAAAATGTTTAGGGGTATGCATACCCCTGCGTCCCCCCAGGAAAAAAGCACTGGGTATAGTATTTGTAAAATATGCAGGGATTTATGACATGTAAAATGAACCATGGAAAGAGAAGAAGGGAAGTCACTGATATCTTAAGGATGTAAAATGAGTATTTTAAATCGTAAAGCAGAAAATTTAATAAAAATTATATACAGAAAAAAGAAAAATAAATATTAAGCCAGTTTTAAGTTTGTAATGAAGGCCCTTAAGAGCTAACTTGCAATGAGGTGGTACATGACTCCAGTCAAGCTTGCAAAAATTTATCATTTGCCCGATAATAAATGCTGGAAATGTAAAGAAACGGAAGGTACATTCTTTCACCTTTGGTGGACGTGCCCAAGGATTAAGGCTTTCTGGGAAATGATATATAATGAATTGAAAAAGGTATTTAAATATACCTTCTTGAAGAAACCAGAGGCCTTTCTTCTGGGCCAATTGGTGCCAAAGAAGGATAGAACTCTCTTTATGTACGCCACAACAGCAGCAAGAATACTTATTGCAAAGTATTGGAAGACACAAGATCTACCCACTTTGGAGGAATGGCAGATGAAGGTGATGGACTATATGGAATTGGCAGAAATAACTGGCAGAATCCGAGACCAGGGAGAAGAGTCGGTGGAAGAAGACTGGAAGAAATTTAAAGACTATCTACAGAAATATTGTAAAATTAATGAATGATAGAATGATGTTGGATAGCAACTAAGGGGTTTCTAGCTGTAATGATTTAAGGGAATATGAAAAAAGGGTTATAAATGGGTTAAAATCTAATGGTAAGGATTTGCTGAACCAATAAATTGAAGTGGAATACAAAAAAGGGAGTTATGAGGAGGTCCGGGAAATAAGTTAAAAGAAAATAAGTAAAAGGAAAAATGTATGTTTTTAACTGTTTTTATTTTGTTTTTTTGTTTTTCATTTTTACTGTTATATTTCAAAAAAAATTAATAAATGTTTTATATAAAAAAGAGCTAACTTGCAATGAATGTATTGTGTGCTTTTGTTTTCTAATGTTGACGAGCTTTGCAACCATCCATCAGTGCCAAAGGATGCTTTCAAAACCTTTAAAAGAAATTGTAAAGTGTAACTTTGCTCCGAGTCCTATGTGCAGATGCATTGAGAAAGAAATGAACTAAAGCGGCGAAGGATGAGGCATACTTTGCCAGGTGCTCCTCTTTTCCAGCTCACTGTGGTGACTGATTTACAAAGCAGGTGAAGACAGAAGCGAAAGTCATCGGGAGTGACTTCTCAGGCAGGTGCACCGAGCACTGAGATGAGGGAAAAGAAGGGCTCTTGCAAGACTATATCAGTTTTCCAGGAGTTGCCAGGCAAGATAATTCCATATTAATTCATGTGCATTCTGACCCCAGGCATATGCAGACTCTGAAACAAACCCTGCTGAGTTCAACAAGGCTCACTCTTGAGCAAAAGTATACAAGAATTGCAGCCTAACGGTGGGATCCTGTTAAGTTGTGGGTGAACATATCAGGCGACACAGCGATTCTTCAAACAGCTCTTGTTTATACACAGGCCAGAACAGAACTGAACTGAAGGGTTCAGCCAGCCTGCTTATATAGAGCTCCACTACAATGCAATAGTAACCACTTTCTGTAACTATCCAATCACTGAACGTCACTTTCAATCCCTTATTTGCATTTGTGGGACTGAGTTATCTGCTGTGCTGTGTAAAGGGGAATGCACTCTGCCAAGTAAAGAAACTTGCTAACGCAAGTTAGGAAGAATATTAGTAAACAATATATCCTCTCCTGCCTCCCTGAATATTCCCACAGATACTCTACCAACCTTTTGCCCCTTGCACTGCCAATCACTGACGTGCGCTAGATATTGTAGTGCTTGGTGTGAAAAAGATGCCCCATTTGCTGTGAGTGCCACACATGTCTTACTACCTTGCAGGCAGATCTCCAAAGCTTACGTTCTCCAGAAGGGATGCGGGTGGCGCTGTGGGTTAAACCACAGAGCTGAGGACTTGCCAATCAGAAGGTCGGCAGTTCAAATCCCCGTGACAGGGTGAGCTCCCATTGCTCGGTCCCTGCTCCTGCCAACCTAGCAGTTCGAAAGCACATCAAAGTGCAAGTAGATAAATAGGTAACACTCCGGCGGGAAGGTAAATGGTGTTTCTGTGCGCTGCTCTGGTTTGCCAGAAGTGGCTTAGTCATGCTGGCCACATGACCCGGAAGTTGTACGCTGGCTCCCTCAGCCAGTAAAGCAAGATGAGCGCCGCAACCCCAGAGACGGTCATGACTGGACATAATGGTCAGGGGTCCCTTTACTTTACGTTCTCCAGAGTGCTCAGGAGACACTCTTTTGGGTTGCCTTTCTCTGGGACACCCAGACCATGAATGGGCCATTCAGAGCTAAATAGCTGACACTGCTTTGTGGACATCCCCTTTTCCAGGTGGACAAGGTAAATGCAGCACTCAGTAGAGAACCACTCCCAAGCAGCCCCTACTATGCAACTTACAAGGATAACAGACCTGATGTGGTGAAATACTCGGCAGCTGATGAGGCAGGCGTTGCTGCTGGGAGAATGTTTTTCTCTCTGCTTGACATATGAACCCTGCAGCTGAAATCCAAACCGGAGGGGGAAGGCAGGAGGGTGCCTGTTTCAATGTCAGATGACAGACAGCACGCACGCCAAAGCATTTGTTTCGTTTTATCGAAGCCTAGCATCCAGCTGGAAGTTTTATAACAAGCTCCACATGCAATTGGCTGGAACAAATGGGCTTTTTGAAAGCTGGCTCCCCCCCCCCCCCGCTGATCAATAATTTCATAGAAGAAATAATGGTGGGCAGCCGATGTTAGCCGTGCTCAGAGTAGACCCACTGAAATGAACAGACCCGTCTAATGCCGATGGATTACTCCGAGTAGAACTTAGTTGGATACAGCCCAACACCTTCCTATGACTTTTGCAGCCCCACTGAGTTCAACAGGTCATATCCCCTCTCTCTTAAAAAATGTGTAAAAATGCAGATGCAGAAATCTCATTCTCATTTTATCAGCAAGGATGCCACTTACAAATGAATTAATCCAGAGTAGCCTCATTTCAAAACGTCTGCAGGATGTTTATGCAGCATGCATAAATCCTATTCCACAGAGAATCCTATGCATCCTTATTCTTATTATATGTAGTGTTTTGGGGAAATAAGTCCTAGCGAGTCCAAGGGGGCATACACTCTAATAATAACAATAACAATTTATTTATTGCTGCCCATATGACTGGGTTGCCCCAACCACTCTGGGTAGCTTCCAATAAATTATAAAATCACAGTAAGATATCAAACATTAAAAACTATATAGGGCTGCCTTCAGATGTCTTCTAAAAGTCGGATAGTTGTTTATCTGTTTGACATCTGGCAGGAGGGCATTCCACCGGGCAGGTGCAAGTAGCTGCTGCCTGGTTCCCTGTAACCTCTCTTCTCACAATGAGGGAACCACCAAAAGACCCTCAGAGCTGGACTTCAATGTCTGGGCTGATGCTTCTTCAGCTACACAGCACCGAGGCCATTTAGGGCTTTTAAGATCAGCACCAAGCCTTTGAATCGTGCTCAGAAACGTACTGGGAGCCAATGTACAGTGGTACCTCAGGTTAAGAACTTAATTCGTTTTGGAGATCCATTCTTAACCTGAAACTGTTCTTGAAGCACCACTTTAGCTAATGGGGCCTCCAGCTGCCACTGCACCACCAGAGCACGATTTCTGTTCTCATCCTGAAGCAAAGTTCTTAACCTGAGGTACTATTTCTGGGTTAGCGGAGTCTGTAACCTGAAGCGTCTGTAACCTGAAGTGTCTGTAACCCGAGGTACCACTGTAGATCCTTTAGGACTGATTTTACATGGCCCCAGAGTCTGCTCCTAGGCACCAGTCTGGCAGGCACATTCTAGGTTAGTTGTAGTTTCCCCGTCACCCTCAAGGGTAGGTCCACAGAGAGCACGCTGCAGTAGTCCAAGTGGGTTCCCCCACTCTGTACCACAGTGTGTAAAAAAGTGCACATATGACGATTTCACATATGATGTACACAGTTGAGTTGCACAGAGCTATGTTATCATCACTTGGGGTTGTTTATATGTCTTGGTCCATATAGCTCAATATTGTCTACATCAGTGGTTCTCAAAAACTTCCTTCCTCTGGGCAACCCTTTCACATTAAAAATTTGCTTGTGCCAGGCTGATTTTTAATTGATAAGAAATACATGAGGCAGGGGGACAACAAGAAGTGCTTGATTTATAACATAAAAGATGACTACTTTATAATATGATCATGGGTCATGGTGGCTTCATTATGTACCTTTAGGTGCCAGGCAAAAACATTCCTCTTTAACCAGGCCTTTGGTTGCCCTTTTAAGGTGTGGGTTTTTGGGGGGTGGGTGTGTTCTTCAGTTGTTTCTGTTTTTATTTTGATTATGTGTTATAATTATAGACAATCCTCTTACATATTTACCTCAAGCAGTGCTTTTTTTCTGGGGGGGACACAAGGGGACGCATACCCCTAAACATTTTGTGAATCTTTGTACTTTTGTCCATTTACTGTATTTATTTTTCCTGATATGAACTATAAAATTGTGATTTTCTTAAGACAAAATGAGAGTACCCCTAAACATTTTTTTTTTTGGGGGGGAGCACGGACCTTAAGTATGTATACAAGCTCAGTGAGAGGTGTGAACTTGCTTTTGTTGGGTAATCTCATTTATATTAGGCCTAATTTGAGACAAACAAACTCTCATCTCCTCATCAACACAAAGAATCTTTGCTCTTGCTCTCATTTTCAAAAGATACCTATCCATATCTGCAAAATAATAATAATAATATTTTGATACTCTATCATACTACACTGAAATGTTTAAATGCTTCTTTGATGTTCCTTGAATCTTCCTGCCACACTTGCCATTTGAGAAGCTCTGGTCTACATTGGCTGGCAGCCACTCTGCAAGGCTTCAGACTGGGGACATTCCCAGTACTGGGGGTGCCCAGATCTGCTGTACATTGAACCTGGGATGTTCTGAACCCAAATTAGATGCTTTACCACTGAGCTATGCCTCATCTCACTATATCTAGACTGCCTGCTAGCCAGTCAGGGAGATAGGGAAAGAGCAGAGCAGTATAGCAGAGACCCAAAAGGTACCAACTAAATGAGCAGAGCAGTCATAAGAAGGGAGAACAGCAGGACAACCACAGCCCTACCCCCACTTTCACTTGTCCACCCCCACCACAACCAGCCAGCGATTGTCTGCTATCATACCCCTTTTTTCAATGGGAGTACGCTGGGGAAGCACTTAAAGCAAAAGAGATGGGTACAGCAGGGAGGGTGGCTGTAACTTCTCCACACATGTGGTTATACTTTTATGAGTCAGCAAGTCTTTTCTTTAAGCAGCCCTGCCAATCCAGCTCTCCTCCTGCCCAATTGTGAAAAGCTTAGCAGGGCTGCTTTTGGCACCAATTATGACTGGAGTCCCGGCTCTGCGACTGCCGTGCACTGTCATTCGGGGCTTATTTAACAGCCGCTCCCTCTCCTCTGAAAGACAGAGCCGGAGGCCTGCTTAGAATCCTTGTCACCCTCTTTGAACTATAAGTCCTACCAGGGGAAGCTGTGAAAGTTAAAGTGGTAGGCAAAAACAAGTACTTCCTCCACACAGAATGAAGTTGAGCTACAGAATTCACTCCCCGGAGAGGCAACGATGGCCACTGAATTGGATAGCTGTGAAAGTGGATTGAACAAATTCATGGAGGACAAGGCTATCAGTGGTTAGCAGCCATGCTCTAGCACACTGTTAGAGGTAAGGTAAAGATAAAGGGACCCCTGACCATTAGGTCCAGTCGTGGCCGATTCTGGGGTTACGGTGCTCATCTCGCTTTATTAGCCGAGGGACCCGGCGTACAGCTTCCAGGTCATGTGGCTAAGCTGCTTCTGGCGAACCAGAATAGCGCACAGAAACACTGTTGACCTTCCCGCTGGAGTGGTACCTATTTATCTACTTGCACTTTGACGTGCTTTCGAACTGCTAGGTTGGCAGGAGCAGGGACCGACGGGGGGAGCTCACCCCATCGCAGGGATCTGAACCACCGACCTTCTGATCGGCAAGTCCTCAGCTCTGTGGTTTAACCCACGGCACCACACGCGTCCCTCTCTGTTAGAGGTAGTAGGACTCTAAATAACCAGTTGCTAGGAACCACAAATGGGAAGAGTGATGTTGCATACAGGTTTGACTTGAGTTCTTAGAAAGCCAGTGTACATTATTAGCAATGTACATGTTCTCCTATAACTAAGAAATCCCTTGTGCCTCCTTGTACACTCTCCCTTGCTGAGCTGTTCCAAATTGGTTTTGGATTTGAATCACTAAGCCACTGTGTGGTTATAGGAAAATTCCCACTAGTCAAATTAGTATCAATATCTGCAGGGGATGGAGGTGGGGCAAGACTGTATTTTCATTTGCACGCTGTAATTTCCACACTCAACATTGCTTATCCGGGACCAGATGCAGCAAACATTTGGCCCCCCAGATGTTGCTGAACTGCAACTCCCATCAGCTCCAGCAAGCAAGCATGGCCAATGGCCAGGGATGATGGAAGTTGTAGTTCAGCAACATCTAGAGAGCCATACACCTGTATTAGATGGTCATTATTTGATTATTGACCCACACATGTGACACAGTGAATCAGTGGGAGGTTGGGTGTCACGAATCAGTGTTGTTGCATGACATCTGCTGGGTCACTTATAATTGAGACAGGGATTAGAAACACCTTTGGATATAAGCTCTCTTTAGAAACCATCTTTTGAAACTGTAAATCGGTACTCTCCTGAACCAATCACCCCTCTCGTTTTACATGCAAACTTACCGGTAAATTCGCAGATCTAAGCTGCTCCTGGGTGAACCTCACCCTTCAAGATTCTCCAAGTGTGTAAATCTCAGCTCTGTTTAAAACGGGCATGCCAGTTTTTTGTTTTTTTTCATGCAGCGTTCAAGATAAACACTTACTAATCCAAACAGAAACATCTGATTTCAGTCAGCGGCACATGCTTCATGTGCTCCGAGCTGAGTTTCATTGACAGTGACTTTATTTCTCTCTAAAGCTCCACTGTACGGAGCCAGGCAATTGGCAATGTGGAAAAATACAGCAATATATATTTGGTGCCTCTTGGGATACATTTCTGACAAAGTAACTGGAGAAGGGCTGCAGCTTAGTGAAAGAGCATCTGCTTTGCATACAAAAGATCCCAAGTCCAACTCACAGCACCTCCAGGCAGGGCTGGGAGGGAACTTTGCCTAAAATCCTAGAGAGAGCTGCTGTCATTCAGTGTAGACAATGTTGATATGGCTGGACCTGGCTTCCTAGGATGCAATTATGCAGCAAACTGATTAATTTTCTACAGGTTTCAGTTGGTGTATTTGCTACCACTGACCCCGTTAAGGAAGTTAATTCTATTTTCTTGGGTGGAGAGGAAAAGCAATTGGGCTAAAATGCATGGGGAATCTATAGCCCTCCAGTTGTTGTTGGACTACAGTTCTCATGATCCCTGACCATTGACCATGATGGCAGTGGCTGATAGGAGCGGAGGCCCAACCCCCTCCCCTAATGGTAATAATATTAGTAATAATTTTATTTGTATCCCACCCATCCGACTGGATTGTCCCAGCCACTCTGGGTGGCTTCCAACAAATGCAAAAGAATAATAAAGCATCAAACATTAAAAACGTCCCAAAGCAGCACTGCCTTCAGATATCCTCTAAAGATTGTACAGTTACTTGACATGTGATAGAACGTTCCCTTGAACATGCAATTATAATGTGTCTATTACTTTCATTTTCCAATAAATACCCCATATTCTCTCCCAAATAGCCAAAGGCCTGGCATGATGGGATTTGCTGTTCAACAATATCTGGAGAACATAAGAAGAACCTAATGGATCAGGCCAGTGGCTCATCCAATCCAGCCTCCTGCTGTCCCAGTGGCCACCCAGATGCCAATGGCAAATGCTCAAGCAAGACTCCACCAGCACAAGGGCACTCTGCGCTCCTGTGGTTTTCAGAAACTGGTATCACTGCCACCAACTTTCAAGGCAGAACATAGTCACCATGGCTATCATGCCTACTAGGTCCATAAATAGCAACACCCTAGAGGTCCCGGGCCCTAAGGAAGTTAGATTAGCCTCAACCAGAGCCAGGGCCTTTTCAACACTGACTCCAGCCTGGTGGAAAGCTCTGTCTCATGAGACCAGGGCCCTGCAGGATCTGATTTCTTTCTGCAGGGCCTGTAAGACAGAGTTGTTCCACCTGGCCTTTGGCTTGGAATCAACTTGATCCCCTCCCCTCTTTCCTTTTTCCTTTCTCCTTCTGTGATGGAACTCCTATCTGGGGACTTCCCTGGCTTTTTTCTGGCCCACGTAGGATCAGTCTGAATAGTTGGCCTTGGTGAAGATTTGACATTTTCATCCCCAAAAAGTTTTTGATTTGAGTTTCTATTGAAATGAGGCTGCATTTAATGTTGTATTTTAATCTTGTTTTTAAGTTGTATCTTAATCAGTTGTTTTATTTCTGGTGTTAGCCACCCTGAGCCCAGTCTTGGCTGGGGAGGGTGGGGTATAAATAAAATTTATTATTATTATTATTATTATTATTATTATTATTATTATTATTATTATTAGTTCCCTATCTCTGGACTATAATGTCAGCATTGCCACAGACACACTGTTTCTTCTAGTACCTGAGCAGAAACTGTTGCTGCTGATGGTCCTTGCAGACCCTCCAGAAGAGCTGAGGGGGTGGAATTCTCTGCTTTCCTCCTCCGAGAAGGGCGACTCGGACGCCGGGGACACTTTCTGGTGGCGGAGCTGCTGCTGGGGGAGATGAGGCCGGAGGACCAGGCGAGGAATGCGGCTGCGGCAGATCTCCTTGTCCTGCATTTTGTGCTCCTTCCAATGACAGGGACAATGGGCACGTCAGTCCATGTGCATTTCCCAGCCCCGCCCCACCCAAAGGTCTGGCTCAATGTATGGAGTCAGCAGATCAGCTAACACCCCTGGATAGCTCAGTTGGCTAGAGCATGGGGCTGATAACGCCCAGGTTGCAGGTTCGATCCCCATACAGGACAGCTGCTTATTCCTGCATTGCAGGTGGTTGGACTTCGATGATCCTTGGGGTCCCTTCCAAATGGGTATGATCCCTACCAAAAACTGCTTCTACTCAGGTGGAGTTGCCCATGGACAGCATTCCAGTTGGCCACAGGGAGCCACATGGAAGGGCCATCTCAATGGTACAAGAGCTGCTGGATGAGGGCAATGGCCTATCTTGTTTAGCATCCTGTTCTCATTGTGGACAAGCAGATGTCTGTAGGAAACCCCCAGCAAGAAACCCAACCACAAGATTACTCTCCCATCCTGTGGTTTTCAGAAACGGGTATTCAAAGCATGGCTGGCCTTCAACTGTGGAGGCAGAACATAGTCATCATGGCTAGTAGCTAAAATCCTGGACCTAAAATTCTGGACGCAGTACAAAGCCAGATGGACAGGCTGGATATTTCTTATCTTATTTCCTTGATGTAGACTGAAACTACACTGATGATGAACATGATACAGTGGTACCTCGGGTTAAGTACTTAATTCATTCCGGAGGTCCGTTCTTAATCTGAAACTGTTCTTAACCTGAAGCACCACTTTAGCTAATGGGGCCTCCTGCTGCTGCCACGCCACTGGAGCATGATTTCTGTTCTCATCCTGAAGCAAAGTTCTTAGCCCGAGGTACAATTTCTGGGTTAGCGGAGTCTGCAACCTGAAGCGTATGTAACTGGAAGCGTATGTAACCCGAGGTACCACTGTACTAAGGTTCTGTGCACTATAAATGCCAAGCACATTACCTTCCTCCTCCCACCAAGAATCCTGGCAGCTGTAGTTTGTTAAGGGTGCTGGGAATTGTAGCTCTGTGCAGGTTAGACGATGTGCTTTAAGTGTATGTCGTGCACACAGCCTAACTGTGGTTCTGCCCATGCGGAAGCGATTTGCAGCGGCTGTTATGCCACTGCTGAACTGAGCAGAGCTAAAAACGAGGCGAGAATGTGGGAAATGTCACATGCAGACATTGATGTGGCAAGCATCTTTGCAAGCATATGTATTCGTCACATGGTCTACTTGCTAGGAAGATGCGATTTGCTGCTGCTGAGGCAACTCCATCGTAATTGCAAAATGGCTCGCAGGGCTTTTTCAGCAATCTGTAAATGCTGGAGTTTTGCTCTTGTGCAACAGTCCAACATATCGCCATAAAAAGCCCCCTCTTGTATCCACACCTAGCAGATGGGGGTTAGCCTTGTTCGATCAATATGTGTGTGTGAGTATCCACACAGAAGTGCACTCCCCTGCCGGAGAGGTAGAAAAAAAGCAGAACTCAACAGCTAAAAGCGAAAGGTTTGCCAGAAGGGAGATGCACAGATCCTATGCAAAGACAACCGAGTACCAGCACTGCAATTACTGTACTAAAATTGGATCAGCTGGAAAAGCACTGAAAGGCAATTATCGCAGCCGTCTGCAGCATCCTTGCCACCTGTATCGGCTACAGCCCCCAAGAGGTTCCGGCAAATGCAAAGGGGGTGGGGGAAAGAATGCCCAAAGAAAATGGGGATTCTGGTCAGCCTTCCCAGCTTTGGGGTGATGTAATTGTGAGCTAAGTCTCTCCCTGCTCCCCCCCCCCGCAAACCTCCACTCCAGAGAAAAATCTGCGGCAGGGGCGCAGCAGCAGTGATGATGTCAGACTCCATCAGAGATGGACTCGAGGGACACTCTTCTGGGTGATGCTGTTGCAAGGAAGGTGGGGAGGGCGAGAGACACCCTTCATCTCCCCTTTGCTTGGGGACCCCCCACTTATGAATTTCCTTCATCCCGATCCTTGCCTTTGCCCCACACATCCCCATCCACCCTATTCGACTTCACTTCCTCAAATAAAAACATACGCCCTGAATCCCACAAATTTTGCCTTAATGATGTCAGACTCCATCAGGGGCGGACTCAGCAGCGTTTGCTCTTTTAGCGTCTGTTGCTGGGCATTTTAGAGATGAGGAGGGGAGGGGAAAGTGAAAATATCCATCATCCCACTTTTTCCGCTGGAAAAACACCGCTAGTCTTAAACACCGCTCTTGCCTTAGCCAAAGCTTGAACCCCGGTGCCAGCACATACAGCGCCCCGCATTCACTCGCACACATTATGGCAAGCATTCACACGTACACTCGACACACCGAACGCGTGTCTTTGGGGCTGCACGTGCACGGACCTGCACTCACAAACGCACATCCTGATTTCCTCATCCTCCTCGCCAGCCCCACCGGTGAGCCCTCTTACCTCACCTGGCGGCTCTCCCCGAGGTGTCCCATCCCGCCCCACACCCGCCCCGTCCCACCTGCGAGCCCCTCCGCCGTGCGCTCACCTTGCTGCTTTCCCGGAGGGGTCCCATCCCGCCCGGACCCGGCGACGCAGCTGCGGTGGGAGGTGGCGCGGGGCACTGAGCTGCTGGCCAGGGGAGGAGGCAGAGGCAAGGCGCCGTCAATGCCGCAGCAGCCTCCTTGCTCGCTCGCCCTCCTGCCTGCCTGCCGCTGCCTCGCTCGCTCCCTTGCTAGCGCGCAGCAGCTCCAGCCCTGCCCAGCCCGAGCGCTGCCTCGCCCCGCCCTGACACGTGGAGCCGCCGTTGCCGCCGGCTGCTTCTGCCTGGTCCGCTTGGCTGCCTGGCGCTGCTGCAGCCGTGGACGCCTCCTGGCAGAGGGCAGAAGCGCCGCGGGGAGGGAACCGAGGGGCGCTTCGGTTTGCTTTGGGGAGGGAGCCTCTTGCGCCCACTTCTTTCTCTGAGCAGCGCGCGGTGTCGTCTTAGAATCATAGAACTGCAGAGTTCGAAGGGACCCCCCCAAGGTCATCTAGTCCACCCCAATTGCAAGAATCTCAACCAAAACATCCATGACGGATGGCCCGTCCAACCTCCAAGGAAGGAAGTTTTTCGTCTTGGAGGGAAGCGGAGATCGCAGGTGTTTGAGAAATCAGCTGAGAACAAACAGTACTGTCAACACACGCCTGTAACTACCGTACTTTATTTTATTTTTTAATGGAAGAAGTACATGGAGTTTGCCAACCCAGTCGCCTCCATTTCTAAAGGATTGAAGTCTGCCATCTTTCAAACAAATACAGTGGTACCTCGAGTTGAGAACTTAATTCGTTCTGGAGGTCCGTTCTTAACCTGAAACTGTTCTTAACCTTTAGCTAATGGGGCCTCCTGCCGCCGCCGGATTTCTGTTCTCATTCTGAAGCAAAGTTCTTAACCTGAGGTACTATTTCTGGGCTAGCGGAGTCTGAAACGTGAAGCATCTGTAACCAGAGGTACCACTGTAGTTGCATCATACATTTTGATGGTGGATTTGATGCCCTTCACTATGGTAATTTGCAGGAATGTGACACACAATTTTTATTTGTTTCTATTTATTTATTGCATTTCTATCCCACCTTTTGCCTCTCCAAGGAGCTTGAGGAGCTTGTAAGGTAGGCTGGGCTGAGAGGGTAGGGACTAGCCCAAGGTCACCCAGTGAGCTTCATGGCTTAGTGGGGATTTGACCCTTGGTCTCTGCCAGGTCTTTGTCCATGGAGTTTTCTTGGCAGGGATACTAGAGTGGCTTGCCGGTTCCTGCTCCAGGTGGATCAAACCTATCCATTCTTAAGGAAATCAGCCCTGAGTGCTCACTGGAAGGACAGATCCTGAAGCTGAGACTCCAATACTTTGGCCACCTCATGAGAAGAGAAGACTCCCTGGAAAAGACCCTGATGTTGGGAAAGATGGAGGGCACAAGGAGAACAGGACGACAGAGGACGAGATGGTTGGAGAGTGTTCTTGAAGCTACCAGCATGAGTTTGACCAAACTGCGGGAGGCAGTGGAAGACAGGAGTGCCTGGCGTGCTCTGGTCCATGGGGTCATGAAGAGTCGAACATGACTAAACAACAACTCTGCCAGGTCCTAGTCCAGCTCTCTAACCACTACACAATATAGATAGCATGAGGGCTGGGCTGGCCACTTTTGGTGCCCCCTCAATGCCAATTATACCACCACCCCCAGCAGTCCTGCTGCGGCCACCACCAGCTTTCATTCTTAGGAGCACAGGAAGCTGCCTTACAAATGGAAGTGTCTCTCCAATGCCACAGGCAGGGGACACTCCCAGTCTTACCTGGCGAAGCTGGAGGGGATTGAACCTGGGCAATTACACATGCAAAGAGATGCTCTGTCCCTGAGCTGCAGCCTTCCCCATTCCCAAGAGGGTGGAGCAGCTGGCAGCCTCCTTGAAAAGCGGTTCAGCACTCTTTTACTTTGCAGGGTTGCCCAGAAAGAGCAGCAGCAACAGCCCTGTAACAGATAGGGAGCTGAGCAGCTACTGTGCTCCCTAAGACATTTTGCCAGACAGCTTCCTTACTATCTAGAGAAGGATGGCCAGAGAAGCAGATGGGGATCAGCTGCTGGGCTCTGGGTGATTTGCAGTGGTTCAGCAAGGATTTCCAACTCCCAATTTAACCACAGCAGCAGCAACAACAACAACATGGCCCTAAATTACGTAGCTGAAATGAACAATGTTTGCAGTCTTCAGGAAAGGATTTGTGTGTGTGCAATCTCCATTCTGTTTTGGTACTTGGAAAAAAACAGATTCCCTGACCTCATGTAATTCTTTTCTCTGGTTGCTTTTCTTCTCAGATTGCTGATCAGCTACTGTAAACTTTGTGTGGCACCATAGGCGCCGACTCCATGGGGCTTGAGGGGGCCCGAGCCCCCTCAAAAATTCGTTTGGGGGGGCTCAGCCCCCCCAATAATCTCGGGCGGCGGTGGGCGCGTCCGCGGCTTTTATAGGGCGCCCGGCGCGCACCAGCTCGATAACGGGCACCGGCGCAGCGGGGGGCGCCGGGCCGGGGGAGGGGGGCGGCCGGCCTGTCTCCTTGGCAACCCCATTGAGCAGCGCCGGCTCCCCCGGGAGGGCCATCCCCCCGCGCCGCCGATCGCCAACACCGCCGACGCTGTGGCTGCCCGAGCCCGAGCCTGAGCCTGAGCCCGACCCGGAGCCCGAGCCCGACCCGGAGCCCGAGCCTGAGCCCGTCAGTCAGTCAGTCAGTCAGGAAGGAGAAATGGGGAGGGAGACGAGGGAGGAAAATTGCGCACAGGGTGAAGAAAGGAGAAGGGCGAACGAGACGAGCTTCCAACCCAAAAAAGGGCTGGAAGACTGGGAGGATGCAGGATCGGGAAAGAAAGCGACGCCTTCCCCGCCCGCGACGTCGCCCGCTTGTCATTGGCAGCGCAGCGGGCGCCCAGAGGGGCTGGGCACCGGCGCAGGGCCGCTCCACAGCCGCGGAGGACAGCTGCGCAGCTAGCAAGGTGCGCCGCGTAGAGCGCGGCCCTTGTGTGGCCCGGTGGCCAGGCAAGCTCGGGCGGGGACCCCCATGCAAATCTAAGACGGGAGAAGAGGGCAGAGCAAAGGGGGTCCCTTCCCCAACCTCCGGCTCTGAGACTTCCCTGCGCCCCAGAAAAGCGAAAGGATTTTCTCTTCTTCTTTTTTTATAAATATTTTATTAAGTTTTCAAATACAAAGTTAGAAACATACACTGAAGAAAAAAGTAAAAGAACAAGAAAAAGAAAAAAAGAAGAAGAAAAGAAAACCAACCATTCAACACATTTTTTATATAACTAACTGGACTTCCTCGCATCTCCCTTACCCTGCATTCTTTATAATAAAGATATCAGCAAATTATTACCTTGTTTCGTACCTTATTTTGTACTTTTCAAATACTATACCTCTAAATTTAACATACTTTTCATCAGTTACTTATATCTTAAATTAAACATAGTATTACCTTAGATTTTGACCTTTTCTTACTTAAAATATAATTTCCTGTTTCCCAAATCTAATTACTGAAGCTATAGTTTCCGAATCGTGTAAATTTTTAACATTCATACAACTTATATTGTTTTTGTAAATAGTCCTTAAATTTTTTCCAGTCCTCTTCCGTTGTTTCTTCTCCCAAATCTCGGATTCTGCCAGTCATTTCAGCCAGTTCCATGTAGTCCATCAATTGCGTCTGCCACTCTTCCAGTGTGGGCAAATCTTGTGTCTTCCAATATTTTGCGATAAGTATTCTTGCTGCTGTAGTTGCATACATAAAGAAAGTTCTATCCTTCTTTAACACTTTCTGGCCAACAATGCCCAAGAGGAAGGCCTCTGGTTTCTTGGGAAAGGTATCCTTAAATACCTTTTTTAACTCATTATAGATCATTTCCCAGAAGGCCTTCACTTTTGGACAACTCCACCAGAGGTGAAAGAATGTCCCTTCAGCCTCCTTACATTTCCAACATTTATTATCAGACAGGTGATATATTTTTGCAAGCTTGACTGGGGTCATGTACCACCTATAAATCATTTTCATAATATTTTCCTTCAAGGCATTACATGCCGTGAATTTCATTCCGGTGGTCCATAACCTTTCCCAGTCCTCAAACATGATGTTATACCCAATATCCTGAGCCCATTTTATCATGGCTGATTTGACTGTCTCATCCTGAGTGATTTTCTCTTCAACCTGCCCTCCATCCTCTTGCAGAAAACTCTTTGCCTGCCCTGCCCGTATCTCGTTTTTGCTTTTTAATTCCACACACGCACCCTTCGGACTTCGTGGCAATTGGGCGCGTGGGTGCGTTTCCTAAGAGAGTGAGGACCCCCGCCTCCTCCCCACCTGCTCCCTCGCCAGCCAGCCAGCCGCGCGCCCTAGCCGGAGAGCCCCGGCCGTCCCCGTCGCGCAATCGGCTGGATCTCCCTTCAGCAGGCCGTGCTCACAACTCGGCCCAGGGACCCCCAGCAGCGGATCTCCGGCCCAGCTGAAGAATCCGGCAACAAGCCCCCTCCTCCCCAATCGCTCCGCCGAAATACGCTCCAAAACCCCCCAGATAGGCCGCCGGCCACCAAGTCTAGTGGCGCCCTGAGCGAGGGTCTCTCCCCAACACCGCCACCTCGAACTGCGTTCTCCCGGCTACCCGAGCGAACCAGCGGCAGGACCCCGGTATGGGCCCCCCCAATATTTTTTATAAGTCGGCGCCCCTGTGTGGCACCCTTCCTGACATGCTGGTTTTTCCGTTCTCTTTTTGGAGGTTTGCATACTCTAAGCATAAGGAGCCTAATTAAGAGGGTCTTGATCCAAAAGTGGATCATGCAGTTTTGAGGACTCCTGAGAAGGGCTTTTATCCAGAGGAGTCCTACAAAGTGCCTGAAGCGTTTTTGTAATGAATATGGCTCTTGTTAAAACTAAAAAGCACACAAATAAACTGAAGCCCTTTCAGAACTTCATAGTTTTTTCTAGCTATTTTGTAACTCATGACATAACATGGTAACAAAAGCAATTATTAAAAGTTGACCATTCCAAACTCTCTCTCTCTCTCTCTCTCTCTCTCTCTCTCTCTCTCTCTGTGTGTGTGTGTCTATATATTTTGTGCTTGGCTCTGGCTTGTAGATCTCAGGGTTCTACAGTAGTGCCCCACAAGACGAATGCCTCGCAAGACAAAAAACTCGCTAGACGAAAGGTTTTTTCGTCCGCGATTTGCCTCGCAAGACGAATTCCCCTATGGGCTTGCTTCGCAAAACGAAAACGTCTCGCGACTTTGTTTCCTTTGTGCAAAAACCGTTAAAACCAAGGGTGCTTAGCTTGAGCAGCTGCAGTTGCGACTTGGCTTCGAGGAGCAACTGTTAGCACGTGGTTTGGTAGCCTTTTATCAGACTTTGCTCACTTTTGAAGATTTTCCAAAACTTTTCCAGAACTTTTCCAGAACTTCTCTTTCATCCATTTGGTAAGTTAAACTTTTATAACTTTTTTTGGGGGTTTTGGATTTTGGGTTGGGGTGTTTGGGATTCAAGGACTTGGTGTTGGGAAGGGGTTTGCGATAATCTGGGGGCTTGTGGGCCTTTTTGGGGAATTTTTATGATTTTCTGTGACCATTGTGCCAGGTTGTTTATTTTTGAAAATTTTTCTGAGTTTGAATTTCTGAGTGCTGGCTGGCTAGGGGAACAGTGGGGGAGGTTTCTGCAGAAATCTGGGACCATTTGGGGTTTTTTTGGGAATTTTTATGATTTTCTGTGACCATTGTGCCAGGTTGTTTATTTTTGAAAATTTTTCTGAGTTTGAATTCCTGAGTGCTGGCTGGCTAGGGGAACAGTGGGGGAGGTTTCTGCAGAAATCTGGGACCATTTGGGTTTTTTTTGGGAATTTTTATGATTTTCTGTGACCATTGTGCCAGGTTGTTTATTTTTGAAAATTTTTCTGAGTTTGAATTTCTGAGTGCTGGCTGGCTAGGGGAACAGTGGGGGAGGTTTCTGCAGAAATCTGGGACCATTTGTGGTTTTTTTTGGAATTTTTATGATTTTCTGTGACCATTGGGCATGGCTGTTTATTTTCAAATTTTTTTTTCTGAGTTTGAATTTCTGAGTGCTGGCTGGCTGGGGGAACAGTGGGGGAGGTTTCTGCAGAAATCTGGGACCATTTGTGGTTATTTTGGAATTTTTATGATTTTCTGTGACCACTAGGCATGGCTGTTTATTTTCAAAATTTTTTTTTCTGAGTTTGAATTTCTGAGTGCTGGCTGGCTGGGGGAACAGTGGGGGAGGTTTCTGCAGAAATCTGGGGGCTTGTGGGGTTTTTTTGGAATTTTTATGATTTTCTGTGACCACTAGGCATGGCTGTTTATTTTCAATTTTTTTTTCTCTGAGTTTGAATTTCTGAGTGCTGGCTGGCTGGGGGAACAGTGGGGGAGGTTTCTGCAGAAATCTGGGACCATTTGGGGTTTTTTTGGAATTTTTATGATTTTCTGTGACCACTAGGCATGGCTGTTTATTTTCAAATTTTTTTTTTCTGAGTTTGAATTTCTGAGTGCTGGCTGGCTGGGGGAACAGTGGGGGAGGTTTCTGCAGAAATCTGAGGGCTTGTGGGGTTTTTTTGGAATTTTTATGATTTTCTGTGACCATTGGGCCAGGTTGTTTTTTTTTGAAAATTTTTCTGAGTTTGAATTTCTGAGTGCTGGCCATGTTGTTATTTTTTGAATTTTTTTTTTGTCTGGGTGGGGAAGCAGTTGGGGAGGGGTTTGCAGCAGTAGGGGAGGGGCTGGGGGAGCAGTTGAGGAGGGGTTTGCAATTTCTGTGTTGTGGGTGGGTTGGTGCGTGTCTGTGGGAGCAGTTGAGGTTTTTGAAGACATTGGTGATTTTTGAAGCTTTTCCTAAACTTTTTTTGCAGCCATTTGAGGTTCCTGAGGACTTCGGTGGTTGATTGTTGAAGCTTTTCCAGAACTTCTCTTTCATCCATTTGGTAAGCTCAACTTTTAAAACTTTTTTGGGGGTTTTGGGATTTTGGATTTGGGGTTGGGGTGCTTGGGATTCAAGGCCTTGGTTCTGGGTTTTAATTTCTGTGTGGTGGGTGGCTGGGTGCTTTTGTATTTTTTGGGTTTGAAGCACATCACTGATTTTTTTTTCTGTTTCTGAGTTTACAAAGGTAGGACCTGTGCTGCCATGGGACCCAAGAAGACTGCTGCTGCGGTGGCCGGCGAGAGGAAGAAGGAGAAGGTGACGCTGGAAATGAAGAAGGACATCATTCGGAAGCACGACGGCGGAATGCGTGTGACGGACATCGCCAGGGAGTACGGCAGGAACCCTTCGACCATCGGGACCATCCTGAAGATGAGGGAGAAGATCATGGCGACTGATGCAGCCAAGGGAGTCACCAGGATCGTGAAGAACCGCCCAGCTGTCCTGGAGGAGGTCGAGAAGTTGCTGCTCATCTGGATAGAAGAGAAGCAGCGTGCAGGGGACACAGTGTCTGAGGCCGTCATTTGTGAGAAGGCCAAGGCCTTGCACGCAGACCTCGTCCGGGAACAGCCAGGAACCTCAGCCGAGCCAGAAGTCTTCAAGGCTAGCAGAGGTTGGTTTGACCGGTTCAAGACAAGATCTGGCATCCACAGCGTGGTCAGGCATGGAGAGGCTGCCAGTTCTGATGTTCCTGCGGCTGAAGACTTTGCAGCGGAGTTCCTGGAGCTTGTGAAGACGGAGGGCTACGTTCCGCAGCAGGTCTTCAACTGCGACGAGACCGGGCTGTTTTGGAAGAGGATGCCCAAAAGGACTTTCATCACTCAGGAGGAGTCCAGGCTGCCTGGCCACAAGCCCATGAAGGACCGTCTGACCCTGCTCTTCTGTGCCAACGCAAGCGGCGACCTGAAGATCAAGCCCCTGCTGGTGTACCACTCGGAGAACCCACGGGCCTTCAAGAGACACAAGATCGACAAGGAGCGGCTGAGTGTCATGTGGCGATCCAACAGCAAGGCTTGGGTCACACGTGTGCTGTTTGTGGACTGGGTCAATCTTGCTTTTGGCCCTGCTGTCAAGCAGTACCTGCTGGACAACGACCTGCCGCTGAAGGCTTTGCTTCTGATGGACAATGCTCCTGCCCATCCTAAAGGCCTTGAGGTGGACTTGTTGGAGGAGATCAGCTTCATCAACATCATGTTCCTGCCGCCTAACACCACGCCACTGCTCCAGCCGATGGATCAGCAGGTCATCGCCAATTTCAAAAAACTCTACACCAAGGAGCTTTTCAGGCGATGCTTTGAGGTGACTGACTGCACCACCATCACCCTGCGGGAATTCTGGAAGGACCACTTCGACATCGTCACCTGCTTGAAGATGGTCAACACGGCCTGGAAAGGGATCAGCCAGAGAAATTTGAATTGCGCTTGGCGCAGCCTGTGGCCGGACTGTGTGGCACCAAGTGACTCTGATGCACCAGAGTCAACAGTGGTGCAGGACATTGTTGCCTTGGGGAGGACCATGGGCCTGGAGGTCACGGAGGAGGACGTCTGCGAGCTGGTGGCGGGGCACGACGACGAGCTGACCACCGTGGAGCTGGTCGAACTGCAGGCAGAGGCTGCGCAGGAGCAGGCCTCACTGGAAGAGGAGGAAGCAACTGAGGAACGGCTGTCCTCCGAAAGACTGAGGGACATTTGCCAGAGGTGGAAGGAGGTGCAGACTTTTGCAGATCTACACCACCATGAGAAGCACGTGGCACATGACGCTGGGAACTTTTATGATACGAGGGTCATGTCGTATTTCAGGGACCTGCTGAAAAGGCGGATAAAGCAGCAGACTATGGACAGGTTCTTGACCAAGAAGCAAAGAGTGGAAGAGGAGCCTTCTTCAAGTGGTCCCCCAGAGTCTTAGAAAATGTAATGTACACTGTACTTTGTTGATTTTTAAATGTTTTTCTGTCATGTTTATAAAGTTAATTTATTTTCCCTTCAATTTTTGAACTGCTCTTTACAGTATGTGTGACTTTAAAGAGCAGTTAATAAACTGTTGTTGTACCAAATTTGGCTTTGTTTGGACTTTTTTTGACCATAGGAACGCATTAATTGATTTTCAATGCATTCCTATGGGATTTCGTGCTTCGCAAGACGAAAAATTCGCTAGACGACAAAAATTGCGGAACGAATTAATTTCGTCTTGCGGGGCACCACTGTAGTCCAAAACCACAAGAACAATAGACCCTGCAAGCCTGAAGCCTGCCACCCACTCCTAACAAAGATTACTTATTGGTCTGCTGGATAGCTCCTTGGACTTCCTGGGTAAGGTGAAATTTTGAACTATGTGGCAGGGGTCGGAGAAATGGAACAGCTCTGGTCAGTCTTTCAGTCCAGCAGGAAACCATGTACAAGTGCAGATCGTGTGAACTGGGACAGGACATATTCTGAAGAGGTCAGCTGTGTGAGTAAAGGCTCCACAAAGACATGCAATTCCACATAACCCCTGCAAGTAGCTCTGCTCACTCCTGCAGGTGGGCATTTGGGTAGCATTGCACATCTGAACAGGGGCACTGATGTCCTGCTGCAGAATCCCAGACCACTGTAAGCTTAACATTCAATGCAAACTATTTCTTTCTTTAAAAAAAATTATTAAACAATTTCAACAAAACAAATTATCCACCCAACTAATCAATTGCATTATTTTCTTCCCCTTTTTATCCCCCACTCCCCATCCCTCCCTCTCCCTCTCTCTCGAAACTTCCCTCAGCTCCCTTCTCTGATTTGTTTGCACTTGTTATTCTCTGCATGTTAGAAATTATACATATCATTACCTTATCTGTCATATATTCTATTCATAAATTTGTGGATGTTTATTCAAATAATGCAAACTATTTCTGTTTATATAAATTTAATCTTACAAGGAAACCTGACCGGCAGATATATTTCCAGACCACTGTCTCTTGAAAAAACTGCCAGCTTTAAAGCAAACTAGATGGCGATGAAAAGTAGGGATCTGCAAATATTAGCTTTTAAAGAAACAAGTGTTTGCTGATCCAGATAATGATAAACTCTCTTCAGTTGGATTTGCCCCTTCATGGATCACTGCCTTGCCATGGTGAATAACTCAGAGAAGCTATGAGCAGGGCCACCCAAGATGGACAGGTGGAGAGTTTTGACCAAACGTGATCCACCTGGAGCAAGAACCGGCAAGCCACTCCAGTAGTGCTGCCAAGAAAACTCAATGGACAAAGACAAACAAGGAGAAGAGGACAACAGAGGACGAGATGGTTGGACAGTGTTCTCGAAGCTACCAGCATGAGTTTGACCAAACTGTGGGAGGCAGTGGAAGACAGGAGTGCCTGGTGTGCTCTGGTCCATGGGGTCACGAAGAGTTGGACATGACTAAACGACTAAACAACAACAACAAAGTTGGATTTGGCCAGAAGTCTGGTAAGAACATTACAAGAGCTCTGATGAAACGGACCAAAGACCCATTGAGTCCAGTACCCTCCCTGTTCTTATAGTGGTGAAGCAAAGTTCGTGGGAAGCCCTCCTGAGAGCAGCAGCACTCTTCCTAATTGTGATTCTCAGCAAGCGGGATTCTGAAAGTCGAGGCAAAAACTTAAGTAGATAAGAAGAGCTTGCTGGATCAAGACAATTGCCCATCTAGTCTAGCTTCTTCTCACAGTGGCCAGCCAAATGCTTATGGGAAGCGAGCAAGTAGCCCCTGAGTACAACAGCACCTCTTTCCTGATTGCAACTGGCATTCAAAGGCACTCTGTCTCCAATAGTGGAGGTAGAACATAGATAGCCATTGTGGCTAGCAGCCACTGATAGCATAATCCTTCATGCAATCCCTTTTATCCCACAATGGCATACATGGGATCCAGTGTTCGCAAGCTAGGTATTGGATTTCAGGTGTTTGTTGGCTAACAGAGAAGCGGGACTAGTACTCTTTGTTCACTGTTGTTTCAGGTGTGTGCTATGTAAACAAGTTAAACCTGTTTCTATTTCGGTTTTTAAAGTCCTTAATCTTAACATTGTTAGAGGAGTTTGGAAAAAGAGCACACTAAATATCAAGAGTATTTCTTCTTCTTCTTCTTCTTTGGGGATCGCTCATAGCCGAGTAAGATTGCCTTCCATAAACACGGTTTTAACAGTGAGTTTGTAAGTGACTGTGGAGGCCAATTCTGGATCCGATCCACACATCCTTCCACAATGGAGGCATAGGTTTCTTGGCGGGAGTGAGGGTTTGCCAAGCATGCCTTCCTCTTAGCATGTTTCTCTTTTTCGTCTGGAGTTCGAGCGTCTTCAAAGCCCATGGCATCTTTGGTAAAGCCTGTTCTCCAATTGGAGCACTCACAGGCCAGTGTTTCCCAATTGTCGGTGTTTATACTACGTTTTTAAAAGATTTGTCCTGAAAGAGTCTTTTGTTGACCACCAGCATTACGCTTTCCATTTTCAAGTTTGAAGCAGAGTAGTTGCTTTGGAAGACAATAATCAGGCATCCACACAACTTGACCAGTCCAACGAAGTTGATGTTGAAGAACCATTGCTTCAACACTGGTGATCTTTGCTTCAAGAGTATTACTGACTACAAGAGACAACTCATCTTGAACAGCATGGAATTATATTACACTTTGACTCCTTATATCAGGGTTGGGGAGCCTGTGGCCGTCCTTATGATGCTGGGCAATCTGACACAGGCTGCTAGAAGTTGGAGCCCAACAATATCAAATAAATAAATAATAGAATAAATAATGCATATCTGGTCATGCTCAAGTTATTACATACCCAGATGTGTGTATTTGCCTGTATACACATGCATGCATGCACACAAAACTTTAGCTAAAAGTTGAGGGGCATTCTATGGAGAGCCATGTATTTGGACAGAGCAGAAGTAGCTACTTTGCGGGGTCTGATTCAGCCTCCCAAGTGAATTTTTCCAAATTCCACTGATTTTGGCAGCAGTCACGGTAAAAATAAAAATAAAACACTAATGTGGACATAGTGCTAATGTGGAATGAGTGGAGCCAGTGCCCTGCTGGGAATGCATATTGCTCCTGCTCAGGTAATGAGATCTAGCGTTTAATGCATGAAGAGGGAGAGACAACCCACCTTAGCTGATCTACATGAACCTGCTGAGGACACAAGGTTGTATGCTTGTGTGTGTGCACGAGAGAGAGAGAGAAAGAGAGAGAGAGAGAGAGGAAGAGAGAGAGAGTTGGCCACATCTTCTGCTGGCATGCAATGTGGATTTACACCTACAGTTTGGCATAAACATCAGGTGTTGGAGAACAATTTACAAATAACCAATGACAAAGGAGGTTTTCATTTTTTCAAAATCCATATAAAGTAACACTAGCCAGTTCCTTCCTGACTCATGGTTTTGGGTCATGCATTATTCTCATTGTTTATTTCTAAATTGCTTCCCAATATCTGATATTTTATGCTAAAGCCAATATCTCTCCAGCCTCAGATAACCAACATGCTTAACTCTAATTACCGCACGAACGAGTTACAACTATAGATTAAGCTGTTCCGTCACCCTCCCTCATACTGAGTTCCCAAACTCTTTGTTTTCTCTCTTCTACCATGTGAACCTTACCAGTAAGGAGGTCCAAGCTGGATGCTCCAAACTTAGACCATGTGGCTTAAGCAAGCCATCTTTGGGTTTCTATAGAAATAATTTTAAAACATTTTACCATTTTGTAACCTAAGTTATACTGCCAGTCTTTTCTTGCTGCTTTATGGAAAATCACATGAAACTGACTTCGGAAGAGTTTGTAAGTAACTCATTTTTAACTTGTCTCTTTCTATGCTAAGGGAGGTGGGGAACTTTGGAAGCAACTATGAAGGGTGTCTTTTAAAAGTCTAACCACCTATATTTCCATGCTTTTCTTTGCTGCATATTTTGTGACTTTAAATCTCTGCTGTGGCTCTCTCACCAAAGAGTACTTGCCCCAAACCTGGATCTAGGCATCCAGGAAATTTTCCTTTTATTATACCTTACTAGCTGCATGTTATTCTTTAACCAAACCAAATACCTCAACTGTATCTACATTTGCAAACAGGTCTTTCTAACCGAGTCCAAAGATTCTTTATGGAACATTTCCATTGTGATAAATATGTGAATTTGGTGATTATACCTGGCTTGATCTCCATAAGTGGAAGATGGGCAGACAATACAGACACAGTTGTTTATCTCTTCTCCAGCGATGGCTTGTTCTCTGATACCCTCTTCTGGCTATCCAGAAATGTGGCGTTGCTGCCTGCAAGGAGAATGTTGTCTCTTTTGGCAATTGGGTTGGACAGAAGGCTTGCACCACAATACATGTGTCGTCTCTAAGACTGTCTGCACATTACCATTTACTTTGGCTCCTATGCACTCCCGCTACTGGTGTTTGAAGCTGTGTACACATTAGCCGCAGTCCTGTAGTTTCTTGAGAGAAACTGCTGTTAGATAGGCTCTCCATCAAACTAGCTTCCATCCAATTTGAAATTGTAAGCTACATTTAATTCTCAGTTAAGCTGAGGTGTGTACATTTGGGATAGCCACTGTGCATGCACAAATGGCAGCTTCATGTATAAGCATATCAGGATCGTTGTGTTGCAGACGCAGGAACACCTAAGGGGTACATGCATTGCATGAACACATCCCTGCCCCTCTCTACTGTGTACAGCAAGACACAAATGTGACTTGAAATGCGACAGGGGTTGGGAATGACCTCGCTGTGTTTTAAGACAGTAATGTGTAGATGGCCTGAGACGCCACCAGATTCTCTTTCTAGAAGATCAGTCACAAAAGTTGCATTGTGTGTATATTATGTACGGTCCCCGAAGAGAAGAAAGCCAGAAATTGAAAGGGACCATTTCACCAGGCAGGAAAAGCAATTCTGTGGGCCCTTCTCTGTCTTGGAACCATCAGACAATGGGAAAACTATGCAGCACATGAGCAAATCCTGCTCCTTGACGTGAATAATTTAGGCTTGCACAGGAAGGAAAGAAATGTTTAGGCCCTTGCAATGTAGGTCAAAGCTGACACAAGTAGACTGCTGACTTCAGAAAGGATGTCAATTTGCAATTTTGCAGTGCAATGCGTTTGTTATTATTATTATACTTAGGAGACTTTTATCCCTCTCTCCTCCTTTGTCTTCTTCTTCCCAAAGAGGTTCTCAAGGCAGGTGAAAACAGATTTGCACATTAAAAATCGCACTCATGTCTAGTCACAGGAACATGATATCGACATGTTGCCTGGATTAACCAAGAAGGATTTCTTGCCCTCAATCTAGAATGCCCTTTGTGTCCTTTTCCTGCTAGGCAGCAATCCCACTGAGGACCTCTGAGGACACAGTGGGACTGAGCATCCAGAAATTGCTCAGCCCCATGATGTCAGCCCCCCCCCCCACATGCTGTCAACTGGCAGTTTGGGTGAATGATGTAATAACAACAGTAAAGTTGTTATCTAGCTCTTTTCAGCCACTGCCTCCTCATGGAGAGCAGGGCCATACCTCACCAAGCTTCTGCCAGACCTGTTCCCCCCCAACCCTTACACACTGGAGGTGAGGGTCTGAAGAGGCAGCTGGTCTTCAGGATTGGAAATCATGCATTTAGATCCCCAATTGTACTCTACTTGGGTATAGTAGGCTCATCTCTGCAGACCTTTTCTCCAGAGTATCATTAGTGGGGGGCATTTCACTTGGAAATGCAGTGGAGCTGAAGGCCTAGCAAGCCTTTTCTCACTTGCTACAGATGGCTGTCACTGCCTAAGGGAATGCCTGCAAATAACATCTACCTGTTTATGGATGTACGGCATTTGGTTGCACATAGTTAGCGCACCGAGCCACCATTCCAGCATGACCAAAAAAGAGAGCCCAGGGCATGGCTCAATCCAGATAAAAGGAGACGTGATTGATTTGTTGATTGAATCATAGAATTGTGGAGTTGGAGTCATCTAGTACAACCAGTGGTGGAGCAAACTGAGCGGGCATCTGGAGCGTGCCCTGTGCCCAGGGGTGGGGCTAGCCACCAGCGAGGGCGGGGCCAGCTGCCTGTGGGCTCAGGCGAGCTGGGGCAGGATGCTCTGTGGGGCCTATGAGGAGTCTGCCTGCCTCCTCCCACTCAGCCGCCCTACAGTTGAGGGAGAGGCAGTGGGCAGACCGTTTGGGGCAGCGCGCAGTCTGTGGGTGCCCAAGCCACCACATCACTCCTAGGAGAGACATGTGGATCAGGCGTGCTGCAGGTCCCGCGGTGAGTGCCACCCGGCATTTTGTCACCCCCCTTAGTGGTGACACCTGAGGTGACCTGCCCCCACCGCACCCCCTTCCTCCACCCTCCTGTAACGTCCATTCTCCTGTAATGCAGGAATCACGACTAAATTATCCCTGACAGATGACCACCCAGCCTCTGCTTAACAACTCGAATGATCAGGCCCAAAGAGAAAAATTAATCCCTGATCCCATCCCCCAATGTTCTCCTATAGAATGGACCAGGGCCAATCCGAGACATTTTGGCAACTGAGGGAAACAGCAAAATGGCATCCCTCACCAGGGAAGGAGGAGGGAGTGAAGCTCTGCATTGGGCAGGAATAAAAATCTACACACAATATGTTCCTTGGAGGCTAGATCCTGCTGCCTGAGACAGTCGCATCATCTTGCCTCATAGGGCAGGTGGCCTTGGAACAGAAAGCTATCACTTATTGCTGGGTTGGGAAGTGGAATCACACATGAACTGTGTGAGTGATGTTGGAAGTCAAGATCAAAACCTGCCCTTTGACTTGAAATCAAGAGTTCCCTCACAGAGATTCCTCGGGGTAGGACTACAGGCCTCAGTGTTCTCTGTACATAAAATGTCTGTACAAAACAGTGGGCCACACAGCTATAAATAGAGAGTTTTATCCAAAGAAGATGCCCCATTAGCACAAGGATTTCTACCTGCACAGCAGAGTTTATTCTCCCTTTCCTCTCCCCATATGGCCCACAAATCTTCTCCGGAGGGTTGGGGAACTCCCAAACATTTTTTGGGTGGGGGTGGGGGAAACAGGGCCTGCACAGTGAGAGGAGAGAGCGAGCAAGTCATGTTGTGTAGGTAGAATGCCTTGCACTAATGGGATGACTTTGTCGGATACAATCTATGCTTTTCATTTTTCATGCAAGATGATCATCTCTCGCTCTCTTAATTTTCTATCTCTCCAAACATATCACTAAGTATTCCGCTTGAGGACAGGATAACAGAGAACCTGCTGTGAACACCAGCACCTTCCAGAGCCATGTTTCAGAAGGTAGTGCATATTGCAGTGACACCAATCAAAACCAGAAGCCTTATCATTGTGGAAGTCTCAACCCTGCAAGCAAAGAACCCACATTGCCAGGTAGTCTCTAATTTCTCTAAGCAGAGATACAGGCGAATATTTTGCTCATTAGGGAATGTTAAATGTTCTGAATATGCAACATCATAATTATCATCATTGAATGCTAAATTAAATGGGAAGCAAGCCTTTAAAACTACAGTCAATGTCCTGCCAGGGAGCATTCTCATACAGCTTTCTAGGATTTAAATGGTGTGGATGTGACCACAGAGTTTGGCTTGTAAGCATCTTCTTATGCCTGGCTTGCACATAACATAAAACCACTATTTACAACAAACTATGGTTTAACATGGGGACGTGGGTGGTGTTGTGGGTTAAACCACAGAGCCTAGGACTTGCCGATCAGGAGGTTGGCGGTTCAAATCCTTGCGACGGGGTGAGCTCCTGTTGCTCAGTCCCTGCTCCTGCCAACCTAGCAGTTCGAAAGCACATAAAAGTGCAAGTAGATAAATAGGTACCGCTCCAGCGGGAAGCTAAACTGTATTTCCGTGCGCTGCTCTGGTTTGCCAGAAGCGGGTTAGTCATGCTGGCCACATGACCCGGAAACTGTACGCCAGCTCCCTCGGCCAATAAAGCAAGATGAGCGCCGCAACCCCAGAGTCGGCCAAGACTGGACCTAATGGTCAGGGGTCCCTTTACCTTTACCTATGTTTAACATGCATGAGTACCTTGAATCTCTGCTGCTCTTGACTGTGCCATGTGAGGGAGGAAACAAGCTTGTTGATATATATATGTAAGCCTAAGTGTCTGGTTTGTTTCCTTCCAAACCACAAGCAGAATCCAGGGTGTGTTCTTGGTTTAACACTCTTAGATTGCTTGGAAGAAGGAAGCCACAAGTTTGGGTTCGGTCATCATAACAAACCAGACTCTGGCTTGATTCCCCCCCTACAGTCAGAAATGGGCGAGGAGCAAAGTGGCTGTGCATGCTAAACCATAGTTCATTTTAAACTAGGGTAGGGAACCTGTGGCCCTCCTGATGTTGCTGGACTCCCATCATCCCTGGCAACCAACCATGCTGGCTGTGGGTTGGATGGGAGTTGGAGTCCAACAACACCTGGAGGTTAGCCACCCCTGTTTGAAACCATAGTTTAACGCTGCATGCAAACCAGGCCTTAGGGTGCTGGCTGTCTCGCTAGAGATCTGTCGTGGGGGCAAGTAGGCTTTCTCTGTGTTTTAAACTGTGCCTCCATCTATGTTCAACCTGAGCATCTGTGAATAAATGCAAATACGATAGAACCCCAATAAGCTTTTTAGTGACCTTCCAAGGAGAACCAAATACAGGGTAAATGCTGCACCCCTGAAGCTTCTCATTGCTCAGAGAAGCGGGGTGACCATAACATATTTTTTTAAAAAAATAAAAATACGCCATCTTTAAAAAAGGAAAACAGAATGTGTTGGGGCCAGTGCCAGATTTACGTATAAGCTAAACAAGCTATAGCTTAGGGCCCCACTCTCTTGCCCCCCCCCAAAAAAAAATTTAAAGGGAAAAAACCTGGATGTACATTTCCAAACTATAAGATAAAAAAACAAATAAAACCTACATACAGCAACAGTGTTTTGTGTTGTGTAGGCTCTTATGGTATAAGTAATGGGCCCCGTCTGCTAGCCTGCTCCCTAAAGTATCACTGGTTTGCTCATTTCTATATATAGGGTGCCTACAATCTGCATGGACTGGTTGCATGGCAACATGTGCAAATAGCTTTAGATACCTATTAGGTCCATAAATTACCATATAGCATATATTCAACACAAAAAAGAGCCAGAATTTGTTGTTGACAAAGGACAGCTGGATATATAAAGGGCCCCATTACCTTCAGTAGCTTCTTGGGACTTGCAGTACTATGTTCCTCCCCCGTCACCTCCATTTAATGTGCAGGATCCTGTCCTTGTGATGGCCTTCTGGAAAGCATGTAAACACACCGTGGAAGGAAATCCACCCCATCTTTGGCTCATGAACTGTTCTTTCCTTCTAGACAGCATGCTGTATGTTAGCACTCCAGTCTTCTCCTTACTGCTGCTGCTTCAGTGACCAGTGATTTGAACTGACAAATGGTTTGAAGCCAAATGCTGAGATGAAAATAAAATCAAGGTTGCCCCCTCTTTCTTCTCTAGACTGTGCAATGACTTGCTAAAGGCAGCATAAGTACAAATCAAAAATGTGTAAGTCTGTTGTCAAGCTAGAAGCCAACATTTCCCATTTCTCTTTAATGAGCTACTGTACGTGGGTACTGCAACATAACATTGTGGCGTAGAGCATAGCTGTTCAGGATGCCAGTCATTCCATTCCATTGCAGCCTGTTTTCTGGTTTTGCCTATCTCTTTCCCCCCGCCCCCCAATAATCCATTTGCTGGCACAACTATAAAACATATTACACAAATAGGGGGGGGGGGAATCAGCTTTTACATGCAATAAATGTACTGCAGCCCTTCATTTGCTCAGACTCAACTATTCATATTTCAGTACCAAGGACAGAGCAGAAAGTTTATCATACAGCATAATTCACTCATGGTGTCATGAATAATAACTCTAAGTCCCTTGTTGAATTGAAACTCCCTCCCTCCCTCTCTCTCTCTCCCTCCCTCTCTCTCTCTCTCTCTCTCTCTCTCTCTCTGTTTGACAACTCATACTACTTCAAGGGAAAGTTTAACTTCATGAATTGTATTCATTCATACATCTACATCTATATCTATATCCATTCAAACTGGGATAGCTCAGTTGGTAGAGCATGATTTCAGGGTTGTGGGTTCAAGCCCCAAGTTGGGCAAAATATTCCTCCATTGCCAGGGTTTGGACTAGATGACCCTCAAGGTATCTTCAAATTCTACAGTTATTTGATTCCATTTAGCTGTTGATCAATATTTATATATTTATAAAAATGCTTATATATATCAATTTCATTAAAAGAAAATCAAAGCAGTGTATAGCAACACACACACACACACACACACACACACACACACAACCCCTACATACAATAATCCTACATAAAAATCACCAGAGTCACAAAACTCTGGCTAACTGTGGGAAAGTGGGTGTTTTTTAACTGTCTGCAAAAGCCTGGCAGCATAGAGAATTATCCAGCAAGTGTCTAAAAGGGATCAGGCCAAAGCCCTACCTAGTTCATAATTCTCTTTGCACAGCAGATAGACAGATGCCATTTATTAATTTGTTTTCTGATTGCATTCATACACTGACCTTCTGCCAAGGCGCTCCAGGCAGTTTATAATTTTTAATTACTCAGACAAACAAATGACATAAAATAAAAAAGTTGTCCCGAGGGGGAAGGGGACTGGATCAGGCCTTCATGTGAGCTTTGCCTCTCTCCTGTATCTGACTGACTCTTTGCTCCATTCCCACAGGGCAGATGATGTCCATCATCAATGATGAATCCTATGGGAATCCCACAAGCAGAGCATGAGGGCAAAGGCAATAGCTAAGGCAGCAACGTGGAAGTATGAAATAAACAAAAAAATGAGAAGGACCCAGATTCTGTACTAAATCATCCTTTTCCTTCCCCGTGTTTCCATGGTGATAAGCGTTGCTGCTTCTGCTTCTGCACTTCCCGGAGAAGCTGCTTCTGATCATATGCACATCTGGTAGCTGTCACACATTTTTAAAAAGAAGCGCACCCCCCCCCGATGTAATATGGTGTCCAAGACACTGAGCTGTGCATTAGGACAACTCTGGCTCAGTCATAACTCTGTGGTGGTAGATGGAGAAGGAGATCTGGAGGATCACTTCACCTGGAGTACACCACATCTGGAAGACACCACGTTGGCTACCTGATAATGCATGTTATCAGGCTAGTCACAATCAGCCACCATACCTGGGGCGAAATGCCAACTAATTCTAGCCATGTGTCTTAATGTCAACCATAGAGTAAATAGGAAAACTATTTTCTGTGACAAGCAATGGGAGGCAATACTGGATTCTCTGTGTCTAGTTATTCTTCCAACAGAAAAACAGAATAAATAATTCATTCCAAGAGGGGAGTTGGAACCTGATGAGCAGAAACAAAAAATAATGACTTCAAAGGATGGAAAGAAAGGAAAGTATCTATTTCCCATACATTTTTCATTCATCTTGTTGCTGCTGAGCTCATAGCCATGTTCAACTAGTATTCAGAGAAGCATAGGGCCTCTGATCCTGGAAGTAGCAGTAGGTATCATTATGCTTTGCAGAGACAACTTGGGTGTTTGGCATTATCTTCCTCCAGGTTGGTCAGGGGTTCCTGACCTCAAATCATAAAATTGCAGAGTTGGAAGGGACGCTGAGGACCACCTAGTCAAATCAATTGGAATGCCGAAATCTCATAACAGGTGGCCACCCAATCTCTGCTTAAAAACCTCCAAGGAAGGAAAGTCCACAACCTCCCAAGGGAGTCCATTCCACTGTCTAACAGTTCTTACAGTCAGAAAGTTCTTCTTGATGATTAGTTGGAATCTCCTTTCTTGTAACTTGAAGCTAATGCTTCAGGTTATTCCCTTGGAGCAGGAGAAAACAAGCCTGTTCCATCTTCCATGTAACAGCCCTTTAGATATTTGGAGATGGCTATCATATCTCCTCTCAGTCTCCTCTTATCCAGGCTAAACATACCCAACTCCCTCACCTGTGTCTTATAAAGCTTGGCTTCCAGGCCCTTGATCATCTTGATTGCTACCTCTCCTTGCTTGGGCCATCATATCTCCATGGTGGTGGCCATCCCAATGGATCACAACAAGATGAAGGCGTGTGTGAAAAACCTCTGGCTTTCGTGTGGCTAGAATGCAGATAGGAGTGATATCTATTGATCCACCTGCTGTTGCCTAGGCTTTGCATGTGCTCTACCCCCATGAACTTTATACACCAGAGATGCAGTTGGAAAAGGTTCCCCTATCCTATCCTATTCCAGCTTTCTGCACTGCAATGGATCACAGTGTAGTGTTATCTTTGGGGTGAAAGGGCAGGAGACCAGTGGCATTCCACCACTGCACAAAGCCCATTTTCATTCAAGATATGAATGAATGGGGCCCTAGCAGTGGTAGTTTTAGGAGAGCATGGCCAGTTTGGGGTGCTATGACAATGCTGTAGAATGGAGTGTGAGAGGCTGGTGTGTGTGCATGCCAAATTGTAGCATCACCAAAAGTCCACCACTAGGCCCTAGAACCTGTGGGATGTAAACACAGGAGCAGTCAGTGACAACATTCCTAGAGTGTACATGTTAGAACATGGGGAGGGATGTCTGTCCAGCAAGCAGGTAAACTTCCTGGGGACGGACTTCCTCCGCATGTGACCAGAGGTGGGTGTGGCCTCACCTGTGCAGGTAATGACAAAATCACAGGGCAGGCAGCCATCTCTCTCTCTCTGCCATTTTCCTTCGATGAGGAAGCATCTAAAGATGCCCTCTTGGCTCTCAGCCAAGAGAGGAGATAAGGTCTATCTTGCAACAAAATAGATTCTAAGTGTATGTAACTTTTAAGCCTGTCTGCCTTCTGGGATCATGTTATGAACAGAACGTGAGTAAACTCTTTTATACTTTTATAAAGACTGTGTTGTGTCTTGTATTTTAAGAGGGAACAAAGGGGAAATTACCAGAGTAATTATTATAGAGGTTCTAGCGAACCTGTGCACATGTTACCGTTGCGAACAAAAAGGGGAATGTCTATAAACTCTGCTGATATTTTGGGAACTTGTTAGCACAAGTTGGATAAGGATATAATTAGTCAATATATCCTCTCCTGTACCCCAGAACATTCCCACAGAACCAACCTGCTCATTCATTAAAAAACAAGCAAGCTGCTATGTTAAGCAACAAATGCAGATATCTTCCTGCCATCCACCTTCTGTGTCAGCTTGCAACCCATCTCAGCTGGAACCAGATTGCTGCATGGGGGTGTCTCTGGGATGAATGACATCCGGTTCCATGAAAGATTGCTTTTGTGGCTTCTGGCAGATCTCCATGTGACACCGAACGGCAGGCTCTGAGCAGAAGCAGACAATGCTCAAGAAGCAGCCTCAGCAGTGAAGGTTTGTTGGGAAATTTGTCGCACTTCAAGGCAGCAGCACACTGACCCCATTATGCCAGTCTCATCTTCAAGCACATTTGTTACAGCAGAGTGCAGCTTATTTATGTATAAATATAGAGAGGGAGGGAAATGTAAACTCCACGTACTGCATTATGGAAGGCAACGCTCAGGGATGCAAACTGAGTAGCCTTATTGAAGCTGAGTTTGAAGAAATGGTCAAGGATGATGTAGAAAACTGATCAATAGTTTTCATTAAATGGCTTTGCAACATGTTCTCTCTCCCGCCCCCCCCCAGTCATGTGGGCTCTCTGATTGGCTGGTACACTCAGGAACAATGCCAATGGTAAAGTGTGCATCTCCCAAAGCCATCATTATCCCACAAGAGATGCTGAGGCAATTTGCCAGAGCAGAGCAAGATATCTGCAGAGCACCCTGATTTATTTGGCTACAGTTCAGGGTTATGGGCATTTGAATTAAGGAGGCTGAAGTGTGCTGGACTACAGCCAGTTGCTTGAATGGAAGAATTCTTTTGATCCAGCAAAGGATGAGAAAGTGCCAAAGAGGCAGAAGACACTGTAAAAATGACAATAAATGAAGATCATGCACCCCCACCTCCACCAATGGGAGAGTCCCATTTGTGGAGTTTGATTCATGGGATCCCAGAATCCAAGCCACAGTTACTATCAATGTTTTTGTTAGCGGAATGGTTCTCATGCTGCGTTCCTGAGAAAATTGGTTCACTCTTAGGTGTATCAGGGGTTTCTCAGCGTGAAGATCCATGATCATCAACGTTTTCCTAAGACACATTTTTCTCTCTCCTTCACATAAGAGCATTGCAAGGGTTGTCAGTGATTTAAGTCAGTTTTTGATATTTGTAGTTCCTTCCACCCCTTTCCAAGTCTTGGTACTGATAATTATGATGTGAAATATGTTCATTAATTCTCCCATCAGGAAAATAGATACTGTCTAATGACCAAGTTAGGAACCCTGCAGCTATACAAGGGAACAGGAAGGAAATAATTAAAGAGGTAGAAGCTTTTTAAAAAAGAAGATGCAAGGAGGATGCTACTAATTAAAGGGACAGTGTTAGAAGGTTTTTGCTGAACATGAGATACTTCTAACTAAACATGTAGTAGAATCTAACAAACAGTAATATCAGTTTTTCACAAGGAATATACAGTAGTGCTACATGAAATGCTTCTAGCTGATGGTGGAAAACTTGTGCCTCAGTGGTACTAAACAGCCCTAAGATTGGAAGCAATACAGGATTCAAAGAACTGTTACATTTGTTCTTTATGTATTCTTGAAAATCTCTGGTAAAACAGCAGTCCTCCACGCTACATGGGAAAGGGTTTTTGAAACTAAAGGGACTTTCAGAGGCAGCTTATGATATGACATGATGGAGTTTGCTGTTCCAAGCACAACCAAAAGGAATCTTGCTGGGTATTTTGAAACGTTTGGGCAGCCTAAGGTCATTATTTGAATCCTGGCCAAAATCTTCACTATAAATCCAGTGATTCATACAACCTTAAATACCATCTTTCTGCTTCTCTAAAACCTCCCATTTGTGAGGCAGGAGGGAGTGTTGAATGAATGCTAAATAGAATGAATGAATGCTAAATAGACGTTTCAGAGTTGCTGGATTCATCTGAAATGCATCAGGGATTTTATAGATGTGAAAAAAATGTTTAAAAAAGCACACAATCAACTGTGTGTTGATTGATAAAACTGACTATTAGATTTTGACATTTCCCCTCTGCTGTTTTTCTAAACACACCATCCATTGCCTCAAAAGTGTTGAGCATTTGAACTGCACCTATATAGAGTAGCTGGATCTTTGGAGCTCAAAGTGCAGAGGGAATGTTGTGTTTAGTACCGGCAACCCACTTCCCTTTTGTGCTGACATTTCGCTATATCAGAAGACGGGGCAGATTTGAGGGTAAACCATACACAGCACGGGTCTGCCCTTGTGGCTTGTTGGAAGTTGAAGCTGCTTCACATGTACTACTACGTTGTCGTCTTTATGAGGATATACATTTGACTTTTATTACACCTATTTTGCAAAAGTCCAGGAAAGAATCGGAACACCATAGTTTAAAACTACTGCTAGAGGACAAGAATCCCAAGACTACATTAAATGTAGCCAAATTCTGTGCATCTGCAATTGATCGCAGGAAGCAAGTGGTATCCCATAATGACCAAACCCCTAAATGTTAATTACAGGGGGGCACACTAATAATTAATTTTAATTTTTATATTTAAATCCTAGTTATATTCAAATTGTCCTCTGTATTTCCGATTTTTTTTTTAATGAGCTGTGATATTGTGTGTGTTGATGCTGGTCTGTGACCGTATTAATAAATTCATTCATTCATATCAGAAGATGAGGTTGACGTTTAGAGGGCTGGGTGGTATTTATTTTATGCTAAATGCCAAGACTTCCATTTTAGATAGGCAAAAGCTAAGCCTGCCATTTTCAGGAGATTTCTATTCCCCTCACAGAGTTACATTTCCCAGCGTTCCATGGGAAGAGGGATGGATTGTTAAACCACTCTGGGAATTGTAGCTCTGAGAGGGGAATAAAGGTCTACCAATGACTATCAGCATCCCTAACAAACTGCAGTTCCCAGGACTCTCTGGGGATAACCGTGACTATTTAAAGTGGTATGTTGGTACAGCAATAAAACTGCTGGCACATTTGTGAAGCTAAGCAGGACCTGGTATGATTTCAAATTGGATGGGAGACCACATGTTGAGATTCCTGCATTGCAGGGGGTTGGACTAGATGACCCTCAGGATCCCTTCCAACTCTACAGTTCTATGATACTGATATAAATATAAGTGTCAGGTGGGACCTAGATGTCTTACAAGGTCCCTTCCAAATTTTATGGGTGGGATTCACCTGACCAGTCCCATTAGTGGGCGTCCTGTGAAAGGACTTGTGTTTGGACAATGGTGCTCCCCCTCTCTTCCCCCTGCCCCACAAATTGGCTCGGGGGGGTTGGGAGAAGCCCACAGAACAGCCATACATGGGAGGAAAGGGGAATGGTTCCATCTGGCAAACTGAAATATGTTTGTGGCAGCACTACATTTAATTCTGTGCCACAACTGCCAAGCTGCATACCGTAAGCGAGGGGTGCCCAAACTTTTTTCAAAGAGGGCCAGGTTTGATGAGGACCAAAGTTGAGCTTTTTTTAGGATTGAAGTTGCTGAGCAACATATACAGTGGTACCTCAGGTTACAGACGCTTCAGGTTACAGACTCTGCTAACCCAGAAACAGTACCTCGGGTTAAGAACTTTGCTTCAGGATGAGAACAGAAATTGTGCTCCGGCAGTGCGGCGGCAGTGGGAGGCCCCATTAGCTGAAGTGGTGCTTCAGGTTAAGAACAGTTTCAGGTTAAGAACGGACCTCCAGAACGAATTAAGTTCTTAACCCGAGGTACCACTATACTGCCATGGGGCTGGATTAAATCGACTGGCGGGCTGGATTAGGCCCCTGAAATGGACTTTGGACATGCCTGCCATAAGCCAACACACCTGGAGACATGGATAGTACTATGTTCTGAGCAGTGAAAGAGAATGTATGAAACTGCTGTGTTTCAAACAAAGGAAAGAGAGTAAATGCTGACACCTAGAGGTCAGATAATGGGCTTTGTTTTGCAGAAGGCCGTTTATAGAACTCTATACAAAATGAATGTAGCCGTTTACAGATGTGTCTGCACTCAGCTTCCTGCTCAGTTTACCTGTGCACTTATATTTGTTCTGTCTCTTGACACTAGATTGTACCTCTCAATATATGTGTCAAGTTTAAAAGTGCGAGCCATCTCTACACACATTCAGCTCTTTTGTTTTATAATATTTTATTGTGGTGTAGCTGCTTACTATATTTTTATATCCCTCTTGGCTTAAACAAGGCACATAGCATAGCATAAATTATGATAACAAGTGTGTTCTGCCATAAAACATTGCAATGTCAAGGACTCTGGTCTAGGATCCGAGTCTATTCCATTTCCCCTTCACATTATCCACTTTTGTCCTCTTAACTCTTAATCAGCATTTCGTGGTCATGGAGCATGCTCAGTCTACAATGGGCTTTTATTTTGGGTCCCTCCCCCTTTTTCATCAGTTTTGTTTGCAAAGGAGTTTTCCTGTTCAGAGGTGGTGCTACATGCACAGCAGCACTCACTTCTGAACATTGGAAATGGAACAAATGGGACCTGAAACAAAATATAACATTGTGGAGTGCTCTTCTTCCTGGCTGGCTGGAACCATAGGTGCCAACACCCTGGGGGCCTGAGCACCCACAAAATTCCCCATGAAGGGGCTGGGCACCCACAAATTTTGGTGCCAGGGCCATGCACACTGCATGGCACCCATGACCTCGGACACCAGCAGTCACAGGGCCAAGCTGGCATCCCATACCTTTTCCAGGATACTCCATTACATTCCTTCTCCCCTGTGCTTCCCACCCCTCCCTCAGCATTCCATTGCCACTGGGCATGTTCTGGCCTTGCTGGGCTGTTCCTGTGTACAAATAAACCCTGCAAAATACAAATATCATTGCCAACAACAAACACATCCAAATTAATGTCAGCATCCGAAAAATGCCCTCTGAAATTATCTTCATCGATCTTTGAAAAGCACCATGGGCAGGTCTCAAAACTGCCACTCTGTATGTGAAAAGGTATGGTTGGCTCCAGGAGTCCACATAGGAAAACTTGACAAAAGTAGCTTCTCATGAGAACATAAGAACAGCCTGCTGGATCAAGCCATTGGTCCACCTGCTGTAGCATCCTGTTCTCACAGTGACCAATCAAATGTCTGGAGGAGACCCACCAACAAGACCTGAGCAAACCCCCCCCCCCACCAATTGTTTCTAGAAACTGGTACTTATAAACACACTGCCTCCGACTGGCATAGTCATAATGGTTACCAGCCATTGAAAGGGTTGTCCTCCTAGAATTTGTCTAAACCTTTTTTAAAGCTATCCAAGTTGGTGGCTATCACTGCCTCCCAGGGGAATCATAGAATAGAATCATAGAATCATAGAGTTGGAAGAGACCACAAGGGCCATCGAGTCCAACCCCCTGCCAAGTTCCTGCACGAACTACTTTATTTTATCTGTCCTTACTCTTTCAACATTGAGCTTCATTGCAAGTCCATGAGTTCCAGTGCTATGAGACAGACAGAATTCTTTGTCCTCTTTCTCTTTGCTGTGCACAATTCTCTTCAGGCTACAGATACCTGACATAGATATGAGTGGGCAGATAGTGAACACAACTTTTTTTTTGATGGCCATAACTTTTGTGGAATGTTACTTGCAAGATGGCACAAAGGGGAGAATAATGTCATCTTCACTTTTATGGATGTAGTAAGGTTGGTTATGCATATTTACCCCAAAGTAAGTCCCAGAGTACAATCAGATTGCAAACGTAGATTGCCACCTGAATTATGCTGTCTAAATTTGGTACTAATATAGCGTTAAATATAGTACTAAAATGTATTGGAGGTGGAAACTAGACAGGAGATGCTCTAGTGAAGGTCAGACAAAATCAAGTTATTTATTAAGTGACAGCCCCGATATGTAAGATTTTGGAACTTTCAGTGGGGAAATCTCTAAACTGGCCACCAGATGGCATGTGAATAATATCAAGAGAGGGAACTGGATAAATCCCCTAAAAAGAAATGTTATGATGAAGGAGACTGCTTACTTAACGCCTGCTGAATAAAAACGGTTCCAAGTACAGACAAAACTTAAATTGCACTGAAATCAGTGGGACTTAGACTCCTAAGTTTGGGCTAGGTCTCAACATATATATTGAGAAGGGATTCATCCACATAACCGGTTTGTTTGTTGTAGTGCAGGTGGCTGCTGTGACTAGGTGGACCTTTGACCTGATCTAGCAGAACCAGTGGTGTTCCTAGGAGTTGATGAGGTTGGCACCTGCCAGGGATGGGAATACAAAAATTGTGCCACTCCACTCTGGTCTGTCTCGGTGTGGCTAGAAGAATGCCTGGGCACTCTGCAAGCAACTAGTCCACTGCTCTGTGTGGCTGGGCAAGACACACCGGCTCTCTGGGCACCCGGGTGGAGGAATCCAATGTCTGGCACAGGCCTTCACAGCAGCCCTGTGGGGATCCCTCCCCAGTTGGCCAGCAGTGTCCAGTTGGGCTCAGAGAGTAGAAGGATGGAGAGAGTGGGTGAGAGTTGCAGGAGAAGCAAAAAGGAAGGGAGGGAGGATGCAGAAAGGAAAGCAGGGAGCAGAGGGAGGTACAAAGGCAGGAAGGCAGGTAGACCAATGGACCGATGGAGGGGAGGTGGATCACAGACCCGATATAGATGGTGTAGTAACGTTCCACTCGCCCACACTACCCCTCCTTCACCTGACTCTGCTCTCCGGCCAATCCAGGTTTCTGGAGTAGGTTGGCGAGGGAAGTTACTTTTCTCGAACACAGACTGAAATCACACCGGTAAGGCTGCCACCACTCCCTTTAGTTCAGGGGAACCCAGAGACACAATCCAGGGAGAAGAGTGTGTCCAATTAACCTGGCAATCCCCCCTCCTTACAAGCTGCATCCACAGGCTTGCAGGCAGAAGTTCACTCGGTAAAGCGTGACTAAGCAGAAGGCTTGGATTTAGCTATTCCCCCGGAAAAAGCACAAATACCAACAGGTTCTACTATAAAAGTTTATTTTAAAAGAATAACCAAAAACATGTGGGAAAACCACAGGCACATCTTAAAAGTCTTACAAACATGAAAACAATAACATTGTTCATTATAACTAGCTTTTGCATACTCACAAAGAGAACACGGTTAGAATAGTCAAGAGTCCTTTCAAGTTGTTGCGTAATGGAGCTGTTTGAGGATTTCCATTTCAAAAGGACGAAACGGCTGCTAACGATGGAAGATTACAGCCGGGCATCTTTGCGGTTTGCAGAGCAATGGCATAGAGCAACGAACAAAACATCCCTTGATCTTTTATCCACAATTCTGACTTTGCGTCGTAACTTTTGGCCAATCAAGAGTCTTAATTTGATCAGCTCATTCTTTTGCAGCTGGGTCAGTATTAGGTTTGAACCCTTAATCAAAGGATCTTCCTCCCACCTGTGGAAATTAACCAGATCCCCAATTCTCAGCAATTTGAAAACAAACAACCTCCGGTAAGGAGGAAGAAATTCTTACCATCAGCCCAGGTGTCAAACCTTCCATTAATCAAGGACCCCTTTCCTCCCATAAACCTCTCATGGCAAGGAGCCAGAAAGTCTGGGATTTAAAGATACACAACTCCCTTTCCCAGGGTCCTTATGGCTGACAAAGTACCCACAAGGCCACATTCTTTCACTTGACCAAGGAATGATTTTTCTAACAATGATAACTTTACCACAGATGGCCACAGAGAAAGTCACTGGTGGAGTGTGAAAGGCAATGAAAAGCAAACTCTTTGAGTTTTGGTCCATATCCTGTCTCAGCTTCACTCTTTGCCAAGGGTGCAAAGGACAGGAGGGCACCACTACATCTCCTTGGAAAGAGTGCAAGGGATTCTAGGTATGTCTCTGACCAGGACTGTTCCTTTGTGACAACACTGAGGAGGCTGTGGCTTCAATGTGATTTCTGGGCCAGAGTCCTTTGACTCTTGAGGGTAATAGCAGCATGACTTCCTCAAGCCGGGGAGGTGGTAGCCAAATGGGCCCACCATTGAAGGTTGCCCGGGGTTGCTGTTGGGGAGAATTCTGCCCTTTTGCTCAGAATCCATGGCACCATTCCATTAATGGGAGGAGGTTGACCAAGGGATCATGAGGACTCCCATGCAGCCTTACATGACTTGGTAACAAACATGGGGAACAAAGGAAGCTGCATTATATCTCTTTCAGACCAATGGTCCATTTGGCTCAGTAGCGGCTACTCTGGCTGTGGTAGACCAGTGGTAGACCACTGTCAATTTGAAGCAGTGTAGAAATAAATAATGAATCATTGGTTGGCAGTTCAAGTGTATTTGTGACTATTTTGTTGTTCAGCTGTTGCGGGGATCCTTTGGGAAAAGGAATCAATGATTGATCAGCAGCAGTAATTATGGAGAACGGGGTTGTGAGTCGGGTGGCCTTAATGTTCTTGCTGAGGTTCCCAAGAGATCACTTCTCACTCTCTGCAGTCAACACTCTACAAGCCTCTGAACTCCTCTCTCATCTCTCTCTTCTCTTTCTGCCCCTGGGAAGTGACAGAAGGGGAGGCTAATGCTGTGCTTAGAGGAGCATGCACGGAAAAAGAAATCCGCAGAGTGATTTCTAAGCCAATTTCTCATGCGCCAGGGCCAGCTGTGTGACTTAGAAATGGTTCTCTTAATTGCATAGCTGACACCAGGGCGCACCGTGGCCTTCACACCAGCATGCAACAGGGGTGTGAGAAATATAATCTATCAAGAGCAGAAATTAAAGAAAACATAGCACTGACTGTTGTTTGCCACTGTGCTGTTTGCAAACCCTGTTTCGTTTACCAGTGAGAATAGTCGGAATTAAAATCCTCCCTGCCTTAATATTGCTCCAGGGCATGTAGATTTGGGTTGTAGAACTTGTTTTCTTTTTTTTTTTTTTATAAAATTTTTATTGGTTTTACAACATTTTTGAGAAAAACAGACAAACATTAAAAATGACGAACATACACGTATAGTTTCAAACATATTTTCATAAACCTCTTTTCTAGGACTTCCCCATACCCCCCCTCTCTGCATCCCAATGTCCATAGTTCAACTAGCAACTCCCAATTATTACTTTCCGATCTCAATCATCTTAGTCCTCTCTTACGCTCTGACCTTATGTCCCTGTACCCCTTTGTTTCTGGAAACTACGACATTTTAACATTCATTAAGTTTATAGTAGTCCTTGAGATAGCTTTTAAATTTTCTCCATTCTTCTTCTACCGTCTCTTTTCGTTGGTCACGGATTCTGCCTGTCATCTCGGCCAGTGTCATATAGTCCATCACTTTCATCTGCCATTCTTCCAAAGTGGGTAGGTCTTGTGTCTTCCAATACTTTGCGATGAGTATTCTTGCTGCTGTTGTGGCATACATGAAAAAAGCTCTATCTTTCTTTGTCACCAATTGGCCGACAATGCCCAAGAGGAAGGCCTCTGGTTTTTTAGAAAAAGTACATTTAAGTACCTTTTTCATTTCATTATAGATCATTTCCCAGAAGGCCTTAATCTTCGGGCATGTCCACCAAAGGTGATAAAAGGTACCTTCAGTCTCTTTACACTTCCAACATTTATTATCGGGCAAGTGATAGATTTTTGCCAGCTTGACTGGGGTCATGTACCACCTGTATACCATTTTCATAATGTTTTCCTTTAAGGCATTACATGCCGTAAATTTTATACCGGTGTTCCATAACCATTCCCAGTCAGCTGACATAATGTTATGTCCAACATCCTGAGCCCACTTAATCATAGCCGATTTAACTGTTTCATCCTGTGTGTTCCATTTCAACAACAAGTTGTACATTCTAGATAAATTCTTAGTATTGGGTTCTAACAGTTCGGTTTCTAATTTTGATTTTTCCACCTGGAAACCGACTTTCCTGTCCTGTTTAAAAAATTCCATTATTTGGCGATATTGGAACCAATTTTCTACTTTATGCTTCAATTTCTCCTGACTTTGTAGTTTGAACTTATCTCCATCCTGTTCTAAAATTTCCCAATACTTCGGCCATCCGACCTCCATATTGAGTTTTTTCACTGCTTTGGCCTCCACTGGTGACACCCATCTAGGGGTTTTGTTTTCCAATAGATCTTTATATCTTATCCAAACATTAAACAATGCTTTTCTGACAATGTGATTTTTGAAGGCACTGTTAACTTTATCATACCAAAGATATGCATGCCAACCAAAAGCGTTATTGAAACCTTCCAGATCCAAGATGTCTGTATTCTCGAGGAGCATCCATTCTTTGAGCCAGCAAAAAGCTGCTGCCTCATAGTACAATTTTAGGTCCGGCAGGGCAAAACCCCCTCTTTCTTTAGCATCTGTCAATATTTTAAATTTAATTCGGGGCTTTTTGCCCTGCCAGACAAATTTCGAGATATCTTTCTGCCACCTCTTAAAACATTCCATCTTATCAATAATCTGCAAGGTCTGAAACAAAAATAACATTCTAGGCAATACATTCATTTTAATTACTGCAATTCGGCCTAACATTGACAGTTTCAAATTTGACCATATTTCTAAATCTTTTTTAATTTCTGACCAACATTTTTCATAATTGTCCTTATACAAATTCTGATTCTTGGATGTTAGATAAACCCCTAGATATTTGACCTTCTTGACCACAGTCAAACCTGTTTCCTCTTGAAATTTCTCCTTTTCCATATCTGTTAGATTTTTCCCTAAAACTTTGGTTTTTTGCTTGTTCAACTTAAATCCAGCTACCTGGCCAAACTGTTGTATTATTTCTAAAACCTTTTTCGTACTAGTGTTTGGCTCTTGCAAAGTCAATACTAGGTCATCTGCGAACGCTCTTAACTTGTAATGTTTAGCTCCGACCTGCACACCTTTGACCTGCTGGTCATTTCTTATCATATTCAGCAACACCTCCAGAACTGAAATAAAAAGTAATGGGGAAATCGGGCACCCCTGTCGTGTTCCTTTTTCTATCTTAAGCTCCTCAGTCACAACATTATTTACAATCAGTTTGGCTTTTTGTTCAGAGTATATTGCAGCCATACCATTCTCAAAACCCCGGCCTACCCCCATCCCATGGAGATTCTTCTTCATAAAACTCCAAGAAATATTGTCGAAGGCTTTCTCCGCGTCCACAAAGATCAATACTGCTTTAGTGTTTATATTCACCTCTAGCTTTTCCAGAATGTCTATTACATTCCTTACATTGTCTGCCAGGTGTCTTTTAGGGAGAAAGCCTGCTTGGTCCTTATGAATCATCTCCATCAAAACTCTTTTGAGTCTTTTTGCCAAAATGTCTGCAAAAATTTTGTAATCCACATTAAGCAATGATATTGGGCGGTAGTTCTTGAGTTGGGTCTTTTCAGTCTCTGACTTTGGTATGAGTGAAATATATGCCTCTTTCCACGATTCAGGTGCCCTTTTTCCTTCAAGGATCTCATTACAAACTTCTCTTAATGGTTGAGTCAACCATTCCTTCAACGATTTGTAGTATCTGGAAGTCAGTCCATCTGGTCCCGGAGATTTGCCCAGTTGCATATTCTGAATGGCAGCCTCTATCTCTTGTTCTGAGATTCTCTGGTTCAAGTCCATCTTACTTTGATGAGAGATATTTTGTAGTCCATATTTTCCAAGGAATTTGTCTATATCTTCTTCATTTTGCGGGCCTTGAGTGTAGAGTTTTTTAAAGTAACTTAAAAAACAATTTCTAATTTCATTGGGTTTAGATATATTCTTTCCATCCACCTCCAGGCTTGTAACTGTATTTAGTTTCTGCCTTTTCTTCAGTTGCCATGCCAAAAGTTTGCCACATTTATTTGCTGATTCAAAAGTCTTTTGCTTCATTTGCCTTATCTTCCATTCAATCTCTTGGTTCATCAATTCCATATATTGTATTTGATATAATTTGATCTCTCTTAAGATGTCCTGAGACTTTGGTTTTGTTCTTAATTTCCTCTCTCCTTCTTTTATCATTTCCAGAATCTTCTCTTTTTTCTCATTTTGTTTTTTCCTCTTTATTGAGTTTTGTTGAATCAAAAATCCTCTCATCACCGCTTTACTTGCGTCCCAGATCACTCTTTTCTCCACGTCGGTCCTCAAATTTATTTCAAAATAGTCTTTTAGAGTCTTTTGGGCCTTCGTGAGAATCTCCTTATCCCGAAAGAGGGTGTCATTCATTCTCCATCTAAATTGACCAGTTATTGTGAGTTTCATCTCCATCTTCACGGCGTTATGGTCGGAGCAAGTTTTTGGGCAGATTTCCACTTTCTTAATCTTTGGGGCCATTCCACTAGTAACCCAGATTTGGTCAATTCTGGTCCAGGTCATCATTGCTTGGGAGAAAAAGGTTCCCTCTCTCTCCAGAGGGTTCCTTGTTCTCCAAATATCTATCAAGTCCATATTTTCAGTCATTTCAAAGAAAGTCTTAGGGAGTCTCCCTTCTTTGGTGACTGTAAGTCTTTGTGCCTTATCCATATTAGTGGAGACCACGCCATTCATGTCTCCCATAATTATCATATTGTAATCCAAATAGTCCATCAAAGTTTCATGAAGTCTCTTAAAGAAGTCGGATTTGCCTTCATTTGGTGCATAAATTCCAACAACTAAGAATTTTTCTCCTTGTACTTGTATCTCCACAGCCAGATATCTCCCTTGTTCATCTTTGAATATCATTTTTGGAGCCCATTTCTCCTTCACATATATTACAACTCCTCTCTTCTTAACTTTGTCTGATGAAATAAATTCTTGTCCTAGCCTTTTATTTGAAAGTAGTCTCCTGTGGGCTCTGGTTATGTGAGTTTCTTGTAAGCATATCAAGTCCAATTGTTCTCTATTCAATATATGAAATACTTGTCTTCTCTTCAAAGGCCCATTGAGCCCATTACAATTCCAACTAAGGAATTGCAGAGCCATCTTGTTATTTTCCTAAGGCTCCTCCAACAGCTCCAAGTTGTTGCTCTTCTTCTGATGGTGGTGGTTTTTGTCCAAACGAGAGATTCAGGATGTCCAGTGCTCTCCTCTGTTCTGCAAGTACGTCCACAGTCCCCTTCTGTAAGTCTTCCTGGTATCTTGCCAAAAATTTGTCTTTATCTTGAATTGTCTTTATTTTCACTTTCTTTGCCTTGTAGTCAAATGACAGTCCTTGTGGAAACTCCCACCTAAAGCGAATAGTGTTCTTCTTTAGCAAGAGAACCAAGTCCTTGTAAAAGTTTCTTAAATCCAAAATGTATTTTGGGATGTCTTTGAAGATCTGTACAGCTGAATTTCCAATTTGCAGGGCCTTTTCAAAGTGTAATCCTAATATTTTGTCTCTTTCCTCCTTGGATCTGAGTGTAATCAGACAGTCTCTCGGTGTCTTTCTATCTTGCTTTTTACCCAATCTGAAGGCAGTCGTAATTTTGAATTCGTCTTCCTCAAGGTCCCAGCAATCCGCAAACTCCCGTGTCAAATATTCCACAAGGCTATCTCTTTCATTCTCCGGAATCAGTCTTAATTTTAAATTTCTCTCTTTCCTCTGTAACTCCCACAAGGCCAAGGTTGCATCATGCTCATAGACCTTCTTGGCAAGCGGCTCTAACTTCTCCTGTGTCTCTCCGGCAGTGGCTTTGGCCTCCTCGGCAATTTGGCGCGTGGTGGCGTTCTCCTCTACCAATTTATTTATAGATTCTGTATTCTGGTTTAATCTTGCTGATATTTCTGTTAATTTTTGTGTGTTCTCTGAAGTCTGTTTTGTCAAAGACTCCAGGGTTTGGTTTATCTTGAGCAGGGCCTCTGTCACAGCTTCCATAGAAACGGCTGCTCCTTTGTCTTGACCTGTTGTTCCAGCTGATCCGGCTGTTGCGCCTGAGATTGAGCCTCTTTTCTTTGCCTGTTGCAGCTGCAACTGTTGTTGTTGCTGTTGTTGCTTGATCTTTGCTCTTATGACTATCTCTTCTTGTGGGCCACTCATGTCAAGGTCAATTCCCACGGGATTTGTTCTCCCTTGGAAAATTCCACTGTCTTAAGCCGTGCCGAACTTTACTTTATCCTCTAGAGGGAGCAAATCAAAATGGCCATAGAGCAAAATTTCCAAATACCAAAACAAAGGAGACAGTCCAAAAAGTAAGAAAAAGGGAGATTAACACAGTCAAAGTCAATGTTGCTAAATACTTATAACTTCAAATTGCCACAGTTGCCCAATTTATACTGTTTCTTCTTATAATATGCAATAGTCAGGCAGTGTGGAAACTTTGTATCAAAGTATCACTTCACAGGGAAAAGTCAGTTCAGTGTACTAAAAAGGCAGACCGTTTCGTACTTTCAAACAGATGAGACAGCAGAGGTTTTTTTCCTCCAAATAAATCATGCAGTTAATGGTCAGATTCACCTCCCCTCTGCCCTGCTTGCTAGAGGGGAGATCAAAGGTTTAAATGTCCGGTTTAGCTGATCAAAGGACGGATTTAAACGGATGCAGGTTTAGAGCTCCGTTGCTTTCGCTTTCATGCAGTCGGGGGGAGGCAGACTTCCTTTGTTTAAATCTCCCCCGTTTTTAGCCCAATTTTTAAAATTGAAAGAGTCCCGGTTATTTTTCAGTTCTTACTCACGGGGAATCAGTCCGAATTTTCTTTTCAGGAAGGAATCGGCGCTCTCCGCTTATGGCGACGCGGCTTCACTTCGCAGGCTGGGTAGCGACTCTCAGCACCGCGCTCACTCCCGATGTCGATCCGTAGCCTTTAAAAAGGCTCTTTCACGGTACCGGGGGGCGCGAAGGTGCCCACCGAGTCTCCTTGTTCTCAGGCTTCAGCGCCTGGGATTTTAGGGGTCCCCCGCTTGCCGTAGCGGGTAAGACCCGAACTTGCGAAGCAGTCCTTCTCCGGAGCTCGGAGCTAGGACCGCCATTAAGCGCTGGCACCGACCGGAAGTCCCCTGTAGAACTTGTTTTCAGCACTCAGTTCCAGAACCTGGGAAATTAAAAAAGATTACCTCTAGGCATGTGCAAAGTGTATTTTATTCACCACTGAATAATGACAACCTGTCTCCATTACGTTTGGCTTTTCAGTGTGTATGTTTTAAGAAAATAGGAACCAAGGGAAACCATTGTTTAATAGTTGAGGGATGATCCAGGACTGCGAAGAACCGGGTTCAAATCCTGTCTCAGCCAAGAAACCCACTGGGTGATCTTGGACTAGTAACCTACCTAACCTACCTCACAGAATGTTGTAAGGTCAAATTGGGAGCAAGGAGAACCAATGAGTTCCTTGGATGAAAGTTGGGACATAACTAAATAACTCAGTCCAACAACAGATAGGTAGCCGTGTTGGTCTGCCATAGTCAAAATAAAAAAATTCCTTCCAGTAACACCTTAAAGACCAACTAAGATATCTGAAGAAGTGTGCATGCACACGAAAGCTCATACCAAGAACTAACTTAGTTGGTCTTTAAGGTGTCTTTAAGGTGTTACTGGAAGGAATTTTTTTATTCAGTCCAACAAATTCTCCTGCCTAATCTGCCTGTTGTTCTCCTCATCTTTCTCCAACATGCATCGCCAAAGGAGCTTTCAAAGGGTGCTCTGGCAGGCAGAGCCAATCCAGTGTTCAGGCTGACACACCAACATGGGCTCAACCTCACCATCACCTGGACCCATTTCCATCCAGGTAAGCGACAGAAGTGGCACTGGTGTTGGGAGGGTTGTTCTACCCTACTGCATGGGCTGCTACTGCATAAGGAGTTGCGTAAACAGGGTGCCACCATGAAGCTGGCCTGGCCCCGTCTTATGTCGCTCCCTTACGTTCTCACTACTTTGCCAGAGACAATATGCCTCTGAATTCTATTGCTGGGAATTCTAAGTATGAAGAGAGCACTGTTGCACCCAAATCCTGCTGGTGGGTGTTCCACAGGCATCTTGCATGGCAAGGCCTCCCTTGCTGATGAAAGAACTTCTTGTAAAGGTTAGGACATTTCCTTCCAATTTCTTAAATGTTGTTTGCCGCTAAATTCGTAACATGGCACCATCTAGGGAAATGCATAAATACTCTAGACTTTCTGACATATATACCATGAGTAATGGTGACATTTCGTAACAATGCTATCGCACGAGGAGCACAAATAGTTTCTGTGCTTCACTTTGTGTCTTTGTTGAAAGCTGTAGGACTGGATCATGTCACCTAAGATTTTCTATGCATGGTTGTCAGCCTTGCGAAGGATGTCATTTGCATGTTGAAGTGATACATCTGCTACCTGCACGAATTTGGGATATTCCCCAATGTTTGAGATGCGCCTAATTGGATTATGTTGCTGAAGGCTGGAATCAACAACATCACACGGCAAGAATTCCAAATTGGTGACAGGCAAGCAAAGTGTCCCCCAGGGCTGATCTGCTACAGGTGCCTGCCGAGTCAAAAATAGATGGGACTCATTTTAATTGGGAAAGACACATGTACATTCATTCCACTTGCCCCCTTTACTTGGCAGAAGGCACAGAAGCAATGCATGGGGGGGAAAGACCAGACCCTTGATTCCTTGTACTAAGAAAGAAAAACTTGAAGCGGGTTGCCGCTGCCTTTCTCTGGAGAATTCCACCCACCCACCAGATTGGTAAGTCAGTAGTCTGAGTGAGGAACTGTCCAAATGCTGCTTTCCCAAATGCTGTTTAGACTCCAACTCCCATCAGCCCCAGCCACCATGGCCAATGGTTCAGCATGATGAGAATCCAACAATGTCCGGAGGGTGATAGGTCCCCCATTCATGTGTCAGGGACTGGCACAATACTGACATGTGTTCATCAGGGGAAGGGTTTGGAGTCTGACTTGGCAGAGTAGGATGTATTGGTCTGTAGGGACCTGTACCAGCCAGGAGGCAAAAATCAGAGCTGGAAGAAGAGGAGGAAGAGGCGGAAGAGGCAGGTCAGGCAAGTGAAGGGTCGGGTGCTTCTCCACCTTCCCCTGCACCACTGTCTCCCTGAACCAGTAGAGGACTGAAGTGGGAAGAGCAGGAGCAGCTTCCACACAGGCATAGTCTCTGGCTACATGTGAGCAGCCTAGCAGGGGAAGGTATATAAATTGGGGGAGGGGGAGTGGTCCCCAGTTGTTGCAAGTGCTTCATTGATTGCACACCTGGAAAGAGTAGGTGCTAGATTGGTTTGTGTAGGTATCCAGAGCTGTGGAAGCAACTGGCACTGCCTTGCGCCACCCTGCTCTGCCCCAGCTCCATTCAGAGATGGCGCTGGGAGAGCAGCTCCACAACTCTGCCCCAGCAGAGTTATTGTATCTGTGTGTGAACCTGTCAGGATGCTGTCAGCAACTACCGGCTGGTTGCCCAGGAAAGTATAAAGACAAGGAGAAGTTTCTTACTGTCCTTTTCTTTATTTTAAACTTTACAGAGAGGCTATAGAACCCATCCTCTTGGATAATGGTGTTGCCCCGAGTGAATCTCTACCCACCCCTTCTCTCCCACTTCCTCATTCACCGTCATCTTCACCTCCTCTATGGGTGCGGCTAAATGCCCTCTGTCTTTGAACTCTTTGCTCTACTTTTAAGGCTTCCCAGGTTCTGGGAGATGGTGGGTCTCGAATGCTTTCTTATGGTTAGCCAGATGTTGCTCTGGCTCTTCCATTATTTCCAACTTTCCCCCTCATCTGCCTCTGAGCTGTGACCTCCTTCAACTTCCTGTTGTAAATCTATACTATTTTCTTCCTCCTCCTCCCTGGAAGGGTGTCATGGTCCGGTTTACGGGCGGTCAAAGTCCTGGCTGGGGACGTCGGGACTGGGGGCAAGATGGTGGGGTGGGAGCAGGAACGGGAGTCCAGAAGCCAGGAGTCAGGAAGCCAAGAGTCCGAGGGTCAGGAGCCAAATGCAGCAAGGCAGGAAACGTGTTGCTGTGGCGAAGAGCCAAAGGGAAATGCTGACCTTATATCCCTTCCCGGCTCTTGCCACCAGCTGCTGTGAATTACCAATCGGCCTCACCTGTGTGGCCGCGCCTTGCCTCTCCAGAACAAACTTAGGAAGGCCCCAGTCCTGCAAAGTCCTACTGGTCACAGGGCCTGGCTCCTGCACGCACTCCTGACAAAGGGTTAGGATGGGGAGGCGGTCTCCACCATTCCTCCTCCTCTACCCAGTTCCTGACAGAACCAGGGTTAAGTGAACCTTGGTGGTTATGCTCTGTTTCCACAGCTGGAGGCAGTACTGTTTCTGAATACTGGAAATTACAAGAGGAGTGTGTGTGCATGTTATGCTTGGGTCCTGCTTATGGGATTCCCACACGCATCTGGTCGGCCACCGTGAGAAAAGGATGCTGGACTACATAGGCCATTGGCCTGATCCTGCAGGCTCTGCTTATGTTCCTATGAATGGCTTTGGCTTCTGCACTGCCCTCCACTCAGCTCTTTGAAGTGACTTTTTCTCTTTCTTCTCCAGTTTGAATTTTCCTCCAATTAAAGCCTACTGCCTCATTATCGTGACTGTCTTTATTCATTACCATCCCAAAGTAGCTATAATTATCTCTGGGTCTTTTGTGTGTGTGTGTGTGTGTGTGTTTTTTCGCTCTTCCCTGGACCACAACATTACATCAGCCTCTCTCACTAACCTCTGGCTATAGTTCTTCTAACCATTTGGAAAGTTGGCTTAGCGGAACGGCCTACAGTTTCTTTCCTCCATCGAGAAATCATGCTATGAAAATTTTTTTTTCCATTCCTTTCAGTTTCTATTACTACACGGACTCTGGAAAAACTCATGCCCAGGTTGAATATTTATGTATGGATACATATGCCATTGTGTTGTGTTAGAATATAATAAGGGGAAGCTAGGAAACTTACACAGTGGTTAGATTACTTTTGGTCTCTAGTGAGCATTTCAAGGAGATTCTGTGACAATAAGCATTCCTATTCATCCTGGTTTGCTTGTGTGGTCTTTATACACATTCCCATTAATCATTCCTCTACCCCACTCTAATCAGTTCATTTCCTCATCACTTTCCTAACTGCAGAAAGGTTATTATTGTTATTATTATTATTATTATTATTTTAAAAAGCAGTTTTTCTTGTATTAGGGTAACTGATTGCTTCATAATCATAATCATAATCATGATCATAATCATAATCATAATTTATTATTTATACCCTGCCCATTTGGCTGGGCTTCCCCAGCCACTCTGGGCGGCTTCTAACAAAATATTAAAAAATAGTAATGCATCAAACATTAAAAGCTTCCCTAAACAGGGCTGTCTTCAGATGTCTTCTAAAAGTCTGATAGTTGTTGTTCTCTTTGACATCTGGTGGGAGGGCGTTCCATAGGGTGGGTGCCACGACTGAGAAGGCCCTCTGCCTGGTTCCCTGTAACTTGGCTTCTCACAATGAGGGAACCGCCAGAAGGCCCTCAGAGCTGGACCTCAGTGTCCGGGCTGAACGATGGGGGTGGAGACGCTCCTTCAGGTATACTGGACCGACTTTAACCTAAAGAAATGTTCTACAGCAACACAGTGATCTTCTTGGAGACCTTTTCCGCGTGAACAGTTTCCTCTACTTCATAAGTGGAAACTGATTGTGCTATAGGGCTGATGCCTCTTCACTGCCTACCTCAGTCACAGGTAGGGATGACAATGTGGTTTAAGAATTTTTAAGTGTGTTTAAGAGTTCAAATCCCCACTCAGCCATGAAGCTCACTGGGAGGCCTTAGGCCAGTCACAGTCTCTTAGCCTTACCCACCTCACAGGGGTATCATGATAATGAAATGGGGTGGAAGAGAACCACGTATGCCGCCTTGAGCTCCTTGAAGGAAATGTGGGCTACAAATAAGAAATGAATGAATCAAATGACCATGCGAACCTAAAATTACAGTGTGTTGATTAAACTCTCCTGCAAAAGACTGGCAGTCTGGAGGTGACCTTAGATGCACATCGGAGAGACAGTGGAAATCTGCAAAAAGAACACGCCACAGATTCTACTGTTGCAGAACTCTCGATGCTTAGAATTCCAGCACTGAAAGTCAGTTTCCTGTGTATTTTTCTGCTGTTGTAAACTTGGTAATAAACAACTGAAATGCTCAACTGGAGCTCCATAATGTTTATCTGGTGCTCTGTACCAGGGGTGCCAACTTGCCCTCAGGATTGTGGGTGCCTGCCGCCGCCACACAGATGTGTGATGTCCCATGCACATACCTGCACATAGTGTGTGTGACGCCACACACACTATGTGCAGGCGTGTGCATGGGACATCACACATCCACATTGTGATGGCTGGCAGCAGCAGCTCCTCTTCCTCCTCTTCGCAGCCAGTGAGGCACCCTTTTCTGCAGGGAGAGGCACGGACTTGGAGGCAAAGAGACCCTGCCCCAGCTTCCAAGTCCCCAACCTCTAGAAAAAGGTGCCTTGCTGGTTGGCTGTAGAGGGTGGAGCTGAACTGCTTGTCTCTCAGAAGCAGCACCACTGCCAACTGTTGGCTTTTCTCATTGACTTTGTGGGTGCCTGGGCCCCACAATTATATTATTGTGGGTGCCCAAGCACCCATGCCCCTCTAGAGCTGGCTTCTGTGCTCTGTACCCTCCCTACTCCAGAGGCAGAATGGTAATCCTTGTCACGTCATGCTTATTAGCTATCTGGGGTACCTGTGCAGCTATTGCTGAAAAAGAATATTGAATAAGATGAACCTTTGATTTGATGCAGTAGGCAATTCAGAAGGTCCTAGGTTTGCTTTCACCAGTGCATAGCTCACAGAAAAGTGTGGCTCTAACACACACACACACACACACACACACACACACACACACACACGAGAGAAATATTAGAAAGCATCAGAAACATAATGGCAAACAGGTTTCTTTCTTGCATGTTTTGAAAGTAGTAAGCTATTTCAATAGGCAAAGATCAACTTAATTAAGTAGACCATAGAAGGGAAAGTAGAAATGGGAATGCCTTTTGATTAAAAACATAAACACTGTAGACAATGCTGTTTCCATCTATAGACAGGCTGAGCAAATATAAAATGGGTTTCTTTGTTGCAGCTGTTGATGGCATTTGCATCTTATGCAAACTTCATCTTGCTGGCTTGATACTGAATGCATCACATGAAACTTGTATTGTTTAATGTGTTCTATTGAACTGTTAGCTCATCAGTATCTAGACATTCAATTGGAGACGTTAACAAAGACCCTGTTTTGTTTTTTAAGAGAGAGAACAAGGCAGAAAAGAAATGGGAATTAGTTAAAGACCTACATAACCCTTGATAATTAGTCTTGCAAAATAGGGAGTGCACTTCCCGCATGATTAAGCAAAGCATATCCCAACTGCATTTGGATGACATTGCTAAATGTAACCTTTAAACTGAAATAGGATTGTAACTTATATCTGATCCATATGAGATGAAAAAATAATCTAATTCTGAGGGCATAATGGTTCAGTTACTTGCCCGTAAACATTTCTTTTTAAAGTCCGGCTACATCAGATGTACACAACTTGTGACCCACCAAACTAATCACAGTTCACTGTCCATGTATTACAGCTCTCTCAAGATGCTATAAATGTCCTGCTACTGAAACAACTGGGAGGGGTGTTCTGCTGCGTCTCTGCATCCATCAATCGGCTTTCATCAATCATTACAATGAAGTGCTTTCAGAATTCATTGAAAAATGGAAGAAATAGACACCTTATGGTTGCTTGTGCTGGAGTTCAGGGTGGAAACATTCTGGCCCTCTAGATGTTCCTGGATTCCAGTTCCCATGAGCCCCAGCCAGTGTGGCCAACAGCCAGGGATGATGGGACTTGTAGTTCAACAATATCTGGAGGGCCAGTCCTGTTGTAGTTTAACAGCACAGCCTTCTTACTTTTTGCCATCCTGAAGAAAATACTATGAGTGACAGCAGCATAGAATGCTCTGAATACAGTGCACAGCATTTTCATCATCCCAAGAGATGTTCCATTCATTCCCCTCTTTGTGACTAGCATTATTAAGGATAAGACGATGGGGATTTGATGCATTTATGTTTGGCTCAAGGAGAGCACAATCCATTTACGGGAGAAGTGGCTTTCTGCTCAGGAAGGATTACTCCTCAAGGGAGCACTCCCCCCCCAGTTGAGAACAACTCAAATGTACCTTGTTTTCAGAGTGTGCTTTCATGAAAGTGAGACCTTTGTACTGTATCAACAACCATCACCAGTCTGGGTAAGTGTGGTGTCTTCAAGGAACATAGGGGTAATAACAGTTTGAATTAATGGAAACATGCACAACTTGTGTCCCGTGAAACCTGTCATAAAGCACCAGCCATGGACGATGGCCAACTAGAGGCTCATTTACCTTGCTTCTACTCTCTGCAGAAGACATTGGGGCTCTCAGTCTGTGGGTCAGGCCACAGCATATACCAAGTGTGATGTGTTGCTTCAGGTACCACCAAGTTGGTAGTGATGGCCATCAACCTGGATGACTTTAAAAGAAGATTAGAAAAATTCATGGGGAATAAGGCAGATGGTGGCTATGGTTATGTTCTCCCTCCACTGCTGATACCACAAGAGGGGAGAGCAGTGTTATAGGGAGGTCTTGTGGAAACACTTTGGCAGGGCTGGTCAGAGGGATGGGGGAATGAGATGTGACTCTGGAAACCAGTCACGAGGAGCAGTTCAGTGGTTTGGGAGCTGCTGATCTGGACACTGGGGAGGGGATGAGCAGGTAGTCAGGAGAAAGCTCCACTGCAGGAATAGCAAATATCCCAAGCACAGTGGGAGAGGTGTCTGAATCAGTCACTGTCTCACCTCTTACTGGTGAAGCAGTCATCCCTCTGAGGAGGTACCTGAGTCTAGGCCAGACAAGGAGCCATCACCATCAAGGATGCAACACCAGTTGCAGTGGCATGAGCAGACCCAGCCTACTTGGAGGAGGGGCCATTTGTTTACCCAGTTCTGTGGCTCAGATGGGACCTGCAGAAATGATTGTGTCTACCCCACTCTTCAAAAGGGGAGTTCCAGAGTGTGTATCAAGTGTTGGAGAGACATCTTGGCTTATGTCTAGACATGTACCCTAGAGCTCTGTATTAGTTTATTAAGTGTTGTCATGGTCCGGTCTATGGGCGATTGAAGACCTGACTGAGGACACTGGGACAAGGTGGCAGCGTGGGAGCAGGAATGAGAGTCCAGAAGTCAGAGGGTCAGGAAGCAAGGAGTCACAAAGTCAAGGGTTCGAGGATCAAGAAGCAGGGAGCCATGAAGCCGAGGTCCAAGGATTAGGAAGCAAGAAGCCCAAGGCAGGAAGCGTGTTGCTGTAGCAAAGAGCTGAAGGGAAATGCTAATCTTATATCCCTTTCTGGCTCTTGCCACCAGTGAATTACTAAGTGGTCTCACCTGTACGGCTGCGCCTTGCCTCTTCAGAACAAACTGAGGAAGGCCCCAATCCTGCGAAGCCCTACTGGTCACAGGGCCTGGCTCCTGCATGCACTCCTGACAAGTGTGAACTTTGTAAACTGATTTATGTTTAGGCTGCATAGTGAATTTTTGAATAAAACCTTTGGTATTAGCCGAGCTGAGAGTCCATGTACTGCATGCCCAAGTGGGAGCCAGGATACTGTTCTGGCTCTTTTGCTTATAAACAATACAGGGTTATGACAAATGTATTTTGTACGTTTGGCATGGAGTGGGGAATAAATGCAGTACTGGAAATGTAACTATGGTTAAGGTCACAAAACACTACTAGTAATGCTGTTGGACATCCCATCAAATAATTAATACAGAAATACAGAACAAGCCAAATGGATTTCTTCTTGATGGGGTACTACTGAATCACACAGCTCCAAGGCATGTTAACAGCAATAATGTAAGTGGGTTTAAAAGGGGACTTGACAAGTTCATGGGGGATAATAATGGATTCATTTGTGTAGATAAATATTCAACTATTACAAAAACACCGCAAGTCTCCAGTACCCATTCCAGACAATGAAAATTACTTTATTAAAGGCTGTCCCATAAGATTTCCACTACTCAGACAAGTTGTAATCATGAAATAGAATGTGTTCATTTATTTAACAAAAGTCATATACTTGAAAAGTGACATGGTAGAAGTTTATACAATTATGCATGCTGTCAGGACCAGCCCAATACATTTTGGCACCTGTGGCAAACCACAAAATAGCACCCTCTCCCTGCTAGGGAAGAAGGGTTACATGAAGATCTATATCAGGAACAAAGGATGAGTAAATATTTACATGGCAATCTGCCACCCCTGTGGATTCTGCCGCCTGAGGGGGTCACCACACTTTATCTCATGACATGAAGAAAGTGGATAGAGAAAAGTTTGTTTCTGTCTCTCATAACACCAGAACTTGTGGACATCCAATGTTGAAAGATTTGGAAGAGATAAAAGAAAGAACTTCATTCAGGAACTTGTTCCCACACAGAGGCAGTGATGGGCACAGACCTGGATGGTTTTAAAAGAGAGTTGAAGAAATTCATGTAGAATAAGGATACCATTGGCCACTAGCTAGGATGACTATGTTTTGGCTCCATGGTTGGAAGCTGTATCCTTCTGAATACCAGCTACTGGAAGCTGCAAGAGGGGAGAGTGCTCTTGTGGGAATTTGGCGTTTTGGCTTGTTCCAGCATGAACCAGTTTTACAGACCAAGCCGGTGAATTGCATGAGAATCACCTGCCTAGCAAATGAACCATACTGAAAATTCAGGGTATAAGCTATAGCAAAAGCAGGTCTCTATGGCAACCATCTTTTTGGTATTTTGCCATTGGCCTGTTGCCGTCTCCCCCCCCCCCCCGCTGATCAAATAATGTACAAAATGTTGATCAGAGGCTTTGATCTCCTATCTCATATACAGCAGAACTTGCACAGCTTCACATTCTTGCTACACTCCCACTAACGGTGCAAGAAAGTTTAATTATCATCCTTGCACTTCCCCACTTTAGTTGATGACAATAATTTATCAGTCGTTGCCGAGTTTGATGCTCTGGCAGCTCAGCCAAATCAGAGGGTACTGTAAGAACCACGCTAAGTATCACTGCCAAGCAAAGAGACGAACTCATATGGATTCTGCCATCTGTGATAAATAGATACATGCTAGAGAATATGGTGGTGGTGGGGAGACACATCTCTCTGTGGGGGATATGTTAAATTTTCAGGTTTTCTACCCCTAATACTTTAGAGTAAAATGGAAGAGCTGGTGAAGGTGGTGGTGGAAGAGAACTGGTGAAGCACAGGATTCCATAATATGTCAGATAACGTGGGAATTGGAATGAGAAGTTTGAACAAGATAAAAGGAAATACTAAACAGAAGGGGAAACAGTGTTACAGAAGCAGAGAGAGAGACAGGAGCCAATTCCAAGGACATCCTTTATATAGACTCCCACTCTTAAATCTGTTGCATTCCACCAGTATGCCGGGTTTCATTCTGCTATCCATAGTTAACAGGGAATCCTGTCATTCTAGATGGATGCGATGGTTATGATAGCGAAGCGACTGGCAGGAACTAGTGGGGGAAGGGACAAGGCATGCAAAATGGCTGCTACTCAAGGGAGTGGGAGAGGAATAGAGGTCTAGGAAAGGAGTAATAAAGATAAATGTAGAGTCTGCTTGGATCAGGCCAAATGCATTTCTAGTCCAGTATGCTAACAATGGCTAAACTGATGCCTATAGAAAGATCAGAAGCGGGATACGAGAGCCTTTCTCACTGTTGTGCAACAGGCATTCATAAGCATGGAAGTAGTCTGTGACCAGTAGCCTTTAATTTGCCTTATTGTCTATGGATTTGCCCTGTCCACTTTTAAATCTATCCAAGATGGTGGCCACCAGTAGATTTTGTGGTAGCAAATTCCATAAGTTCGTAGAATTCCAAATATTGCCTTTGGTCCAACTTGAATTCACCGTTCAGCTTTGCTGATCTAGTATTAGATTCAGGTAGGTAGCCGTGTTGGTCTGATGCAGTTGAAATACAGTAGTACCTCGGGTTAAGTACTTAATTCGTTCCGGAGGTCTGTTCTTAACCGGAAACTGTTCTTAACCTGAAGCACCACTTTAGCTAATGGGACCTCCTGCTGCCACCGCGCCACCACTGCACGATTTCTGTTCTCATCCTGAAGCAAAGTTCTTCACCCGAGGTACTATTTCTGGGTTAGCAGAGTCTGTAACCTGAAACGTATGTATCCTGAAGCGTATGTAACCCGAAGTACCACTGTATATATAAAAAATGTCCCGTAGCACCTTAGAGACCAACTAAGTTTGTTTGTGGTATAAGCTTTTGTTTGCATGCACACTTCTTCAGATACTAGTATTGTGATCTAGTATCGTGAGAGCTGGAGAAAACTCTCTATCCACCTGCTTTACACCATGCACAATTTTATAGTCTGTTTCTTCCCTCTTACTCTTTATTATAATATTTTCATTTGGGTCTATTAGATTTAAGAGTTTATATGCAGGCACAAACACACATACACACACAGAGAGAAAAACAACTGGGTCTGGCTCAAGACATTTTGCACACACAGAAACTTCAGCACTGGTGAGCAGACAGCAACCTTCATTATACCTAATGCAGTAGGCTAGCTATGTGCGTCACAACTGTGTGTTGTCCTCCAGCATTTTGCCACTACACTGTGCCCATCGGCAACCACTGCCTGAGGCAGCTGGCTCATTTTGCCTTATGATAGGGCTGGAAAACTGGTCTGCTGGGAGATCAAAAGAGTCATTAGAACTGTACAGTTTGCAAGTCCACAGTGAAGATAGCTTGTAGAAAAATAATATCAAGCAGTTCCCAGAATGACATAGGAGTTTCAGGAACCCAGGATTAAGCCAAGGAAACCCACTATTTAAAGTTTAATGACCCAGAGGAGCCTAGCTAATGCTTCATATCCCAGATCAAAATGTAGAGACATCTCAGTAGAAGAGTTAGGAAGCCATATTTCTCTTTCCCAAGGCAACCCTGTCCACCTCTGTGATCCCGGTGTTCCTGCCACATGGCACAAAACGACAAACGTTGTGGACAGAAGGAGGAAAATAGGAACAGATGCTCTCACTTCTCTTCCAGCTTCAGAGAGAGAGAAAAAGATTCAATCTCCCTCTACCATTTTTATAATTGAAGGGTATTTCACTGTGGATAATCAGCACTTATGCTGACATTTGGCAAAATGATGCTTCCAGAAGTATTATTTTTCTACTTGTAAGATTGAAACGAAACAAAAATAAAACTGGTGGTGCAGAGTTCGAATCCACAGACACCCAGATGGAGATGAGAAGTAGGGGTAATGTATGCAAATTCCTTCTGATGTTACCACAGCATGTGAGTGGCATCCGTAAGCACAGTGTGTAGTCTGCCACATTTCACAAACAAAACAGGGAAACATTTGTAAAGGTCCTATATTATATCAGGGATCACTCCCTAGGGATGAACAAATCTGTCAACTTGAATTTCTCATTTCTCCCATCACCCATCAGCATTTTAGTGCAAATTTCTCCCAATAAGCATGCATAGAAAAGCTCCAGGTAACCATTCAATGCAGTGCTTTGTTGAGTCCCAGAGCTGATTGTACTGCAAACTAATTGGCCATTTCACTCAGAAATTAGGACACAATCCCAATGGGCCGAGGTTCAGCTTTCCATAATATTTGCTTCCTAGGTATTTATCTTGTTAAGCAAACCTCAGATAATTTAAGAATCAAAGCACAGGATAACGAGTTTCACTTTCTCCTACTGAAGTTTTGACAGTTACTATCAACCAAACTGGCTACATTAATTAATTAAAATGAGACAGCTGTCACTGTCCTGTCAAAGAAACCACCAGTGCTTTGGGTTTATGTTGCAAATGGAATGCTCGGATTCATTTCTTCCTGTATGCAAAACTGGCACACAACCAACTCACACTGTTTTTTAGTCCTAGTTTTTTCAAGAATGTTTCCATACTGTGTTGAGGATTTGGCCTTCATTGTCTACTCCCCTGGCTCTCCGCTACTTTATCCTGTTCTAGACATGGGTGCAGGTATTTCTGGACCTCTGCCTTTAAAGAAAATTGCCCTACCAGAAGCATGGAATGTTTTCCATGTTTCACAAAATGTGCTTTCGTGGGTTGAGGAGAGGGCAGCATCTATTCCTATCTGGTTTCAGCCCCTTTAACAATGGATATAGAGGTTTTGTGCAAAACTGAGATCCTAGGCAAGACCTATTATTATTATTATTATTATTATTATTATTATTATTATTATTATTATTATTATTATTATTATTATTTTCCAGTATATTGTATGATCCAGCCCTGTTTAGGGAAGGTTTTAATGTTTGATATTTTATTGTGTTCTGAATATTCTATTGGGAGCCACCCAGAGTGGCTGGGGAAACCCAACCAGTTGGGCGGGGTATAAATAAATTATTATTATTAGTAGTAGTAGTAAGATATTGAAGAAACTGGGTTGTTAAAATTTGGATGTACAGTACTGTCAGCATGTAGCAACTGGTGGCAATAGACACACTTATATTGTTTGGGCTGTCAGGGAAAATTGCCTAAGCTATGCTCACTTGAAGAGCAAATGGAAGCAGGGATGTGCTGACAGAGACTACTAACCCAAACATCAGCATGCATGTGAAATCCACAAAGTGCTAATGAGCTTCCACACCAGAGGTGACTGTGGTTTAGCATGGATGTGGAAAGGTAAGGAGAGCACTCTGATCATTCTCTCTTATATAATATTGCTTTCTTATGCCAATTAGAGCAGATAGCAAGTCCAATTTGGCCCACCATGCCATTTTCTGCAAACCATGTCCACCCACCAGCTGATGTACCTCCCTCCCTCATGATAAGGTTAGCAATCTCTGCTTCTTTTGTCAGGAAGTCCACGGTGAGCCAAAGCCATTTTGCTGCTTGAGGCAAAGAACAAGATGGTGCCCTACTCTGTTTCATGTATAGGAGCTGATTTTTACTAAGACTTGAATCTGACTTCAGTGCTGGTGACAGGATATGTTCTCCACAGCAGCTGAGCTTGGGGGGTTGGTTAGGTTAGAGACAGCTCTGTCTCTAGCAATTTGTCATTGCAACCAGCATCCCCTGCCTCAGTGGCGTAGCGTGGGTTGTCAGCACCCGGGGCAAGGCAAGTAATTTGCGCCCCCTAACCCATGGATTTGCGCCCCCTAACCCGTGGATTTGTGCCCCCTAACCCTAACCCCCAGATGTTGTGCCCGGTGCGGCCGGCCCCCCCTGCATCCCCCCACGCTACGCCACTGCCCTGCCTTACTCTGCCTAATGGTAGGCCTTTGTAAAACATGCCCTGCTTTTGCTTCCTGTTATTTCCTCTTCCCCCTCCCTCTCCAACAATTAATATTTGCAGCCTTCATACGGGATAAATATAACAGGCCTAAAAACAAAGAAGAACTAAGTAAGGTATCAGTTACCTGTTTTCACTGAAGAGCAGACAGAATAATTTGGGGCCACGTTATGTAAACCTCTTTGAGAGCAGGCTGAGAAATAAATGCAGCCACAAGTTACATCAGTGTCAAATTGGTTCTAAGCTAGACAGTTAGAGACAGAACCTTGGCACCAACAATTTGGATAATGGATCACGTAAGGGGAGACATCAAACTTTAAAGCAGTGTGCTGTTCAGCTAGTAATTGATTTCTGATAGCATTTGCACTCTGTTGCTTGCTTTGGGACAGAAGTTGGCATCACAGTCAAGCCACTCAAAAAGTACATTTCAAAGTGATGCATAATACGAATAATTGCCATTAGAACATTACAGCAGATAGAAATCTTACAGCCTCTCATAAATTATGTGCAATTCCATCCCATTCGTGTGGTTTTTTTTTCTTTTAAAAGAAAAAGAGAGAGATCCTAATATCTAATAAAATCCAGGACAAATTGCCATCTTTAAAGATTTTCTTAAAAGCATACTGCTTTAATATTTCTAGTATTGATTATTTAAATCATTTATAGGCTGTCTTTAAGAATAAAAAAGCCCTCTCTCAAGAAGGCTTCCACGACAAAAATAAAAAATACATTGGGATTAAACCAAAGCTAGCTAGTTAGCAGCTTCTGCATGTTGGAGCAGATAGCTTATTGGTTGGTGTGTCCGGTTGCTGACATCAAACACAATTGTTTCAAGGCATTGCCTTTGTTGCTGATATGCTATTGAAAGAAACATTGGAAGAAGTTCAAGTATAGACACATATATAGCCTAGGACAGTGGTTGAAGATCAGCATTCCCATCTTTATTGCAAGCTTTCATCCATACCATATGATGCCAATGGACCTCTTACAAGCAATGAATAAACACCGAAAGGCCTCACATCCAAAGTCGCTTTGCCATGTATTTGAGTATACACCAGCATTCATTCTGCTCAATGCAGGAGCACACAAAGAGGTCTTATAATGAATTATTGCATATATTAATAGCTCATAGCTTGAAGCAGTAAGATGAATAAAAACGGATACTTCTTGGAATAAAATTTGTCCAGACCCAAAATATGGTTTAAAAGCTTTACTAACAGAACTTGTTCCAAACAGATACAAAAACAAGATTTAGAAACTCAAAGCCAAAGTGAGAGCATTTGGGTCAAAATTAAGGGAGAGAAGAATAACAGAGACCTCATTGTGGGAGTTTACTATAGATCCCCAAGCCAAACGGAGGACATAGATGATGCCTTCCTGGAACAGATGGCCAAGCATGCAAAAGGAAGGGAGATAGTAGTAATGGGGGACTTCAATTACCCGGATATTTGTTGGATGTCAAACTCAGCCAAGAGCATAAGGTCAAACAGATTCCTCACTGGCCTTGCAGACAACTTCATTGTCCAGAAAGTGGGAGAAGCAACAAGAGGAACAGCCATTTTAGATCTGGTCCTAACCAATGTTGATGAGCTGGTAGTGGGGTAGAAGTGGAAGGATCATTAGGCACAAGTGATCATGCTCTTCTGAAGTTTACCATACAGCGGAAAGGAGCAGCCAAGCATACTAGGACTCAATTTCTTGACTTTAAGAAAGCCGACTTCATAAAACTTAGGGAAGTGCTGGGTGAGATCCCATGGACAGTAATACTAAAAGGAAAGGGAGTTCATGATGGCTGGGAGTTTGTTAAGAGGGAGATAGTAAAAGCACAATGTCAGGCAATACCAATGAGACGGAAACATGGAAGGTGCCTAAAGAAGCCAGGGTGGCTATCTAAAGAACTTTTAACTGAGTTAAGATTAAAAAAGGATGTGTACAAAAAATGGAAAAGGGGGGAAACCATCAAAGAGGAATTCAAACAAATAGCCAGCACGTGTAGACACAAAGTCAGAAAAGCTAAAGCACAGAATGAACTCAGGCTTGCTAGAGAGGTTAAAAGCAACAAAAAAGGCTTTTATGGGTATGTTCGTAGCAAAAGGAAGAACAAAGAAACAGTGGGGTCACTCAGAGGAGAAGATGGTGAGATGCAAACAGGGGACACAGAAAGGGCTGAACTCCTCAATGCCTTCTTTGCCTCAGTCTTCTCCGATAAAGAAAACAATGCCCGACCTGAAGAATTTGGAGCAAATGATTCAGCAAAGGAAACACAGCCCAGAATAACTAAGGAGATAGTACAAGAATACTTGGCTAGTTTAGATGTATTCAAGTCTCCAGGGCCAGATGAACTGCATCCAAGAGTATTAAAAGAACTGGCAGATGTGATCTCAGAACCACTGGCAGTCATCTTTGAGAATTCCTGGAGAACAGGCGAAGTCCCGGCAGACTGGAGGAGGGCAAATGTTGTCCCTATTTTCAAAAAGGGGAAAAGAGAGGACCCAAATAATTACCGCCCAGTCAGTCTGACATCAATACCAGGGAAGATTCTGGAGCACATCATTAAGAAAACAGTCTGTGAGCACCTAGAAAGGAATGCTGTGAACACCAATAGTCAGCATGGATTTCTGAAAAATAAGTCATGTCAGGAGACTTCCGGTCGGTGCCAGCGCTTAATGGCGGTCCTACCTCCGAGCTCCGGAGAAGGACTGCTTCGCAAGTTCGGGTCTTACCCGCTACGGCGAGCGGGGGACCCCTAAAATCCCAGGCGCTGAAGCCTGAGAACAAGGAGACTCGGTGGGCACCTTCGCGCCCCCCCGGTACCGTGAAAGAGCCTTTTTAAAGGCTACGGATCGACATCGGGAGAGAGCGCGGTGCTGAGAGTCGCTACCCAGCCTGCGAAGTGAAGCCGCGTCGCCATAAGCGGAGAGCGCCGATTCCTTCCTGAAAAGAAAATTTGGACTGAATTCCCGTGAGTAAGAGCTGGACAATAATCGGGACCCTTTAAAATTTTAGAAATTGGGCTAAAAACGGGGAGATTTAAGCAAAGGAAGTCTGCCTCCCCCCGACTGCATGAAAGTGAAAGCAACGGAACTCTAAACTTGCATCCGTTTAAACCTGCTCTTTGATCATATAAACCGGACATTTAGACCTTTGATCTCCCCTCTAGCAAGCAGGGCAGAGGGGAGGTGAATCTGACCAACAACTGCATGATCCATTTGGAGGGAAAAAAAACCTCTGCTATCTCACCTATTTGAAAGCATGAAACGGTCTGCCTAGTTAGTACACTGAACTGACTTTTTCCTGTGAAGTGATACTTTGATACAAAGTTTCCACAGTGCCTGATCACTGTATATCATAAGAAGAAACAGTATAAATTGGGCAACTGTGGCAATTTGGAGTTATAAGTTTTTAGCAACATTGACTTTGACTGTGTTAATTTCCTTTTTTTTTACATCTTGGACTGTCTCCTTTGTTTTTGTATTTGGAAATCCTGTTTTATGGCCATTTTGATTTGCTCCCTCTAGAGGATAAAGTAAAACTTGACGGCCTAAGACAGTGGAATTTTCCAAGGGAGAATAATCCCGTGGGAATTGACCTTGACATGAGTGGCCCACAAGAAGAGATAGTTACAAGAGCCAAGATCAAGCAACAACAACAACAACAACAGCTGCAGCTGCAACAGGCAAAGAAAAGAGGCTCAATTTCAGGCGCAACAGCCGGATCAGCAGGAACAACAGGACAAGACAAAGGAGCAGCCGTCTCTATGGAAGCTGTGACAGAGGCCTTGCTCAAGATAAACCAAACTCTGGAGTCTTTGACAAAACAGACTTCAGAGAACACACAAAAATTAACAGAAATATCAGCAAGATTAAACCAGAATACAGAATCTATAAATAAACTGGTGGAGGAAAACGCCACCACGCGCCAAATTGCCGAAGAGGCAAAAGCCACTGCCGGAGAGACACAGGAGAAATTAGAGCCACTTGCCAAGAAGGTCTATGAGCATGATGCAACTTTGGCCTTGTGGGAGTTACAGAGGAAAGAGAGAAATTTAAAATTAAGACTGATTCCGGAGAATGAAAGAGACAACCTTGTGGAATATTTGACACGGGAGTTTGTGGATTGCTGGGACCTTGAGGAAGACGAATTTAAAATTACGACTGCCTTTAGACTGGGTAAAAAGCAAGATAGAAAGACACCGAGAGACTGCTTGATTACATTCAGATCCAAGGAGGAAAGAGATAAAATATTAGGACTACATTTTGAAAAGGCCTTGCAAATTGGAAATTCAGCTGTACAGATCTTTAAAGACATCCCAAAATACATTTTGGATTTAAGAAACTTCTACAAGGACTTGGTTCTTTTGCTAAAGAAAAATTCTATCCGTTTCAGGTGGGAGTTCCCACAAGGACTGTCATTCGACTATAAGGCAAAGAAAGTGAAAATAAAGACAATTCAAGATAAAGACAAATTTTTGGCAAGATACCAGGAGGACCTACAGAAGGGGACTGTGGACGTACTTGCAGAACAGAGGAGAGCACTGGATATCCTGAATCTCTCGTTTGGACAAAAACCACCACCATCAGAAGAAGAGCAACAACTTGGAGCTGTTGGAGGAGTCTTAAGAAAATAACAAGATGGCTTTGCAATTCCTTAGTTGGAATTGTAATGGACTGAATGGGCCTTTGAAGAGAAGACAAGTATTTCATATTTTGAATAGAGAACAACTGGACTTGATATGTCTACAAGAAACTCACATAACTAGAGCCCACAGGAGATTACTCACAAATAAAAGGCTAGGACAAGAATTTATCTCATCAGACAAAGTTAAGAAGAGAGGAGTGGTAATATATGTGAAGGAGAAGTGGGCTCCAAAAATGATATTCAAAGATGAACAAGGGAGATATCTGGCTGTGGAGATACAAGTACAAGGAGAAAAACTTCTAGTTGTTGGAATTTATGCACCAAATGAAGGCAAATCTGACTTCTTTAAGAGACTTCATGAAACTTTGACGGACTATCTGGATTACAATATGATAATCATGGGAGACATGAATGGCGTGGTCTCCACTAATATGGACAAGGCACAAAGACTAACAGTCACTAAAGAAGGGAGACTCCCTAAGACTTTTTTCGAAATGACAGAAAATATGGACTTGATAGACATTTGGAGAACAAGGAACCCTCTGGAGAGAGAGGGAACCTTTTTCTCCCAAGCAATGATGACCTGGACCAGAATTGACCAAATCTGGGTTACTAGTGGACTGGCTCCAAAAATTAAGAAAGTGGAAATCTGCCCAAAAACCTGCTCCGACCATAACGCCGTGAAGATGGAGATGAAACTCACAATAACTGGTCAATTTAGATGGAGAATGAATGACACCCTCTTTCGAGATAAGGAGATTCTCACGAAGGCCCAAAAGACCCTAAAAGACTATTTTGAAATAAATTTGAGGACCGACGTGGAGAAAAGAGTGATCTGGGACGCAAGTAAAGCGGTTATGAGAGGATTTTTGATTCAACAAAATTCAATAAAGAGGAAAAAACAAACTGAGAAAAAAGAGAAGATTTTGGAAATGATAAAGGAAGGAGAGAGGAAATTAAGAACAAAACCAAAGTCTCAGGACATTTTAAGAGAGATCAAGTTATATCAAACACAATATATGGAATTGATGAACCAAGAGATTGAATGGAAGATAAAGCAAATGAAACAAAAGACTTTTGAATCAGCAAATAAATGTGGTAAACTTTTGGCATGGCAACTGAAGAAAAGGCAGAAACTAAATACAGTTACAAGCCTAGAGGTGGATGGAAAGAACATATCTAAACCCAATGAAATTAGAAATTGCTTTTTAAGTTATTTTAAAAAACTTTATACTCAAGGCCCGCAAAATGAAGAAGATATAGATAAATTCCTTGGAAGATATGGACTACGAAACATCTCTCATCAAAGTAAGATGGATTTGAACCAGAGAATCTCAGATCAAGAGATAGAGGCTGCCATTCAGAATATGCAATTGGGCAAATCTCCGGGACCAGATGGACTGACTTCCAGATATTACAAATCGCTGAAGGAATGGCTGACTCAACCATTAAGAGAAGTTTGTAATGAGATTCTTGAGGGAAAAAGGGCACCTGAATCGTGGAAAGAGGCATATATTTCACTCATACCAAAGTCAGAGACTGAAAAGACCCAACTTAAGAACTACCGCCCAATATCACTGCTTAATGTGGATTACAAAATTTTTGCAGACATTTTGGCAAAAAGATTTAAAAGAGTCTTGATGGAGAAGATTCATAGAGACCAAGCAGGCTTTCTCCCTAATAGACACCTAGCAGATAATGTAAGGAATGTAATAGACATTCTGGAAAAGCTAGAGGTGAATATAAACACTAAAGCAGTATTGATCTTTGTGGATGCGGAGAAAGCCTTTGATAATATTTCTTGGAGTTTTATGAGGAAGAATCTTCATGGGATGGGGGTAGGCCAGGGTTTTGAGAATGGTATGGCTGCAATATATTCTGAACAAAAAGCTAAACTGATTGTAAATAATGTTGTGACTGAGGAACTTAAGATAGAAAAAGGAACACGACAGGGGTGCCCAATTTCCCCATTACTTTTTATTTCAGTTCTGGAGGTGTTGTTGAACATGATAAGAAATGACCAGCAGGTCAAAGGTGTGCAGGTCGGAGCTAAACAGTATAAGTTAAGAGCGTATGCAGATGACCTAGTATTGACTTTGCAAGAGCCAAACACTAGTACGAAAAAGGTCCTAGAAATAATACAACAATTTGGCCAGGTAGCTGGATTTAAGTTGAATAAGCAAAAAACTAAAGTTTTAGGGAAAAATCTAACAGATATGGAAAAGGAGAAATTTCAAGAGGAAACAGGTTTGACTGTGGTCAAGAAGGTGAAATACCTAGGGGTTTATTTAACATCTAAGAATGTGAATTTGTATAAGGACAACTATGAAAAATGTTGGTCAGAAATTAAAAAAGATCTAGAAATATGGTCAAATTTGAAACTGTCAATGTTAGGCCGAATTGCAGTAATTAAAATGAATGTATTGCCTAGAATGTTATTTTTGTTTCAGACCTTGCAGATTCTTGACAAGATGGAATGTTTTAAGAGGTGGCACAAAGACATCTCGAAATTTGTCTGGCAGGGCAAAAAGCCCCGAATTAAATTTAAAATATTGACTGACGCTAAAGAAAGAGGGGGTTTTGCCCTGCCGGACCTAAAATTGTATTATGAGGCAGCAGCTTTTTGCTGGCTGAAAGAATGGATGCTCCTCGAGAACACGGACATCTTGGATCTGGAAGGTTTCAATAATGCTTTCGGTTGGCATGCATATCTTTGGTATGATAAAGTTAACAGCGCCTTTAAAAATCACATTGTTAGAAAAGCATTATTTAATGTTTGGATAAGATATAAAGATCTATTGGAAAATAAAACCCCTAGATGGGTGTCACCAGTGGAGGCTAAAGCAGTGAAGAAACTCAATATGGAGGTCGGATGGCCGAGGTATTGGGAAATCTTAGAACAGGATGGAGATAAATTCAAACTACAAAGTCAGGAGAAATTGAAGCATAAAGTAGAAAATTGGTTTCAATATCGCCAAATAATGGAATTTTTTAAACAGGATAGGAAAATCGGTTTCCAGGTGGAAAAATCAAAACTAGAGACTGAACTGTTAGAACCCAATACTAAGAATTTATCTAGAATGTACAACTTGTTGTTGAAATGGAACACACAGGATGAAACAGTTAAATCGGCTATGATTAAGTGGGCTCAGGATGTTGGACATAACATTATGTCAGCTGACTGGGAATGGTTATGGAACACCGGTATTAAATTTACGGCATGTAATGCCTTAAAGGAAAACATTATGAAGATGGTTTACAGGTGGTACATGACCCCAGTCAAACTGGCAAAAATCTATCATTTGCCCGACAATAAATGTTGGAAGTGTAAAGAGACTGAAGGTACTTTCTATCACCTTTGGTGGACATGCCCGAAGATAAAGGCCTTTTGGGAAATGATCTATAATGAAATGAAAAAGGTACTTAAATGTACCTTTTCTAAAAAACCAGAGGCCTTCCTCTTGGGCATTGTCGGCCAATTGGTGACAAAGAAAGATAGAACTTTCTTCATGTATGCCACAACAGCAGCAAGAATACTTATCGCAAAGTATTGGAAGACACAAGATTTACCCACTTTGGAAGAATGGCAGATGAAAGTGATGGACTATATGACACTGGCCGAGATGACAGGCAGAATCCGTGATCAACGAAAAGAGACGGTGGAAGAAGAATGGAGAAAATTTAAAAGTTATCTTAAGGACTACTATAAACTTAATGAATGCTAAAATGTTGTGGTTTCCAGAAGCAAAAGGGTACAGGGATACAAGGTTAGACTATAAAAGAGACTAAGATGACAGAGATTAGAAAGTAACAACTGGGAGTTGCTTGTTGAATTATGGACATTGGGATGCAGAGAGGGGGGGTATGGGGAAGTTCAAGAAAAGAGGTTTATGAAAATATGTTTGAAACTATACATGTATGTCTGTCACTTTTTGTGTTTGTTTGTTTTTTCTAAAAATGTTGTAAAACCAATAAAAATTTTATAAAAAGAAAAAAAGAAAAATAAGTCATGTCAGACTAACCTGATCTCGTTTTTTGACAGAATTACAAGCCTGGTAGATGAAGGGAACTCAGTGGATATAGCCTACCTTGATTTCAGTAAGGCATTTGACAACGTGCCCCATGATATTCTTGTAAAGAAGCTGGTAAAATGCGGTCTTGACTATGCTACCACTCAGTGGATTTGTAACTGGCTGACTGACCGAACCCAAAGGGTGCTCATCAATGGTTCCTCTTCATCCTGGAGAAGAGTGACTAGTGGGGTGCCACAGGGTTCTGTCTTGGGCCCGGTCTTGTTCAACATCTTTATCAACGACTTGGATGATGGACTCAAGGGCATCCTGATCAAATTTGCAGATGACACCAAACTGGGAGGGGTGGCTAACACCCCAGAGGACAGGATCACACTTCAAAACGACCTTGACAGATTAGGGAACTGGGCAAAAACAAACAAGATGAATTTTAACAGGGAGAAATGTAAAGTATTGCACTTGGGCAAAAAAAAGGAGAGGCACAAATACAAGATGGGTGACACCTGGCTTGAGAGCAGTACATGTGAAAAGGATCTAGGAGTCTTGGTTGACCACAAACTTGACATGAGCCAACAGTGTGACGCGGCAGCTAAAAAAGCCAATGCAATTCTGGGCCTCATCAATAGGAGTATAGCATCTAGATCAAGGGAAGTAATAGTGCCACTGTATTCTGCTCTGGTCAGACCTCACCTGGAGTACTGTGTCCAGTTCTGGGCACCACAATTCAAGAAGGACACTGACAAACTGGAACGTGTCCAGAGGAGGGCAACCAAAATGGTCAAAGGCCTGGAAACGATGCCTTATGAGGAACGGCTAAAGGAGCTGGGCATGTTTAGCCTGGAGAAGAGGAGGTTGAGGGGTGATATGATAGCCATGTTCAAATATATAAAAGGATGTCACATAGAGGAGGGAGAAAGGTTGTTTTCTGCTGCTCCAGAGAAGCGGACACGGAGCAATGGAGCCAAACTACAAGAAAGAAGATTCCACTTAAACATTAGGAAGAACTTCCTGACAGTAAGAGCTGTTTGACAGTGGAATTTGCTGCCAAGGAGTGTGGTGGAGTCTCCTACTTTGGAGGTCTTTAAGCAGAGGCTTGACAACCATATGTCAGGAGTGCTCTGATGGTGTTTCCTGCTTGGCAGGGGGTTGGACTCGATGGCCTTTTGTGGTCTCTTCCAACTCTATGATTCTATGATTCTAAGTGATGATACATCCAAATAGTTGCATAATATCATATGCTTGTCTAAGCATAGGTTCAGCCTTTTAAAAATATAACGTAACTATGATCAGGGCTGAAATTAAAGCGCTCTCTCTCCCATAGCCTGTATTTCAGCCTAAGGCTGTGTTCTCCTGGAGAGAAACTGTTATCACATCCTTTGTCCTTGGTGGCTTACAGGGAAAGATAACTCTCTTCAGGATGACGATTTGTAACTGTATACCTCTCACATGATCTAAAGTAAAACACCACGTGAGAGAGCTAGCCAGTTAATTATCAACCTTATTCTGTCCTGAGACTTCTCTCTCAATCTGGATAGTATTCCACAAAACTCCACAAAGCTCTCATAGATTTACTGAAGAGAATCAAGGCACATGATTCCAAGACACATGATTTGGAATCACATTCCCAAAGGATGTCCTCTTTGGAGTTCATGGAGTTATGTAAGAAAAAATGAGTTCACCCTTCTTTCTAGGTATGCAAGCAGTAGACTGAAACAAAGGAGGAAGGGAGGTTTCATCCCTGTCTGGGCAGAGCCAATGGAAGGGAGGTATTTTCCCTCACTAGGAGGCAGAGCCAATAGAAACTAGAATATTGCTGTGCATACATTTCTCAACCTGCCTTGAGGTCTAAAAAAGGGGGGAAAGGCACTATATTTTGCTAAAGGGCAGAGTTGTTATTCCTTCTACCTAATACTAATACACAGATTAATAACTGACCCTTGTGGGGGCAGAACAAACCTATTTAGGTACCCAGAGAGCTCTTCTTAGCGTCAATGGAATTTTCGACGCCTCTTTAGCAATACACATTCAGAACTATTTTCCATTTCAATGTATAGTTAATTATACTTAACACGAACCAGATCATGGGTCCATCTAGCTCAGCTATACATACCAACTAGAAGCAACTCTGGAAGGTTTCAGACAAAAGGCTCCCTTAGCCTTACCTGGACATACTTGGGACTGAACCTGGGACACAAAGCAAGGTTTTACCAATGTGCTGAAGCCCTTTCCCAAAGGTTTGGCTGTTGGCCTATAAGGCTCCAGATGCATTGGGATCTGGTTATCCGAGACAATGGCTTTCCCCATGTCAGATGTTCCCAAGCTATTGCGAAATTCATCAAGAGGGAACCTGCTGGTTGCGTTTTTGAGACCACATACCGTATTTTTTGCTCCATAAGACGTACCTGACCATAAGACGCACCTATTTTTTAGAGGGGGAATGCAAGGAAAAAAAATATTCTTTAAAGAGAGCACTGAGCAGAGCCTGTATGCATCTGCTCAGCACTCCCTTTCACGAGCTGCGTGGAGCATGTGTGCGGCGCTTGCAGGCTTTTCCCCAAGGAGGGAGGAGGGCAGCCCGTCACTGATGGGCTGCCCTTCTCCCTCCTCAGGGAAAAGCCCCCAAGAGCCATACACATGCTCTGTGCAGCTCTTTAAAGGGAGCGCGGCTCTTGGGGGCTTTTCCGGGAGGTAGGGGAACGGACTGAGTGAGGGGCTAAGCTCGAAGCTAGAACAGCAAGAGGGAGCACTACGCAGTGATCCCTCTCACTGTTCTGGCTTCTGGGATAGCAGCGCAGCCTGCATTCGCTCCATAAGACGCAGACACATTTCCCCTTACTTTTTAGGAGGGAAATGGTGCATCTTATAGAGCAAAAAATACGGTATTTTTGCCAAGCCATTGTGCTGAACTAAAAGGGTGGGGGGATTCCAATTGGCTTTTCCGAGCATAGGAGGCAAGTTATGCAGTTAGGGACTGTACCAGGCCAGACAATTCTTCCCACGAAGCTCTCCAGCATAATGAAGTTCTCAAACATCCTTTACCCTGAAGAAGGGCTGCAGCTCAATCATAGAACAACCAGGTCATGAGTTCAATCCCCAGCATCTGCAGGTAGGGCTAGGAGAGACCATTTCATGAACCCCTGGAGAGCCACTGCCAGCCAGTGCTGACGTAGAAAGAGTGTGCCTCTGTATAAGGCAACTTCTTGCACCTACTCAAAAGTAAGTCCCATTGAGTCTGGTGAGCCTTCAGAAATATCCAGTTCTCCTAGTCTGGGAGAGCTTAACTGCTGTGTTTGTCAATACAAAATAATAATAAAAATATCCAGCAACCAAATCCATCTTTATCATGCCTGTTCACTGGCTCATGAAAAAGCTTGTCTGCCAGATCATCAGAATTCAACGGCCGCCTCTGCAAGGGTTCACTGAAATTAATTCAAAATTCAGAACAATTTCCTCCGCAGTGCATGCTGCAATTAACCATATCCACATTTTTTTAAAAAAAGATTTAAATTCAATTAAAATGCAAACTCTGTTACAAATGAAATGAGTATTTGGGATACCAATCATGAAAGCACCTTGTTGCTTTCAGTGAATCTAAGTTTTTGAAATGTTGTTAGCTGGGGATAAATAAATAAAAAACGCCTGACATAAAATTAATCTTCATTATTATTTTCCCTTGACATGTAGTCAGATTTAAATCTGCAAATTCAGGAAGGGTGTCAAGCTTAAGATTGACAGAGCGTGTCTGTATCTACTCCTCTGCAAAAGTGCAAGAGAGAACAGTGTCTGGAAGTGTGCATGTGTGAAACTGGAACATCAGTATTTGAGTCAACAAACTTCGAATCATTTTAGGGCTGAAGCAGTCGTCTCACTGCAGGAGTAAAAGTTAAGGCTGAACTGCATTTTGGTGCACTAGTCATTGACATGAAGAAATTTGCATTTTTGAGAGGAACAAACTTTTGTCAAATAGTGATGCAAATGACATAAATATTGAATCTGTTTGGCCATTTTTCATCCAAGTCCTGGATGGAAAGTCCTGCTTACACAGACCAGTGAAGCATTATAGGGCAGGCCATGTGTTTTGCATGAAGGCTCAATCCCTAGGCTCAATTCCTAGCATCTGAAATTCAGGAGAGCTAGATGGGCCAATGGTCTGACTTGGTATAAGGCAGATTTCCTACATTCCTTCCTAGGGATGGTAAGCAGTAGGTAGATCATCTACTGGTAGCTCTCCGAGGCATTAGCAGTAGATTATCAAGAGTTTTTCTTGCCTCCAAATACTTTAACAAAAGCAACAACAGAGTGGTCCTAGTCTATATTGAGACCCCACATCTATTATATCCATTAGATTGAAAATTCCCATGAGTTCCAGTGGAACCTTTCCCCAATACAAATAGGTATAAGACCCCTGGTGTGGATCAAGACCTCTGCTTTGCAGAAATGGACAAATTAACGGAGAAAATTCAGAACCAATGCAATCAGAGATTCACCGAGGACTGGAATAAATTTACAGAGTCTACCAAAAATGTATGTGAGGAGCAAATAACGCTTGTTGGCTTTCAAGAAGCTCTGTGAAAACGATTGATAGAAATGTTGCTTAAAAGATATGATAAGATTAAGATTGTTAAAGCGCAATATAAATTTAAGAAATGTGAGTAATTGTGATTATATGGAAAATTGTCAGATAGGCTGAGGGAAGTCTAAAAGATGTATATGTTAGAAGTGGATGTTAAATATGGATGGAATGTATATTGGAAACCGAATAAAAATTAATTATATATAAAAAAAGACCTCTGCTTTGTTTCAACAAAAGTAGGTGGCGGAACTCACCATAAGAGGCAGTGTTTAAGAGCGGTTAAGAGCGGTAGACTCATAATCTGGTGAACCGGGTTCATGTCTCCGCTCCTCCACATGCAGCTGCTGGGTGACCTTGGGCTAGTCACACTTCTCTGAAGCCTCTCAGCCCCACTCACCTCACAGAGTGTTTGTTGTGGGGGAGGAAGGGAAAGGAGAATGTTAGCCGCTTTGAGGCTCCTTCGGGTAGTGATAAAGCGGGATATCAAATCCAAACTCCTCCTCCTCCTCCATAAAGTTATTAGAGTAAGTCACAGAGCAACTTGGAGCAGCCCTGAACAGAGGCCGGTTTGACAACAACTGCATTCGCTGCACCCAGAGATGCTAAAAACTATGGCAAGCTAGCTGGTTTGGGGGTTGCTCCTGGTTCTGGTGCAGGTGAAATAAATGCACCCCATCTCCCTCATTCTCTTTGATTCAGGTGGGTGACTAGGGTGACAGCTCAGAAGGGCCCTTGTGCGAATGCACGTGTGTGCAAGAGTAGATGACTGGCAGGAAAGCTTAAAGCCCACCATTGCTATATGGGAGATGGGTTGGAGAAAAGGAAATGTGAATTGGCCACACCCCATAGCTTGACCAATCATCGCTAGGAATGTTTCTATTGACCATAAAAATATCAAAAGTTAATTTTCCCGGAGAGCTACTTTTCCAACTTCACATTTTACATTGCCAGCCCAGTTCTAAACACATTACTTGGAAGCCCAATTGAATTCTCTGCAATTCACTTCCACATAATGCATTTAGAATTAGACAGCCTATTCATTTGTGGGAAAGCAGCGAAGACAAGCAGGGACAATAATCTCAGAGCCTCTGTCTATAATCTTTGAGAATTCTTGGAGAACAAATGAGGTCCCTGCAGCTTGGAGGTGGGCAAATGTTGTCCTCATCTTCAAAAAAGGGCGGGGCAGAGAGAGGACCCAGGTAATTACTGTCTGGTTATCTTGACGTTGATACCAGAAAAGGTCCTAGAACAGATAATTAAACAGTCTGTCTATGTGCACTCAGAAAAGGATGGTCTGATTACTGAGACCAAACATGGGTTTCTCAAAAACAAGTCATGTCAGACAAATCTCATTTCCTTTTTTGATAGATTTACAAGCTTGGTGGATCAGGGGAATGCTGCGGACATCTTGATTTCAATGAGGCTTTTGACAAAGTCCCCCATGAAACTTTAGCAAGGAACCAGCAACCAGGTAGCGCTGACCCAGGGTTCCAGCATAGGTCAACCAAGGCTGAACATTTGGATAAGTGGAAAGCCAGGAACAGGCTATCTCCACCACCCAAATATTCCCCTGGACTCAGGCACGGGCACAACTCCCTCTCAGGGGTTGACCAAACCATCAAGTCTCTGGATTCCTTTAATGGAATACCCTTCACATAGGGTTGGTGAGAGCGTTCTCCCATCCCCATCACCTGAACCAGAGCCTGTCTGCAACCTTAGAAGTTGTGACGATTTGCTATGCGGCAGACGAAACCCAAATGGCAACAGCCAATCAGCCAAGTGGGGAAAATTCCTGCCGTGCCCCTGTCCCAATGACAGACAACACACGACGGCATAGCAAGGTCAAATGCAAATCCCTAAAAGTAGGGAGAGGTGGGTGGGTGTTCCGAATGCATGCACCAAAATAGGAAGCTCTGGGACACGTGAATGGGCATAAATAGGTCCCTCGAACCATTTGGACTGCATCTCATTGGCCAGATTGTACCCAGCTTCAAGGGACCTACCAATTGGGTGTTGTGGCTGACCAATAGCACCCACCCACAACACAGGGTGTCGGTTGTCCAGGTCTCACCACAATACTTTAAGGGAGGACCCGATTTGGAAGGACTTTGGCTCAGCTTCCTGAGCTCTGGCTTAGCCCTGTCTGAGCTGGGAAGAGCAATTTATTCCTGTGTATTGTCGGTTGGGGACTAAATGCTGACTGAGCCCAGCTGAACTGGGAACCAGCCAGCTGAGCTAGAGATTTGTTGCATGCTAATCTGCTCACCTCAGTGGCCATGGGATTTCCCCCTGAATTGTCAAATGGGTCTAAACAGCAGAAGGTTGCCGGGACCCATGTAGTTCACAGCTTTATATAGCAGATCTTGAAGACAGTACAGGAGCTGATAGTCAGTCAGTGAAGGTATAGAAATAGAAAATAGAAATACTTTATTGTCACTGAACCACTTGTTTACAGTGAGATTAAATGAGCCCCCCCCAATCTCTCAGTCGTTGTTACGCTGTGTGCTGTCGTACGACCACCAACCCCGAAGGTCAGCTGCAATGTTACTTTGATTCCTCTGCATGGGTTTCTCTGTTCTAGCACCCCAGCTGTGGAAATGGAGTGGGGCTTACCAGCATGTGGGAACAAGTATTTTGGATATATAATAATAGTTGTGACTAAAAAAAAAATCTATTATGTTGGGGTGCAGCTGAAAATCTGGATACTGTACAGAATTGTCATATATAGCTAATGTCAATAATTAGATTGCCCTCTGCAAGAGAGAGCAGGAAATGAGCTGAAATTCTGTCAGAAGAATGCTGTGCAGACTCAACGTCTGAGCATTACACAAATTTACAAGTAATGGCATATTAAGTTGCCTAAAGCTCTTAATGCAGTGGACTTTGTAGAAAAAAAGAGGAAGAATTACAGGAACTCTGTAACTTCCTGCAGTTTTGTGTCCCTATTAATAATCTGGGGAGATAAATTAAACAATTACATTTGCTTCTCGTGCTCTTGGTAAGGTAGATATTTGAAAATTAATGCAATAGGGATGAGAGTGAAATTTGGTTTGGTTCACAGTTTAATGAACCTTCCTTATTTGCTTCAGTATGTGAACCAAAACATAGCTATCCATTGAAATTCTCTGAATTTTACCATCCTGTTCTTCAGCTCCTGGGCTGGTGCAGCAAAGGTGACAATAGAACTGTGTTCCTAAATTCAGTTAGGTCATGCCCCTTCTTCTTCGATGAAGGAGGAAGTGAATCCTTCTCTTCCTGTTCTCTCTCTCTCTCTCTCTCTCTCTCTCTCTCTCTCTCTCTCCGCACCAGGTAACCAATGAAGGATGATATGCATATGCTTGCTCCCAAGCTTAGACCATGTGTTTGGAACTACCTTCTGTATTTTCTGCCCAAGAGTATTTTGCCTGTGTTCTCCTTGCAGCTGCATGGAACAACACAAGCATCAAGTCTTTGAATCTGTAAGTAAATAATTTTAAATTTACTTAGCATTGTGTTGTCTGTTTTTTGCAAAAGGGATAGAAAGAGGGGAGGGATGTAAATGGGACAGGAAATACTCACAACTTATATTCCTAACAGTGTACAGCTGCTTGAAGGGACACAGGTGATGCTGTGGTCTAAACCACTGAGCCTCTTGGGCTTGCCAATTAGAAGGTTGGCAGTTTGAATCCCTGCAATGGGGTTAGCTCCCATTGTTCTGTCCCAGCTTCTGCCAACCTAGCAGTTCGAAAGCACACCAGTGCAAGTAGATAAACAGTTACCGGTCTGGCAGGAAGGTAAACGGTGTTTCCATGTGCTCTAGTTTCTGACACAGTGTCCCATCGCACCAGAAACAGTTTAGTCCCGCTGGCCACATGACCAGGAAAACTGTCTGTGGACAAACGGCATCCTCAGCCTGAAAAGTGAGATGAGCACCACACCCCATAGTCACCTTTGACTGGACTTAGCCATCCAGGGGCTCTTTACCTTTTTTACTGCTGCTTGACCTGACTTTTAATAGAGTTCCATTTGGTTTGGTGCATTGGGGTCCACCTCAATGGCATGGCTTTCCCACTGATGAGAGAGCTCCCCTTGTCCCAGCCTAATGCAAAAAAAGTTTGGATTGCTCTGCCAATTGGGTAGAGACCTACCCAAACATAGCAGACTACCCACTGCAAAGTTTCCCTCTGGGTGCAGACCAGCTAGCACATCTCCACTGCCTGAACCTTTGAATGCCTGCATAGAGCTTCTGCCAACTAATAGTTCTCTTCCATTCTAGGGACAAATGTTAAGGTAAGTCTCTGTGAGACAACACTGCTTTTAATCTTTGTACAAAAAGAAATAAACATCCAAAATCTCGAAGAAGCACTCTGCCTTTCTTTGACAGAAGGGCTTTCAAAACCCATTTCAAATTTTGTAAGGGCTCCTATTCATTTTCTTTGTGTGTTTGCATGACTGATCCTTATCTGTCACTTGTTTATTAATAATAATAATAATAATAAATTTTATTTATATCCCGCCCTCCCCAGCCAAAGCCGGGCTCAGGGCGGCTAACAACAATCAAATAATCAGTCAAATAATCACACAATCTAAAAATATTTCATTATAAAAATTAATTAAATCAAATTGATGGCAACCAATTAAGCAGAATTATGTGCAGGTTGCCAGAGGAGGGAGTCAGGCTGCGCACTGACCAAAGGCCTGGCGGAACAACTCTGTCTTGCAGGCCCTGCGGAAAGATGTCAGGTCCCGCAGGGCCCTAGTCTCTTTTGACAGAGCATTCCACCAGTTTGGAGCTGCAGCCGAGAAGGCCCTGGCTCTAGTTGAGGCCAGCCTAACCTCTCTGAGGCCTGGGACCTTGAGGATGTTATTATTTGCAGACCGTAGGTTTCTCTGAGGGGCATACCAGGAGAGGCGGTCCCGTAGGTACGAGGGTCCTAGGCCGTATAGGGCTTTAAAGGTTAAAACCAGCACCTTAAACCTGACCCTGTACTCCACCGGGAGCCAGTGCAGCTGGTATAATACCGGATGAATGTGCTCTCGCAGCGAAGACCCCATAAGGAGTCTCGCCGCGGCATTCTGCACCCGCTGGAGTTTCTGGGTCAGTCTCAAGGGCAGCCCCACGTAGAGCGAGTTACAATAATCCAGTCTGGAGGTGACCGTCGCATGGATCACAGTGGCTAGGTCAGGACGAGAGAGATAAGGGGCCAACTGCTTAGCTTGGCGGAGATGAAAAAATGCCGCCTTTGTTATAGCTGTAATCTGCGACTCCATAGAGAGGGAGGTATCGAAGATTACACCCAAACTCTTAACGGCCGGTGCTGGCACTAATTGCACCCCCGCAAGAGATGGGAGTTGCCCCCTCGATCCCATATCGTCCCGCCCCAGCCAGAGGACCTCTGTCTTCGAAGGATTTAACTTCAACCGGCTCCCACGTAACCATCCAGCCACAGCTTCCAGACATCTGGTCAGTGTGTCTGGGGCCGAGTCAGGATGGCCATCCATCAACAGATAGAGTTGGGTGTCATCAGCATACTGATGGCAACCCAGCCCAAAACTCCGGACAAGCTGGGCGAGGGGGCGCATAAAGATGTTAAAAAGCATCAGGGAGAGAATTGCACCCTGAGGCACTCCACACACCAAGGAGTGGCGTGATGACAATTCCCCCCCAAGCGCCACCCTCTGTCCCCGACCAGAGAGAAACGAGCGCAGCCATTGAAGGACTGTGCCCTGGATCCCCACGTCGGCAAGGCGGTGGTCCAGGAGTTCGTGATCGACCATGTCAAAGGCTGCTGACAGATCTAGAAGAATCAGCAGCCCTGACCCGCCTCGATCCAGCTGCCTGCGGAGATCATCTGTTAGGGCGACCAGAGCCGTCTCGGTCCCATGACCAGCGCGGAAGCCGGACTGGAATGGGTCCAGAGCAGATGTTTCATCCAGAAACCTACCAAGCTGTTCAGCAACCGCTCTCTCAATCACCTTACCCAGGAATGGAAGATTCGAGACCGGGCGGTAATTGGATAGATCTGAGGGATCTAATGATGTTTTCTTTAAGAGCGGACGCACCACCGCCTCCTTCAGTTCCCCTGGGAATATCCCGGTGCCAAGGGACAAATTGATGATATCCCCCAGGGGGGCCCGCACCTCGTCTGGACACGCTCTAATCAGCCATGACGGGCACGGGTCAAGAGGACAGGTGGTGGGCTTTCCAGCTTGGAGGAATCTGTCCACATCGGCTGGAGATATCCGGTCAAAGTGGTCCAATACTGGACCCGAGGACAGTCGAGGGGCCTCCAGTTCCTTTATTGTATCCAAATTGGCAGGGAGGTCATGGCGGAGCAACAGGACCTTCTCCGCAAAAAAGCTCGCAAATGCCTCACAGCTGTGTGTCAGATTGTTATTTAAATTTGGCTGTCCTTCAAGGGACGTTAAAGACCGGATTATACTAAATAATTGCGCCGGGCGAGAGCTAGCGGATGCAATGGAGGCCGAGAAGTAAGACTTCTTAGCAGCCTTCACTGCCATCTCATAGGTTTTCATAAAAACCCTATAAGATGTTCTTGAGGCTCCGTCACGGGCACCCCGCCATACTCGCTCTAGCCGTCTGAGGTCCCGCTTCATTTTCCGAAGCTCCTCGGTAAACCAGGGAGCCCGGTTTCTGCGGGGTCGCAGAGGGCGCTTAGGTGCGATCTCATCGATGGCTGCCAGGAGCTGGGTATTCCAGCCCTCAACAAGCTCAGTCAATGAGTCACCAGGGGGAGCAAGGTCCCGCAAGGCTTGACGGAATCTATCCGGGTCCATCAGCCTCCGCGGGCGAGCCCAAATCGGCTCGCCACCTAAGCAGGGTGGGGGTGGAAAGTCAATCCTGGCTTTCAGAGCGTAGTGATCAGACCATGGCACCTTCATCGAAGGAGACATGATCACATCTATACCGGCGCCAAAGATCAAATCCAGCGTGTGGCCTGCTTGATGTGTGGGGCCCGAAACAAACTGGGAGAGCCCTAGTGTCGCCATGGAAGACACCAGGTCCAGAGCCTGTGAGGAGGGAGTGGCATCAGCGTGGAAGTTGAAGTCTCCCAATACCAATAGGTTAGGGAACTCCAAGGCCCAGCCGGCCACCGCCTCCAGCAGGCCTGACAGGGTGGCTGCTGGTGCGCTAGGTGGCCGGTACACCAGCCAGACAGCCAAGCTCTCCTCGGAGCCCCACACTAGGCCAACACATTCAATGCCGGGGATCGATGGCGATGGTAGAGCCCTGAAAGAACAATCTTCCCGGATTAATACTGCCACCCCTCCCCCCCGGCCCACAGTCCGTGACTGGTGGAGGACGGAGAAACCCGGGGGCGCCATCTCTCGTAAGGTAACAGTTACCCCTTCGCGCACCCAGGTCTCCGTCACACAAGCCAGGGCAACTCCCTGCGAGATAAAGAAATCTCGCAGGGTAGCGGTTTTGCTGCCTATAGACCTGGCATTGCACAACACCAGTGAAGGAGGTGAGTAATCCTTGCTCACCCTACCCTCGTCTCTCGGGATGGGGCGCAGATTGGAAGGGGTACGAGCATATCCATATCTCGATCCCCTTCGCCTATAACATCTGCCCCCACCGCCATACCTCCCTCGCCCCTCCACGGTCGCAATCCCAAGCCTCATACTAACCTCCATTTACAAATAGAAAACAAAACAACCAACACAATTATGCCCAAACAAAACCAATCCCCGCCCCACTCAGTGTCCACCCCCAAAACAAAACAAAATGGAACAAACAAAAATACATAAATAAAAACCACCATTCACGGTGGTACAACAAAGTAAACAATAAAAGCACCTTTAAAACACCTTAAAATATATAAAAACATCTTTAACATTTGCAGCAGATAATGAAATAATATAATATTATAAAAAACAACAACCCCCATTTAAGGTGCTGCAAATTAAAAGCAATTAAAACATTTAAAACTATTTTGTCCATTGCTGCCGGTAGCTGCTCTGTCCTCTAAACTGTGATGGTAGTGCAGGCCCCGCCCCCCTAGGCCGGATGGAGTTGGCAGAAAGGGAGCGGTCCTCCCAACATTCACGCAAGCAGCAGCACCAGCAGTCGTGTCCCGGAGGCCTCTCCCAGACCTCTTATGCTGTGGCGATGAGTGCAGGCCCCGCCCCCTAGGCCGGATGGAGTTGGCAGGAGAGGGAGCGGTCCTCCCAACACTCACGCAAGCAGCAGCACCAGCAGTCGTGTCCCGGAGGCCTCTCTCTGGCCTCTTATGCTGTGGCGATGAGTGCAGGCCCCGCCCCCTAGGCCGGATGGAGTTGGCAGAAAAGGGAGCGGTCCTCCCAACACTCACGCGAGCAGCAGCACCAGCAGTCGTGTCCCGGAGGCCTCTCTCTGGCCTCTTATGCTGTGGCAATGAGTGCAGGCCCCGCCCCCCTAGGCCGGATGGAGTTGGCAGAAAAGGGAGCGGTCCTCCCAACACTCACGCGAGCAGCAGCACCAGCAGTCGTGTCCCGGAGGCCTCTCCCAGGCCTCTTATGCTGTGGCGATGAGTGCAGGCCCCGCCCCCTAGGCCAGATGGAGTTGGCAGAAAAGGGAGCGGTCCTCCCAACACTCACGCGAGCAGCAGCACCAGCAGAGAGATACTCACCCTGACTTGACACCTATTATAAACACATATCATCGTGATTGCACAGATAATGCCAGTTAAAGAAAAGTGTGACACAAGATTAGTCTTGAAAATTCCCCATGGACTGTAAATGGCTGCTGGAACCCCCCCCCCCCAGGAGAGAGAGAGAGAGAGAGAGAGAGAGAGAGAGAGAGAGAGAGAGAGAGAGAGAGGCTGTCTCTTTGAGCACTGAAATTGAAAAAAAATGTGCTGCCAATTAGTTAGCTTAATAGGAGCTGTTTAAGACGTGCCACTGTGATAAGAAAATCAGGTTAATCACATTTAAAAACAACCTTTTCGAAAAACTATTACAGTTTGCGGTTGATGTGATTGGGATGTTTTCCTGCAGATTATTTCCATCAAGCATATTGCCTTGTCAGGAGAATCACAAACTAAAAAAAGAAGAATTAGTGCAAAACTAAGGAAAAGGAAGAAATTTGAATCAGTTCATATTTAAAGGCAAACTTATCATTTACACTTTCTGAAACAACATGTAAATAGAAACAGTCATCTTTCAAAAAATTGCACTTCCCTGAATTTTACTCGGCTGGTGATCTGCCTTGCAATGTGTACAGAAATGCACATATTAAAGTATTTGGGAAAGGTTTTTAATATGGCAGAGTCACTGATTGCGAAATGCAGTTCCCAAATCACAAAGGACATTTTTTTTTATTTTTGCAACAGCTGCAATTCCCAAATTGTCTTCAGGAGTGCCTCACATGCACCACATCACAGTTGTCGGGCTGGCAACTGTGAAGCCCACCCTGCAGTAAGAGGTGACCTGCCATTTCCTGGATGCCTCTGACTTCCTTTTCCCCCTCCTTGCTTTTGGTGCTTCCTCACCTGTACTCTTTGAGTGAGAAGCCATTTCCAAAGCAAGTAGTGATGACGGGTTGGTGCATTCAAATTAAGAACCACCTGCACTCCTGTGCACCTGTTCTAGATGTGAGGAGGGACAAAAACAGGGAAGTGTTTTGATTCTGGACCACTGAGATATTAATCAGCCAAGACATTAAACATATTCTGTCAAGGGCGCTTCCCAGCCAAAGGAATGCACACGGAAGATAATTAACTTTGTGTTGTGAAAGATAACATTTACAGTCGCTTCTAGAGTTCTGCATACCTCTGCATACCCCTTTAGCATCTAGGCAGCTATTCTCAGGTTCACCTCTAAGCAGCAGTTGTAGCAACAGGGGACCACTCCTTCTCCCTCAGTTTATGTACAGTACCTTCCCCTGATGGGCCATGCACATGCAGTTGGAGACTGTGTTTGTGTGGAAACTTTCTCTGCTCATTGTTTTTTCAATCCCCTCCTGGTTCTGGGAGACAGTGGTGCAGGAGAGACCTACCCGTGCTCCAGCCTCCAGCTTCCCCAGCTTCCCCAGCCTCCATCTCTTGCCTCCTGGCCGGTGCAGTTCCCCACAAATCGCTGACCTGCCTCTCCCGAGTCAGAATGCAGCCTCTCTCCCCCCAGTGCACACTCATCAGCATCCTGCCAGCCCCTGACATATTCATGCCAGCTCAACTGCTTGAATCAACCATTTCTAGTCTCACTAGATGCAGGTGGCACTGTGGTCTAAACCACTGACCCTCTTGGGCTTGCTGGTCAAAAGTTCAGCAGTTCAAATCTCCACAACGGGGTAAGCTCCTGTTGCTCTGTCTCAGTTCCTGCCAACCTAGTAGTTTGAAAGGACACCAGTGCAAGTAGATAAATAGGTACCACTGTGGCGGGAAGGTAAACGGCGTTTCCCTGTACTCTGGTGTCTGTCACGGTGTTCTGTTGCACCAGAAGCTGTTTAGTCATGCTGGCCACATGACCTGGAAAGCTGTTTGTGGACAAACGCTAGCTCCCTTGGCCTGAAAGTGAGATGAGCGCCGCAACGCCATAGTCAGCTTTGACTGGACTTAACCGTCCAGGGGTCTTTTAACTTACCTTTTTTAGTCTCACTAACGCAGAGAACAGAACAAGTGGAAATCTAGCAATACCAACCAACCAGCTAGGTAGACACTGGAGAGTCAGTACCGTTGTGTTGAAAAGGTATAAGAAGTTGAGTTATTTGTGTGCCATTTATCATAGTTTGCTCTGGAAATTCCCTAAGCATTGCCCTAGAAGCATATTGCAGTCAGGTGGTAGTGACCCCTGGATCATATTTTCCCCACAAATGGCTTCACATGTGCATTTACCCCACAGTTGAGTGAATGTGCAAAGGAGGGTTGATTGACATTTGATAAAACCATTTGATATTTCATTCTGCACCGTTTGTGTGGGCATAGGATCCTGTTTTAGCCGCAATGGGGGCAAACCGCTGATTTGTGCTAAAAGCTGCTAATGAAGCGAATTTTGTAAAAGAGCCAAGGTGTGTCAGACATGAATGCAGAGCAATCTCACACTGACAGAAATAATCACATCAGATGTTTGAACAAGCATGTCAAATGATATAAAGTCAAGTGAAGTATAATAGCTTCGGCTGCAAGAATTGCAGCAATTAACATGTTGATCCAGCATACATTGACTAATGCTATTATAACGCCTACAAAGTTGTAAATGTAGCTGATATAAAACTAGTGAACATCTTGTAACCCCTTGAAAGTAGTTAATAAGTAGAAAGATGGAGGGGCACATGCTCTGTGACCTCAGTTTAAGAATAAAGTTAATCCCATCATGTGTAAATCTTACATGTGGGTACATAGCACAGTGGTTGAAAAGATCAAAGAAGTTGAATAAAATTGTGTTCAGAAAACAAAATCAACCAGCTCCCCTTTTCTGATAGGATTGAATTATAAAGGTGTGTAAAATGCCCATTTTCCCCAATCTTAAATTTATTTGGAAAATCAGACATATATGAGAGAAAATGTCAATAGAGTTTCCCATATTGCAGTGTGGTGATAAAGTTGAGTTCCGGAACTGAACAGATTAAATGCTACCAATTTAACACACTATAAAAGATGTCCTGTCCATCTCAAATCTTCCCATATAAGCGAAGCCTTAGTTATGATTACACATCTGGAACAAGACTGAAAATGACATCAACAGATTGAAAAGAAAAAAGGAATATTGTTTATCAAAACATCAAAATTATTTATGCTAAAATCTGCCTATAATAATATTTTGAGTGCAGCCGTGTTGGCAAAAGCTCATCTTGTTCTGGATAAGGTCATATTTTTTGTTCCTTTTATTGAAGTACATAGAGGACACAAGTTTAATGTTTACAAAAACAAGAAGCTGCTTTAATCGCTGCAGACTTTTCACTTCAACAAAATAAGCCACAAGACCCAAAGTTGAAAGCTTCTAATCCCTTACATGGAAATAGTCAACTGCTGCTATTTATCAGTATCCTAGTGGCCCATTTTGGTAATCAGGGAATTTAAAACACTCTGTCTCCCTGTTCCGGCACTTGCTTGCAGCTGTGTGGGCTCTGTTGGACATATAAATATCCCCAACCTGCAAGAGCTGCTCTCTTTATTGGTGTGAGAAGACTAGAGGTCAACATGCATAGATGGATAGTGGTCCTTCCACTAAAATTCTGATAAAAGGATAAGATAAATTTATAGATAGGGGACTATAAATGTGCTACCATCAGCAATACCAAAGGGGAGATTCCAGAAAATGTTACTCGCAGAGAGACCTCAGTGGAGAGAATCATATAGAATCAGTCGTGCGTGTTCTTTTGCACTGCCCCTTGTGTCAGATAATTTGACCTAAGCTCTTTAATCAGCTGGTTGTTTGCAGGCAGTGGCAGTCAGACAAATGTAAGGTAGCCTTTCTAATGTTTAACCAGGATAGGGACAAAATGGAGATAGTAGCCAGTTTTCTGCAACATGAAATGAAGATCCATGAATGTTATACAACAGTATTTTAATTGTTAGATGCCGATTTTGCTGAGTGATTTTATTATATGGAAGCTTTCAGAATTTTGTCTATATGCCAATCAAGGTTTGGCAGCCTTAAACCACCTTTGGGGGGGGGATCCCAGGAGGTGCCTAAAATTTTATCCACTTTGGCCAAAAGGGGATAAAACTTACAACTGTTTTTAGATTCCCCATTATAGTGACTAGGGCAGGGGTCAGCAAACTTTTTCAGCAGGGTCCACTGTCCCTTAGACCTTGTGGGGGGGGGGCAGACTATATATTTTTGGGAAAATAATGAATTCCTATGCCCCACAAATAACTCAGAGATGCATTTTAAATAAAAGCACACATTCTACTCATGTAAAAACACGCTGATTCCTGGACTGTCCGCAGGCCGGATTTAGAAGGCAATTGGGCTGGATCCGGCCCCCGGGCCTTAGTTTGCCTACCCATGGACTAGGGGAACCCAGAGCTTCACTTTATGCAGAGTAGCTCGGAATCCAGAATCCAGATCAAAGTAGAAAGGGCCCAGAGTTACTCTGAAACAGATTAAAAGGTTGGATTGGGGAAATGAACAGATTCAGGTCCAAGGCAAATCTTACACCCTTGGTATGTATTCTGAAGGGGTTCTTTCTTTCTTTGTTGTAGCTGTACATTTTGTAATGCTTTTGTAATCATATTGTTCCATTTATGATGCTGTATGGCTGTCCAGGGCTCCTTTGGGAGCAAATGTGTGATAAAAATGGAAAATAATTGTACTTATAATAATAAGTGCCATCAATGTGACTTGTGCATCATGTGACAACATTGGACCTATCAGGACCTTCTTGTTTAGGAGTTGTGCAGCCTTCCCCAATGCAGCTGGAGACAGCACCAGAACCAGACAATGTGGGGTCCTGTAAGTGCATATGACAACTTTATATCTGAATTTACTGTAAATCTACTGGCATTTTTAAAAAGCAACCACCAAACAGCAGTGTCACCACGTGGTCAGATGAGCCGCCTACCAATACCTGAACTGAACTGGAGAAAAACCTTGCCAGAACATAGGTCAAAATCCATGCATATCATTGCAATTACTTCTTCTCTTTTTATAGAAGCAATTGAAATGCATATGAAGGCTTGTTTTTGTGGAACAGCTTAAAAAATATATCTGACTCCATCGTTGCATCTACCTTAGGGATTCTTGTTTTTTTGTTAAATGATTTCATTTGCAATTTCTGTTATGGTACCATACCATTCCCATCTGGCAGGTTTTATATAATGTTTTCGCTTTGCTTTGGAGCGCTCTTACTATGACAATTATATTCCAAAGTAATTGGAAACCATTTTAGAAACTATGCTTGCTTTTAACTACTTTTATGAAGGCTTGCTTAGATGCAGTTTCCATTAATTGCATTAAAGGTTGTGGGTGGATTCAAAATTCCCCATGTTTCCTGTTTAGTGGGTTTTTCTTTTTCTTTTTAAATGACCTAGATATTAATTATTTGTTACTTAGTTGCCAGGGAATGGAAAATGAAATATCTTTCTTAAGCAAATTAATTGTGGCCTTTTGCTATATCCATTAAAGGAAGCTGTAGAGATCTGGGCACTTAAATCCTGGTATTGACACTCATAAGATCATAGCAAGTGTCCTATTCTCTATGAATTTGTTGAATTCTCTTTTAAAGTTGTTGGTCATCACAGCAGAAAAAGATGCTTGCATTCTGAACTGTCCATGTCATTATTCTACAATTGCACACCCTGTAATTTTACTACATGCCATATACCCTCCAAAAAGATCAAGTTTCTTCCCTAAAAAGCTCAACAACTTTGACCTGAACCCCCCCAAAAAGGTCAACAAGTTTGACTTTCCTTCCCCCCAAAAAGAAAAAGGATGGATCACTGCCAGTTTTTTATTCTGTGAGTAGATTGCAGTCTCTTGGAAGCTGGATGTCCCTGCCATATACAGACACTTATTTCTCAGTGTCCCTACAGCAGTATTAGATGAAGTTCAGACAGCGTTTTAGTTTGACAAGCACTGTTTTTGGAGGGGGCAAGGGAACGGCAACAGTGCTTAGCGATTGCTACTAATGACCTACATAATTCACTCATCTGGCCAATGCTTTTTGAAGTACTTAAAAAAAAAAAAGCTGTAGCATTTTCCTTTAAGAATAAAATGTGAATTTATTCAAAAGCATGACTGTTTTGAAACTCACCTTCAAGTTTTAGCTTCAAGAAACTTGCCTTCATTATGGATGGATGGAGCAAACATAGAATGTAAATGCTTTTTCATTTTCATGGTATGAACATCAACATTATGGTAGACAGGAAACTGTCTTACACCAGGTTAGACTATTTATCCATCTAGTTCAGGGGTGGATAGCCTTAGAACTGGGAGACAAATGTGGCCCCAGGTCTCTCTATCTGAATCTTCTCTATCTTTGGAGCTTTCCTCAAACCACAGCCAATGAATCTGATTGGCCACTATGAGAACAGGTCTTATTTTTATTTTTTTAAGCAGCAAATAAATATATTCCACCATGTCTTTAATTCTAGTTGCTAGAGAAAGATTCACATACAGTACTGATGTGTTTCTCATGAATAACAATATGGTTAACAAGTTGAGCTTCCTGACAGTAAGAGCTGTTCGACAGTGGAATTTGCTGCCAAGGAGTGTGGTGGAGTCTCCTTCTTTGGAGGTCTTTAAGCAGAGGCTTGACAACCATATGTCAGGAGTGCTCTGATGGTGTTTCCTGCTTGGCAGGGGGTTGGACTCGATGGCCCTTGTGGTCTCTTCCAACTCTATGATTCTATGATTCTATGATTCTAACTTTAAGACAATATAATGAGATTCCAGGCAGCTTTTTAAATGGCTTGCTCACAAAATTGCATTTGGTGATGACATTTTCTCTGCTCTTATTTGGCTGTAGCAATAGTTGATGAATGCAATATGGAGGGGTCTCTGTTGATAGTTTACCTGTTTTCCTTCTATATTTTCACAAAGTTTGCATACCCTCCAACATTTCTCCAATGAAAATAGGGATGTCCCATTCCACAATGATAATTTTACTATTTGTACCCCTCACATCTTACTGGGTTGCCCCAGCCACTCTGGGCAGCTTCCAACATACATGAAAACATTAAAAAGCTTCCCTATACAGGATTGCCTTCAGACAGCTTGGGGATTGGCTAACCCCATACCCTCCAACATTTCTCCAATGAAAATAGGAACATCCAAAGGACAAGTGGGATATTCCAGGATCAAATCAGAAACTGGGACAGCTTGTCTAAATCAGGGATGTCCTTGGAAAATAGGGTCCCTTGGAGGGTCTGAGTTTGAGCAATAACAGCAGCCATTTTGTGTTATGCCAGGAGGTAGGATCAGAACCAGTGGGTTCAAATTACAAGAAACGAGATTCTGACTAAACACCAGGAAGAACTTTCTGGCTGTAAGAGCTGTTTGACAGTGGACTCTTCTTCATGGCAGGTTTTTAAACAGAGGTTGGTTGGCCATCCATCAGGGATTCCTTAGATGTGATTCGTGATCGGATGAGAGTCTGGGCATGAGAAATCTAGATCCTAATCCATTATCGGGCTTTATGCTACGTTGGCACACAATGTTATTCACCACCACAAAATCTGGAATATAACAGAAGAAGCCAGGGCCAGAGTCAGGATTATGGGAATCTGCATAGTTCATCCCTCTCACCTGCAAGAGGTTGAGTGTGCAAGTTGTGAATTTGCCTATGCTGCTGCTGAACTAGATGCAAACGGTGCAAACAAGCAACTTGATGGAACTTGCTTACTTGCCCCAGTGTATTCATTTTGAAAAATGTTGCTTTCCTGCATGAGTTGAGCTAGATCAGTCTAGCTCAGCATTCCCTAACCTACCACCCTCCAGTTGCTTTGGATTAGAATTTATCTCAAACAAACATGGCCCATGGTCAGGGTTTATGGGAATTGTATCTTAAAGCATCTGGAGGGCATCAGGTGGTATAGATGCTGGCCTTTTGTTTGTGCACAGAATATAATACCCTATGCATATTTTTTTTGAAGTATAACATATACCCTCTTCCCCAAGTTCCAGGATTGTAGGACCTATTTTATACCAGGTCAGAATATTTGTCCGTCTAGAACAGTATTGCTTGCTCCTACTGGTATCAGCTCTGCAGGGTTAGAGGTAGAGAACGGTCTTTCATATCACTTACTCCTGGTCCTTTTGACTGCAGGTTCTGGTGACCTTCTGCACATAAAGCATGCGTTCTAGTGCTGTGTTAAAGAGCTGCCTTGCCAGATTTATTTCTCTTTGAATGAGAGCAGTGGAGACATATGACATATTGCAGTAATTGATTTGTTTACAGATAACAGGACAGAGCGTAAGTGGAAGCAAAGAGTGCTCCTAAAAGGCAGCAAAGCATCAGAGAAAGAGCCCACACTCCAAAATGCTTTGGCTACAGCCAATTGATAGCGCTCTCTCTTTCTGTCTGGGTACACAGCATACATTTAAAGCACATTGATCTTCCCGAATCAAGGCTTACAGTATCCCAGAAGCAGAAATGGTAACTCTGGGACTGTCCCTGGAAAATAGGGACGCCTGGAGGGGCTGGTTGCTGCAGGTCTCACTTGTTTAACTTAAGCCACCTTCATAGATTTAAAGCATTTTAAACAGTTAATGGCTTTCCCAAAGAACCGTGGGAACTATTATTTGTTAAGGGTGGTGAGCGCTGTTAGAAAACCCCCATTCCCCTCAGACAGCTACAATTCCCAGAGTCCATGCAAAGAAGGATTGATTATCAATCCACTATGGCTCTGGGCATGGAATAGGGGATCTCATTAACAAAACTCTAGCTCCCAGAATTATTTAGGGGGAACTACAAGTGTTTAATTGGGATGCGGGTGGCGCTGTGGGTTAAACCACAGAGCCTAGGACTTGCCAATCAGAAGGTTGGCAGTTCGAATCTCCGCAATGGGGTGAGCCGCCCGTTGCTCGGTCCCTGCTCCTGCCAACCTAGCAGTTCGAAAGCACATCAAGTGCAAGTACCGTATTTTTCGCTCTATTGGACGCACCGGACCACAGGACGCACCTAGTTTTTAGAGGTGGAAATCAAGGAAAAAAATATTATCCCCCCCCCCAGCCCCAAAGAGCAATGGACAGGCTACATGCAGCCTGTCCACTTCTCCCAGAGCTTCTCGGGGCTGCGGGGGAAGCCCGGGCCCCCCCCCCCAGCCCCAAAGAGCAAAGAAGCCAAGACAGTGCGCGGGATCCATAGCCGCGCAACCTCTCCAGCCAGGAGCTAAACCTCTCCAGTGCAGCTAAAGAAGACAAGGCAGCAAGCGTGATCCATCCCGCTCACTGCCTTGGCTTCTTCTTTAGCCTTGCACAGCATCTTTAGTCTTGCGCAACGGGATGGATTGCGCCCGCTGTCCACCGGGGCTGGACTAGATGACTCCTGGGGTTCCCTTCCAACCCTGCAATTCTATGACCTCGGAAGGTGTTTGGGGTCTCCACCACTGGAGGCTTTTAAGCAGCGGTTGGGGGACCATCTGCCTGGCGTTCTTTAGCTGTGATTCCTACATTGTGAGGGGGCTGGGCTAGATGACCCTTGGGTGGCCCTCCCAACTCTATACAGTCCTACAGTTCTGTGGCAGGAGATCCACAGCCACTTCACACAATGCCCACCCCCAATTTTCATCTGAGAGACATGTGTCTCTCAGTACCCCCCCTACCTGCCACACTTCCCCCACCCCACTTAAGCTGAGGGAATTCCTGCCCAGAGAATCTCCCAGCAATCAAGGAGGAGGAATCCGCTGCAGCCTCCAGCAGCGGAGGATCCATGGTCCCCTTCCTTCTCTCCTCCGTAGTTGCTTTGAAGCAGGAAAGTGGGAGAGGAGCTGCTTACACGAGTGTAAGCTGCTCCCCTCCCACTTTGCTGCTTCAAAGCAATCACGGAGGAGGGAATCCGCTGAAGCCTCCAGCAGCGGAAGATCCATGGTCCCCTTCCTTCCCTCCTCCGTGGTTGCTTTGAAGGAGGAAAGTGGGAGAGGAGCTGCTTACACGAGTGTAAGCTGCTCCCCTCCCACTTTGCTGCTTCAAAGGGAGCCCGGGAGGAGGGAATCTGCTGCAGCCTCAAGCAGCGAAGAGGATCCATGGGTCCCCTCTTTCCCTCCTCCGTGGTTGCTTTGAAGCAGGAAAGTGGGAGAGGAGCTGCTTACACGAGTGTAAACTGCCCCCCTCCCACTTTCCTGCTTCAAAGCAATTACGGAGGAGGAATCCGCTGAAGCCTCCAGCAGCGGAGGATCCATGGTCCCCTTCCTTCCCTCCTCCGTAGTTGCTTTGAAGGAGGAAAGTGGGAGAGGAGCTGCTTACACGAGTGTAAGCTGCTCCCCTCCCACTTTGCTGCTTCAAAGGGAGCCCGGGAGGAGGAAATCTGCTGCAGCCTCGAGCAGCGAAGAGGATCCATGGGTCCCCTCTTTCCCTCCTCCGTGGTTGCTTTGAAGCAGGAAAGTGGGAGAGGAGCTGCTTACACGAGTGTAAGCTGCTCCCCTCCCACTTTCCTGCTTCAAAGCAATTACGGAGGAGGAATCCGCTGCTGCTGGAAGGAATCCGCTGCAGCCTCCAGCAGCGGAGGATCCATGGTCCCCTTCCTTCCCTCCTCCGTAGTTGCTTTGAAGGAGGAAAGTGGGAGAGGAGCTGCTTACACGAGTGTAAGCTGCTCCCCTCCCACTTTGCTGCTTCAAAGGGAGCCCGGGAGGAGGGAATCTGCTGCAGCCTCGAGCAGCGAAGAGGATCCATGGGTCCCCTCTTTCCCTCCTCCGTGGTTGCTTTGAAGCAGGAAAGTGGGAGAGGAGCTGCTTACACGAGTGTAAGCTGCTCCCCTCCCACATTGCCGCTTCAAAGGGAGCCCGGGAGGAGGGAATCTGCTGCAGCTTCCCCCAACTCCCGCGGAAGCCGCACGCTCTTTAAAGGGGCTGTGCGGCTTCTCCTGGCTTTTCTGGGAGGTGGGGGGATTCCCCCACCTCGTAGAAAAGCCCGCAGGAGCCGCGCAGCCTTTAAAGAGGGTGCCGCTCTTGGGGGCTTTTCCCCCAGGAGGGAGAAGGGACTGCTGCAGCCAGTCAGTCCCGTCTCCCTCCTAGAGAAAAGCCCGCAAGAGCGCACGAAGCTTGTGTGCGGCTCTTGAGGGCTTTTCCCGTCTGCCTCCCCCCTGCATTCGCTCCATAGGACGCACACACATTTTCCCTTGCTTTTTAGGAGGGAAAAAGTGCGTCCTATGGTGCGAAAAATACGGTAAATAGGTACCGTACCGGCAGGAAGGTAAACGGTGTTTCCATGTGCTGCTCTGGTTCGCCAGAAGCGGCTTAGGCATGCTGGCCACATGACCCGGAAGCTGTACACCGGCTCCCTCGGCCAATAAAGCGAGATGAGCGCTGCAACCCCAGAGTCAAATACGACTGGACCTAATGTTCAGGGGTCCCTTTACCTTTACAAGTGTTTAAAGTGGAACAGTAGTTCCTTCCTTCCTTCCTTCCTTCCTTCCTTCCTTCCTTCCTTCCTTCCTTCCTTCCTTCCTTAATATCTTTATTGAAAATTCAAAAAGCACATAATTATATGTGCACTAAACATGGGGAGACATAAATAAAAGAGAAAAGAAGAAGAAGAGAAACAGGACCCGTGCAGAAGGGAAAATAAAGGGTGGAGGGGGGAAAACCAAAAACTGTATATTTTACAAAGTTGTTATTGTACTTCACCAGATTCTAACCTATTACAGAATTTGTAAGAATGGATTCCAAATATCATTGAATTTGTCCATGGCAAGTCTGTGTTTATATGCAAGTTGTTCGTATGTTGTGAGTTTGTATAAGTCTTCAATCCAATCGTAGAAGGGAGCCACATTTTTATTTTTCCAATTCATCAGTATCAGTCTTTTTGCTATAGTAAGGGCAAGGAGAGTCCACTCATATTGTCCTTTTGTAAGGTTCCATGTGCTGGGTATATAATTCAAGAGGGTATTTTGCTCTGTAAATGTAAGGTTGTTCCATACAGTTCTGTTAATAGTTTCAGTTACATTCTGCCCAAAAGCTTTCAATGTAGGACAATGAAAGGACATATGCTTTAGAGAAGCATTACCCCTGTTACATCTCCAACAGTTCGATACCTTAAATAGTTCTTAGATAGGTAGTTCTTTGTGAACGAGGCCCTGTGGCTTAGGTCATGCTATTTGCCTGCAAATGCAAGTGAAGAGCAGTTGTTGTTTTTTCAGTGTCTTAGCACAGGTGTGTCACAAGATCCTATTTGCATCCTGGCAGTAAGGAGATCCAGAAGGCACAGTTAATTTATGGACTCAGTTGTGCTGACAACGTCCCTATGCACAGAGTGGAAACCAAGCAACAACACGCGCTGCCGCAGGCCTCGGAATGGAAATGCCAGCAGATGATACCATTGACAGTGTGCCAGTGGGCATCAGCGTTAACATATAAATTGCTACTGTTTCTGAAAGCATTCATCAGCTGTCTGGCAGGGGACTTGATAAGAAGAGGGTCGATGACATGTGAGCCACAAAGAAAAAGAGGCACCCTCTTGTCACACTGATGTTAAAGAGTATCCTAGAGCTGGAAAGCAGCCCTGTATCAATTATTAAGGGCATATAGAGTTCGACATCAGTGCAAGCCAGCACAGGAAATACATCTATAGTCATATCCAAAACAGAAGCTCAGATCTATTAAACCACAATGATCATTTCAGAGCCTTACCTGCTCTAAGGTCACATCTGTACCATACATTTAAAGCACATGACTCTCCTCCCGACACCCAAGAATCTTGGGAACTGTAGTTTAAGGATGCTGGGAATTACCCCTCAGAAAGGTACAAACTGCAGTCCTCAGGGGACTTGGGGTGGGGAGCCACATGCTTTAAATGTATGGTGTGGATGTCTCCTACATCCCAATCTCTACACCCCCATTTTGATTGTGTGGTACTGCTAATGCCAAGGTTTCAGGTTCATTCCCTGTATGGGACCACTGCATATTCCTCCATTGCAGAGAGTTGGGCTCAATGATCCGCAGGGTCTCTTCCAACTCTATGATTGTTTAAAGCTGCAATTCTATGCATACATCTTGTGAGTAAATGGCAATGTGGAACTTACTCCCCAGTAGCTGTGCACAGGATTAGAATGTAAGTATTTGTGTGGGGTGTGGGAGCAGGGTTTCAGATATGCATTGTGAAAGTCACTATGGCGAATGTCAGAGCAAGAATGGGAGACCCGTAGTCCTCTGGATGTTGTTGGAATATTTAACTTCCATCATCTCTGACTGTTGGCCAAATTTAGAATTAGTTGGCTCTGCCTGTCGGAGGGATCCCTGCCTTTTGCCCACCAGTTCCCAGGCACTACTGGTTGGAGTGCCTGGGAATTCTCCATCTTGGGCCTGGGGGCGGGCCCCATACTCCACCTCAGCATATAAGGCTCCAAGGAGGCCTCGGGACATCGCTGCTGTTGTTCTGCCAGTGAGTCTTGGGGAGGACCGCTCCCCCTGCAAGCCCATTCTCCACCTTGGGCCTGGGGGCGGGCCCCATACTCCACCTCAGCATATAAGGCTCCAAGGAGGCCTCGGGACATCGCTGCTGTTGTTCTGCCAGTGAGTCTTGGGGAGGACCACTCGCCCTGCAAGCCCATTCTCCACCTTGGGCCTGGGGGCGGGCCCCATACTCCACCTCAGCATATAAGGCCCCAAGGAGGCCTCGGGACATCGCTGCTGCCGCTTTGCCGGTGAGTCTTGGGGAGGACCGCTCCCCCTGCAAGCCCATTCTCCATCTTGGGCCTGGGGGCGGGCCCCATACTCCACCTCAGCATATAAGGCTCCAAGGAGGCCTCGGGACATCGCTGCTATTGTTCTGCCAGTGAGTCTTGGGGAGGACCGCTCCCCCTGCAAGCCCATTCTCCACCTTGGGCCTGGGGGCGGGCCCCATACTCCACCTCAGCATATAAGGCTCCAAGGAGGCCTCGGGACATCGCTGCTGTTGTTCTGCCAGTGAGTCTTGGGGAGGACCACTCGCCCTGCAAGCCCATTCTCCATCTTGGGCCTGGGGGCGGGCCCCATACTCCACCTCAGCATATAAGGCTCCAAGGAGGCCTCGGGACATCGCTGCTGTTGTTCTGCCAGTGAGTCTTGGGGAGGACCGCTCCCCCTGCAAGCCCATTCTCCACCTTGGGCCTGGGGGCGGCCCCCATACTCACCACTGCCACAACTCTAAGGACACTGCTGCGGCGGCAGCAAATGTTTAAACGTTTTATATATTTTAAAGTGTTTTAAAAGTGTTTTTTTTTTTTACTCTGTTGTGTCACCAGAAACGGTGGTTTTTTATCCATGTATTTTTATTTTGTTTTGTTTTATTTTGGGTTGGGGTGGGATGGTTGCTGAGTGGGGTGGGGATTGGTTTTGTTTTGATGTAATTGTTTCTTTGTTTGTTTGTTTGCTTTTATAATTTGTAAATGGAGGCGAGTATGAGGCTTGGGATTCCTACTGTGGAGGGGCGAGGGAGGTATGGCGGTGGGGGCAGATGTCATAGGCGAAGGGGATCGAGATACGGATATGCTCGTACCCCTTCCAATCTGCGCCCCATCCCGAGAGACGAGGGTAGGGTGAGCAAGGATTACTCACCTCCGTCACTGGTGTTGTGCAATGCCAGGTCTATAGGCAACAAAACCGCCACCCTGCAAGATTTCATCATCTCGCAGGGGGTCGACCTGGCTTGTGTGACGGAGACCTGGGTGCGTGAAGGGGATACTGTTACCTTACGAGAGATGGCGCCCCCGGGTTTTTCCGTCCTCCACCAGTCACGGACTGTGGGCCGGGGGGGAGGGGTGGCACTATTAATCTGGGAAGATTGTTCTTTCAGGGCTCTACCACCGCCATCGATCCCCGGCATTGAATGTGTTGGCCTAGTGTGGGGCTCCGAGGTGAGCTTGGCTGTCTGGCTGGTGTACCGGCCACCTAGCGCACCAGCAGCCACCCTGTCAGGCCTGCTGGAGGCGGTGGCCGGCTGGGCCTTGGAGTTCCCTAACCTATTGGTATTGGGGGACTTCAACATCCATGCCGATGCCACTCCCTCCTCACAGGCTCTGGACCTGGTGTCTTCCATGGCGACACTAGGGCTCTCCCAGTTTGTTTCGGGCCCCACACATCAAGCAGGCCACACGCTGGATCTGATCTTTGGCATCGGTATAGATGTGATCATGTTTCCTTCGATGAAGGTGCCATGGTCTGATCACTACGCTCTGAAAGCCAGGATTGATGTTCCACCCCCACCCTGCTTAGGTGGTGAGCCGATTTGGGCTCGCCCGCGGAGGCTGATGGACCCTGATAGATTCCATCAAGCCTTGCGGGACCTTTCTCCCCCTGGCAACTCATTGACTGAGCTTGTTGAGGGCTGGAATACCCAGCTCCTGGCAGCCATCAATGAGATCGCACCTAAGCGCCCTCTGCGACCCCGCAGAAACCGGGCTCCCTGGTTTACTGAGGAGCTCCGGAAAATGAAGCGGGACCTCAGACGGCTAGAGCGAGTATGGCGGGGTGCCCGTGACGGAGCCTCAAGAACATCTTATAGGGTTTTTATGAAAACCTACGAGATGGCAGTGAAGGCCGCTAAGAAGTCCTACTTCTCGGCCTCCATTGCATCCGCTAGCTCTCGCCCGGCACAATTATTTAGTATAATTCGGTCTTTAACGTCCCTCGAAGGACAGCCAAATTTAAATAACAATTCGACACACAGCTGTGAGGCATTTGCGAGCTTTTTTGCGGAGAAGGTCCTGTCGCTCCGCCATGACCTCCCTGCCAATTTGGATACAATAAAGGAACTGGAGGCCCCTCGACTGTCCTCGGGTCCAGTATTGGACCACTTTGACCGGATATCCCCAGCCGATGTGGACAGATTCCTCCGAGCTGGAAAACCCACCACTTGTCCTCTCGACCCGTGCCCGTCTTGGCTGATTAGAGCGTGTCCAGACGAGGTGCGGGCCCCCCTGGGGGATATCATCAATTTGTCCCTTGGCACCGGGACATTCCCAGGGGAACTGAAGGAGGCAGTGGTGCATCCGCTCTTAAAGAAAACATCATTAGATCCCTTAGATCTATCCAATTACCGCCCAGTTTCGAATCTTCCATTCCTGGGTAAGGTGATTGAGAGAGCGGTTGCTGAACAGCTTGGTAGGTTTCTGGATGAAACATCGGCTCTGGATCCATTCCAGTCTGGCTTCCGCGCTGGTCATGGGACCGAGACGGCTCTGGTCGCCCTAACAGATGATCTTCGTAGACAGCTGGACCGAGGCGGGTCGGGGCTGCTGATTCTTCTAGATCTGTCAGCAGCTTTCGACATGGTCGATCACGAACTTCTGGACCACCGCCTCGCCGATGTGGGGATCCAGGGCACAGTCCTCCAATGGCTGTGCTCGTTTCTCTCTGGTCGGGGACAGAGGGTGGCGCTTGGGGGGGAACTGTCATCCCGCCACTCCTTGGTGTGTGGAGTGCCTCAGGGTGCGATTCTCTCCCCGATGCTTTTTAACATCTTTATGCGCCCCCTCGCCCAGCTTGTCCGGAGTTTTGGGCTGGGCTGCCATCAGTATGCTGATGACACCCAACTCTATCTGTTGATGGATGGCCATCCTGACTCAGCCCCAGACACACTGATCAGATGCTTGGAAGCTGTGGCTGGATGGTTATGTGGGAGCCGGTTGAAGTTAAATCCTTCGAAGACAGAGGTCCTCTGGCTGGGACGGGATGATATGGGATTGAGGGGGCAACTCCCATCTCTTGCGGGGGTAATTAGTGCCAGCACCGTCCGTTAAGAGTTTGGGTGTAATCTTCGATACCTCCCTCTCCATGGAGGCGCAGATTGCAGCTATAACAAAGGCGGCATTTTTTCATCTCCGCCAAGCTAAGCAGTTGGCTCCTTACCTCTCTCGCCCTGACCTAGCCACTGTGATCCATGCGACGGTCACCTCCAGACTGGATTATTGTAACTCGCTCTACGTGGGGCTGCCTTTGAGACTGACCCAGAAACTCCAGCGGGTGCAGAATGCCGCAGCGAGACTCCTTACGGGGTCTTCGCTGCGGGATCACATTCATCCGGTGCTATACCAGCTGCACTGGCTCCCGGTGGAGTACAGGATCAGGTTTAAGGTGCTGGTTTTAACCTTCAAAGCCCTACACGGCCTAGGACCCTCGTACCTACGGGACCGCCTCTCCTGGTATGCCCCACAGAGGAACTTACGGTCTTCAAATAAAAACATCTTGAAGGTCCCAGGCCGCAGAGAGGTTAGGCTGGCCTCAACTAGAGCCAGGGCTTTTTCGGCTGCGGCTCCAACCTGGTGGAACGCTCTGTCACAAGAGACAAGGGCCCTGCAGGACTTGACATCCTTCCGCAGGGCCTGCAAGACAGAGCTGTTCCACCAGGCCTTTGGTTAGGGCACAGCCTGACTCCCTCCTTTGGCAATCTTTACAATACTTTAGTTTATGGTTGCCATCAATTTTGATTTTAATTAATTCTTATGATGTTTTTATAATGTTGCACTATTTTAGTGTTGTTAGCCGCCCTGAGCCCGGCTTCGGCTGGGGAGGGCGGGATATAAATAAAATTTATTATTATTATTATTATTAATAACATCTGGAGCGTCTCAGGTTCCTCACATCTGATTTAGGCTATAAGTATGACTTTCCTCAAAAGGGTAAATGAGATTGAGAGAAGCTGAGTCCCCCATCTCTGAGGTGGACTAAATCATGTCTCAAATTGGCTACTGTGACACAACTGTAAAGGCTCCTCATCTCTTGCTATTTTTTTAAAAATAAAAAACTCTTTAAAATATAAAACAAAACAGTACAACAACTTTCATTTTGCTAACACTTTATTTTTTCATATTAAAGCAAGCATAAGAACTATTACCAAATAACCGAAACATTGTCTTATGTAGATGAATTTGCCATTTTATTCTAATGAATGGTCTAAATGGTAAGAGTCAGTATAACCTGAGTGTTTTTGCTTTTAATAAGCCTTTGGGTTAGGGTAATTGTTGTCATATGCTCAGAAACCTGGAAAGGGAAATTTAATAGGGGAGAACATGAAACAATTGTTAGCCTCGTATTCAACACAGCATTTATTATCAAGGCTGACAAAACATTAGACACACATTTTAAACAGTGTAGTGTTCTCTAGAAGTTGTTGGATTACAACTCCCATCAGTCCCAGCAAACATTGCCAATGGTAATAAAATGATGGGTGTTGTAGTCTAACAATATCTGGACAGTACGACATTGGCTACCCCTGCCTTATGCTGTTTTGGTTTTTAAAGAAATCAAAACCAAAACTCATCACCACCACTGCTCCTAGTGCTTGTTCTGTCCCGGCCTTTTAGCCTCAGCACATCCATGACACTTCGAGCATAGACGTCGCGCAAATTAACATTGACGGTGCAATCGCTGGACATGTTTTTTGTGAGCTTCTTTAAGGCTTCACGCTGCCGGAGAGCAGCTTCCTTTATCTTCAGCGTGAAGTAACAGGCAGAAAAGCGGTCATTGATGATGGCTATCGGCAAAGCCAGAACGAGAATTCCTGACAATATACACACGAATGCCACTATCTTGCCAATGGTTGTGTCCGGCCTAATGTCTCCGTAGCCAACTGTCGTCATGGATGTCGTAGCCCACCACCAAGCACAGGGCACACTTGTGAAGGTTGTGCCATGGACACCTTGCTCGACAAAGAACTCCATGGTGGAGAAGATGGAGATGCCCACAGAAAGGAAAAGCAGGAGCATGCCGACCTCTTCGTAGCACTGGGCAATGGTCATGCCCAGGGACCGCAAACCTGCAACGCAATAGAGGATTTCAGTTCAGGTCACAGCCTCCATCAGTGGTGGCTGGTGCCCCCTTCTCAGGGGCTGGACTGAGGAGGAATGGTGGAGACCACCCCCCATTCTCCTGAACCTTCCCAAGAACAGGAGGACTGTATAGATTTAGAACAGTGGTTTGCAGAAGGGCATAGTTCAGAGACTGCAGAGGGGAGAAGCTGGGAGAGGAACAGCAGGAAGAAGCAGCACCAGGGGAGAGACCACTGACAGACTCAGTGTCTTTGGAAAGCATTCCTGACCTTCCCTCTCCCAGGACCAGGCGTGCACTGAAGGTAGTAGAACAGAAAGCTCAGAGGCAGAAAGCTCACATTAGGTGTGACATACAATAGAAGAGACAGAGAGGGTGGACTTTACTTGGAGCAATGGCATTATCCTAGTTAGAATGCATTCCTTCAGCTATCTCTGTGATTGTGAATAAATTACTTGGTAAGAAACATTTTTTTGTTTATCTGGTTCTTGGCTGCCACCATGGGAGGGATCAGATTCCCTGAAGCCTGATGCCCCTGGGACTTGTAGGGTGGATGGCTGGGATACCAACGGCAGGTGGAACCTGCATCAGTGACAGCTGAGCCCCATAATTCTAGTTTTGTCCCCATTCTCCTCCCTGCTGCAAGGGCAATAGTAAGACAAGCTAAACAGGACCAGTAATGGAGTGGGATAGAGAGGCCTTGAGCAAAGCTGTGGTCATGTGAGCTCCTGCCTTCTGAGCAGCAGAGGTTGAACTAAAGCCCACTTGGAAAGGGAGAACAAATGGTACAAATACTTCCTTAGGTCTGAGGTGGCTCAGAGGCCAAATGTGGCTCTCTAGGTCTTTCTATTGGGCCCTCAAAACTCTCCCTAGGGCACAAGCCTCCTTTCCTGGCTAGACCCTCAGTGTCCTTGCTTTGCATGCTTTTCCATGGCTAGAATGTATCCTTGACTTCTGATCAAGCCACTTGCTTGCCTGGATGGAGGATAGAGAGGTGTGCATGCAGAAACTAGCCTACTGTACAAAGGTAACATCTGCATTTATTTATCCACCCACTTTTGCCTCTGGTCCCACCCACCACTGGCATGTGGTCCTCAGGACAGGATACAGCCTTTGGGTTGAAAAAGTGCTCTCATCTCACCCAGTATTTATTAGGGGAGGAGGCCCAATATAGCAAAAGAGGAAGGAAAATGCTTTTGGAGAGGTTGGACATGGGGTCTGAATGAATGGAACACTTCTTCCAACAAAGTCAGCCCTGCTATTCTCCTTTAACGGTTAAAACCAAAACAAAACATATTTAGTATCCTTATGTAGCTGGGAATCAACCAGCACTCAGTAGAGTAGAACAATTTCTTCCCATGCCTGGGATGCAGTACTTCTGTGTAACCCATATTAGCATTTGCCCTTTTAAAGCAGCATCACGCTGTTGGCTCATATTTAGTTTGTTGACTCAGGATCCATCTGAGTTCTGCTGAAGTCCTTAAGTAAGTGATACTGCTTACCCAGTCATCTCTCCAAATTTTGTACTTGAGAATCATTTCCTGCATGCAAGAGCTGACATTCATCTGCTGTACCTCAATACTAAATGTATATGAAATAATGAATTTTAGAGGTGGATAACTGCCAACTGTATGAGCTCAGGACTATAGCTTTATTATCACCAGCGCTGGCCCAAAAACCCCCTTTCATATCAACTAGCCTCACATCAAAACAAGATTCTGTTCGATTGAGGTACTCCACACAGCTGCAATTTATGTACATGCACATGTAAAAACAGCCTCAACCCTCATATTTTTAGGCTGAAGTCCTATACAGACATCTGGGAGTTAGTCTCATTGAACTTGATGGGGTTCCTTCCAAGCACACACAGGCTTGCAATGCATAGCACCTAATTTATGTCTCTTGTGAATGTCATTTTAATGGCACATCTCGGTTGTTTAAAATAAAAATTGACTGTTTTCCATCTCAAGCCTTCTCCAAGTTTCTTCAAAGATGGAACAATTCAAGAGCTGGTGATCTATCAGTCTATGTATGGGAGATATGACATAAAAACAATATGCCGTAGCGTCAAGATGTGTCAAGTTAGCACTTTCTATAACTTATGCTAGTCTGATGCAGTAGCAAGTATAACTTGCCTGCAGGAGTGGTATTATGTTTTAACACAATACATGGACTCTTTAACACCAGGATCAGGGACGCGGACTTATAAAAAATATTGGGGGGGCCCGGGAAAGCTCAAGAATAATAAATAAGCTCATGAATATGCAAATAAAGTGGCGTCGCCTCCTCGTGAGCCAATAGGGGAGAGCGTGCTGCGCCTATTAATCAGCTCCGGAGCGGAAATTGGGTGGAGCTTTTGCTCGGGAGGGAGGGCAGGAGGCATTTCGAAGACAGAGGTCCTCTGGCTGGGGCGGGACGATATGGGATCGAGGGGGCAACTCCCATCTCTTGCGGGGGTGCAATTAGTGCCAGCACCGTCTGTTAAGAGTTTGGGTGTAATCTTCGATACCTCCCTCTCTATGGAGGCGCAGATTACAGCTATAACAAAGGCGGCATTTTTCCATCTCCGCCAAGCTAAGCAGTTGGCCCCTTATCTCTCTCGCCCTGACCTAGCCACTGTGATCCATGCGACGGTCACCTCCAGACTGGATTATTGTAACTCGCTCTACGTGGGGCTGCCCTTGAGACTGACCCAGAAACTCCAGCGGGTGCAGAATGCCGCAGCGAGACTCCTTACGGGGTCTTCGCTGCGGGATCACATTCATCCGGTGCTATACCAGCTGCACTGGCTCCCGGTGGAGTACAGGATCAGGTTTAAGGTGCTGGTTTTAACCTTTAAAGCCCTATACGGCCTAGGACCCTCGTACCTACGGGACCGCCTCTCCTGGTATGCCCCACAGAGAAACCTACGGTCTACAAATAATAACACCCTCAAGGTCCCAGGCCTCAGAGAGGTTAGGCTGGCCTCAACTAGAGCCAGGGCCTTCTCGGCTGCAGCTCCAACCTGGTGGAATGCTCTGTCACAAGAGACCAGGGCCCTGCGGGACTTGACATCTTTCCGCAGGGCCTGCAAGACAGAGTTGTTCCGCCAGGCCTTTAGTCAGGGCGCAGCCTGACCCCCTCCTCTGGCAACCTGCACAGAATTTTGTTTAATCGGTTGCCACCAATGTGATTTTAACTAATTTTATAATGAAATATTTTTAGAATGTGTTATTATTTGATTGTTTATTTGATTGTTGTTAGCCGCCCTGAGCCCGGCTCAGCTGGGGAGGGCGGGATATAAATAAAATTTATTATTATTATTATTATTATGCAGCCCGACCCTGTGCATTTTGGGCTGGGGGAGGGGCGGCGATGGCGCTCTGCTGGAGGGGCGCCGGAGATTATGGGGGGGGGGCGGAGCCCCCCCAAACGAATTTTTGAGGGGGCTCGGGCCCCCTCAAGCCCCATGGAGTCGGCGCCTATGACCAGGATGCATTGTGGGTAGAAGTCCTCACCATAAGAGTTCATTGCCATTTTGCCCCGGCTTGGATACCAGCAAGTTTCTTCTGCCCTTACTCAATCTCATTATTCCTCATTGTCTCTTTAAATAAATTCTCACCTCACCTCCTATGATGAGTAAAAACTGATTCCAAGGGACCAGCAAGGAAAGAGGACTCTCTTATCTTTCATGACACCCGTGACTAACGTAGATCACATATGTTATATGGACATAAAAGTTCCTCTCCTCTCTCTTTCTTCCTGCAATATGTTACAAACTGGAATGATTCTGAAAATAAAAGAAATTACAGAAGCTAGAAGGCCACTGCTTTGTTAACAGTTCAATGATGCTCAGTTTATTTAATGAACCTATTGTTAGGAGGTTGTCTCCTGGAAGCTGGCATCTTTTCTGAATTAGATACCCAGAGGTTGGCTGCAATGCTGGAAGTGTGTGAGAGAAATAAATATGTGATTGAGTGTTTCAGTATCTTTAACAGTTTTACATTGTTTTCTGAGACTCCTGGAACTTATGAAGCAGCTATATACATTCAGCAAATAAAACAGGTAAAGTAAGTGAAAGGTTTTTTTGGAAGCCCAAATCAGATGAAAATGGGGGCACAGTTTGTGGGGGGGTTGCCCTATCTTCTGCCATGTATATATTACAAAATGAAGCCTTCAGTGCTCTGCCAACTAAAGGAAACCGATCTGGGATTTCTCTCCATTTGAGGAAGTGGGGAACATGTTGCAACAACAGATTCATCTGAGGCAACATTTGAGCCCATCAGCTGCAAACATAGCCTTGCTGCTATGACTTTCCAATCTGATCTGTTCAAGAATAAAAGAAGCAAACAGAATATTATAAATTCAGAATAGCTGTGTTCATATAGGCAACCCCTTCTAGGCAAATGCTTGCAGATATGAATCCAGTTTTATTTTGAATAGTAATGCAATGCTGCTAGCAAGCCATCTCTGACCCTTGCCAGTTTACTCACTGTTGACAATGAAATGGGCAGGCAACCAAATTAGCTTATATAGCACTAATAGGGGGGTGATGAAGAGGTTAAGAGAAGTGATTAGAGGGAGTTTCTAGCATGACGGTCCAATTAACCTGTGTTGGGGTAATAACATTATTTCTGGACTGTACCACTTCAGGATGCTAACATGATTAGATACTCTCTCTCTCTCTCTCTCTCTCTCTCTCTCTCTCTCTCAGACACACACACACACACACACACACACACACACACACACACACCAAAACCCCCAAACAAGTCAAATTCCCTGAACAGAGAAAACTAGATGCTGCAGCAAAGGTTTTAGGCCAGTCTTCTTCCTAACATGTTAGTTTTTCTGCATGTAGGGATTTTTCTTCTGTTGTTGTACGAAGGAGAATTCAGTCCTGTAATTCCTGCTGCCCCCTACTACTATTGGTGCAGTTCAGAAACAGGTTTGTTCCTTGTAAGAACTAGGCCTCAGACCAGGGGTGAGGAACCAGTTGCCCTTCAAATGTTGCTGGGTTACAACTCCCATCATCCCTGGCAGAGGCTGATGGGACTCCATCAACAACTAGAAGGGTCACAGGCTTCCCACCCTGGCAACCTAAAAATCATGACGATTTGCCTATTCAGCTTCTCAGAACTGTAGGACCTCAGGGCAGATTTAGCTAGTTTTCTAGAGGGAGATGTCACCCTGAGGTGAACTGGTCCCCTCTGCTTAATTCTCCCACAATTGTGGGATACAGAAAAGAGTCAGTTTCCTGTGGAAAGTGAGGCTTGCTAAGAAGGCACTAGAGCAGGAGACTCTTAATCTGAGAGCTATGGGTCAAGCCCCATGTTGGGTGAAAAATTCCTGCATTGCAACGGGTTGGACTAGATGGTCCTCATGGTCTCTTCCAACTCTTATGATGGAAGGTCCTCGGAAGGGTACCATAGCTCTGTGGTAGAGCTTCTGTTTTGCATGCAAAAGATCCTTGGTTCAATGCCCAGCATCTCTTGTTAGAAGGATCAAATGGCAGGAAAGACCTCTGCTTTTGATCCTGGAGAGGAACTGCTGGGCAAAGTAGACTATACTGAGGAAGATCAGGAGATAGCATCACCTGGTTTAAGGCAGCTTTCAGACAAGGGACTGTGTCCATCAGATGACAGAGGAAGCACTGTTAAAATTAGGCATTGTGGTGACAGAGTAAGTCAATAAACTGAAAGGAATGGAATTATGAAATACCCTTTCTCTGGCCACATTCACACCATATATTTAAAGTACTATGATACTACCAGTGCTTCTCTCTCTCTCTGGGGGTACTCAAGGGTACGGCAGTACCAGCACATTTCCCTCCCCCAAATGTTAAAAGTGTGGCACTTACTTCATGGTGAGTACCCACACACATACACCCTACACACACACAAAAGCACTGGATACCACTTTTAAACAGTTATGGCTTCCCCAAAGACTTCTGGGAGCTGTAGTTTGTGCTGAGAGTTGGTAGGAGACCCCTGTTCCCCATGAAGAGTGATGGACTGTTAAACCTATCTGGGATATGTACAGTCACTTGCTTGCCTTGGAAATGATTCTGGGGGAAGGGTCTGTCTGGAGTTTGGTGACTACAAAGCTTAGCTTGCAACATGGGACCAGTCTCATGTTGTGGGCCTCTGCTCATATGGAAGTCAGCTTCTCATCTGAGTTTCTTAAAATCACCCCCCCCCCTTAGGTAGAACCACAAAATAATCAATTTCCCCAAGAGTTTACCTGTTGAATGCCGGCCCAACTTCAGCATGCGCAGACCCCTCAGCAGCCTTAACACCTGAACAATACGTCCCATGTTTTCCAGCTCCTGGGAGCTGTGTCTGCCACGCAAGCTCTCCACTACCAGTGTGATGTAGAAGGGCAAAATGGCCAGCAGGTCTATGATGTTTGCTACATTCCGTATGAAGTAGAATTTCTTCTGTGCGCACAGGAAACGCAGGGCAAACTCTCCTGTGAACCAGGCGATACACACATACTCCAGGATGTCAAGGAGGTGTGGTGGCAGCCAGCTCAGTTCTACAGAGATGAGGGCCATGTTGGCAATAGAGATGATGACAAAGGCCATGGAGATGGTGCCAAAAGTCCTGGCAGCGACAGAAGACCCAGGTTTTTCCAATACCTCCCAAAGCTTCTGCCTGAATCTGGGGCAGAGGCTCCCGGAGAAGTCCTCTTCCTCTTCCTGGGCATCAAGTGCTTCAGCTTCTTTCTTGATATCCAAGGCTTCGCTCAGTTCTTTCCTCCTGAAGTACCTGTGCAGGGCAGCGAAGCACAAAATGTGACACTATACCTCATCTGAAATGAATGCAAACACTTGTGGCAGCACGTGCACCACCACAACCAACTTCAATTACAAATGCAAAAAGACAGCGGCCACTGACTTCAAAGTGTGCTCTTGTGAACATCAGAGCTGCAAAGCCAGATGATCAGCAAAAGGGACAAACCTAAAATCATCCTCAACTCCTCCGTGCTACACATCAAGTCTGCCTTAAAAACAGGGGTGGCTAACTAGTGGCCCTCCAGGTGTCTTGGACTACAACTCCCATCAGCTCCAACCAGTATGGCTAGTTGGCAGGGCTGATGGGAGTTGTAGCTCATCAACATCCAGATTGCCACAAGCTAGCTGTCCTTGCTTTAGATCACACATTAATTTAATCCCAGGAGGAACCTGTTTCAAGGTTACATTAGCCAGCCTCAGCCCAGTATACCTGAATGAGTGTCTCCACTCCCATTGTTCAGCTCCGAGGGCCTTCTGATAGTTCCCTCACTGCAAGAAGTGAGGTTACAGGGAACCAGGCAGAGGGCCTTCTCAGTAGTGACGCCTGCCCTGTGGAAGGTCCTCCCACCAGATGTCAAAGAAATAAACACTATCTGACTTTTAGAAGACATCTGAAGGCAGCCCTGGTCAGGGAAGATTTTAATGTTTGAAGTTTTATTCTGTTTAATATTCCATTGGGAGCACCCAGAGTGGCTGGGGTATAAATAATAAGGTATTAGTAGTAGTGGTAGTAGTGGTAGTAGTATACCCAGTGATTTTTTTTCTAGAAAAAACTGTTGGAGTTGCTCCCCACAACCCCAACTTCCACCCCCTTTCCAAGTATACAAGCAACTGGGTTACTTCAATACCAAACTCAACCACTGCCATAATTTTCTGTCCAGCTGCTGCCTTGCCTAGGTGGCAGGAATCCACATCAGTGGCACCCAGGCCACCACCTCATCTTAATTCCCTTCATCTGTGCTTACCTCACCTCTCCCCAACTGCATAACTAATCTACAACACCCTACTGAAGCCTTCCCCAGCCCTACTGGATTTGGGCCCATGGCCCCATCAATTACTCACCTGTCCCTGCAGCAAGAGTCAATGCTGAGCTCATCCAGCCCCCAATACTGGATCTCCTGCAGGAAGGAAAGTGCACAGAGCTGATCCATCACGTGCAGCCGGCCCGTCTGGTAATAATTATGGATGTAACTAAATGCCTGAGAGCTCCGATCAAAGAAATATTCATTCTCCACCAAATTGGCATCATCGCAGAGATCCAGGAGGCTGGAGGCAACGTCCCGGGCAGCTGACACCACTACAGCCAGCTTGCCCAGGCGGGTGTCCGGGTAGCAGCACAGCTTTTTCTGGGACAGCACAAAGCGGGCCCCTCCCACATTGACTGTGATGCAGTCCAAGGATGGGGCCACCGGTCGCAGCAAGGTTCCTGGCTCCTCCTCGCTGCAGAAGACACTGGACTCCACAGATCCAAAGGACGTGCTCTCACCCAGCTCCTCTCCAGATGCTCCTGAAGAAAGGGACAGGCAGCAAGGAGGGGACTTCATTCTTCAGCTGCCAGAGGCAGCCTTCTCTCTCCTAGAGAAAATGACACATGCAAGTCAAAGAGCCCAGGCTGGGGCAAAGCAACAGAATGAACAATTATGCGTCGTTGCTTGCAGTTTCCTCAATTCCTCATGTAGCACTTTGTCTGCAAGATCTGCAGTGGCTGCCAATCTGCTACTGGGTCAAGATTTTGGTGCTGACATACAAGGCCCTATGCAGGGTCAGATGCAGTCTGCCTGAGAGATCGTGTCCTCCATAAAAGAGGGCATGTCTTGCAGTGAGACCTGGAGACTGACCTCCTGGTTGTGGGTGGGTCTACTGGATAGCCACAACACCCAGTTGGTAGGTCCCTCATTGCTGGGTGTAATCTGGCCAATGGTGCACAGTCTAAATGGATCAAGGGGCCTATATAAACCCATGCATGTGTCCCAGAGCTTCCTCTTTCAGCTCGTGCATCAGAACACCTGCCCACCTCTCCCTAATTTTAGGGCATTTTGCAATTGACCTTGCTGTGCCGTCGTGTGTCATCTGTCGTTGGGACAGGGGCACAGCAGGAATTTCCCCCCACTTGGCTGATTGGCTGTGGCCATTTGGGTTTCATCTGCTGTGTAGCAAATCGTCACAACTTGTAAGGTTGCGCATAGGCCCTGGTTCATGTGATAGGGTGCCATCCCTATGTGAAGGGTATTATGTTAAAGGAATCCAGGGACCCAGCTTGGTTTGGTCAACCCCCCAAAGGGGCTTGTGCCCATGCCTGAGTGCAGGGGAGCATCTGGGGTTGTGAACAGAGTCTGTTCCCAGGCTTTTCCCCTGCCTCAGGTGTTCACCCTTGGCTGACCTATGATAGAGCTCTGGGTCAGCGCTACCTGCAAGGGTGTAGGGAGCTTGTTGAACCAGAGCCTATGCAACCACTCACTTTTCTGTAATCAATAAAGTTGTGGCCTAAATTCGGCCAAAAACTAAAACTAACATTTGAGTTAAATGTGTCTTTATTTAAGGCGGAGGTCTCTGAGTCTGAACACGCAAATCACCTTACCCGCTCACATACCCACCAAATCACTGTGTTCTACAAAAGAGTACCTAAATTATCAGAAGCCCATTCCCCAGTAACTCAGAGCAGGGCCTTCTCTGTGTCTGGCCCTGTTTTGTGGAACTGCATCCTTGTTGAGATACAACAAACACCCACTATTTGTAGTTTCTGGATACTGTGGAAGACAGTTTTGTTTCAACAAGTCTTTCCGGCTGGATGTTGTGGTTTTTAAATTTCTCTCACCCTTTGATGCTTTTTTTAATGGGGTTGCATCCACTGCTGCAACAGAAGAACCCATTCCTCGCTGCACAGTACAGATTTCAGGATCAGAAGAAGTGAAGGGTTTTCTTTTAAGGTGAGGGTGTGTGTGTTAGTGCTAGCCACTATGCTTGCAGAAATAAGTAAACAAAGTCTAGTAGGATATCAAGTTGCTCAGGTTTGTATCTTCTATGTCCTTTCCTGTAGTAAATAGAACCAACTGGCCACTCACCATAAGGTTTGAGATGCAAATATTTGAAATATATAAATATTGTTTCGTCTTCATAATATAATCCCTCTGGGTATAGAATGTGGAGGGTGGCGTTTTTGGCACCAGTTATAGGTTACTCAAAGTCGGTATGGAACTATAAGATACTAGATATGGAAGTAACTTTTTTATGACTAAATGTCCAACACAGCAGGGCAGGTTAAGCAGAGATGCAGTGACTGGCACAAAACCAGTTTCATGGGAGCTAAGTCCAGCACTCTTCCCACTACTAATAGCAGTGGCTGCCTATGAGCAACCAAGCCAGTTTTAAGGTTCTGCTACTTACATAAAAAGGTAAAGGTAAAGGTACCCCTGCCCGTATGGGCCAGTCTTGCCAGACTCTAGGGTTGTGTGCTCATCTCACTCTGTAGGCCGGGAGCCAGCGCTGTCCACAGACACGTCCGGGTCACGTGGCCAGCATGACAAGCTGCATCTGGCGAGCCAGCGCAGCACACGGAACGCCGTTTACCTTCCCGCTGGTAAGCGGTCCCTATTTATCTACTTGCACCTGGGGGTGCTTTCGAACTGCTGGGTTGGCAGGCGCTGGGACCGAACGACGGGAGCGCACCCCGTCGCGGGGATTCGAACCACGACCATGCGACCGGCAAGTCCTAGGTGCTGAGGCTTTACCCACAGCGCCACCTGCGTCCCCGGGCTACTTACATACAAAGTCCTAAATAAATCTGGACTAGGTTACCTGAAAAACCATCTTTCTCCCCACTGCCCGGTAAGGGCACTACAATCAGTGAATGGAACCTGGTTAGATTTCTCACAGCCTGGTGATTATTGGGCTTTTTCACTGGCAGCACCAGTATTGGGAAATGCCCTCACTGCTGAAATATGAGAGGCTCCATCAATATTGGCATTCTGCCGGCCCCTGAAGACACACCTGTTTAAGTTCGCAATCCTCTAAACTGAACTTCTGATTTAACTGTTTTAACAGTTGTGCTAGCTCCTATATTGTACATCCTAATTAAGGATGTTCTAAAGTCCCAATGGAATTGTTACTGTGTATTTTAATTATGTAATGCTTTTATACTTGATTTTATAGTTGTAAACTGCTTGGAAGCCTTTTGGGTGGATAAGCAGTATATAAACAAATAAAGATCAGCGACTCCCATTGCCCATTCACCATACTAGCTGGGGCTGATGGGAGCTGGAGTTCTGCAACATTTGGAGGACCAGAGATTTCCCATTCTGGTTCTTCTACACTACCTGGTTCTCAGCTTGTACAGCATGCTAGAGCCTAGGAGATCAAGGTACCTTACCAGGTGGCTGCTTGCATAACAAAAAATGATGACTGTCCTTCCCGTTATTATTCTGAACCCAAAGCAACTTCTGGGAAATGCTTCACTAAAAGCACAAGTGCAGAGAAGTTGCATGCCATGACATTTAGGGATGACCACTCATGAGATCTCTTAAAACTGCTTAGCATTCCCTTGCAGTTAAAAAGAAGACAGCTCATTATCACTGGTTCTATTGGCCGGCAATCAAAACAATGGCTAATGTACACATTAGGTTTCCTCACTGGAATTTTGTTTAATATGAGGCAGTTTCCTTTTCAACATCTAGGCTGCAATCCTCTGCACACTTATCTAGGAATAAGCCCTATTAAACACAACAGGACTTGCTTCTTCCATGGATTTTTCAATTAACCTTGGCAAGGAACAGGAGCTGCAATTTACATCCGTGGCACTTTAAAAATTAAAACAAATGTGCCAATTACCGTAGTCCTTCACATTCTCTACCCATTCTGTAGATTACACACTGTTCTCTCTTTTTTGAGTGTGTGTGTGTGGGGGGGTGTTGGTTGGTATGTCCATCGCTTAGTGCAACTTTAGATAGGTAAAGGTACCCCTGACCATTAGGTCCAGTTGCAGACGACTCTGGGTTGCAGTGCTCATCTCGCTTTATTGGCCAAGGGAGCCAGCGTACAGCTTCCGGGTCATGTGGCCAGCATGACTAAGCCACTTCTGGCAAACCAGAGCAGGGCACGGAAACGCCGTTTACCTTCCCGCCGGAGTGGTACCTATTTATCTACTTACACTTGACGTGCTTTCGAACTGCTAGGTGGGCAGGAGCTGGGACCGAACAACAGGAGCTCACCCCGTCGTGGGGATTTGAACCGCCGACCTTCTAATTGGCAAGCCCAAAAGGCTCAGTGGTTTAGACCACAGCGCCACCCACGTCCCGTGCAACTTTAGATACTTCATGATTATTAGTGCAAGAATTAAAAACTACTTAATAATAAACTGCAGCATCAAATACTATGCAGCAGCAATAATAATAATTAGTGCAGCATTAAATAAATGTGCATTTATATGCTAATAAAATGTGCATTTTAATCAGCATATCCCTTCATCAGTTTATATCACCAGCCTACCAATTGTGTTTTGTTTCTCCAAGAATCTTAAAAATAAGCAACTGGCGAGAACACAGGAAGCTGTCTTACACTGAGTCCGACCTTTCGTCCCTCTAGCTTAGCATTATCTATGCCATGTAGCAGCAGCTCTCCAGGGTTTCAGGCAAGGGGCACTTCAAACCCTATCTTGAGATGCCAGGGGTTGAATCTCGGAACTTTTGCATGCAAGGCAGATGCTTCACCAGTGAGCTAGACCCCTTCCCCTACCTGTGCACAGAATACTAGAGTTTTACTAATAATAATAATTCCAATTATTATACACAGCTGTGAAGCAGTTCACAATATCTTAATTTAATTATCATTACATGCATTTATACCCCACCTTTCCTCTAAGGAGTTCAAGGTGCTATACACAGATCACACTGCTTCCCCCATTTTATCCTTACAACAACAACAACCCTGTAAGGTAGCTTAGCCTGAGACTGTGGGACTGGCACGAGGTCAGAGCAGGGATCTCCTTAGTCCAAGTCCAACACTCTGCCCAAATACCAGGTCAATAATCATCCACCAACACTCCTGTGCTACCTCAGTCAGCAGCGCATGAGACTCTTAATCTGTGGGGTTTGAGCCCCACATTGGGCAAAGATTCCTGCACTAGTTGGCTTTGTGGACCCTTCCAACTCTACAGCTCTATGATTCAGCCCCACACTCCTCTGCAGGTTTACTTGGAAGCAAGTTCCACTGATTTTAATAAGACTTACTCTGTCTTTGCAAGCACACACAAGATGTCAATACCAAATGGCATTGGATCCATCATCTCGAAACCAAATGTTAACGCTGAAAACCAGCAAATTATTATTTTTTAAACAAAAACCCGGAGTATGTAGGACGTTAAAGATAGATGAGCCTGCAATCCCATGCACACTAACCTGCAGGTAAGCCTCATTCAACACAACGACGCTTATTTCCGAGTAAGCATGCATAAGGTTGCTCCGTCGAAGACCCCGCCGAATCCCCGCGAAATAAACCCAAGAAGCGCGACACACGGAAGCAACTCTGATGGATTGACAGGAGCTCACCTATTCCAGCCAGGCATCGCCTTCAAAGGTTCAAGAGCCACGCCCCCTTACCTGCCTCCACTCGTGCTGCTCCGGGCACATCGCAGGGCTACAGCTCTCCGCGCCTTCCCCGGCTGGCGCTCGCCTTTAAGGGCGGAAGGCTCGCCAGCTCCCCACTTCTCTGCGCACAAGCGCGCTCTGCCGCCGGCGCCTGCAGCTCGCCAACTTCTGGGCAGCGCTTCTTGGTTAGGCGCGTGAGCCGGCGCACGAGCAAATCAGAGCGCAGCTCCGAGGCGACAGCAAAAGAAGGGTGGGGTTCACCACCCGGGACATCTTTTAAAGACCCTGGAGCGGGAGCCACGTGCTTAGGAAGGAAACGGGTCTCGCCAGAGCTGAAGAATCCGCAGCCGGCTGCGCGCCCTGCAGAAAAGTTTGTTCCCTGAGTACTCGGTAGTTTGGCAGCTCCTTCGCTTGCATGCTGACTTGGATCCAGACTTGGTCATGCTTGGAGCAGAGACTATTGCGTTTAAATCCCACATCTCCTCCAAGGAGGTGTACATAGTTCATTTCCTCTGCATTTTGTCCTCACAAAAACCTTGTGCGCTGGGTTATGGTGAGAGACTGTGAACAGCCCAAGGTCATCCAGTGAGCTTGAAACCAATGGCAGCCGGGCTTCCTCGTGCACAGAGCTGGCACCAATGAAATCAATGGGATCCAGACTTAGGTTGCTTTCAGACAACATTTATTAGGTATTCATCCTGATTTGTTTGCACAAGGTTTGCTGGGAACTTGACTGTTTATTGAGCTTTTATTCTGATTGGGTTGGGAGATTATAGGATCTCACAGTTGCTGCCCTACACACTGCTTTCATCACTTTCTCTATCACAAAAGTGTGTGGGTTTTATTGGGGGGTGGGGGTTTGCAGTAAAATAGCACCAAATCCCACTTTAATTGTGCAGCCTCAAATTTCTTATGGACAGTTGAAGCCCACCTTCAAAATAGTGGCAGTCTGAAAGTGTCCTTAGTCAAGCTTGGTGCTGGCCCATTGAAATGACATTCTTACATCTCCAAATCCAACCCGAGGAGTCCAGTGGAACTTATCTTATCAAGGAAGAATGCCCAGGATGGCAGCCTTGCAGCTTATGAATGATGAATGTTTTCATGGAAGTGAATCTCGCCAAGTTCATTATGAACTTTACGATTGCGATCTGGCAGCAGTTAAAGCTTCCTGCTGTGCTAGTCTAATACCCAAGGACGACAGTCTATGAAAAGCAACCCTATGCACAAAAAACTGGTGTAAAGCAAACTGGTGTAAGTTAATCTGGTGTAAAGTTACATCAGATCAAAATTCCATTCAGCAGTGGGGCTGCTGCTCTGCCTAAGACTGGCAGAGGGAAGGTAAGCAGTGGGTTGCCCAGTGGGTTGCCAGGTCACCTGTCTGTGCTGGAAGGGCGTTGGATCCTGTACCTGCCTTGCCCCTGGGCAGAGCCAGGGCTGGAGACTTAATTCCAGGGGAATCAGCTGACTGATCTGGAGCTCTGCTGCATCCTAAACTGCTCATCCTGGCAGATCTGCCATAGGATTGGCCCCTCAATTATTATAGCACAGAGAGAAAGTTCAGCCCTACTTTAATAGACCTTTAATGTTCCTTTCCTCCTCTTGTTTCTTGCCCCTTTTTCTTGCCACTAGCACCCTAAAATACAAAACACAAGAGAAATAGTATCTTGATTGCTTGTCAATGACTGCTTCTCATTTAAGACCAATAAATTATCATTAAACATGTGCTATTACTTTTCAGAAGGACAACCCTGTGAGTCTGTTGCAGCAAAAACAACAGCAGCATTAAAAAAGGTAACAAATAACATGGAGCTTTCATGGACTAGATCAGTGGTTTTCATCCAGTGTGCTGTGGCACCCTGGGGTGCCTTGAATGATGTTCAGGGGTGCCATGGGCAACACTGGCCTCTGTCCTTCTTTCCTTCCCTCTCTCCTCTGATGCCCTCTCCCATCTCTGCCTCCCAAAGGCTTGCACAGCTGTTTGTTGCAGCAGCCCTGGCTATAAGCTCCACAGGTGAATGACTTATTTATTTGGTCCCCGGGACTCTCTTTAAGCCACACCCCTTCCCAGCCACACTGCACACCAGCATAGCTGTCAACTTTCAGGTTTGAAAATCAGGGATCAGCAGCCTCACCTGTCCCTGGGACAGTCTATGGGATATCTAGCTATGCTCACCAGGCCTGCTTTGCACCCTGCTTGGGTACTTTGGCCTGACTGGAATGTGTTCCTGAACTCTGATCATGTCTCTTTGCTTGCCTGGATGGAAGACAGAGATGTATAGTTGTTGGCATCTGTCTGTCTATCTTAGGAGATAATGGAGTGTGCCTCTGAGGGTGCAGTCAAACCTCTGTGTTAGCAGCACTGGAGTGATCTCCCTGGAGCACAAGCCCAGACAGTGTGCATGGAGTTCCTGGGCTGCCCAGAAGACAAGACCCTCCTCTCAGCCTTCCTGATGTGGTCCAATGAAAGCAGAGCAAGACATTTGGCACCAGCTTGGCTGCAGGAATTGCCAGAAGGAGGCGTACAAGACACCATCCAACTGTCTTAGGGACTCCACTCCAGATTTGTGTAGGGTTCACTCCTTAGCCTTTGGTTCTCCCAAAGATATTCCACAAGGTAAAATTAACATTTTTCTTTCTTTCTTTGCCTGCTTTTGCCTCTGGCAGAAGAGGTCACTCAAAGGTTGTCTAGTAGGGAATGTGTCTCAGGCTGAAAAAGTTTCTCTTCCCCAGGACTAGTGTCAAAGTAGACTCAAACCATGCAGCTCTCTCTGGTGTGGTAATGACTAACAGACCTGTACACAGTGGCGGAGGAACCCTCTCCGGCATCCGGGGCGGCGCAGCCTGTACAGACTGTGCATGTGCGGCAACCGTATGGGATGACGCACATGCACAGTCCGTACAGGATGCCACACATGCACAATTTGTACGGGCTGCCGCTTGAGCAGCATCCCGTACGGACACCCATATGGACCACGCACACCCTCAGCCGCTCTACAGCTGGGGAGAGGCAGGGGCCATCTTGTCACCCCTCCCACAGTGGCACCCGGGGGGAGACCGCCCCCTCCGCCCCTTCCTCCACCCCTGCCTGTACACCCTGTTTTTCTATAGTTTTAAAATTCAGCATCATTCATAACTGAGGCTGCAGTTATTTACGTATGTAGCCAGGAGTAAGTCCCATTAAACTTGGCGGGGCTTATTTCTGAAAAGACACATGCAGGATTTATCTGGCACAAATATGACAGAACAATTCAAATTTGGATAAACTGTCTTTGAAATTTATGCCTGGATGCAAATTTGAGCTAGGTCGCTTCGCTGGAAATTCTGTCCCCATTTCAGCTCTGCTCCCTGGTGTTCCCAGGGATCAGACGCGAGAAGGTGATTCCTTTCCGATCTCTGGAGATAAAAAGAGCATCAGCTGCTACAATGCTTTACAACTCTCTGGGAGACCCAGAAACATCTGCTCTGCCTTTCTGATTATTCACAGAGGATATAAGCAGATGGTTCATTCATCCCCAAAGCAGAGGACTAAACAAATTCATACCTTAAGTCAGTCAGCAGGAAGCACCATTGACTGATCTTTTTTTCAGACAGCTGGAGTCTGTGCCTGTGGGGGTTTTTTGGGGGTGGGGTGGGGTGGAATAGACTATATGCCTGAGCTGCCTTCTCATTCCTGGATCCAGCATGGATTCAATTCCTGGCTAGCTTCCTGCTGAGGTAATGGCCCAAGTATGGGTCATTAAGGTAACAAAGGAAGTGGCTTTGTGCCAGAAACCAAATGGGTTGGGCCCCCTCCCTCAGCTATCTGTTAGTTAGAAAAGCAAAAGTCAGAGTTGAGGTGTGTGAGCTAGAAATTAGAAGCTGCAGGCTGGGCAGCTGAGAGACAAAGCCAAGCCTGTTTTTTGGAGGGATCCAAGGCTGTGGCTATGGGAGAAGCAAGACCCTCTTGGGGTGTTAATGCTGTGAACTCCTCCACCGTAGGCTCATGTTGTATATATGTGTAAATAAACCATGTATCATAAAGTCATGGCAGTCTCTGCTGTCGCTTGTTCCAAGGAAATTGAACCCTGGGTGAGAGCCTGGGACCCCAGGAATCTTACACTGCTCAGAGATTGGGTGGTGCATAACAATAATTTAACCATTCAGGGTAGACATGTATACATGTGCACTCTTAACTATGTGGGATGTGACACATAGATAGCGGGCAAGTAAAACATTCCTAGAGTGGACATGAAAGGGAATGTTTGCTCCAGTCAGTGGAAAACTTCCTGTTTCTTCCTGAGCTGGGACAAACTTCCTCTGCATGTGACTAGAGGTGGGCGTGACCTTACCTGCCCAGGTACCAGAAGGGGCAAGGCAGGTGCCACCCTCTCTCTTTTCCATCCTGTTTCAACGAGTGAGCAGCAGTGACTGCCTGTCTGCAGTCACTGGGACTAACTCCCATATGGGGTAGTTCCATGTGTATACACTTTGTAACCTAAGTCTGCCTTCAGGGATCCATCTGTGAACTGAATGTGTGAGTAAACTTCTTTTATAATACTTTACACAAGATTGTGTCATGCCTATTCTTTTTAAGGGGGAGAAAAGGGGATTACCAGGAATCCTATAATGAGAAGCTTAAACAAGCTTGCGACAAGCTAACCGCTGTGTGTTTAAAAGGGAATGCACTCTGCTAAGTAAAGGGACTTGCTAACGCAAGTTAGGAAGGATACTATTAAACAATATATCCTCTCCTGCCTCCCTGAACATTCCCACAAACTAAACCCCATAGAGTTGAGTGGGACTTACTCTCCTTGGAAAGTGTGCATCGTGTGCATTGTCCACAAGAAGGCCCCGCCTGCAATTTACATTTAAAGCAGTATAATAACACTTTTAAGAGTCACAGTTTCACCCAAAGAATCATAGAAACTGTAAGGATTGTTAAGGATGCCAGTTGTTAGGAGACTTCTAGCCTCTTTGCAGTGCTACACTTTCCAGTGTTCCCTGGAAAGAATTTGTTGAGAATTGAATAATCGGTATTATGTGGCACCTGTAACACTGGCAGTTCTGCAGATTGAAGTGGTCCAGTGGGCATACTTGGGGCCAGGCAATCTCATGGCTAAACTGGTCCCAAATTATTAAGGGCTTTATATACTAATAATGACACCTTGAACTTGGCCCAGTCACAAATCAGCAGCCCGTGCAAGTTCCCAAGAAAGGGTGTTTTATGCTTCCAAGGCCTCACCCCTGCTAGCAGTCATGCTGCAGCATTCTGCACTAGCTGCAGCTTCTGGATCAAGCACGGTGGAAGAAGAGCAGGATCATGCCCAGTGACCACAGCCTCAAAATGATTGTTGGCCACACTCCAGTGGCCATGCACCTCATGTAACTGAAAGCATGCTATGCAGATATTTTTGGGACCCATGCGTTCTGCACTAACATTGCAGAAGTCCTTTGATTAAATCACCTTTCAATCAGCTGAAAGGCTCCTGTCCCTCTGTTTGCTTGCTTCCACTCTGTCTCTGTGACTTTGTTAAGATATTGTTCCATAGCCATTCATAAACGGAACCAAAGAAAAGTCCCGCCCATTTCCATACCTCCCCACATTTTAATAATTCACACCATCTTGTCAATTATTGACTGATGATGAACACATCCTTTGCTGCAATTGCAAAGGTCAATATCAATTTTACATGCATGACTTGAGAGTGACTAGGGCAAGGGAGTTTTACACATAACAGTGGTTGCAGAACAGTTCACTTACAGTTTGGTTCTCCATTGTGATCTCGGCCATTTCTTCAGCATATGGTGTTGTATCCTACACACTTCAACATTTAATAGGGTGCTGAACTACGATGCACAACTTATATAGCCGACCCAGCACTTGGGTTTGTGAGGCATAGGGCGAGTGCTCATGTTAATGCAAAAGTGAAGTGTAAAAATAGTACAATTAGCTAGATATTTCAGATGGAAGTTGTATGCAGATGGAAGCCTGCAAATCATTAAGAGAGACACATCTTGGATGTCGCAAATGAGGCTCACTGAGGACAACAAAGCAACTCATTAGTATATTTGCATAATTGCATTCTTTATGGTTAATTTGGGATACTCAAACATCTTCTCAGATAATCTTTGCTGTACTGGCAAACAGGCAGATTCCCATTACTGACATTGTGGATGGCACCTTTAAAAGTTAACCCAAACCTCTTAGTCAACTTGATACTCATGAACACCCGGGTTAAATGTGAGAAGTTCTTTCAGAATTCAGATTTGCACGGAATGCGGATGTCACCAACAAAGTGAGAAGTAAAAAGAGGAACGGTGATTTTTTTTTTAATATAATATTTATTGATTTCATTTTTAACGCAATATTTCAACATACCAATAACAAAACAAATAAATTCTTTGCTCTGCTGAGCTCGTGACTTCCCTCCATCCCTTCAACCGGTTTTTAATTTTCAAGTCTTTCTGTCACACTTTATATCCTCCACTTCAGACCTTTATGTCCTTATAATCAACTCTGTCTCTATGGTCTAAAAAGTTTTAGAATTTACAATTTTGGGGGAAGGGTGAATTGAGGGAGCTGGGTATGTTTAGCCAGGAAAAGGGAAGCTTGAGAGGAGATGTGATAACTGTCTTCAAATATCTAAAGGGCTGTCACACAGAAAATGGAGCAAGGACCTCAGTCCCTGGGAGTTGTTGTTGTTGTTGTTTAGTTGTTTAGTCATGTCCGACTCTTCATGACCCCATGGACCAGAGCATGCCAGGCACTCCTGTCTTCCACTGCCTCCCGAAGTTGGGTCAAACTCATGCTGGTAGCTTCGAGAACACTATCCAATCATCTCACCCTCTGTCATCCCCTTCTCCTTGTGCCCTCAATCTTTCCCAACATCAGGGTCTTTTCCAGGGAGTCTTCTCTTCTCATGAGGTGGCCAAAGTAATGGAGCCTCAGCCTCATGATCTGTTCTTCCAGTGAGCACTCAGGGCTGATTTCCTTAAGAATGGAGAGGTTTGATCTTCTTGCAGTCCATGGGATTCTCAAGAGTCTCCTCCAACACCATAATTCAAAGCATCAATTCTTCAGTGATCAGCCTTTTTTATGGTGTAGCTCTCACTTCCATACATCACTACTGGGAAAAACATAGCTTTAACTATACAGACCTTTTTTGGCAAGGTGATGTCTCTGCTTTTTAAGATTCTGTCTAGGTTTGTCATTGCTTTTCTCCCAAGAAGCAGGCGTCTTTTAATTTCGTGGCTGCTGTCACCATCTGCAGTGATCATGGAACGCAAGAAAGTAAAACCTCTCACTGCCTCCATTTCTTCCCCTTCTATTTGCCATGAGGTGATGGGCCCAGTGGACATGATCTTGGTTTTTTTGATGTTGAGCTTCACACCACTCTCTTTTGCACTCTCTTCTTTCGCCCTCAATAAAAGGATCTTTAATTCGTCCTCACTTTCTGCCATCAAGGTTGTGTCATCTGCATTTCTGAGATTGTTGATATTTTTATAATAAGAGACATAGTTACTTTTTTTTGCAGGGGGGGGGGGAATCTTACATCCCTGGAGTCTTCTAGGCCACTTGTCTCAATGTTCCCCTTTCATTTAAATAACCCACTAAGTTTCTGGCCCTTTTACCTAAGGAAAGGTAGAGAGAAATGTGCAGTCTGAATACTACGCAACTGTTCATAAAGAAATAAATCTGTTTCTCCATTTCAGTTCTGGCCCAAGGATGCAAAAACAGTGGGATGACTGACGAGCGCTTGGCAACACACACTTAATCTTTATGTCTCTTTGCTCTCCATTTCCTTTGCTCTGTACTTTCTCTAAATGAGATTCTAATTACCTTTGGGGAAGAAGGTAAAGCCTATTGCTATGCTTTACTAGGGATGTTCCACATTCATTCATTCATTCATTCATCCTTCCCTTTTTTTAAAAAATGATATTTATTAAAGGTTTAACAAATTACAAAGAAAAAAGAAAAAAAAAGAAAAAAGAGAAGAGAAGACAATAAAAGGTTACAATACTTCAAAAATAGTAAAAAAAGAAAAAAAACCACAATAATTTTTTTTTATAACAAAACAATAAGAGGAACAAAAAGTAACATTTAAAAGCAAAAACATTTAAAAACACATCCAATTTCCATATCTTTGTTTTTCATTTACTTGTTTCATTGACCTCCTCACACCTCCCTTTTTTGTATTCTAATTCAATTAGCTATTTCAGCAAATCCTTTCAACCTTTCTCAATTTTTGTTCTATAATTTATCTTAACACAATTTGACTTTAAATTTTACATTTTCTATCCTTTTGTTATCTTAATTTACTTTAACCTTATCTTACCATAAAAACCCTAAAACTTAAAAAAAACATATTTATACATAGCTCCTTATAGCATTTCTACTAAAGCCGAGTAGTTTCATTCCAAGATTTTTCTAATACTCATTAATTTTGCAATATTTCTCTAAATACATTTTTAGAATTCTTCCAATCTTCATCCACTGTCTCTTCTTCCTGGTCTCGGGTTCTGTCAGTCCTTTCTATCTGTTCCATCTAGTCCATCAACCTGGTAATCTTATGTCCGAGGCTCTTAACTCTTTTCCGTGTCCCTTCTGCAGATCTTCTTCATATTTGTACCTGGACTTTACTTTATCTTCAACTGGTCTTGTTCTTGGTTTCCTTCCTTTATCACCGAGGAGTGGCTCTCGGGGAAACAATCTAAAAATGTCTTTATCCCTTCTCGACAGGTCAGCCCATTCTCCATAATCAGCACCAAAATCCAAAAAATATTCCGAAGCATACTTCAGTGTCCCTCCAAAGTCAAGGGCCTCAACCACTCCAGACTCCCCCTGGCCCAAAACCAGTTCCCAAAAGCCAAAACATCCCTGCATAGGGGGGGTCTGACCAACTTGCCATCTCCAATCCCAAGAGGGCTCCATCTCTCCAAGTCTGGCCCACTCCAGGTTCAGTCATCAGAGGCAATAACTTATGTTCCTGCAGAGCCACAGCTCTCTCAACTTGTATTACTTGAGGTTCATCAACAACCTCCTCCTTTGTTTTCTCTACAGCTTGCCCTGTCAGAGCATATTCCTGAGTCAGTCCCTGAACAGGTTCAGCATAAGTATTCACTGTTTGTCCAAAATTATCAATTGCTGTGGTCATCAAATCCATCTTCTCATGAAGCTGTTCCAGTAGGGCACTTGTTTTGCAAAAAGCAATCACTAAAACTTCCTCTGCCCACATTGTTATTCAAGGTCAAATGTCTAATTCTCACGATCCTTCAATTCCACAGCTGCACTGTTCCCCAGGTCCACTCCAGCAACAGTTCAAAAGCTCCCTCTAGAGGAAACAATTTCTATTTGTATCCATCCTTTTACAAGCAGATCCGGCAACAAAATTTCTTTCATTTTTCCAGTATTTGTTCCTTTTTAGTACAAAATGAAACATTGGAATCAAAATGTTTCTCTTATATGGCTATCTGTCAACATATAATCCATCCACAGTCAATGAACTTTCCCAAAACGTCCGTCTTTGACAGCCCGTTCCCAGGTTCAAGACTTCCCAGGTTCAAGACAGCCCGTTCCCAGGTTCAAAGATTTGTCTTTCTTTACTCTCTCTCCTGCAGGCTTGAACAATTTAAAATCCCCCCCCCTTCTCCTGCTTCCAAGGGGGGCTTTACAGTTGTAATCAATGGAAATTTAACCCTTTACAAAAGACTTTCCAGACTTTAGCTTGCGATGTCTTTGCTTCAAACTGTTTACAAAAGTGGGAGGCAGACTTCCTGTTTAGACCTTACCGCTCCGATACCAAATTATGAAGTTTTATAATCCAATTTTCTGTTCTACTCACGGATACTTGTTTAAAGTCCAATTGTCCACAGGAAAAAGTCAGCGCTCTCCGGCAACGGCTGTGCGGCTTCACTCCGTAAAAGTAGTGGTTGATTCAAAACACCGCGCTGCTCCCCCCACTTCACTTCGGGACCCCCGAAAAAGGGTTTTCCCGTGAGTAGGTGAGGTGCTCCTGGTGTCAGCCAAATCCCACGTTCCCAGGCTTCCTCCGCCTGGGATTTTTAAAGGGTCTCCGCCTTCGCCGCGGCGGCAAGACCTGATTTTCGCGGAGCGGGTTCCTCTCGGTCAGAGGAACACCGCCATTGCCGATGGCGCTAACCCGGAAGTCCATTCATTCATCCTTCCACCCATTCATTCATTAATTCATCCACCCACCCATCCATTCATTCGTGAAGTTATGCTACTACTGAATGATCCAATAAGGTGCATGGCCATCTGACTGATTCAAATGGGTCTTAATGATTTGTGTATTCCACTGCTGTAAGGACAATAAATAAATAAATTCAATAGCCTATGGAAAATATATTTAGAAAACCATATACAGTAATACCTCCGCGAACGCTCGCCCTGTCGACCATCCATTTCAGTGAACGTCCGTGGCAATCCCAGAAGTACTGGAATGGGATACTTCTGGGTTTGCTGCTCGTGCATGTGCAGAAGTGCTAAACTGCGCTTTGCACATGTGCAGAAGTACAAACCACTCCGCATGTGTGCACAGAGCGGCTCTTTGTCGAGCATCCCTTTCGTTGAGCATCCGGGGCTCCGGAACGGATCCCGGACTCAAAACAAGGTACCACTGTACAGTCGTACCTTGGTTCTTGAACAAAATGCGTTCCCGTTCAAAAACCAAGACACAGCTTCTGATTGGCTGCAGGAGCGTTCTGCAGCCAATCGGAAACCACGGAAGCCGATAAACTAACAGGAGGGATTCGAAACCGGCGAGACCAGAAATTCACGGAAGACTGGAGTAAATTTACGGACTATTTGAAAAGTATTTGTGAAGAATAGACAACGTTTGTAGGGTTGCAAGAAGTTTTGTGAGGAGTATTATTAGAAGTAAAAATGGACAAGGGGGAGGATGATTTGTTAAGAGATGTAAAGGCAATATAAAGTTAAGAAATGCATAAGAAGTGGTTAAAACGGTGGATCATCAGAGGTGCTGATGGAAGTCTAAAAAGATTGTATGTGATAAGTTTTGTGGTACATTTTATAATATGTTAAAATCAATAAAAATATATATATATAAAAAGGAAATCGTGGAAGCCATGCTGGACGTTTGGCTTCCGAAAATCATTCGAAAACCGGAACACTCACTTCCAGGTTTTGATCATTCAAGAGCTGATTTGTTCAGGAGCCAAGGCATTTGAGATCCAAGGTACAACTGTATATTGAAAAGATATGGAAACTATTTGTGCATTGGTTTCATTGTCCAGGAAGAAAATGTGCCAAACAGAAACCAAAAGTGACAGTTCTGATGTAACACTGCCATCTGCTGTTATTTTCCAAAATACTTTCCTACTGTTTATTTAAAACGGTGCCGTTGTGCGTGAAACTCTGGATCATTTCACACACATCAGGCAGAGGTAAGCTTGGGCTTCTGAGTAGGAAGCGTGAATATTTTGTGGTTCTCATGATGACAATAATAAGAAGAATCTCGGAAGAGGCCTGCTGGACTTGGATTAAAGTTCCACCTAGCCTAAGGTAACCAGACGTCCCTGTTTCCTGGGGACAGTCCCCGGATTTACAAATCAGTCCCCATAGAAAATCCATTGAAGTTGAAAAGTGCCCCAGAATCATTGAAAAAAATCTGATAACCTTAATCTAGCCTAGAATTCTGTTTTACTTCCCATCAGCCCCAGCTGGTGCTTAGGGATGATGGAAGTTGTAATCCTACAATATTTGGAGGAACATAGGTTCACCCGCCCCCCCAAACACACACAAGCATTCACATAGCCTTTGAAGAAGACTAAGAGGTTGCACACTTCCATCAAACATGGACCATAGACCCAAGGCTTTTTTGTCCAACATTAATCCCGATCCAAGTTTCAAAGGATAATAATAATAATAATAATAATAATAATAATAATAATAATAATAATAATTTATTACGGCCGTAGGCCCATACAGATAAAAACAAGACATAAATAACAGCCTGTGCACGTGGGAAAAAACAGCCGCTAAAACACTACTATAACAATAAAATACTATAAGATGGAATGGCATACTACGCCTTAATTAGCTTGTGGTGCTCCTTGGCAACGCTTTTGGGTAAGGACAGCGACCAGGAACCTAGCCACTTTCAGGGTCGTATGGGTATCCTTATCCTGCAAGATTTGGGCAAGGTGGAATTTTGGTGGGGTACCCTCTAGTTTCTGTATGATTGATCCCAACAAATTTGCCCGTGGCACCTTGAATAAGGGGCAAGTGAACATAATGTGCTGAAGCGACCTTTCAAAGGATATTGTTATAGGATTTGGGAGTTGGCTTGGGTGAAATCTTTGGGCCCCCTCCTCTAAGCCTATGATTCTGCATTTGTAAAACGGGAGTCTGTAGTAGAAGGAACTGCTGAAATGGTCAGATCAATCTCTTTGTTAAGTTAATGGCCCTAGCTGAGCTTGTGAAGGAACCTTTATAGATTTCTAAAGAGTTGGCCAAGAAACATGGTCATTGCTATGGAAACAACTTGCTAGGCCTCCACCTGCCTCACCTGGCTGGACATTACATCGTCCTAGGAGTGGGTCAACAATAGAACAGGGGCTAATCTGGGAAATGGATGGAGTATGCATGCACATTCAACTGCCTAACAGCATCTGCATCTCCCAGGAGATCGCAGCTGTAGAGATTAGAAAAGTCATTTTGTCGTCTAGAGAGGTCACTTCCAGGTTCGCATGGAGAAGCCATTTTCAATGGAGGCCAGTGATGGAAGTGTGCAGCTGTATTGACCAGGTGTTGAAATTTTGTGCCCCTAACAATTTTGCATCCGGGGCAACTGCCTTTGTGCGCCCCCCCCATAGTATGCCACTACCTGCGCTCACCTACTGCAGTCCTCCACCCCATATTCCATACTGTTTTGAAGGGTTTCCCAACCTTATGGGTATGTGGCAGTCCTGTAGATTTGGGTGAGGGGGAAGAAGAGAACAGAAATGAGCAAAAATTAGGTACCCTGCCTAGTGTGGGAAGGTTTACTTTAGCAGAGTTAAACAATCCCCTTTTATAAGTTTATGCAGTGATCAGCTTGTTGCTGACTCGTCTGAGTTCTACTAATAAAGATGTCTTCCTGGTTAAAAATCCATTCTGTAGGAATGTTGCACTTGACGGCACTTTAGCATCCCACACTTAGCTCATATGCACATACTTCAAAATAAATTTTGCATAAAGCAGATTAGTGAGCATTCTTTCTAAGCCATCTTGAAATGGTAAGCTTTTACACAACCCTCCCACATTAATAAAATAACTATTATCATTTAAGCTATCAAATATATATTTTAATGTGTTAGATGTGTCTGACTAAAGTGCGTTCAATATTCAGTCAATTAACTATATTTGATTGGCCAAATAGTTTTGTTGGAAATATTGTAAGATGGCACAGATGTTTGGTACAAATTTATTTCCCAATGCAGTTGGCATGTATTTAATTTTGCACACAGCTCCTACAGAGAGTTAAAATATGCTGTTACTGGAAAAGTATAATAGTCTTTCTACATGAATTTTACTTCCATTTTGTGAACCCAGCTGCTTTTTTCCTTTTGGTAAACAAACAAACAAACAAACAAACAAACAAACAAACACAGCTATAATTAATGAGCAGTGGAATGTAATTACAGTAATCAGACTCACAATTTTTTTTCATGCTGCCACTAATTCTTACACACACACACACACACACACACACACACACGGCTGGATTTAGGTTTGATGAGGCCCTAAGCTACTGAAGGTAATGGGGCCCTTTATATGTCCAGCTGTCCTTTGTCAACAACAAATTGTCGTTTTTGTGTGTGTTGAATATATGCTATATGGTAATTTATGGACCTAATAGGTATCTAAAGCCATTTGCACATAACAAATAGGAGCCTACACAACACAACACAAAACACTGTTGCTGTATGTAGGTTTTATTTTATTTGTTTTTTATCTTATATTTTGGAAATGTAGATCCAGGTCTTTTTTTCTTTAAATTTTTTTTGGGGCCCCAACAGAGTGGGACCCTAAGCTATAGCTTGTTTAGCTTATATGTAAATCTGACACTGCACACACGAGAGAGAGAGAGAGAGAGAGAGAGAGAGAGAGAGAGAGAGAGAGAGAGAGAGAGTAATAAGTAGTCTATAAACTGTAGAGACAAGTAACAGAACTGTAGCCAACTGTAGCCTCACTGAAATTATTAAACTAAAGCTAGACATGGCTATGGGACTACTTTGAGTCAGAACTGGTTGCTGGTTCATTTCTGGGCCCAATTCAAGGGGCTTACGTTAGTATTTAAAGGCCCTGATTAAGGGGAGGAGGGACTGGACTTTGAAGACTGCGAGGGCTTTGGCGGGACACCAGATCATTCTTCTACGAATAATTATAATTAATTGTTTGGGTGTGGAGGGGAGAATTTGGAGGCCTGCCAGGGCTTCCACAGGATGCTGAATGACTCCCTGCCTGAAATCGAAAGTGGAATTTTACATCTGCAGTCAGAAGAGTTGAGAACAAAGAGAGAGATCTCTCCAGAGTAACGTCGAGTCAACAAAGCCGAAAGGCACAAAGGGATCAGGAATAACCCACATGGACATAATGATATTAGATAAAGAATTAAAGAAACTAGTGATGGAAATTAAAACCTCACACAAGAAGAAGAAAGGAGAACTTCACTTGCGAATTTACAAATTATTATATGCGTTAATGCAAAATGAAGTTAGTTGTTGTAGCTGCGGTATAAGGGATTTTATCAAGAATGGATTGTATTTGGTTTGAGCAATAATCTGGAGGCAGAATTAAAGGGAATAAGACCCTGTACTGCAGTACGTGGAAAGCCACACAAAATTTATAATTGACTTTGTAACTGATTTGTATTTGAATTGGTATTGCTATTTGGTGTTACCATAATATGGCGCATATTGTATTTTTGTAATTGAAATTAATAAAAATTATTTAACAAGTAAAGACGTACAGAGATGGTGCCTGTCTAAGGTCAGTAGACAGGGTATTCCAAGTGTATAGCATAATTTAAGCTAGCTTGCTTTACACTAGCTTCTTCTGCAAAATGGAAGGCTTAATTTTTACTTTATTGCAAGTAGCCCTTTGCTTCTTTAGCTCTTTTTAAATGAGCTTCTAGTGAGAGCTTTCATAACTTTTTTTAAAAAAATTATCCCGCTGTAGATACAGAAATAAATTATTCAAATTGTAATTCTCCCCATGCACTTCAAATAGCTCACGACAGGCAAGGTTGTATTGTCCCTAACAATATGTCACCACTTTATTAACATCTTCGACTGAGCGCTGTTCTTCTCTTTAATTGCACAATAGGTCATCTGGTCCCATAAGGCCGTATTCTGCTAGCTTTGTGTATGCTTCAAAATATCGTCGTGCTTTATAAGTGAAACTGAAATCCTCTCAAGAGCTCAGGGCATGGGCAGCACCAATTAGTGGGAATGTTTGAACATTTGACTGCTCAGCGGTACAAAATTTCAAAATAAATTGACTCAAAATAAAGGTTCAATCCAGACATCTTCCATGTTTGGGCTCTTCTCCACGCATACAATGAAAACATGGGCAATGTCAGTCTCTGCCCTGCCCTCTGTGCAGTGGTGGCGGTAGCTGCATGGGTGCCCAGAGCGGCAGCCATGCCATGCACCTGGGGTGGAAGTGGGGTGAGCTGCGGGGGGGTGAGTGGGCGAGGCAATCCACTACACACGGCAACAACGGGGCGATCCGCTGTGTGTGGCTGGGCCATCCACTGCATGCAGTGGCAGCAGCCCAAGCCGCCGCGCACGGGGTTGGCAGGGTGAGCCCCCCCCCGTGTGTGCCTTTTTGCCACCCCCCTCATGGATGACACCCAGGACTGCCCGCCCCCACCGCTCCCCTTCCTACGCCCCTGCTTCTGTGCACCAAAAGGTGCATTTGCAATGTGTGTTTACCTCTACAAGTCTCATTCCGTGCCTAATAAGCATGGGACGCCCATAGATTGAAGCAAAATTCCATGAAGCCCTTGCAAAGGGGAGGGGAAGCCTATACAGTGGTACCTCGGGTTAAGAACTTAATTCGTTCTGGAGGTCTGTTCTTAACCTGAAACTGTTCTTAACCTGAGGTACCACTTTAGCTAATGGGGCCTCCTGCTGCTGCTGTGCCACCGCCACACGGTTTCTGTTCTCATCCTGAAGCAAAGTTCTAAACCTGAAGCACTATTTCTGGGTTAGCGGAGTCTGTAAGCTGAAGCGTCTGTAACCCAAGGTACCACTGTATAAACCTGCTTTCCCTGGAGCTCAGGGCCATTTTGCCTTGAGCAATTCCCACATGCCCACCTTTGGGTTAGGAGCCTTCACTGAGCAATGTTGGGTTGCTGGCTGACAGAACCAGAAAGGAATTTTTTTCTTTCAACCTGATTGGTACATGGCTGCTCCCCCCCCCCTTCCTCTCCGTGAAATTACTGCTTTCCTTTGTTAGATAGAAGAACGTTGTTTGTATGAGGGTGGAAATGGCGTTGGGCAGGATCAATATAGTACAGGGCCCCCTGAAAAGGGGCCTGGGGGAGGATTGACCATGGCACCCCCAAGCTCAGGTTGGGGTATCTGCCTGGTTGGAATCTGCACCCTGGTCCAGTGAGACCTTGTTTGCTTGGCTTACACCATGGTAAGGTTCAGCATTTGCTGACTCCCATGCCATGCCATAGCCTGCCTGCTGTTGTGTGGCAAGTTCCCGCCTCCCCCCGGTGGAAATAAAGACACATGACACAAATATTTAGGTTAATGGGCAAAAAATGGCCACAACTTTATTGGTTACAGGAATGAGCGGTATTGGCTTAGGCATCAACCTCTCTTGCAGATTTCCATGGATCAGAACCATCGGCGACTGCTACCAGATGTCGGATCTCAAGCCTTATCGGAGGAACTGGCCACTCTCCAGGCACCCGGCTTGATCTCCTTGTTGACCTCCCTGTCTGCGTTTCCTGGCAGGATACAGGCTAGGTCACTATCGGCGATCCTCCTCAAGCGTGAGAAGAACACACCACTCTTCCCTGCTCCCTGCCTCCCCCAGGGAGGGGAAAGAGATAGACAGAAATGTATTTACATGCCTTTAGTTCTGTCTTTGCAGCATTACAGAGAAACGCGTCTGCTCTCTTCAAACACCAACAGCAGAGAGACAAACTCCACCTCCTGTACTTCCTGTACAGGTCAAATGACACTCTGAACTAACATCCGGTGCTCAGCACAGTGAATAGACTGCCCCTTTGTTCTCACGGTACAGTCCCAAACATTCCCATCCTGTTTTGCTTTCCAGCCAGCTGCAGCTCACTGCTGCATTGCTCCTTTTCCGTAACACTATGCGGCTTCAGCCCGATTGCTTGAAGACCAGGAAGGGTTAACCACCAGTAGGGGGAGTCCTGCTGATGCACATCAACTAGGAACTCCCTCGGGGGCATGCCTTAGGCCCTCACCTCCATAGGCTTCGGATGGGGCATGCCCCCCAGAATCCTTTACCAGACTACCCTTCGATATTCGGGGGAGGTGATGGCGCTTCCTCCCCACCTCATCTACATGACAATACCCCTACCAATACCTAACCGCCAATGCCGAGGAAGTTGTGACGATTTGCTACGAGGTAGGCGAAAAACCAAGTGGCTGATGCCAATTTGCCAAGTGGAAAAAATTCCTACCAGGCCCCTTAATGGCGACCAACCGAGGTCCATAGCAAGGTCAAAAGGAAAACCTAAAGGGTGGGAGGGTGGGAAACCTGATGAGCTGAGATGGCAAAAGAGGGAGATCCCTGGCCGTGTCAGTGTGATATCGTGCAAGCCACGTCCCCCCAGGGGATGACGCGGCCAGGGATCCCCTCAATCGTGCGGGGGCTGAGAGCCAGCCCCTGTGCACGTGGAGAGGGCATGAAGCCCACACCTCCACCTCCTCTCGAGTTCAGAAGTGGTTTTGTCAATAAATATTTGGCCTGATTTTATCCTATCACCATTGTACAGTCTGGATATTTTGCAGCTCTCATGGGGCACATAATGCGCCTGCCTGTTCAAGTGTATGCTTGTAGGTGATGCTCCACACAGCTGAAAGCCCATAAAAAGAAGGTTATCCTCGAGGGAATGTGGTCCTTAGGGTGAAAAATGTTCCCCAGGCCTAAGATTTTAGGCCCTAATCCTTCCTTCTGAATTTACTAGTTTACTACCTGCAGGGAATTTTACACAATGAATAATGCAAACACCACCTCTGCCATGGAGCTCACTGGAGACTTTCAGATTGTTACAGACTCTCAAGCCTAAACTACTCCTGCCCTTCCACGAATCTTTATGGAATCTTCATCTGATCTATAGGAAAAGGCTGTGAGCACTGTCATTTTAGTCCAGCACAATGCTTGAGCAGTTATACCTCACCATAGTCTGCCTATTAAAGTGTGAGCAAAGGACTGATGCATTCAGAGCTGCCTGTTACTCATTTCCTTTGAGTCATGCATCCAAGCTTAAATAACATATAGCAGCCATAAATACATTGTCTCTGCATGGAATCATCCTAGATTTGGCTGTTTATGGCCTTGTTTCGCTTTTCCGCTAATGCTTCTTTCCTTCTCAGCATGAGTTCAGCTGGTAATAAGGAGATTCTAATTGAATTTGCGTGGTTTTATATATGTAATTAAATAACGCCAGGTTTCATATTCCATTCGTTGTCTCATTTACACGACTGGAGTTATTTCACTGCCTGGCCAATATTTCTGTTCTAATGGTAGAATAGTACAGGCAACATTTTCACAGGACTGCTAACTTGTGGAGAGTTGCAGCCCTTGAACATTCAACTGGAAGGTAAGGGTAGAGGTTCAGACGGAGTGGGAGATTATTGCTTAGGGTAGATTCTCATGTGGAAAATTCTTAAAACAGGGATTCTCAAACTCTGGGGAAGAAAACACCAAGAAGGCAGCTTATCCTTAGGCTGATGGAACATTCCTTCTTTCAGAAACACAGAGAGTCTGAATGGCTCCTGGCACAGACCTGCCTTGATCCATATTGGATTGGTATGAATGAAGGCATCTCCTGTGCCCCTATCACCCCATCTTTCAGGGAATGGTCTGAATGGGAGGACTGGGAAGTGTATCCTCAGTCAGATCAGCTTCTCTCTGAAGAGGAGGAGGTGGAAGATTTGCCCCTCTTGTCTCCAGTAGGAGGGAGAGACAAGGATACTGTACAGCTCCAGCAGGAGTTGCCTAGTTATGAGATAGTGGAAGAAGAGGGGGAAGGGAGGAAACAGCCAGCAGAGACCTCCCCAGAGAGCCTGGGCAATCCCCCCTCCCCTCGGGCTTGTAGGTCACTCCATGTTAGAGAACAGAGAATGAAGAGGGGTGGGGCTTCCTGTACGCACCCAGGATGTTGCTGGGAATGGAAGAGGAAGGGCCCAGAGTAGCCAACCGCTCTCTTTGTGAAGGGTCATGGATTTGTGTTTTGCAACCAGGTGACTGAATAAAAGGACTATAAAATACAACTGTGTGTTGTTCTTGCCTGTGAAGTTACTGGGGAAGGAGAGGACTCCATGCTTGACACCATCCAGATTTGGAAAGTACCGGCACAGGAAGAGTGGCTACTTAGTTTCCATACAGGGATGAGGAACCTTTTCTATCCTGAGAGCCACACTGCCTTGATGGTGCTTATGCTGCTCAGTCATATTCTGCTGTTTGCCTGCTCATGGTAATCCTATACCCACTTGCTTTTGAGGAGACATGTATGGGATTGCACTGCTAGGGCTGTTGCTGACCAAGTTCTACTCAGAGTAGAACCACTGAAATGTAATGGAACCAAGCCCATTAATTTCAGGGGGGCAATTCTGAATAAAACTAATGTTGGATACAGCCATTTGTCTTTGCAGTTCCAGATGTAGATCCTCTCTTCCGCAGCTTTGTCTCCAGGGTCCACAGTGAGTGACACTTGATTGTGTACTATGCAGTGAAACATCAAGCGACTTTTTTTGGGCATAGACTTCTCTGTATCTCTATGTCTTTACGATGCCACGGGGCATTTTCTGTTTATGTATTTGTGAGCACATGTGTTTTAGGAGCTGGAAGACAAAAAGATCTTCACTAGAAGAGGAAGACGCAATGCTATTTTGGGATGAGGAATGACTTCTTCTCCCCGGGGTCATGTATAATGTATATATAGTAAGTTATCTGCAGTAATATCAATCAGCCCTCTGGGGGGCAGGGGCTAGTGTATCCTCATATTTATTCTGTAGCCTAATGAGGCACAAGCAAGAGCTTTTTTTGTATTTCTGAATGTTAAATATGAAAACATGCCCTGGAAAGTTGAAAGTTCCATATATTTTTTCCTGGTGCTTCAGCTCCTTCGTGCCCCAAGAAGGCAGGAAGCTTGGACTCAGCTTTTCCAGTGCTTCCTTTCACCTTTGTTACATTTACCTCTTCTGCGAATCTCAGCAGAGAATGACAACAGGCTTCAAATATTCATGATCCCTCTTACACGATATGCAAGAATGTTTGAGGCCTGCTGACTGTCACTCGAAAGAGAAAAGATTCTTAGCGAGAGAAGTGCTAGGATTCTTTTGTTTTCCCGGGGCAAAGAGGGTTGCCACTTATTCATCATTCTTGGAGGTGGTTTGCACTTTGGGGAGTTTTTTATTTCATTTTGGTAAAGTTTGTTCATACCGACTTCAGCAAATGCAAAAGTTCTGCGTCCCAACTTATTCCCCACTTCGTTCTGCTGCATTTGTAGGCTAGCCAATAGAGCAGGCCTAGTAGAAGATCAACCCTTCTTGCCTTTGCGAACATGAGAACATAGGAAGTTGCCTTATATTGAGTCAAGTCATTGGTCCATCCAGCTTGGTGCTTTGTGCACTGCCTGGCAGTAGCTGGCCAGAGTTTCCAGACTTTTTCTCAGCCCTACATGGAAGTGAGCCCTACTTGGGACCTTCTCCAGGCAAGGTAGATGCATTACCACAGAGCTATGGTTCTTTTGAGACGTGGGTGGCGCTGTGGGTAAAACCTCAGTGCCTAGGACTTGCTGATCATAAGGTCGGCGGTTCAAATCCCCGCGGTGGGGTGAGCTCCCGCCATTCGGTCCTGCCCACCTAGCAGTTCGAAAGCACCCCTAAGTGAAAGTAGATAAATAGGGACCGCTTACCTAGCGGGAAGGTAAACGGCGTTTCTGTGTGCGGCGCTGGTGCTGGCTCGCCAACGCAGCTTAGTCACGCTGGCCACATGACCCAGTTCCTGGCCTCTAGAGCGAGATGAGCGTGCAACCCCAGAATCGGTCATGACTGGCCCGTTCGGGCAGGGGTACCTTTGCCTTTATGGTTCTTTCAGGTTAGAAGCAAGTTAAATCCTGGACATTTAGTCTACAAGGACTTCCATGACAGTTTACAAAGTTAAAACTATTAAAATAAGGTAAGATTCTGTGAAGAGTAGGCCATGACAGTGGTCACAATAAGGCCTCATTTGAACATTATGCTAAGCTATGGTTTACTGTTAAATGAAGAAGCTTAGATGAACCTTGGGTTCATATACTTCCCCTCCATCCCTTTGTCCACTGTATGCACAAAGACGAGTTTGGAAGCTTCTGCTTCTGCTTTTGTCTTTTTATAATTTTAACACAAAACTCAGATTGGGACAAAGTGTGGTTAGTCTTAACTATGGTTTACTGAGGTAAGTCAACTCCAAATCTTAGTTCTTGAAACTGACTTTTTCCAATAAACAATGGTTAATAATTCTTGGGATTTTGATTTAGTGCCAAAGTGCAGTTTAAAACAGAAATGAAAGTTTGGCTAAGTTGAAGGATTACAGGGTAGAGTGCAAGAGTTTGTTCTTCATGTAACAATAAACCATAGTTGAGCATTATGTCCGAATGAAGTTTCAGGCTTTGATATGGTAAATAGCTAGAATGTTGGGGTACATTTTAAGAATAAGAATTACAGGAAAAAGTCACAATGGGATGGGATTTTTTTTATATTTAAAAACAACAACAACAACTCTTCCACAGGACACAAGTCAGTCAGGTGTAAGCACTTTGATTCCTTGAGTGCTTAACTCCAATGAAAATCTACAAGGCCAAAAAGCATGGCTGAATTATCCCTTCGTTCTTTATATTCACCATAAGTATTAAAGAAAGAAGCTCCAAATTCTTCAAGGCATTTCATTCCAAGTTCAAGTAGTCTTAATATCGGTAGTGCGATTAATATGCATAGTTACCTATTACTGGCAGAAATGAGGAGCCATCTCTTCTTCTTTAAATAGTTTCACTTTCTCTGTGAGGAAAATAACGGCAGCAATTGAAACAAATGAGACCATAAGCAGCCTTGCATCTGTGCTGTTATGATAATACAGCCCTTCAGAAATCCATAGCATAGCGACTCTCCTATCATTGTACAGCACCAATGAATTAAAATAATTGTTTTCTTCCACAGTGCTTCCCTCACATGCTTAAGCTTCTGAGAGCCATTTTAAACTTCAAAAGCCAAAACGGAGACACATTTAACTTTGTTTAAACAACAGCCTAAGTGCCGTGCAACGTAATTATAAAAAGTTCAGTTTCCTGCAGAGATGATCCATGTTCCTCTCAAGAGTTGCTGGTAGAAACAAGAACAACAAAAATAACATCTCTACAAGGGGAAAGGATTTTTAGAGCCACAGGTGGGTAATTTTTAAAAATGACATAAGATCAGAGAGCTGTGGAGTTTCATATATTTGGTGTTTTGTGTCAGAAAGAGCCCAAGGACAGAATAATGTTGTCTTGTTTTGCTTTTTACAGATGCAGAAAAACTACAAGCAAGAGTGAATCAGTACAAAAGCCTGGCTTCTGTTCCATACATACATAAGAACAAGAAGGCCTGTCTAATCCAGAATTCTGTTCTCGAGGCCAATCAGGCGCCCATGGGATGCCTGGAAGCAAAATATGAGCATAAGATCACTTCTGCCCAGGCACCCCAGCAACAGATTTACAGAGGCCTCGTGCATCTAATTATGGACACAGAATACAGGCATCATGCTGGGTAACCCCAATAGCTTCATCCTCCATGAACTTGTCTGCAACTCTTTTGAAGCCACTCATCACAACATCTTCGGATAGAAAATGCCATAGTTTAACCAAGAGAAGAATTGCTGGCAGAAGCAGCTCTATTAGCTTCCTAGCGGAAAGGTTGCAAGGAAGCTGGGAGGCTGGCACTCCTGCCAGTGTGTTTACCCCAGTATGGTTTATTGAGACTTTTCATATACAACACAATAAACAAAACAAATGAATCTAAACCAAAACAGAAAAAAGAAAGAGGAGGAAGACTGGAGAGTCCTCTCTCACAGGTAGATCTTAGCCCTTGTCTCACATAGAAAGAGGTGGCTCCTCCCAGATCTCAGCTAGGAGCTTCCCAATTCTTCTCCCAGCCTCCCACCCTGGGAGATCTTCCCTTCCCAATCCCTTTTCCTTCTGGCTGTGGTTTTTCATTCTAACCTAGGAGAAATTTACTTCCATTTCCTCTTCTTCCATTCTTCTTCCAACAGTGCTGCCAGAGATTTGGTGGCTTTCCCCTCAAAATTCACTTCAAATTATACGCAGAGTCCTTTCTCAACTCTGTCTCTGTCAGCTGAGGGTATTTTTTTACCATTTGGCTGTTTCATTCTTCCAGGTACCTATGTGGAAGTTCTCTCCATTTCATCATCCACTGCATCCAACTCTAGCATTGCACTCTCGTGTCCTGGCAGTCTTCAATCTATATCATTTTCTAAGGGTTCTGTCTCAGCAACATCTTCTCCATTTTGGTTTGCCATTTTATGCATCACAGCTTTGAATTCTTTCAATAGTTCATCCAGCAGTTGCTGCACAATGCCAACTGTCAGTGGGGTGTCCAACACTATTTTTTGCCACACTGTTTTTGAACTCTTACAGTCTTTGCTGATCTAAAGCACATTCCTTGAATTCCTTTGTCACAGTGACATATTTGTGTAGTTTCACTTTGCCATCTGCACATTCACCAGTAAGGCAGAGTATTATAAATAAAATGACCCATCTGCCAGGAAGATAATACAGCATTACCCTACCTGGCAAGCCATTTCTGATTAACAGTGGTGCAGCTATGTAGTTTTAGATCAGGGATGGGGAATCTCAGGCTCAGCAGCTGAATGTAGTGCTCCAGGCTTTTCCTTTTGGCCTTTGGGATTATCCCCAAGCTACAGTCCTGATCCTCAAACAATAGCCCTTGCCAGCCTCCTTGAGTGCTTTTGCCCAGCTGTAATGTGCTCTTGGGGACGCGGTGGCACTGTGGGTTAAACCACAGAGCCTAGGACTTGCCGATCAGAAGGTCGGTGGTTCAAATCCCTGCGACGGGGTGAGCTCCCGTTGCTCGGTCCCTGCTCCTGCCAACCTAATTGTTCGAAAGCACGTCAAAGTGCAAGTAGAAAAATAGGTACCACTCTGGCGGGAAGGTAAACGGCATTTCTGTGCACTGCTCTGGTTCACCAGAAGCAGCATAGTCATGCTGGCCACATGACCCGGAAGCTGTACGCCGGCTCCCTTGGCCAATAAAGCGAGATGAGTGCCGCAACCCCAGAGTCGGTCACGACTGGACCTAATGGTCAGGGGTCCCTTTACCCTTTACCTTAATGTGCCCTTGAGTGGTGTAACGTGCCCTTGCCTGCCAGGATGAATGATGGAAAAATGTATGTGTATGTGAGTGATTAGAATCACTGGCTTTTGTGTGGTCTACCGTATGAAGCACATGTCACTTCAGTTTTGTCTTTGACCTTACCAGTTACTGGCTCCCAAAAGGCTGCCCATGAAAGAATATGGTCAACAGGATGAAATATGTTACTTACCCCTGTTTTAGACCCTGAACTGAGTGGCTTCAGAGAGGGTTCCTTTATGCTGCCACCATCACTTTCTACTTACTCTTTCTGGACCCTCAATTTACCAATAACCCAATAGCCACAGGGTACAGGTGTGCTACAAAGCCAGTTATTATATTAAACAAAGATATTAATTGTATCTTCCCCACAAAAAAGTTTTTGAAATGCACAAGCTTTTCAAGTTACTTTAGTATGGTTCTGTAGCTTTTAATTAGACTACACTACAGCTTATGGGACATGGGTGGTGCTGTGGGTTAAACCACAGAGCCTAGGGCTTGTCAATCAGAAGGTTGGCAGTTCGAATCCCCGTGACAGGGTGAGCTCCCGTTGCTCGGTCCCTGCTCCTGCCAACCTAGCAGTTCGAAAGCACGTCAAAGTGCAAGTAGATAAATAGGTACCGCTCCGGCGGGAAGGTAAACGACGTTTCTGTGCACTGCTCTGGTTCGCCAGAAGCAGCTTAGTCATGCTGGCCACATGACCCGGAAGCTGTACGCCGGCTCCCTCGGCCAATAAAGCGAGATGAGCGCCGCAACCCCAGAGTCAGTCATGACTGGACCTAATGGTCAGGGGTCCCTTTACCTTTACCTTACAGCTTATATTGAATTAATAATGTTAAACTGTGACAATTGGGACTCAGCTATACAGCTGCAAATATAACATTTTAAGTGCATTATACAAATGTGATACTAGATGGTGCTGGTGAGCTAATGGCAAATGTCATATATATTTTAAAACATTTTTTAAAAAGCATTTTCACAGCGTTTTTTAAAATATGTGTAGATTCAGCCTTGGAAGGAAATAGACACTCAAAGCCCTTTAAACCAGATTGCCTTTTTATTCTGTCCACTTCAGTGAAGTCTCACCCACACTCACTGCAAGGCTCTTCCACCAGTCTGGACGAACCCATTGATGTAAGTGTAGTTCCAATTTGCTGTGCTTCCCTTGGAGTCTTCTTCCAACAGTCACAAGAGACTGACACTCCACGCTGTTGCTGCTCCCTCCCTCCCTTGGCCCTGCAGACAGCTTTTGTTAAAGTGATAAGTTTAATGAACAAAATGTGTGTGTGTGTTTGAAGGTTTACGTTTAAAATGCTGTATAGGAAAGACTCTCCTCCTGCCAGAGGGGAGGGGTTGTGGGCGGGATCCAATCTCCGCCTCAAGCACCACACCCACGGGCAAGCACCCAACCAGGCGGCTTGGAGGGGGCGTGGACAGCAGCTTAACTTGCTGCTGCACCAGCCATGCGGCCTCACTTTTCGCCGTCCCATCGCGAGTCACCCACCCTCCACTTCCTCAGAGCTCAGGGTTTCAGTTTCTCTCTTGGCCTTGCTATGGACCTTAGGTTGGTCGCCCAGGTTGTCCAGGGGGCCTGGTAGGAATTTTTCCATTTGGCATTAGGCTTTGTGGTTTTTTCACCTACCTAGTAGCAACCGTCACAACTTTCGTGGTATTGGTGGGTAGGTTAGGCATTGGAAGGTGTTTGTGGTGTGTGGAAGGGCTAGGTGTGGCCGTTGCCTACGCCTTCAATTTTTGGGTATTCCGTTAAAGGATTCCGGCGGCCGTTGATCCTGTCCGATGCCTGTGTGGCAGGGGGCCATGACACGACCCTCGGTGACATCAGGGGAGAGCTTATACAGTGGTGCCTCGCAAGACGAAATTAATTCGTTCTGCGAGTTTTTTCGTCTAGCGAATTTTTCGTCTTGCGAAGCACGAAATCCCATAGGAATGCATTGAAATTCAATTAATGCGTTCCTATGGTCAAAAAAAGTCCAAACAAAGCCAAATTTGGTACAACAAGAGTTTATTAAGTGCTCTTTAAAGAGCACTGTAAAGAGCATTTCAAAAATTGAAGGAGCAATAAATTCAAAAATTGAAGGAACAATAAAAATCAGAAAAATTCAGAAAAAAACCACACAAGCTTCCAGATTCTTGCAAACCCCTCCTCAACTGTTCCCCCACCCACCCACCACACAGAAATTCAAACCCAGATTTTTTTTTTAAAAAAACAGCAGAGTGGCCCAATGGTCACAAAAAATCATAAAAATGCAGAAAAAACCACACAACCTTCCAGATTCTTGCAAAACCCCTCCTCAACTGTTCCCCCACCCACCCACCACACAGAAATTCAAACCCAGAATTTTTTTTTAAAAAAAACTGCAGAGTGGCTCAATGGTCACAGAAAATCATAAAAATGCAGAAAAAAAACCACACAAGCTTCCAGATTCTTGCAAACCCCTCCCCAACACCAAGTCCTTGAATTCCAAACACCCCAACCCAAAATCCAAAACCCCCCAAAAAAGTTTTAAAAGTTTAACTTACCAAATAGCTGCAAAAAAGTTTTGGAAAAGCTTCAAAAATCACCAAAGTCTTCAAAAACCTCAAAAAAGGCTACCACACTGCGTGCTATGAGTTGCCCCTCGAAGTCAAGTCGCAACTGCACCTCTTCAAGCAATGCACCCTGGGTATTAACGGTTTTAAGAAAAAGGAAACAAACTTGCAAGACGTTTTCGTCTTGCGAAGCAAGCCCATAGGGAAATTCGTCTTGCGAAGCAGCTCAAAAAACGCAAAACCCTTTCGTCTAGCGAGTTTTTCGTCTTGCGAGGCATTCGTCTTGCGGGGCACCACTGTAGTTGTATTAGCATCAACGGGCTCCACCTACTGGTGAATAAACCCCCCTTTTTGACTCACCCCTCCGAGTGGCTGGAGTCAAGTCACGTGATCCAATGCCTAAGCCAATACCTTTTCACTTGCTGTAATCAATAAAGTTGTGGCCTTTTCTTGCCCACTAACCTTATATTACGTGTCCTTGTGTCTTCATTCCACTAAGCAGGGATCGGGTCCTCAAACCACAATGTTTACCTTAGGCAAAAGGTTCCACTATGGCAGAAGCATCAGGGAAGGTTGGTATTTTTTCCATTTCAATGAACCGAACTACCTGATGACTCATCACTGGAAACAGGAGCTGCAGGGCTCCCACAGCAGGAAGCTGAAACTTGAGAAGCCTGTGTGTGTTTGTTGAAGACGGCTGGTGCTAGCAGAGCAGCAGCAGCAGCAGCAGAGAAGCACAGCAAAGACAAACAAGCTTAAGATCTCTCTCTGGGACCAGAGAGAGGAAAATTTACAAAGGACTGAACCCCATTGTTTGCTTGCAATGTGCTGCTTTGTTGCTTTGTTGCTTTGTTTCATTTATTATTTGCGACTGATATTTAAGACTGTTCTGCTGTAAAGCTTGGAAACTCATTCCTGTGCTGAAGAGAAGTAATTTCCACACAAGGTCCAGATCAGGGATTCTGCTGAACAACTCTAACACTCCTCCCCTCATCTTTTTAGTCTGAGCTACGTGATGAGAAACCAGGCAAAAACATTCCTCCATATAACTAGACCTTTGGCTGATTAAACCATTGATGGCCTTTTATGAGTGTTTGTGGGAGGGGGTTATTGGTTTTTGTTGTTATTATGGTAGGTATTTTGTGTTTTTCATTTAATATTTCTGTGCTGTCAACTGCCCTGTAAGGGTAAGGGTAATCTTTGGGTAAGGGGCGGTATATAAATTTAATAAGAAGAAACAAACAATTAAGCTCTCATCAGCAAGTCTTCAGCTACCAAGCCTTTCCATCTGCTTCCTAAGTCTTCCACAACTTGCCCCTACTTCCTTGTCTTGGAGGTCCTTCATGGCTCTGCCACCTTAGGAAGACTGTGGGGAAATGCTGTGTTTATGTTTATAGGTATTTTGAAGGAAAAATATATGCTATGACTGCCATAGGTCACATTGTGTTTTAATTTGTTGGAAGCCACCCAGAGTGGTTAGAGGAACCTAGTCAGATGGGAAGCATAATAATAATAATAATAATAATAATAATAATAATAATAATGATGATGATGATGATGATGAAGAAGAATTGTACTGTTATGAATTACAAAGATTAGTTATTTGTGTAGCCAAAGCCATTACAAAAAAATACCTTAAACAGAATAAAATACATTACAGTTAAAATAATTATTAAAACCAGGCATTAAAAGCATTTGCTCCCCTGAAGAATTTAATCTTTCATCGCCACAAACTTTTCTCCTTAAAATTGCTGCTTTAAAGACAAAACAGACCACATTTTCAGAGGTGTAGGGGGAAACTTTTCTCCTAATAGAAAGTTAATCAGATGCCTAATTGATGTCTGAAATGGTCAATTTAAATTCTTGAACAAGGCTGCTCTTAAGTCATCATAGATTGGTCAAGTCAGTAAGTAGTGGGATCATACTGTTGTGATGTTGTAAACCTGGTTAGCAGTACTAGGAGGAACGAAGGATGCTGTGTTTTCTGTCTCCTCTCCCATGTGTTCATTTGGAGACTGAAATAGAGGGCACACATCTTCTTTTCTTACTGCCACAACTTCAATTTAAAGTTTTCAGTATTTCACAAAGGGCACTTTTGCAGCTATGTCCATGCCAGTCATTCCTGATATTTGTTTCTGCTGCTTTTTTGGCTGGGAATAGTGAGAACAATCTGTTTTACGAGTCAAGCAGTTCCTTTATTTGATCACAGGAGAGCACTGTTTCCCTTTGAAAATACCCGTTCTTGCAGGAAGCCGAGGAACAATGTTGTTGATATAGTAAATTATGTAACTTTCATTATTAAAGCATTGTTAGGGAAGGGGGAAAAAACATTATCAGCACAGAAGAACAGTAGTATTGTAAAACCATGTTGCTGTTGTTTTTCTGCTGACTTTTGCATTTAGGCAAATGCCTTATTATTTTTTATTACCATTACTTAGTGTTTGCATTATATCACATCATACACTATATGACATATAGCCCAGAGAGGCTCGGTATTATGCCAGGAATTGTACAAATTTCTGCAAATAGGGGGGCATTTGTTCTTTAAGTTCGAAGTTGAAATCTTGAGTGAACACACAGGCTTGGGAGAACTGCCAACTAACTGAGCACTTGCCAACCAAATGGCAACTAAATGGCAATTAGGGTTGCCACCTTTGTTCTGGCAAAATATAGGACAGGTGTGTGTGTGGGGGGGGTGTTGGGAGGGTGATTCCCACCCCCCACCAATCTGGTGCTGAAATGACTTCGAAGCAACCCATTGCAATCTAACAGATGGCCCCTCTGGAATTTTTCACACGCACGCACACATATACACATGAATTTGTAAATATGTCTGTGCTTTATTAGTAAAGGTAAAGGTACCCCTGCCCGTGTCCGACTCTAGGGTTGTGCGCCCATCTCACTTAAGAGGCCGGGGGCCAGCGCTGTCCGGAGACACTTCCGGGTCACGTGGCCAGCATGACAAAGCTGCTCTGGGGAGCCAGCACCAGCACAGCACACAGAAACGCCGTTTACCTTCCCGCTATAAAGCGGTACCTATTTATCTACTTGCACTTAGGGGTGCTTTCGAACTGCTAGGTGGGCAGGAGCTGGGACCGAAAGACGGGAGCTCATCCCGCCGCGGGGATTCGAACCGCCGACCATACGATCGGCAAGTCCTAGGCACTGAGGTTTTACCCACAGCGCCACCCGCGTCCCTTGCTTTATTACCCAGAGCTTAAATACATGACCTTTCACAAATATGCACAGCAATACATGCAGGATTGGGGGCAGGCAGGGGGGAGAGATATACTGATGAGAGAACGAGCTTTGTTCCACAAGTTGACAAACTGGAATGTGTGCCGAGAAGAGCAACCAGGATGATCAAGGGTCTGAAAACCAAGTCTGATGAGGAACTGTTGAAGGAGCTGGGTATCTTTAGCCTGGAAAAGAGGATACTTAGAGGACATATGATAGCCTCCTTCAAATACCTGATGGGCTGTCACATAGAAGAGGAAACAAGTTTGTTTCTTCTAGCTCTGGAGGTACAAGTCGAACCAGTGGCTTCAAGTTACAAGAAAGGAGATTCTGACTAAACATACAGGAAAAACTTTCTGACAGTAAGAGCTGTTCAACAGTGGAACGGACTTCCTTGTGAGATTGTGAACTCTCTTTCCTTGGAGGCTTTTCAGCAGAGGTTGGGTGGCCATTTGCCATGGATGCTTTAGTTGAGATTCCTGGATTGCGAGGGGTTGAACATGCCTTTCCTGGCAGTACTATTCAATAGAGCAGATGTAGCCAATCTGTTCTAGACTACAAGACCGCTCACCTTCCCCCAGTGGGTGGCATTGCGGCGGGGCATCCAGGCCTTGCAGTGACCCGGCGAGAGGGCGGGTTTGTGTGTGTGTGTGCCGCCTGTGTCACCAGGACTCCCGACCATGTCACACCCCAGGCTGACCTATCGGGACAGCTGGGGACATGGCTGGTGGCCTGGAGCTCACCCTCCTTTTCTCGTAATGATGGTGTTCATCTTTCCAATATGGGAACTGATATTTGGTTGGTTGATATTGTTAAGGACATTCAGGATTGGTTGCAGATGTGAGGGTGGTGGCAGCGAGCGAGTGGTGGTTAGGCATTGGGTAAGCCTTGCTTATGGGAGGGGTGGTTGTAGCCTCTGCCTGCCCTTCCTCGTTAAGGGTATCCCATTAAAGGGATCTGGCTAGGGTCATGCCACAACCCCATGGGGGACCCTGGGGATGCCCCAATTTGATGTATATCATAGTGCTCCCCCTATAGGTGGTTTACCCTTAGGAGACTCCCTGCAGACGGGATATAGTCCGGTTTCACCCAATGCCTAAGCCAAACCACTCACACCTGTAACCAATAAAGTTGTGGCCTATTTTATCCCATTAATTAAATATATGTGTCCATGTGTTTATTACCTAAGGGGCTTGCAGGGCTCAGGGCCCTCAGCACTCAATTTCCACCATTCTCTACCTTGGGCCCTCTTGGTTTTGGGTTTTCCACTGCTCTCAGAAGCCTGGAAGGTGGCAGCCTGGAAGAGGTCATTCTCTTTAACAGCCTCTAAGATGTGGAACTCCCAATCCACAGAAGTGTGTCTACCGGCCTCATTATACAGCTTTTGCTGAATGGGAGGGGTATCCCACCCCTTGCTTTTGGAAACCTTATAGCAAGTTGCTGCAGGAGAGGGACTGTGAGCACTGGCAGAGGAAGAGGAGTGCAGGGGGGAGTGCACTGCTCCTGGCAACGCAATCCCAGTGGGGTGCCATCATGGCTGTCCCTTGCCCCCACTGGGCGCCACGCCCTCACAGGTGGCATGCCACGCCCCCAGGGTGCATGCCAGCCCCTCCCCCACCTACTCTCCGCCCCCCCCCAGTGCTGGAGCATGAAGCTCCGCCACTGACTGTGAACAACCTCATGGGAGGGGTATTCTAGGACGAAGGAGAAACTGTGAAGCGCCTATTTTATTTTTGCTCTTGGAGGTTGCATGTTGTTTAAGTAATATTGTTGTAGTACTGAAATACTGCGTGTGGAAAAGTGGCACACAAGTAAAATGAATGAATGAATGATTGAATGCTGAAGATGCGCCCGTTCGCCCTGGCTTTTGACACTAGAGATGTATATTTTCAGGACCCATTTTATTTTTGTAATTCTAAGTTGTTTACATTTGTTCTTAATGGTGTGTATTAATTGTGTTTCAATTTAACGTTGTGCTTTAATTGTTAAAACCTGCTCTCGGACCTTAGGCAGCAGGGTGAGCAATAAACTGTGGTAACAATATCAACAACAATACTGATGGAAAGTATAATTATATATTTGCAAGTTTCTCAGGTGCTTTGAGATTCTTATTTGAAGGGACGATAAATGAGATTTTAGGTTTTAATCTGTAGGAAAATTTCCTTAGATATTGAGGAATGCGCAAAAGAAAGTAAGATCCACTGTAGCCATTTATTGTTGGATTTATCAGCCTAGCAGTTAATGGAAAGGCTGCATTGTGCCTAGTCACCAATGGACCACAACTGACTATTAATTGGACCCTTTAGGTCATCTTGTAGCACATTTTTCACTACAATTGATGTTCTCAGTTTTGCCCCCAAGATCCAACAATCTAAAAATCTTGTGATAAAGCTTCATGCTAATTTACATTGCAGGGGTTGCTATAGCAACCTTTTAGATGTTACCAGAGGCAATGTACCAGAGGTAATCTTTATCTTTATGAAGAAAACATATTTTTAAAGATTTGTAGTAGTTCTCAATTACTTATTCCTTCTTCAAAATCTTCAGGTGGCTACGTCGCTCCCAATATGTGTATGCATAATTTTTATATTTCAGAGTCTGAAGTGAATGATGGTTTTTGTAGTGGGTAAAAGTTACTTTTGGAGTGCTGTGTGTATGTAACCAGAATGCATGGCTGCATACACAGCAGACATTTAAAGCTTCCCCCAAAGAATTCTGGGAAGTGTAGTTTCCTGAGCTGGGAATTATAACTCTGCAAGGAGTTAACTACAGTTCCCAGGATCCTCTGGGGGAAGCAATCCGCTTTAAAGTATGGTGTTTTTGCAGCCTGGTTGTGGCCATGGTAGGAATGTCAATAGAACACCAGTAATGGCTGCACTTTGACAAAGCTCTAGGTTTGTGTCAGTTACTATGGAGCATAAGCCATGAGCTCTATGGTTGAGACACACCTATTCTCTATGTGAGTTTATTTGCACCTGAGAAGCAGGTGGTCCTGGAGAGCCAATACTGTACTACTGCCTTCTGTACACTCCCAGCCAGCCTTTCTCAACTTTGGGTCCTCTGATATTCTTGAACTACAACTCCCATCATCTCTGGTCATGCTGGCCAGGAATGATGGGAGTTGTAGTACAGCAACATCTGGGAACTCAAGGTTCCGAATGCCTGGTTTAGGCTCTAGACTTGTTGCTGACATTTGCCTCTTCCTCACTGCTAACAGAAACAACTTGTGTGGCTGCCATGCCACTGCTGGTATGAGAGTGTCCAGAGGACATTTCTCATTCTTTAGTCCCATTGGGGATTCAGTTAATGATGGATAACTTGCCCCGTTCATTTCAGTGGGGCTGCCTTACCCTGAACATCATGCTCTGAAGGACCCCTTTGGCCATTCCTCAGAGCAAGGTGGGGTGTGTGTGTGTGAAGGGGCAGCAAAATGCCTCACTGGAGTGGCTTGGTAGCTGACCCAAACAAGTTAATAATGAAGCAAGCTGAGGACCCAGAGGTGCCAATTTGCTGCTCTTCCTCCTCCTCCTGAGACATTGGTCCCACCTGCCTCATTACTGGACCAGCCTTGCCACTGTCAGTTGCAATAGACAGTTGCTAGTCTTCATAGAGTAGTGGCCAGACTTAGTATAAAACTTAGTATAAAACTAATACATGGTATTGAAGGAGAGACTCGAAGAACCAGTCACAGAAGGTTTGTGTCAAATGAAAAGATGGTGTGAGAGAAATGATAAAAAAGGTAAAGGACCCCTGACAGTTAAGTCCAGTCACAGATGACTCTGGTGTTGCAGTGCTCATCTTGCTTTACAGGCCGAGGGAGCCAGTGTTTGTCCATAGACAGTTTTTCCGGGTCATGTGGCCAGCATGCCTCAGCCGCTTCTGGCACAACGGAACACCGAAACCAGAGCAGAGCATGGAAACGCCATTTACCTTCCCGCCGGAGCGGTACCTATTTATCTACTTGCACTTTGGGGCGTGCTTTCGAACTGCTAGGTTGGCAGGAGCTGGTACCAAGCCATGGAAGCTCACCCCGTTGTGGGGATTCAAATCGCCGACCTTCTGATCGGCAGCCCAAGAGGCTCAGTGGTTTAGACCACAGCACCACCTGCGTCCCTTTGAGAGAAACGATAGTATGCTGTTATTCTCTCGCCCCCATCAGAGACCTGTGTACTACTAATGCAGCAAGTTTTGTGTGAACCATGTTACTCTGATCTACTATTTTAATCACTTTTTTCCCTCCCCCCCTCTCACGATTCCGATATTCAGGAGAAGCAGAATGAGAATTACTGTTTGGAGGGAGAGAAAAAAGGGATGACCAGGACTGATTCTATCATTCAAATAAAAGGTTGCAACACCTGTAAATCCTACGTGCAGTTATATACAACGTATTAAATGGGCCTTCACGTTATCATATAATTCATTAATCTGCCATTTTGATAGGATGCTTTCCCCTGGTTGCTTTGTATTTCATCAGAACGCAAAATGCTTAAGAGTTATCCCAGTGGAACCATATCCTGAACTGCAAAAAGGTTGCATTGCTTTGTGTTGCCATGAGGATTAATTTTGAGGGCACAGTAGCTGTCACCAACCGTGAGCCAACTCCTAGGAGAATTTGTGTGTCTTCTTCAGCCATTTGTCTGAAGGCTACCAACTTTCCATTCGAATGCTCTGTGTTATCAGTCAGCAAAATTTGGGACAAAACAGATAACATTTCCAAACACCTGCAGCAGGAAGGCATTAATACACAATCAATTGCTCACATCCCACACAGAACTGGGTGGTGAGGAACACTGTATTCATCTAACAGAATATTTGAGGCTATGCTTTTCAGGGAGCTAAAGGAAGTCATTGCACAAGAGGTGAGCATTTTGCATACCTTCCAACATGACACAGACCAAACCTGGGATGCCATCTTCCAGGTTTTTGCTCCCGAAGAAGTCGTGTGACCCACACAAGATCGTGCCCCCCAAAAGCACTTTTTCTGAAGAGGGGACAGTGCCCCCAAAGATGTTTTGGGGTGTCATGTCCAGAAAAAAATGCACCCAGCCCAAAATCTTATGGGCTATGTGTATAATTTTTATTAGCCAACTTCAAACCTAACCTTTGCTGCAGTGAACTGTCCCACAATCGAACTTTCAAGGAATAATGCCTTATTTCCAAAGTAGTGCTAGGTCACTTGCTGCGTTAGCACAGGGATTTCTGCTTGCGCAAAGGAACTTCCCCTCCTTTCTCCTGATATACCCTGAAAATTAAGAAATTAAGAAATTAAGAATAAGTGATAAAGAATGGAAAATCATCAGAGGTGGTTGATGGAAGTCTAAAATATTGTATTGTATAAGATAAGAAGTTATGTTAAATGATTGTTGGAAATGATATGTAAAAAAAACAATAAAAAACCAACAAAAAAATGGAAGGGATCCTGAGGCTCATCTATTCCTATAACTCTATGATTTTATGACATCCTATGCCCAGATAAAACTCCTAAGCATATTTAGCAAGACAAAACTCTGCTGAAATCAGCAGAACTGATTTTCAAGCAAATGTTGTTAGGATTAGTCTAGGGTTTTTTTAATATAAAAAAAATGAATATACCCCATCTGTCCATAAATCACCTGCCAGGACTGCTTTGTCATGATTCCTGTGGCTTTACTGCTCCATGGAACCAGCTCATTAATTGCACATGAGACCAGAGGATAGGCTTCCCTGATGAATAATGTATACTCGTTTATACAAAACAAAGAAAAGAGAAACTTCCTTTGGCCAGCAATTTCCAACCATGTAGGGAAGTTTTTAAATACACATTTCCACTTATCATTCTCTAAACCTCAACTGATGTCAGGTGGGTTCTTTTCTTTCTTTTTTCACCTTAAGCACAATTTTCAAATAACTGCCTCATGTGATTTAAAGCAAAACAAAACGGAGCATGCCATTAGCAATGGGAGTGACTTCTGCCTCAATTCAAATTGCGCTGCTTTTGCCAAGTGCATGATGATATGATGTAAGAACACAAAGAGATCCCTTCTGGATCAGACCAAAGGTCCATTTAGTCCAGCATCCTACACAATGGCCAACTAGATGCCTGAAGGATGTCTGAAGCTGGCCATAAGTACAATAGCACCTGCCCACCTGTGAGTCCCAGCAACCAGCATTATATTGTTTGTATTTTTATTTCCCACCATAAGTAAAATCAATTAAAACAGGTGCAATCAGAAGAATAGGGTAGGTTCCTAATGTATACAGTGGTAAAGGTAAAGGTAAAGGGACCCCTGACCATTAGGTCCAGTCGTGGCCGACTCTGGGGTTGCGGCGCTCATCTTGCTTTATTGGCCGAGGGAGCCGGCGTACAGCTTCCGGGTCATGTGGCCAGCATGACTAAGCTGCTTCTGGCAAACCAGAGCAGCGCACGGAAACGCCGTTTACCTTCCCGCCAGAGTGGTACCTATTTATCTGCTTGCACTTTGACATGCTTTCAAACTGCTAGGTTGGCAGGAGCTGGGACCAAGCAACAGGAGCTCACCCTGTCGCAGGGATTCGAACCGCCAACCTTCTGATTGGCAAGCCCTAGGCTCTGTGGTTTAACCCACAGTGCCACCCGCAACCCCTATATACAGTGGTACCTCGGGTTAATTCGTTCCGGAGGTCCGTTCTTAACCTGAAACTGTTCTTAACCTGAGGTTCCACTTTAGCTAATGGGGCCTCTCACTGCTGCCACACAATTTCTGTTCTCATCCTGAAGCAAAGTTCTTAACCCGAGGTACTATTTCTGGGTTAGCGGAGTCTGTAACCTGAAGCGTCTGTAACCTGAGGTACCACTGTTTTCATATTTGGCAGCTGTTAAAGGCCAGAGTAAAAAAAAGTAATGCAAAATCCATACAATGAAGGTGAGAGAAGCTCCTCTGTAGGGAGGGTAAAGTCACAATTGTTCTATAAAGTGTATCACTATCCTCCTACACACGGGCCTATTCGAAAGTTTTGGCATTGCTCTTCTTTTTAAAAAGGTGGTGCCTAGGTTCACTCAGCCCTGTCCTTCTTATCCAAAACACAAGCATTCAATGGAGTTTTCTCCCAGGTAAGTGGGGTTAAGATTGCAGTTTAAGCGTATAACTGGGCGGTGAAAGAAAAACGTTTCTCCTTTTGCCTTGTTTTTCCTTCTTATGAGACATGGGCACCTTCTCCCAAATTTGATACAGAAGTAACTTGAAATGAGTATAGTGATAATTTCCGTGGTTTGGATCCAGACTTAGTCAAGCTTAGAGTAGACCTGTTCAAATGAGACTTTAGTTGGCCACAAATCCCACTGATTTCAATGGGTCTTCTCTAAGCATGACTAAATCTTGATCTAACCCCATGACTTACTGACTGACCAAGGTGTGGCTTCCAATTGGCTGCAGGAAGCTCCTGCAGCCAATCAGAAGCTGTGGAAGTCATGTCGGACGTTTGGGTTCCAAAGAACATTCGCAAACTGGAACACTCACTTTCAGATTTACAGCATTCAGGAGCCAAAACATTCGATTTGCAAGGCGTTTGGGATCCAAGGTATGACTTTACGGTATATCCCATTTTTTCTCCTTAAGCCGTTACCTGGGTGTGGCCACTGTTGCATTCTTACAGCTTCTAGGTGCCACAGATGAGACCTGAGGTAGTCAAAGTACCCCAGAACGAGCATGATGTGTCCCTCACCAGGGGCACTGCCCCTCTCCTTACACCCCATGCACCCCATCATGGAGACAAATTTCATTGGCTATATGACTTTTTCATGGTACGGACCTGGCTGTGAGTGCCCAGAGAAATTTGGCTGGACTTTGTTGAATACAAAATGCTGGAGTAGACCGGTCTTGGCAATTCCTGTGGTGATGATCTGACCAGTTGCAGATGCCGGGTGTTGAGGCGAAATGTTCTCCATGTTTGCTGTGACATCTGATCCCAGTTTCTTACCCAGCCTGACTGCTATCCTATTCATTCACAACGATATACGTTAGCAAAGTTTTGGCCCAAGCATTGAGGAGAGATTCAGTTGAATACATCTTGAGATTGGTTTTCTTCCCATCTAGCCGAACCTGCTGTGGGTTTTGAATTCATCATGTCAGCTAATCACTGAATCCACCAGTGGAAAATAAGTTTCTGATTCCGCCACTGCAACAGTGCACTCCAGAGCTGATTCCTGGGAGGTTTCACCCCCCCCCCTTCTATTCAACCACTGCATGTAGCAGTTTAGGGCTATTCCACCAAGGCATTAGAAGGTACTTACAGTCAGAAAGCATTAGTGAGAATTTCAGTCATGTTAATACTTGGCTGAGCCCTCTCTTATTAAATATGAATGAGGTAGATTAGTTCCATTAATGCTGAAATGGAGACTGCTATGGGGGCTGGTTGAGCCCAAAAGGCTTTAAAAAAACCCCTCAAAAAGACAGAGGAGAAAACATAATTTCCTTCCTCTGAGCAAAGCACATTATGAATTATTGCCATCATATTGATATCAACTGTGAATTTTCCTGTTTTCTCCATATGATCATGGAAGGTGGATGATCAAACCCTGAACACAGGAAGCAAAGTCCGGTTTCATTGTCACCATTTTCCTTTTTATTAGAACTATGACATGAATGACTTTACCACAGACCTTCACACCCTAGCAGGTACATAAGAAAACATCCCTAATTTGACCATGACTACACAACAACTAAGAATGTTGGTTCCAATTGAATGATTTGGATGGAGGCATAAATGCTTCCTTAGTTATTTGGGAAGGTTTATATTATTAACACACATTGGCTTTCTAAGAACTCAAGAGGATCCAACTGGTTGCCTAAGAAGTTGGAACAAAATCAGAGTTAGATGCTTTAATCAGCATCAAACTCTGATTTTGTTTGCGGGCTTTCATTGTGGGGCATTGTTGCTGTTGGTTTTTTGCATCTCTATTTTAGAACTTGTGATTTATGTGGGAATTTTTCAGTTTGGTTGTGTATTTTTAAGTATTTCATTTATTGTCTATGACTACTTTTGTTATGTTGTAGTTATGTATTTTTTTCCCATGTTGCAAGCTGCCTTGAACATGATTTGAACTGTGGAAAGGCATACAAATAAAATTATGTATACTGTATATGTATGCATGCAGACCCTCCAACGTTCCTCAGATGAAGATAGGGACATTTCTCACTCCCCCCCCCCCAATTGACCCTCCTCAACCCCTCATTTTTGTCCTCCTCCATGGATCATTTCCTCCACCATTAAAGATTTCCATCACCACTAAAGATTCCTGCATTGCAGGAGGTTGAACTAGATATTCCTTGTGGTCCCTTCCGACTTTACAAATCTTTGATTCTATGACACACCAACAGGACACAGCACACACACCTTCTTCCATCCTGAGAAAATTCCTCCATCCCGATTTTATTTTACTTTAAATACACACCAATAAATGAATTTTTAGAAAGGGGCAAGATTAGATGTGGATGCACAAAGCATCTTTTTTAATAATAAAAAATCGAGACGCCTTGTGCTCTACTCGGTTTCTCCTTTCTTCCTGCCCAGAGTGGCCCTGCCCTCTGCCTGCCCCTCAGAGCTGGGGCAACATGTGGAGTTGGGCCTTGGCAGCCTCTCCTCCTCCTTGCCCACTCTCCAGCAGCCTCTATGAGCTGCCTAAGGGAGAAGGCCAGCAGTGGCAGCCTTGGGAAGTCTATGGAGAGGCAATGAGATGCTCCCTTGCAGCTGTCATTGCTGCCACTACCGCTCAGGACAAGGGCCAGCTCACCTTCCTCCCCAAGCAGCTCTAGCAGGGGAAATAGGGACATTCCAGGATGATGATGATGATAATAATAATAATAAAATTTATTTATTATTTATACCCCACCCATCAAGCTGTGTTTCCCCAGCCACTCTGGGCGGCTTCCAACTGAATATTAAAAACAATACAGCTTCAGACATTAAGAACTTCCCTAAACAGGGCCGCTTTCAGTTGTCTTTTAAAAGTAAAATAGTTGTTTATTGTCTTGACATCTGCTGGGAAGGCATTCCACAGGGTGGGTGCCGCTACCGAGAAGGCCCTCTGCCTGGTTCCCTGTAACCTCACTTTTCGCAGTGAGGGAACTGCCAGAAGGCCGTCGGCACTAGATCTCAGTGTCTGGGCAGAACAATGGGGGTGGAGACGCTCCTTCAGGTATACAGGACCAAGGCCATTTAGGGCTTTAAAGGTCAGCACCAACACTTTGAATTGTGCTCGGAAACATCAAATCAAATCAGAAGCCGTGGTGACTTTCGTTGTTCCAGACTGTCCCTGGGAAATAGGGACACTTGCAGGGTATGTGTGTGTCTTACTGTCTGGTTGGAACTAACAACAACCCTCTGATCTACACACACTGATGCTAAAATCTGTATTTATGCCCCGACTTAAGCATGCTAGCTGCTGAAAACCTTCTTTCATCACCTCTTTATTTAATGGTCTGACCTAAGCATGTTCATTTCTAAAAAACCTGTGTTCATCAAATCCTTATTCAAAGATCTTACCCAAGCATAATCACTTCTGTGTCAAGAGTCATTTATGCTTATTTTCTGTACTAATGGCTTTTAGCAACGATTTTCCGGTAGGCCTTTTGTTACCCAAAGCATAATCTGTCAGCCACATATATTGTATGGATGTTTGCATGTTATTCTAGTCTTAGAAACCCTCTCCAATCCTTGCCATTCAGTCAGTCGTTGTTTCATAGTATTAAAATGTAACAGTAAATGGATAAATCAGGAGAGGTTTTGCATAACCTTAACCCAAAACTCTCCTGTTCTCTCAGCAGGTTTGCAAAATCATTGTGGGTAGGTAAGCTGTAATGCTGTTGCATTTTTATGCAACGATTATATAATGCTTTCTAGAATAAAAGACTTCTAATGTTTGGTGTTGACTGTACTTAATGTTTTAATTTGCTGAAAGCTGCCCAGGGAGTCTGGGGAAACCCAGTCAGATGGGCTGCATATAAATAATAAAGTATTCTTATTCTTATTCTTACTATTATTCTTATTCTTATTACTAGATTTACAAGACAGACTAAAGAATTCATAAATATTCCCCCCTCAAAAGAAAAGCTACATAAATATTAAAATCAGTAATTTTAAAACACATATCTATGTATATGACTTTTTTCCAGGTGAACTCACAGGAACTCAGTTCCAGCACCTCTCAGGTGGATGCCATTGCCACTCTAAGAGAATGAGGGAGGTGTTCATAGTGAGTTCTGGCACCTCTTTTTCTAGGAAAAAAAGCAATGTTTACTTACGCACTTAGGCAGGGATGTAGGTATGGGGGGCAGGGGGGCTGGGCCATCCCAGGTGCCCTCACTGAGGGGGATGACATTTGGCGCACCGCCCACCCACGACTCCCAAGCCTACCCCGAGCCGTCAGGTTAAGGGGGGGAGCAGCGCTGCTTTGCCAGCGGCATTCCCCCCTTCCCCCTTCGTTTTGACAGCTTGGGGGAGGCTTGGGAGTTGTGGGTGGGTGGTGCGCCGAATGTCCACCATGGGTGACTTGCTCCGCCCCCGTGAGCAGCTTGCTCCGCCCCCATAGGTAGCTCGCTCCTGTTCGAATTCCTGCTCCATGATTGCAGTCATGGGATTGTTGTCTTTCACATGATGGTGTATGTTTTGATTCCACAAAGTGGGAAGTGACGGAGACAGGATGTTTGTGTTACTGTGTTCTGTAGGACTATTGTCCTTTGTTCTTTTTCTCTTTGCTGTCTGATGCTAGAGAGAGAGAGGGAGACATGTTGCAGTGCTCCGTGTGTGTTCATATGTAAATAAAGTAGATTAGCCAAAATGTTGGGTTGCTGAGTTCTGTTACGCAAGCTGCAAAGACTCTGCAGATCCCTAAGTGTGCTGATGTCTGTTGGCATCAGTCGCTGTGATGTTCAGGCTGAAGAAAGCTTTTGAAGCTCCAAAATGATTGACCGGGAGGGAGGGAGGGAACATGCCAGTTGGGCATGTGTCTCTGCCAGGGTCCTACTCGTCCCCGGCTGCTGGGTGACCTTGGGTCAGTCACACTACTTTGAAGTCTCTCAGCCCCACTCACCTCACAGAGTGTTTATTGTGGGGGAGGAAGGGAAAGGAGAATGTTAGCCGATTTGAGACTCCTTAAAGGGAGTGAAAGGCGGGATATCAAAACCAAACTCTTCTTCTTCTTCTTCTTCTTCTTCTTCTTCTTCTTCTTCTTCTTCTTCTTCTTCCCGTGCCTGGGAGGGCACCCTCTGTGCCACACCCCTCTTGGGAGTCCGCCCGCCCTGGGCAGCGCGGGCATATGCTCTGCCGCTGCACTTAGATTCCCTCCCATAGGGGCATCAACACTGCTTCTGGCAGCCTATCGCTGAGGCTGTGCTTGACCATATGAGGTACTTGTGAAAACACCACCCTTATCTTCCATTGCGGACCTGGCAGGGCTTTGGATTTTGTGCTTCCTCCACTCTGGAGCCTCCCTCAGACTCCCTCCCCACAGAACAGTTCATAAATTGAATTCAGGAAAGGTAGAAACCCATGCAGATCACCATGAAACAGAAAAAAAGGAAAGCCTGCTTAGTTTTACAGCCTTAGATTGCAGTGTCTTAAACACGCAACACAAGCTATTAAACAAGGAGTTTGGAAACCTACAGAGCAGCTCCCAGGGATGTTATGAAACACATTTTTAAAAGAAGATTTACTTTTCCTGGCACATGAAAGAAGCGCTGGTTTGTTCAGGAAGCAGCTCCTCGGTGGCCTGTGATTACAATTCCAAACCACTGTGCTTAAGAAACCATTACATTTATACATTCCCTGTTGCATTTATATATACTATTCATTGTTGGCAGTTTGGAGTGTCTTTCTTGCCTTTATTTCGTATATAATTCTAAAGGTATTTTACAATTGATAGAAGGTAGTTTCTATGGTTACACAGTTTCCCTTGTAGTGTTTCTGCATATTTAGAGTGGTAGGTTTGCCCAATATTGAGTGAGAAGCAGACTGATTGGCATGTAGTCATCAAATTTTTGCTAGGTTTTTTTTTATCCCCCACCTTACAAAAGCTATATTAATAATAATAATATGTATTTGAAGATTATCTAATTAGAAAAATGTTTGATGTTGCCTGTACAAAGTTTCTCTAAACTAGAATGTTGTAGAATTCCAATGAAATCAGAAACAGCAGTGGAGATTGCCAGTTTGGTTATTTGTCCCATGTTTGGAATGGAAATCAATTCAATGAATATGTGTAGGTGCTTTCAGTTCAGAAACAATATGCAACTGATTACACATACACACACCCATTTGTGTTGTGTCTCCTTTGCAGAGTGTAATAATGCAGTGAGATGAATTGGGTGGGTAAATGAGAGGTTAGGAATGGATCGGAGAGCTGGGAGATGGATCAGAGTGTTGTTCTGCTGCTGATCTCAAGTTTCGAACAGGGGTTGAATTCAAACTCGGGACACAGTGCCATTTTGGGGGAGTGTTTTCTTTTTCTAGCAAACAGTTCTATTTTCCAACCCAGAGCCTGATTTTCAGGGGTGGGATTCACTCTGTCACTAGATTTTGTTCATTTCAAAGAAGTGCAACCACAAACTCAAGTCAGTAAGTTGCTCACCCTTGAAGGGGTTGTAACCCCATCCCCCAAAGGAGCAGCTGCATAGCCTGGTAAAAAGGTAAAGGGACCCCTGACCATTAGGTCCAGTCGCGGACGACTCTGGGGGTGTGGCGCTCATCTTGCTTTATTGGCTGAGGGAGCCGGTGTACAGCTTCAGGGTCATGTGGCCGGCATGACTAAGCCGCTTCTGGCAAACCAGAGCAGCACACGGAAACGCCGTTTACCTTCCCGCTGGAGCGGTACCTATTTATCTACTTGCACTTTGATGTGCTTTCAAACTGCTAGGTTGGCAGGAGCAGGGACCGAGCAATGGGAGCTCACCCCGTTGCGGGGATTCGAACCGCCGACCTTCTGATCGGCAAGTCCTAGGCTCTGTGGTTTAACCCATAGCACCACTCGTGTCCCTGCATAGCTTGGAGTAATCCTAAATCCAACTCTGTCACGGGAAGCTCAGGTGCCCTTCATGGCTATGAGTGCCTTTTTTCAGCTTTGGCTGTGTCTATTCCTGGGCAGGGATAGGATGACCACAGTAATCCATGCACTGGCGACCTTAAAAGTGCATTACTGCAATGCTGCCGATGTGCTGCTACCTGTGGAATCATAGAATTGTAGAGTTGTATTCATTAATTGGTTGCAAAACTGCATTGCAAAATTTAGAGAAGTGGAAATTCTAAATGCTGGCTTGGACTACTGCAATGCGCTCTACGTGGGGCTACCTTTGAAGGTGACCCGGAAAGTACAGCTAATCCAGAATGCAGCAGCTAGACTGGTGACTGGGGGCAGCCGCCGAGACCATATAACACTGGTCCTGAAAGACCTACATTGGCTCCCAGTACATTTCCGAGCACAACTCAAAGTGTTGGTGTTGACCTTTAAAGCCCTAAATGGCCTCGGCCCAGTATACCTGAAGGAGCGTCTCCACCCCCATGGTTCTGCCCGGATACTGAGGTCCAGCGCCGAGGGCCTTCTGGTGGTTTCCTCACTGTGAGAAGCAAAGCTACAGGGAACCAGGCAGAGGGCCTTCTTGGTAGTGGCACCCACCCTGTGGAATGCCCTCCCATCAGATGTCAAAGAGATAAACAACTACCAGACTTTTAGAAGACATCTGAAGGCAGCCCTGTTCAGGGAAGTTTTTAAAGTGTGACATTTTAATGTATTTTTAATCTTTGTTGGAAGCCGCCCAGAGTGGCTGGGGAAGCCCAGCCAGATGGGCGGGGTACAAATAATAAATTATGATGATGATGATGACGATGATGATGATGTTTCATTCACCTATTGTTTTGTAAACTGCAAATTAGGTAGGCTAACTGTTAAGAGCATGGTGCTGATACAGTGGTACCTCGGGTTAAGAATTTAATTCATTCCGGAGGTCCGTTCTTAACCTGAAACTGTTCTTAACTTGAGGTACCACTTTAGCTAATGGGGCCTCCCACTGCCGCTGCGCAATTTCTGTTCCCATCCTGAAGCACAGTTCTTAACCTGAGGTACTATTTCTGGGTTAGCGGAGTCTGTAACCTGAAGCGTCTGTAACCTGAAGTGTCTGTAACCCGAAGTACCACTGTAATGGCAAGCTTGCAGGTTCAATCCTCACATGGGACAGCTGCGTATTCCTGCCTTGCAGGGGTTTGGACTAGATGCTCCTTGTGGTCCCTTCCAACTCTACAATTCTATGATTCTATGAAATGTGAACTGAATCAATGCCCTCCCCCCTGTAATCCCAATACTGTGCTTTGCACTTCAAGCAAAATTAATGCATTAGGTGACAGGAAAGGAGAACCAAAAATGCTGATAGATTTTTACATACTTCATGTCACAGAGACATGCATCACTCATTCAGATCTGAATCGTGCTGTTTTGCCCATAAGACATCTTATAATAATCACTGCTTAATTCTGTGCATCTAGAGTGGTTGAATAAGTGCAGAAGGAGATTTTTGGGCTGTTCTTGATGGGATCTGTTGTGAGAAGAGGCTTCATTTCTCTCTGCTTACATTGTTGGGGAGCTCTCAACTATATATTACAATAGTTTCTTGGTCACAATTTAATAATTGATGTTGAATAAAGTTGTCTAATACAAAATAGATAATAATAATAATAATAATAATAATAATAATAATAATAATAATAATAATAATGTTTTATTTATACCCTGCCCTCCCTGGGCTCAGGGTGGCTAACACTGAATATAAATACAGTAAAAAGAAAAAGAAAAAAAAGGGGGGGGAAAGCAGCTGTTTAAAATAATTTAGAATACAGTTTAAATGCAGTCCCTACTTGCTAGATCAAGTGGTACACAAGATACTAAAAGTATGATGGGAACATTTAAGAGGCAGCTTGTGCCTCCTTTATCATTTCTCTTGACTTACTAAGTACATGCCTCATGCCTCATAATCTGCATGAACTATTTGCCATCACTGCCTCTGAATTATAGTAACCACTGGATGAAAACCTACTGACTTCCAATGTTTCTTTTTCTTTTTCTGCAGAGGCACATTAAACTTCCTGTTATTTCATGTGGTCAATATTTAATGCCTTCAACAGCCCAATCTGTTTTGCTGTATTGGCTCAAGGGTACATCTGGTTGAACACAAGACCTGTGGTCAATATTCCCATGAATAAGTAAGCTTGTGTGTGACTCAAACGCTGTGTGGCTACCTCACCTGACATGATCTTTGCTTGGGAAGAACCTCACAAAAGGGCAGAGCACCTGCCTTCTGTCAAGGCAGATGATGTCCCCAAATTCTTTGACCTTTTTCGAGTGTGCACATGCTATGGATTATGCATGAAATACTTTGGAGAGTTTCCTAACAAACAATAGGAAACATTAACAGAAAAAAGTTCTCCCTCCCACAATACTTGCTTGTCAGGGAAGTCTTCTTTAATCGTATACCTCAGTAACCAAGTCAGTTCAGAAATGAGTCCTATTGAATTCAGTGGGGTTTGCTCCCAGGTAAGTGGGAACTGTGGCCTTAGTATATAACAAAAACGTTCTAATTCTTTTTAATGTATATTGACTCAGACCAGTGGTCTGTAAAAAATAAGATTCCTGGAAAACTCTGAAGTCCTTTAAATCTTGTTAGTTACCATTAAAGAACTCCCATGCAATGCACAGCTGTACAGAAGTGTTCACATGGAGTATCAGGAAGGCCTAACCATAGTATTCTTTCATGCACAGATGCTCTGTGGCAGACATATAGGGAGTTCTTCCTTCAGAAGACAAGTTGATGTGGAAAATGTTGTCCAAGTGATGGCCAAACGTGGCCCTTCAGCTGTTTTGAGAGTACAATTCCCACCATCCCTGACCACTGGTCCTGTTAGCTAGGGATAATGGGAGTTGTAGTCCCAAAACAGCTGGAGGGCCAAGTTTGGCCATCACTGTCCTAAGGTAGCAAATTTGAAAGCCATTGACTTAGAGCTTGTTTGTGGGAAGACTTGGTTATGCTGCCTACTTATGATTGATTAACTTAAATGCTAGGCACTGACTGTCAGATCATTTCCAGGCTCAGTTCCAGGTGCTCACATTCATGTTTAAAGCCCTAAATGACTTAGGGCACAAATGTAAAAGAGATCATCACTCTCCACCAATGACCCTTGGAGTAAAAGTGGTCACATTCCCCCCCAATCTGCCCCCCCAATGATTCCTATTCTACCCACCCCCGAATGGTAAAGTGGCAGAATCTCTATCATTCTGAAATTTGCAGACTGCATCCCCTTAGAAAGGGTGGCTATGCATGCAAATGAAAATCAAAAAGTTATAGTTTTTCCTTCATTTTTTAACCCAAAATGTAAAGATGCCCTGCACAAAAACCACTTGGATGTACTTGTTTACACTCTGGCAGGCTCAATCCGATTTGGAAGGACTCTGTGCTTATAAATTCCATCCACTTTGGCCAAAAGGAGAAAGAGTTGTTGTCGTGTTTGGATTTCCCATTGTCGTGAATGGGAAATACAGAACTTCATTTTAAACAGAGCAACCTGGAACCTGGAGCACAGACTGAAGCACAAGTGACTCAAAAAATAAGATCAGCTCTCTCTCTCTCTACACACACACACACACAGAGAGAGAGAGAGAGAGAGAGAGAGAGAGAGAGAGAGAGAGAGGGAGAGGGAGAGGGAGAGGGAGAGGGAGAGAGAGAAAGCTACAAAAACCACAAAGCTGCATGCAGCCCAGCAAGGTTTTGCAAGGTTTTGCAAAACTTCCTGGCTTTGATGCATGCCTAGAACAGCAAAAATAGAAGGATGGATAGCAACCAGCAGGCAACAATGCTGGTTGATAGGCTGTGTTACGTTTAGTAAGCCACAACTTGTGTAGGCTTGTTCTGTGCAGAGGGTAGACAGGCCTTGACATGCCAAGTGAAGACAAAATTTGTCAGAACTTAATGTTATGTAAGTCAGGAAAGTATTCTGCTGCTTGGATGAATGACAATGAACTGATGTGGCTTTGCTTGATGAAAGGTACTTTGCTAAAGCTTAACTGATAGTACCCGTTCTGTTCCAGGAATTCTAATTAAGTGCTCAAATACAGTAAGAGGTCACTGAATTGTGACCTGGATTATCTCGCTACGTATGGAGAGCAAACTTAACCTCTGAAAATGCTCTTTGCAAAGTCCTCTATTTCCGCATTCTACAGAAACCTATAACCGTGCCACATCTAATCAATGCAAAGATGGCACAGAAGATTAGGATAGAAAATGCAGTCAGTCTTACCAACTTCCATTTACTTAAAGTCAATATTTGATTATCACTATCTATGGAGTTAAATATGTGCTAAAGTCTATGCCAGCAGAACTCTACCTTGTGATTCACATTACATGTGCAAATGACAGAAATTATACAGATTTGCAATACTTGGGAGTGCAGAACAGGACTCTTTCCTTTAGTTATATATAGAAGGTATATAGACATAGATCTCTCTCTCTGTGGTTTTTTTCTATCCCACCTAACTTTCCAAGAAAACTCAAGGAGCCTAAAAAAATAATAATCAAATAACAACAATATAAAACAATGTCCCCTTCTAAAGCTATCAACTGTTTGTTTTATGCAACTGTTACTTTGTGGCTACAAGTGAACCAAGGCTTAGTTGTAAGTGAGATTATAATTTAGTTTTATGTGCCAAGTGATGGAGATGTCTATTTAGAGAGAATGCTTTGATGCCCAATGAGATTTTGCTGCAATATCTGCCACCATTGGCATGTTTATGCACTTTCCCCCTTGCTTTCTACAGACTCTACAAATGCATTACAACCTGCACATGTTATTTTCTTGCTCTTTTTGGCCATCTCAGAACTGCAAGCATTTGCTATGGCTGATACCATTATTTATGTTCAAGGTTTGTATGTGTGTGTGTTTGTGTGTTTCTTTCTTTCTTCAGGATAAAATCAGACAGTGGCTTGTGAATCAAAATATGTGCAATCACCACAAAACTTGCACAATATTTATAGCTTGATCTCTTGGATAGGCTGCCAAGATGCTTATATTTAATTATATTTATTTCCTGTTTCTCCTTCAATGCTTTATGTTGGAAAAACCTCTGATCAAGGCACTGGTTAGGGTATAATAATGTCACCATGTACTAAGGTAAAGTAAAAGTTTAAAAATAGTTAAGTGATCTACACATTTTCATCTATGAAAAATTGTATAACTTCAACAGGTTGATATTCACATGTTGAGAAGTCCTGAATTGAATGAAGACTGATCAGTGCAGTGAAAATGTGTTCTGTGAGTCAGATTTTGTAGCCACAGATCAGCAACTCAACATCCTTTTGAGCAAAGAAATCACTTTAGCTTTCTGTGTTCTTTTGCTGCAAGAGTGAAATCCTCCAGTTGCTTTCTTTGGAAAACACCATTAATCCCAAGATGCTTCTCCTCAGCTGGATATGCTTTGATGATTGCCTGCTCTCATGTAGTTTCCTCAGGCTCCTGCCTAGTTCAGACCCCCTAGTTGGCCACACTTTTAATAGGTACAAGTGTTGGATCAGCATAGTCTGTGAAGTTTGCAAAAGGGGATTCTCACAGTTGGTGCCCAGTAAGTCTCGAGGAGTTGAAATCAATGAAATGTTGACTACTTTTCTTCCAGTTGTATGAAACTACATTAAAATGCATGCAGTTGCCTGGAAGTGAAAACAGATTCTGTCTACCTGTGCCTTTAGCTCCGCTACCATAAATATAAAAAGCAGTGTGGTACAATGGTTAGAGCATGGGTAGGCAAACTAAGGCCTGGGGGCCGGATCCGGCCCAATCGCCTTCTCAATCCGGCCCGCGGATGGTCCAGGAATCAGTGTGTTTTTACATGAGTAGAATGTGTCCTTTTATTTAAAATGCATCTCTTGGGTTATTTGTGAGACATAGGAATTCATTCATTTTTATTTTTATTTTCAAATTATAGTCCATCCCCCCACAAGGTCTGAGGGACCGTGGACTGGCCCCCTGCTGAAAAAGTTTGCTGACCCCTGGGTTAGAGTGTCAGACTGGGACCTTGGAGACCAGGGTTCAAATCCCGAGTCAGTGCTGATGCTCATGGCATTACTTCAGGCCTGTCACTGTCTCTAAGCTTCACAGGGCTGTTATGAGGATAAAATGGAGAGGTGGAGAATCAAGGTATGCCATCTAGAAGCTCCTTGGAGGACAGGTGAGATATTAATGGGATAATAAATAAAACATAAAAATAGACGTGGAAGTAAAAATATGGAAAGACTAGATTTGCCCAACAATTTGATTTTAATCAGCTGGGAAAAAATATTTTAAAGGCCAGTAATTAGACTGCACTGAAAAATAGATAAGACGCTGGCAGCTAATTGTCCAAAGAGAGACTGGAGTTCACCTTGAGACTCCTTAGCATATCTTGCGGCATAAGAAGAGAAATAGCTCCTGCTGTATAGCAATCATCTTTCACCTTAAGTATCTAAACATTTGTTTTCTCACTGATGCTCAGAATCCTTAATTGCCAGTTGTTAATTCAGGCCCTTCTACAAGAGCAATTAAGTTGAAATATTTACACCAAAAGCTCCAGGAACAAAGCTAATATAAGAACATGAGAAGAGTTCTGCTGGATCAGACCAAAGGCCCATCTAGTCCTGTATTCTGTACTCACAGTAGCCAACTAGATGCCCAGGAGAAATTGACAAGCAAGAACAGGAGACCTACACTGGAGATTAAAGAAAGCTGAAATATAGACACCAGTTCTGCAAAAGGAGAGGGGGAAATCAACCACCTCTTTGTATCCTGTCCATCTTGTTCACAGACTTCAGGGCTCAATTAAGTCTTTTGATTTCTTTCATCCTGTATGAGCCCCGCAGGAAAATTTATCTTCAGACATTTTCATTTGGTGTCATAACTTTATCCACCTTCCCCTTTATTGAAGCTTAACAGAGTAGTCCATTTCTCTCACACAAAATACTCGAGCTGCTTATATAGGCATGTGAGCTGTCTAGTAGCCTTCACTATGGTAATGGGTCTAAAACTAAAACGGCACCAGTGATAATGTACCGTATTTTTCGCTCAATAAGATGCACCAGACCACAAGACGCACCTAGTTTTTGGAGGAGGAAAACAAGAAAAAAAATATTCTGAAACTCAGAAGCCAGAACAGCAAGAGGGATCGGTGTGCAGCGAAAGCAGCAATCCCTCTTGCTGTTCTATAATAATAATAATTTAATAATAATTTATTATTTATACCCCGCCCATCTGGCTGGGCCTCCCCAGCCACTCTGGGCGGCTTCCATAAAAACCAGAAATACAGTAAAATGTCACACGTTAAAAACTTCCCTGAACAGGGCTGCCTTAAGATGTCTCCTGAATGTCAGGTAGTTGTTTATCGCTTTGACATCTGCTGGAAGGGCGTTCCACAGGGCGGGCGCCACTACCGAGAAGGCCCTCTGCCTGGTTCCCTGTAGCTTTGCTTCTCGCAGTGAGGGAACCGCCAGAAGGCCCTCGGCGCTGGACCTCAGCGTCCGGGCAGACTGATGGGGGTGGAGACGCTCCTTCAGGTATACTGGACCGAGGCCGTTTAGGGCTTTAAAGGTCAGCACCAACACTTTGAATTGTGCTCGGAAACGTACTGGGAGCCAATGCAGGTCTTTCAAGACCGGTGTTATATGGTCTCGGCGGCCGCTCCCAGTCACCAGTCTAGCTGCCGCATTCTGGATTAGTTGTAGTTTCCGCGTCACCTTCAAAGGTAGCCCCACGTAGAGCGCATTGCAGTAGTCCAAGCGGGAGATAACCAGAGCATGCACCACTCTGGCGAGACAGTCCGCAGGCAGATAGGGTCTCAGCCTACGTACCAGATGGAGTTGGTAAACAGCTGCCCTGGACACAGATTTGACCTGTGCCTCCATGGACAGCTGTGAGTCCAAAATGACTCCCAGGCTGCGCACCTGGTCCTTCAGGGGCACAGTTACCCCATTCAGGACCAGGGAATCCTCCACACCTGCCCGCCTCCTGTCCCCCAAAAACAGTACTTCTGTTTTGTCAGGATTCAACCTCAATCTGTTAGCCGCCATCCATCCTCCAACCGCCTCCAGACACTCACACAGGACCTTCACCGCCTTCACTGGTTCTGATTTAAAAGAGAGGTAGAGCTGGGTGTCATCCGCATACTGATGAACACCCAGCCCAAACCTCCTGATGATCTCTCCCAGCGGCTTCATATAGATGTTAAAAAGCATGGGGGAGAGGACAGAACCCTGAGGCACCCCACAAGTGAGGGCCCAAGGGTCTGAACACTCATCCCCCACCACCACTTTCTGAACACGGCCCAGGAGGAAGGAGCGGAACCACTGTATAACAGTGCCCCCAGCTCCCAGCCCCTCAAGACGGTCCAGAAGGATGCTATGGTCGATGGTATCAAACGCCGCTGAGAGATCCAGCAGAACTAGGAAACAGCTCTCACCTTTGTCCCTAGCCCGCCGGAGATCATCAACCAGTGCGACCAAGGCAGTTTCAGTCCCATGATGAGGCCTGAATCCCGACTGGCTTCTGTTATAGCTGTGCAGCCTGCATTCACTCCATAAGACGCACACACATTTCCCCTTACTTTTTAGGAGGGAAAAAGTTTTATAGAGCAAAAAATACGGTAACTGCATCATTTGTTTGCAGATCACACTGTTGTTTAACCTATTTCTTGGTGTGGCTGCAAAAAGCAATGACTGAATGGTTTAGGCAATGGGATTTGCCCTTAAATTATATGAGGGATGAGAGTGGAGCAAAACAGAAACTCTGAAGTGGGAAGGGGTGTGGACATATTTGCAAAATGTACTACAAGACTAAGCAGGTTTAGGAATAGTTAGGCTGATAGGAACAAGTTATGGCCAAATGATTGTGCAGTTTGGATCGTGTGTTTTTTAGGAACATAGGAAGCTGCCCAATACAAAATTAGTCCATTGGTCCATCTAACTTACTGTTGTCTACACTGACAGGCAGTAGGTTTTTTGGGGGGTTTAGACAGGGTTATCTTGTTGGGGTGTGTGTTTATCTTTAATCTATTAATCTTGCTCTCTATGTGTGCACCGTGGAAGCTTCAGTAATGCTTTTAGGGTCACCAACATGAGACAGTTGTTGTTTGAAGCAGAGTTACTTTGCTTGACACATACAAACATATACTGTTTACATACTACATACAGGTTACATGAAAGTTTTTCTCCCTCTGGTCCCAGAGGGCTTTCTGTAATTCACAGACCTTGTTGAACCAAGTCGACACACAAGTTCTAAGTCAACTTGCACACAGTCCTGAAGTCTGGCAATTCTCAGACAAGCTCTTCTCAAAGTCTTCATCTCAGCTCTTCTCTTCAGGTAACTCCACAGTTCCACAACAATCCACTTCTTCTTCTTGTTGTTGTTTAGTCGTTTAGTCGTGTCTGACTCTTCGTGACTCCATGGACCAGAGCACGCCAGGCACTCCTGTCTTCCACTGCCTCCCGCAGTTGGGTCAAACTCATGCTGGTAGCTTCGAGAACACTGTCCAACCATCTCATCCTCTGTCGTCCCCTTCTCCTTGTGCCCTCAATCTTTCCCAGCATCAGGGTCTTTCCCAGGGAGTCTTCTCTTCTCATGAGGTGGCCAAAGTATTGGAGCCTCAGCTTCACGATCTGTCCTTCCAGTGAGGACTCAGGGCTGATTTCCTTCAGAATGGATAGGTTTGATCTTCTTGCAATCCATGGGACTCTCAAGAGTCTCCTCCAGTACCATAATTCAAAAGCATCAATTCTTCGGCGATCAGCCTTCTTTATGGTCCAGCTCTCACTTCCATACATCACTACTGGGAAAACCATAGCTTGAACTATACGGACCTTTGTTGGCAAGGTGATGTCTCTGCTTTTTAAGATGCTGTCTAGGTTTGTCATTGCTTTTGTCCCAAGAAGCAGGCATCTTTTAATTTCGTGGCTGCTGTCACCATCTGCACTGATCATGGAGCCCAAGAAAGTAAAATCTCTCACTGCCTTCATTTCTTCCCCTTCTATTTGCCAGGAGGTGATGGGACCAGTGGACATGATCTTCGTTTTTTTGATGTTGAGCTTCAGACCATATTTTGTGCTCTCCTCTTTCACCCTCATTAAAAGGTTCTTTAATTCCTCCTCACTTTCTGCCATCAAGGTTGTGTCATCTGCATATCTGAGGTTGTTGATATTTCTTCCGGCAATCTTAATTCCAGTTTGGGATTCATCTAGTCCAGCCTTTCGCATGATGAATTCTGCATATAAGTTAAATAAGCAGGGAGACAATATACAGCCTTGTCATACTCCTTTCCCACTCCTTCTTGGTAATGGCCAATGATCCACAACAAACCCTGTAACCTGAGCCCTTTAATACACAAAGTTACATGCCTAATCTTCCCAGTAACACTGATAAAGAAGTAAGGAGATTCAGCCAGCTGCTTTTCAGGAATGAGTCAGAATTAGCTCTTTCCTCACTAATGGAATTAACACATGAAATGCATTCCTTAACATCTCTTCCATCCTTACCTGGAGATACCAAGAGTTGAACAATAGAACCTTTTGTATGCAAAGCAGATGTTCTACCATGGAGCTACAACACTTTTAGCAGTTGATGTGACAGACCAACCAACCAGTAGATTCCTAAACAAATTGTTTCAGCTGATACCACTTAAAAATTTGTGACAGGAGTAAGTTAGACAAACTCTAAAGAATCATCACGTTTATTACCCTTAACCTCTCAGAGTAGCTAAAAAATGTATGAGCTAATGAGAGACGGCAGTTCAGACATATTAAAATAAGCTAAGTACAGCAAAAGGAAGTGGTTACAAGGAACAGCTTTCCTGAATTAGCGTGTCAGCACGAGGGGCAGACACTAAACCTAGTGGTATCTTGAGTATGCTAGGCCAAAGGCAGGTTGAGAAGCCAAAGCATGCTTTAGGCTACACAGCTAAAACTACTTAAAACCATCTAGTTATATCTTCACACATTTTGACAATTCCCTCGCATGCATAGTTGGGGGAAGTGTATGTAAAAGAGCAGGAGGGTTATCTCCCCAACCTGTTCAATGTAGATTTATTGGAGAACTTGGTATTATTGTTGTCCAAGCTGCTGGCTATCAAGACAAGTTTTCATAACGCTTACTGCTTCTAAGGGTGGGTGTAAGACAGAAATAAAATATCATGATAGCACAGTAACCCATATGCATCTGCCAATCTTAAGCAATCTTAACTCCTAAAAACTCACAGGGGTATTCAAAAGGGAAACTGAACAATGTCATAATCAGTCAGTGTCCCTGCCACCCAATATTCAGGAGTCAGGGACAAACTATAGATGAAGAATGGACCAATTCATTCCACGTGCGAGCTTCTTTGAGATAACCAGCTGTCTACTGCTGAAGACATAGAGCTGGTCAAAACTGATCTTCTGTTTGACCCAGCATGGCAGTCAGTATAGACTTATGCTTTAATTCAGAAATTCCCCAGCCTGGTACCTTCCAGATGCTTCGGACTACAACTCCCATCAGCCTCAGCCAGCACAGTCATGCTAGTTGGGGTTGATAGGTGTTGTAGTCCAAATTATCTGAGGGCACCAGGCTGAGGAAGCTAATGTCAATATTCTTCCCATGAATGAAGGTGCAACAATGCCCATATCGGTCTCACGGCAAAAGCTGTATATGTTTTCTGAAGAGATGTGGTTTGCTTTTAAAGGTTCTAAGGCCACGTTAAGAGCACTCACAAAAGCATTAAAATGTTTCTGTCAAATATGTGTTTGTGGCCCATGACCTTTGACCTTTAAAAATGTTAATGTGATTTTTACATTGTTCTAGTACTGGCAAATTGTGTTCCTTGGATGGGCATTTTAACGTGTAACAAGGTGTAACAAGGCAAAGTTGCTAATACAAAATCTAATGTACTTGGTAATAAATACAATTTGCATATATTAGAATGGTTCCTGGGGGGAAAGCACACACATACGCAGGGCAGAAGTGCAGAGTGACACACTAGTGTCTCATTCGTTTCCAGGGAAAATAATCAAAAGCAGGTTTATGCAAATTCAGGGAGGAAGCAGAATGGAGGGCAAAACTAGTGCTTAATATTCTCAGTCGGTATAATTATCAGTTTTAAAATGCAATGCCCTTTCTACTGTGTAGATAAAAATGTTTACCTTCCATTTGCTGGCGCAAGCTGCTCTGTGATGAGGTGCTGCTTGCTCTCATACAAGAGGCTTAAGCAGGAGCAAATTGAATAAATATTGCTTGGGCTGCTCACTACATATCAACTAGGTGACCCCCAAATGCTTTGGAAAAAAGCGCCTACAACAAAGGCCATGCAGTGAGTGTGTGTGGTGGTGGTGGGCATGTGTGTATAAAAGTTTACTCCTTATACAGTGGTACCTCAGGTTACATACGCTTCAGGTTACATACACTTCAGGTTACAGACTCCGCTAACCCGGAAATAGTACCTCGGGTTAAGAACTTTGCTTCAGGATGAGAAAAGAAATTGTGCTGTGGCGGCGCGGAGGCCCCATTAGCTAAAGTGGTGCTTCAGGTTAAGAACAGTTTCAGGTTAAGAACAGACCTCTGGAACGAATTAAGTACTTAAGCCGAGGTACCACTGTAGTTTTATTCATATAAATCAGTCATCATAATCTGCTACAGTGGAACCTCTACTCACGACCGCAATTCATTCCGGAGGCCTGTCCTTATGGTGAAACGGGTCGCTGGGAGAGGCGCCGTTGTGCACAGGCACTGGCAGCGATTGCCCGCTTCTGCACATCCGCGAATGGCAATCACCACTTCTGCATAGGCGCGAACGGTGATCGCCGCTCCTGCATGTGTGCGAACGGTGATCGCCACTCCTGAGCATGAGTGAATGGCGGCAAACCCGCCGGTTACTTCCGGGTTTGCTATGGTTGCAACTTGGAACATCCGTGAGTGGAGGTGGTTGTAAGTAGAGGTTCTACCAACATTTTTGCATATGATAACATTCCCCTTACCTGGGTTACGACCACACTAGGGGTTGTATTCAGTGAAACACTAAGTATGCAGTGCCATGAGTGCAAGGGTTACTGCTAGCATGATGGGACGCTCCCATATGCCAACTAAATCTGTTCTAGGGACTTTCTGAACCATCTGGAGCTGATTTGGGCAAAGTGCGTGGCACATGTTGTTAAGTATAATTGTTTAATAGTACATTGAAATGGAAAATAACTCTGTATATGCCTATATGTTTAACACTAACTGAGGAAATTCCATTGACGCTAAGAAGAGCTCTCATGTGGTGTTTAGCTTTAGACCACGTGAGGGGTATTCAGCTGCAAATCTCCATTTTGAAGGGAGTTGCCCTTGGGTCTTCCTCTGAAAGCCACAGATGTGACAATCAGGTCTCTCCTGGAGAGTAAACAACTCCAGGCTGATAGTGGAGAGAGACAGACCTTCTGATTTTAGGTCTGTTTGGAGTTATGCCAGTTTTGTAAGAAGATGAACCTGTGCTGGACATGCACATATTATACAACCATTTGGATGTATGGTTAATTGTTTTTTGTATCTGTTTGGAACAAGTTCTGTGAGTATAGCTTTTGAATCATATCTATGGGTCTGGGGAAAAAATCATTCCAAGAGGAGTCAGTTTTTGTACATCCTCTTGCTTCAAGCTGCACAATACTAATATCTGCAATACAGTGGTACCTCAGGTTACATACGCTTCAGGTTACAGACTCCGCTAACCCAGAAATAGTGCTTCAGGTTAAGAACTTTGCTTCAAGATGAGAACAGAAATTGTGTTCCAGTGGTGCGGCAGAAGCAGGAGGCCCCATTAGCTAAAGTGGTGCTTCAGGTTAAGAACAGTTTCAGGTTAAGACGGACCTCCGGAACAAATTAAGTACTTAACCCGAGGTACCACTGTATCTGTAGGTGGAGAAGAGTGGCAGGAGAGAAGAGCATGTCCAATGGGTGGAGATTATGGGAGTTGTAGACCAGCAATATCTGGAGGGCCACAGGTTATCCATCCCTCATGTAAAAATAAAATAAAATCTCCCCCTTCCCCAGTACAGTTTGGTGCCATAATTTCCCCTTCTTGTTGCCACAAGCCTTTATGTCTTACTTGTCCCTAAACTAGTAATTTGGGTGATAATAGGCAGCTGAATCATCTGTTTGGTGTAGGATTTCCACTCACACTGAATCGATGGGAAGCTTTAGTTTGTATGGTGAAATCTTTACCTGCACATTCAATCCCAGAAGCTTCCCCTCTGCCCTGAGAGGATCAGGAGTTCACACTTCCTTGTATTAGTGGCACCACTTTCCTTTATACTGGCAAAGCACTTTGGCGCTGTGTCACGTTGCATGAATAATAAATACAGAGCGAAAAGAATTATCCTAGCAAATATCCAGAAATTATGGACCAGGTCAGAGGGATCTTTGACGCAAATTCCATCTCTTAAATAAGGACAATTGTTCCTTACATGCTTCCCGGCAAAGAGCTTCTCATTTTTGGCCTGCTTGCAGTTTGGAACCAGCCTTGTGGAAATGGAAGAAGGTGTGTTTCTGTTTCATGCATAAAAAAATAATAATTCTCTGTCAAGCTCATTGCAAGCTCACCCTTAAAGAAGACTCGACAAACCATAACTGCGGGGAAAGAGTATATTTATTCAAATATAACAACATCTGCAAAGGATCTGCAAAGAACCAAAGGATCATAATACTCAAATCGAAACATAGTCCAAGCAGGGAAGCTCCCTAGGATGGGAGGGATTGGTCCCCCCCCCCAACTCTGTGGACAAACGTTGGCTCCCTCGGTCAGTAAAGCGAGATGAGCGCTGCAACCCCAGAGTTGTTCGCAACTGGACTTAACTATCAGAGGTCCTTTACCTTTATCTTTTTTTATGTGAACCTGACAGGCACACTGTGACCCCCCTGGGTTGGTGTTCACCCCAGCGTATCTGCCAGGTCTAAAGGGCATCCCAAAGGAGCCAACAGGGCCAATGTTCAGGGATGATGAGAACAGTAGTCCAGCAACTTCTGGAGACATGTAAGCTAACCACCTCAATATGGACTCATTGGTATTTTCCTGTTTTCTAAATTCTCCCCTTTCCCCTCTTGACCTTTAAATGGTAGGAAGATGAAAAAGATCAACACATTGTACAATGGGAGGAGATTTGCTCTAGTGTGGTCCAGTCAGCTTTGAAGACTTATTTCAATTCTTGGCTGGGACGTGGTAAGGGGAAGGAAAGTGACATTTGTAATACAGGTGATTAATAAAAGAAATGGGCTGTGCTTTTGAGATGGCCTCGCGTCTGAGTGAAGGCAAAGCTGCTTAAAGCGCCTCCACATTTCAGAACTGCTCATTTAATGGACATGTAAAAATCCATATAAATGCTCAGTGCATAAGTTACAGCTGCCTGGGGGGAGCAGTAACTTTTGCAACTCCTTTTTACAATCTGTGTTAACCTTTCATAATGAATACATATATCTAATTGGGCCCTGTAAATCTTTCACACTCATATTTGCTTGTTAGTTCCCGTCTTGATAATGCCATGTCTCTCCCCTCCAGCTGCGTATGTACAAAATAAAGAAGCCACAACTTTACATTAAGGAAGTGATATGCTTATTTTGAAATGGGTAAGTATATATTATTGTGAGCTGTGCATATATCTTCCAGTAAATCTGATTTGACCTAAATTTGACTGGAATCGTCCAAATCCCTTGACCTGTTCACACAGTAGCTGGATCAAAGTTTCTCCTGTTTCATGTTCTAGACAGAGCCTGGCAGAATTTTCATTTGGAAGCAAAAACCAGGTGTGTCTGATGTCAGGGATGCACACCACAATTGCCTCATTATGTAAATCATGTTCAGAATACCACAACACACACGTAACTGGCTGTAAAGTAACATAGCATTATATATTATGAAACTGTAATCGTCGTATCAAAAAATTGCAAAGCACAGTTCCTAGTGGCAATAACATATCATATTACTATTAACCTTCTATATGTTTTTATTGTTGTAAAGTCCAAGGATAGTCTAGTCCAAAGATTGTCAAGTCCAACGATTACAATGTACAGTTCCTGTTGGCAATGCCATTTCATACGGATATCTTCCTTCTGCATTGTCCTATGTCTTAAAAGTGTAACAAACAAACTTGCCTTCTGCATAGTCCTATGTCTTGAGAGTGTAACAAACAGAACTACTTAGTAACAATAAGGCAGCTGATGATAGACTAGTTCTCAGGATACACCCTGACTGGCAACTTCTGTGTTCCTGTGGACTATTTTGGTTGAAAAAAACCTACCGAAAAAAATCTCCTGGAAACCTTGTCGCTGAATAAACCCAATGGGCAAAACAAGGGTGTATCCTGAGTGCACTGCAATTTTTTGATATGAAGATTGCAGTTTTATTATATATAATGTTACAGTATGTTACTTTACAGCCAGTTACGTGTGTGTTGTGGTATTCTGATGTCAGGGGTGGGCAACCAATGATCCTTCAGTTGCTGCTGAACTCCATCTTCCATCAGCCCTCTCCAACTTGGTCAGCTGTCAAGGATGATGGGAACTGTGGTTCACCAAGATATAGAAAGCCACAAGTTCCTCCACTTCTGTACTAAGCCCTTTCCTGTGATTTTCCTTGATTTTTCCTATACTGGGGATGGGGAACCTGCTGCCCTGTTGCATAGGTGATGTAGTAATCCCCCCCCCCATGTGAGGGAAGGTCCCAAACAAAATTCAATTTATACAAGATAGGATTTTGATTCAACATTAGGAAGAATTTCCTGATGGTACAAAGCTGTTTGACAGTGGAACAGACTGTCTCAGGTGGTGAACTGTGATCTTATGTTTCTATGGCTGGCCTCTGACAGAAGGAATCATTACCATTTTTACCATTACAGTGGTACCTCACAAGACGAATGCCTCGCAAGACGGAAAACTCGCAAAACAAAAGGGTTTTGGGTTTTTTTAGTTGCTTCGCAAGACAATTTTCCCTATGGGCTTGCTTCGCAAGACGGAAACGTCTTGCAAGTTTGTTTCCTTTTTCTTAAAACCGTTAATACAGTTGCGACTTGACTTCGAGGAGCAACTCATGGCACGCGGTGTGGTAGCCTTTTTTGAGGTTTTTGAAGACTTTGGTGATTTTTGAAGCTTTTCCTAAACTTTTCCGACACCGTACTTCACAAGAGGAAAAAAACCGCAAGACGAAAAAACTCGCGGAACAAATTAATTTCGTCTTGCGAGGCACCACTGTATTGTATAGACCTACACAGCAAAACACAGTGAATGAAATAATAAAATTCAAGAATGAAGGTTGATCCTTAGTTTAGTAAGGCTCTTTTTACATTCTTTAATCCTGTTTGAAGCTTAATGAGAAACTTTTAAAAGTAGTTTGGTAGATGCATGTTCACTTCCCAGCTGCTGTTATTCTCCAATTGCCGTCACTGTGCCACTGTTTAGAATTCCACTGAACAATCTTCTCTCGTGGACACTTTCAAAGACTATGTGCAGATTTCTTTGAAATCTTCCCATTCTTAATACCACCAGCCTGTTCTAAATACTGCTCCACAAAATGTGGTTCATTTTTCAATTAGAACAATGATCTCACCATGTAGGGGGGAAACGGGATATTATTATTATTATTATTATTATTATTATTATTATTATTATTATTATTTTAAAGAAATTCAAACCTGTGCAGTGTTACTTGGAGTGTTTGGAATGTGGATCTGAACCCAGCCACGTTTGTGTGTGTGTGTTATGATAGGGCTGGTTGAATTGCAATTACAAAGCTTTCCATAGTAGACTTGCTGAAATGCATGCATGGCTGGATATCATAAAGAATTTATACGGAGGTGTTAGGAGTGATTTGAGATTCCCATTAAAAGGAATAGCCTTAATCATCCACAATAACATTGCATTAATTATTGAAAGATCTAATCAGTAGTCTGAAATTGCTTACATGAAATATTAATCAGGTGTGCAGATGAATTCTTAGATTTGTGATGGGTGTACAGGCACCAGGTACACTTTGGTTGTTATTATTTACAGTAGCAATATGCTGAGAAAGTGTGCAAAAATGTGGCCATAAAGATGGCCTGCAGCTGAATGGGATTGCCTCATCTCAAAACAACACCCCCTTGCAAAACAAAAAAACACACACACAAAAACCCCACCCTTAATTTCAGGGGGAGTGACAACACTGCTACATGAGTGAACTGGATTTAGTGTGGTTGTGATATGAGCAGCCAGTAAAGCAATCACCTATGTCTATTTACACCAATCTGCTAGACTCCACTAGCTGTAATGGGCAGGTGTTCTTAATTCTGAGTCAAAGGGCTCCGAATAATCACCTAGGCCTACACATTGGCCCAAGCCACTCACATTGGATGATGGCCAAGCTCTCCTCAGATCAAACTGGATTGGCTCAGAAATGGATTTTCCCCAAATTGCAGGGAAAAGCTCTACTTTTTTCCAGTAGCAAAAAACCCAAGCTACCCCTTGACCCAAGTCCCTAATCCCACCCTATGCTACAAGGCTTTACCTGGATGCTACTAGTATTCCAGTAGTGACAAGTAAGGGCAAGTGAGGGAGGATGCTCCCCCTTCCATGTCCAGCGCCTGTGTTACAGCAAACCAGATGCCACAGCAGGGAGAAGGACCAGAGTCTTCCCTCTTCTTACTTACTACTGGAGCATCAGCAGTAGCCATGTAAGTGGATGAGAGAGTAAGCACTGCAGACTTAATGATGGGGAAAGGAAGGGAATTCTTCTCTAGTCAGATTAAGATCCAAGCCGCAGAAAAATTTAGGGTTCCAATGTGCACATAGTATTAGAAGCAAGCATTATGATCCTCAAAATAAAGGTAAAGGGACCCCTGACCATTAGGTCCAGTTGTGACCGACTCTGGGGTTGCGGCGCTCATCTCGCTTTATTGGCCAAGGGAGCCGGTGTACAGCTTCCGGGTCATGCAGCCAGCATGACTAAGCCGCTTCTGGCGAACCAGAGCAGTGCACGTAAACGCCGTTTACCTTCCTGCCAGAGCGGTACCTATTTATCTACTTGCACTTTGTCGTGCTTTTGAACTGCTAGGTTGGCAGGAGCAGGGACCGAGCAACGGGAGCTCACCCCGTCGCGGGGATTCGAACTGCCAACCTTCTGATCGGCAAGTCCTAGGCTCTGTGGTTTAACCCACAGAGCCACCCGCGTCCCAATCCTCAAAATACAAGTCTGCAAATATGAGTTTTTAACACCATCTTTTCTTGCATCTGCTGAGGCCTGGTGCCAATTCCACAGTAGTGACAGATTGAGCAACAAGACTGCTAACAATGTCAGTTGCAAAAAGGGATTGGTCTTTTCAGAGGTCTGAACTGAAAGTTTGCAGAGGGCTTTTGAAATTAGGCTGCTGCTTGCCCATCGAGGTCTTCAGCAATTAAAACCAGAACTTTGCAGTGTAATCTGAAAGAAATTGTGACACAGTGTAGTCATTTTAAAACTTTCAAGCCATGTTCCTTTCATGAGAGGTCAGCCAATTGTGTCTAGGCTTGGTAACTGAAAATTATTTCCTCAACCCAGTTCTACACAGAGCTAACCCCCCTCCCCATTTAGGATTTCTGCTGGAGAGATTAGGTTAGGCAGATATAGCAGGCACATGACAGTGGTGAGAACTTCATTCACATATTTGCTGAAGCCCTTGGAATATGAATACATCGGCAACTAGATCACAGACATGCATTATGCATGCCGAATATTACTAAGGTTTTGCTTATGGCCATGCAGGCAAACCATCACAAAAGAAAAACAATGAAAATTAAATACTTCCTTCCGCATTGGAGCTCCAGAATTCTAACAGCGAGTTTTCACTATCAAAGGCTCACTTCAGCCCTCTTCAGGTATTTTCCCACACATGGTTACTACTCTCTCTCTCTCTCTCTCTCTCTCTCTCTCTCTCTCTCTCTCTCTCTGTGTGTGTGTGTGCAGAGGTGCAGAGAGTGGGGGGAATAAGTGAGTGTACTGCCTGGTCCCCCTGCCTCCCTCCTGTAGCCCTTCAAATGCTGGTAGCTGAATTTCAGCAATGAGGATCCTGCTCTACACATGCAGAATCATGGAAGATCAGGCTCGTATAGTCCAAACTATAATTCTCCTGGGGCATTTACTGGGCATCTAGCTAAGAAGACACAACACAAATGTACCCATCCATTCAATAATCTCTCACACTCATGTGAATCAATAATGGCCTGCACCAACAAGGCCTGCAATTCAGATTCTTTGGATGATCTCAGGCCCTACAGTTATGGAAGAGAAACTCTTTCCATTTTGTCTATGCAATGCAAAATTGTAGTCACCTCCAACATGCCCCTTGCAGTCACCTTTCTTTTGAACTTAGAGGCCCTAATTGTTACAACCTTTCCATATAGGGGAGTTCCTCCAGCCCATTAATCATTTGGGTTGCTTTGTTCTGATTGCTTAGTATCCCTCTTCCAACTTATTTTCTGGTGTCTGGCTCTCCTCAAATTGCAACATACCTATAAACTGACAGACAGTCAACAGAGACAGTCAACACTCCAGCATTCTCCCACCCCCAGAAGTCCATAGCATCCTTTTTGAGATACAGAAGCAACTCAGGTTTATGCAGGGGCCCCCTAGGCCAGGTCCTCTGAAAATGACAGTTGTTTGCAGCATGTTCCCTATGAATGAAGGTTGTTTTTTTAAAAAAAGCATAATTCTGTTTTAAATGCTTAACCTTAAGTTTCCTGGGTTCATAAGAGATGGAAGAGACCTCCATGTTCACCTGTTGAAGAAGGAAAGATTGTTGTCATATCCTTGAGAGGTGGCCATCCAGTTCCTGTTTAAAAGCCTCTAACTACCTTCCAAGCAGGGATGGAGAAGATATTTGATTCAGTTTACATGTAAAGGTAGACCTACTTCATTTGTGCTTTTTGAAACACCGTGAGAACTGAAACACAGGACTCAGCTATGTTGGGTTTTTTTTCTCTTTAAGCATTTTAAATTTCGTTATAACACTGTGACACCATACGGCGCTGTAGAGTTTTGTCTTTCAGAAATTTCTTAATTTTGTGATACAGTGAACTTCAACCAAGGTTTACAAAAATGCATATATGGATGTATTCATGAAAATAACATACAGAAATGCATTATATTAAGGGGGAGACTCCTTGCATAAATGTGCCCATTAGTCAAAACTGTATACAAAGTGTTTATTTGGGGAAATTTGCACTAAAATGCTGAATAAGCTTCATAGGTGGTTTTTTTTTTTTAAAAAAAAAGGGCAAATTGCTTCAGAAATATGGAGAACTGCATTTAAAATTCAGAAAATGAGAGAAGCAAATTTGACAGATCCATCCAGTCCTATGTACTGAGCAGTTTGTTCCATTGCTGGAACTGCTTTTGTTAAAGCATCATAAAAACCAACCGATTTTTTACTTTAAAACTTGGTATTTGTCTTGCTGCTCTATCAAGTTATCCTATTGGCCATTGATCAACTGTATATTGCCTCTTTGTTCTTCTACTGATCACATGACTGACTGCTTAATTAATTCATTAATAATTGCTATCAAACTCATTCCATAACTGAATTAATTTTCCGCCTGCTTAATTCATGCAGTTCTTTAATGGTTTGTCTGCATAGTGGATTAATCGCTGGCCTCGTTTCTTTTTACTTTTTTTAAAAAATCCCTCTACCATACTGGTTTAATTTTTCTCCCTTAAAAAAATATATATTAGTTCACTTTTAGTAGGATAATCTTTGTAATCCACTTTTAAATAATTCCACTGATAGTCTAATTACATAACTAAATTTATTTATACTGTTAAATATCTTCTAAATGCAAGCCACTAGCCCATATCTCCAGGTGCCAGTGCCAGTTAATTATTATTTTCGGTCCCTCCCACTACTATCTCTTCATTGAAAATTAAACCCAGTGTTTATCCCCCTTCATAGTCCCAGTTTCATTTCATTAACCTTTTGGGGAAAAACATATGGTAAATATACTAGATATCTGCAACCTGAGATTCGCTTCATTATTTTTAATCCTCAAGGAAAAAACGTGACTCATCCACACGCAGTAACATAAAGCTCTTCTGTACCTCAATCATGTGTGAAATTTTCCTTTCAGTCAAAATCCCCCAGTTTGCATTGCTTTCTAGCTTTGTATAAATGACTCTTCTTCCTCCCGCCTGTTATAATATTTGTGAACATTCTGTGGCATCACAGCAGGTTCGGCAATGGTTCATGGGGCTCATGGTCAGCAAAGAGGCAAACGGTTACCTGCTTACTTCAAACCCATGCAAAGAGTGTGTCAGAAACAGGAGACAGATCAAGAAACATGCCAGAGGTCAGGATTCATCAGGCCCAAAGGACAAACCATGGGGACAAGGCTGAGGAGCAGGCCAGAAGTTAGGACCCAATAGCTAGTCAGTCTTGAAGAACAAACAAGGAGGCAGGACCAAAGGATCACATAAGAATTCAAGAACATCATGAGCAAGAGATGCTTGAGCAAGACATACTGTACAAGGAGCCCATTCATAGCCTTTCCTGTCCAGAATGATCCAGTAGACAACATGGAGTCAATCTAGGACCTGAGACATACAGTGATTGCAGCATGCACTTCAGTGCATGGGGCGGTTTCACAGATTGCCAAGTACAAGCCACCCAGCTCTTCACAGTCCACAGCTCCCTTTTCTGTCTATTTCTTTCTTTCTTTCTTTCTTTCTTTCTTTCTTTCTTTCTTTCTTTCTTTCTTTCTTTCTTTCTTTCTGATGAAGAAATTCTTTATTGAAATTCATTAATGGCATTACAGATTTAACTTCACACATACTATTCTTGTTACTGTTCTAGTAACAAGAAGCCGAAAGCACCAGCCTGAAGATGACGAGTGAGACCTCGTCGAAACGTCGCCTAGACACCCCAACTCTTACACGGGAAGATACCCGAAAACACCAAAACCTGCATTCCTGTACCCGTGAAAATCTACGAAAGCATATATATATATATATATATATATGTAGGTTTTGGTGTCTTCGGGTGTCTTCCCGTGTAAGAGTTGGGGTGTCTAGGCGACGTTTCGACGAGGTCTCACTCGTCATCTTCAGACTGGTGCTTTCGGCTTCTTGTTACTAGAACAGAGCTCTGTTCTAGTAACAAGAAGCCGAAAGCACCAGCCTGAAGATGACGAGCGAGACCCCGTCGAAACGTCGCCCAGACACCCCAACTCCCACACGGGAAGACACCCGAAGACACCAAAACCCACATTCCTGCACCCGTGAAAATCCACGAAAGCAAACATATATATATTTGCTTTCGTAGATTTTCACGGGCACAGGAATGCAGGCCCCGGCGTCCCCGGGTGTCCCCCCGCGCAAGAGCCGGGGTGTCCAGGCGACGCCCCGACGAGGTCTCACTCGTCATCCTCAGGCTGGTGCCCTCGGCTTCTTGTTACTAGAACAGAGCAGGATCTCAGTGTTTGAGTTCCTATAAATACTGTTGAGGGGGTGTGGTGTATAGCCTCCAACGTTCTGGGCAGATAGGAAGTTCCTAGGTTAATGTGCCTTTTCTCCCGTGTGGGAGTTGGGGTGTCTGGGCGACGTTTCGACGGGGTCTCGCTCGTCATCTTCAGGCTGGTGCTTTCGGCTTCTTGTTACTAGAACAGAGCTCTGTTCTAGTAACAAGAAGCCGAAAGCACCAGTCTGAAGATGACGAGTGAGACCTCGTCGAAACGTCGCCTAGACACCCCAACTCTTACACGGGAAGACACCCGAAGACACCAAAACCTACATTCCTGTACCCGTGAAAATCTACGAAAGCATATATATATATATATATATATATATATATATTCTTAAATTAGTTTAACTTAGAATGTTAATTTGACCTTCTAATTCCACTTAGATATCAGCTAAACTAAAATCATATAATGGTACATAAAATAAAATAAAACAATATACAGTGGTACCTCAGGTTACATACGCTTTAGGTTACATATGCTTCAGGTTACAGACTCATCTAACCCAGAAATAGTGCTTCAGGTTAAGAACTTTGCTTCAGGCTGAAAACAGAAATCGTGCTCTGGCGGCGGGGTGGCAGCAGGAGGCCCCATTAGCTAAAGTGGTGCTTCAGGTTAAGAACAGTTTCAGGTTAAATACGGACCTCTGGAATGAATTAAGTACTTAACCTGAGGTACCACTGTAGTTGACATTTGTGATTTTGAATGTACTTATAATTATTACCTTACATTTAATATACTTTCTAATACTTTCTTACAACCTAGCATACCGATTTTCCTTTATTTCTTAATATTTTATGTACACAGGGGTCATTCAAACACTACCATAGATAATTTGTCGCCGTTATTTTCTTATAAGTATCTTAAACATTTCCCATTTTTGAGAAAATAATTGTTTGGTGTTACCGCTTAACCTATTTCTTAGTTGAGCTATTTCCACATAGTCTAATAATTTATTTTGCCATTCAGTTAGTGTTTGTATCTTTCCCCCTTTCCAATTAGATGCCATCAATAGATGGGCAGCCACTGTTGCATATAAAAAGATTTCTCTTATATTTTTCGGAATGTCTCTACCTAAGATTCCTAACAGAAAGGCTTCTGGTTTCTTTAAAAATGTTAATTTGAACATTTTTTTTATCATAAACAATATTCCAAAAATCTTGGACTTTTCTGCATGTCCACCACATATGATATGTCTAAATCACTCCTAACAATAGCAACTAACAGCCTAAAAGATTAAAAAGTGCACAGCATTTAGTCTCTTATATATATGCAAGATAAGATAGGTTTGCCAATTAGATGAGCACTGATTAGATAAAGATTGGGTAAGGACAAGCAAATTCATAACAGTCCTAGTAAGGAGAAAAACAATCCTATTAAGGAGGAAAAAAGGTAACGTGTAACTGCTTGGCAATATATGTTGCTCCTAGTTCAACTGAGTATAAGGAGTATATATATTTTTGGGAAAGAAATTAATTGCTTGATTTATTTATTCCTTATTAAACTGATGCATGATTTACCACCTAATTTGTCCTTTGCCTAATCATGTTGTCACTGACCTTGACTAGATATCTAAATTGCTAACTGTTTTGGTGTTTCTTACCATGATAGTATAAGGTCCTGGCGGCTAACCACAAGATTGATTTTCTGTCTGTACTTTATCCTCCTTTGTTTCGTACTTTCCAGTTTCCTGCTATTAATACTTCCCCTTTCTGCTTCCCTCACGCAACCCAATCGGCATTCACTTACAATTGTTCCAATGCTTGATAAAGAAGTAAAAATTAAGGTGACAATCATAAACTGACAAATCCATTTGTCTTCAGCAGAACCTATTTCAGAAACGATGCATTTAAATCTGGTTGAAAGTTGCTTTTCATACCTCAAGCATGCTGCTCTGAAATTATCCCTGCATTAAGATGAAAAAACCCCACACAAAAACCTCCCCTGAGGAATCTGTACTCTGATCAAAACTTTCTGAGATTTCTATGAAATTCTTAGGATGTTTTGTCCAAGTAGGAACTTATAATAATAGGTTTTTGTTGCTGTGTTTTTTTTTAAAAATCTGCTCTTCATCAGAAGGTCTCAGGACAGGTTACAGCATGTAAGAACACAATTTAAAAAGCAAAGAATACACTCCATTCATAATCCCAAAATCAACAATGCCCATAACACGTCACATGATTTAGTGGCAATGAATTTAGCAGCAATGAAAAGGGGACTCTCCTTATGAGCCAGTGTGGTGTAGTGGTTAAAGAGCGGTAGACTCCTAATCTGGGGAACCGGGTTCGCTTCCCCTCTCCTCCACATGCAGCTGTTGGGTGACCTTGGCCTAGTCACACTTCTTTGAAGTCTCTCAGCCCCACTCACCTCACAGAGTGTTCGTTGTGGGGGAGGAAGGGAAAGGAGAATGTTAGCCGCTTTGAGACTCCTGAAGGGGAGTGAAAGGCGGGATATCAAATCCAAACTCTTCTTCTTCTTCTTATGCTGCTGGCAGATGCAGCTCATTGCTTTGCTAGCTACCTGGCAGGTGGGTTGATGCCGCTTATTGATACAGGGAGCTGAGAGGCAGCAGGTAGGTTGTCTTTTTTATATATATATAATATTTTTTATTGTGTTTACATTATTTTTACCATAGTCACAGTCCTTTAAAATCACAACATCACCTATAGTCTTGCTCAAACTGAGCCTCGACTTCCCCCCTCCCATTACTTGGCTTTCATAAATATTCACTTACAACTTAGCATTTCTATGTATGGAAGTGAGAGCTGGACCATAAAGAAGGCTGATCACTGAAGAATTGATGCTTTTGAATTATGGTGCTGGAGGAGACTCTTGAGAGTCCCATGGACTGCAAGAAGATCAAACCTCTCCATTCTTAAGGAAATCAGCCCTGAGTGCTCACTGGAAGGACAGATCGTGAAGCTGAGGCTCCAATACTTTGGCCACTCATGAGAAGAGAAGACTCCCTGGAAAAGACCCTGATGTTGGGAAAGATGGAGGGCACAAGGAGAAGGGGATGACAGAGGACGAGATGGTTAGATAGTGTTCTCGAAGCTATGAGCATGAGTTTGACCAAACTGCAGGAGGCAATGGAAGACAGGAGTGCCTGGCGTGCTCTGGTCCATGGGGTCACGAAGAGTCGGACACGACTAAACGACTAAATAACAACAACATTTACCTTCTTTCATGCTTATAAAATTTACCTTATTAATTGTAAAGAGATTCCAAAAATTAGCATTACAAAATATTTTAACTCAAAACTGCAAGCGTTTTCAAATGATTACAATGTTCTCTTATATATTGTATAAATTTACTCCAGTCCTTTTCAAACAGCTCGTCAAACAGCTTTGCCAGTTCTGCACTGTCTGCCATTCTTCCAGTGTTGGAACTTCCTGCTGCTTCCATTTCTGGGCTAAAAGTATCCTTGCGGCTGTGGTAGCATACATAAATAAATTTTTATCTTTTTAAGGAATTTCTTCTCCAATTATACCCAACCAAAACGCCTCTGGTTTTTAAATAAATGTATTTTTAAAAATCCTTTTCAGTTCATTATATATCACATATGTTTCCTGCTTGGCAGGGGGTTGGACTCGATGGCCCTTGTGGTCTCTTCCAACTCTATGATTCTATGATATCCCAGCAGGCTTTAACCTTAGTACAAGTCCACAGTTGGTGTGGTTCTCATGCACCAGCGTGAGTGCCAAATTGGCTTTAACTGTGCACCTGCACATACTGCACATACTGCACATACTGACTTCCTGATCACCTGATCACCTCCTTCTCCCCACTCCCATTGCATAACAGCAACCCAACTGATAGGAAGCCTAGTGTAGCAAACCATTTCTGGGTTTTGGGGGTCACTTTGTTAAAAATTCCCAACACTTGGAAGGGGGGGCAAACATATATATTTTTAAATAATTTGCTCATTGTATGTAAACAATGGGTACATGTTACAGTGAGTGATGAAGAGAATGAGCATGGACAGAAGCTTAGAAGGCTGTGATGAGGGTGGAGTCATGACTCAGGAATCATGTGCAATAGAAGACTTGGAGAAGGTTGAGGCACTGTCTCCTTCCTTGGAGGAAGAACTGCCAGGACCTTCTTCAGGACCCTCAGCCACAGTACCCCTGTCTGCTCATGTGGCCCAACAGGTGAGTGCCCTTTAACAGCCAGTCAGCTCCTTGGGTAAGTGGGGCTTACTGCATTACAGATCTGGTTGACATATATAAAGCTTCAGTTGAGGGAGTGCTTACAGAAACACCAGTTTGTGTAAATGCCTTAGCAGGACCCTGGGAGCTCTCCAAGGTCCTTCAGGTGTGCTGGCTGCCACGGGTTTCTGCTGTGGATATTTGCCTTGAATTCCTGACTCCAACTATTGACTCGGTCCCCTGATGAAATACTTACAGGCATTTTCTGTTAGCCCTGAGCTCTCACATAACAAGACAGATAACCAGTTCCATCTTCAGTGAAAGGTGCATGCACCTGCTTTAATGGAATTCTGATGAGCTTCACAATACAGAATGGAATGTATCTACATCTGCATTACATCTGGGGAGACCCAGAGTCAAATTCTCCCTCAGCCATGAAGCTCACTTTGGTCAGTGGCTATCTTTTAGCCTAATCTACCTCACAGGGTTACCATGACGTTCAACAAAGGGATGTGAGGATACTGCAAGGGATGAGAAAGGAATGAGTATTCTTGAACTAATTGGCGGAAATGTCAGATGAATGCAATAATAAATAGGTAGAAGAGCTCCTTTTCCAGATTGGGGATGCAAAGAATTTAAGCACTATTTAGAAACCTATGTAAACTTTCTGAATTTTCCTCTTTCCAGATAAATTTCTTTGTGGTTCTACAGCAATGCAGTATGCAATACTTATGTATATGTGTTTGTAGGCACACAAGCGTGCGCACACACGCATACCAATGCATAAAATAGCACTGATATCACACCAAAAAGAACAGCATATATGGAAAAAGCAAAAGCAATTAATTTCCCTTTTCAACTTGAAGTTCGGAGTTGCAGTCAATGCCCTTGAAGCAGACAACACATCAAACATGTTGCACGCCTACAAAGAAATACATCTAGAATAAAAGAAGAGCAACAAACATTAAAGGGTAAGTTTTTACAAGCCCTGCTGGCTGTAATCTTAAATAAATGGAAGGGAGAGTTCTCTGACGCAGCTGAACGACAATGCAGAGAGATCCCGAGGGTCAAATGTGCCATAGTCCTTCAGAATTGATCCATGTCAACATTAAGAAGGGAGGACAAACCCTTTAACTGCTCATTTCTCCCCTTTCACAAAGAAGAATCTCTCCCAAATCCATAGGAGATATCTTTCCCTTCTCTCCATCCTAACCCAATGACTCTGAATATCTGTGAATGTCTAATTGCTGTCTATCCATGTTGAGGTCACCCAGTAATAAGGCTAATTCTCTGAGAGTTTACATGGCAAAGGATGTATGTACACTTTGCACCATGTGGGAGAGATGCTGGGTGATTCTTTCATATGACACCCTGTGGGGAGAGAGAGACAGAGAAAGGGATGTTTGATTGCATTGATTCCCCTAGGGACACTGAGAGTCCCCATGAGTCTGACAAAGTGGCCAAGAACATGTTGCTCTCACATAATTCCTTTGACATACAGTACGGTTTCTATGTTCATGGATCTTTTTTTAAAAAAAATGGAGGAAAACTCATGTGGTGCCCCCAAACATGTGTTTTTGTGGGCTGTGCATGTGCATATGTTGGAGGGTATTAATATGAGGCCAGGGACATCAGACACTACAAAGGGCTTGGTCATATGTGCTCATAAAGCTTTTAATGACTGCAGACTCAATGAATGGCAGCAGAATAACTACAATTATTTCAAATGCATTTAAGCCTAACATGCTAAAAAAACATTATAAGTTGAGGCATATGTGTGATCACCTATCTGCTTATTGAAGCCCTTGAGAGCCCCTGTCAATCAGCATAGACAATAATGGCAGCTTGCTATGTTCCTATTCCATTGGGGGTAATCTAGTGGGGGGGGGGAGGCATTTGTTGGTGATGGGCAGGGGCTGGAGCCAGTGGTGGGCACAGCCAACCCCCCAAATGATCTAGGCGTTTCCTTTCTGTCTTCCTGCTCTTCCCATTTCACCCTCCCCAGCATTTCTGAAAACACTTTCATTTGTTCCTACTCATATTGTGCTGGTTTCCCTGCCTATCTGCGTCACTCCTAAATGCTTGCTTTTCAGCTATCGTTCTCTCCTTCTTGCTAGGACCCCTATGAATGTGCACATGTAGATATCAGTTTTCTTTATGAGCCAAGAAGAGAAAAGATGATATTGCTCAGAGGCTGTAGGCTGGCTTTTTAAGTATATGCGTGGGCTCTCCAAAGCAAATGAGGCATTATGCTCCAATTCAATAGCAGAGAGGTAGCAATAAAGCCACCAACACGTACACTGCATAATGGGGGAAATGGGCATTATAAAATGAAATTGTTTGATTAGCAAGCTGTGGCCTGTTTAAGAGCTGGAGGTTAAGTCGGGCGATGGGAGACTTTCAATTTGTGCATATTCAGCCGCACAAGGGCAGAGTTACTAATTCACTCGTGCAAACAAAGCAAGGGAGAGTGAAACTTTTTGTCATCTCATTATTGTTGGATCAGTCCATAGTAATATCATTTTTTTAAATGCAGTGAAGTGAGAATGTTGCTTGTGAAAGAGAGTGTCTAGTAGACCAAGTCATGTTCAAAGGTTTAATTTATACAGTAATCAGATTTGGAATCACTGTAAAGCTGGGAATGCCCTTTGCTTCAGTGTTCCCTTCATACGAACATAAAAGCATAGCAAGTTGCCTTATACTGGGATCACATTCACACCATACATTTAAAGCCCTATGATATCACTTTAAACAGTCATGGCTTCCCCCAAAGAATTCTGGGAGCTGCAGCTTGTTAAGATTCCTGAGAGTTGTTAGGAGATCCATATTCCTCTCACAGACCTACAGTTCCCAGAGTCCCAGAGTCTGAAATCAATCCCTCTTCACAGGGAACTCTGGGAATTGTATTATGGGAAGGGAATTTAAAACATACAGAAATTTAAAACCACAATATAATAGACTAAAACAAATAAAAACAAATACAGACTTTGAGGGTTTGGGGAAAACCAATCTGGACAATATCCATGGGTTCTTTCCAAACCTGTGAGCCTGCGCTTGTGTCATGGTGTGATGGCCTTGGAATCTGATTCAGAGGCTGAACCGGAGGAATCCCAGCCTGCACAGGAGTCCCCGCCTCCAGGGCCGGCTGAGCCCGGGCAGGGGCTTGAATCTGAAGGGCCCTCACCTGTGCTGGAACCTCAGCAGACACCATCTGAATCCACTCTGGCTCCGGAGGTGATCGAGGACCCATTGCCTGCAGGTGCTCCTCTCCCAGCACTGTCAGGGGAAGGTGAGGTTGCCTCTGGGTCCAGTAACCCTCCATCCTCTCCTGAGCTGCAGAGGCTCAGGGCAGAGAGGCGGAGGGAACTACGTTCTCTCAGGAGGAGTGCTCGCCTTAAGGCCAGGGGAGGTGAGTTACCTGTGGGCCGGGACTGCCCCAGGCCTCAGAGGAGATAAAGGCCAGTCAGCCCAGTCCCAGGTTGCGGGAGCAACATCGTTGGAAACCTGTTCCTGCCAGCACCCTGACCTGCTCTTCTGGAGTTCCTGACCACGCCTGGCTCCTTGCCTTGGACCCCGCTTTGCCCTTGAAGGACAGCCTCCATACCCTCGACCTAGGACCGGACTCAGACCACGCTGCATGGTAACCCCCCTGGGACCAGCACACATGGACTGGTTGAATGCAGAGGAATGGTGGGGGGAATCAGCTAGGGAACCACCAAGGGAAGAAAGTTCAGACCCACAGACTGGTGATGGGACAACAATGAGTGGTCGGGGGGGGGGAGAGGGAAGAGGAGGTGTCAGAAGCTGTAGAGGTAATAGGGTTTAGTGAGCTGGGAGACTCTGTGGCAGATAGAAGTCCAGAATCGGAATCAGAATCTGAAGCAGGGGATGAGGGAGACCAGTAGGCAGAAATGAATCAGGCTAGTGAAGAGTCATGGGTGTCTCCCCCTCCTGCTATGACAAGCTCCTCTCCCACCCTGGTCTCCCAGAACCAGAAGAGACATGAAAAGGGCGGGGGAGAGGTTAACTTCACACAGCTGCAGTATCTGATTGCTTGGTGGGAAAACCCTGGAGTGGAGGGGACTTAGCCAGCTGTGAGGAGGCAGGGACTTTCAGTCTCAGAAACTGATCCATTGGGCAAGAGCTACTGGGAATGAACTGCTGTGTTCCTTAGGCCTGAGACTCCGCCAAGTCTGTGCAGATAGTGTTCTTGCTAATAAAGAGTTAATTCCAACTTGAACAGTGTGATTTACTGTTGGCTGGCTCCTGACATCATCCTAGGAAGGAGAATAGGTGAAGTGGGGTTGTGTGTGAGTGCATTTTGTCTGATGGTGGAAACCGGAGACAGACACACATCTTGCTCAGTGCTGGACTCAAAGTTGTGACTTGGGAGTTCCCTAGAAAGCTAATGGGAAAGCAAAATCTTTTGTGAGCCCTTTCAATCTATGCTCGTGTTATATATGCATGAGTATAGAAAATCATATATACTAAAGATAGCACAGTCTCCATTGACCTCACTTCCAATGACACTGAACCTTGGGAAAGTGCAGGCATGCCTGGCGTCTCTTGCCGCTCAGAGATTGGGGAGTGTGAAACAATATATTCCCATTATATTGTTGTATCTAGTGTATTGCTAAATTTGTACCCTTGCTATGTTGAATATATACTTTTATCACAATTAATAGGATTGTAAGTTCAAGGGTTTTGGTTTTGGCAACATCTTGTTCAATGTCATTTTAGGTAGTAGGACTATTATACGGACCAATGGTATATAATCTTTTGTTTTTCTGGAGGAAAGCAATTAAATGATTGCTGCTCTGTTTTATGGAGTAAGCACACCATCATGTGAACTATTTTTTGAAGCTGGGAGTACATGTAATCAGGCTATTATGCAAAAATATATATATTCTCCATCCTATTAAAATGAACAGGACATTCCACGGAGGTCAATGATGACACTTTGCTGAACAGCAACGTTATCCTGATGTATTGAGTAAATATGTCATGATACAGCATGGAAAGATAATACAGAAGAAGATGGATGCCTCTGTGTGTGACATTTGGTAGATAACACTCTTTTTGTCTAAGCAATTACATACCAGGCTGTGAGCAACTTTCCTATTTCAAATGAAACTTGGAACATAGACCTTGCAGTAATGCCCTAATAAATCCAGTGGTCATTAGAAATGTGTATCTTCCAAAGAACTCATATATTTGATCAACTATTCTTTCCTTTAACACAACTGCACCCTGTGCAAAATATATTATGCTCATTTTGCATTTGTTTTCAGATAGGATACTCACTAGGAATTAATTTAGAAATACAAATGGCTGGCCCCCAAGTTGTGAATGATCCTACCTCTAGCTTGTAAACTGCTATAATCTCTTATTTCAAAATATTTTAAATATGGGGACTGAAGTTCAGTGGTACCTCGAGTTACAGACACTTCAGGTTACAGACTCCACTAACCCAGAAATAGTACCGCGGGTTAAGAACTTTGCTTCAGGATTAGAACAGAAATCGTGCGGTGGCGCTGTGGTGGCAGTGGGAGGCCCCATTAGCTAAAGTGGTACCTCAGGTTAAGAACAGTTTCAGGTTAAGAACGGACCTCCAGAACGAATGAAGTTCTTAACCCGAGTGTCAGGGAACTGTTGGCTGAGAAGGGGAGAGAGAGTGGAATGTACAGGGAGCCACCTCCTTTAATGAGCAGGTGCACTTCGTCAGAGAGGGAAGAGGAGGAGGGGTTGTGAGGAAACAATGAAACAGGGAGAGAGGAACAGCTTTCGATGCTTCACTCTTTACGTAGGGGGAGGAGGAAAAGGGGGGGGGGCTTCAGGAAGCTTCTATGCTGGAAAGGGAAGAGGGAGGAGCCACTGCCGGCAACTGACACTGACTGAGAAAGCCATGCTTTTAAGAGCTCCGGATTGTACATAGTTTTTGGATTTAATAAATCTTGTAAAGCTGGCTGGAGTCCCAGGCTGTTATCTCGGCTAGCACCCACCAATCATCCTGACACCAAGGTACCACTGTAATAGTCTAGAACCCTTGGTCAGTGTACTGATTATAAAGTAATGGTGAGGCTCCAAGCTCATCACAAACATTCAGACTAGTTGCAGGGCAGTCCTACTGTTTGGTAGACCGAGGGAGTTGCCTCAGGTGGCAGATGCTTGGCAGCAGGGAATGGCATTGAGGTGTTGGAGGACAAAGCTGTGTGAGCAATGCAGCCTATCCTGCACCCACTGAACTAGTCCATTGACTTCAGGTATGGTAGAGCATGTTGCTCCATCACCATTGTTGACGTAAGAGTCAACTGCCAATCCAATTACTTCTTGTGCATGGAAGAGTGTGTGTTCTCTCCTATGGCTTAGATCAGGGTTCAGCAACCTTTTTCAGCTGTAGGCCGAACCATTGTCCCTCAGACCATGCAGTGGGCTGGACTACATTTTGGAAAAAAAGAATGAATTTCTATGCCCCACAAATAACCCAGAGATGCATTTTAAATAAAAACACACATTCTACTCATATAAAAACACGCTGATTCCCTTGTACCACAAGCTTGCCTATCCCTGGCTTAGATACTAAAATGTCTTGCACCAGCTCTGCCTAGTTAGTTCAAATATATGTATCATTACACTCTACTTCTTCACTCATTCCTCTCTACCTGCGCTTTTTTAGACCTTGGAAGTAAGTGCCACTGCATTCAATGAGGTTGACTCACTTGGTAGGTGTTTTTGGGATCACAAAATACTCTGATCACTTGCAGTCATCCCTAATGTGCCACCCAGGGCTCTTTTGAGAGGAAGGATAATGTATACATTTAATTTAAAAATAATAAAATGAATAAATTCATATTTACAGAAACATGATCAGCAGAGTCAGTAGCAGTAAACCACAACTAAGCATCCGAATACTATGAACACCCTTACAATTTTCCCTCTCCTTGTTTTTATGAGTGCAGAGAGATGCAGAGAGAGAACCACTGTCTGAGTAAAAGCATAGTGAGGTTCCTAATCAATGTGTTTATGGGTGTGGGTGTTACTAGTCATATGAGCTGGGAAGGGCTTACACAAAAATGAACAAACACTGACTGATTTTCTCTCTCTCTACTGCATGTAGATAGAGGAGGAGTTCCTAAGCTGCAGTGTACTGAGCACCAGGAGCCCACGACATGTCCACATAAAATATCTATATGGACTTTTCAATTATATTTTTATTGTTTCTTTTATTTCTTATATTGTATTTTGCTGTGTTATACATTGAATTTTATTGTATTTGGTTCTTATATTGTAATACAATATACAATATATTGTAATACAATATAAGAACCAAAAGAAGCAATAAAAACACAATTAAAAATAATGGATTCACTAGCATAGTGCACTGTCGTTAAGTGGTCCGCCAAGACCACCAGCAATTCTTAGGTGGTCCATGGGGGTGGGGTGGGGGTAGGAGCAGAGTTTGGGAACCACTGAGATAGAGAACATGAGATCATGTCACTCTATGAGGTTTCCTTCCACCCACCTCTGGAAGCCTGACCAGCAAGCAGAGAATCATAGACTTGTAGAGTTTAAAGCGACCTTGAGGGTCATCTAGTCCAAACCCCTGCAATGCAGCTGTGTATTTATATTTGATCCCTACATAGGAGTCAGAAATCTATTTCATTCTATGCCAAATTGTTGGTGGCAGGTAGACAGGGCAACCCGCCCATCCCGGCCCTAATTTCATCTGGTATTATGCAAGATATAATAGACTATGTGAGTGATTCCTGATTCATCCAAGTACTTTTAGTACACATCTCCTCCAACCTGTGACTATGATGCTTTATGCTCCAGCCTTTTGACATTTTATTAGACTCTCCCCAGCTGCTGTTGAACCTGATCCCTGTCTGTAGTCTCTGATCCAGGGAAAGGAACAAACAATTAGCATAAATACAGGGTCAACTATTGATTAACATGGCAGACATATAAAGTGTGGAGCATTTGAGAATAGAGGAACAGTGATCAGTTGGGCAGCTTTGCAAGACCTCAGAGCACAGTCACGGAGCGTAATAGAGAGCAGCATCTGTTGATCTATATAAAGCTTTTTCACATTCTCAGCTTGGATTTCTGCTTCAGTACGAGTTGTTCTGTTAATTGTCCCTGTCTGGGCACAAGAGAAGCTTTTTTGTTCCAAATCAGTGCCGTTATTCAAATTTGTCTAAGTGGCTTTAAGTATTACTAGCCACCCTTGGTATTATTGTATCGGCTGTCCAGTTATTTACGCATGTAAGAGCCTAAATAAAAATGTCCACAATTAAACATCATCTCCTCTATTTCCAAAGTTCAGGTTTTGAGGCCGTTTTCAGGCAAAGACCTTTTTTTATGCTGACCTGCCTATGCAGTTGTTTAAACCTTTTATTAGCCAGTTAGTTTAATTATTAATTTTTTACCGGGTATTTAATGGTGTTGTAAAGCTTTGTTTTATACATTTTGTTGTACTCCATTATGATATTTTAACGACCTGTATATAAACACACACACACAAACACATATTCTAAATAAATAAATACATAACATATTTCTTATCTCAGACAAGTCCTCCAGTATTTAGCAGAGGGGAAAAAATACACATGCTGAAGTACTATGAGGTAGAGGTGTTGTTCACTGCCATGAAAACATGTTTTAAGAACATCAGGAGAGTCTGCTGAATCTGGTCAGTAGTCTGTCTAGTTGAGCATCCTGTTCTCACAAGCAGATGTTCAAGGGAAGCCCGAAAACAGGACCTGAGCACAGCAGCATTCTCCCTACTTCTGATTCCCAGAAACCAGCACCGAAAGACATCCTTTAAAGGCTTGTTTCCCCTCTGGGAACAGGGTTCGGATCTGGTGTAAATTTACACTGTCTTAACATAGGCCATATTGCTTTACAGCAGTTTCTGCATAGGACTACTCCTGCCAGCTGCCTTGGTTTCATTACATCTCCCTCAATCAGTATTTTGAGGTGCGTGTTATGATTGAAATTTTGTCTTTTAGAAGTTTTCTTTCAGATTGATGTTTAATAATTCAGGATATTCTTGAGCACCCAGTATCCATTCTGTGTGTGACATTGTTAAGTTACATTTTGTTAAGCCCTCTTCCTATTTTCTCTTATGCCATGGGTGCAATTGTTCCCTTTTCAACTGGGAAAGAATTAGGTATATTTTTAATTGCCTTCTTTTTATCAGCGATAAAAGCTTCCCAAATGGAGCATAAGTATGTGGTATTCTACATTTTATCTGCAATTGTTCCACTGCATGTTTCAACTGGAAAAGAATTGAGACAGCAGTGGACGCCTTTGATTTAAACCTGTCACATTTAATAATAAGTTTGCCTTCCTTTATGCATTGCTACAGTTGCACGACAGGTAGAAAATCACCAGGTGCAGTCTTATCTAGCAGGGAGATGTTGCAGGGATCTAGAGATCTAGCAGGGAGTTGAAGACACAGAATCCATGCAAGGAAAAAAGGGTGGAAGTCCTGCCATTAGCTTCAGCACAGAGCTTGCTAAAAAAACACAAAAACCACAACCCAGAAAACAAGAAACACTGGGTAATACATCCAAGACAATTCTGAGGGTAGCATAAAGAGTTTTGATATATGACTGTGAGGAGGGGGACCTGCCACTGAAAAAAAGAAGATACAGATTGCCAGTCAAGCTGTTCTGTGTATAGTTCTGATTTCCAGTTGGGAATATCTGGGAGTTTTGAGGAAACGCAAATCCAGTTGTTTAGACCGTGAAATATGTTCAGCAGCCAACTTCACCAAAAAGATATTGGGCATCTGAAAATAAGGGCACATATTACATATTATAATAATATGTAAAGAGTTTGAACTGGCTCCTTTTCAAGATTGTGGCAAATGTCAGCCAGAGTCTTTGGAGCCAGATTAGTTACATTAGCGATCAAGGGTATTATCTATTTTTTATTTTTTCCCCCTCCCATTTAGGTCAATGGTGTCATTGATTTTTGACATTTCTCAGAGTAACCTTTTAATACAGCCTCATGGAGTAAAATAATTATCAGCAGTTTGACCAGAAGGTCAAAAAGATATTGCTCATGCTTTCAAAGCTGTAACCGAACAAAAAGTTAGCAATTTCTTAATTTTGCAGACTGAAAAACAGCCGTACTCTCTATTCTCCTCGTGGCATGGTTTGTTTGGGGAATCGTGCACAGAACTTGGCTGCACAGCTATAAAAAACGCTCTGAAAAAAACGTTGTAAAGCTCACCATGGAAAATTTAATAGAATTCCGATTTCAGCTCTACAGCACCATCTGGTGTCACAATGTTATAAGACATTTATAACGTTTTATTTTTACTAAGGTAGCTGAGTCCTTGGGCTGAGTGGGACTGTGCCTCTGCTCCTGAGATTTTGCAGTAATCCCAAGTCAGGAAATAGGAAGTTGTGTTATAACATGTCAGACCACTGACGCATTTAATTCATTTGTGTCAACATTGACTTGGCTTGCATGGAGAGGTGTGGGGTTGAACCCGGGACCTTCTGCATGCAAAGAATGCATGCTACCACGATGCTATTATGCCTCTGCAGTGTTCATGCATGAGGACTGGATTTCTGCAAGGAAAAGCCTTACCCAATTGATGTTCCAGAACACAGAGAAGACTGGCATGTGTAGAGGTTTATGCTTGTAGGCATTCACTTGCAGATGCATGCATGAGAAATGTGTAAGAAGGGGAAGACTAAACTTTACTTTGTAATCTTGGGGGCAGTATCAAAGACACATGCATAAAATCAGCCTGCATCTTGTGTTTTCTAGTCATGATCTGGCCAAAGCTAAGCTGTTGAGTTCAATATGTATTGAAATATATCCTAGTAAAACCAATGGGAAGTGTTTGGCTGGAAAACTAACACTTCATCAGATCATATGCATGTTTTACTTGCATGCTAGTTAATCTACCTTGAGGTCAATGGGACTTAATCCCAGGTAAGTGTACAAAGGATCACAGTCTTCTCGTCTCCCCACAAAAAAGCATTAACCAACTTATTGGGCAACATGTCCATTCAGATAATGTTGTTCAAAGGTAGTACTTGAGTTAAGCATCTACTTCAATCTCTCCTGTTGAAATAAATTATTAGAGGTAAATAGTAATGCAAACCACTTCAGGATGAAGAGTAGACCCATTCTGCAATAACCCAATAAAACCCCCGCTGCATATTAACTTTAAGGATAGTTATACTTGCCCTTAAAGCTACCAAATTGATAACTAGAGCCCAGTGATTGTGTTTATAACCTATAGCATGCCATTCCCAAGGAATGAGAAAGACATAATGCTAAGACATTATGGTGTGGCCAGCAAGTGGAATGTATGGGAGTGCATCAGATTCAGACTAATTCCAAATTGTGACTTAAAGCAGAGTGCCTCTGAGGGATTTCTGCCTTTTCATAGGTGAAGCAGGATCGATGAGAGGCAGAGCAAGTCAAGGCAAGGACCCCTGAAGTGGTTTGAGCTGCTTCAGCAAACTAGATGTATGTTAGATAGATAGATAAATATATATATAAAAATAAGCTGTTGAGAGAAATGCCTGAAAAAAGCATGACTAGATGTCTTTAAACTTACAAAATAAGGAAAATGTAAGGGTGATGGGGAAAGGAAGAGTACTTGTGTAGGAGAGGGAAACCTCTACTGGGACTGACAGGCTAAGCTCGTAACCAGAGGGAATGATTTTGTCAGGAAAGTGAACCCCTTTCAGTTCTTCTCCTTCAAAATCAATTGTAATGTGCATAGCCCTGGGCCTATTTGTCTATAATTTGGCAATTTTCTCACCCTGGGGCACTTCTCCCATATCGACAATTTCCACAACAATTGCCCACAGGACACTGAGATCAAGTCATTATTTTAAATATATATATTACAAAACTTCTGCCTTTGTGGGGAAACCACTGCAGACATTCTTTTGACATTTAAAATGATTTATGTCTTCTAACAGGACCTTTGCCTGCAAATTTCATCCACTTCTGCTCTGATTTTTTTAAATAAAAAAATACTATGTTTTCTTTTCCATCTTTTAAAAAATAACAACTTTAAATGTGCCTAGCACAAAAAAAAAGCAATCCAACTCTGAATGTACTTGCTTGTACTTTGGAAAGCTTTGCAGCAACAAGCACGTATGCAAAAGTTACAGCCATTTTAAAATTTATACATTGTGAACAACATAGGGATGGGAGTTGATGAGGACTTGGACAGATGCTGAGCTGAAGCAGCCAGACTACAAAATGCTTTGGACCAAGGCAGTCTGTTTCCTGAAGCACCGAATCAGGGTCCAAACCAAATATTGTGCATGATGTGCAGCCACCAGAATAATGCCCTCCAATTAGCCATTTTGCCCATTCTGTATTAAGTCTCTTACTGACTGCAGTCTCTTACAATTTCCTCTTCGTCAGTCTGTTCTCTTCAACCAAAATAGCCAAATTCACTCTAATGTCACTATCAAATTCTGAACTAATTAATATAAATTGAGGTGACAATCCAAAGCAAAGGATGAAACATACTGTAATTCAAAACACACTTACCTGTGAGTGGGTCATATAGAACACAGTGGGGCTTACTTCAGGGCAGACTGGTATGACTGTCGCTGTGTGGCAGAGTTATCCTTCCTCCAGCAGCTCAATCTTGTTTTATTCAAGGCTTTGGGGAGCTAGTTGCTTTTAAGGAAAGCTGCTGCATTGTTTTCATCTGTATTTGTTTTTATATCATTTTAATTTTCTCATCCTTTAATTACGTTCTATTTAATTTCTATTTAGATTTCTATCTTTTATTCATGCCTGTTTTAATTTTGGGGAGCTGCCTAGAGCATACCCTCCAACATTTCTCCGATGAAAATAGGGATGTCCCATTCCATAACGATAATTTTACTGTTTATACCCCACACATCACCCTGGGTTGACCCAGCCACTCTTGGCAGCTTCCGACACATATAAAAACATAATAAAACATGAAACATTTTTTTTAAAAAAAATACTTCCCTATACAGGATTGCCTTCAGACGGCTCGAGGGTTGAACATACTCTCTGATGAAAACAGGGACATCCTAAGGAAAAGTGGGACATTCCGGGATCAAATCAGAAACCGGGACAGCTTCTCTAAATCGCAGACATCCCTGGAAAATAGGGACACTTGGAGGGTCTGCTAGAGTCCTGGTTCTGGGAGTAAATAAATATAACAACAAGCTACAGTTCCCAGGATTCTTTGGGGGAAGTCACTATTTTTTTAAAGTGGTATGATACTGCCTTAAATGCATAGTGTGGATGGGGCCTGGGTGGGTGGACCTGACAGCCATTTGAGAGCACTGCCTGCTGCTATTGCCCTTGTTTCCTGCCAAGAGAACATTTTTTCCATTTGCTACATTAGCCCTGCTGCTGCCCCTTGACTCCGCAGATGCATTTTTAACACCACATGTGGGTTCATATCAACAGCACAGACAAAAGCCATCCTGGCAGGGCTCTTCTTTTTAATCCAAACTGTACAAGCTTTCACAGAATAAGAGGAAGAACAATAGGGAGGAGAGCTAGCCATAGCAAAGCCTGGAGGATAAGCACTTTGGGAGCAAAATATTAATTATAGCCTTGGAAAAACAAACACAAGTGCCATGAAAGGATTATTTGATATATATAGTCCTTTGATTTTCTAGCTTTGTGTGTGTGTCTGTGTGCATGTGCATTTTGTTTCTATAAGCTGTCCAAAGGCTTTTTATATTTCCATGAGGTTTATTAATCATGGTTTGACATTATATTTCTCTCCCCACCCTGGAGGAAAAAAAATCTAACTAGAACACATCCTTCTCTCTGTAGGGTTCTCCTCACAATGTTTATTTCCCGTGTAAGTCTAAACAGGCTTCTAAAATTATTTTGCTGTCTACATAAGTATACTCAAACTTGTTTTCATGAGCAGGAGAAATCTTGCGAGTGTAGAGAAAACAAGACATAGATGAAACAAGACTGTTTCAAGTGCTGCAAAGTGGGCATTTCTAAGGCTTCCTTGCCATTTGAAGATTACTTCCACTAAATAAGGGCTATTTGGTACAATAAAATGTCCTGACTGTGGTCTTTTTGTATGCTCGAACCCAGTTCCAGTAGTGACAACTTGTGTTTTTCCTGAAGTGGTTGAACACTGGTTGTGCTGGGTGAAACTGATGGGCCACATTAACAGCACCATACATCCAAACCACTATGGCACTACTTTAAACGGTCATGGCTTCCTCCAAAGGATTCTGGGAGCAGTAATTTGTAAAGGGTGCTGAGAGTTGTTAGGAGGAGTTAGGAGTAACACTAGATATCACCAAGTACTGTGGATATGGCCAAACGAAGACAGTATAGAATGGACCTGTTACTCCTTGTGTTCGGGACACTATGTTTCTGTTAGTACAGACGAAGGCTTCTGAAGTTACCTTGCTGGAGTGAATGGTCTATGTTAGGAACTGGACACAAACACCATCTCTTTTCTCCAGCAAGTTCTTTCACAATTATGAAAGGAACATTAGTAAATCCAGCAGCAGGAAGAGAGGGGGAGAAATTATGCAAAGTTCACATTGATTCCACCAATTTCACTTTATTAAAACATGGAGGCTAAGGTGTGCTTTGTCCTACCATTATCGGTACTGCATTAGTTAAGATCTGAGGCATGAACTGTTTTTATGACATAATTAATGGGCCTTGTCACTGTTCTTGTTGTAACTAATGGGCAGGTGCATTACCCCTTCTATGGAAAACTGTTATCATATAATCATCTACTTTCATTTTACAGGGCCCCTTTTTAGATGAATTATTCATATGAAAGTACATAATTGTGATTCACTAATTTCGCTGCAGTTATAAAAATGAAACCTGTGAAGGGGCTGCTGAATCGAGGACTTTGAGCAGACTTTAATGCACTTTGCATAATGAATAGCTGATATGGAAGCAAGGGATGTGCTGTAAAAGTGAGGGTCAAGTAGCCACCCAGGAGCCAGATGCAGCCCCTTGTGCCAGTTTAATTTCACCCCGCCCCACAAGCATTCCTACTAAATTTTAATGAAGGATAGGATGAAATGTTTATCCACAGTTTCATTCGTAAGGGGAATAAATGTTTTCAAGATGGTATGCAATAGAGATTCCACATGTTAATGTTAAATCTCCATGTAACCCTTTCTATGGAAAACTATTATCATATTATCATCTGCTTTCCTTTTACAAGGAAATCCATAGCCATAGCTGTCATTTTCAGGAACAAGTTGACTGTCTTATCATGATGTCTACTTTCATCCTAACTCTTCCCTTTGTGCAAAAGATGCCCAGGAGGAAGATGGAAATAAAAGACAACTCATGTATTTTGGAGAATATACCCCAATCCTACCCCTGCCCCTGTCCCCCCCCCCCCGTTCTGGATTGGGAATGCACAACCAGTTTATGGGATCTGTGATTTAAAAAATCACCTGAAAGTACTTGATATAATTATTGCATCAGTCCTATACAAATTGTGCCTTTCATACGCTCAGAATTAATCTTTTCCCCTTCATTTTCAAAAGATGCAACACTAGAAAAGGAGAAGTTCATTGTTTGCTATTGACATTAATGATTTTGCTTTATATATATATGAGTCATTTGAACTGGGAAGAGCATCTTCAGACTCATCTAGAGTACTACCCTCCATCAAGGTAGAATGAATTTAATTATTTCTGAACTCTCTTCAACAGAAGTATGTTCACGCTCAGCCTTCAGTATGTCTGATGAAGACAACTACACAATCCCCTTTGACAGCTTGTTCTTTTGGCCATGAATGGGAATTAAGTAAGTGTATGAAGAAGGGGAAAATAGACATCTGCATTTAAATAACATTAGGACTTTAACTCAGACTGATAAAAGCCAGGTTATTCTGTTAAGCCTGTCGCTGCCTATTACCATAATTGATTGTATTGTGTGACTTCGTCTTTCTTTCTTTCTTGCAAGGTCTAAACTCAAAAAAAGTCCAAGTGTCTGCTTTTAATTTCCTGGCGGTGTCAAAACGACAAAGAATTTCTTGGTAATTTCAACACTCCAGTTCATGGCATTTTGTTAAGTAAAGGGCCTGATCCTACCAGACTCAATAGGATGCAAAAGTTAGAACTATGTATTAAGGGGGAAAGACGCCTGCTCCTTGGGAGAAAGGCGATGGCAAATCTAGACAACATCTTAAAAAGTAGACACATCACCTTACCAACAAAGGTCCGTATAGTTAAAGCCATGGTTTTCCCAGTAGTGAGGTATGGGAGTGAGAGCTGGACCATAAAGAAGGCTGATCGCCGAAGAATTGATGCTTTTGAATTGTGGTGCTGGAGGAGACTCTTGAGAGTCCCATGGACAGCAAGAAGATCAAACGTATCCATTCTGAAGGAAATCAGCCCTGAGTGCTCACTGGAAGGACAGAGCGTGAAGCTGAGGCTCCAATACTTTGGCCATCTCATGAGAAGAGAAGACTCCCTGGAAAAGACCCTGATGCTGGGAAAGATGGGGGGCACAAGGAGAAGGGGACGACAGAGGACGAGATGATTGGACAGTGTTCTCGAAGCTACAAACATGAGTCTGACCAAACTGCGGGAGGCAGTGGAAGACAGGAGTGCCTGGCGTGCTCTGGTCCATGGGGTCACAAAGAGGCGGACGCGGCTAAACGACTAAACAACAACATTAAGGGGGAATGCAGGGCTGCTGTCCATAAGAACAGCTGTGTATCTCTTTTTTTAAAATAAAAAAAAGATATTTATTGAAAAAAGATTTTTTAAAAAAATTACAAAAAAAGACAAAACAGAAAAAGAAAAAGAAAAAAGAAAACCATCATTTTCAAATTCTCCACTTTCATTACCTTCTTTCTATGACCTCCTCCTCCTCCCTTTTCTTGTATCTTGATTAATAGTTGTCACAGCAAATCCTTTCCATAATTCATAGTATTCAGTCATTACATTACCTTACTCTATTTTCATCTTATCTTATAAAAACCTTAAAGCTTAAGACTTAAATCTTATTTTTATCAACTTCTCATAACCATTACCTTTTTACCTAATTCTTTAAACATTTTTACAAGAGCCTAGTAATTTCATTTCAACATTTTTCTAACATTCATCAATTTTATAAAGCATTCCTAATGATAGAAAAAAGAAATAAGAACAATCCAATCTTCTTCCAGTGTCCCCCCCCCCCCCCGGTCCCGGGATTGTCAGTCCTTTTTATCCCATTAGTCTGGCACATTAACCTGGTGATCTTATGTCCGAGGCCTTCAAATCTCTTCCATGTCCCTTCCGCAGCTCTTCTTCATATTTTCCTTTCACTCGTGGGAGCTCCAGCTTGGTAGTGTTTTTTACCCTTTTCAACAAATCAGCCCCTTTCCCATAGTCCAGACTAGACTCCATGTGGTATTTTAAGACATGTTTCAAATTCCCTCCAAAATTGGAAGCCCCCACAACTCCAAACATCTGACGGCCCATTGCCAGACTCGGAAAGTCCAAACATCTCTGCATAGGGGGGTCAGTCCAACCCCCCATTTCCAAATCAATCCAAACTTTATCTTTCCAAATCTGTTTTTTCCAAGTTCATTTGTCAAATCCAAAGGCTCATTTTCCTGCAGGGCAGGGCCACAAGTTCCTCCCTTTCTAGCGCCCAAAATTCAGCAACATCCTCTTCTCTCAACTGTTCTGTCATGGCACACTCCTGTTTAAGTTCCTGGGTGGGCTCCATATAGTTTCTCACTACCTGTTCAAATGTTCTGGCAGCATTAGTCATCAAATCCGTCTTCTGACTTAACTGATCCAATAGGGCATTTATTTTACAGAAAGCACCCAACAGTGCTTCTGAAAACATTGTCCTGCAAGGTCACAAGTCCTTTCCCACGGTTGTAATCTGTGGCAGCTGCAAGCTCCCTAGAATTAGTTACAGTTTCACAGTCCCCCTCTAGGGGGGAAACTTCTGGTTGTTCTTTCTTTTAAGGACAATAGCAACAAAGTTTCTTTTTTTAAAAGATATTTTGTCAATATTTGTTCCTTTAAAATGCGAAAGGAAACAGTGGAATCACAATGTTACTCTTCTTTTAACTGTCTGTCAAAAACATTTGACTCTGGTCAATGAGCTTCAAACATCAATTCTGACACCCCGCTCCAGGATCAGGACGGTGGAAAGTTACTTTACTTTAAACTCACTTCTGCCGGTTTAAACAGTCCAAAAAAGATCCCCCTTCTTCTCCTGCTACCGAAGGGGGGTTCAACAATTTTAAATGGTGAAAACCAATCCTTTGAAAGTGATTTTCTAAGCTCTATAAAAAATTCCTTCCAGTAGCACCTTAAAGACCAACTAAGTTAGTTCTTGGTATGAGCTTTCGTGTGCATGCACACTTCTTCAGATACACAGTGTGCATGCACACGAAAGCTCATACCAAGAACTAACTTAGTTGGTCTTTAAGGTGCTACTGGAATTTTTTTTTATTTTGACTATGGCAGACCAACACGGCTACCTATCTGTAACTGGAACCATTCTAAGCTCTAGTTTACGTTGTCTTTGCTTTCTTCTGACTACAAGCAAACGGAAGGCTGACTTCCTGTTTAGACCTTCCCGTTTCAGTACCAAATTAAGGTAATTTTTAAAGTCCAATTCCTTTCTAATCGCCAGTTCTTATTTGAAGTCCAATTGTTCAATGTTTAAGTACTCACGGGTGATTATTTTAGATGCCAAATTGTCCCAGGAAAAAGGCAGCGCTCTCTGGCAATGGCTGTGCGGTTTCGCTCCATGGAAATAGTTGACTCACAGCACTGTGCCACTTCCCCCTCTTCGCTTCGGAGCCCGTTAGTGGGTTCCTTCGCGGGTTGGGTGGGGCGCCAAGGGTGCCCGCCGAGTCCCACGGTCACAGGCTTCATCTGCCTGTGATTTCTAAAAGGGTCCCCACTTCGCCGCAGCGGAAAAGACCCGTTTCGCGCGGAGCTGGTCCCTCCGGTTCAGAGGGAGTCCGCCATTGCTGATGGCACCACCCCGGAAGTCCCAGCTGTGTATCTCTTCCTCCTAATAGGAAAAGAGATTCCAAGTTTCGAGCTAAAATTTTATTGGCTAAATTGGAGTCACAGCAGGGAAACGTGTAGTAAGAACATAAGGCGATCCCTGTTGGATCAGGCCAAACATCCACTGAGTCCTAAATCCTGTTCTCACAGTGGCTAACCGGGTGCCCATGGGATGCCCACAAACAGAACCTGAGCACAAGACCAATTTCTTCACCTGTGAGTCCCAGCATCTGATATTGCAGCCTATCAAAGTGGGCATAAAGACATACCCATTGTGGCTGGGAGCTGATGATAATCATTTTATACCCCAAGTGTTCAAGGCTCCCCCTCCTCCCCAAAATGCAATCCCAAAGCACCAGGTTGACACCACTGGGTTCAGGGTTGTCATACACTACATTTCCCACCTCTGCAAAATTGGTATAACAACACTGGTCTACTTTGAAGGGATGGCATAACCCCTACTCATTCAGATAAATGCCTGCCCCTGAAATATAGACAGCATTGGCCATAATTGTGATTTTTAGAGTCAGAAAAATCACTCTGGGGTGAGGATGGTATGAAATGAAACCTGGATCAGAAATACTATGAGCTCTCTAGATACCTGAATTATTTTCTATTGGGTACCAATCACTTCCCCACTAGGTAGAATAGCAGAAAAGGCTTAGAAGCAAACCAACAATCTGGCAAGGGCTTCCAAATTACCTAGATAGTGGGTGTTTCACTCTAACATCTCTCTTTGTAATGGGATAGAATTGCTTTCCTAAGTACCAGTCGTTGGTATGGCTTCATTCGTTGGATAAAAAGACTGAATGGTGGGAGCAGGCTATGTTCTCGTGCAACAAATGGGGAGAATAGTGTCTGCATATTTAGCCACATGACTCAGGTTCTACAAATACTAGAAACTTACTTTTTTAAAACAATAAAAGCTGAGAATCTGATAATAATGATTCATGGTGGGTGAGGAAGATGTGGAATACCCCCCTCCCACGGTCACCCATGTAAGCAACCACTGAGTTTTGTCTAAAATGGGTTAACACCTGTGGAACTGTCAAAGGAAGTTCAAAAGAATGTTAATGTATGTGAGTTATCTCACTGGAAAGCAAAGCTTGTACATATCTAGAGGTACTTCGTTTTCTCTGAGCTAAGCCCATCCTTTAAATCTTTTACAACATCCTTACAAGTGTGTTGTCTGTAGCCAAACACTTTTAAAGAGGGGCACAATTAAAATCCAATCAAATATTCACATTTAAAAGCTGCAGTAATAAGCATTAACGTTAATTGCCATAGTTAATCAATTCACAGTGTGTCTTTTGGTTGGCCATCATCATCAAAAAAGTGAGAACTATTTCCTGAGTTGATTTCTTAATAATATGATAATTTAAGTTTTGTGCCTCAGTAGCAGGGTTACTATGCTATAAACGAAGTCAACTTCCACATGCATCCAGATTACATTAGATGTTATTACTTCTGACTGAATGAATGAACAAGGTGAAAGACGTCTCATTGCCAGGTGTTTTCCCCCCCAGGACTTGAATTTTGATTTAGACTCACCATTGCGGAAACTGGCTTCCCATAATGTTTTGGCCAGTGGTTTCTGAATTAACTTGAAGTGACTTACTCTACTTTAGGCAGCTGCAGGCTGCATTTCCATACCCTATTACTGCATTTTCAAGATCGGGAAATAGAACACTTCCTATGTGATGACAAAGGCAAATCGGTTGCTGTGGCCTTCATTTGCACTTAGCTGCTGAAATGAGTTCATGCGGTTGTAATAGCCCCTCGACCAAGCATTTAGAGAATTAACGTGATATGTTTCAACTCAACATTTAATAGCTTGGTACTACAAATCCAAATGGGTTCCCCTGTACTATATAAGCAGGAGGCCAAACTGAAGCGTTGCTCAACAACCGAGAGTGGGTGAATAAAGTCTCCATTGCTAGAAGGAACTAAATTGGAGTAAGCCAAAGGTTAGACAGGTGTATTTATAGTTAAGGGTGATGGATGTCAATCCTCTTTTAATGAAATCCATTACTACAGCAGAAAGTGAACATTGATTTCTTGTTCCTCAGATTTGCACTGTGAACTCTTTCCTTTCCTTTCTTTTTTTTTTTTTTGATTGACTTAACACATCACCCAAAATCACACAAAAGAAAAGGGAAGTCCTTCCAATTGTTCTAATAGGCTTGATCAGGCCTTTGATGACCCATGAGAGCAAGACATTCTGTCCTGATGGTATTTGTCATGGTAGAGCTCATTAAATCTTCATTGCAGATTCACGGACTCTTCCTTTTTGTAGTCTCCAACCAGTGGGAAAGAAACCAATAGCGTCTTACCCCTTTACAACACTGGATTTGAGTTTTAAAATAATGGAGCTTGAAGCTAAATGAGGTGTACTGATATATAGGCTCTTTAGTGCAATTCATCTCTCCCATTCAGTGCATTGGCCTGAAATACATCAGCTGGTTATAGATTAGTTGTTCATTATACCATGAAGCAGCAATTATTGAATAACAATCTTTCCCTCACAAGATTATCAACACTCCTGGGTCACAATCTGTCAGTTTACACACTGTTCTTTGATTGTCAGGTGAAGGATGAGTGCCTAACTGAAGAATACAATATGGATCAACCCAACTGGACTAATACCTCAAACACAGATAGAGTTTAGTTCCAACATCAGCTTCCAGTCTTGAGATTTGACCACATTACCTTTCAGATTGCATCCCTGTAATCTGTCCAAAATTCTAATTTCTATGATATTTTTTTTTATCCTGTTAGGAAAAAGAGTATGAAGAATCAACTATCAAGCAAGAGCAATAAATGAATAATGATCTTAGAAATTTAAGTCATTCAGCTTTGCATAAGAATCAAAGTAGCCTAAATTGCACTAATTGGATTCCCTATATGAGAGGCATACTGATTAGGTGCTGTGACCTTGCCCCACGATTATCCATCTTCCGACAAGGTCTCACAACCAAAAATTTTACTTGGTGAGTTCTGCAATATAGCATGGTTAGAGAACATAAAATTAATCATAGAGATGGCATCTCCAAACCAAGAGTAACACAAAGGCCAACTTCTGATGTTGTGTACACTATGGATAATGTAGAGTTGACCTCCAATGCTTTTCAGGGGCAAAATGCTCATCCGTTGGTAACTAAGGGTTCTAAGCAGTAAAGTGGTTTTATAGCCTAGTGGAGAAAAATAAAATAAAACCCAACATCTGAAAAGAACCCAAATCAAAACATAAAGTAAAATGGCATATATTCTGAAGAATCAGTCGTTGTCATATGACACCTCAGAAGTGACAAAATATTTTGAAAATCAAAGGGAAATGTTTCGGCATGTGACAGTAGAGAGGCTTGAAGATATCTAAATTTCAGAACTGCTTTGTAAGACAAAACCAGTATTTTCTCATAGTGTTCTCAGATTTGTCAGCTTGAAATGATGGTTTCTGGGTGTAGCTGCCTAAACACACAAATGCTCAAAGTGCAGATGGGGCAGGGGTGCGCACCAAAGTTATGTTCCCCAAATTTTTATGCTTTAGATGACTGGTGTATCATTTTTTTAAAAAATTGCCTATGCATTTTATATTATTTCTGGTAATAAGATTTTTAATGCTGCTATATGCCGTTTATTCTTTTATGTCATTGGTTTCTTTGATTTTATTGTTATTTCATGATTCACCTTGAAAATATATAATTGAAATACAGTATAGAAATAAATCTTAACTGGATATGAGCCTATCTGGATGCTCAAATGTTCACCTGAGACCTTTCTTCAGGTTCCTTCTTTTCATGAGGCTCAGAATATGATGGCATATATTTTCACTTGTGGCTCCCCATTTGGGAGATTGCTCTCCCCAGTGAGGCCTGACTGGTGTGTTTCCAGTACCAAGTAAAAACTTACATTTTCCCCTGATTTTTGATGGACAAATATGATGATGTTTTTGCTGTCAGTGTGCTGCCAAAACTTCCTGTGGCTGTTGGGTGAGTGGGACTGTTTTGTATAATTTGAACTGTATTTATTTTTGTATACGTGTGTTAATATAATTCATTTTTGTTTTAAAATAGGTTGTAAGTCACTTGGATACATACATCTCTGTGACAAGTGACTAACAAGTCTAATAAATAACAAAATAAACAAATAATAAATTCAGATGGGTCTATCTTTAAACTGTGGTTGAGGAGTATCGACTTGTACTTGTGAGTTTCTTCCTTACCATCACCTCACCCTTGTAGGGTTGCCAACTGATTAGGGAAAAACCCACCATATCCTGATATTATGCCATTACTAGTAACCTGATGTGCAGAAATCAACAGGCGATTCCTACATATCAAAGTTCTATTGCAGGCACAGTTGTTTGAAAAGTTGGTAACCTTACATGACATCCTCTCCTTAGCACTTCTGCCTAAACAAGGTGGAATAATTCTAACGTCATTATTCTGCCACACTAAGATAATATGTATGTTGGGTAAACTGAGAGGCATGAACGACAGGAGAATGTAAAATGATTGAAAAGAGATTACAAACCTAGGCAGATATTCATTAAAAGTTGGGCAGGAGAAGCTAAAACACCAGGGAAGAAATAATCCAAGATACAGTTATTGATGTTTGGGAGAAACCTGAGAATCAATAAGGTTATAAAAAAGTTTTTAATGTGAAAGTGAACAGTAAGCTTGGTAGAGTTTTGTAATGGAACAGGCTTTAGACCTGACACTATAGCAAATCAGTGTTAAAACTTGTTTTTTTCCCTGGTACTTGCCAACACTGAGAAAAGTCCTGCATGAAACTAACAGAGCAGATTCAGTTTCTGGTGCCATTTTAACTGCTCCCTATTGGAGATATAGGCCAAAAATCCATAGACCAGTTTGAATTCTGGCAAGTTGCCTTTTCATTTTCACTGTTTCAGCTGTCTTGCAGTGGTTGACTTTTATAAATTGAAGGCTCTGTGTGTTTTGATCGCAAATGTCAAGTGAGTCATGAGAGTTGCCACCTGATAGAGCGATCAATGTCTTTCTGGTCCATGTTAATTTCATATGTGATTATTAATGAGTCTCTTCTGAGATTTTTATTAAAGTGATTAACCTATGCTTTGGAAAAAAACTGCAAAAATTCATATTTAAATACCTTCAGTGTTCATTTTGTCACAGAATAATATCTAAATTTGTGTTTCATCTCAGTGTACACAGTTCACAGGCATTTCATCATAAAACACAATTTTTTATGCACTGTGGTACATATTCTGAGTCAGTAATTGTATCACAAAATTACAAGTGCAAACATGAAAGGAAATAAATTTTTGGTGAATGTATTAATTCAGGAAGCATGAATTAGTTCAGTTCACTTTAATGTGCAGACCAAATGGAATTTTCTTCCATACTTGCTTGGAAGCTGCAGACAACTGGTTCATACCAACACAGAAACATTTGTTCTGAATATATAGGCAGTTTCATCTCCCATCGTGGCTATTTCCTCTGGCTATATAGAGTAACTCCACTGAAAATCATTGTGACAGAGGTACAATGCATGTTCTGTCAGTGAAGTTTGAGCTGCAATGGTACACTCCCCAATGTCAGCTTTGGGTGGAGGTCTCCTCACTTAGCTCAGGAGCCTCCATGCATGGGGGATCTCTACCATAGGTGGAGACGCCTCTCTGGCAAGGAATTCTAATGCACTTACCCAAATGGTGGTGGGAGCCAGTGGAAATAGAGCATTTGGGCATTGGAGTGTGGAAGAGGCACAGGTGGGGTGGCTTAGGATCCACTGGAGCAGCCCTACTCACATCATATGATGGTGTTGAACTTGATCCAGGTCTCTTTCAGTGGTGTGCAGTCAGTGGACTAGGGGAATTAGGCTAGTCTCCAAAATGTTCCTGGTAAATTAGAGTATTAAAGTATTAAAGCCTGTTGCCTCCTTCCCAAAGCCTGGGAAGCTTCTGCCTGGCTTAGGGAGGGATCCTCCCACTACCTTCCCAAAGCTTGCTTGGTAGGTGTCAGGCAGCAGAGAAACCAACCCCCACAGCAGGTTGCCAGGAATGGAGAAGACAATGAAAAGTCCTTACCATCTGCTTTTATTCAATATTCACAGAGAGGCTTGGGAATAGAGCCTCTTGGAATAATGGCATTGTCCCGAGTAAATCTCCACCCCTCTTCTCTCCCACTTCCTCATTCGTCAACATCACCACCACCCCTACGGTTGCCACTTAGGGCCATCTGACTCTGAGCTCTTTGATCTCCTACTTTCAAGGCCTGCCAGGTTCTGGGAGATGGTGAGTCTGGAATGCTTTCTAGTGTTAACATGTCAGCCAGCTGCTCTGGCTCTGCCTCCTCTGAGCTGTGACCTCCCTCTAACCCCTGTTGTAATTCTGAATTGTCTTCTTCTCTGGAAGGGTCAGGCTGAGGAGGCGGTCTCCACCATTTCTCCTCCTCTTCCCAGTTGCTGACAGTAGGAGGGCTCCAACATCCTATCAGGGACAGTAGGGAGGGAGGCATGATGTTCACTCACACAACATCAGGATGTTGTAGCATCCCTCCCCCCCAAAAAAAACCCCTCAAAACATTGACCTCAGAAGCTGACACCTCTGGCCCTTACTTTTCCCCTATGAAAAATTTCGCTGCACACCACTGGTCTATTTGCTGCACCATCCTGAGAACTGGCTCATGGAATGGACATATTTTTCTTGCACTCACCTTCCACCTTGGGCTGGCGAAAATGTCAGTTGCTCTGCTCCATCAAGCCCCACTACTACTGGCCAGATGTTAGGATTGCAGCCTGAAACTTCAATCTTACATGTGAGAATAACGTCTATTCAGACTAGTGGGACTTTTTTCTGAGTGCACATGAATAGAAACAGGTTGTGTATCACACAATACCATAGCTGGTCATCTTAAAACTGTACAAATACTTGAAAATGCTCAAATGTGTATATTTTGCTCAAGATCACAGCTGTTGTCATCATCATGGGAATGGATAAAATTACTGGAGTTTTGTTGACTGCCCAATTAACATAGTCCTCTGAGAGGTTCACACAGAGTTCAAACACTATAATATACCATCAAAAAATTAAAACACTGAAATCCATTCACTTACTCATATAAAATCCAGCAGAGCAGTATAATATTATGTTTAAACATTTAAAACCCAGCTAGATAATCTGTTCCAGGGGCGAAAAAAAACCCTCTAAAAGATAGAGACAGTTTGGGCAAAAAAAAATTAGTCATAACGGAGAGCGAATGGGTCTTATTTCTATGCATGGCAGCAATCCTGTGCCCACTTAGCTGGGAGAAAGACCTGTAGACTTTTGGGACTTATGGTATAGGCTGAAAGAATTTATAGGACTTCAGTGTACTGAGCCCTGTGGAAGAAGTTAGTAATAACTAACTTCAATCCCACTGCTTTCTGTGGAACTTTCATATGACCCATCTCAGCTGTGACATATCTCATGGATGCAGCTCTTAGCGATAACACATGTCACTTCTTTATGTAAATGTGATCACAAGGAAAGCTTTTTCATCCAGAGTTCAAAGGGACAGACTTTCAAAAAACAACAATTTTCAGAATTGCCACTGGAACTTTGGAGCAGGATTTAGAATTCCTGGGTTCATTTTTGGGCTGGTCTTGCATTGCTACAATGCAATGCAGCAAGAGTGCTGTTGCCTGAGAAAGTCATGGTCTAAGACAAGGATGGGGAAGCTGTTACCCTCTGCTTTTGGAGTCAACACTCTCATCAGTCAACGTGAACAGTTTTCAGGAATGATGGAAGTGTAGTCTGAAAAAAAACTAGAAGGCCACATGTTCCTCATCCCTGGTCTAATCATCAATTTACCAAAGCCAGTAAAGAAATGCTTGCACACCAGGTAAATTCATGATGGGGTGGGTAGGAACAAGCTAGAAATAAGAGTGTAGGTTAAACATGACCACAATTGTATTGATAGAAGTGCATTTGGTTTGCTGTGGCATAGGGCAAGGATATGCTGATTGGGCAGCCCAACTGTCAGCCAATGTCACCCCCCCTACCCACAGCCTATCTGATGGGATAACTGTAGGACTTGCCAAGCAGGAGGTCCCATGTGGTGTGGACTGGGTATATGGGTCTTGGGAGTATGGCTGCCAGCTCTGGTCTGACAGGCACAGATTTTTCAGCACGATTCCAAGCCCCCTCATGTGGATCCCCTCATAATCCATGGGTCCTACTCAATGCCCTCCCTGGCCTGGGGTAAAGTTGTGACAGGATTGACAAAGCCAATGGCCAGCCCAGGCCATATCCTGCAAAATGGACACAGGGCTCTATAGTGGGGTAGTAGAGCTGAAAAAGATTTCACATCTGGCAACCAATGCACCCCTTCAGTTTCAGATACTACATGGGCAGTTGTTGTTTAGTTGTTTAGTCATGTCCAGCTCTTCGTGACCCCATGGACCACAGTACGCCAGGCACTCCTGTTTTCCACTGCCTCCCGCAGTATGGTCAAACTCATGCTCATAGCTTCGAGAATATTGTCCAACCATCTTATCCTCTGTTGTCCCCTTCTCCTTGTGCCCTCAATCTTTCCGAACATCAGGGTCTTTTCCAGGGAGTCTTCTCTTCTCATGATGTGGCCAAAGTACTGGAGCCTCAGCTTCAGGATCTGTCCTTCCAGTGAGCACTCAGGGCTGATTTCCTTAAGAATGGATAGGTTTGATCTTCTTGCAGTCCACAGGACTCTCAAGAGTCTCCTCCAGCACAATAATTTAAAAGCATCAATTCTTTGGCGATCAGCCTTCTTTATGGTCCAGCTCTCACTTTCATACATCACTACTGGGAAAATCATAGCTTTAACTATACAGACCTTTGTTGGCAAGGTGATGTCTCTGCTTTTTAAGATGCTGTCTAGATTTGCCATCGCTTTGCTCCCAAGAAGCCGGCATCTTTTAATTTTGTGACTGCTGTCACCATCTGCAGTGATCATGGAGCCCAAGAAAGTAAAATCTCTCACTGCCTCCATTTCTTCCCCTTCTATTTGCCAGGAGGTGATGGGCCCTGTGGCCATGATCTTCGTTTTTTTGATGTTGAGCTTCAGACCATCTTTTACACTCTCCTCTTTCACCCTCATGAAGAGGTTCTTTAATTCCTCCTCACCTTCTGCCTTCAAAGTTGTGTCATCTGCATATCTGAGATTGTTGATATTTCTTCCGGCAATCTTAATTCCAGCTTGGGATTCATCCAGTCCAGCCTTTCACATGATGAATTCTGCATATAAGTTAAATAAGCAGGGAGACAATATACAGCCTTGCTACAGTTTTGACTAAACGTGATCCACCTGGAGCAGGAACCGGCAAGCCACTCCAGTATCCCTGCCAAGAAAACTCAATGGACAAAAACAACTACATGGGTAGATGAGCCTAAAAAGCTCGGGACACAAATTTTAATGGCCCTTTGGTGGCTATGGTAGGGACACGGGTGGCGCTGCGGGTTAAACCACAGAGCCTAGGACTTGCTGATCAGAAGATCAGCGGTTTGAATCCCCGCAACGGGGTGAGCTCCTGTTGTTCGGTCCCTGCTTCTGCCAACCTAGCAGTTCAAAAGCACGTCAAAGTGCAAGTAGATAAATAGGTACCGCTCTGGCGGGAAGGTAAACAGTGTTTCCGTGTGCTGCTCTGGTTCACCAGAAGCAGCTTAGTCATGCTGGCCACATGACCCAGAAGCTGTACGCCGGCTCCCTTGGCCAATAAAGCTAGATGAGCGCCGCAACCCCAGAGTCGGTCATGACTGGACCTAATGGTCAGGGGTCCCTTTACCTTTACCTTTAGTGGCTATGGTGGTTCATTTGCCATATGTAACGTATTTAGTGTTATTCAAGTGTATACTTGATTCTGACCAAAGTAAGTCTCATAATGTATATTGTGCTCTGGGAGAAAGGGCAACAAGGTATGTCTCTGAATACCAGGTGCTGGGAACTGCAGGGAAGGAGCTGCTGCACACAGGTTGTGCTTGCAGGCTTCCAATAGGCATTTGGTTGGTCACTCTGAGAGCAGAGTACTGGACTAGGTGGGCCTCTGGCCTGATTCAGCAGGATATTCCTTAAGTTCCTAATTACATTCTGATCTTCTCATTAGTCCTGGAGGTGTGGATTAGGTCCGTTGGACCTAATGCCTTGGACATTCACAACAAAGCTAACTCCTCAAGCATTCCTAACCTGAACTGCTCAGGAAAGGTGGGCAGCAAAACAAAATCATTATTACTCAAGTTAGCATCCTTTCTCATTTACAGCTGTTTTCCTGCCATGACGCTCCATCACTGCATTTGCATTTGCAGTATTTACCTGGGTGCAATGTCGCTGCCATTCACCCCAGTCCTACACAGCTGTAGAATATATTCTCTTTCTTCTTTGCAACAGTAGCTGTAAGCATCACTTTTCTGCCTTCCGAAATAACTAGAAATAACTAGATCTGCACATTTCCCCGAACAGCAGGGGCCCTCATTCTAATTGCCAGTGTTGTTGCTGTAGTTTCTAAACACATTTCTCCTTTAACAAAGAATCCTTACTGTAATGAAGGTAAAACCTTTGTTATTAAGGGAAGGCAGATGTTAATTGGTTATGAAGAACACAACCAAAAAATAGATCCCAGTGACTTGCCTGCCTCTTGGCTGTTGCCAGACATGATAAAGACAACATTGTTTCATTTTGATGCAGGCAATTAGGGGATAAGGTTCTTGCAGCTGTTTAGAGGTAGCAGGGAAAGCTTTTATTTCACCATTGTTTCACCTTAAAGTAGCTTGCAAATACTTCCAGACATAATTATTTTTCCAGCATGTTGCCTGCCTGCATTCATAAAATAAAGATGTGGAATAATGCTTGTTCAGGATAGGGGTGAAGGTGTCAAAGGTCAGAAAAGACAGAAGGCCAAATATTGAGAGCCAGGGTGGTGTAGTGGTTAAGAGCGGTGGACTCGTAATCTGGTGAACCGGGTTCGCGTCCCTGCTCCTCCACATGCAGCTGCTGGGTGACCTTGGGCCAGTCACCCTTCTTTGAAGTCTCTCAGCCCCACTCACCTCACAGAGTGTTTGTTGTGGGGGAGGAAGGGAAAGGAGAATGTTAGCCGCTTTGAGACTCCTTAAAGGAAGTGAAAGGCGGGATATCAAATCCAAACTCCTCCTCCTCCTCTTCTTCTTCTATTGCTTGCTGTGATAGTGATCCTGCAGAATCATCTCTTGTACAGCACCTTGGAATAGATGTTGTGGCTTGTAAAGAACCAGGAAGGTAAAATAATACATTTGGGAAAAGTACAGATGATGATGACCTGCAAGAATTGCACCCTACAGCTCATCATCTCTGGAAACAGAACTTTATCTTCCCCCACTTTCTGATAATGCACAGCACTTTCTCGAGATGTACTTTTTAATGTGTGAGCACGCATATGGAATATACTTAGGAGAGCTCAGAAAACTGGATAAGTTTCATCCTAGCTTCCAGCAGGGGTTTTGATAGTTAGTGAGAGATTTTCAGTTTCTCATGGGCCAAGTTAACCTACTACAGAGCAGGAATAAATGGACAGTTCTCACAATGGACACATGTGAATTATATTCAAGGTGATAATAGCAAGAAGGGATTTTGATGAGTTTCAAAGAGATCTCTCCAAACTGGGTGAATGGGCAACAAAGTGGTCAATTGTAGTTCAGTGTGAAGAAGTCCTAACTTCATAGTTACATTGATGGTGTCTCAATGGGTGGTGACTAACCGGGAACTTGGGGCTGTGTTGACTAGCTCAATGAAGATATCAAGCCACTGTATAGCGGCAAATTTAATATTGGGGATCTTCAGAAAAAGGATCAAAAATAAAACTGCATTTAAGCAAATATTTTAAACAATTACACTTACCATACTGTGTACAGTTCTGGTTGCCATATCTCAAAAAAGGGTATTGGAGAACTGGATTTGTTTTTTTAAAAGACACACTAAACTGCTGACAACTGGTGTTCAGAGGCTAATGCCTCTGACTTGGAGGTAGAAGACAGCCATCATGACTGGCAGATCTTTATAGGCCCCATCTGCAGTATGGATTCAAAGCAGTATTGTATCACTTTAAACAGTCATGACTTTTCCTGAAGAATCCAGGGAATTGTAGTTTGCTAAGGAGTGTTGAGAATTGTTAGGAGATCCTTACTCCCTTCACAGAGCTATGAGTCTCACAGCTCCTCAGGATGGGATTAATTGTTAAACTACCCTAGATAATTGCAGCTTTATGTGGGGAATAGGGGGTCTCCTAACAACTCTCAGCCCCTTTAAAAAAGACTCCCATGAGTCTTTGGGGAACCCATAACTGTTTAAAACTGAACGATACTGCTTTTTATGTATAGTGCAGATGAGGCCAAACTTTCCTCTTTTTAATGCAAACAACCTAGGGCTCTGTAGCAGCAAGGAATAGGGGTGGATTAACTAGCACAGATCAATCTTTGCCAGAAATGTTAGAAATCTGCTTTTGTTAGATTGAAAGAAAACAAAAAGCAACTTTTCATGAGAATAAAGCAGTGCAGGGCTCACATTTTCCTATGGCTGCAGAATGCAAGAGGCCAGGCCCAGAGTGACCTAGAAATAAGAAAAGTTTCCTTTTGCTTTCACAGTGACATTTATAACTTATATTAATTTTTTTAAAAAATCTACAGAATTTCAGTGGAAAGTTATTGTTCGCTCTAGTGCTCACTTCCTGGGTTACTGAGCAATGGATAGCAAAATAAAAAGGTTGTGTTTGCTCAACTTTCATTTGGCAGACAAGAAAAGTTGCAAAAGTAGCACAAATAATATAAATCAAATCCTTAATTATGTTACATCACAATTGGAATGCTGAGCATGCTGGGCATGAAATTCACATCCAGAGAAATCTGATTGCTTGTCAGTGACCTCATTAACTGCATTCGGTTAAGGTTACAAATACAATTCATTTCCAAATTAGTAAGAACATATGTAACAATCTCCAAGGTGAGGGATTTTTTTCAGCTGTGTATTTCAATATTCAGCCTGAGTTCTCTTTTTTCAGATCCTGAAACGTCTTCATTTTCCCAGTAAAGCTGATAGAACTTGGCACATACAGTGGATGAAACTCTTACTCATCCACTATAAACAGCTGGTGGCCTACACTAGTGATGGAGAACCAGATATTGTTGGATTCCAACCTCCATCAAACCCAGCTAACACGGTGAATGGTCAGAGATGATGGGACTTGTAGTCCAACATCATCTAAAAGGGCCACAAGTTCTCAGTTTCTTACCTATACCAACAGATATAATAATTTGTAATGACATCCCTCTCCCATCCTAGCTTATCATCCGATGACTCTCTGCATCATTATGCCCATAATGTCTCTTGGGGTGGCCAAAGTGATGTCTTTCAGATGCTGTTGAACTACGGGTCCCATCACCCTTGACCATTGGCCATGGCGGATGTGGCTGCTGAGAGTAGGAATACGGGAACACCCGTTGAGCACCACATTGGCTAACCTAATATATGACATTTGATATATGATAAATGCAACATCTAAGTACACAATGATTTGTTACCATGTCCCTTCCCTGTTCTCTTTGTTGGCTTTTTTAGGGTTAACCTGACTACATAAATGTGTATGCCAATTCACATAACTAGTTCCTCTCCTCCATTAAATTATTTTGATAAGAGCTACCAATGACCATGGAGCTATTTAGAAAATGAATGGGCTGAAGACATATTCAACTCCTTCACTTTAAAACACAACTTTGGAAGCAATGTCTTTGCATTGCTGGGCTGTGACACTATATATCAGAGGACATGGGAAAATCATTGTAAACATGAGGCAGAATGAGGTCAATTCCCAGAAGGCAGTCCGGGCAGGTGACTGTGGAAAGAAATGGACTGACAAACTAGGGAACCGGAAGTTGCTTGGGGTTTCAGGGAAGCATAGCATGAACAGGCTCAAGAACAACAAGGAACTGATTGTGGAAGCTGCATGTGAAACTGCTTTGTGGGACAGACAAAGGACCCTTTGCCCCTCAGAATGGGAACTGATTGCATATAACATGGCAACCTGAGGAATACTAACCATGTGGGCCACTTGTGTCCCTTCCATGGAAAATACAATGAGATCTGCTCATATGGTGACAGTAGCCAGGCTGCTGTGTGGGATCTACGAGACTGAATCAGGTCATATTTTGCAGAGCAAGCATGTGAAAATGGCAGGAAGGGGAAGTTATACAGGGCAAAAAAGGGTAGAAACCAAATTACATTGGGGAGAAATGAAACAAGGCAAAGAAAACATATAGCTCCTCGGGCCCAGAAGCAGACATTGTCTTCTAAAGATTTGTGCTTAATATAATGTGAAAACTCTTATCGCAGCTCCAGAAGATTTGTAGTTAGAGACCACCTGTCATTGTTCACCTGGATGCCTAATTAAACCAGCCTTAATCAAACTTGCTCAGCTCCTAATGGCAGCATTTTGGATCATACGTTGTATTCACTCAGAAGACCATCCTAAAAAGAAAGTAAACATTCACATAGTATGAGCAAATTAAAGGTGCAGTATACCATGCATTGGGAAGCGGGTGGCCCTGTGGGTTAAACCACAGAGCCTAGGACTTGCCGATCAGAAGGTCGGTGGTTTGAATCCCCGCGACGGGGTGAGCTCCCATTGCTCAGTCCCTGCTCCTGCCAACCTAGCAGTTCGAAAGCACAACAAAGTGCAAGTAGATAAATAGGTACCGCTCTGGCGGGAAGGTAAATGGTGTTTCCGTGCGCTGCTCTGGTTCACCAGAAGCGGCTTAGTCATGCTGGCCACATGACCCGGAAGTTGTACGCCGGCTCCCTTGGCCAATAAAGCAAGATGAGCGCCGCAACCCCAGAGTCAGTCACGACTGGACCTAATGGTCAGGAGTCCCTTTACCCTTTACCTTTATACCATGCATGGTTTTTACCCTCTTCCACCTTCTCATCTGTCTTTCCTTCCTTTTATCTTCATTATGTATACCAAAAGTAAGCACAGGACAATCTTGAACTCAACAATGTCAGACAATTGCTTCATTTGCTAGCAGCCTTGACAATGAGGGTGTCATCTCTTGCCCTTCAGGTGCTTTCTTGCCTTCATGCACCAGGTTAGAGCAGAGATGCATCCTAAGGGATACTTTCTTCCCACTGTCTAGAGTACCTTCAGTGGTGACATGCAGTTGTGGCAGCTGCTTTTGAGAAGCATTGCCTAGGGCAGGTAAATAATGAGGTCATGTTTCAAAGCTTTTGCCCACAATCATGACAGCTGGAAGCTTTACTCTTTGTTTTTAGAACAGAAATCGGGTCATCTAGGATTCTTAACGGGCAAGGGCAAAGTTCAACTGGGCAAAACACCATAAGTCCAAGTTGAAGGATCTAGGCACCAGTTAGTAAGTGCCAGCACAGTCCTACAAATTCAAGCCTTCTTCCATCATCGTAATATAAGACACACATAGTTTTTGATTTAAAATAATGTCAAAACTGTTTATGAAAAAAATGAGCAATGCATTGAAGCACATAGTTATAGCACCAAGGTATTGATAAAAATATCAGGAACCTCAGAATTGCTGAGCAAATAAGTAGGTTTTCAGCAACTGGCAAAACACCAGAGAAGTTGGTGCCTCCAGGATGTCCAAGAAGAGATCATTCTACATGGTGGGTGCCACCAAAGAGAAGATTCTGCTCCTAGGGGACAAGAAGGACCTGCAAGTCTTACATTGAAGTGGGCATACAGGTTATATGCATGAAGATGTTCTCTCAGATAATGTAGTCACAAGCTTAGGGGTCATATTTCAGTGGCAGAGCATCTGCTTTGCAAGCAAAGTAATAGGTTCAAACCTTAGCACAGGCATAGGCAAACTCAGCCCTCTAGATGTTTTGGGACTACAACTCCCATCATCCGTGACCACTGGTCCTGTTAGCTAGGGATGATGGGAGTTGTAGTCCCAAAACATCTAGAGGGCCGAGTTTGTCTATGCCTGCCTTAGCATCTCCAGGGAGGGCCAAGAAATCACCCTTGCCTGAAACCCTGGGAGCTGCTAACAAAATAGACAATAGTAAGCTAGATGGACTAATGATCTGATGCAGTATAAAGCAGCTACCTACCTTCCCCTATTTAGGTAAAGGTAAAGGTACCCCTGCCCGTACGGGCCAGTCTTGACAGACTCTAGGGTTGTGCGCTCATCTCACTCTATAGGCCGGGAGCCAGCGCTGTCTGCAGACACTTCCGGGTCACATGGCCAGCGTGACAAGCTGCATCTGGCAAGCCAGCGCAGCACACGGAACGCCGTTTACCTTCCCGCTAGTAAGCGGTCCCTATTTATCTACTTGCACCCGGGGGTGCTTTCGAATTGCTAGGTTGGCAGGCGCTGAGACCAAGCAACGGGAGCACACCCCACCGCGGGGATTCGAACCGCCGACCTGACAATCGGCAAGTCCTAGGCACTGAGGTTTTACCCACAGCGCCACCCGCGTCCCTATTTAGGGCTTCCCCTATTTAGGGCTTTCTAAATCATTATCAGTACCTTCTTGGTATCAGTATGTGCTACTTGGCTCAATAGCATTGGGGAACAAAAATGGCTATAACATGTTGCTGTTCTTGTTTAGTCGTTTAGTCATGTCCGATTCTTCATGAACCCATGGACCAGAGCATGCCAGGCACTCCTGTCTTCCACTGTCTCCTGCAGTTTGGTCAAACTCATGTTTGTAGCTTTGAGAACACTATCCAACCATCTCATCCTCTGTCATCCCCTTCTTCTTGTGCCCTCAATCTTTCCCAACATCAAGGTCTTTTCCAGGGAGTCTTCTCTCCTCATGAGATGGCCAAAGTATTGGAGCCTCAGCTTCAGGATCTGTCCTTCCAGTGAGCACTAAGGGCTGATTTCCTTCAGAATGGATAGGTTTGATCTTCTTGCAGTCCATGGGACTCTCAAGAGTCATAACATAGGTACATGGAATTAAGTTCCAGTAGGTCTGATAGAGGAGATTTTTCTTTCCAAATTTCAGACAAGTAGCTCCAGCAGGTTTATGATATCCACTTTGACAACCCCCCTTTTTTTAAAAAAAAGAGAGACTGTATTGTACTGAGGTTTGTAATATTATGGGAACGCGGGTGGTGCTGTGCATTAAACCACAGAGCCTAGGGCTTGCCGATCGGACGGTCGGCGGTTCGAATCCCCGTGATAGGGTGAGCTCCTGTTGTTTCGTCCCTGCTCCTGCCAGCCTAGCAGTGCAAGTAGATAAATCGGTGGGAAGGTAAATGGCATTTCCGTTCTCTGCTCTGGTTTGTCAGAAGCGGCTTAGTTATGCTGGCTACATGACCTGGAAGCTGTATGCCAGCTCCCTAGGCCAGTAAAGCGAGATGAGCACCGCAACCCCAGAGTCGTCCGCGAGTAGACCTAATGGTCAGGGGTCCCTTTACCTTTATGTAATATTATACTGTATGTGGGCTGCTTGTGCACTGGGCTGTGTACAATGTGCTCAAAAGCCTACCGATACACACAAGACAAGGTTCTAATGAAGAGAGACACTGAAAACAGAAAACAGCTATAAATAAAATGCAAACTTAGCCTAAAAAGCGAGATCCCAAACTGGGGGAGGGGTAAGGAAAGTGATACTGCCTAAGTAACTAAGACTAGACTCAGAAAACAACCTTTTTAAAGAAAAAGTATAAGGATGGGACTGGGATTGGTTGGGAAAGGGTGGAGAACAAATAGGTCTAAGGCTGGGTAGAATGTTGTAAAGCAGGGGTTGCCAAGGTTTACCTTGCCTGGGCCGGTTCACTCCAGCAGAGATCCCTCCGTGGGCTGGGCCGCGATTTCTGGCATCTGTGCAGATGCAGTTTCTGGCGTTGTGCGGAAATGCAATTTCCAATGCTGTGAAAGTGAGTCCCTGCACTGCACTGCACCAGTTTAGCGCAGCGCATGGGGACTCGCCGAGCAGGCGGCTCAGTTCGGGGGTGGCTCATGGGCTAGTTAAATGACCCCCCATGGGTTGCTTGTGATCCATGGGCCTTAGGTTGCCAACCCCTGTTGTAAAGGAAACAAGACACAAGCAGAAGAAACGACATCTAATCTTTTCTAAAAGGACTAGACCTTACAAAAGAGTGAAGGCAGCATGAGCTTCTTGCATTTTAAGACTTCACAATTCATTCCTCCAAGCTCTGTGATTGGAGAGTGTTGGGAGAGATTATAGGCCGGCATTGGAAGCAAGAGCTCTCAGTGAGCAAACTCCAGCTCCCTCCTCTCTCCAACTTGACATTCTTCTTATACTTTGGAGAAAGACTGTCTGACTTTAAAGAGTTTTTTCATATTGCATTGGAACAAATTGCTATTACTACTATTCTTTGTTTTATTTGTATTTTTGTTGGAAGTCACCCAGAGTGACTGGGGCCCCCCAATCAGATGGGTGGGGTATAAGACATTTTTCTTCCTCTTCTTCTTCACTTGAGCTTATGGTTTTAACTTCCTTGACCTAATGTGGATTTGGCACAAATCTGTACAAATTGGTCCAATTCTGTTCAGGATTTCGACAAATAAGTTGTACACCCCTACCGATAACACGCACAAAAATCTGAAACTTAAAATCCAGCTGTATCATTATGAAATATCTCTAAACCCTTCTTTCCAACTGGACATGTTCTGGACTCATTAGCCAACTTCAATGAGAAATCTAAGTAAAACTACCAAATAGGGATGCAACAATGAAACAAATGTTCATTTTGTTCTTATTTTCATTTTCAAAGCCACATTTGTTTCATTTTACCTTCATTTTAATGGCATTCATCCTCCTTTCATCTTTGCTTTCATTTCCCCACTGATTTTAATGGAGTCCTAGGCAATTCTCCCACTGCTAAGCCATGCCAGGATTGAAAAACAAATGTGAAGAAATAAAAAATATTCTTTTTTCACATTTGCTTTCATTTTTTTTATTTTGTATTAATGTAGAGCAAACATTAACATGGGTGCATTTGTTTCATTTTCTATTCATTAAAATGAATGTACAGCCCACCATGTATAGGGCAAAGTGGAAGAGCTAAGCCAAGCAAATAATTATTGCTGCTTGTCAAAATCTTACACTTAGTCTTAGCAGTTCTTGATTCTCACAGGGGATGTGTGATGAAGAATGGACTTGATGATCTAGTGGGGGACAATGGAAAAATCAGAACAGATATCATTTGCAGTTAGATAGACCATTGTGTTCTCAAAAAATCCTCCCTTCCTCTTCCTACTGGTACAGTTTTGGTTTATCTTAATATTGGGCAAACCAATAAGCTCACAACATGGACCGAAGCGCACCAGGAAGCTATAGAATTGCCCTCAAAGAGCTGCCATCTATGATCAAAAGGGATTGTTATTCTAAGCATGAATTCAGTGTCTGTTACCAGTAGGTGCCAGTCTTGCTCCATCCAACTCAGATTCCATTTCAGCACATTCCATAATAAGGATTTCAGCGGAAACTAAAAGCACAGAGTTGTAGTGTCGGGGGGGGGGGGGAGGCAATTAATGAACTCTGAAGCTGTAACACAAAACAAAGCTCCAGAACAAGAATAAGACCAGGGTAAAAACTGGATACAAGATTAATCACTTCTAGCTGATTTTCACATTTGATATAACGGGGGGGGGGGGGATGTCCCAGGTTATGAAAAGAAAGAAAGTGTTCATGCAAAAAAAGAGGAAATGCTCGTGTATTGCTGGTGCTTACTGAAGTTATATACGCCTTCCTGTTATCATCCTCAGCTGTCTTGTTTTTTTTTAATGGATATAGAACAAAAAAGGAAGAGGTAGTTTGCAAGTTAAGGTGGACGAATACTTTTGCAATATGTTATTGCAATACTTTAATTGCAATACTGTAAAGCTCACTTCCTGCACTCTCTGATACACTGAAAACATCAGCAGGGGCAGTGGGGATGAACCCACCTACTTGACCTCGTGTCATTAGTTGGAGAGCAGCTATATCTGAGGTGGGAAGCTCCAGGAGTAGAGGAACAAGCTCTCTGCTTCAGACAATTGCCCTTTAATTTTTGAAGACTGGTGAAAATGATGAGAGGGGGTGGAGATACAGCGCTGGACCCTACCACTTCCTTGTGTGTTTAGTTAAATGTTTGGCTGATGGAAGGTTAACAACAGGAAGATTTAAAGGAACTATTGGAAAGACTATCTAAGGCAACAGAGATATGAGAGGATCAGAGCCCTCCCCCTCCGAACTTGAAGTCCCAACAAAAAAAATTATAATTTAGGCAGAATATTTGGAGTATTTGATATGTATTTGTATAATTTGGAACATTCTATGTGATTTGAATGGACTGAGGTCCAGCTCCGAGGGCCTTCTGGTGGTTCCCTCACTGCGAGAGGGTGGCAAATCAACCCCCTGTGGCAAAATATATTAAATGCCCACCCAGACCAGATCCCCTATATCTCTACATGGAAGACCAATGTAAAAAAAGAATCTACCATGGCTAAAGTCTTGCTGTGACAGCAACACACAGAACAGGATTTGTACAGTGAAGCCTCTGGTGTTAGAAGACCCAGAAGATGAGAAGGGGGGGAGTGATTAAGCCACCACCTTACACTCCACCAACAGCCCCTCCAACAACCCCCCCCAGGCCAAAATCAAGAAGCACAGGGAGGTGCTGGTGTAGGGGGAGGAGGACCTGCGAAGGAGGATAGTGAGACGGAAGAAGAGGAAGATAACGAGGAGTTTAGGAAGACACTAGATGATATGAATCAAGGAAAGAAAATGTGGACAGAAAAACAGAAAGAGAGACTAAAGGAGTTTGCAAAGCCATTTGAGGGAGAAGTTGGATGTAAGCCCCTTGTTAGTTGAGGCAGCAGAATGCTGCACCCCTGAAAAGAGGAAGAGATGGCAACGTAAGTGGGGACAGGCGGCGAAGAGAGTTATGTCTCACAGACAGTATGAGAAAACCAGGAAGGATCAGGCAACTGGAGAAATGCCCCTTCAGAGGGTTTATGATCCACCAGCCCCTGTCCCAGCTGGACAAACGAAGGCACCACAGACAGCATATACCCTTTTCAAGTGCAGATGTTTGTAATTGGAGAAATCAGAACCCCTCTTTTGAGGAGAATCCAGCAAAGATTGTAAAATTGTTTGAAGGGATTTTTTTTTAAACCTATAATCCCACTTATGATGATGAACAATATCCCCTGGACTCACTACTAATTACAGAAGCATTGCTTGGCCCCTGCATGAGTCAGCTAGGGGAATAGAGAAGGATCTTTTTATATGGGGCAGGGAACAGCAGCAGGCTTTTCAGGATCTCAAAGTGACATTACAACAAGCCCCAGTGCTTGGCATCCAAACCCCAAGAAGCCTTTTACCCTGTTCACAGATGAAGACCAGGGGGGTAGCCAAGGGAGCCTTATGCCAGAAACTGAAAAATTGGCAGCAACCCGTTGCATATTTGTCAGAGAAGCTAACCCCAACAGAACAGAGATTGCCCCCCCCCTCTATGAGAGTGATTGTGGCAGTGGCCACCCTACTCACAAAGGCAGATAAATTCACGTTTGGACAGGACACCAGCTGTGTGACTCCAAGAGGAAGTGCCAGATGCTGTTATTACATTCACGCCTGAAGTTTCAGGTTACCACAGCCCTTAACCCAGCTACCTTATTACAGGTAGGAGAAGGTGAACAAGGGAGCTGCCCACTCAGTCCTACCTGTGCCTGTAACAAAACCCACAAACCAAGTGGTTAATATAATTACAGCCACAGGTAAATCACAAAAGGCCCCGTTTTTGCAGTCTGTTACCTGCTGCCTAGGTGGCCAAGTAGTCCAGCACAATTTTTTGTATATACCAGAGTGTCCCATTCCTTATTGGGCCGAGACTTGTTAATAAAATTACAAGCCCAGATTTCCTTCCAACCAATGGGGAAAGTAATGATGACAACTGGACCAGCAGGAGAGTTTTCTTTAGAAATGCCCCTGAGAGACCATTGGTGCTTGATGATGGTAAAAGAAGAGGAGGGAATCCTCCCTGTTAGCCTGCTTCATGATGTTGACCCTGGACTATGGGCGGAAGATAAAAAACCAATACCCCATCCCACGACAGGCAGCTGAAGGAGTGTGGGTGCATTTGAAGCGATTGCTTCAACATGGAATCTTGAAACAATGCCAATCACAGTGAAACACCCCACTGTTGCCAGTGAAGAAGGAAGATGGTGGGTACTGCATATAGGCCCCAAAGTTCTGGAAAATAGGAAAGGATGAACAGGACTTTGAAAAACCATTGACCCAAGAAACAGGGTCTGATTGGGTGTCCATGTTGCCCTTGGCTTTGCTTAGAGTTTGTAGCCTCCCATTGAAACGTATTCACTTGTCACCCTTTTGAAGTGATGTTTGGGAGACCGATTCCTTATGTGTGCATGCTTTCAACTATCCCTGCTCAAGATGTGGAATTGAACAATTATGTACAGTGTCTCTCTCGAGATTTTCTCTCTCAACCCAGGCCCGAACTCCTTGCGTGACCAGTTTGAGCCAGGTGACGAGGTGTGGATAAGACTGGTCCCAGGCACCACTGCCACCGTGTTGGAAGGGCCCATCTGCTCTCCACACCCACAGCTGACACCACCCCTTGGGTCCACCACATTCAAGTGGGAAAAGCTGCTTCAGATTGGACTGTGTCTCAGCATCCTGAAGATCCCCTCCAGTGATGACTGCCTTGCTGATATCACTCCAGAGGCTGATATCTCTACGCACGGTGAAGAATTGGATGGGAGGGGCGCCCGCAGGCAGCGCCCCCAACGTAGACATTTGTTCTCCAGCCAATTTAGAGGCACCACCAGGACTTTTGATATTGGTACCAGAACTCACTCCAGACGATGTGGAACCACGTTACACCCTTGATGAACAGCAGTGGACCAGCCAAGAAGGAGCAACGCTCCAGGAAGGACCAGACAGCCGTGTTTTTGTGCCCCAACATCTGGCCAGCACAATTGTAAAGAATTACCACGAGTCCACCCATTTGGGAGGCCCAGCTGCTAAAGCACACCTTGGGAGAATATTCTACCTCAACTAACTGCTGCTATATCCCAAAATGTGCCCTGTGCGCCAACCAAGAGACTGAGACTATCACCCTTTGAACTTCTATATGGCAGGCCAACCCCTTTCGTCCGAGGCATCCCCGCCAGTTTGGGGCAGATGGGAGATCACATCACCCAAGAACAAGTGCAATCCCTGTGTTTGTTGTGTGTGTTTGCTTCCTTTCCAGGTATTCCCTCGAGCGTACACCTGCAGTCCCGCGGCAGTCTCGCTGAGCCGGTTCACCAGTTCCTCTGAGTGACAGCGTCTGGCGACCCCCTCATCCCCAACAGCAGTGAAAGTAGTCGAGGTGATCCCCTGGGTACATCACACGCATCTGAAGAAGGGTGTCTGGACTTGCAAGGGAAATCCTGCTGACCTTCTGAAGTTGATCATCACCTTGTGTCTGACGCTACCAGGAAAAAAAAGCGTTAGGCCACGGGCAACGAGATCCTGCGACTAATCATCACAAGGACAGTTACAAAGACTTTCTCTTTTCTCTCTTATTTTCTTTATTGACTTGCTCTATGTCTTATTGCCCTGACCCTACCGAACCATACCAACCCTATTGGCCTGCTGGCCTCTGCTACGACTGGTTCGTCTTGCCGGTGGTAAGAGATGGCGTGCTCCTTGGCTATTGGAAACTGGGGTTTGATGAGATTACCGTATTGAGACACCCCACTACCCCGTTGTGGCTCCTCTCCCACACCACTGACCAGCACGCGTGGACAGTGCTCTTACGGGAAGCTGCAGAGACGATCGAAATCTATCTAGTTCTGTACCGCTCTTGCTGTTGTGGGAGGGTAGTCAACTGTTATCTGGAAGGTAGAGCACTGTACCAACCTCATTTGATAGACCAGGTCCTACTCTTAACCCAGGTGATAGATGGGACAGAACCTATCTTAATGCAAGTATTGCAGGGGTGGGAGCCTTAACCAGGTGGGCATTGAAATTGCTAAACAAGTGCCAGTAAGAATTGCCACCCCAGGATTTCAGCTTCCATATGCTCTGGTCACTAGGGAGGCAGCACGAGAGTTCAATCCACCCAACAGGGTTAGTAGAAAAATTGACCCACATAGTGGGAGCATCAGCTCACCGGTGGGCTCTCATCCTTGAGGCTCAACAGGTAGTCGGGCACAAATATCAGTGGGCTCTTCAACAATGAGCACACCCCCTGAATATTGGTGGGAGGAACCATGGAGATATTGGGTTTGGTGGGTAGGAGTGATATGTACCGCCCTTGTCATATGGATGCTCTCGTATTTCTGTTGGCATGAACGGTATCGTATTTGTGGGAAGAATAGGCCCAATAATGCTTCTATTGCTTTTCTGCTTCTGTATACCCTGCTTAATGCAATGCCTGCAACATATGATGGGAAAGATGATGTCTCGCATGATGAGACCTCGCGTGATTGCTGTAATGAGGGAGTATAGACCCCTACCCCAGAACGAATCTAAGTAATAGATTGTTCAAAAGAAGAGGACGGAGTAAAGGGAGATGGGACAGGTTTCTCTCAATATTTTCTGTGCTTTGTATTCTATACCTAAGAAGGTTAATCATTAATATTGTCTACACATAGCAAATTCCTGCACTCTGCTAGGATGGTTAAAAAACAGCCCAAAATTGCAGTAGCTTGCAAAAGTCTAAAACAGACAGGTCAGGAGGTCGTTTTCTGCCTAACCAGCTACTTGAAACTGCTGATGCTAGCTACAGGTCAGAAGGTCGCTTCCTGCCTAGCCAGAAACTGCTGTTAACCGAAAAACCACTAGCAAGATGTTTCCTGCTTTACTTCTGCTTAGTAATGCAAGAATAAGAAGAGATACGAAGGGAATGCTTAAGCTAGCAAAAGAAGACACGTGTACAAGGAGGTGGGAGGGAGTGCTTGGCTTAGCAGAAAGACAGGAATGTTTAGCAAGCAATAAAATGTGTTTAGCAAGCAATATTTGCTAGCCGATTGGGGAAGTCTGGGGCTATAAGAAAGTCTGCTGAAATGTCTTGCTTTACAGCCAGTATATTTTAGGAACTATCCAGCAGGCTGTCTCTGAGTACAGACCTCATCTCTGTGCTCAGACTTTCAATAAACTCTTTTTCTCCAAAGAAGATTTTGCTTTCCTGGTACTTTTGTTCCCTCCGAGGTCCAGGGGATGGCGTGGCTAATGGATCCCTAGGTAAATAAGGCTTCATCTCAACTACCTGACATTCAGAAGACATCTTAAGGCAGCCCTGTTCAGGGAAGTTTTTAATGTGTGTCATTTTAATGTATTCTTCACCTTTGTTGGAAGCCGCCCAGAGTGGCTGGGGAAACCCAGCCAGATGGGCGGGGTACAAATAATAAATTATTATTGTTGTTGTTGTTGTTGTTAAAATGGAAAACTTAATAAAAATGATAAAAAAATAAAAATGTTTGACTGATAGCCTGTAATTCTGGGTGAATTCTTGACACAGCATATATTCATCTTTACAGTGTTTTTTGGTTAAAAAATAATAATGAGTTACTCCTATCTTGATAAGCATGTCATGGTGCTAAGCACATAATACAGTGGTACCTTGATTCTCAAACTTAATCTGTTCCGGGAGTCCGTTCAACTCCCAAAACTGTTCGAAAATCAAGACGTAGCTTCCAATTGGCTGCAGGAGCTTCCTGCACTCAAATGGAAGCCATGGAAGCCGCATCAGACATTTCGCTTCCAAAAATCTTTCACAAACCAGAACAAATCAGTGTTCAGGAGCTGATTTGTTCAGGAGCCAAGCAGTTGAAGTACCAAGGTACCACTGTAGCTGCCATGGTCACCAAACAAATAGTTGATTGTACTCCTTAATGGCGAGGACCATCATTAAAAAGCACTTCATCCTCAACTATTTTTCATTCAATAGCTGTGAAGCTAGTTGAGAGGTCTTGCTTCTTTGAGAGGTAGTTTTCTGGGTAACCTTGTCGGTGGCATTCAGATGACTGGCTACCAGGGTGGGGGACATTTCCATGGTTGCCTCCTTCCAAAAAAAAAATAATCTACTAACTTAACCCTAAAATTGCTTTTTAAGAATTAACCTTTAGGTTTCAAAAGAGGGACATCTGTTTACCTAGGCATTTGATGGTTAACAACGTAATTCTACACATATCTTAGAAGTAAACCTGACTGAGTGCAATGGAACTTAATCTGATGCTAATGGAAAAACTGATTTGGGAGTTTCAGTTCAAGGGGAGGAGGCACCAAATGGCACTTGAGTTTGCATAATTGGTGCATGTGCTCATTTATATGTAGAGATGCACATTTAAGAATGATTGCATAACTTGAATAGAAATACAATGCATCTCACCATACTGAAGAAAACTGAACAGGTCACTTGTGTGCCCCCTGAGTCTGCAGTCTGTGGGCTGATGATGGGCCACTTCAAAGCCACTGCTCTCCCATCTTACAGTTCTTCATATTCAAACTGGATTTGGACCAGACTGTGAATGCTTCAAATAGAAAATGCAAAAGAAGAAAAGTGTGGAACACACATTTCCTTCTTTCCCCACTTCTGTGTGACATACAGTCCAAATCTGAGAGGTCTGTTGAAGAAGACAAAAAGAGGATAGTTACTGTGCACAAAGGTTTGTCTAAGGATAAGTTGAGGCTTTGATAAGAAAAATCCAAAAGCTACATTTTATTCTCTGAGTCAGTCTTGAACTGATGGCCTCAGCAAGTCTCAGTTAACATGGCACTGCTGGAACTCTGACTTCCAAATGAGATGTGAAGCTAGTTCCTTCAACACACTCATAGTTATGAAATGATCTGACACAGATAATCCAAAGTCCCCAGTCAAATTTCAACATGGGCTTTTGGGTTACTGGCTTTTCCCAGGAAAAACAAAACAAACTTATTCTCCAGTAGCTTCAAAACCATTGAACAAAAGTTTTTGATATTTTACCCCCCTCTGAAAACCACAATTCACAGATTAAAACTTCCTTAGGTTACTTCTTACCATTTCTCCTGATGTTACTTCAGGGACCAACAATATTATACCCATGACTGGGTGGGAGAAATATGAAAGGATAAGGCTAGCAATGGCTGCTAGCAATGTCAGCTTTGTCTAGCTCCACAGTCAGAGGCAGTAATGCTTTGAATATCTATCAGTCTGTCTATCTATCTATCTATCTATCTATCTATCTATCTATCTATCTATCTATCTATATCTTTAAAACATTTCCAAAACAGATGCAGGCTGGAAAAGATCTCACCTTGAAAGGCTTGTGGGCAGAGAAAGGTCTTCATTAGGCACAAAAAAGACAACAGGGTTGGTGTCTTTCTAATTCCAGAACACTAATGGCCCAGTTCTTACATTCCTACATTTTGTGGAATGGCCCTCCAGACAATAAGGTATTTGCTGGAAGCCCTCACCTGAAGAGTGTCATGATGAATTGGGTATATAAAGGGGTGAGATGATCTTTCAGGTATAGTAGCAGCTGTATCAGTAGCCTGCCCCCCATTTCACATCCTCCACAATGACTCAGCCCCGGCGCCATTCTGGAACATTGTGGAGTTAAATGGCAGCACCACCAAAAAGATTGTGGGGGTGGAATCTGCCAGGTGGACTTCTTTTTCCTGGTAGGTGAGAAAAACAAAAATCTCAGGCATTTTTTTCTAGGGTAAAAAGTCTTTTCGGAAATTTGAGTTCAGTTTTAGTAAAATGCAAGGTGAAACATGATTAAACCCATTACAACCAACTTGAACATATTTACAACTCAGCTTATGAGTCAATGGCCTGTCTTAGGCCACATCCACCCTTCACATTTAAAGCAGTATTATACCATTTTAACAGTCATATCCACACACCCCTCCCCAAGAATCTTTGGAAATGGTGTTTGTTAAAGGTGCTAAAAAGACCACTCAGAGAGTTTTAATTCCCAGAGTTACCAACGAAGAGGGATTGATTGGTAAACTGCTCTGAAACTTATAGCTCTGTGAGGGGGTCTCCTAACAACTCTCAGCACCTCTAACAGACTACAGTTGTACCTCTAGTTATAAACTTAATTCATTCTGGAGGTCCGTTCTTAACCTGAAACTGTTCTTAACTAGAGGTGTGCTTTCGCTAATGGGGCCTCTTGCTGCCGCTGCACCTCCGGCACACGATTTCTGTTCTCGTCCTGGGGCAAAGTTCTCAACTTGAGGTAACTCTTCCAAGTTAGCAGAGTTTGTAACCTGAAGCGTTTGTAACCTGAGGGTTTGTACAGTGGTACCTCGGGTTAAGATGCTTCAGGTTACAGAAGCTTCAGGTTACAGACTCCGCTAACCCAGAAATAGTACTTCGGGTTAAGAACTTTGCTTCAGGATGAGAACAGAAATCGAACGGGAGCAGCAGGAGGCCCCATTAGCTAAAGTGGTGCTTCAGGTTAAGAACAGTTTCAGGTTAAGAACGGACCTCCAGAACGAATTAAGTTCTTAACCCGAGGTACCACTATAACTCGAGGTACCACTGTATTTGTTTATTATTTGCTTCTTAAATTTATATACCACTCTTCATCCATAGGTCTCAGGGCGGTTCGCAGGCTAAAGCTAGAATATAGAATCACAGAATGCATAATAAAAAGAAGAATTAAAAAAATCCCACAAACCAATAAGCCACTCCACCCCCACCCACAAACACATTTAAAAGGGGTATGAGATGTTATAAGATATTAATCAAAGGTCCTCCACCCTTCGTACGCCACTGGAGACAGGGAAGCCTCTAGATCCTGTCTCTGCATGAACTGAAAGCATCTTTCATTTGCAGTTTAGCAAGCATTCCATGGTGTATCCAGAGGAACGAATGGTCAGTCAGGTGGGTGAAAAAAGTAAAACAAACCAACCCATGGGCTTAGGCAAGGAAGCTCTTTGCTTTTCTCATCCAGTTCAATCTCTCAAAGGGAAAAGAGCTTCCTTTCTGCACAAGCCTTCTTAACATTCTTCAGGAGCTCAGAGCTGCATGAGAATGCCGAGCTCCATAAACAACTACGATTTCAGCAAGAAGCACATCATATTTATGTGGATAGAATTGATTCACTGTCAGAATGGGCTAAGAGCCTCCATGAATAAGCCAGACACTAGAATGTGGGATTGACCAGCATGTTGACTGAGTATAGGGAGGCATGCTTCAAGCACGAATATGGAACATCATTTCCAAACTGAATCATGTCAACCTTTAAGGCACAGAAGAGTCCTTATATATTTATGCTAGTTAGTTGGATTTCTGAAGTTAACTGATTGGGGTATTAGTCTGCATTTATTACGGTGTAAAGCTATACACATCTACTCAGAAGTCCCACTGGATTATGAAAGAACATAACAAGCTGTGTTATATTGAATCACACCATTCGTCCTTCTGCTGTCTGCATGGAGTGACTTCAGCTTTTCAGAGTAATAGTCAGGAGTTTTCTCCACCACTACCTGGAAATACCAGGGATATTTTACATGCAAATCAGACGCTCTCCCACTGAGCTATGCAATTCTCTATGGACAGGGAAGATACACAGTGACTCTTTAATGGATTGCATTGTTTACATTTGCATGAGAAACTACCTAATTCATACTTCTTGCACCAATTCATGAGCCAAAATACTCCTGTCCTGTGAAAGTTACAATTATCTGAATTTTGCATTGCAGTTCTCCAACCAAAGTTTACAAATGTATATATTAGGGGCAATTGTGCATGAAAATGAATACATTAGTGCGAATAACATACGAAACGCATGGCATTATGCAAAATGGCCTACAAAGGGAGAAATTCACTGACAAATTTTTGATGGTATTTTTTAAAAAAGTTGCATATTGCTGCAGAAATGTATAGAACTGAATTTAAGCAAAAATAGGGAGAACTGAAACACACAGAGCCAGCCATTCCAATTTCATGGCAAGGTGCATAGAATTAGGTATTTGGTTGCAATTCCATGTGCATTAACCTAAACAGCACTGGACACAGTGAGATTTCACTTTTGAGTAAATACACACAGAATTATGCCTTACAGATTCTAGCCTTTACCTACAATACTATGATCTCCTGCAAACAAGCAGGGTCTTCCTTCCTGGAGTTCTTTCATGTGTACCACTGCTTTATATTGTATCTATTTAATAAGCAGATGCAGTTCTTTTACCTGTACGTAGCCTGGTGGGTCCTTCTTGCTAATGGGACTCATTATTTCACCATTCAAAGCAATGATAATGCAACCAGGTTGATATTTTTTAAAGTTAATGAGCCACTTATTAGCATCTGACTATTTCAGCTAACAAGATAGGTGGTTGTTCTTTCTTCCTGGTGATTTATGATGCTAAATTAACTAATATAATGAATACGTCACTCCCATTTTTCATCTCTTCATATGCAGTTTAAAGAAGGCCTCTGGGTGGTTCCCCACTGTATCTTTACAGGATTCGCTGCTGAAATATTTCAACAGATCTGCTGTGCATGCGTCATATCAACTAGAAAAGAAAAGGTCAAAGGATGATTGCCTTGTCATTTGTTTGTTACATTTCTAGCCTTCCTTTCCTCCAAGACAGGTAGACTGGAGATTGCTTTGTCATTGTATAATTTTTAAATTACCTAATCTACCTCTCCACCAAGGAGCTCAAGGTGTTTCTCCTTCTCCCCATTTTATCTTTGCAACCAGTGCTTTTTTTGGGGGGGGGGGTAGGGGAACCATGAAGTTTGTTTGTTTATTGAGGGCCCTGTCGCAGTGTCACCCATCCCCCCTGGGCAGTGGCTAAATGTAATAAGTGATTAGTAAACTCGAGCAGACAATGATCTGAATTAGAAATGGCCATAACTTTATTGATTACAGATATGCTCAAATCCCCCACCCCTACTTGCAGCAAACCTGTGAGATGCGTTAGGATGGAGGCAGTGACTGGCCAAACGTCACCCAGTGAGCTTCTTTGCTTAGTGGGGTTTTGAACCTTGGTCTCTCAGGTCCGAGTCTGGCTCTAGCCATTTACACCACACTGGCTGTCAGATCAAGGAGCCCTGATCTCCAGGCACATGTCTGTGCAGATGACTGGAACAAGGCAGAATGTGTGAGAGACATTTGGTAGATGGTTACTAGCATGTCTCTGCCTCTGGTTTATGCCTTCAAAGAATATGTGAGGCCTAACTTCTGAAAGAAGGGACGTGGGTGGTGCTGTGGGTTACACCACAGAGCCTAAGACTTGCTGATCAGAAGGTCGGCGGTTCGAATCCCCGTGACAGGGTGAGCTCCCATTGCTCGGTCCCTGCTCCTGCCAACCTAGCAGTTCGAAAGCACGTCAAAGTGCAAGTAGATAAACAGGTACCGCTCCGGCGGGAAGGTAAACGACATTTCTGTGCACTGCTCTGGTTTGCCAGAAGCGGCTTAGTCATGCTGGCCACATGACCTGGAAGCTGTACGGCGGCTCCCTCAGCCAATAAAGTGAGATGAGCGCCACAACCCGAGAGTCGGTCACAACTGGACCTAATGGTCAGGGGTCCCTTTACCTTTTTAACTCCTGAAAAGGGTTAAAAGGTATGTCTCAACCTAAAGCCCAAGTATCCTGTGATGCAATGGAGCTGTTTCTAGCTACGGTAGCTTTTGACTGCTAGAGAGCATCAAATTATTAAACTCTTTAGCAATCCAGTTTAACTCTACTTCTTCCCCTCATCTTTCTAAACAATGTGTTTGGAGTCTTCTCCGCTATAATATTTTGCACTTCAAATGTAATTACATTAATTAAATGTGCAAGACACAAAACAGAAATGAATAAAGTTTAATTTTGTTTTTCTCGTCCCAGTTCACTGTTTTGGATCCCCTCCCTCAAAAAATAATAATAAAAATGAAATCATCTGAATTGTGTCCAAGAACTTTGCCAATTTGCTTGTGAGACAAAAAAGGGAAAACAAGCCCTTGTGCTTTTTTAAAAAACCAAATGCCTGATCATTAAAGTGTCTAATTAAGTTGAGCTTAATATTTCTATGTTCCACTGTATCCCCTGAAGCTTTTCAAGATGTGCAGCTTTATTTTGCAATTTGGATGAGCGAGAAGAGAACAGCAGACAATTCACAAAGGTCAGATATCTGGATGCAATCCATAAATATAACCCAGTTATGGAACTAATTAATTTTCTAAAAAAATACTAAAGAGAATACCTTATTTTGGGGTAGGAGGCTATCTAGACTTGCTTTATACAGAGATGTCTACAACTCAAAAAACTCGGCTCTCTTCTAGGTTGCAGCTCCATGTGTGGTAACAGCACGCTGCAGTGTAATTACGAGGACAGAAATGTCTGTAGGCTTGCTGTCTTGGTGTCACAGTAGATCAGCCCTTCCCAGATGGTGTCCTGGAACTCACTAGTGCGCTATGAGATGAGAAGCACAAGAAATAAGTAAGTAAATCTGCTGTGAGCTCAAACCCCCACACAGGAGGCTGTTCACAGCCTGCCTTTGCAATCTGCATGATGCTGGCCTTACATCATTCCTATTGGAAAACATGCCTAGATCCATGGCTCATTGAGAAACAAAGGGAGAAAGATCCTTGCTGCATGGATAATATTACCTTTAGTAGCACACAGCAGGAAAGCCAGTGTGGTGTAGGGGTTAGAGTGTTGGACTAGAATCTGGAAGACCAGGGTTCAAATCCCTACTCAGTCAGGAAACTCACTGGGTGACCTTTGGCCAGTCTCAGTCTCTCAGGCTGACTTACCTCACAGGATAAAATGGAGAGGACAGAGCTGTGTGTGAACTCCACCTTGAACTGCTTGAAGGAAAGGTGGGATATAATGATAATAATAATAATAATAATAATAATAATAATAATAATAATAATAATGTACCCATGCAAACATGTAATGGAGTCACTGCTGAAGGGGTCTTGATTCTTCTTTACATGGTGGGTAGTAAAAACTCTGTGCATGTTCCACAAGTGCGGAGCAATCATAGGATACAGGAACATGGGCAGCTGCCTTATATGGAGTCAAACCATTGGTTCATCCAGCTCATTATCGTCTGTACTGACAGGCAGTACCTTGCCAATGGGTTCTGGCAAGAATCTCTCCCTGCCCTAGCTGGAGGTGCCAGGGATTGAACTTGGGAACTTCTGCATGCAAAGCAGAATGCCATGGCGAGACTCCTTACGGGGTCCTTGCTGTGAGATCACATTCACCCGGTGCTATACCAGCTGCACTGGCTCCCGGTGGGGTACAGGATCAGGTTTAAGGTGCTGGTTTTAACAAATCCCTATACGGCCTAGGACCCTCATACCTACGGGACCGCCTCTCCTGGTATGTCCCACAGAGGAACTTACGGTCTTCAAACAAAAACATCCTGAAGGTCCCAGGCCACAGGGAGGTTAGACTGGCCTCAACTAGAGCCAGGGCTTTTTCGGCTGCGGCTCCAATCTGGTGGAATGCTCTGTCACAAGAGACTAGGGCCCTGCGGGACTTGACATCTTTCCACAGGGCCTGCAAGACAGAGCTGTTCCACCAGGCCTTTGGTCAGGGCACAGCCTGACTCCCTCCTTTGGCAGTTTTCACAGAACTTTAGCCTAATGGTTGCCATCAATTTGAGTTGAATTAATTTTAATGAAATGATTTTAGAATGTTGTATTTTATTGTTGTTAGCCGCCCTGAGCCCGGCTTCGGCTGGGGAGGGTGGGATATAAATAAAATTATTATTATTATTATTATTATTATTATTATTATTATTATTATTATTATTATTATTACCACTGATCTCCACCCCTCCCATCACTGAGATACAGGCACCCTTCATGCAGGAAGTCAGCAGCAGATCTCACCACACCGGCTGGAGTGTGGTACTTTTACTAGATATTTCAAGTAAAAATGAACACACTTCTTCTTTGGTGATCACTCATAGCCAAGTAAGATTGTCTTCCATGAACACAGTCTTAACAGTGAGTCTGTAAGTGACTGTAGAGGCCAATTCTGAATCCACATGTCCTTCCATAGTGGGGACATAGGCTTCCAGGCGGGAGTTGATTACCGTGAGGGTTTGCCAAATGTGCCTTCCTCCTAGCACATTTCTCCCTTTCGTTCTGAGTTTGAGCGTCTTCAGAGTCCATGACACCTTTGGTAAAGGCTGTCCTCCAATTGGAGCGCTCACAGGCCCGTGTTTCCCAGTTGTCAGTGTTTATACTACATTTTTAAAGATTTGCCTTGAGAGAGTCTTTAAACCTCTTTTGTTGACCACAAGCATTACACTTTCCGTTTTTAAGTTCGGAATAGAGTAGTCCAATGAAGTTGATGTCGAAGAATCAGCCACTTCATACAGTAAAAAAAGGAGTAAGCACTGCAGTCCTATCCAGGGTGGAAGAAGGGTAAAGCAGCCAAATTGATGAGGTGGGAGGAAGACATCTGGTTCAGGGTCCCCTCACGCCTTGAAGTGCCTCTCTTTGGAGCAGAGCAACAGTGAGAAGGAAGAATGCTCTCAACTTTTTCCAAACCAGCCATTTTTCTGCTTGAAATTCCTACTCTTCAAGCTATAGAAAGCCCAGAGGACAGTACAGGAGGGGGCAGTAGCTCAGAGTGATTTTGAGCAGAGATATGTGTGGCAGAGGAAGGGGCTTTTTCGTTTTTTAGAAACCACATCCTTTTGATCTGCTTTTCATTGTTTTTAAAAAAGAAAACCTCCATTCTTCATGAAATGCATTCGCCTGCAATGTGTTTTTTGCTTATGCTAAAAAGCAAGCCATTTCTAAAGGTGACTCTTTGGGGATGCAGAAATGAAGTGCTTCCAGTTTTCATACAGGGTGGGGAGGAAAGGTGCTTAGTGATCAGATGTTTGGGAAATAATATACTTAATCATTGCTTATATACAAGTCCCCTGGGGACCCCACGGACGGCTGTGAATTTCACTTGAGGCAGAGCATGGTGGCACTTCTAAACGCCCACCCTTGGCAATGAAACCAGATTGGATGCATCTATCTTTCTGAACAATATTGCATCTTATAGTGGCAGGGGGTCTTTGGCTCTGCTGAAAATGTTTAGCAGATGCCTCCCGAAAAAGCCGAGAACGATATTTCCCTCGCTGTTTCAGTTTCTTGGCAGCCCAATTCACCGTTGCTTTAAGCTGTTGTGGAGGCACGTGGTCTTTTGCATTCCTATCATAATTGCACTGCTGCAAAGTGTTGAGGAAACTGACACCAGCAAGATAGTTTCATAAGTCATTGCATTTTGTATGCATTTAGTATGCTTTTAAAAGGGCAGCGTGGTACGCTGGCACAGCTCTGTAGCTCTGTCCTTCTGTCCTTTTGGCCAGAAAAAAACGAGGCTGTATCCTCCCCTTCCTCTCTTTCGCAGTGATTGCCCATCCTGCTGCAATTATAGAGGGCATGTGGAGTGTGCCTACTATTGTATCCACCTCCACTACTGTCAAACCCCAGCTGTGACATGTAGCCTCGAGTGTGGCGAGCAGCCCAAAAGTTCACTTGCTTTTGTAGAGTTGAGATGAACTGCAGACACATTCAAACAAACACATTCAAGGAGACTCTCCGAGAGCGGGTTCTTTCTTTTATTTTCTTTTACTTCCTTGGCTTAGCAGCTTCTCAGATTGTCAGGAGCTGCCAAAGCTCTCAACTTGCAGACCCACAACTGGGGTAAAAAGATACGGAACTGTTGCCAAACCCTAACAAACAAGCTCTCAAGGGAAGGACAAACACTCCATTCAACAACGCCTTCATATTATTGGCATCTTTTCCCTCCATCATACATGAAAATCACCTCCGGAGTGCAGACTGTCTGTAAAAGATGTTTAAATGTGAGAGATGTATTTGGGCGCCCTTCCCTTAAATTTGCCCCGTAGGCCCCAATCCGGCAGCTCCAAGGTATGTTGGGTTCTTGTGTACAGTGGTACCTCGGGTTACAGATGCTTCAGGTTAAAGGCGCTTCAGGTTACAGACTCCGCTAACCCAGAAATAGTACCTCAGGTTAAGAATGTTGCTTCAGGATGAGAACAGAAATTGTGCAGCGGTGGCGTGGTGGCAGCAGGAGGCTCCATTAGCTAAAGTGGTGCTTCAGGTTAAGAACAGTTTCAGGTTAAGAACGGACCTCCGGAACGAATTAAGTTCTTAATCCAAGGTACCACTGTATATGCTAGGGCCTGGAAGTGGTTCTGTGTGTGGGCAAAAAATGAGGTGAATTTGGGGGGATTTGGGGGTCTATCTCCCCTCTTGAGTCAAAGCACAATGTCAACAAACCTCCTGAGTTAAACTGGGACTACCACAACACCTCATGTTGGTCTGTTGCTGTGTTTATGTGCTTTATTATGCTGTATTTTCTATTTATATCTTTGTGTTTCTAGCTTCATGAGCTTTGTAAGAAGTGAGGCTGTCCAAAATGCTTCTCTTGGAGCACTAAAGAGCTGTGGATTGTTGTTGCTGTTTTTAAAGCACAGCAGCAGATATACAGTATATATATATATATATATATAAGCTTCACCTATTTTTGTTTAAATCCTACATTATTCTACTTTAACAACATCAAAACACCAAGAGCTGTTCAGAATACTGCAGGCAGTATGCTAGGCAACCTCACACTGTAAGGCAGCAGGGTGTAAGCAAAGTTTGACAAGTGTGTGAGGATGTCCACCTGCCAGCGGCGTAGCGTGGGTTATCAGCACCCGGGGCAAGGCAAGTAATTTGCGCCCCCTAACCCGGGGCAAGGCAATTAATTTGCGCCCCCTAACCCGGGGCAAGGCAAGTACAGTAATTTACTCTCCCAAGCAGCAGCAGCAGCGAGGCTTCTCTTTCCCCCGCGCTCTCCTGGAGCTGCCTCTTTTCTTTCCTTTTTTCCCTTTCTCCAAGGCTTTTCACTTTCTCTCCTTAATTGATTCCTCCTCCACACCACAGCGTTTCCTGGCTGCTTCCCCCCCCTTCCCCTCTCTCTCCTCCTCGCTCTGCTTGCCTTGCCCTGCCCTGCCTAAGGGCGCCCTGAGGAGACTCCGCTCTCCTTTTTGACCAGGCGAGGTGGAAAAGTCTCTTCCCGCCCCCTCGCCAGACTCCCTGCTCGGCTCGGCTCACTACCCAGGCGGCCAGTGGAGAGAGAGCCGCAATTACCATAAAGCTCCTCTCCCTCCGCTTCGCCAAGCTGTCAAAGCCCCGGCAGCAGTGGCAACGGCAGCAGCAGGCGCAGCCAGACCCCCGCCAGCCAGCCAGCCCGCCCGCCCGCCCGCCCGCCCGGCTTCCTCTCCTTTTTTTGCCCGCGGCAGAAGGCTTCGCTCTCCCCCTTCCGCGACCTCCTCGCCAAGCCGAGCGAGCGCGGGCTCCCTAACCCGTGGATTTTAGTAGGGGCAGAGAGCTGCTAGTGCGAGCGCGCCCCCCGCCCATGTTGCGCCCGGTGCGGCCGGCCCCCCTGGCACCCCCCACGCTACGCCACTGCTACCTGCCAATCACCTCATGCTACAATGACTTCAGGTGAGCCATTTTTTGCCTGCACAATTTGAAATCAAACCATGTGGGGTGTGCAGTGCTTTGAAGCCCCTCAGATCAGCTGATCTTTGGGGTTTCAAAGAACGAATCAGGGGTCTATGCAAGCATCAGTGGTCAGCTGATTGATGGAACCCTTTGATGGAACCCTCACCTGCATCTTTTCCTGCCTCATACCTGATGTCATATATGATGACAGGTGCAGGACAGGTGGGAATGACCTGGCCAAAATGATCCACAGGCTGAAAGTTCCCTTTAAGCCTATTGAACGCCACAAGCAACCCCCGGAAAAAAGACTGGTGTGTAGCTGCCTATCTTTAAAAAGCTGGGTAAGCAAGAATACTTGGCCACCTGTTAATTATTTTAAGGTAAGAAAGCAACACACATCCTGCTTCCAGTCCCTAAAGGGATTGTGGGGGGAAGTGAATTCCCTTTACTTCCCTTTACTTCCCCGCCTCCAAAATCCCCCATACCCTCTTGTCCACAATTTGGCTGGCTTAAGCCATGCTAGAAGGGCTCCTGTGCCAGTAATTTACAGTACATTCACTTTGACCAAAAGGAAAAAGGATTATATCAATTTTTAGATTCCCTATTTTGATGAATGGGAGAACACGGAGCTTCATTTTATACAGAGCAGCTCAGAACCTGAAACATAGATTGATGTGGGGAGAGCACAATGTGACTCAGAAACAGAGTGGATTTCTTTAAAAAATGCACAGATACAAGTCCAAGGCAAATCTCAGGGCCTGCGCACACCCCTAGTGCATGCAGAGCTCTGCAGCTACAAAATTCTTCTGTGTACAGTTTGGTTCATTGGCAAAGCTCATTGTAGGCTTGCATCTGCATTCCATTAACAGAACTATCCCTGACACAGAAGTAAAGAGGGGAAATCCCTCACCTTCATCAAAGCTTTGCTGCACTTCAGATGGTGATAGTTCCCCTCCTACTTCTTTGATGATCAGGGAGTACAGTTGCTGGAGTTATGACCCAGAGCCAAACCCAAGGGAAATAGCAGTTGGATTGCACTGTGTTACATGCTGTGATGAAAGCCAGAGCTCTAACCCACTGCCTTTTAAAGACTATTGGCTGTAGTTAAAGCTCTCCCTCCACGAGGTCAAGGCAAACAGCAGACCTAGGCACTCTTCTTTGCTTGAGCACATGCAAGGAAGCTCTCACCCCATTTTAAATCCTTCTCCTGGGAATCAATGGCAGATCCTTTCCTATTTACACCTTCCAATGCTATTTCCATGGCTGAAGGATGCTAAGTACAGCCATACCTTGGGTTACAGATGCTTCAGGTTGCGTTTTTTTCGGGTTGTGGACTGCCGAAACCCAGAAGTACCGGAACGGGTTACTTCCGGGTTTTGGTGGTCGCACATGCGCAGAAACGCCAAATCGCACTTTGAGCATGCGCAGAAGTGGCGAATCACAACCCGTGTGTGTGCAGACGTGGGTTGTGAATGCTGCGGGTTGCGAACGTACATCCCACATGGATCACGTTCCCAACCTGCGTGTCCACTGTACTGTTGCTCAGCTACATGTTGGATTTTGCAAGCCGCAGAATCCTATTGGGTGCTTGTTTTTACCTTGTGAACTCAGTCGGTGGAGCATGGGATCTCAGGGTCATGGGTCTGAGCCCTACGTTGGGCAAAAGATTCCTGCATTGCAGGGGGTTGGACTGGATGATACTTGTGGTCCCTTCCAACTCTGCAATTCTATGGTTCTATAATTATAGTCCATGTGGAACACTTGCCCTATACTGCCTATTCAGTGGCCTTGGTCTGCAGAACTTGTGCTTTGACAAGAGTCGCATGTCCATTCTGCATTTTCAGAAAGTGAATCCTTTAGTGCAGCAGCATCTGAACTCTGGAACTCCCTGCCTATTGTTATTAGGTGGGCATCCTCCCCAGATCATTTTAGACACCTGTTGAAAACATGGTTAATAGGTGAGAATTTAAAGTTATAATATATTAAGTTAAAGGACTAAGACAAAAACAAAGAGGGAAAGGAATTGCTGAACTAACCAATTGAACTGGAATACAAAAAAGGGAGGTGAGAGGAAGTCAGGAAAGGAAGGAAATGAAATGTAAGATACGGAAAGATAAAGTTGTTTCTAAGTGCATATATATATATATATATATATATATATATATATATATATAATTTATATACTTTGTATTTTGTATGCTTTTCCCCTTTTTCTTTTCTATATTTTTTCATTGTCTTTTATGTAATTTTTTGTCTTTGGAATTTCAATATATATATATATATATATATATTTAAAATAGACACCTGTTGAAAACATATTGTTTCAGCAAGCATACAAAAATATAATTTAGCTACCCTTGTGTTTCATTGGTTTTACCATTATTTTATTTATTACCTAAGTAGACTTTACAAGGTGTAAAAACTCTAAAGGGAAGGGACAGAATGAAGTTCTGTCACTGTTATTTTATTTATTTTTTATTAAATTTATATCCCACCCTGCCTCCCAAAGCTGCACAGGGAAACAGGAGCCAAGGTGTCATACTTTTGAAAGGACCCTGTCCTTCAAACCCATCCCTGGTTCAAATCCAAAACAGGGGCTCCTATGAAGCTCTTCATTTACAAAATAAGTTCACATGGTAGAAAGCAGAACTTTAAATGATGTAGCCTCAAAGCTCTGTTTGAATCCGAAAGCCAGGTGGCAAAATGGCCCATCAAAGTTTACACAGCCTCGGTTTACAAAGCACGTATTTCAGTTTGAATACCATCAATATCCTATTAACTTATGTCCTAAAGCGAAATGAACTGAAATGTAGATTCAAATAACAATCATTAATCTGCCGTGTATCCTGTCACTGTAAAGAGGGGCTTTAAAAATGCCTCGCATGTTTACAGCAATATGGAGATGATGCGATGTGTTTTGCATTTTGTAATTTTCGTAAAGGGTTGAGCTACAATTAAGAGTGCTGCAGCGAAGCAGCTCACCCGCTAGAATCTTGTCATCGACTAAAAGTAGTAAGCTTACTAAAATATAAAGGCAATACCTGGTATACTTTGTCACCTCCTTGGTTAATCCACAGATTAATGTGGAAAGTGTACAGAAGAAATAGGGGTGGGAGAATCTGTCAATTTTGTTTTCTCTCCGATTCTCTCCCCACCCCCACCCCCCACCATCTCAAATTCAGTTCTCTGTATTTCCACATTAGTTTGCATTAAAAATAAAAAGTCCTCCTGAAAATTCATCAGCATTTTAGTACAATTTATCTTACTATACACAAGTTTCACTGCAATTTTGCAAAATACAGACATTTTCATAAGCTAATTTCCCTCCTAACACATTTTTGCATGTTGTTTTCATGAATGTACATGTTTCTATGACCACTTCTCCCTAGTTTATGCATTTTTTTTTGTACACACTACTTGGCTGGAGAACTACATTGCAAATTTCAGAGAAGTGCAAATTTTGAAAGGTGGTTGTGTTTCTGTTCACATGCTGTTTTGGAAACTGCAAATCAGGGCAATTTGCCTTCAAATGCAAACTGATTCAAATGTCTCCCCCATCCCTGCTGATGAATAAACACACGTGAAATCAACATGGACTGTAAACGGAGAGATCCATTAATTCCCTAATGCTAATTGAATATAGAGGTCACTTTTCAGCATCCAGATTCAACTGAGCCCTTCATTCAGACTAGTTCTCTTGTACCAGTGTAGAATCCCTGAAGACTCTTCTAACCTATAGAGCTCATAAAGGTCTCTCAAGGAGCTGGAGATCAGCCAAGAACCAGGCTTTTCTATAGGAGTCCAGGCTGAGCAGCCAGTAGCTGTACAAAGCTCAGGGCTCAGACACCTTTCCACTCACATTGTCTATCCAGCTTCTGCATTGTCCTAACCTCGGGACTTGCCCTTTCGACTCTGACTGGAGTGCATTCTGGGTACATTCTAACTCATCCTGACACTTGGCAGTATGTTGGCAGTCCATACATGACACTTTCAGTTAGCATTGCTGTCTAAATAAATGCTTGTCAGGAATGAACATGATTTTTTCCCCCATAAGGAGTTTTACACCGTTTGAAGTCATTGTTCACCCATCAAGGTCGGTCATGCAAGAATATGTTGCAAAACTTTTGGGAGGAAAACAAATAGCCTTCATGCAGTAGATTCTAGAAATGATTTCTTTAAAATGGTCTCGGTGTGATGCGATGTGCTTTGTTAAGCTAAAGGAGATACAATGGAGCACTAAATGATCTAACCAAATGTTATTTAGTTATTCAATTTCCTTTCTATCCTTCATCCCAGAGGAGCCCAGATCAGGAAACAGAAAGGATGTTAAATGAATGCTATTATAAAAGAAATAGAAACATATTTTAAACAATCAAAACATTGAAAACATGAGAACATCTAAAACAGGTGTGGGAAACTTTTGACCCACCAGGAGGTTCTGAACTACAAGTCCCATCATCCCTGGCCATTAGCTATGCTTGCAGGAGCTGATGGTAGTTGTAGAACAATCTGGAGGACCAGAATTCTCCAAACATGATCTAAAATGTATAAAATATATTTCAAAGTATTTAAGATCTAATGGAATTGGTTTATATTTCTTATGATTATGACCTTATTACTAATGTCACTTTACAGAGTAAGGCCCCATCTGTAATTTGAGAGGTGCTGAGAGTTTTAGAAGTCCCCATTCCCCTCGCAGAGCCACAATTTCCAGAACTCCCTGAAAAGAGGGATTGATCATTAAACCACCCATGAGAATTATAGCTCTGTGAGGGAGATAGGAGTTTCTTAACAACTCTCAGAAGTCTTAACCAACTTCAGTTCCTATTATTCCTTTAGTTCTTTGAGGAAGCACTTTTTAAGAAGTGAAATTGTTCACAGGGGAGTTCCATTAAAAACCAAAAAGCCAGGCATTATTACATATCAGGATTCAGCTTTTTACAGCTACATCTTGGTATGTATCATCACAAAGCCTTTTAAAGCACAGACACACGGATGTGGACAAAGGTAGGTAGGTAATAATTTTATTTGCTTAGCTATAAACCATAACAAAACAGTCAGAACAAGGGGAGTGGAGACAAAGCCACTTCCTTTGCTGTTGGTCACTGGTGTCACTAAATGGCCAAATCTGATTGGTCATAGAATCATAGAGGGACTACAAGGGTCATCTAAGTCCAACCCCCCAAAATGCAGGAATCTTTGGGCCCATGTGGGGCTCAAACCAACCACCTGGAGAATAAGAGTCTCGTGCTCTACCGACTGAGCTATCCCAGCTGGTCATGTGGGTAAATAAGATCATAATGCTCATTATGTGATTCTCAAGGTCCTAAAGGCCAGTTGAACCATCATCCCAACTTGTTACCAGTTGTCCTGCCAGCCAGGATGCTGTTGCTGATTTCGGAAGGATTCCAGAGGAAGAGGACAGTGGAAACAACCGTGGCTAATTCACTTGAATCTGAGCTCATAGACTAGATAAGGGTGTTGCTGCTGTGGTACCCAAGGCAACACCAAGGGATTTATCACTAGTTGGATGAAGGTGTTACTTCTTCAAGTTTGTGTTGTTGAATGTAGTTATTTGGAAGGAAAGAAAGAGGAGAATGTAAGGGATGTAATACTGAGAACTGGAATTGTGTGTGTTTTAGTGCCCAAGAGTGAAGGTCTCAGTTGTCATATTTTTGTGTGTCATGAAGTTGCTTAATATCACTCAGAGTGAGCGACTGAACTGGTACAGAGTAAGACCATGCCTGGGGGCGGGGGAGATGGAGACAGAGTGGCTATGTTGCTGTTTGTGTGGCACTGTATTATCATAGATGGAGGTGGATGAATGAGCTGGTAGTGAATTATGTTTGATGTTGCCAGAGATTTTTGTACACCAGATATATACTGTGACAAATGGTTGGCTGACTGGGGATTAGCTGTGCTTAGATATGGTCTGCAGGAATGGTAGAGTATGTGAGAAACTACAAGGGACAGTTGTTTTGTTTGGATGCAAATGATGCTTTCATATCTGATTTTTTATTTTTTATTGCACCTGATTCTTACTTAAAATGCTTTTTGATGTTCAATAGGATAGTTTGGCTCCTTCTTAATTATGCCGCCCTCAGTGTGGATCTTTATTGTATTTTGTGTTTGCTTTTCATTCGTAATATTTTATTTTGATATCTTGTAATGTTGTATTCTATGTTTTCAGATATGTTGTAAGCTAGTCCAGTTTATTTCCTATCTGCTTTGGCCTGTGATTTTCATTCTGTAACAATTTATGTATTCAGCAATGTTTTGATTTTGTAGTAAAACTTCACCTTCCTTGATCCTAAGCTACTGTTTACTGTCTACTGTCTACTGTCTAAGAAACCAATTCCCCCATATACTAGGGTAAAGTATAATCTCCCCCTTGGCATGCTGTGACTTTGAGACGAAAAGTCTTATTACACATGTGGCTCACATGTTCACATGCATGCTACATCATGTGATCAAACACATGCAATGAAAAGTAGGGCTTTTGTGATTCCCCCAGTTTCTTTCCTACATTTATGTTCTGCTATTCTTCCAGGGACTTCAGTGTGCTCCAACCAGCCTTCTCTTCATGACAACCTTTTTAACTTTGTATGTTTGCAACAGCAGCCGGGACAATAAACACGGATGAAGAGGTGAAGTGGATTAAACATGGGTCACATTTATTGAATTAAATACAACTAAGATCTACAGCAGGGTTTCCCAAACTTGGGTCTCCAGCTGTTTTGGGGCTACAGTCCCCTTCAGCCTGAGCAATGGCCCTGCTAGCTAGGAATGATGGGAAGTTTGGGAAACCCTGATGTTATGTACTGAGTTGAATAGGATCCAAAAGGCAGCAGTCTGATTGGTCCTAGAACAATAGGATTCAGAATGCAGTAGTCTGATTGGTCCTAGCACAATAGGATTCAGAATGCAGCAGTCTGATTGGTCCACAGGAGCCACCCAATCCAGCTCCAGGTGGAAGTGAATCCACAACCTGATTGGCCTACAGGTGAATCCTGGAATTAGCCAATCACGGGGGGCCCATTGTGTAAATAATGTATATAAAGCAGACATTCTGGGGGGACTTCCATTCCTCCTCACCACTATGTGCTGAATAAAGAGCATGAAATCCACTCTCGACTCCGAGTATATTTCACCTGATCTACAGTGTAATTAAGGCTGCAGGAAGCTAGCCGTAAACCAACTTGGTGAATTAACTCTGGCAATCAGAAAATTGGGCTGTTTTAATGCCACAGCTCATGGAAGACCTATCCCTAAGTGTGAATAGGGAGACCATCTTGGCCCATTCCCCTCTCATGGCCACACAACTCTGAGTGGGTGTTACAGAGTTAGCTTCAGAGGTGATCCTTAACCTACCAGCAGGCCCCACAACTTTTGGAAGGAAAATTGGGTCCCACCTTTTCACCTGAATGGATGCTAACCAACCTGACCTTGCCTGCAGAATTCCTGCCTTGAGCTTGCCTTTGCAGATGTTTTGTGTATGGTCCTGATCTCGCATTTGTCACTCACAAGCTCATAAAATTCATGCCATACGGGCTTGTGGTTGCTTGATCACTACTTAACTGCCACATTTGTTACTTGAATAATCCAAGTGAAAAGACATGTCTTGGCACAAGAGCCATAAAGTTGTTCCCTGCCTTTTTCCAAAAGTTATATAATAAGCGTTGCTAAGCAGAAAGATAAACTCCAACTTTGTGCTTGTTGATGGGCCATCTGGTTCACGTCCTCTTTAAGTCAGCTTTACAATGCTTCCATTATGATAAGGCAAAAGGTAACTGTCAGCGATGGCTCTGCAAACCATATGTCTTCCTGGGTGGCTGCTGAATTAAAGATAATCAGACCCACAGCAGAAAAAAAAATCCAATTAATAGAATAGAGGCTCGATAAAACTTTCAGACAAGCTAGCTAGGTGCAAAAAAAAGGTAACTGCACCTAGCAGCTGGGCAGAAAGGGGGGGGGCGATTATCATACGATTGTAGCTCATATGATATTTTACTCTGTGCTGGATAGTGGCCATATTATTTTTTTAAAAAAGTGTATGGTAGGAATAGCAGAGACATTTGATTCACTTCACATTTAAAAGTGAGCTTACCTAATTTGCACTTTGCATCCTGATACACAATCATCCTTCAACATCCACACTTTTCAAAATTGTGCAATGCAGTTCTCCAGCCAAGTCAGGTGCACAAAAATGCACACACTCATGTTCTGTGGGAAAACATCCCTCTTGAGATATGGCCTGTGCCTCACTATTTATACTTCTTAGAAAAAAGTGTCAGCAAAGGCCCATATAGTTAAAGCTATGGTTTTCCCAGTAGTGATGTATGGAAGTGAGAGCTGGACCATAAAGAAGGCTGCTCGCCGAAGAATTGATGCTTTAGAATTATGGTGCTGGAGGAGACTCTGGAGAGTCCCATGGACTACAAGAAGATCAAACCGATCCATTCTGAAGGAAATCAGCCCTGAGTGCTCACTGGAAGGACAGATCGTGAAGCTGAGGCTCCAGTACTTTGGCCACCTCAAGAGAAGAGAAGACTCCCTGGAAAAGACCCTGATGCTGGGAAAGATTGAGGGCACAAGGAGAAGGGGACGACAGAGGACGAGATGGTTGGACAGTGTTCTTGAAGCTACCAGCATGAGTTTGACCAAACTGTGGGAGGCAGTGGAGGACAGAAGTGCCTAGCGTGCTCTGGTCCATGGGGTCATGAAGAGTCGGACACGACTAAATGACTAAACTACAACAAAGAAACAAGTGGAGGATTTTTTTTACAAGGTTTTCCAGTTTTTCAAACCTATCTTTAGTTTTAAAATTGTTTTAAAAATCTATTTTAGTTGTGTTTATTGTGTAGTAAATCACCTTGAGTCTCATGTGCAAGAGGACTGATGATGATGATGATGATGATGATGATGATACAGTTAGGATAAAACTTTTCACTATTTCTCATTGCTGGTTCAGGTTTCCAACATTTAAGCATGTGGGTTGCACACATTTAAGCATGTGGGTTGCTCATAGCTTTTGGAAGGCTTTATTCTAGTCTTCTTGCATTTTGCTATCTTATAATGTTTGATTGATGAGTGCTCACCTGTTATGTAGAATGAGTGTGCCATCTGTGTACCTGTGTACACAAACAGAGGAGCTGTACACTCTGTTATTCACATGTAATGTTCAATGTGTGCACACTCTGTGTACATGTGAATAAAACAGTTAACTTGTACAGATCAACAAGTATATACTCTCCTGCAGAAGCACTTGTAAGTACAAGTGTAGTGTCAGCACGTACTTGTGTTCAGGGCAACATGTGTAACAAGCATTGATTTAGAGCAATTGTTCTGTATATTTTGTTTTCATGTGCTACTCACCACTTGGGCAGCCTTTGGGCTCAAAAGCAGTATATAAACAAACTGCATTAAACAAGCAAGCAAACGAATAAATGGCTTATATATGAATGTATTAATTTATTTCCATTTAAAAGCACTGTGCTCCAGGTGACATCAAGAGACTTGAAAGCTGTAAGACAGATATGCGATATGCAAATCATTAAAGGACATTACAGAGTAATTTGAGCACTGAATATACATGTGAACTGCTCTTGAAACTGCTCTAGAATAGCAACAATATTTCAGTATATGCTTTATTATAGTCTGCTATTAATAGAGATGTCATTATGATTTTCCTTCTTTATACTCACCCTGAGCCTTTGAGATAGAAAGAGCTTAAAAACAAAACAAAACCTCAGACCAGATAAAATACAATGTAAAATTGATGTAAATATTTGGTTATGGAGCAATTTCTGCATGTCCTGTATCACTACAGTTTCCCTTTTAGGATTTGACAGTGCATTTTGCTTGCAATTTATTTGCAGAAATCCATCTTTCGGAATTCACCGGGGGCTCTGAAAGCGTGTTTTTGTGTGTGCCTGAACCCCAGTTCAAACCAGAAAACCCCTAGAGGCCACCCTGTTCTTTTAATTGTCTGTAAAAGCTAACGTACTTTATCATGCCTGCTGTGAAATGGCTAACTTAATACACAAGTGAACTCTATTAAGCACATGCCTATTGTCAAAGTCAGCTGCTCCGGGCAGTGCCATTCCAGAAAAGCCATGGATCAAAAAAGGTAATCAGAAGTGACAAGCAATATCTTCAGCACTCCCTTGTAAAGAGGATGCTTGGCAAGGATATAGGTGGAGGCTGCTGAGGGCGCATTCCAATAATAGTAGAATTGTACAAAAATGCAGAATAGCATCTCCCACGTTGCTTGCATGTTTTTATGACTACTAGAGCCAGCCTGTAAAATATATTTGAAATGGTCAGCTACCATGGAGGGCACAGATAAAGGACCAGCTTTTCCTAATAGAAAGTATTATTTCATGGACTCTGTGACTTTTGTGATTTAGTTGGATGCACAGAGCTATCTAGTGGATACAAGCGAGTGGGGAGGACATTTGCCTCCTGTACTCACAGTCCAGATCAGTGGCAAACCATAGAGGGTCCCAGACTTGCCAAGTTGCCCCCAAGATTGAGGGCGCCTGGTGTGTGGTGCACATGTGTGATGTCACACAAGTGCTGTGTGTCACATGCATGTGATGTCATGCACACCACACATTGCTCCCCACACATGTGTGATGTTGTCAGGTGTGGAGAGTCCTCTCCCCCTCCGACTGCATAAAAGGCAAGAATAACAAGCAGCTCATATTTCATAGTCCTTTTTATTCAATCATCTGGTTGTAAGACAAAAATCCATGTCTCCACACAAAGAGAGACGTTGGCTACTCTGAGGCTCTCTTCTTCTGCCCCCTACAACATCCTGAGCACCAACAGGAAGTCTCAGGAGTCCCACCCCTCTGCCTTCTCTGTTTTAGAATGTGGAGGGACCAACGGGCCCATGGAGATGGAGGATACCCCATACTCTCCAAGGAGATCTGCTGGCTGCACCCTCCCCTTCCCTTCCTCCTCCACTATCTCGTAACAGTATAGCATCCCTCTTTCTCTCTCTCCTCCTGAAACTGCAGTAGATAAGGGGGGGGCGAAGCTTCCCCCTCCTCCTCTTCTTTGGAAAGAAGCTGACCAGACTCAGTGCACATTTCCCAGTCTTCCTGTTCTGACTATTCCCTGACAGATGTCATGCAAGCAACATGCATGAAGAAGAAGGAGAGTTTGGACTTGATATCCCGCCTTTCACTCCCCTTAAAGAGTCTCAAAGCGGCTAACAATCTCCTTTCCCTTCCTCCCCCACAACAAACACTCTGTGAGGTGAGTGAGGCTGAGAGACTTCAGAGAAATGTGACTAGCCCAAGGTCACCCAGCAGCTGCATGTGGAGGAGCCGGGAAGTGAACTAGGTTCACCAGATTACGAGTCCACCGCTCTTAACCACTACACCATGCTGGCTCCCATCATCACATTGTCTGGAGGAGCCAGCCACTGAAGCTGCAACTCACAATGTGTGTGACATTGCTCTCTGGGCCCCTCAACACTGCGGCAGCCCGGCCCCTTTCCAGTAAGTACTGAGGGGGCTGAAGACATGCCTGCCCTCTAGAGTTGGTGTGCCTTAAGGGCCCACAGGTAAGTGGAAAGCTAGTTCCACGTCGTGGATGGGGAAACAATGGCCTTCCAGACACTGATCTGTGCAAACAAAAGTCATTCGCACTGGGACTTCCCCCTTTTCCATTCCCTGCACACCCTACAAATCTGTTCTTCAAAGCAGATTTGGGAATGCTACAGGGCACATGCAGAGAGAAGATTGGGAAGAAAGCCCATTGTGCAAGTGGTAGATACTGTCCATTGCTGAATACATGGGATACTGCCAATTGTTGGATTCCCAATTCTCACCATCCCTTGCCATTGGCCATGCTTGCTGAGACGGATGTGAGCTGGAGTCCAACAACATCTGGAGAGTCACAAATTCCACACAGGGGTGGACTTTGGTAGTCTTTCATAATATGACACTCTGTGTGAGGCCAAAATTTGTTGCCCACAAACAAATTTGCCCACAAACGGATCTTCTCAATTTTGCCCCCCTCCCCTGGCTCGGAGCCCTATGTGAGGGAACCACCTGTATCACCCTAAATCTGGCACTGTTCCACAATCCTGCTGTACAGGGTTCGAAGTTCAGTCATGGATATCAGCAGTTAAAGTATCCTGGGCAGTTGGTCTTTGGCTGAGACCCAGAGGGGCTCTTTCAGACAGAGACAGAGTTAGGTAGACTTGAGTTGGAGGGACTCAATATGAGGCTTAGTACAGATGAACTTAATATAAGGCTGCTTTCATATGTTCACAGTTATCTGTATTTGTATCCAGCCACACAGAAATAGTGGGTAGCATGTCATTTTTCAAAGGCAAAATTCCAAAAGAGTAGGAAAGATTAATTGTTACCAGAGTGATATATCACTTCTGCATGGCTGAATACTGTGGCACACAGTTGCAATTTAGATGAAGAAGTTATAGTTGATGGATGGATCACATGGGAAATAACCACATAAGCACCACAACTTCAGAAAGTAACTGAGAGGGTGTGAGTTGCTGATGTTACTTCCCAAATGATTCAACTATCCTATTTGATTCCTTCATTTACGAAATCCTGTGGCACATTCCTCACGTCCACAGGCTTCCTCTTTTTCTCTTTTACACTGGGGAAAGCCCTGTTTGCACAGAGGGAAATCACTACATACACAGTTTGCTTTCTTTCATAAACTGTGCAGCGGTTCCTTGCATGGCACGAGATTCCGACTTAAACTGTGCAAGCATTATAAGAAGAAATTTTCCTCAATAAGGTTTTCAGAGTGTCTTAACTCAATACCTATATGTAACTGCTGGATTTTATACATTTATTAGAATTTCATTTTACATGTTAGGCTATGATCTATTTATTTACTGCTTTTTGGCCCAAAGACTGCCAAAGCAGTCAACAGCACAAAGCATACAATGAAAGAAGCTTACAATAAAATTGGAGTAAATCCAATACAGTGGTACCTCGGGTTAAGAACTTAATTCATTCTGGAGGTCCGTTCTTAACCTGAAACTGTTCTTAACCTGAAGCAGCACTTTAGCTAATGGGGCCTCCCGCTGCTGTCACCCCACCACCACACATTTTCTGTTTTCATCCTGAAGCAAAGTTCTTAACCCGAGGTACTATTTCTGGGTTAGCGGACTCTGTAACCTGAAGCGTCTGTAACCTGAAGCGTCTATAACCCGAGGTACCACTGTATAACAATATAAAGCAGAAAGTATCACTAAATATTCAGTGATCACATTCATGAGTGACATTCATGCTCTCAACTCAGACCCAGCTCTCCAACGTTCCACCTCCCACTTAGATATTGATAATATACCGTATTTTTCGCTCTATAGGATGCACTTTTTCACCTTCAAAAATGAAGGGGAAATGTGTGTGCGTCCTATGGAGCGAAGACGCCATAGCCCCGCGTGCGCTCTCCCAGCTGGGGAGGTGACCCGCGGCTATGGCAGGAGCCTCTCCGCTGCCCCTTTCCTCTGCTCCCTGACCTGCTCTCTGGGGCTGGTGGTGGGCTTCCCCCGCCAGCCCCAAAGAGCAGGTCGAAAGGAACCTGAAGCCTGGAGAGCGAGAGGGGTCAGTGCACACCCCTCTCGCTCTCCAGGCTTCCAAGGTAGCCGCCTGAACGCACCTTAAACCGCACCTTGTTTTAGAGCGGGAAAACAAGAGGGGGAAAGTTCTCCCCCTATCTGTGCATCGCCTCCTGCCGCTTCGCTGGGCAGAGAGGGAGAGAATTTTTTTTTCTTGTTCTCCCCCCTCTAAAACAAAGTGCGTCCTATTGTCCGGTGCGTCCTATGGTGCGAAAATTACGGTACTGATATACTGATATATCAAGATATATGAAACCCACTGTGAGGGGTTATCTAGGGATTTGGAGCAGATTGTCATTAGTGGGCTGATGACATCCAGCACTGTATCTCCATTACACCTGAATCATCTAGGTAAGTTTGGGACCAGTGTCTAGATGCAACAATGGACTGGGTGAGGGCTAATAAATTGAAGTCTGGATAATATGGAGGTTTCAGTGGGTAGGTGGTTCTTGGGCCTGCAAATTAGGAAGATTTCACTCCTCCTAAAGAAATACCGGTAGTTACATGTCTTGACGATTCTCAATTCTCTGCTGATACTAGACGCTCAAGTGGCTTCAGAAGCAAGGAGTACCTATTTTAGGGTTGCCATACACCTATAATTTCCCAGACATAGCTGACAATTGTCCGTTGTAAACAGTGTCCATGCAGAAATCACTTAAATGTCCTTGGAAATCCGGATGTATGGCAACCCATGTCGGCAGTGTCAATTTTGGCGATTTCCCTTTAAAACAGCTCCAAAACTTTTTTGCTCAACGAAGTGTTCAAATATGGCAACCCTACCTGTCTCCAGCTGGTTCACCAGCTACAGCCATTTCTGGGTGACAGAAATGGCTGTAGCCATTCGTGGAGATTGCCATCTATTTGCAATTTGAGCATTTCAGCTAATATATTACTTCTTCCACTTGGCTTCAATTGCAGGTTTGTCCATTTGGGGAATGCTTGAAGTATGAACTCCTTATCTAACCCAATCTCCTCCCATATATTCTTAGGATTAAGAAATGCTGAATAGTACTTAATAAATACAGTGGTACCTCGGGTTACATACACTTCAGGTTACATACGCTTCAGGTTACAGACTCCGCTAACCCAGAAATATTATCTCGTGTTAAGAACTTTGCTTCAGGATGAGAACAGAAATCGCATGGTGGTGACATGGCGGCGGCAGCGGGAGGCCCCATTAGCTAAAGTGGTGCTTCAGGTTAAGAACAGTTTCAGGTTAAGAACAGACCTCCGGAATGAATTAAGTACTTAACCCGAGGTACCACTGTAGTTGGATTCAGAATAAGGTTGTTGAACTTAGTTCCAGTTGAAATCAGTAGGACTGAAGTCATGGCTAACTTGTCCCATTGATTTCAATAAAACCTAGGTTATACTAACTCAGGGCACAGTTCCAACCCCCTCGGCACCAGGCTCCGGCAGAGGTGTCTCCTCCACCCAGCCTGCTGGCCTCTAGCAGCATCTGCCTGCACCACTCTGCTGGTACAAAGCTTCCTGTTCCACTCACTGGATATGCGATTTGCCTGCCTCCACACCTTCCATTCTGCCTGGCATGTTTTGCAGTACTGCAGATGCAGTAGTGTCTCCACCACTCCATTAAGCCCTGCCATAAAGCAGCCAGGGTTTGGATCTCATCCTCAGTCAGGATTCAACCCAATGTGTTTCTAATAAGCAATTTAGGGGGAAAAAATCCCATATTTTTCTAAATCAGATCAAATAGCAAGTAGAAAATGAGGGGGAATAGGAGGTGGTGGGGATATGGGAAAATCCCAAAGCAGTGACTTTTTCAGATGAATTACATATGCCGTGCAAAGGCAATGTTTTGCCTGACATTTTCCATGCAAACAAAATACTTGTCCAAACTGAGTGATGAATGTGTCCTGGTCTTTGACAGAACAGAATACACATTTCTGAGCTTCTTTTCTTATTTCGTGGCTGCCGCTTTCTCCCCCAAAATCCTGATATGTTAAAATAGCGATCCACTGATCAACTAAGGCCACAATCTTAACACCCATTTTAAGGAAGCAAATCCTGTTGAGCTCAGCACCATTTGATACCATCACCTGTCCTCCTGGAGCAATTATGTGGGGTGGGAACTGGTGTCACAGTACTGCTGTGGTTCCATTCTTACTGGCCAGACTATTCATACAGACTGGCTTTTGGTGACTGTCTATCAGTGCCCTGCTATTTGCACTGTGGGACACCACTGTGTCCCCAACCCTTAAACATCTTATTGAAGTTGTTGAGAGTGGTCATCTGGAGCAAGGTGTCACTAGTGTGATGGGGTGGATGGCAGCCAACAAACTGAAGTGGAATCCTGGTAAGACAGAAACTCTTTGGGTGAGCAAGTCCGGAGTTGGGGGAATAGGCAGGTTGCTTGTTTTTGGCAGAGTTGCACCATCACTGAAAGAGCAGGTACATATCTTGGAAGTACTCTTAGATCCATCACTGCCACTGGAGGCCTAGGTGTCCTCAGTGATGAAGAATGTCCTCCCTGCCCAGCTTTGGCTGTATGACAGCTATGGCCATTCATGGACAGGGATAGCATGGTCACAGTGGTTCAGCTCTTAGTAATCACTAGACTGGACTACTGCAATGTGCTCTAAGCAGTTGTTTCAGAGGTTGTTTCAGAAATTGCAGCTAGTGAAGAATGTTGCAGCTGGACTCTTGGCCAGAGCTGCTCTGCATCAGTGTATTACACCAGAACCTCAGCGGAAGTAGAAATAAAACTATACTTGCAACGGCCGATATAAATGTGATTTCATAAATGATTATTTTTAATCAGTCAGCATTTGTCTTCATTAGCCATAGAAGAAGCATCATCCTGGGAAAACAGAGATGCTTACCCACATTTCAAGTAGCATGATCCATGATGCCTCCCATTGATCCTTTTAAACCACAGTCTCGGCCTTTAAATTCTGGGAACAGGAGACTTCCGGTCGGCGCCAGCGCTTAATGGCGGTCCTACCTCCGAGCTCCGGAGAAGGACTGCTCCGCAAGTTCGGGTCTTACCCGCTACGGCGAGCGGGGGACCCCTAAAATCTCAGGCGCTGAAGCCTGAGAACAAGGAGATTCGGTGGGCACCTTTGCGCCCCCCGGTACCGTGAAAGAGCCTTTTTAAAGGCTACGGAGCGGCATCGGGAGTGAGCGCGGTGCTGAGAGTCGCTACCCAGCCTGCGGAGTGAAGCCGCGTCGCCATAAGCGGAGAGCGCCGATTTCTTCCTGAAAAGAAAATCTGGACTGAATTCCCGTGAGTAGGAGCTGAAAAACAATTGGGACCCTTTAATTTGCGAAAATTGGGCTAAAAGCGGGGAGGTTTAAAATCAAGGAAGTCTGCCTCCCCCCGACCACATGAAAAGCGAAAGCAACGGAACTTCAGAGCTGCATCCGTTGAAACTTCCTCTTTATTCAATTAAACCGGACATTTAGACCTTAGATCTCCCCTCTAGCTAGCAGGGCAGAGGGGAGGTGAAAGAGACCTTAGTAACTGCATGATCTACCCAAAGTTAAAATCCTCCGCTGTCTCAGCCATCAAAAGCGAAACGGTCTGCCTTTAAGGACAATAGGAAACTGAATTGACTGACTTTTCCTGCAAAAGTGATAGTGTGATACAAAGTTTATTCAGTGCCTGGCTACAGTACAACATAAGATGAAACAGTTCATACTGGGAAACTGTGGCAATTTGTAGTTATAAGCCTCCAGCTATATTTTCCTTAACTGTGTTAATTCTCCTTCCTTTTTCTCCTTTGTCTTTGTACTTGGATATCTTATTTTTGGCCATTTTGATTTGCTCCCCCTAGAGGGTGAAACAAAGTGTGCTACGGCCTAGGACAGTGGAATTTTCCAAAGGGGAATAGCTCCCGTGGGAAACGACCTTGACTTTGACATGAGTGGTTCACAAGAAGAGATAGTCACAAGAGCCAAGACCAAGCAACAACAACAACAGCTGCAGCAGCAACTGACAAAGAAAAGAGGCTCAATTTCAGGCCTAGCTGCTGGATCTGCTGGATCTGCAGGAACAACAGGACAAGAAAAAGGGACAGCTGTCTCTATGGAAGCCGTGACAGAAGCCCTGCTCAAAATAAATCAATCTTTGGAGTCTTTGACAAAACAGACTTCAGAAAATACACAAAAATTAACAGAAATATCAGTAAGACTAAACCAGAACACAGAATCCATAAATAAATTGGTCGAGGAAAATGCTACCACGCGTAAAATTGCTGAAGATGCCAAAGCTACTGCTGGAGAGACGCAAGAGAAATTAGAGCCGATTGCCAAGAAGGTTTATGAGCACGACGCAACTTTGGCTTTGTGGGAGTTGCAGAGAAAAGAGAGAAATTTGAAATTAAGACTGATCCCAGAGAATGAAAGAGACAACCTTGCGGAATATCTGACACGGGAGTTTGTTGACTGCTGGGACCTGGAGGAAGACGAATTTAAAATTACAACAGCTTTTAGATTGGGCAAAAAGCAAGACAGAAAGACCCCGAGAGATTGCTTGACTACATTCAGAACTAAGGAAGAAAGAGACAAAATATTAGGACTACACTTTGAAAAGGCCTTGCAAATTGGAAACTCAGCTGTACAGATCTTTAAAGACATTCCAAAATATATTTTGGACTTAAGAAATTTCTACAAGGATTTAGCTCTCCTGCTAAAGAAAAACTTCATCCGCTTCAGGTGGGAATTCCCACAAGGATTGTCTTTTGACTACAACGGAAAGAAGGTGAAAATAAAGACAATTCAAGACAAAGACAAATTTTTGAGAAGACACCAGGAGGACCTGCAGAAGGGGATTGGGGACCCAATTGGAGAACAGAGGAGAGCATTAGACATCCTGAAATTTTCGTTTGGACAAAAACCACCACCATCAGAAGAAGAGCAACAACTTGGAGCTGTTGGAGGAGTGTCAGAAAAATAACAAGATGACTCTGCAATTCCTTAGTTGGAATTGTAATGGGCTCAATGGGCCTTTGAAGAGAAGACAAGTATTTCACATTTTGAATAGAGAACAATTGGACTTGATATGTCTACAAGAAACTCATATAACCAGAGCCCATAGGAGATTACTTACAAATAAAAGACTAGGACAAGAATTTATTTCATCAGACAAGGTTAAAAAAAGAGGAGTTGTGATATATGTGAAAGAGAAATGGGCCCCAAAAATGATCTTTAAAGATGAGCAGGGGAGATATCTGGCAGTGGAGATACAAGTACAAGGAGAAAAACTACTAGTGGTTGGAATTTATGCACCAAATGAAGGCAAATCTGACTTCTTTAAGAGACTTCATGAAACTTTGACGGACTATTTGGATTACAACATGATAATCATGGGAGACATGAATGGTGTGGTCTCCACCAACATGGACAAGGCACAAAGACTAACAGTTACCAAGGAAGGGAGACTCCCTAGGACCTTCTTTGAAATGATGGAAAATATGGACTTGATAGACATATGGAGAACAAGGAACCCTCTGGAGAGAGAGGGAACCTTTTTCTCCCAAGCAATGATGACCTGGACCAGAATTGATCAAATTTGGATTACTAGTGGCATGGCTCCAAAGATTAAGAAGGTAGAAATCTGCCCAAAAACTTGCTCCGACCATAACGCAGTGAAGATGGAAATGAAACTTACAACAACTGGTCAATTTAGATGGAGAATGAATGACACCCTCTTTCGAGACAAAGAGATTCTCATGAAGGCCCAAAAAACCTTAAAAGACTATTTTGAAATAAATTTGAGGGCCGACGTGGAGAAGAGAGTGGTCTGGGACGCAGGCAAAGCGGTGATGCGAGGTTTTCTGATTCAACAAAACTCAATAAAGAGGAAAAAACAAAATGAGAAAAAAGAAAAGATTTTAGAAAAGATAAAGGAGGGAGAGAAGAAACTAAGAGCAAAACCAAAGTCCCAGGAGATTTTAAGAGAGATTAAATTATATCAAACACAATATATGGAATTGATGAATCAAGAGATTGAATGGAAGATAAAGCAAATGAAACAAAAGACTTTTGAATCAGCAAATAAATGTGGCAAACTTCTGGCGTGGCAATTGAAGAAAAGGCAGAAATTAAATACTGTTACTAGCCTAGAAGTGGACGGAAAGATCATATCTAAACCCAATGAAATTAGAAATTGCTTTTTGAGTTATTTCAAGAAACTTTATACTCAAGGCCTGCAAAATGAAGAAGATATAGACAAATTCCTTGATAAATATGGATTACAAAAAATCTCTCATCAAAGTAAGATGGATCTGAACCAGAGAATAACAGAACAAGAGATAGAGGCTGCCATTCAGAATATGCAACTGGGCAAATCTCCAGGACCAGATGGACTGACTTCCAGATATTACAAATCTTTGAAGGAGTGGTTGATTCAACCATTAAAAGAAGTCTGTAATGAGATCCTAGAGGGAAAAAGGGCACCTGAATCGTGGAAAGAAGCGTATATTTCACTCATACCAAAGACAGAGACTGAAAAGACTCAACTGAAGAACTACCGCCCAATATCATTACTTAATGTGGATTACAAAATTTTTGCAGACATTTTGGCAAAAAGATTTAAAAAAGTGTTGATGGAAAAGATTCATAAGAACCAAGCAGGCTTTCTCCCAAAAAGACACCTGTCAGGGCTGCCACTCAGTCCCAGCTCACATAGGACCACGCTAGCCAGCGTTCAGGTTAAAAGAGTCTTTATTGGATTACAGGTTCCATTTCCAAACTGCAATGTGCAGCCCTACTTCTTCTAGGTCAGACCGGCGAAGACCCGTCTGAGTCTCCGCCTCTAGCACACCAGCTTAATACCCTAGCCTTGCTCCACCTCCTGCGCCTTTCCTTCCGTCTCTGGGTCCTTCTGCCCCCCGGGGTCTCTTCTTTCCTACTCTCTTCTGACGCGGACCCCCCTGACCCTTCCGCCTCCTTGCGGCGGGCTTTGGGACCTGGCTCACTCTCTGGGCTGCTTACTGCGCCAGCTTCCGCTACATTTGAACTTGGCGCGCGCGCCCAACTCTCCACCTTCCTCTTGATCGTTTCGTCGCTCCCCGAGGTGGGCGTGACTACTCCTGACTCATGCCCTCCCTCCTTCTGAAAGCCTCCGGAACCCGATATCTGGTCCCCTTCCTCCCCGCTGCTCCCGGCTGGGTACGTGGGTCCCGATCTCCAACTGCTGCTCTCTGATCCCTCTCTGGACCCTTCTTCCTGGGGTGTCCCCCTGTTTTCCCCCCTTGCTCTGACCGCTGGCGCTCCCTTCTGGGAATCCTCGGACTCACTGGATAAGCTCGGCGATCTCGGTTCGTCATCCCCACTCATCTTTCCTTCGTATTCCTCCCCCTCGCTCTCTGTCTCCTCCCTTCTCTGCGTCTCTGCTCCTGAACCCCTGACAACACCTATCAGACAATGTAAGGAATATAATAGACATTTTGGAAAAGCTAGAGGTGAATATAAATACTAAAGCAGTACTGATTTTTGTGGATGCGGAGAAAGCCTTTGACAATATTTCTTGGAGTTTTATGATAAAGAATCTTCATGGGATGGGGGTAGGTCAAGGTTTTGAGAATGGTATGGCGGCAATATACTCTGAACAAAAAGCTAAACTGATTGTAAATAATGTAATAACTGAGGAACTTAAGATAGAAAAAGGAACACGACAGGGGTGCCCAATTTCCCCATTACTCTTCATTTCAGTTCTGGAGGTGTTGCTGAACATGATTAGGAATGACCAGGAGGTTAAAGGAGTGCAGGTCGGAGCTAAACAGTATAAGTTAAGAGCATTTGCAGATGACCTAGTTTTGACTTTGCAAGAGCCAAACACTAGTACGAAAAGGGTCTTAGAAATAATCCAATTGTTTGGCCAGGTGGCTGGATTTAATCTGAATAAACAAAAAAACCAAAGTTTTAGGGAAAAACTTAACAGATATGGAAAAAGAGGAGTTCCAAGAGGAGACAGGGCTGACGGTGGTCAAGAAGGTTAAATATCTAGGAGTTTACTTGACATCTAAAAATGTGAATTTGTATAAGGATAACTATGAAAAATGTTGGTCAGAGATTAAAAAAGATCTAGAAATATGGTCAAATTTGAAATTGTCAATGTTAGGCCGAACTGCAGTGATTGAAATGAATGTATTGCCTAGAATGTTATTCTTGTTTCAAACCTTGCAGATACTTGATAAGATGGAATGTTTCAAGAGGTGGCAGAAAGATATTTCGAAATTTGTCTGGCAGGGCAAAAAGCCCAGAATCAAATTCAAAATACTGACAGATGCCAAAGAAAGAGGGGGGTTTGCCCTGCCGGACTTAAAACTGTATTATGAGGCAGCAGCATTTTGCTGGCTGAAAGAATGGATGCTCCTCGAGAATACAGACATTTTAGATCTGGAAGGTTTTAACAATGCTTTTGGTTGGCATGCATATTTATGGTATGACAAAATCAAACTGAATAGTGCCTTCAAAAATCACATTGTTAGGAAAGCATTGTTTAATGTTTGGATAAGATATAAAGATCTGTTGGAAAACAAAACCCCTAGATGGGTATCACCAGTGGAGGCCAAGGCAGTGAAGAAACTCAATATGGAGGTCGGATGGCCGAAGTATTGGGAAATTCTGGAACAGGATGGAGATAAGTTCAAATTACAAAGCCATGAGAAATTGAAACATAAAGTAGAAAATTGGTTTCAATATCACCAAATAATGGAGTTTTCCAAACAGGACAGGAAAATTGGCTTCCAGGTGGAAAAATCAAAACTAGAAACTGAATTGCTAGAACCCAATACTAAGAATCTATCTAGAATGTACAACTTGTTGCTGAAATGGAATACACAGGATGAAACTGTCAAATCGGTTATGATTAAGTGGGCACAAGATATTGGTCATAACATTATGTCTGCTGACTGGGAATGGTTATGGAACACCGGTATCAAATTCACGGCATGTAATGCCTTAAAGGAAAACATTATGAAAATGGTCTATAGGTGGTACATGACCCCAGTCAAGCTGGCAAAAATTTATCATCTGCCCGATAACAAATGTTGGAAATGTAAAGAGACTGAAGGTACCTTCTATCACCTTTGGTGGACGTGCCCGAAGATTAAGGCTTTCTGGGAAATGATCTATAATGAAATGAAAAAGGTACTTAAATGTACGTTTCCTAAAAAACCAGAGGCCTTTCTCTTGGGCATTGTTGGCCAATTGGTGACAAAGAGGGATAGAACTTTTTTTATGTATGCTACGACAGCAGCAAGAATACTCATCGCAAAGCATTGGAAGACACAAGATCTACCCACTCTGGAAGAATGGCAGATGAAAGTGATGGACTATATGACATTGGCTGAGATGACAGGCAGAATCCGCGACCAACGCAAAGAGACGGTGGAAGAAGAATGGCGAAAATTTAAAAGCTATCTCAAGGACTATCATAAACTTAATGAATGTTAAAGTGTTGTGGTTCATAGAAACAAAGGGATACAGCGATATAAGATTAGAATACAGAAAGGATTAGGATGACAGAGATTGAAAGTAACAATTGGGAGTTGCTAAAAATTTTGGACATTGGGATGCAGAAAGGGGGGGGGGTATGGGGAAGTCCTAGAAAAGAGGTTTAGGAAAATATGTTATGATATTATATGTGTATGTTTGTCTTTAAAAAAGTTTGTAAAACCAATAAAAATTTTATAAAAAAAAAAAAAATTCTGGGAACAGCCCAGAAGATAGTTTGATGAAATAAGTATGGGGCCCTATTCAGTGTCCCTGTTCTTTAGTAGGATGGTTTGCCTACTGGGGTCATGGGAAATCTATAATGCATGCTGCCTTTGCCGGTACAATACTGTTTCTGCTCCCTCAGCATCTGCTCTAACACATTTGTCCTGCAAAATTCTTTGAGATATATAGAGAAGCCAGACTGAGATAAATTTAAGCCTACTATCTTCTTTCTCACTTCGAAGATCAATGAGAGGATGAGTAACCTGAGATTTGTTTCATCCATTAATTTTAGGGCTTTTTGAGGGCATTTTTATTGGTGTAACTTTTGAGTGTTAATTAAGGAGCCATCAGAGAACAAGAGCTAAGACAGAGGTGTAGATCCTGCAGCTCCCAACTTCCTTGACTTTTAGCCAAGCTGGCCGGGGCTGTTGGGAGTTGGAAGATCTGCAGGTTGCCCATGACTGAACTAAAATATATTCAATGAATCTTCTAGTCCATTGTTCCATTGGCCTTCAGCGGATGGGTCACAACCCACAACTATGTATCTGCCTTACCTAGGAATAGGTTGCATCAAGGGCATCCTGAATGGAGCTGGGACTGGTGAATGGGAAGATGGACAGTGAAGGTGGCAATGACCAAGAAGAGAGTTTTCTCTAGTTCTGCTTATTTGAGTATACCTGAAAGAGCGTTTCCACCCCCATTGTTCAGCCCGGACACTGAGGTCCACCTCTGAGGGCCTTCTGGTGGTTCCCTCACTGTGAGGTTACAGAGAACCACGCAGAGGGGCTTTTCAGTCGTGGCACCCACCCTGGGTGGAATGCCCTCCCATCAGATGTCAAGGAAATAAACAACTATCTGACTTTTAGAAGACATCTGAAGGCAGCCCTGTTTAGGGAAGTTTTTAATATTTGATGTTTTATCATGGTTTTAATATTCTGTTGGGAGCTGCCCAGAGTGACTGGGGAAACCTAGCCAGATAGGCGGGGATATAAATAATAATAGATTTTAAATTATTATTATTATTATTATTAGTAGTAGTATTTTAAAAATTGCTTTATTGCTACATTGCATTTGGTTATTTAAGTTGTTTGTTGTGTGTGTGTGTGTGTATTGTATCATATGATATGTTGTACACCACCTTGGACATACAGGCAGCTCCCCACATATTTAGGGGTTATGTTCTGGCACCCCACACTCACAGGTGAGAATTGCATAAAAAATGCTGTACCAAAAATATTCACAAGTGGAAATGAAGCTCTAGGGCTATCAGCAGACTGGAGGACACACGGGATAGTGGCTGCTGCTGCTGTGTTATCACAAACACCAGCTTTATGGCAGGGAGGATGGCAGCCTAAACAAAGCCCTGATGCGCCTCCAGTCTCCTCTCTGCCCTCACTGAAGCCATCTTTGGGCTCTGGGGAGGGCCTCCGGGGAGGGCCTCCTTGTGAGCTACAAGGACTCTCTTGATCTCTTCCTCCATTTCCTGGTATTAATTAAATAATTTAATTATTTCCTGGCACTGCACGCATACATGGTCGCGTGCGAGTCAATCGCATGCAAGTGGGGAGTTGCCTGTATATACTGCATTGGTTCCATAGTGCATTGGGGGTGTTGTGGCTAAAGGTAGGTCCAGAGTCTACAGATTGCTATTCTAATCCAACACCTTTCTACAACAGTCTTCCCTTGAAATGGTACAGAACCAAGGAGTCACACAGAAACAATTCTCAAGGTTTCATTTTATCCTTAGTAGAAATTGCCCATTGACTCTGAAGTTTTGTTTTTTTACAACAATGTGGCCTCGATATGCTTTTGGAAATAAAATTTAAGAACCCAGGTACTCTGAATTCCATAGCAGCTCAGCTACTAGTTTCTGGGCAAGACTTTGCATTCCATGCTTTACAGTGAATTCACAGATGTGCATCCATTTGAAAATAGTCTGCCTTTCCAGGGGAGACTCACAATGGCTCTCCATAAATCATAGGTGGGGAAGCTTTGGCCCATGGGCCTAATTAGACTTGATATGGGTCTCAATTTGACCCATGAGGCCGTTCCTCATACACCATGTCCAGAAATACAAAATGCAGCAAAAATTACATGAGACTATGATATTATAATTTATTATTATTTATGGGCTAAATAATAGTGAATCATAATACAATAATGTGCTGTATTTTTTGCATAAATATACCACAAGAGCCCAGGAATATAAGAGCACTTGTGGTGTGACTGGATGTGTTCCTGATATGCACCTTGCACTCACAATCCATGCTGTACCTGTCCTTAGTCCATACCATTCCCTTTTGATGTCTGCTTCTCAGAAGCAATATTTTATGCATACAGCAAAAGCACTTCTTTCTTGTTACATTGACCCTGCCTCCAAATATGCTGTTTGTATCAGAACACAGCGAGGTCCTTTGCAGATGGGCACTATATCTTTGAAGTACTGATTGCGAATGAAGTCCAAACCCCAAAGCAGAACTATGCCATGAGAATTCAAAGCTACATGTTCAAAAACCAGCTTAATTCATTTATATATATATATATGTCATGGATCTGTCTTAGGATGGCACGAACTCCTTCCACACAGAACAAAGTGATGATGCCTTTCTTTGCCGGACAGACGGGAATGTAATCCAGTTTTCCATTCCAATGTAAACACAGCTGGCCATAATTGCCATGGAATATTGATGGCTCCAAATGGTCGTGAGCATTTAGAATAAGAAGGAATGGAAATAATTACCTTAAAATTAATCCCTCCTCTCTATCCTGAAAGCCCCCTCGCACTTGGTTTGCTGTTCATATTTAGCTACCCTCATCGGGGGGGGGGGGGGTTAAGGGTGAGGGTGGTGGTGGAATCATGTGCATCTGACATAACATAAACTGACTTTCAAATGTAAATTACACTTCAACAAGGAATTTCAAGGCAATTATTATTATTTTAATTTGGACACCCCTTTCACACTCACCTTCTGCAAAGCATGTTAGAAATGTTGGGTGTTGGCTTCTGATGTGGCAATTGGTGGGCGTGGTAGGTCTGCCCCAGGGTTTTCTATGGAAATTTCTAAGGAAATTTGTGCCCATTTCTTCTTTCTCAGTTCCATTGTGCAAAAAATGTGTATTATGCAGACTATTACTGTAAGGCTATTCCTTTGTTCATACTAATGCTCTGATCCTGTGCATAAGAATAAATCATACTAGGTTCAATAGAATTTATGCCTAAATTAACATGAACATGACTGTGGCATAAATTGCAGCCTAAGGAGGTTAAGAATAAAGGAAGAGTCGTGCTGATTCAGACCAAAGGTCTACTTATCACAGGGTGGTATTCAGCTGAATGTTACTCACAGTAGACTTTTTAAAATAATGGCCCTAACTTAGTCAAGTTCATTCATTTCAGTGGTTCTGCTCTGAGTAAAACTTAGTAGAATACCACCCTAAGCGAAACACCGAGCATCAGAAAAACACTGAGTTTTAACTGAACTCTAATCTGTCACTTTTATCTTGTGTTGTTACTATTTCCATTTTATCTTTTAACTTTTGTAAACCACTAAGAAATTATCAGCTATATGGTAGTACAGAAATGTTTGCATTGAAGAAATAATGAACAGACTCTGAGGAATATTGGTTTTAATCTACGTGTCTCCCTCTACTAACTAGTGGTCTAGTGACTGCACACAATGAACCAAATCAACCTTGGTTTTTGTGTGGAAATCTAACAAGAGATGGCAGTCCAAAGTCCAGTCTATGATCCAGTGTATCTTAAGGAGGGGTGGAGAACCTGTGGCCCTCCAGATGTTGTTGGCCTCCAGCCAGTATAACCAATGGTCACAAATGATCTGACTTGAAGTTCAACAACATCTGGAGGGCCATAGGATCTCCATCTCTGACTGAAGGAACTCTTCATGGCATTACAGGCTTCCACGAACTAGTGTGATGGTTAAAAGCACCTAACCCTAACCCTGACAGACAGAACCCCTTGTTCACATTTCTGCTTAGTTCATTAATTCACTAGGTGATTTATGGCAAGCCATTAACTCCCAGCCACAGCAACCTATCTGTAATGGAGCGGGATGATGCTATTACCCATACATTACAGGAATAATGGAAGGAACACTAAGATAAATGTTTGTGACCTGTGGCATAGCAGTTGGCTTCCAAACCACTACAGAGTTGACCCCACCATGTGTCATATGCACAAAGGGGATTGGTGCAATAAAAAAAGGCATCAGGGTCACATGTCTTCCTTAGTCCCAGCTATGCATTGGATGTCTATGCATTGAGCATGGACATTTGAACAGGCAAAGTCTATGTGCATCAGCTTGACCCCTGCAGACCTCTATGTGAAATGCAGGAATCATGGGGACTGAGGAGCCGTGCCACTTCAGAGGTGGGGCTTGTGGTGGGACCCCTTTAATTGCATGAAGAATGAGTATCTGCTGTGTTGATTCTACCACCCTATACTGACCTGACCATTACACCAGATCATTCGCCGTTGATGACTTTTGGATAATATTAATTGGGTCAGTATCTGTGCAATGTAGGGCATGGGGGCAGATTGCTGAAAAAATGCATGAAACCCCATTCTCCTTCATCCCCCCCACCACAAGAAACAGTCTGTGTAATAATAGAACTCCACTGGGTTTATCTTTGGAAACAGAAATTTGAGGACATTTCCTCTTCTCTTGTACATTTAAGATGTATTGTACTTGGAAACCCCCCCCCAAAAAAATACTGCTTCCTTATCTGCTATTTTGTGATTAAGTAGCAGATATTTAATATCTTCTCTCTCTGTGTGTGTGTATTATGCATGTATTATATATGAACATATTAGTTGAAGACAGCAGTACTACTCACACAGATGAAGGCTGGGAATTTAATGATTTTTATCTCAAATATTTGCAAACATGGAGAACAAACAAAACCTATAATCTTTTTGCGAAGTCTCCCAGGAATTAAACCAAAGCAACAACATTAATACAATAACGGCAACCTTGGTCAGTGCTGCCAACATTAGAAGTGAAAGCAAATTCTTCATATTATTGATTCAGTTACTGAGAAATTAAAAATTAGTCAGTGATAAGTGCTCCTCCCAAACCTGGCATGGCCTCAATCAACTGCTCTTAAATTGGGACCTGGCCAGACTCTTTTTGTCTTTGTTTAGCGCTGTTTGGCATTGACTACAGATAATGTTTCTGTTCACGAACCTCATGCTAAACCTGCTCCCATCCAGTGGAGGCTGGCCCATCTGGGCAAATGGGGCACTTGCTCTGCAACCTCTGATAAGTAGAATTGTTTAATGCACATTGGAATGGAAAATAATTATAATGTGTCTGCATGTATACTGTAAAGCATGGCATGGAAATTTTAACTGAAGCTGAAGTCGAGAGCCTAACAGTTGATCATTAAGTGGGGTCATAGGTCTGTGGCTCAGTCACAAGGTGTTTAGCTTAGAATCACATAAAAGATATACTGTACTGTTACAGGTCAATGCATATGCTAATCTGTAGGCATCCATCTTGAGTGTGTAACTTCCTTGTTTTCCAGCTACTGAAGAGAATGGACATGTTAATATCTCTTCTCTAGGAAAACAGCCTCCAGCTAAATGGAGCTATTTTGAGGAAAGACGGAGCTTTGATTTATGCCTTATACTTGGACAACAAGAAGAAATATACAACTATCTGAATGTAACTTTTATTGTTTTAAGTTGTTTGGAGTTGAAGTAGTGTAAGTAATGGTTTTGAACCATATTTTTATACTGGAGAATTTTCTATTTCAAAGAAGAGTCAGTTTTTATTCATCCTACTGCTTCCATATGCACAATATTAATAATCTCAATAACCTCTGTTTGCCATCAGCCAGCTCCCAATTACCTTCTTATTTATATCTAACCCAGTGGGGTGATGGTGCCTGTCAACTTTCTCCTCCTCCTCAGTCTCAATGTTGCCCCTGGAAAATTCAGTAGGGAGGAAGATGGAATTAGAGCTATAATTAATTGTCTCTGCCTGAAATGGGCTCTGACTCCACCTACTGGTGACCTCCTTGAATTCTGAGTCACCCAGAGTGGCTGGGGAAACTCAGCCAGATGTGTGGGGGTATAAATAGAAGAAGAAGAAGAAGAAGAAGAAGAAGAAGAAGAAGAAGAAGAAGAAGAAGAAGTCCCAATGAGCAGCAGCCATGACTGGCTTCTCTGCTGAATCAACTCTTAGCTCCCTGCCAGTACAAAGGACTGTGGCAAAGTACCCATTTATCCCAAGAGTTGGTGACCCTAGCTGATAAACAAGTTTTTTGCTATGACAGAAAAACACATTGTTTGCATTATTTTAGCAAAACCTTGCCATAGCCTTGGTAGAAAAACCATGCCTAGGATGAGACAATATGAATAATTCAGTTTAGTGTCTGAGATGAAAGATACACAGCTCCTTAAAAACTTGTACTATATATTTAAAATCTTGTTTTTGTTTATGGTGTGGAAGAGAGATCGAAGGGAAAAAAGCCCTTCGTGTTAAACGACATGCTGTAGCAGATTGGATTTTCAATTTATCTCAGATCACGGTATGTTTTGCAGAGCTCACTTCTGTAACAAAGCAAAATCTTTAATGCTCAAAAATATTGGCCCTGTTTCCATGGAAACCGTAACTTGTAAGTTCAAACCATTTGGCATAAAGCTAAACCATTGTATTCCCTTTAAAGTGGGACAAAATGGCCAGTCTTTACTCTTTCTTTTGGAAATATGTATTCACATACCAATTAATATATATGTCTATACTCCTAGATTTGTGGGCAGAAACCCACAATTAAAGCAGATAAAGGAAGATGGTATCTCTCAACTAAGAAATGCAAGTAAGTTTTATACTAGTTTGAGTCTCAAGACTTCTCACAAAGAATCATGACTGCTGAGGATGTTGACGATTCTTTCCTTGATATTCCTATTAGTTTCCTCACAGAACTAATTCTCAGTGGAAAACTTCAGTCCAACCATTTTTAACCCATTTGTTGAGGGTGGGGGTGAAATCAAGCCCCCTACCTCAGAAAACTGAGAGGGGAGGTAGACATTTCCTTTGCATGCATTTGTGTGTAGGGGTGGATAAATCAGCCATATTTAGTTTCCTTTGTTTCCAATTTTTCCAGCCATGACCTCAGTTTGCCATATTTCTTCATTAGTTTGTGATCTGTTTATTAATTTTAAAATCCTCACATATATAAATTGGCATTTCAGTTCATATTTCTCATATTATACATACTTTTGCAAACAGTTCTCCCTAATGTGTATTATTTTTGGAGTTCATTTTCCTTAATATTTACTTTACTTACTTACTTATTAACTTATTAAATTTGTATACTGCCCTATACCCGCAGGTCTCAGGGCAGTTCACAAGATAAATTCACAACATAAAATACATAATAAAAATAAAACAACCCAATAATCAGATCCACACTGAAGTGAAGAGAGCGTTAGGCATATAAATCAAAGAGGGATCCAATTTGCCTCTGAAGGATGAACACACACAGCTTCAAAAGAAGCTCCCCAAGATGATTATGCCATCCCTGGAGCCACACAAGCAGGAATTTTGGAAATATTTTGGTACACCCCTCAATATGCTGTAAAAATAAGTTTGCAACATCATTTCCCTGGGAGGTCCCTTGTGCATTTCACAACTGGATGGTAGCAGGCATTCAAGAGGACCATTATCCCCCCCCCCCAAAGAAAAGTGGAGATGTTGTGATGAAAGATACACCTGTTGCATTTCTGCCTCTGACACAGCTGGTGGTTCTGTAAAATTGGAGCTGTCTTTTGGGACTCCCATAGCACTGTAGATCTACTTGTTCGAGAATCTAGCTGGAGAGTCTGTGGTGGATTCCGGATACATGGAGCCCAGCCTTCCAGTTCACGTTTTATCAACACCCAGGGGTGATGGAGGATGGACAGGGGCTGGGGGTCAGTGCACAGGAACCAGAGCAGCAGGACCCATCACCAGAGCCTTTCTTCCCAAACACGGCGGGCTCTAAGGCATAGGGAACAGCAGGAGGGAAGCTCTAGGAGGCTGAGGCAGGCAAGGGCACACAGCCTAGCATTTCAATGCAGGCTTTCCCATAATATACATTTGCACACTTTTTCATTGAAGAACTGCATTGCAAAATTCAGAGGACTGCAAATTTCAAAGGATAGGTGTGTTTCAGGCCACTACCACCCTTATCTCCTTCTTTGTTGTGGCGACAAAGCAAAAATTAGAAGCTTTCACTTTCAGTTTCAATCAAACCACACTTTAGCATGTCTACTGAATCTTGTATTGTGATTTATCTTAACTATGGTTTGTTTAACCAAGCTAGCTCCATAACATTTAGTTTGAAGTTGGCTCATTTCCAACAAACTATAGTTGAGCAACATGACAAACTGCAGTAAATCTGAAACAGAAGCTAAACTTTCCAAATTCCTATTTATGACTCTTCTTGACGGGAGAACTCAACTAGATGCAGGGGTAGAGATCTATAAAGGAGATCTATAAAGTTGCTTGGGGAATCTCATGCAGTTCTGCTGCCTGGTTTTTCCCTCAACTATGCTTTGCTTGAATATTTGTAACTAAAGAGATGTTACACTGAAATGTAAAATCTCCAGTTCTTTTTAATATCACAAAAAAGAGTCCAGTAAAGAGGACTTAATATCAATTAAAGTGCAGTGAGTTGAATCCACTTATGGTAACTATACCTTACAAAAGAGCTTCATTAAAGTTAGTTAAGAATGAACGATGTATATGTTAGATCAGGCCCAACAGGGAGGGTCTTTGGTAATCCTCCGTAATATGAGTTTGTGAGGCCAGAATTTGGCACCTCCGAATGGATCTTATTAGTTATGGTTCTGTTCAATTTTGTGCCCCCTTGGCTTGGCGCCCTGTTTGGGGGAACAGCTCACACTGCCCTAAAACCGGCGTGGGGCCGAAGGACCATCTAATACAGTGGTACCTTGGGTTAAGAACTTAATTCGTTCTGGAGGTCCGTTCTTAACCTGAAACTGTTCTTAACCTAAAGCACCACTTTAGTTAATGGGCCCCCCCTGCTGCCGCGCTGCCGCCATGCGATTCTTGTTCTCATCCTGAAGCAAAGTTCTTAACCCGAGGTACTATTTCTGGGTTATAACCTGAAGCATCTGTAATCTGAAGCATCTGTAACCCGAGGTACCACGGTACAGCATTCTGTTTGCACAGTGGCCAACCAGATGCAAGGAGAACCACAACAGCACTCTCCCCACCTGAATTTCCCAGAAACTGAAGTTGTTTTGTGTGCTTTAAGAGAAAGAAACATTTACTATGGCAGAGAAGGCAAAGGCAGCACATCCCCCCCCCTTAAAACCCCAGATTGAAAGTCCCATAGTGGTTCTGCTTTAAGTAAAGCAGCGATCTGTTTCTACCACCACAATCATGGTAGGTGTCTCTTCCCCCAAATGCTTTAAAGCCCAATTCCCCAAAATTTACTGGGCTTCTAAAAGAACCCCCTGAAAATGGTAAAACTCTTCTAGTGATATTTGTGGTGTCCCTGCTTCCTTAATGCAAATCTGTAGCCTCACAGCAGAGAATATTTCATGAGCTTATTCATTTAGTATCCCTAATTTCCACAGTGCACCATAATCCACCATGGGTTCACTTGTGCCCAGGTACACGGATGACGCTGTGGTCTAAATCACCGAGCCTCTGGGGCTTGTCGATTGTAAGGTCGGCAGTTTGAATTTGCATGATGGATGAGCTCCCGTTGCTCTGTCCCAGCTTCCCCCAACCTAGCAGTTTGAAAGCACACCAGTGCAAGTAGATAAATAGGTACTGCTGTGGTGGGAAGGTAGACAGCATTTCTGTGTGCTCTGGCTTCTGTCATGGTGTCCCATTGTTCCAGAAGCAGTGTAGTTATGCTGGCCACATGACCTGGATAAGCTGACTGCAGACAAATGTTGGCTCCTTTGGCCTGAAGCGAGATGAGCGCCTACCCCATAGTCGACTGGACTTAACCATACAGGAGTCCTTTACCGTTACCTTTTACCTCAATTGTGCATTTCATGCTGGGTCTGGGTGATGGTGATCCTATCAGACTCCCTTAAAGATCTCTTGAAAGGAAGGCAGAAATTGGGCAGCAAAGCCATTCCAATTATTCCCCACAAAGTTCAAGCTAGCAATGAGCAAGTGAATAATTCAATTTCTGAATATTTCTGCCTGTTAGATTGTGTGTGTGTGTGTGCGCGCGCGCGGGGGGAACAGTTCACTGCTTCTTGAGTTGCTTGTAAAAATGCATTTGGAATCACACATTAGCTGGTGCCCCCATATCCCACCTGCTGAGATTTTCTTCTGCCTGCCTGCATCCTGTGGCAAGTCAAAGAATGGAAGAAGACATTGCCTCTCATTTCCACCCTACTGACAATTACATGAACTTTGGAGATGGTTCTCCTCCCCTGTTAACATTTCCCCTTCACACAATATCCTTGAGTTTTAAGCAGGGAGCTCTGCTGGATATAGCCGAAAGCAACTCTACCACTGTTGTCCTGCTGTTTGACTTCTATTGATCAGCGAGGGGAGGACAACGCCTCACTCTTTCAGGATAATCACCTTCCATGAAGGGTTTTTCTTTGAAAATATAACATCAGGTCCTAAACCTTCCTAATGCAGCCATTTTCTTAATAATTGCACTCTTTTTTTTTCATGCCATATGAAAAAAGAGCTCATCTTAATAGCTCCAGATTGCTTCCCTTACAGAAAGGAAAAAAGACCAACAATATGATGAATGGCTCAAAACTCGCAGCTGAAATCAACTCCATTCTAATTAGGCTGAAAACTTTCCTGCCTGTCCTGATGATATATAAAGATTAGTTCTCCACATTCCATCCCGTTCTTCCAAAATTAGCACTGGGACTTCAGGATTAACTGTTATTCTCCAGTTATTTGCCAACACCAAGCGCAGAGAATGCACCAACTGCATCATCTGTCAATCTTTATAGATTCAGCCCCAGACATTAGAAGGCTCAAACTATTCTGTCATTGCTGCAGCTAGTTCAGGCATAGGCAAACTTGGCCCTCCAGATGTATTGAGACTACAACTCCCATCATCCCTAGCTAACAAGACCAGTGGTCAGGGATGATGGGAATTATAGTCTCAAAACATCTGGAGGGCTGAGTTCGCCTATGCCTGTGCTTGTTCCTAGCTCAGTGCTGTCTATGGACTCAATCAAGCGTGGTCAAGTATGCTTAAACCCATTGATTTCAATGGTCTTAAGCATGCCTAACTCTGTATTGGATTTAGGCCTAGACTTTGGGAATCTCCATCTGCTTCTGTTGTTGCTAAGCAGCATTTGAAATCTTTGCATGGATAGTTATCTCTCTCTCTCTCTCTCTCTCTCTCTCTCTCTCTCTCTCTCTCACACACACACACACACACACAAGCATCCTGTTGTACTAGCGCTCTTGACAACTTGATAAAGAGATGAGTGCATGTCTGTTATATTGTGTACTGCTGAGAAGTTGAGCATTGAACGTCTGCTTCAATTCTGTTGGGAAAGCTTTTCAAATTATGGTCAGCAAGAGCCAAAGGTTGATTACAAGGGCTCCCATGTGGCCTGACTGCAAAATCTTAACAATCATTGCTCAAAACTGGTTTTTGCTCCGAAAGTGGTACTTGTTGCTTCCAAGGCCTATAATAAGAGCTTGACATTTTTGATAAGCTACTGGAACAGAATGCCCCATTCCTCATTTCAGGATGTGTGTCATTTCTGCTGGGTACCAATTCTCCATCATTCTGTTTATTTAAGGAGCACAAGACATGAATAATGAAAATCGCTTCATCTCTCCCCCCCCCCCGCGCCCCATTCATGTTATGAAGGATTTCTGGCCAAATTCTATCAGATTCCCGTCCACCCCACCCCAGTGGTTAATGCATTAGGGGACATGAAAATTAAATGTTTTGATAATGAAAGACTCAAAGAAGGCTCTCTTCACACAAAGAAATCCTTTTATGAACCTCCCGTAGAACCCTTCATGTGTGAAACCCTCTCATAGAACACCAGTGCAATATCGCCTCTATCCTTATTAGAGATGGAGAAGAAATTTGGTTTGGTTTCCACTTTAATGCACAACAATGCATACTTTTAGGGAAAGTGTGCATAAAAATCTGTACATTAGTGAGAATAACACACAAATGCACGTCATTAGGGAAGATTGCTTGCAAAAGTCTGCATATTAGGTAAAGTTACTATAGTATTTTGTATACAGAAATCTCTATATTAGGAGAAATGCTCAAGAAAATGCTCTCAAAATTTCAGAGGGCTTGAAAACAATCACAAATATGGAGAACTAAAGGGAGAAACTGAAATTGACACCATCCCTACTTCAGTGTTGACCTCAGGAGCTTCAGTTCTCAAGTGAAACGCACAGCGTACTCTCTGTATAGTTGTTGGAGAAATTTAAAGGGGTTCCTAGACTGGCAATATCCCTCCCAGAAACCCAAAAGAAAAGGACGCAGGCTCCAAGTGAAAATATAGCCCTTTATTGAAATACAAATGTTCATTGGAACAGTCTCAAAAATAAGAAGGCAGCAAAGGATCACATTCAAAGCAATGTTTCTTATATGCTTTACACACTTGATTTCATTTCACTAATCAAAGGACCATAGCAATCTTAACTGCCGTAACCCAGTTTCACTATCCTGAACCAATCAAAACCATTTAGCTCTTCAGATTAGCACTTTCATCTATGTACTAAACAATTCACGATTAATCACATCTGCCATGTCTAGCCAATTCACTTTTTATGCATACAATGGCCACTATAGATTCTAACAGTTAATTCTTTTCAGTGTTCTGGAATGAACATTTGTCAGAAGCATTTCTCAAATTCCGGGACACAGATTTAAACATACCTATAAGAGAAAAAAACATACCTGATCATAGGAGCAAACTCCTAGGGGTCAAGGTCCATTCATCTTACCTGCCCCCTCCCCAATATTTTATTCAGGTTGGCACCCCTGTAGGTGATATGAGGTCACAGAAAGGTTCTTCAGGCTTGTAGTCACCTAACATTTACTGAGAGTAAAACCCTTGAAATTAAGGACAATGACTCACTTAGGTTCATTCATTTCAATGGATCTACCTGGAGTAAAAGTTAGTGGAATGCAACTCACAGTTGTCAAGAGCATGAGTGTTCAGGTGAACCTTGCCAGAAGTGTATGTGGGGGTGTTACTATGTCTCTTAGCTGTTATTGTACTTACCTTTTTTATACCAATTGCTCACCTGACGTTCACAGTGACAAAAATAAAAATGTTAAATAAAATAACACGTCACAATGTGGTGAGAGGTAGGCATATTTCGCTAGACCTCTGCTTCTGACTGAATGTTATGCAAAAACCAAACCAAAGAAGTTTTGATATATAATAGAGTCAGAGACTGGATATACTGTACTAATTGACATTTTACATCTCTACAGTCTTTGGTATGGATGACTTGCACACACATCCTGGAAATAGACGGAGCAACTCTGGATGAAATGTATCCCCAGTCTGAATAACGTTGCATATTTTATATCCACGGGACTGAAAAAATATTGTCAGAAGAATATAGCACCACTCTCCAGAGCATCTTACATTCATTACTTGCTATAAAGAAACTCCTTCTAGTCGTTCCGAGCTAGTGTTTTTAAATTTAGCTCCTTTTTTGTGTGGTTTATATGAAGCTCCAGACTGTTTCATTACTCCTTTTCCTGAAATGTTCTTGCTGTACAGCTTATGTCTATAAGAATAATGTACCTGGAGTTTTTAATCTACCCAACTCTTTTTTTCCCTATTAAAAGGAGAATATGCTAGCACGCCAGGAAGACTACTCTCTATTTTTTTCACCAGTTAATAACACTTATTCAGTTTATTTTTGTAATATCCTTTGTACCTCTCCACTTTAGATTAATATTGTTGCACTTCTTAAAAAGTAACATTTCACATGATCTTTTCACAGAATGGCAATAATCCACTACCAACTAACCTGAAGAAAAACGGATATGTGGACATGATGATGGAAGCGAAATTACTGTGAGCAATTCTGCAATTCTGTGTTAACATTAATCTGTACAGTGGCTACTTCTTAGATACAGAGTGGGATGAAAGATTCTCTCTTCCATTAACTTATACTGGCGGGCATGTACAGTTCATTCATCTGCATACATTCTGTTCTGAAAATGTATTCTGTATTCATTCTGTATTTTACACAGAGTGAGTTGGTAGAATTCTGGACCGTATTATTTTATTATGTTCTTCCTATACTGCACATCCAACCAAGTTCTCTTGTCAATTTGGTTGGCATCTGTCTGTCTCAGGAGACAAGGGAGGAATGTGCCTTTGGGAGTGAAATCAAACTGTTGGAAAGTTATAGCATCTGCTGTGGCTGTAGACCCTGATACGAGAGAGACATGTTTTGTTGCAGCTGGGGCAGATAGCGGTGTCCGGTTGTGCTGCTGAAAATGCACAATGGGATTTCTTCTCTCTGCACTCCTCCCGGCTGTCATTCATCTTCTGGTCATTGCTCTGGATGCATGAACCATGTGTCTTCAAGCACTGCAGTCATCTGCAAGGGATTCCTACACGGTGGGTTTGATGTTGCCATCCTTCATGTCACATTTGCTGACAGACCCCTTTGTAGTGCAGAGTCAACCATTTGCTTAAGCAATAAAATAAAAATACATTTCAATCACTAAACCAAAATGAAATAAATCACACAAGTGAAATATCCAGGAAATCAGCAGAAAACACTGCAAATTAAAAATAATAATCAGCAGTTTAGAACCAGCCAGGGGAAAATTTGGTGGTCCAAGTAAAGCACCCAATGGATTATAATTAAAATGCTTAGAATAGCAAGAAGGTAGTGTAGATATTAAAGGAGCATATCTAAAGAGTATTTAGAAGAGTACTGCCAAAGGTCCATCTAGTTTAGCCTCTTGTCATCATGGTGCTCAGCCAGATGTCTGTGTGAAGCCGGCATGCGAGACCTGTGAGCAACAGCACCTGTCAACTTGTGATTCCCATCAACTGACGTTCAGGTGAATACTGCCACCAACAGTGGTGGCATAACATAAGCATTGTTATGTCACCACTGCATTGACAGCCATCAAAGTTGGTGGCTAGATCTTGTGGGAGCAGATTCCATAGTTTATGTTGTGAGAAGCAGTAGTTTCTTTTGTCTGTCTTGAGTCTTCCAACATAAAGCTCCATTGGTCTTTCATCAGCCTCATCCAACATGAAAAAAACAACTGGTCAGGGATTATGGGAGTTATAGTCTAGGAACACATGGAGGGCACCACAGGTTAGCTATCCCTGATCTATTATATATTACAGAACAAGCATTCTAGCCACCACCCTACAGTAGTTTAAGCAATATAAATAACCTTGCCCATCCTTTGCCACCTTATTTTGATGCAACTGCCTTTTGTACAATATACTCCAGAGCTGTCTTTCAATCAAGGAGATCCTAACAGGTCTTAATGAGTGCAACCGGATTTTCTCTAACCGAATAGTCTAACCCACTAATGGTTCTTTTCACCAAACATGCTTCTTTTATGGTAAAACTGTGAAGTGCAACGAATCCCCCAGAGCACCGCCATCATGCAGAGCATCAGTCTATTTCAGACAAAATAAGAAAGGGGAAAAAGACATCTACGATATACAGCTCATCTAACAGAAGCATCAAAGCTAAGCAAAACCCCAGAGAAGTTTTGTAGACAAACTGCATTTTGTGTTAAAGAAATAAAGCTATCAAAACTTTTCAAGCAGCTGAATAATACACTCCAAAAATTCAGTCTGCATTTCAAAGAGAAAACAAAAGTTGGAAAATGCCAACAGCTATTCACTCAATTTCCTGCATTCAAAAGAGAACAAGATGCTATAACCAACCAGTGTGTCAAATGCAGTATTTTGCTCCCAAGCTAGCCTTCCTTGAGGAAGGGCAAATCCACCAACTGTTAGCAGTTTCAACCCACCAGCAACTCTTCATGAGTTATGCTACATACATCAGTGCACAACTCATGAAGAGTTGCTGCAGGGACGCGGGTGGCGCTGTTGTCTAAACCACTGAGCCTCTTGGGCTTGCTGATCGGAAGGTCGGTCATTCGAATCCCCGCAATGGAGTGAGCTCCCATTGCTCTGTCCCAGCTCCTGCCAACCTAGCAGTTCTAAAACACACCAGTGCAAGTAGATAAATAGGTACTGCTGTGGCAGGAAGGTAAATAGTGTTTCTGTGCGCTCTGGTTTCTGTCACAGTGTTCTGTTGTGCCAGAAGCGGTTTAGTCATGCTGGCCACATGACCCGGAAAACTGTCTGTGGACAAACACCAGCTCCCTCGGCCTGAAAGCGAGATGAGCACCGCAACCCCATAGTCGCCTTGGACTAGACTTAACCGTCCAGGGGTCCTTAAACTTTACCTTTACCTTACTTCAGTGCACAGAAACTCTAGGCCTGGGTCACTTTACATATTATTGTCATACCATGAATGACCAAAACAGTGCCCTCCTGATATTGCTGGACTACAGCTCCCAAAAACCTTGACTACTGGCTATTGTGAACAGAGTGCAACATAATTGGAAAGGCACAACATTAGGTACCCCAGATGTCTCTAAGCAAGTGTGGATTTAATTGGATCTTATACTTTCTCATTCCAGTGGCATACAAATAAACTCCATTTTCAATAAAGTTACTGTCTTCCTGTCTGCCTTCTCTAATTCTAATAAAATTGGATAATTTCACCATGTAAGCCATTTTGCCAACTTTAGTTCACAAGGAATCAAGAGATTGTGGCATGCGGTTGTCCCCATTTTTAATAGCTCACCATCCTGGCCGCCATTGCTTCCCCAATCATCTTCTGGTATAATGTATTGGGCCAGTCCTTCACTTATCCGTGGTTACCTTGGGCCTTTTACAAACTCTCAGCCTAACCTACCACACAGGATTCATGTAAGAACAGGAAGACTTAATTTCACATGTTACTCAGAGCTTGCTGGAGAAAAGGCTGGATGAGTGTATGATAAAAAGCATTTGCAAATTAAAGCACAACTTTGTTGCTTTTCAAAAACCTCAACAATATTCTTTGCTACACGCTTCATCATTTGGAATCAATACCAACGTGGAATGAGAACATTCTTCTGTTGTCTGACTGTTGGGGATGATAAAGGAGCTTGCAGTATAGGCTTTGATTTATAAATATCAGTGGTTTTTGGTCAGTTCCTTAATGAGAGTCTATATAGACTGGAGAATTGTAAAATGCACCAATAAAATTGCAATGAACCTTGCTGTGAAGACAGTCTTCTTATATGTAAGCTTGATCCTTCACAGCTAATAAAATATATGGGCCAGTATCCTAATTTTCCCCCATTAGATTTTTTTGTGGGGGGGGGGGTGAGTGGGTTGTAGACTGACTTTTTTAAAAATAGAAAACCTTTCCAAAAAAATTTCCCCTTAGCAGCAAGCTGATTCCTATAATATCACTACTGTGAGATTAAAACCCCCTAAACTTTCCATTTATAATGAACCACTTATTTTTAGGGGAGGAAAACCCCCATCTTCTCTCTTGTTCTATTCTCCTCCGTCTGCTAAGCCAATTACTACAGAAAGTATCTCATGGTGGACGTGTAATAGATGAAGTCACCTCTGCCTACTTGCCCTCTTTCTGACAATCGTTTTCTGACAGATGCTTCTCTCTGATTTATAACTGTTGAATCTGACTCTTGACCCTTTATTCTCCCTCTAAGACAGATATGGCATGGCATTGATTGGGGATGGTATGCCATTGCACTAGCTAATGGGAACAAAGTATAACATTCTGTTCCATATTTTTCCATTTCCTATCTTTGCTTTTAGACTATTCCAAATCAGTTTTCTTTATCTGCATCACCAGCTTTTTTTTTTGCCTTGTTTTGCCCTAGTCTCTTCAATGCCTCCTTCCTGTCCATGTGCTTTTTAAGAAGGAACGTGTTGTTGCTGTTGTTTAGTTTAGTCGTGTCCGACTCTTCGTGACCCCATGGACCAAAGCATGCCAGGCACTCCTGTCTTCCACTGCCTCCTGCAGTTTGGTCAAACTCATGTTTGTAGCTTTGAGAACACTGTCCAACCATCTTGTCCTCTGTAATCCCCTTCTCCTTGTGCTCTCAATCTTTCCCAACATCAGGGTCTTTTTCAGGGAGTCTTCTCTTCTCATGAGGTGGCCAAAGTATTGGAGTCTCAGCTTCACAACCTGTCCTTCCAGTGAGCACTCAGGGCTGATTATCTTAAGAATGGATAGGTTTGATCTTCTTGCAGTCCATGGGACTCTCAAGAGTCTCCTCCAGCACCATAACTCAAAAAGCATCAATTTTTTGGCGATCAGCCTTCTTTATGGTCTGCTCTCACTTCCATACATCACCACTGGGAAAACCATAGCTTTAACTATACAGACTTTTGACGGCAAGGTGATGTCTCTGCTTTTTAAGATGCTGTCTAGGTTTGTCATTGCTTTTCTCCCAAGAAGCAGGCATTTTTTAATTTCGTGACTGCTGTCACCACCTGCAGTGATCATGGAACCCAAGAAAGTAAAATCTCTCACTGCCTCCATTTCTCCCCCTTCTATTTGCCAGGATGTGATAGGACCAGTGGCCATGATCTTAGATGAAGATTTTCTAATTTCCTTCCCCCACCCCCATTTCTTAGAATTGATCCAGACATCCTGTAAAGATGATCAAACATCAGTTGTCAACTCTATTGCATTCTGTCTATCTGGTACAGTACAAATAGGTACAGAATCTACTTTATCCCCAATTGAACAGGCTGTTGATACATATTGAGTAATAGACATTTCCAGGCAAATTGCACCTCATATCAAATTAAAGCCAGGTCACATCACATAAAATATGCAATAAAATTGTCACTGCAACATACAATAAAACAAGCCTAGCTAAGATAAATAAATTCAGCAGAGTAAATTTGGTACCTAAAAAGCAATGCAGATATGTTTATTCAATGACTTATACAAATTGTTGTTGTGTAACAAAAGGTAAATTTACAAGAAGGGTGCACTGGGAAAAGGGACCTGTCAAAATTCAGGATAGGTGAAGGGTTTTAAGCATTTAAGGGGGAGGGAAGAAATAAAAGGGTTTTGCTTCATTTCCTGTGGTTTTGAGGTAAATTATTTTAGCATGAAAATGGCATACATCTTAGAGGTGCCCTCAGCAAAGTAACCTATGCAATTTCAGTAGAATCCGTATAGGGGCTAGAGAGTAATGTGGAATAGAAAGAAAAGTTAGAACAGATTCAGGCTTATGTTCGGCTCAATAAGCACAAAAAGTTGCAGAAACTAACTGCAAAGCTGATTTGACAGGACTGGATATGTGAACATGTGTCAAAGGCTGAAGAACATGTAACATTTTCCAAGTAAACACTAGTATCTGAACTAGCAAAGACTACTGAACTGAAAAAATAAAAATAAAAGAAAGAACGCAATATATTAATTCAACATCCCACCCTTCAAAACACTGTGATTGGAGAGTTGCGGTAAAATAATTCCTTCTGAATAAACAAACAAAAAAAAAAAACCAAGTAAACACACTCACCAATTTCTCTGAATCATTTTGGTAGCCCTGATTCAGTTAAAGATTATTTTTGGAATAGATGCTACTTTGGCTCAGACCAGATCTGGATCAGACCGTTTTGACTTGTGATTTGTAAATCATCTGCACACCCTTATTGAAAACCAGACCAAAATAATTGCACATCACTTCCTTTATGGGAGGACTGACCTTTATACATCAACACAATGCCATATAAGGCCTTTTTGTGTATTTATGTCATAGCATTGCATTGACATTAAATACTTGCAAGAGATTAACTACATCAGTGCCTCCATAAGAACAGCTGTGCTGGATTAGACCAATGGTCCATCTACAAACTATCCTGTTTCCCACAGGGGCCAACCTGATACCTTGGGAAAGCCTACAAGGAGAGCAATAAAGCAATAGCCCTCTCCTGCTGTGGTCCTTCAGCAGCTGTTATTCAGTGACAAATTACCTCTGAACATGGAAGTTTCATATAGCTCATTGTCATTGACAGACTTCATCCTCTTTGAATTTCCCAATGACCTTTTAAAGCCCACTAAGCTGGTGATCATTACCTCATTGACATGTACATGCAATTTGCAAATAATTGTTGGGTCCTGAATGTGAGGCTAAAATGCTTTTCTGAGGTCTGGGTCCTTCTGGAATCTGCTGTTTTAAAATCAATCATCATAAAACACAACATGGAATTTATCAGAGAAAGTATTTTTCTCTTGCCACAAGCCTGGTCCACTAAGAATGTCTGGCTAGTAATGGTATCCATCACACAGTTTTTCTTCCCTTCTAATCAGCAACCATCTCAGTCTCCCGTTTAATCTAATCAAGTTGACAAGCTATAGGCTAAAGTGACAATTCTGCAATCACCTGTTGCTGAAGGTATGCACTTGATCAGCCTCATTGAATTCCTTCCTGCACTGGGTAAGGCTTGTCCGCACACACCCTCCCATTAGCAACATTATTTTAAATCCACATTCTAATTAAAAGGAGAAAGGATCCACACAAGAGACTTATAAATCCATCACCACAAGCTTCAGTCCATCTCTTCCTCCAACTGAGGACAACTGCAATTAACAGTAGGTGGAGTGATTCTGTGGCTACTACAGCATAAACATCTGCCAAGGAAATGACAGAAGTAGAGCCAGTTGACTCCTGATTATTCTGTTTACAGTTGCGAAGATCTTCACCTACCCAAATAATGTTGGGGAAATCTTCAGAAAGCTAGAATGTCCATAGCCTTCTACCTCCTCCATGATGTGACTAGTTTGGTTCCAGTAGCATAGAATGTAGTGGAAAGGTGATGGTTATCTGACGTCTGATCTGTTGCATTGCTACTGCTCACTAGGAGGTAGATGCAAGATGAGGCAGCAGCAGGGTGAGCAGAGTGAAAACCCTAACTCTTACAATCCTCAGAGTGAAGAAGATTGACTCTTAAACAATCTGGAAATTGTAGCTGTGAATTGGCCCTTGTAGTCTCTTCCAACTCTATGATTCTAGGAAACTGGAGTCTCCCATGAATTGGAAGCGCCCTTAACAAGCCACAGCTCCCAGGATTCTTTGGGGGAAGCCATGACTGTTTAAAGTGGTATCACAGTGTTTTAAATGTATGGTGTGAATGTATGCGTCTCCATTGAAATTAGAGACACTTTTATTTCTTGAGTAATACTTAGTTTTATTGCTGCTGGTTTTAATGTGCAATATCTTGCAGACTAGCTGTTGTTAGGTTGATTGTGTTAGATGTTCTTAGTTATTGCTTTTAGAAACGGTCTGCTAGCTGTATTTTAATGATTACATTTGTACAGTTTTATGGCTATGCTGTACACCTCTCTGAGTACCTATAGTAGAAGAGCAGGATATAAATAATAATAATGGTAATTTGGCGCCTCCACGTTGATTTGTGAGGCATTGTGCAATATACCTCCACTGTAATGGTTCTGGCCAAAGGCCTGGTTTGGGGACAGGAAAAGACATTAGGAGAAGTTGACTGAGAAAGAAAGATTGAATAATATACCCTGTTTTCTGTTCTGTGACATGGAAGACTTTGACTTAGGCACTATAGAATGCATTGCATGAAGTGCATACACAGTTAAAATTATACATGTGGAACAGAAACAGAAATTGGGGGCTGAATGGGTATATAGAAGCAGTGGAGGACAAAGGCAGGAAGCAAAATCTATCCAATAAATTGGTACTACACCCTTTTCAGGTGTTCAAACTTCATGGGATGCAAAGGACAGCAGGGATTAGCCCCTTGACTCACCACACCATTGCTTCCATGTTTTGGGAAGGGAAACTATCACAGCTAGAAGACTAAAGATCTCTAAATCATGTGGAGATCCTTCAGGATTACAGCAGGCTACTTGGTGCAGACGTTCCCTGCTCAAGTGTTCCTTCCATTCTAGTGAAGCTGGTGACAGGGATATGACAGAGAGGACAGGGTCAATGGGATCACCACCACCCTTCCACCTCATGCTGTTGCAGTTGAATGGGAGGAAGGACAACTGAAGAGGGCTAGTGTGTGGATGGAGTCAAGGTGGCACCAAGGCTTTAACTCCTAGCTCTTCTGGTCAAGGCTGCTTCGAAGTAGTTTGCCTGATCCATCAAAGAACACAAGGACAGCCTTGCTGGGTCAGACCAAAGCCTTGTTTCTCACAGGGGCTATGCAGATGCTTAAGAAAAGCCTACGAGCAAGGCATATGCATAAGTGTAAAAACCTTGCCCTATTCCATAGCAGCTGCCACTTTCTATTTATTATTAGTCAGCTGAATTTTTCAGTAAACAAAATTTGCTTGTATCCTTTTGCAATCCTCTTAAACCCTCATACAGATGTGCATCAGCTCTTACAAGTGATGGAATAATCTTCAATATTGAAAATCTGCCTGCAAATAGAAAAGATGGATGGCAGAGACAACTTTATTCCAAATGTACTAGTTTTGTATATTTAGGGTTTCTCATAGTGAAGTCTTCACTTATACAACCTTCCACTTACAGTCCAAGGTAAAAATCAGTAACAGTTTTACCACTTATTTTGTTCTTTCTGCAAACAAAGTCAACATGTGGGAGATGTGCTTTGAAGTCTAGGATGTCAGCTTTTCTATGGAGGCTCTGGGGGATAGCAGTAGCTCATTGGTGCCTTCTCCTTCCCAAAATGTGGTTTTATCCATCAAATGTGTCTCACATATTATGAGCAATAAGAGTTCAAACAATGTTGTACTGATCATTTATAGACAACAACCAAATGCATCCAAATAAATTGAACTGTTTGCCTAGTCTTCATGTTAATATTCCTGAACTGAGTTTATATCTAAAAGGGAACATCCTCTGATTCAGAAAATCATACAGCCTCTGATTCAGAAGTTTTAAAAGAGCCTTAGAAACTTTGTGGGTTTTCTTTTTCTTTTCTTCTTTTAAAAAAAGATCATTAGGAAGAGGCAAGCAGTCTTGAAGGATAATGATCTGGTGTAAAGTTGTAAAAGGGCTGGAAGAAATTAAAGTGAAGTGTAACTCCAAGTCTTCAATAATTAGATTATTAGTTTTTGAGGGAAGGTCGATTAAAGATGACCAGTGGAAATCATTGGATTGCAGGTTGTGCTCACCAGGGAAAATTGGATATATTTTTCTAACAGTGGGAGAGTGTTGGGTTATAGTGAGTCACCATGTGAAAAGTTGCATTCGGAATCACTGAAAGAATAATTAACTTCTGGAGAAACCATGGTGACTTACTACAGAAGGTAATTGGATGTGATATGCCCCGGTTTCCAACACCCTTTTCCACCTGCTACACATACATGTGACAAACATCTCAATCCTAAACTTGTTTACTTGGAAACAAGCCACACACGTTCTCTCTCCCCTTCCCTGAGACACCTAGAGGTCATTGCAACAGCAGTGCTCTAAGCATGTGTGAGATCTATGAAGTCTTCTCCAGGGCTCCCGATAGTATAGTTCAGGGGTAGCCAGCATGATGTTTCTTTGTTGGACAACAGTTTCCACCATCCCTGGTCATTGGCCATACTTGCTGCCACTGACCTACAGTCTGATTCAGTACAAAACATGCACTGTCCATTCCTGATCTGCTACAAGCTACTGTAGCTATATAGATTCTGATGTGTCTAGAGATGTTGCTGAACTCCAAGAGAAAATGCCAACAGATTAATGACATGTTTTTTGGCAGGAAGTTCCTTGACAAGCTTTTGGCTAATAAAATTTGAGATCTGCCACCCCACCAGTGAACTTTATCACTCATCAACTGAGTTTCTTCACGGCTGCAATATATTAGTGTAATAAATAGTTGATGCTCAAGAAATGTGCAATATTTCTAAATATTTCTTGGATGTTGTGACTGAGAACAGAGGCAAATGTGGACAGAATCGGCTTCTACTATGATCTGCTAACTGTCCCCAAAAGACTTGCAGGCAAAGTGAGTCACGTCCCACCCCCTTATGCAAGACCCATTTGGTTCTCCATAAAGGACAGCAGAACATGAAAGGCTGTGCATAATGGGAGCATCTGGTGACTTCTGAATTATATATCACAGTGGCCATGCTTGTTGTACAGAGTCAAAAATTTTTTGAATGAGCTCTTGTCAGCACAAAAGAATGGAAACATACCAAGACTCCTGTTTTCAGCCAGATTTTACAGAATGGCGATATTTAATTTATTTCTTACACCTGCCTTGCGTTCTTCCTCCAAAGCAAGGAGAGGACTTTGCATACAGTCTCCAGATGGTTTCCCCTCCAGGCAGCTGATGAGGCCAAACTTGTTTAGAAGAATGTCAGGTGCCTTCAGACTGTTTTCTGGTCCTCTGGTACAATTAGCATTTGTAGGCAGATTTCATATGTGTAAACTTGGTCTCAGAATTTTTTACAACAGCCCTGTAAATCACACCAAAGCTATTAATCCCATGTTGCAGATCAGGGGATGAGGCTAAAAAGGAAAGTGTCTTGCCTAAGGTCACCAAGTGAATCTGTGCTGAAGAAAGATTTGTTTGGTTTTTTTTAATAATATTTATTAAGGGTTTTAAACAATACATCACCAAACACATTAAACACCATCACCAACATACAAAAAGAAAATAAACACAAAACAAATAAGATAAATAAGTTTCAGTAAAACCAAATTTCCATAACTTTTCTTTCGGACTTCCTCACATCTCCCTTTCCTGCGTTCCCAATTATAGAGTTATATTCAGCAATTCTTCACCTTCTTTCAAATCTTATTTTGTAATTTTCAAATATTATGTCTCCAATTTTAAACTTTATTATCAAATATTTAGATATTTAAATTTGACATAATATTAATCAAAGTTTCAATCTTGTTCTTATAGTTCGCTTGTTTTCATACAACTTTCCACTAATTTACTAATGCCAGATTATTTCCTATCCTGCATCATCTTAGCATTCATACAATTTACAATGCTTTTGCAAGTAGTCCTTGAACTTTTTCCAGTCCTCTTCCACTGTCTCTTCTCCCAGATCCCGGATTCTGCCAGTCATTTCTGCCAGTTCCATATAGTCTATCAGTTGTGTCTGCCATTCTTCCAGCGTGGGCAAATCTTGTGTCTTCCAGTGCTTTGCTAAAGAAAGATTTGAACCAAGATATCCCCCAGTCCACTGCTTTAAACCATAATACACTCAGCCACACCAGTTCTCAGGCTGAAGAAATGAAGGCCACATGATCAATATTTTCCCCAGTATGAAGAAAAATACCTTAAGTTCCCAGATCATTGGTTATAACACATGAAAAAGCTTTGCTTCACTGCTTCTGATGTACAATATTGGATGTCCTTGCTGCATTTGTGGCATCTAATGGTAGCCATTTAAAAGTATTTTCCGTAATGTTAGTTGTGTGTGAAACCTGCACAACCTCTGACCCAATAAGATGCCCACTAGTCATGTTAGATGTTTGATCCACCCACCCACTTTTTAAAAAAAGAATCCGAGGGAGACAACATAAGCAGGTGTTGGCAATATGAGGTGAGCCTGGCTTCCAAATTCAGGCACAGTCTCCTATGGACTCAGTTCCTTTTCGCACCCGTCAATCTTAAATCTATCTCATTTTGGTACAGGGAGCAACAACAAAGTATCTTCCTCAAGCTTCCCAAAACTTTCCAATAGCATCATCTGAGGAACAAGGAGTGCTTTGGATTTCTTGTGCTTGGCATGCTACCAATGCAAGTGCTGAAAAGAAGGAAGGTGAAGAGAAGGCACAGAAGGAGATTTCATTGCTTTTACTGCCACCAGTGTCTTATTGCTAAGAATATTTGGGATAAGGAAAGTAATCATCAGGTATAGGGCTTTATGAGTTAGGGGGGCAACCACCAATTTCACTTACTTTTTGACCTCTTCCCTTGCAACTCCCACAAAAACACAGTAGCCACCTTGAGTCTCGTTGGTCACCCCAAGTGAGTGAAAAGAGCCCCAGTGGCATTGTTCATCACTAGTGAGCTGTCAAATCCCTCATGAGCCATTGTAAAATGGCAGTGTTCAGATAGTCAGGAGTGGGAGCGAAAATTTTAGTTTCACTGGACTCGGCATGTGCACATTCCAGAGGCGTTGTGCAGGAACCCAGCCCTAACGATCCCTGGAATACTCAATGAAGTATTCAGCAGCAGCAAATCATCAAAATTCATTAGCAATGGGAAGCTTATCACCAAACATTTATCTGTGCATTTGGAAGCTAGCTGAACATATTGGTGGGCTGCTAACTGCTGTTGTGCTCCTGACCGCAAAGGCCATTCGCAGAGGGGCAAGATGGTCAGCTGGATTCATTAGGTGCACCTGGGACTCGGTGTCTGCCAAGAAACTGCACTCATTAGTAGGGCTGCCTGGAGTTTGTATGGCTATTAAAAACAAAGTGGCTTTTTAGTGCACTGTTCCTATTAAAGCCTACAAGTTGATTGCAACTCTCGTACCAGATGGAGGCTTGGACATTAGCTGCTACGCCTACTGGCCTGCTGGACTTAATTCTGATCACCCTTTCTCTTCTGCTCACAGCATTTGTAGCAACTCGGACCCCAAAGAACCCAAAACGTGACAGACAGCATTTCTCCATATGTGTGGTAGGATGCTGGCTTTCAGCCCCACCCCCAGCTGCTACTCACTATGCATTTGTCTAAAAGTCATCTAAGCTAGTGGTCATTATTGCACCTCATGGTGATGTATTTCATAAGTTAATTATGTGTTGTGTCAGGCCTGAAAATGTCAGTGCATTTCATTGGATGGTCTGTGTCGAGAGTGAAAAAGCTTGGTTTAATTATTCCCTGTGCCTTTTGATATTCTTATATAATGCTCCTGTGTCCTGATTAGGATTCCAAGACAGAATCTCCCTCCATCCCTAATCCATACAAGTGGAAGTTTTATTCATGCTCTATCAGTCAAAGAGAATGAATTGTAGAAACCATTTTGGATTCCATGATACAGAATAAAAAGCACCCAGTCTCTTCCAAAACTCAAACCTGGTGGTTCTACCCATTATTATACATAATTAAATTGTATCTCCACCTACCTCTTAACTGCTTTTCAGTTTTGACTATTGTAATATTTACCCCCCCCCCCAAGGTCTGTAACTTTGCATTGATCTAAGATAACTTGGTGTCCTCTATTTATTTTGGACTATGACTCCCAGCAGCCCCAGACAACATGGTCAATGATATGGGATGGTGGGAGTTGTAGTCCAGCAGCACAGGACTTTGCAGCTCAATGTCATGAATGCTTACTCTTGGAGCAAGAAGGTATTCATGGGTAGGGTTGCTCCCCAATAGGCTTTTGGGGGGGTATGCAAGAAGTATAAATCATCCTTTTCAAATTAATGTTGATGCACCAATTTCAACCACATGTTGCTTTTTGCAAGTACTTGAAGATGCTCAACTTATGTGATCCTTTCTTTTCCAAAAAGAGACAAGACTGTTCAAATCTGACACCTGTTTAAAAGAGCATTCGTGTGACATTAGGTTTGTGGTGAAAGGGAAAGGTTGGATTTGCTTCTCTACCATGCAAAGATCCTTGCTGGCCTAGTAACTTTCTAAATGGGGCACTGATGGAATGTGCTCAGAACCAATTCAGGTCGCACCATTGTTTTCAGCCCTGGAGCTAAAGGAGTCTATCTATTGACCTTTCGTTGCTCTTCTTTCCCATCCTTCTTTTTTTTGCAATTGTTAAAGCTGCAGTTCCCAGTGTGATGATCCCAGTATGATGATACTACTGCTGTGAATATAGTCTGGTAAATTACTGTATTTTTCCGTCTATAAGACTCCTTCATGTATAAGACACCCCCTATTTTTGGGGACTCTGATTTAAGAAAATGGGGGGAGATGGCCCAGAGTATAAGATGCCCCCTAATTATTGACATTATTTTTTAGGGGGGAAAACCTAGTCTTATACATGGAAAAATACGGTAATTGGACTTGCTGATAATGGGTGGATGTCAGATGAGCAGTTCATTATGAAATCTACAACAAACTTTGTTTCAGGTTCTGCTTCTAGATCAAATGTCCTGTAGCATCTACTCTAGAGGGTTTGCCCATGAGTAAATATCTGTATATTCTGAAGCAAGAGCATGCAGCTCTTTCCTCTTAGCTTTGAGGAGAAGAGTTGGCCTCTTGTTTAGATGAAATATGTTCCTTCAGGTCTTTGCCACCATCATCCAATGAAGGACATGCAATCTTGAACTGTGTAATACTCTTCACTGAAAGTGCATATTACCATAGAAGATATATGGCCAATATCAGTAAAAACCACCCTGTTAAGAGCAGCTGGTGCTAAAAAGAGATTATTTTAGTAGCTCCTAAAAGCTCTCCTGAACTGGAGATAAGGATCTGCCAGAGTTTCCATTACACATTTAATGATACATTTCAAAAGATTGTAATTCATTCCCTTTGAGCCTCAATAACTCATTGGGCTAAAACTTGTATAAGTTTTTAGATTAGCAACTTTTCTCCCCTGCCAGAAGTTGAGAGGCACCCTTACCATGAAATATAAACTAGGATAGAGGATCAATACACAAACACAGGAGAACATCGGAGCTATCACCATGGAGATATGGGCTGACCAGCCAATCAGATATATCCTTCTCTCACAAAAAGTAAAGGTACCCATATTGGTCTATAACCATTTCCCCCCAACCCAAATCAGTATTAGGCCAGTAACCTTCTATTTTTTTCTGCATAGCACCGAACAGAGTTCATTTGAATGAGTGCTACCTCCTTTCACCCTCCATCATAAGATTCTTTCGGATGTAGACATGTATGGCATTTTCTCCCCCAATACACCTTCATCTAGCCTAGGCTTCAGCAACCTGATGCCTTCAAGATATTTCAGACTACAACTCCCATCAGCCCTGGCCAACATGGTAATGAGAGTTATGGTCTGAAATGTCTGGTGGGCACCAGGTTGGTGAAGACTGATCTAGTCTGATGAAGAGTTCTGGACAACTTGAACGCTTATACAACATCATGAAAGGTTTTTGGTTGTCCCAAAAAAGGTATCACTCTAATATAGATGTTGGAATCGCCCTCTCATGTCAGAGCATCTTATCAGGATCAGTTCACAAGTTACATTTTTTTCTTGCAGTTCTGCACCATGGAAAGAAAGGGTAAGGTGGTTAGTAAATTGCGTTAATTGATTTTACTATTGCGCATTTATATTGTTGCAGCCTTCACCCTGGGACTGTGTGAAGGGGAAGTAAGAAATACAATAAATAAATAAATACTACAACAATTATAGGAACATAAATCTGTTGCATTATATAAAAATATTTAAATACTCATTTCACCCCATTTATTGCGTATATCCTGCTTTTCGGTGCTGAGAGGAGCCCAAAGTGGCTAGCAGCAAAGAGAAGGCAATGTAATTAACAACAACAAATCACAATAATCAATATTGCAAAACATAGCACATAGCAAAGCACACTAACAAGACAAATGAAAACTTTCAGGACAATTTTTCCACTGTAAATGGATTATATCTAATGAAACTAGGGGAATCATTTTTCCTGGAATGCTCAAAACTAAGGGAGAATTTTCTCCAGAGAAATGTATCAGTCCAGAGGAGGGCTATGTCTCTTCATGAATAAAGATGAGCAAATGTGAACTTCTCTTGGTTTGTTCATCTTCTGGTAAAAGGAAATCAATGAAGCTGAGCTAAGTATCACAGATAAACAACATCTCCTATGGATCAAAGTTTGACTCAGATGAACTGCTGAGAGGGCAATCTGAAGGAATAAATAAGCGGTGAAGCCATTATGAAGTCTCTTGTTTTTGTTGTGTAATGGTGTCTGTTCATGTGAATACTTGGGTGCATCACAAATAGCTCTGTGCTTTTCCCTGTCTACTCAAAAGCAAGTCCCATTGTGCATATTGGGCTTATTCCCCGATCAGTATGCTAGGGGCTGCAGTCTTAATCTGGATCTATTTCATTTATTTGAAATGTTCTTTAGGGCCAAACTAGGTGATAAGGCACCGTGGCATGTGTTGAACTCTCTGTTCATAAAGAAAGTAAAGTCTGACTTAAAGCACTACCACCACTGTTAGGGTTGCCATATTTCAAAAAGTAAAAACCGCTACCCCACTTCCCCTCTGTCTCCCTGGTTGGAATAGCCCCATGTTTACTTATATGAAGGATTCACTCCTTTATCAGGCTTCTGTCCGGACACTGAGATCGTATTTCGGGGTTCTCCTGTGGGTACTCCACCATCTCAAGTGAGATGGCTGATAGCAGGAAGGAAAGGACATTCTCAGTTGTGGTCAGAGCCGACCCACCCATGAGGCCAGGTGTCACCTGTCCCAAAACATCTGACCTGATTTGCTCATTTCTGAATAAATTAATCCTCAAAGTTGTTCCTGGTTTGGAGAGAAGCATAAAAGGTAAAGGTAAAGGGACCCCTGACCATCAGGTCCAGTCGTGACCGACTCTGGTGTTGCGGTGCTCATCTCACTTTCTTGGCCAAGGGAGCTGGCGACAGCTTCCGGGTCATGTGGCCAGCATGAATAAGCCGCTTCTGGCAAACCACAGCAGTGCATGGAAACACCGTTTACCTTCCCGCCAGAGCGGTACCTATTTATCTACTTGCACTTTGACGTGCTTTCGAACTGCTAGGTTGGCAGGAGCAGGGACTGAGGAGCGGGAGCTCACCCAGTGGCGGAGATTCAAACCACCAACCTTCTGATCGGCAAGTCCTAGGCTCTGTGGTTTAATCCACAGCGCCACCCTACTAATGAACAGATTCCTCAGCTGAAATGCAGAGGAGCTGAGGGCAGATTGGAAAGTGTCTAGATAACCCTTGCCACCCAAGATTACCTTGCAGACGTCTTGCCACAAGTCTCTCCACCATGTTCCCCAAAAAAGGGAGAGGGTACTTGTGGCTGCAGGCCTATGGAAATCAGAATGTAATTTTTCGGCTTACCATGTGCTACGCCTTCTGTTAAGTGATATGAACAATGAATCACATTCTTTGAGACTCAGCTCATTCATTATGCAGAGCATGCCACTTTCGGATGTGTGTGCCTTTTGTCAATGCTGCAATGTGCTTTTTAAATGTTTTTGTGTGTGCACACTCTTTGTCTTAAAATGGAACTAATTTGTTCCAGCGGAAGCGCAATTGCTATTCTTTTGTTTCAAGTAGCACAGTGACAAGCAGCTTCCTAGTCAGCTATCGCTCCTCCACAATGAATTCATCCGAGAAGCCTATGCCATGGTCCTAGCTGGTGAGTTTGAGTTCAAATCAATGTGTGATTTCAGCCCTGCTAACTTTTTAACCCATTGCCTCTTGAAGGTTACAATGCAGTGGTGAAGTTGAAGGCACAACTAGCATATGCCATGAGATAGACACAAGATCTATACATTTTGCATCCCCATGACTTTCTGGCCAACAGCCCCTGGGTTTCCTAATTTCATTTTTACCACTTTATCCCTTCATGTACCTAGGTGCTATGTGCCAGTCCCTGCAGCCCTCATTTATGTTGTCTCAGGTTGAGTTTTTTAAAAAAATTAATTATCATTGTGAAATTCACCAGAGTAATTTATATGGAAACAACTCTCATTCTCTCTCTTTTTTAAAATGATATTTATTGGGAATTTAAAGTTACAGAAAAGAGAAAAGAAAGCAAAGCAAAGAGAAAAGAGATTAAACAATACAAATCAATAAAAAATAATTTAAAAAGAATAAAAAGTACCAAACATACCATACACCAAAATAAAAAACAAGAACAAAAAAAACAACAAATCCAATATTCCCATACCCTTATCTTCATTAACTTATCTCCTCGACCTCCTCACACCTCCCTTTTTGTATTCTAATTATTAATTATCTCAGCAAATCCTTTCCATCTTTCACTATATTCTGTCCTTTAGTTGTCTTAATTTATTTTATCCTTATCTTACCATAAAAAACCCTAAAACTTAAAAACTTATTTATGCATAACTCCTTATAACATTTCTACTAAAGCCTAATAGTTTCATTCCAAGATTTTACTAACAGTCGTTAATTTTGCAATATTTCTCTAAATTAATTTTTAAACTTTCTGCCAATCTTCATCCACCGTCTCTTCTTCCTGGTCTCGGGTTCTGTCAGTCCTTTCTATCTGTTCCATTTAGTCCATCAACCTGGTGATCTTATGTCCGAGGCTCTTAACTCTTTTCCATGTCTCTTCTGCAGATCTTCTTCATAATTGTACCTGCACTTTACTTTGTCTTCTGCTGGTCTTGTTCTTAATTTCCTTCCTTTGTCTCTGAGGAGTAGATCTCGGGGGGAACAACCTAAGAGTGTCTTTATCCCTTCTCGGCCGGTCAGCCCGTTCTCCATGGTTAGCACTAAAATCCAACAAATATTCCAAAACATACTTCAATGCTCCTCCAAAGTTGAGTGCCTCGACCACTCCAATCTCCTCCTGGCCCAAAACCAAATCCCAAAGGTCAGAGCATCCCTGCATAGGAGGATCTGACCAACTTGCCATCTCCAGTCCCGACAGGACTCCGTCTCTCCAAGTCTGCCTCACTCCAAATTCAGTCCTCAGAAACGACAGCTTATGCTCCTGCAGGGCTGCATCTCTCTCAACTTGTATTACTTGAGGTTCAACAACAACCTCCTCCTTTGTCTTCTCCGCAACTTGCCCTGTCAGGGCAGATTCCTGGGTCAGTTGTTGAGCAGGTTCTATATCAGTGGTCACTGTTTGACCGAAATTATCAACTGCAGTAGTCATCAAATCCATCTTCGCATGAAGCTGCTCCAACAAAGCACTTGTCCTGCACAAAGCAGACACTAAGGTTTCCTGTGTCAACATTCTTATCCAAGGTCAGAGCCTGTTTCTCACGCTCTCTAATCTCTACAGCTGTAGAGTTCCCCAGGTCCACTCCAACAACAATTCAAAAGCTCCCTCTAGAGGAAACAATTTCTATTTGTATCCATCCTTTTACAAGCAGATCCAGCAACAAAATTGCTTTCGTTTTTCAAATCTTTGTTCCTTTTTAGTGCAAAAGGAAACATTGGAATCAATATGTTTCTCTTATTTAACTATCTGTCAACATGCGTTATTATTCACAGTCAATGAACTTTCCCCAAACGTCTATCTTTGACAGCCCGTTCCCAGGTTCAAGGCGATAGAAATTTATCTTTCTTTACTCCCTCTCCTGCAGGCTTGAACAATTTAAGATTTCCCCCCTCTTCTCCTGCTTCCAAGGGGGGTTTGTAGTTTTAACCTATGGAAATTTAGTCCTTTGCAGATGACTTTCCAGACTTTAGCTTGCTAGGTCTTTGCTTCAAGCTGTTTACAAAAGCAGAAGGCAGACTTCCTGTTTAGACCTTCCTGCTCCGGTGCCAAATTACGAAGTTTAATAATCCAATTTTCCATTCCATTCAATTGTCCACAGGAAAAAAGTCAGCGCTCTCCGACAACAGCAATGCGGCTTCACTCCATGAAAAGAGCAATCGATTCGAAGTACCGCGCCGCTCACCCCACGTCGCTCCGGATCCCCATAGTCAGGTTTCCCCGCGAGTATGGGGAGGCGCTAAAAGTGCCAGCCGAATCCTGGGTCCACAGGCTTCTCCCGTCTGTGGTTTTTGATGGGTCTCCGCCTCGCCGTGGCGGTCCAGACCCTGATTTTCACGGAGCGGGTTCCTCCAGATCAGAGGAAGCCCGCCATTGCCGGTGATGCTAACCCGGAAGTCCGGAAACAACTCTCATTCTCAGGCCACTTTTCCTTTGCTGGGCTTTTAATAGATCAGATATAAACGTTTGGGTATTATGAGTAGAGATATATAAGCACATAAAAATATTGAAGAGGGAAAGAAACAGAACTAGAATAGCTGATGATAAAGTCTTATGGAAGGTAGCCTTGAGAATAGTAGTTCTTACCACACCCATTTTCAAATTTTGGTCATGCCCCTTTGGATATTTGCTGTTGTTGTTGTTTAGTCGTTTAGTCGTGTCCGACTCTTGGACCAGAGCACGTGACTCCATGGACCAGAGCACGCCAGGCACTCCTGTCTTCCCTTTGGATATACAAGCCCCATAATATGCAGCTTCAGAAGGAATGGGCACTGTGCCATAAACCTTCACTTGCCCTCACTAGCCCACCTCATTTGATGGTCCAGTACATCCATCTGTGAATCTTTGTTGCGACTACGGGAGATTTTTTTTTAAAAAAATACATTTGATCAGCACACTCTATCAGATATAGTTTAGACCAGGGGTCTGCAACCCACGGCTCCGGAGCCACATGTGGCTCTTTTACACCTTTGCCGCAGCTCTGAGGCAGATACTAGTGAGGGGAGGAGGTGCATTGTGCCCCCCGACACTCCCCACTGTGGCGGGCGCTGTACTGGCTGTGACGTCGCATGGGGGCGGTGCGTGCATTAGTCACGCACTGTCCCGACATCACCTTCCCGCCCGCTGTCAGATCGGAGGGCAGCGGCGCGCATGCTTTAAATGTTGCAATGGTTTTGCGGCTCCCAGGTTTTTTTTCTTCAGAAACGGGTCCAAGTGGCTCTTTTTGTCTTAAAGGTGGATGTCAGGGATTTAGGAGCAGAGGCAAGGCCAAGGGAGGAAACAGAGAGCGAAGGGGAGGAGGCAGAAGAAAAGATGAGTGATGACGACGACCCGAGATCTCCTAGTCTTTCCAGTGAATCAGAGGATTCACAGAAAGGAGCACCAGTGGCCAGGGCAAGGGGGGAGTCTAGGGGGGCACCCCAGGAAGATAGAGCCAGAGGGGACTCAGGGGAGAGCAGTTGGAAATCGGGACCAGCGTCACCGCCAGGGAGCAGGGAAGAAGAAGGGAGCCAGGGGGCAAGCGCTGGCAGCTCACCACAGGAGGGAGGGCATGAGTCAGGAGTGGCCACACCTCCATCGGGGAGCGAAGAAACGGTTAAGAGGAAAGTGGAAGGTTGGGCGCGCGCGCCAAGTTCAAATGCAGAGGAAGGCGGCGCAGTAAGCAGCCCGGAAAGGGAACCAGGTCCTAAAGCCCGGCGCAAGGAGGCAGGAGGGTCCGGGTCAGCGTCAGAAGAATCCAGGAAGGAAGAAACCCCGGGGGGTAGAGGGACCCAGAGGAGGACAGTCAGGCGGAAAAGGTGGAGCAGGGCTAGGATATTAAGTTGGTGCACAAGGGGCGGAGACTCAGACGGAGCTTCGCCGATCTAGCTACTAGACGTAGAGTTGCGCGCAGCAGCGTGAGAATGGAAACTGCAATTCAATAAAGACTTTTACTTAATGATCGCTGGCTAGCGTGATCCTCTGTGAGCTAGGATCTTCAAGCAGCTCTGACAGTTGCAGACCCCTGGTTTAGACTAATTTAACTTTCTGTTCTCTTCACATTTTCGTGACAGGGAGCAATTCAGCAGGTCATGGAGTTGGACCTGAGCACAATGAAGGAGCTGTTGCTTCTTCTCTTGTGCTCGCCCTCTGCCCTTTCCACGCCTCCCTCATTTACCAGCTGCTTTCATTACCATCTGAGAGAAAAAGGGCTAGTCCATCATTTTTCCTCCTTCCCGCCTCTGTCCAGCTTCACTCCTACAGCTCTAGAGGTAGTGAACATAACAGGCTTTACTGAGAACAGGACTTTCCATGTCCCATGAAAGAGAATGTGCCCATGGACACTACATGGCCCAATGGGAGGAATGGAAGATCTGTGGTTTCCAAACTGTGGCTTGGAAGAGTGGTGGTTAGAGTCCTGGACTAGGACCAGGGGTCAGATCCCCACTCAGCCTTGAAGCTCACTGGGTGACCTTGGGCAAGTCAAAGGGTTGTAGTGAAGAGAAGTATGTATATACCCCTTTGAACGCCTTGCAGGAAAGGTGGGATATAACTGTAATAAGTAAATAAATAATAATAATAATAATAATTTTTATTTATACCCTGCCCTCCCCGGCCAGAGCCGGGCTCAGCGTGGCTAACACCAGTAAAATTACAGTAAAAACATAATAGGTGGAAAAAACCCAATTTAAAATACAGGTTAAAATGCAATTTAAAATATAGCCTCATTTTAAAAGTAGCTCATAGATCAAAACCGTAAGGAGAGGGAAACATAAGGGTCAGACTGAGCCCAAACCAAAGGCCAGGCGGAACAGCTCTGTCTTGCAGGCCCTGCGGAAAGATGTCAAATCCCGCAGGGCCCTAGTCTCTTGTGACAGAGCGTTCCACCAAGTCGGGTCCAGTACTGAAAAGGCCCTGGCCCTAGTTGAGACCAATCTAACCACCTTGCGATTTGGGACCTCCAAAATGTTGTCATTTGTGGACCTTAAGGTTGTCCGCAGGGCATACCAGGAGAGGTGGCCCCGTAGGTACATGGGTCCTAGGCCACATAGGGCTTTAAAGACAAATTAATCAATGTGTGGTTGTGGGCCTATGCTTTATTTGTTGAGGGAAATGTTGTTCTGACAGGGAGGTGCTGGCTTTGTCAGCTACTGCCAGCGCTCCAAGACTTGGAAATGTTGTGCTATACTGACTGACCCCTGTCATATAAGAATGCTCAGTTTGATGGTCTTCAGAAATATAGTTAGCATGAGGGAGCCAGCGTTATTAATCACTGCCTTCATTTTGGTGGGGTTTCCTTGAATATACCTAGTTAATAATTAATGTCACTCACTTGATATTTCCAAAGAGACACGATGAAAAGGTTTTAATGACTTTCCTTTTAAATGGCCCGCTGAGGTCTCCGGAGCTATTATAATAATTAATGCCTCGCTGGGAAGCCAAACATGTTTCAGCTTACCTTCTTATAACATGCCCTTCAGATAAATAATGTTTACAATAGCGGCGATTAATCAAAATGATAACTGCACATCTCTGTTTGTGAGGCAGAGGCTCACAGAACGGGGACTTTTTGCTTTGTCTCGCCGCAGATAAGAGAAACTTGCGGATAAGGCAAGGAGTGGGAAACACTAGCTGTAGAAACTCACTTCTCCGAAGCCAGCAACACCATTGCAAGCAGAGTGATGTATTTCTGCCTCTGGGGCGAATGTTCTGCCATTATAGTGATATAGGATCCACTCTGGCGCGATGCTCATAGAAATGGAGGGAGGTACTTTAGCTTTCCAAATAGGGCCTGCTTTTCTCTCCCCCCCCCCCCCGGCAAGATTTAACGGCGCCTCACATCATTTTGCTGATACAATTGTCCAACGCGAAGCGTACCCTACCCTAGCATTAATTAGGTGTGTGTCACACAGAGAAGTGACTCTCTTGACCCATTTGTCACAGCCGAATGGTAGAAAGTCTTCCTTCTTTAGCGTTGGCAATATAATCCCTGAACTGTTCTGGAACAGCAGCTTTCCCCTCAACTGATTTACGCAGTGGTAGAGGCACATTTGAGCACCCCACCATTCCTTGGCATAAGCATCTTAGGGGCAGGAAGAGGGAATTTGTTTGAACATCAAGTGAGAAACCAAGTTGTGCTCTCCAAAGACGCAGGTTAACCAGATAACCAGACTGACCCTAAGAAAAGGTTCCAGATCAATTGTAATGTTATCTTATGAACAGAAAGTGTCACATGTAATTTCTAACATCACAGTTTTCTGGATGACATTTGAGGTGAATTCTGTGAATACAATGGGTTTCTTTTTTTTGGGGGGGGGTTGACTGAAATAGTTGTCAGTAAAGGTTTGGGGTTTTTTTAATGAAGAAGAAGAAGAAGAAGAGTTTGGACTTGATATCCCGCCTTTCACTCCCCTTAAGGAGTCTCAAAGCGGCTAACATTCTCCTTTCCCTTCCTCCCCCACAACAAACACTCTGTGAGGTGAGTGGGGCTGAGAGACTTCAAAGAAGTGTGACTGGCCCAAGGTCACCCAGCAGCTGCATGTGGAGGAGCGGAGACGCGAACCCGGTTACCCAGATTACGAGACTACCGCTCTTAACCACTACACCACACTGGCTCCACACTGTTTTGCTGAACTATCCTCTTCCCCAGTCACCTTATTTGTTTTCTGTTCATTTCTTTTTCAAAACTTTGCCCAGTATTTTGCTGCAATCGATGGGCCACAGTGCCACCGGGCAAAGGCATTCCATGCTTATTGGGCATGGAACCAAGACTAATCATCTTTATATCTGCTCTGTTGTTGTTTTTTCTTGCTACCTGAAAATCAAATAACAATGATAATTTTAAAATTATTTTTCATCTCAATGCATTTCCAGGGCTTTTTTTTTTTTTTAGGTGGAACTCAGCTCTGGCACATCTCACATGGGTGCCATCACCATTATAAGAGAACAAGGGAGGCGTTCGTGATGGGTTCTGGCACCTCTTTTTCTAGAAAAATAGCACTGTGCCTTTCTAAATGTATTTTGTATTGAAATGTGCATGTTCAAAGGCAGGTTGTTAAGGGTGAGTTGTGGATTTCTGTATGGGAGAACTGTATTGGAAAATTTGGAGAAGCTGAGTTCCAAGGAAAATTTTATTCTGATCTGCATATTAGTTCAGGAGGTTTGGGACCCAGTCAAGTCACCTCAGAGTCACGTTCCCTAAGCATCCCCATATAATGCAAGTTTAACTCTACAATGAAAGTACAGGGGGATAGAAGCAGACTCTTCTTCATTTTCCAGATGTCACCTTAGCCTCCAAGAGTAAATTTTAATCTATGCTCTTTGCTTTCAACAACATAGATGGCCTTCAGGGCAGAGCTGTTATATTTGCATCCATATACCTCTTGCCTCCAATGAAGGTTAATTCCTTTAGGATTCAACACCTATCATTTTAGACATACATAGAAGCTGACTGCAAGGCATGACCTGACACTTTTAACAGAATTCCTTGTATCATCAGGTACCAATTTTTCTTCAAGAACAAAATGCAGGTAGTTTTCTCACTACAGAACCTCAGCAATGTCCAAAGAGATTCTTAATCATGGATTGATATTCTTCAGTGTCATTCTTCCTGGGAATTATTAAAGCTCATTATATTCAGAATAAGAGACCACCTGTTAAAAGATGTTCTCTGAATTTGAAATATCACCTGCTCTGTTTCTGGTCTCTTTCTCCCCGCCCCCCTTTCATTTTTTAAATACCATGCATCAGAAAAGATAAAGTGTTTTCATTCTGGTTCTTTTTCAGGCAGAAATCAGGACTACTGGGAAAGGAGGGAAGTATAATAAGAAGTCACTTGTGCAGTTAAATTCTTTTCCAGGATTGCTTTGCATGATTTGTTGAGGAACCTCTGAACAAAGCAGAACTGCAATTGCATCGACAGAGGGAGTCCCCCCAACCCCAGGCGACCCCCGAGTGGAATAATGACTCAAGACAACGTGCTATGGGATTAAAATTTGCCACAACTTTATTAAGTTTCAGATGTAGGGAGACCTTGGCTCAGGCATTGGGCATTTATCCTTCCCATTCCCCAGCCGGGGATCTGGGAGACATCAGGGTTATCCAGAATGTGTGGGGATTGGGCTGGCTCTGGAGAACATATGTTCAAGCAGAGAGCTCGCCCCCCATTTTGCCACCTTTGCAGGGGAGAGCAATGACAACCTCTCGGCGTATGGCCAATGCCTCCCCTCAAGACCCTTTTAATCGGGAACCCTTGGATCACCGCCGTAAGGGGGGCATGGGTCACTGCCTCACCCCCCCCATTTAGGAAGATAGACTAAATATTCTGCCCAATGCCTGAAACACCAGGAGCCGCACTGGGATCTGGGGGGCTGCGCGCAACCACACAAAAGGCGCCCCCCATTTGATGTGAGGAGTGGTCATTCTGTGCCAATTTATTCGGAAATAAGGCCCGCTGTGGTCAATGGACCTTATATCTGGGGAAATGTGTCCCTCAAAGGACTCATTCAGCATAGTGCACAATGAGAAAGACCTGTAAATATTACAGCAGTGTTGTGGGGATAAACTCCTGCAATACTGTATGAATGCTATCACTTTATGAGTTGTCTTTATGTACCTCAGACTTTACACATCACTTAAAAACCCCAGGGTTTCCTGTGGATGATGCTGATCTTTATTTACCCCCAAAAGGGGGGGGGGGAGGGACAGCTTATTTGTAAAATAAATCTAATTTAAAATATGTTCGCTCTTCAGAGTGTTCATCCTGCCCACATGGTATTAAATCTTTATAGTCAGTTGGAATCTTTCTAGATCTTTTAAGAGAGAAACTGCGATAGCGTGGCAGCTAAGCAAAGGAGCTACAGATCAGAAATACCCTGGTTTAAATAAATTTCACCCCACCTTGATTTCACTAGGTAGCCTTAGGTCAGCCACTCTCCCTCAGTGTTGCTTCTGCAATATGGGGGTAATACAACTGGCTTACATTACAGAGCTGCTGTTAAGGATTACAACAGGCATGTATAAAGTTGTCTAGTGGCTTCCTGAAAAGACCCAGACTTGCTCACTTTCTGCAGGGCTACTGTGTTGGGCATCTTTGATAGTTCTCAGCAAAATCCTATGTATACCTAAGGAACTGTACACCACCTAGTTGGTAATGTTGATGGTGAAGGGGCCTCATTTTCCTTCATTTGCCACCAAAGGGCCATAGGACCATTTTGCACAGAAGCGTGAAGAGGAAGAATACAAAATAGCTTGGGCAGCTTCCATCACCAGTCTACAGATGGTCTAGTGTAAATTCACTACCAGTGTATTATTATTGCATTGACATGCAACACTGAATCTGGAGGGAACACTAGTTTTCTAATTTTGTTGTATAGTTTTTTGATACTTTTTTTTGTAAACTTTCTGTGAGGTTCAGTAGAAAGGAGTATAAAAATCTTAAATAATATTGCAGGCTGCATTCCTAACCCTATTTAACTGAGAAAAAGCCCCTCCAAATTCAATGTGACTTACTCCTGAGTAGAAATGTTTAGCATTGCACTGTAATTGGCTTCGTAGCTAGTGCTCAGAAATATTACAGACAGGAAAATGGTTCAACAATTACAGCTGTACTTTTACACCAGGAGTGACCTGTTGTTTCGACAGATTTTTTATGGCGTGCAAAGTTTTCAGTAAGAAAAATATTTAAAGGAATTAACTAAGTAAAGTGGGTTGAACTATGCAAATACTGTAGGGAGAAGAAATGATTGTGTGTTCATCAGAAACACCAATATTTGGTATCTATTTGCTACATAATGATTATATACAAAGCCTTTTTTTAAAACAGGAAATGAGATTCAACTTCTCGATCAAGCTTCTCCTTTGACCGGGTCACTGAATTTCACAGCTCGAAAAGCGAGTGTGTTTAAAAGGCATCATAAATTAATGAGCCATAATGAGTATTTCTTCAGTGCAATCTTTTAAAAGGCATTGCACTCACCACATTGCCTTTGAACTACCGGAGACCCATGATAGGATGATATGCAGTTCAAACAGCTAAAATTGCGCTGACTGCTTTGTAACTCAATTCCAGATTTCTCAAGGACAAAGATAACCAGGATCACACAAAGCAAAGTTTGCAGGTTGAGGAAAGACTTTTCTAATTAATAATCCTGGTAGTATAAAATCAGCTGAACTTCTTGCATTAGTAAATCTTGGGCAGAGTGTGCATGGCTATGGCTTACCAACCAATTGCCCTGAGTATTAAAAAGCATTTTTGGGAGTGAGTGGGGTGAGAAGTGGGGTGTCTTCCAATAGGAACCAAATCCAGAACTTGAACACACAAAAAGTTATTATTTTATGGTATATGAAAACAAAACTGAGGGGTGGTTTAACGGTGGCTTACAGGTAGAGACAGAATCTGCCAAAAGTAAAAGCATCCAGGACTTGTAAATTGGTAAATTGCCTGCCATGGATGGAGCCACGCTCTCCTTGGTGCAGGTGTTCGGTTAAGGTTGCTCCTGAATCCAGCTCTGTCACTGGACGTGCAGGTATCCTCAGTAGCTAGGAATGTCTTTTACCAGCTGGTAACACAGCTATATTCATTCCTGAATAGGGATAGTTTGACCCAGTGCTTTTTATCTGGGAGGACGCAGGGGTACGCATGCCCCCTAAACATTTTGCGAATCTAAGTTTGGCTTCATTGAGGGGCAGTATTTCAATATGAGTAGAAAAAAGAGAGTACCCCTAAACTATTTTTTTAAAGAAAAAAGCACTGGTTTGACCACAATTGTCCATGGACTGTTAACCTCACAGTTGGATTACTGCAATGTGCTCTATGCAGGCTACCCTTGGGGTTGGTCTGGAGGCCGCAGCTGGTGCATAATATGGTGACTAGGGTGCTTGTGGGGACAAACTACCACTAGCACATGACACCCTGTTTGCGGAACTTGCGCAGGCTGCCAATCCATAACTGGGCAAAGTTCAAGGAGTTGGTACTAACATATTGAGGAGATTTTACCCCTCCCATACCCAAGAATCTCCTGATCATCTCCTGATGGTCTCTGCTGACTCTCCAGAGAAGAGGAGGCGTGTCCTGCCTATCTACTTATTCTGCCCAGCAACATCTCTGTGTGTGAGAGAGAGAGTCAGTCAGTCAGTCAGTGTATCGGAGAGAGTGAGAGTGTTAGAGATCCTAGAGATTAGGTTGCTGCTAAGAGCAGCTGCAGACTCTCAGTGTAGCATTGATTTATGCTTAGAATATTCAGCTCTGTATATAGCTTTGTATCATAGTTGTAGTTATAGAATAAAAGGAAGATATTCTACAGAGCTGCTCTCCGAGTGGTTTATACTCTGCAAGACTCTGCAAAACTCTGCTGCGCAACGACTGTACTATTGAGACAGTGAATCCGGTGCTCTCAGCTCTAAGCTGTGAGTCCACAGCACTGTGACCTGTTCCTGTGAGAAAGGAGGTCTCTGGCGGTGCTACCCAGCTCGCCTAGCCCAGTCGGGGCTGAGGTGCATGAGTCTGGCTCTAGGGCGATGCTGACATTGGTTGTGGGCCCAGTCGTTGTTCCAGTCGTCTGACCTGGCGTTGTTCCAGTCATCCCAGGCGTCCCAGTCGTCCCAGTCGCCAGTGGTTTCTGTTGCTGATTGCCGGACGGTGGAACGGACGCTGCATGCTGGACTGATTTGCGGTGCCCAGAAGCAGAGCTGTTTTGGAGCAGAGTGTTCAAGCTGCCGCTGTTGCTGTTGCTGCTGCTTGATTTATGGAGGTATGTTGCTGACTGCCAAAGGAAGAAGATAGCATCCCTGTTTGCCTGTTAATTGCGCTCTGAGTGGGAGAGAGAGTGGCTGAAGGAGTCAAGGCTGTGTTGCACGAGGGAAGTGTCTTGCTCTAAGTAATAGCAGACATGGCCTGTGCACATTCTGGCCAGATGGCTCTGTCCTTTCCTCTCCTCACGCCTGAAACCTATGCAATTTGGCAAGTAAAGATGAAAGCGCTTTTACAGAGGGAAAAGCTATTTCACACGATAGAAGATGACCCTCCAGATAAGGATGATTATGATTGGGCTGAATGGCATGCTGCAGATATGAAAGCCCGAGGGACAATTGTTTTGAGTGTTACAGACCACTTGCTGGTGAACTTAGAGGGTCAAGAGACTGCACAAGCTGTTTGGCATAAGTTGAGAGATATGCATCTGAGGCAGAATGCTGGTTCCAGTGTGATTTTCTTTAAGAAGCTGTGCAGGCTGCAGTTGGAGAAAGGTGGTGATTTGCCTAGCCATCTGTCTCAATTAAAGCGTCTCAGACAGGACCTTGTTCAGCGAGACCTGGCTATTTCAGAGGCTGTGTTTGCAATGCTGATGATCAATAGCCTAGATGAGTCTTATGATGGAGTGGCTGCCCAGATTTCCACAATGCCTTCTGACCGGCTAACAGAAGATTATGTGTCTAGTGTGCTTCTGAATGAGTGGGATCGCAGACAGGCTGTTAAAGAAAGCCGGGACTGTGCTGTTAAAAATATGCTTGAAAATGTGCCTGAGTCTTCAGCAGTGGAAAGTGAAAGTGAAACTGCTGCTGTTAAAGCTTTGAAATTGAAGCAGTGCTTTTCGTGTGGAGCACAAGGCCATTTGAGTTTCCAGTGCAAGAAGTCTTCAAAGAAGAAGGGAAACTTCAGAGGCAGAGGGGGAGGAGGAAGAAATCCCCAAGCACCTGCTACTTCAAAGGCCTTGATCTCTCGCTGTTCCAGTCAACGTGGGCGGAGTTTCTTCGTGGTCGACTCTGGCTGTTCAAACCACGTGGCCAAAGATAAGAATCTCTTTGTTCAGCTTGAGAAGCAAGAGAAAGCAATTCATCAAGCAGATGGGACAGTTCTCACGAGTGTGGCTCAGAGAACTGTGTTCTTAAAGAGCCTGAATGCAACTATTAAGAATGTCCTGTATGCGCCTGATATTCAGGACAATTTGTTGAGTGTTTCCCAGCTTGATCGTCAAGGGTTTAAGGTGGTGTTTGCTAAATCTCGCTGTGAAATTCTTAGACATAGCAAGCTCATTCTGTATGCAAAATGTGTAAATGGATTGTACCAATTGCCTTTTGTTTCAGGTACAGGCACTGCAGAAGCAACTGAGAAAGAGTGTTGCAATTTATCTGTGGATAAGAATGAGAAGTTGCATTACCAATGTATTCATCATTACCATCGCGTTTATGGTCATTTGAATTTCCAGGCTGTGGCAAAAATGCCTGATATGGTTCAGGGTATGAGGTTGAAAGAATGTCCCTACCACATGAAATGTGTTTCTTGTGCTGAGAGTAAGGCAAGGCAAGCTCCCAAAGGTACAGAGTCTGGGAGAGAGGCCAAGAAACCATATGAAGTCATTCATGCAGACTTAGTGGGGCCTCTAGCACTCTCTAGAGGCAATTCAAGGTTTTTCATGGTTCTGATAGACTCCTATTCGAAATATGTTTGGGTCTATATGCTGCAGAAAAAGTCTGAAGCCTTTACCAAGTTTCGCCAGTTTTGTAAATGGCTCAGAAATGTACATAATGAGAATGCACATTGTCTTTTCACAGACAAGGGTGGAGAGTTTTGTTCAGAAGAGTTTGAGAGTTTTCTTTCTGAACAGGGCATTGAGCATAGGACTGCCACGCCCAGATCACCCTGGCAGAATGGTTTATGTGAGAGAGTGAACCAGACCCTGCAGCAAGGAATCAGAACGCTGTTACATGATTCGGGGCTACCCAATCCCTATTGGGCTGAAGCTCTTTCGTTTTTCTGTCACGTGTATAACAGGAGGTACCAGTCTAGTGTAAATTGCACCCCATATGAGATGCTTCACGGAAGAAAGCCATGTGTAAAGCATTTTAAAATTTTTGGTTTGGAGGTTTGGGTGCACACCTCGCAGGGTGACAAACTGAGCAAGCGTGGAGAACGTGGTGTTTTCCTAGGATATGAGAAAGGGTCTTATCGTGTTCTGATCACAGACACGAAAACCATAAGGCTGACCAGGAGTATTGATGACAATCCACAATGGGACAGAGTTGGTGTTTTTCAGTGCCATCCCATTTGTGATGATGGTGCAAAAGGGGCAAAGAAAGTTAAGAGGGAGGCAAGTGTTTTTGGTGGTGATAATCCTGATGCCAATGTAGTTCCAGATGATGGCACAGATTATCAGAGCCCAAAAGCCTCAGGTGAGTCTGACGCTGACTCAGACTTAGCAGCTTCATATACTTTAGCTCCCCATTCTCCCAAAGAGGAGGAAGCACCAGAACAAGAGAATCAGAGAGTTTTGCGCAGGTCCGAGAGAACAACCAAGGGTGTACCACTGAAAAGGTTTTCTGAAGAGTTTGCAAAGACTGCGGTCACGAGCAACTCTGGTGGGGTTTTTAAACCAGGCATGAAGTGTGCTGAGAGTAGTAGCACAAAACGTTTATTTATTTCCTTACCTGATATTTGAAGGAAAGCGTGTATTTGAGTTCTGAAAAATGGTTTGTTCAAATCTGCCTAATTAGAAATGTCAATTTGTATTTGAGAAGAAGAAATGTGTGTGAAGATTTTTCCAGAAGCTGCTTATTCAATGGTATTGTAAAAGTGTTTTATATGCCGGGAAAAGAGATACCTGCAGATATGTTAACCAAGGTTGTAAGCAAAGAACAACTTTTGGAGTGTATGTGTAAATTGCAGTTATGTTAAAGATTCTTGAAATGGTCGGATGAAATGGGGGAGGATGAGGAGATTTCACCCCTCCCATACCCAAGAATCTCCTGATCATCTCCTGATGGTCTCTGCTGACTCTCCAGAGAAGAGGAGGCGTGTCCTGCCTATCTACTTATTCTGCCCAGCAACATCTCTCTGTGTGTGAGAGAGAGTCAGTCAGTCAGTGTATCGGAGAGAGTGAGAGTGTTAGAGATCCTAGAGATTAGGTTGCTGCTAAGAGCAGCTGCAGACTCTCAGTGTAGCATTGATTTATGCTTAGAATATTCAGCTCTGTATATAGCTTTGTATCATAGTTGTAGTTATAGAATAAAAGGAAGATATTCTACAGAGCTGCTCTCCGAGTGGTTTATACTCTGCAAGACTCTGCAAAACTCTGCTGCGCAACGACTGTATTATTGAGACAGTGAATCCGGTGCTCTCAGCTCTAAGCTGTGAGTCCACAGCACTGTGACCTGTTCCTGTGAGAAAGGAGGTCTCTGGCGGTGCTACCCAGCTCGCCTAGCCCAGTCGGGGCTGAGGTGCATGAGTCCAGTCGGCGCACTGGCTCTAGGGCGATGCTGACACATATATGGCCTTATATAGCTTGGGGGCAGGTTACTTGAGAGACTTCCTTATCCCTTTTACGCCCAATATGTCACTGCACTCTTTGGGAGAGTTTCCTCCAAAGATATCAGAAGACCACCCCAGAATAACTTAGAGCAACGGGGCTGCCCCTGTTAGGTGGGATAGCAGTCCTGTTGAAATCTGATAGGCGCCCTCTAGCTGCACTTTCTGGAAACCATTGTTTCAGCCAAGTGATGCCCATCTTGCCCACCTCCCCTGTAATGTCAGGCAGGGACAGTTAAAGATGACCTTGAACTTGTTTGGAGGTTCTAGCAGGGGAGCGCAGCTATCGTATACCCTTGACCGAAGAATGGTACACTCCTTCTATCTGGGATGGTTGTCCATGAGGAGGATGAGGCTTGGTGAAAAGGGGGTTGGCAGGGTCTGCTGATCAGCTGGTCATTGGGGCTTGCAAACCCTGGCACATGAGCCACGGTGCGTCTTGCAAAGCCCTAAACCTTTGCCCGCATGGTTTGTTTTCAACCCACGAGGCCAAAAAACAGATCACCAGATGCTACTGTGACACCAGGTGATGAACAAACCCGGTCCATAGTGTTGGGGAGACAAGGATCTGACCTGCCAGCCAGATCCAGTTCCCTTCCCCTGGTTTATTGAATGCTCTTCTTAAGCATGTTTGGCAGAAACCAACACTTGTATCATTTGCTTTATCATTTAGGTAAAGGCTAAGGCAAGGATGGGGAATCTGTGGCCCTCCAGGTATTGCTAGATTACAACACCCATCTTCTTTCATTCTTGGTCATGCTGCCGGGGCTCATAAGAATTGTAGTCCAATACCATTTGGTTCCCCATCTCTGTGCTAAGACCTTTTTATTCTTCCAGTGTGATTTGATGGCTGTTACTTTTATGGGTCAGTTTTCATTTTATTTGATTTTGGACTACTTTTTATCTTGGTACTATTGCTTTACATTGGTTCTGATTTGTATGATTTTATACACATTTTTTAATTGTAACCCACTTTGCATTTCCTAAATAAACAAGCAGTGCACAACACACTGTTTAAATTATTTCCAAAGAAATAAATTTATTAACATACATGCAGTGGTACTTTAGTTTGCGAATGTCTTGGTTTGCATACGTTTTGGATTACAGTTATACCTCTGGTTGTGAACATGATCCGTGCAGGAGGCATGTTCACAACCCACAGCATTCACAGCCTGAAGCGCCGCATCTGCACACGCAAGTGACACAATTCAGCACTTCTGTGCATGACATCATTTTATGCTTTTGGGCATGCGCGAGCGCCGAAACCCAGAAGTAAACCCGTTCTGGTACTTCCAGGTTCGGCATGGTCTGCAACCTGAAAACGCGCAACCCGCAGCATTCGTAACCCAAGGTATGAGTGTACAAACACGTCAAACCCGGAAGTGCATGTCCCGGTTTGCAACCTTTTTTTGGATTACAACACCTTTTTTTTTAATTACAAACAATTTTTTTTGGAGGCCCCATTGGCGAAAGCGTGCCTTGGGTTACAACCTGTCTTGGTTTACAAATGGACCTCCGGAACAGATTATGGTTGTAAACCAAGGTACCACTGTACTTTTCAAGATTCGTGAAGATTCCTTCCCAGCCCTGAAAATTTTTACTCTCTGTGTGTTGTTTAAATCATGCTGTTGTTTTTTTCCAAGTGAACCTGTTGATAGCAGTAATTTTCACTTGACTCTTGCTTTGAAAATGCCTGAATAGCACAAAGGCATTGTGACACACAACATAACTCAATTCTATGAGACCCTGACGGTATCAACAGTATTCACAGAAATACAACATTACTTAGGCTGAAAGAGAGGGGGGCGGAAGAGAGAGAGAGATGGTGAGACAGAGAGAGAGAAAGAAAGAGAGAGAGGGAGAGAGAGGGGGGGGGGAATATGAAACTGCTTCTTTCTCCAGTGGGAATATTAGCTTTTAAAAATCAGTTCAAATAATGCTGGTTTTGTGTTCTATCCTCCCCAATTGACAATTGCAATCATTCTAGTTCCCTGAGATAATGCTAGTGTAGAAAAAAAAATAGCGGGGAGAACTAGTCCCAAATGCCATTTCCTAGATAATGAAATCTGTCCTTTCCCCATTTTGTAACACAATTGATTTGCCAAAAACACACACATAGCCAAGAATATGGTCTTGTGAAATATACCACCCTCTGCAGTGATGTAATGAAGCCAGAATGAGGGCCTGATCACAGTTAGAAGGCCAGCCAAAACTAAGACCTCGAGTTATCAAGACTGATTGACTATTTATGCATTTGTTTGTCTGTTTGATAAAAAATAATTATAGGCTGCCAGGTCCTCAAATATATCAAGGCAGTGTACTGTAAAATCATTAAAACATGATGCAGATTTAAAAATCTTAGGACTGCAGAATAATGAAATACTGAACAAATGACTCTAAGTGAATCAAATCCAACACTGATGTATCTTCAGCTTCTTCTGAACCAAGCACCATAGCTAAGTTCTGCATCCATACTTAAAAGCAAGATGCTTCTGGATGCTATGAATCACAAGTGGGGAGAGTGCTATTGCATTCAGGTTCTGTTTGCAGGCTTCCCATGGGCCTCTGGCTGGCCAATGTGAAAGCTAGATGCTAGACTAGTCACTAGATGGGTTATTTATTGGCCTGACCCAGCAGCCTCTTATATTCCTATGTTACGCACATATGGACTTTCCTTTCTTTTCTCTGGGGGTAAGTCCAGGTGTCCTCATATTTCCTCTCAGGTAATTCATTGATGATACAGTATTCGTCTGGCAATATGCAGGCTGGATTCAAGGGAACAAATCACATTGAATAGTTTGCAGACTAGCATTTGCCTGTTCTTGCTTGTAGCTTAGAGACTACACTAAACTGAGTTGTGGCTATGATTGCACTGTGCCCTGTTCAGTCAGACTGAAGATCAAGGCCAGAATAAGGCATTATGCTACCAGAGATGGGATTATGCCATTGGTCTTCTCCCTCTCCTCATTTCCATCATCTCTCCCATTCTCTTTTTTTATATATAATTTTTTATTAGTTTTTTAAACATATTTTCTACAATAATTAAACATAATTTTACATCTTATACAGTTTTTTTGACTTCTATCAATCGCATCTGAAAATTTTCCAATCTAATCACTTAATATACATTTCTTACTTTCACTATTACATTTAAATCTCATAACTAATATATCTCTTCTTTTCTATTTTGTAATGTTTCATATATTTCTCCTTGCTTTTCAAATAGTTCATATATTTTTTCCAATCTTCTGTGAATCTCTGGTCCCGCAGGTTTCAAATCCTTCCTGTCATTTTATCAATTCTGCGAAGTCCATTAATTTTATCTGGCATTCTTCTTTCGTCGGGATTTCTTCTTGCTTCCATCATCTCTCCCATCCTCATAAGAACATAAAAAGAAGTCTGCTGCATCAGGCCAATGGCCCATGTAGTTCAGCATCCTCTTCTCACTGTGACCCACCAGATGCCCATGGGAAGCTGCGAGCAGGACCTAAGCTCAAGAGTACTCTTGTCTTCCTGTGGTTTCCAGAAACTGGTATTCAGAAGCATACTTTCTCCAACCATGGAGGCAGAACATAGCTGTCAGTGTTTGAAAAAGAAAAAGGTTCTGACCTCCTTTACCTGGTCCTCAGACCCTAGTTGGCACAAAGAGTCCTTAAGAAAAAATACTTCTTGCAGAGTATTGCTGCTTTTATTCTTAAAAGTCTTCTCCAACCATGACTGACAGCTTTTACACACACCAAAAGCAACCAGCTTTCTACCATCCAAGCAACCCACACCCACACTAACATTGACCACTCTATATATGCAGGTACAATTTGGTGAAAGGTTGCATGAGTCATTGTAGGCCGCTGACTCATGCTGACTTAGTTCTTTTAGCAATAAAGAAACAGCAGCCAAATTTTAACCATGACAATAGCCACCATGTTAGCATTCCTGAATTATCCTGCATGAATTTGTTTAATCCTCAACCAACCAAGTTGGCGGCCATCACGATCCCCTGTGGAGCTGAAATCTATAATTGTCTTCCTAGAGATTTGAGCTGGGAGCCATGGATTTTGGCTCTCTGTTGCAATAGTTAAGCTGTGCCTCCTGTATATTTGTCAATATATACAGTATATAAACATTTCAGAATGCCAATGAATCTCCAGTGACCTCCTTTCAAAGGAAAGGAAGCCTGGCAAAACACTGAACTGCTAGATCTTCTCACCACTCAGAGAACTGGGGGTGAGCATAACAATACTTTCAGCCATAATCTCCTATCTTGCCCCGTTCTCATCCTACCCTTCTGTTAACTTCATTTGTTTTTAAATTACTTTGCTGCTGTTATCTTTCAAATATTAGAGCACATCTACTGCCTCCAGACGACTGATATTTGTTTAATTTAAAACAGCTGGATTCAGTACATCAAGTGATTCTGGAGACTATATTGGCTTGATAATATTTTACCTTTTCTTTTTTATCAGCCAGCAATTTTGACCATTGCATTATCGCACTAGCACAGGAAGGCTCGTTATTATTCCCGATTGAATTATAGCAAAGTTTTCGTCTCTCTCTCTTGAATGAGCCTCCACATAGTAATGTAACCACATCTCAGGAAATGTTAATTTTCCTTTGCTTTTCAGGATGTGCTTTAATATTTTTCAATGTATGGGTGTGCATTCATAGAAGATAGTGCCGCCACAGGAAAATAATGGGGAAAGCTTCAGAGTTTCTTTGTCATCGGCACATTGTACTCATCAGTGTGGGCAATCATATCAAGTTATATACCTGCAGGTTACCCTGACTGAAAGAACTTTTTGCTCAAGTTTGGTATGAGGGGGCTTGTTGTGGATTGGTGTGACTAACCCACAGACCAGGAGCCAGATAAGGTCTCCCTAAGCAATTTTCTTCTGGGCCACCCATACCCCATTCATTTTGGTAAATAATAGTAATAATAAGAATATTTAAAAGTAGATTTAGTGGGCTAACCAGTTTAATACACTGATGAAGATAGTGTAATTGGGTGAAGCTGGGCCAAATCAACCTGCTTCATTGTGAGGCATCAGGCATAAGCCTGCATTTTATTAATGTTTGATCAGGACTTGTATATTAAAGAGGGCTTAGATTTTCAAAAGTAGATTTTCAAACGTTTCATGCCAGGCAAGAAGGCTAGCTGCTTAAGAAAACACTGGTAATGTTTTCCTAGACAAAGGGGCCTCTTTTGATTGATAGCAGAAAGCAATTCTCAAAGTCATAAAAGCTGAAATTACAGACTGAGTAATGACACTGACCCTACATGTTACAGAAGATAACAAAGGCAGAGATAAATATAATTAGGAATGGGCAAATAGTAAAATGATACCATGGGCCTCTCTTAAACCTTGAGCTGTATTTTCTAAGGCCAGAGGCAAATGGGGAGAAGCATCTAGCTGACACAGAAAGAGAGGCTTTTTTTGGGAAGTCTTTTTAAAGCTGTATCTTTCTTAAACTGAGAGAGTTTGAGGAAGAGCTAATGGGAAAAGCAGCTTGCTGAAGGGGGGGAGGCTTCTTCTGAAACTGTTTTAAACTGAGTTCTTTTTTCTTTCTCTCTCTACTTTAAAAAGGCCTTATTCCTTTTAAGAGGCTATCTGTGTTGTGTATTAAATATATTGGCTTAAATGTAATTATGCAAAGGATTTAACAAATGCTAGAAGAGTTGTATTTATCCTGGAATTAAGTCAGCCAGCAGTTTAGCCCCCCTGCCAGACAGGAAGACGCCATCAAATGCTGTCCAGATATATTAGCTGTCAGACATTTGTTTAGAAACCTTCAAATGAAGGATATCTTTCAATGTTGATGTGAAACTCAAGATCCTTGAAGATAAAAATTTAAGATTAACCATTTGTTTTAGAAGGCAATAGGGCAGGGAGGGCAAGAGGTGAGCTGGTAATTAAGATTCCTTGTTGAGACACATGTAAGATATATTACTACTTATTTGTCATTTATAGATGTAACAATATATAGCTGTTTGTGTTCCATATAAGGACAGGAGGATGTGGGTGTATCTTTTAGGATTGGATATAGCAATCAGCCAATAGGAAATCCAACTAGGCTGATTGGACAGAGGCAGCCACAGGAGGAGCAAAGGGGGCTGGATTAAGGGAATATAAGGGCTGGCCATAATGGCAGGAGCCAGGCCAGAGCTTGGTAACCATATACCACTGTGCCTCTCATTTATTTGTCTGACAAATAAATAATTATTTTAATTTCTCTATTGCTGCGTTGAATATTTCATTCCAGCTAAGCGTTAACCACAAGCAGGGTGCTACATTTTATGGTGCTCCTGTGACTCGGATAAGTGGTCTGCTGGAACGCAGCCCCTTCGCTCTACTGAGCAGGGTACAAGAGAGAGGATCTCTAAACTGCTTACCCAAGCGCGCACTGGTAAATTTTTCCAGGGGGAACGCAGAAGTCTCGTCTGTCTGATACCCTGCTCACTGGCGGCGACGGACCGGGGGGGAAACGGAACCAACCAGGGGTAAGTGCACAAAGGGATTTTTGGCCCTCCAATTAATTGGGAGGAAGAGAAGTCTTGATCAAACTTCTGCGTCTCAGTAAGTGGGAACTGAGTACGCTAGGTGGTTGGATACATCAGATGGTGATCTGGTGGGGGAAAAGGGAAGAATGGGAGGTAGTGTGTGGTGAAGTATCTAACGCATTGTATGTGTGAGAAAGTACAGAGCAATCTGTAGCTGACCTGAGTGTGGAGTGGGCAGTACTTCGGTTCCCAGTGAGGCGACTCCATCTGGGCAAGGAAACCCACGAAGCGTGTGTGTGAGTGACTGAGTGGATACTTCACAGGGCCATACAATGGGAGTTGGGGGTTCAAAAGGGGAAAATACACCTCTTGAATGTATGTTAAATAATTTTAAGAAAGCCTTCTCAGGGGCGTATGGAGTCAAAATGACGCCAGAGCGCCTGAGAACGTTATGTGAATTAGAGTGGCCGAAGCAAAATACTGAATGGCCATCTCAAGGAACCTTTGATATAAATTTAGTAAGCAAACTTTGGTCTAACATCGCCAAAGAAATTGGAGGGTGCCCAGAACAATTTTCATATATAGATTCCTGGCTGAGCACATTAAATAAAAATCCTCCATGGATAAGGGAATGCAAAGTCCAACGATGCAAATTATTGGCTGTAAAAGCCGAAGCTAGGAAAGGAATCTTGCCAAATAAACTCAAACCCATTTTTGAGGGACCAGAGGAAGAGCTGCTTCCACCTCCACCTTATGCTCCACATCGAAGGGAGCCTAATCCAAACACTCCACCAGTTGTAACCCCAAGGCAAGAAAGTGGAATGAATAATGGGGCTGGAGTCACAGAACTTGATTCCTTGATAGATTATGATAAATATCTTCAGGAGGCATTGGAGGCCTATAATAAAGCCCAAGCAGAAGTGGTTATTCCATCTGTGAGTCCCAGTAGAACTCCATCTACAGTCTCTTTTAGTGAAACAACTGATTGCCTACCCCAAACCCCTGTACATCCAAGTCCTAGAGAATTATTACAGAAGTTACAGGGAGACCTTAATCGGTCAGCAAGCAATACAGCCAGGCGTATAAAGCTGCTAAAAGAACGCCTTGGGACAAATACCATCCCCTATGATTTGAGGCCCCTAGAGCAAAGCGAAGAGAAAGATCACATAGTAGCCCCTCTCAGAAGAGTATTTGATGCACTTGAGGAGCCTGTGCTGGTTAACGGGCAACTCGGACCACGGCCACCTCGAACTTCGACCCTGCAATATATTCCATTCACGACTACAGATCTGATGAATTGGAAAACACACACCCCATCTTTTGCAGAAAAACCTCAGGCTATGATGGACTTGGTGACTTCAATAATAAATACTCATAGTCCTACTTGGACAGATTGCCGCCAGCTCCTGAATACTCTGTTCACCACTGAGGAAAGGAGAGACATAATTGAAAAGGCACAGATATATTTGCGTGAGCAGGCCAGAGTGGGAAATATTTATAATATTGACCGTCATCTCCAAGACAACTTTCCCTTGGAAGATCCTAATTGGGATCCAAACAATGTAATTCACCTGGCCAGACTTACCACCTACCGCCAGACGCTTGTGCAAGGTATCCGCAGGGCATGCCAGAAGCCCACTAATATGTCTAAAGTCTCAGAAGTAGAACAGAAACCAAATGAGAGTCCAGGAGACTTTTTAGAGAGGCTGCAAGAAGCCTATCGTATATGGACTCCTTTTGACCCTGAAGCCCCTGAAAACAGCAGAATGATTACTGCTACATTTGTGGCCCAGTGCGCTTCTGACATTCGTAAGAAAATTCAGAAATCAGAAGGATGGGAAGGGATGCTGATGAGCCAAATTATGGCCATTGCACGCCGAGTTTATCGGAATAGGGATGAGGCTGAGAAACAAGAGAAGAAGAAGTGGCAGAAGGAAAAGATGGTAATGCTAGCCACAGCAGTGAAGCAAGACTACCGCCCCTTAAATGGAGGAAGAGGGCGGGGAAGGAATCCACCACTGGGAAGGAATCAATGTGCAAATTGCAAGAAGGAGGGTCATTGGAAGCGGGAGTGTCCTGAACCCCTGAGGTTGGAAGAAGTACGCCCAGGCCCAGGCCCAGGCTCCGGCCCAAGAAACCAGGGACGGGGACGGGGAATGATCCGAGATGGAAGATATCAGAGACCTGGACAAGGACGGAGTAGGGACAATGTCATTGGACTGGCAGAGGAGGATTTTACCCAAGACTAGGAAAGACCGGACTCCATAAAGTTAGGCTTCCAGGAGCCCACGGTCACGATCCAATTAGGAAGCCATTTAATAGACTTTATGATTGATACTGGGGCTGAATACTCAGTACTCCCAGAACTATTGCAGAAAAAGGCATCCAAAAGTGTAGTCATTAAAAGTGCCACTGGTCAGTCAGCTAAGAGGTCTTTCCTCCAACCTTTGGAATGCCAGATTGGGGGACATCGTTTAACCCATCAGTTTTTGTATATACCTGAGTGTCCAATACCTCTCTTAGGTAGAGATATGCTGTCCAAATTGCAGGCCCAAATCACCTTCACTCCTCGAGGTCCAGAAATGAAATTGCCATCAAAGGCAGCAGGAATAATTTCCCTCTCAGTACCTAAGGAACAATCATGGCGCCTAATGTCAGCCCTGCAAGTCCAACCCACATTGGATACAGAGTTAAACAAGCTCCTCCGAACTCTACAGGTGCCACCAGGAGTATGGGCCGAAAATAGCCCACCAGGAATGGCCAAGAATATAGCTCCAATTGTAGTAACCTTAAAACCTATGGCTACCCCTGTATCTGTAAAGCAATATCCTTTACCCCGGCGAGCAGCAGAGGGCATCCAGAAACATTTGGACCGCCTATTAAAATATGGTCTGCTTAAGCCCTGCCAATCAGAATGGAACACACCCCTTTTGCCTGTTCGAAAACCTGGGACAGATGAATACAGGCCAGTGCAGGACTTGAGGCTCGTAAACCAGGCTATCGAGACCTTGCACCCAAATGTACCAAACCCATATACCCTGCTGAGTTTGATCCCACCAGAAGCAACATTTTTTACTGTATTGGACTTGAAAGATGCATTCTTCTGTTGCCGGCTGGCACCACAGAGCCAACCTATATTTGCCTTCCAGTGGGAAGACCCTTTGACAGGAACAAAAGGCCAGCTAACCTGGACGAGATTGCCCCAGGGATTCAAAAATTCCCCAACTTTATTTGGCACTGCCTTGGCGAAGGATCTAACAAGTTACCCCTCAATACCTGGAGAAAAGGTGGTTCTGCAATATGTAGATGACCTTATACTAGCAGCAAAGGATTTTGATACCTGTAAAGAAGGTACAGAGGAACTGCTCCACTTGCTCTGGGAAGCTGGCTACCGAGTTTCCCAGAAAAAGGCACAGTTATGTTTAGAAAAGGTCAAATATTTGGGCTTTGACATCTCACACCAACAACGAGCATTGAGGCCAGAGAGGAAAGAAGCTATTTGCCTTATCAAGGAACCTACCACAAGGAAACAACTCAGAGGATTCCTGGGAACAGCAGGGTTTTGTAGACTATGGATACCTGATTTCAGCAGTCTGGCCAAACCCTTACATGAAAGCACTCGAGGTGCAGAAAAGGACCCATTCGTATGGGGACCTGAGCAGCAACAAGCCTTTTTAGTTATCAAACAACGACTTATGGAGGCCCCAGCCCTTGGACTGCCTAATTCGGAAAAACCCTTTCAGCTGTATGTACATGAACAGAATGGGATTGCAGCGGCAGTCCTGACCCAGAGATTAGGAAGTTGGAACCGTCCAGTAGCTTATTTGTCAAAACAATTGGACTCAGTAGCAAAAGGATGGCCTCCATGCCTAAGGGCAGTAGCGGCCACTGCCAGCCTTGTCAAAGAAGCTGATAAATTTACCTTCGGCCAGACGATGTATGTGAATGTACCTCATGCTGTTCTGACACTCATGGAATATAAGGGTAGTTATTGGCTAACGAACCCAAGGATGGCTAGGTACCAAGGCCTATTGTGTGAAAATCCCAGGATTCATCTACGAGTAGTGAATATGCTCAATCCAGCGACTTTGCTGCCCCTACCAGAGGTAGATGATGAAGAATCACATGATTGTCTCCAAATAATGGATGAAGTTTATTCCAGTAGACCCGATCTGAAAGATGAACCATTGAAAAATCCAGATGTTGTATATTATACTGATGGTAGCAGTTACCTGCATGAAGGTGCCAGACGAGCAGGATATGCTGTGGTCACCAATGAGGAAGTTGTGGAAGCTGAAGCTTTGCCTGCTGGCACCTCGGCACAAAAAGCTGAACTTATAGGTTTAACTAGAGCTCTGCAATTGGCAGCCGGATGTAAGGCAAACATCTATACTGATTCTAAATATGCCTTCTTAACCCTGCATGCACATGGTGCTCTATGGAAAGAAAGAGGTCTAATAGGAGCCCACGGGAAGGCCTTGAAATATGGACCTGAAGTAGAAATCCTGTTAGAAGCAGTATGGGCTCCAGAACAGATTGCTGTAATGCACTGCAAAGGTCATGGACGAGGAAGGGATCCAATAACCAGAGGAAATCATGCTGCTGACAAAGCAGCTCGAGAGGCAGCCCAAAAGCCTGTGGGAGGATTTATAGCAGCCCTCATACCAGAGGTAGTTCCAGAAGAAGTTAAACCTCACTATACCCCAGAAGAGAGGAAGTGGGCTGAACAGGAAGGAGCAGTTGTGAAGGACGGTTGGATGATCCTGCCAGACAATAGGATTTATGTACCTCATCATCTAGCAGGCACAATTGTAAGAAATTATCATGAATCTACTCACCTTGGCGGTACTGCAACCAGAGAGAGTCTCAGTCGGAAGTTGTATATTATTAACCTATCACAATTAGCAACTTGCATTTCACAGAAATGTGTTCTTTGTGCTAAAAACAATCCCAGGCAGGGACCGGTACAACCTCCTGGAATCCAACATGTGGGATATGTCCCCATGGAAAGCCTAATTGTGGACTTCACAGAGCTGGTCCCTTCTAAGGGATTCAAGTATCTCCTTGTGTTTGTAGATACTCTTACCGGATGGGTTGAAGCTTTTCCCACCCGAACTGAAAAGGCACGAGAGGTAACTAAGAGACTCCTCACTGAATTGATCCCGAGGTTTGGATTACCTAGATGCATTGGAAGTGACAATGGGCCAGCGTTCATTGATCAAGTAGTACAAGAAGTATGTCGAGTCCTACAAGTGAAATGGAGACTGCATGCAGCCTATAGGCCTCAGAGTTCAGGGAAAACTGAAAGAATGAATCGGACTCTGAAAACCCAATTGGCAAAATTAACCCAGGAAACGGGATTGGGATGGGTAGATGTGTTACCCATAACACTGTTTCGTGTTCGGTGTGCACCCACAAAAAGACTTAAGTTGTCACCTTTTGAGCTCCTGTATGGGAGACCGCCCTCCTTTGTTCAGGATATTTCAGCTGATCTTAAACAAATAGGAGACCATGTGACACAGGGACAAGTGCAATCTCTCTCCCGTGTTTTTGTTTCTCTTAACAGGTGGGCCCTCGAGCGCACGCCGTGCAGCATTGCCAAGCCGATTCATCAGTTCCAGGCTGGCGATAGCGTATGGGTGAAAGAGTGGAAACGTGATCCACTTGCACCTAAGTGGCGTGGACCTTACACCGTCTTGCTCTCTACTCCAACAGCGGTGAAGGTAGCTGAGGTGACCCCCTGGATTCATCACTCCCGTTTGAAGAAGTCCGAAGGCAGTTGGACGTGCAAAGGTGACCCCTCTAATCCTCTTAAACTGACTCTCTCCAAAAACCCCTGTATCTAGCCCTACCGGGAACGGGCTAGGTCACGGGCAACATTTGACGACCGGCCTGCTGCAGCCACAACCTGGAAGCTGGCTGACCTGCGCACGCCTGAAGCTTGAGGAGCATCTGAACCAGCGATTGTGAAAGGAAAGATTCTCTTATACAATTGATTGACTGCCCCACAATTAATTGACTGCCCACCCCCTTGTGGAACAATTATCAGATATTACTCATTGGGGATCCTCGGGATATATGTTTTGGTCTTGGTGGTTCCCCATTCCTGTCACTGGGGGAATTATATTGGGACTAATATTTATTTGCTATCACAATAAGGTAATCTTTTGTGGAAGGAATGCATATGCTAGACATCAACATGATTCTATTATTAATCCTGATCCCTTGGGAAGGGGAAGGGTCCTTGAATCTGGCCAAATTGACTAAATATGGATTCCACCATGACCACAATATGTGGGTAGGTTTAGCTGAAATGGTAGCCAATGTTGCAAATAGGACCAATTGCCTTGTTTGCTCTCTCGGGCCAGATGATTCAGAGGGAGGTATGCCCTTATTACCGATACCATTAGATGCCATTGGTATGGTAAGCGAAATACCACACCAAACAGAAGTACAGAATTTCCCCGGATGGAACTCAACTAAACCATTACGAGTTATACCTGTACAAGGGGAATTCTGTGTACATAGATCATCAGATGCAGCTGATTCTACCATGATAGGCTCTTCTCATTGTCACTATACTTGGGATAATATTAAGAATACCTGGGCACACGATACTACCTATCGAACTCGGGATGCCTTGCCCTGTGCACCTCCTTTTATTCATGCATGGAAAGTGGTATGGAACATAACTGTGACAGAAAAAGGCAATCTAACATACTGCACTGTGAACTCTCTACCTCTTTTGCTATTCCGCCTTCTGTACTCCACGTACCAAAGACCTCAGACACGATGGTTGTGGTGGATATGTGGAGAATGGGCATACAAGAAACTCCCCTCCAAATGGAGTGGGACTTGTTTCCTGGGATGGGTATTGCCACCAATGTGGATTATGCCCACTAATTTGGCCAAGCGTACACGAAGAAACGCTGATATTTCTCATATAGCAGGAGGAAGTACCCAAAGTTGGAGCGGTACTGATGATTGGCCACCAGAGCGCATTATAGCCTATTATGATCCTGCCTCCTGGAATCCTGGTGAGCTCATACAAGGGGCACGGGATCCTATTTATAATCTAAACAGAATAATTCGATTGCAAGCAGTAGTGGAACTTGTAACCAATGCAACGGCCAAGAGTTTGAGACTTATTGCACAACAGTTGGATGAAAGTAGAGCCGCCATTTTGCAGCTGAAAATGGGAATGGATTATGTACTTGCCAAGCAGGGAGGCCTATGTGGAGTCTTGAACTTGACAGGGAATGCCTGTTGCTTTAACATTTCAGATAATGGTGAGGCAATCCGTGTGTTGGCCACAAAGATGGAGAATATAGCACATGTCCCAGTACAAACATGGGAAGGATGGGATATGGGATGGCTCACCAATTGGTTACCTAATGTCACAGGACTCAAAGGGATACTATTGTCTTGCTTGTTTTTCTTGACAGTAGTGGTAATGGTTTTATGTATGATGCCATGTATCATTTCATGTTTTAGAAGTACAATTAGCAAGATGGTTTCAAATGAAACTCTACCTCATATCATGGCCCTATACAGAGCTTTACCTCAGGAATATGATGAAGGTCAAGCTATCAAGGACACTTGGGATGAAGGTCCTTGAGCTTGAAAGGGGGGAATGAGGCATCAGGCATAAGCCTGCATTTTATTAATGTTTGATCAGGACTTGTATATTAAAGAGGGCTTAGATTTTCAAAAGTAGATTTTCAAACGTTTCATGCCAGGCAAGAAGGCTAGCTGCTTAAGAAAACACTGGTAATGTTTTCCTAGACAAAGGGGCCTCTTTTGATTGATAGCAGAAAGCAATTCTCAAAGTCATAAAAGCTGAAATTACAGACTGAGTAATGACACTGACCCTACATGTTACAGAAGATAACAAAGGCAGAGATAAATATAATTAGGAATGGGCAAATAGTAAAATGATACCATGGGCCTCTCTTAAACCTTGAGCTGTATTTTCTAAGGCCAGAGGCAAATGGGGAGAAGCATCTAGCTGACACAGAAAGAGAGGCTTTTTTTGGGAAGTCTTTTTAAAGCTGTATCTTTCTTAAACTGAGAGAGTTTGAGGAAGAGCTAATGGGAAAAGCAGCTTGCTGAAGGGGGGGAGGCTTCTTCTGAAACTGTTTTAAACTGAGTTCTTTTTTCTTTCTCTCTCTACTTTAAAAAGGCCTTATTCCTTTTAAGAGGCTATCTGTGTTGTGTATTAAATATATTGGCTTAAATGTAATTATGCAAAGGATTTAACAAATGCTAGAAGAGTTGTATTTATCCTGGAATTAAGTCAGCCAGCAGTTTAGCCCCCCTGCCAGACAGGAAGACGCCATCAAATGCTGTCCAGATATATTAGCTGTCAGACATTTGTTTAGAAACCTTCAAATGAAGGATATCTTTCAATGTTGATGTGAAACTCAAGATCCTTGAAGATAAAAATTTAAGATTAACCATTTGTTTTAGAAGGCAATAGGGCAGGGAGGGCAAGAGGTGAGCTGGTAATTAAGATTCCTTGTTGAGACACATGTAAGATATATTACTACTTATTTGTCATTTATAGATGTAACAATATATAGCTGTTTGTGTTCCATATAAGGACAGGAGGATGTGGGTGTATCTTTTAGGATTGGATATAGCAATCAGCCAATAGGAAATCCAACTAGGCTGATTGGACAGAGGCAGCCACAGGAGGAGCAAAGGGGGCTGGATTAAGGGAATATAAGGGCTGGCCATAATGGCAGGAGCCAGGCCAGAGCTTGGTAACCATATACCACTGTGCCTCTCATTTATTTGTCTGACAAATAAATAATTATTTTAATTTCTCTATTGCTGCGTTGAATATTTCATTCCAGCTAAGCGTTAACCACAAGCAGGGTGCTACAATTGTAGGCCCAACACACAACCGAATTGAAGGAAATCTCTTCCTGCAGCTCAGTGGAAAAAACAGGCTCAGATCTCATTACTTAGAAAGTAAAATGAAATATTGGAGCAGGTAAAAGGGTCTTGACTCTTTGCTTTGTTCAAAGGCTAAATTTCACAGCCAAACTGGCCAAGGAAGATTTCAATGTTAATTAGGAAGAACCTACTGAACTTGGGTACAAAAAACATGAATCATTATGTTACATTGAAGAAAAATCTTATTTAACTTCAGTTTTGTTTCCTGGGGTGGGGGAGTAGTCCTTCCCTCCCCACTCATATTTTCTAAGCCCTTTATTTGTAAAGCTTGGTAACTTGATATCATATATAAAAAAGAAAAACCCTGTATATATTTTTAAATATCAGTCACACGTAGGCCCTCAGACTGCAGAAAACATCAATCATTAATATTACGAACATACAGAGCTGAAATGCCTTTGGAGGCCATGTAAATTTCAAGTGGGTGGAATTCATGCTGCAGTATCAGACAGATTCTCAAAGTAGAAAACCCTGTCAGAAGTCAAGAATTTTGTTAAACTAGTTAGATGGATTTTTTTAAAAAATCAACCAAACATACATACATAAATACATAAAATTTAGAAAAGTCATAATAAGAAATGTAAGGATGTACATCAGATCTGTGGAATAATGAGATGAATTGAGGTGATTTGGGGTAGTCTTTAGTCATTTGCGGGGCGTGTGCTGTTTATATTTACATTTATATTTATATAACCTGCCTTTCTCCTAGAACCAGGACTCAAGGCTGCCTACACAAACTGGACTCAGATAATAAGCCTATAAGAATAGAGATCAGTTTGTTCCTAATTGATAAACATACAGCTACAAGGCCAATATTGTGGCTGCTGCACATCCCTGATAATAAGCAGTTGTATATATCTTTTCAGAGTGTTTGGTGTTTTGCCTAGATTATCTTGCTGTGAGGTTATAAGGTAGGCAGTACTACTGACCCCATCTTTCAGGTAGAGGTTTGGAGAATTGAAGATGTATGGTTTTCCAGAAACCATCTATTGAGTTCATAGCAGCAAGATTAAATTAGGCACACCTGGTCTGTAGTTTAGGGCAAAACATGGACGAGCTCTTCCAATGCCCTCTTGGATTAGCTCAGAAATCAACTCTGTTCCTCCAAAAACCACAAAAATGGTTCCATAATTCCTAAGGGGGTATGAACAAGACCTCTGCTGGAACAAAAAAAAGAAAACAAAAAAATATGGAGGGAGCAGACAGGCAAATTCATGTAGCATGCTAATCAATGAAAGTTCATGTGATTAACTGATAAAAATTATTTGATCATATTACCGCCCTAATTTTTAGCTCTTGTAATTTAGCGCATTTCAAGTATTCCAAGTGTTTCACATACAGTGGTACCTTGGTTCTCAAATTTAATTCATTCCGGGAGTCCATTCGACTCCCGAAACCACTTGAAAACCAAGCAGAAGCCATGTTGGACGTTTGGCTTCCGAAAAGCCAGAACACTTTGCAAACCAGAACACTTCCAGGTTTACAGTGTTTGGGAGCAGATTTGTTCGACAACTAAGCCATTCGAGAACCAAGGTACCACTATACATAGTTTCAGTAACTATATAAGTCTTCCATGGTAGGCCAGTTTTATTATTTCTCCATCACAAAAAGCAGACTGGGTGTAAGAATACAGAGGTTAGCTGAAGTGAGATTTGAAGGACTTCTTTCATCACACTTTTAGCCCTCATACGATGACTCTTACATGAGTGATTTGCCTTCCCAGTAATGGGAACAGCATTGCATACATAGCTATAAAGATGGTTTGGTATCAGATTGTAACCTTGGCTTTCCTTCCTTCAGTTTCTGTTTCTCTCAGCTTCTCATGACAAGCACTGTGGTATTATTTCTTGCCTTAGGGCAAGACATGCTGGTTGTTAAGCATGCAAATAGCTCTGAGGTGAAGGCAGAGATTGGGGATAATGTCTGATGTTACTAAGGCACCAATTCTGTTCATGTTAATCACTTAAATAAGATAAACATGGTGTCCAGCTGTGGGCGTCCTGCATACTTAAAGTCACACAGCTACTCACACCTCCACTGTCACTGTGTGAATCATAACTTCTGCAGCAATTAGTTTCCTCTCATTATGCGGAGTGGCCCCATGTGATGAGAGCAAAGCTGCCAAATTCTACAGATAAATCAGTTTAAAATGGGTTTATCCTGCATCCCTATCTGAAAATGGACAGAAATTTGGTTCAGTCTGCAATCAAAGGAGAATTTACCTTTGTTTCATTTTCTTAAACAATTCCAGGACGGAAACACAGCCATCCTTCAAAATTGGTACTCATCTGAATTTGGCAATGCTGTTCTTCAGTCAAGTAGTGTGTAAAAATGTGCATATACTTGGGCAAAGTATGCACCTAAATTGATAAATTAGTGAAAATAACATACAAAGATACCAAAATTGCTTTTGTCGAAAATGTGTATATTAGGTAACATTTCATACTAAAACATACTTTCAGGAGGACATTTTTTTAAATTAAAAAAATCAAACTGATGAGGAAATCTGGAGAACTAACTTTAAGACTGGAAAAATTAGAAACTGGGAGAAACAAAAACTCACAGATTCACCCACTCCTACTTATGACGTAAGGAAACCATAGCTGTGAAATATGCCGTAGTCACTGAAGAAACAAGCAATTCCTTTCTGAGAAACACTTAACTGGCAGCTCACGCTGCACAGATAAGGGATGTGAGAGGAGGACAAGGCAAAAAGTTAAACAACACAAGCAATAAAATGGAAATATCCATAAATGTAGAAAATTTCCATTTAAATGTTATAGGGAACAGCGAGGCAAGGGGAAGAATAGCTGCAGTCTTGACATACTTTGGGGACGTACGTGAATTTCTAGAGAATTATAACAAAATCTATGTTTGGCTCCCCTCAAAAACATTTTTTTCTAAATAATTCCTTCTATTGTCAATGATGTCAAAGAGATACAGATGAGTTTTTGCCTGAGATGGGCTTTGAGATTAGAAATTATCTAGATTCAACCGTATGTGAAGTTTCAGCTCCTTTCCACATAGATGAGTCTCCTAAAAGCAACCTGGATCTTGAATTAAGTCCCCATGGTAAGATGTGTACTTCCTTTGAAAAGCACAAGTGGTTTTGTGACATCCACAGCACCAATTACTTATCATTTAAGGACCTTCGGGACTTAACTGTGTGTGGGGGTGCTGGGAACCCAGCAACTATTATTTCTTGGCAGTCCAGAATATATTACTTGTAGAGTTATTTTATTTTATTTTATTTTGGAGAGGAAACTTTACATGCAGTTGGATCTATGCCTGATTAATTGCCCTGGTTTCTGCAGTTCAACATCACACAGATGGGCAATGAAATTAGCTGGAGAAATATGTAGCAATTCCCCCTGGATGTCTTGCAGTAGTTAAGCCAGTAAGGATAAGCATTTAATATATTATACTATAAAGCACAGTGGTGTTTGTTACTACCGTGTTTTCTTTCTTTCAAATTCAAAAATTGGAAAAGATACTTCCTTAGAGATCAAGATGGAAGAGTCAGTATTTTAACTGGGGATTTGACCCCTTGGTAACTTTTCAAAACTAACTGATATTTTGATAGGAAAATGTCCTCTCAGATTTTCTTTTTTTCTTTAGAAATCATATGCTTATACATTAGAAGAAACCCAATTATCCATTTCTCTGTTTGCTGATGATTTTGCAATAACTAAGTTTCTCTTTCTAACAAATTAACATCAGCTTCCCTAGCCTATTCGCTCCCTGTCTACTGCACCCAATTATCTGGGCTCTTGATTATCCAAGCATATTTGGTTTTACTCACACAGATCTGTTAATTGGAATTTCCCTGTATTTCTGTGGTGTTTGAGTTCTTTCTTTTTCAAAACTTTTGTATGCTGACCACATGCATAAAAAGGTATGTTCAATAGGTTCAAGTGGTAAAGCTTTCATGCATATTCTGCCATTTCAGGTTGTATGTGAGGACACTGTAGGTGACATCACCAAGTGATAGCCCCTTCTTTCATCTTCTTTCTGCACTGTGCCTCGGCATGCCTTCTAAATTTGCTTTGGAAAGTTGAGGGAATCTCCAGAACAGATTTTGGGAGGCATCAGAAGCTTCCAGGGTTGGAGAGGATGAGGGAAACCCCATTACACCTGCTCTATCATGGTTGAATATCACCTTATTTTAGGGTAGTCAACATGGTGCCATTCAAAGGCTGCTGGGCTACAACTTCCATCAGCTCTGACCATTGACCATGTTGTCTGGGGAAGATGAGAGCTGTTGTCCAGCAACATCTGCAGAGCACCACATTGGCTATCTCCGCCCTATATATTTGGAATATTCTACATAGAATGCAGGAAGCCGCCCCCCTCCACTCCCCAACACATCTTGATTATTAGAGCTACACCAAATTTTCATGTGGTTTCTAGGTTTGTTTTGCAGTGAAAGGTGACCTTTTGCCAAGGGAGGAGGGGAGGCATTGTGGTTTTGCAGGGAAAGGCAGTGTTTTCTAGGGCAGTGCTACTCTTGCAGAGAAAAATGTACTCCCAGAAATGTCATCTTTCATTGAGAAAAATGAACCTCCCAAAAAATTGGGGCAGCCCTAATCAGCAGAAGCAAGTCGTGTGTTGTAAGAAGTCTATGCATGTAAAAGACTAGCGCAGTAATAAGGCTGTGCTGGAAGACTCCTTTGCTAGTATTCCACAGACAGGCTTTTAAATAAACATTTTCTACATTACTACCCTTCTTCAGAAACTAGATTGTATATTGTCAGAGGGATGTATGAAGGGACCTCCCCTCCACATACATCATCATCCCTCCTGGTTCATACCTGGAACTTTGGGTGTTTGGGTGGGAGGTCGGAAGGATGAAGCTGCCCAGGTTAGTCCACATGATTGGAATCACAATGTGTGAAGGTATAGAGCTTGCAAGTGAGTCCCATGGAAGTGTTATGGATGGGGTTGGTTGGGTCTTGAGGAGAAATGGGAGGAGCTCAGGGGGTTGGAGATTGATGACTCTGGGGAGCGTCCTAGTAGGCTTGGGGAGGTGAAATTCGGATCCCAAGAGGTGTCTGAGCCTGGGGAGGAAACTAGTAGCTTGTGGAATAGATCTTGTGGATCTAAAGGTCAAGATCAAGATCAAGGACAGTTAAATCCAGGCAAAGGCAACTATGAGGTTGTGGTGCTCATCTCGCTTTCAGGCCGGGGAAGCCAGCGTTTGTCCACAGACATGCTGGCCACATGACCAAACCGCTTCTGGTGCAATGGAACACCATGATGGTGAGTGCATGGAACAGAGTGCATGGAAACACTGTTTACCTTCGCACCACAGCAGTACCTATTTATCTACTTGCACTGGTGTGCTTTCAAACTGCTAGGTTGGCAGGAGCTGGGACAGAGCAACGGGAGCTCACCCTGTTGTGGGGATTTGAACTGCCAACCTTCCAATCAGCAAGCCTTAGAGGCTCAGTGGTTTAGATCACAGTGCCACCCGCGTCCCTGCTTGTGGATCTAGGAGTGGGTTGGCAAAGGAATGTTCTGACCCTGTGACATTGGGCACCCCTAGTCAGATACCTCCTGTTGTGGAGCTGCCCCTGGCATCTCCTCCTGTCAGTGAAGAGCCTCTTCCTTTGGGGGAGGTGACTGAGAGTAAATCAGATTCCAGCACTAGCACCACTTCCATCTCCAAGGACACAGAGACACCAGCACTGGTGCAAAGAAACTTCACAGACCCAACCTGCTCAAAGGAGTTCCTGCTTGTTTGCCCAGTTCTGAGACTTTGGCCACTTACTGTGCTAAGAGCTGTGCTCACCCCACTCTTTGAAAGAAGAGTTCAGGGGGCATGTTGCTTGTTGGATCAATGTCTTAACGTGTCATTCATCCATCTATCTGCATCTTGTAACCTTTGCCTTGCCTATGTATTGATCTGATTTATGAATTGAAGCCTTTGGAAGAAATTGAGCTGGGAGTTTGACTTCTTTGTCTGGCAGTGAGGCTCAGGACATTGGTGGCACCTCCCTTCAACACATGCTTTGAATGAGTATAAAGCTAATTTAGGCATGTGATTTTGAACTGTAGGCTGCATCATAGGCCACTTATGAAGTGGAGATGGATCCTTAAACATCTTCAGCTGCAAGACTGACTTGTGCGGATGGTCTCAGGTCTTAAAGCTTTAACGTGTGAAGCACCACTGAGAAGATCTTTCAGATCCACATGTTATGAACTGGGCTGCACCATTGTTTTCCAAGTAGATCTGTGGCTTCATTTAAGGCATATTTAATCAATTCCCACTTGGCCTACTGCAGTCAATAAGTATGTGAGATTTGACAGTCAAGATCATTAGGACGATGGTTTGTTTATCATGTTGACTAGGTGCTTAGATTATCAAAGTGATAAGCGTCTCTGAACCACTCTAGGCAGCAGAGAAGGTAATCGGATAATGAGGTTTAATCAAAAACAGGTGGCAGCTGGATAATATTGGTGATGGCAAAACTTTATAAAGTTAAAATCTAACTCACCAAGCTGTGTTGAGCTACCTTAAAAATAATAACGGTAGGATTCCAGTAATAACAATTCTATATCCATGACTCCAGAGACAAAGAACAGGATGAAATAAAGGATAAGATTCTGTTGGTTTGAGGGGATGCATTCAGTTTTTCTCTCCATGCAACCAAAACCTCAGAATAGATAAATACCTCATGGGCAAAGACATGGGGACTAACAGCCAGGAGAAAATATCAGACTATGTTAGATCATATGAGCCCAAGCAGAGACCTAGATAGCATCGTCTGTACTTAGAAATCTGTCACAAACAATTGGTGTCTTGGCTCCCCTGAGGCTGTGTTCCAGGAAAACACAAACTTCCGAAACTTCTGGAAAGGTATTGCAACATAAAGCTGGTGTAAGGGGTGTGTGTGAGAGAGAGAGAGAGAAAGAGAGAGAGAGAGAGAGAAAGGTGGATATTGAAGAGAAATATATATTTGAGAACAAGAAAGTAACTGAGGTTGCTTCACACATTATTTTCTTATCAACTGAAGCTCCATGGCAGCCTTTTTTTTATTAGGAGCACATTCACACCATACATCTAAAGCACTTTGAACAGTCATGGCTTCGCCCAAAGAATTCTGAAAGCTGCAGTTTGTTATGGCTGCTGAGAGGAGGCGTAGATCCCCTTCCCAGAGCTGCGGTTCCCAGAGTTCCCTGTGAATAGAAAAATTACTCTAGAAAATTGCTGACTTGAACACCTACACATGACATACACCCTAATGCCAGCTGAACTAGATAGCCTGAACTAGAGGGGCTTCTGTCTCCACCACTAGCCAAGCCTCTGTCTCGACTGCCTCATGCTGTACAAGGTAGCTCAGCCTCAAGAATCTGTGGGCTGGAATATCACTGCTGCCATGATGGAGTAAGTAACCCCTGAGTTGGAGTATGAATTTGCTCAAGAGACCCCAGGTAGTGGACTACTGTGAGGCTCCTGCTCTAAGTTCTGTTGGTGCAGACAAGAGCAAGTAGGTTTCCCTCTGTGAAAGGCCTTTGCCACGAGTCTCTATGGAGCATTAGCGATCTGGGGCTGGAGCCCGTCACCATTGTGCTGCTCTTCTTGGAGCACTTCCCTTCGCCGAGCTTGAGCACTTGCTCAGCACCCAGCCTTAGCACCTAAGCACCTATTGTTCCCTTAGCCAGACCTCAATCATCATAGCTAAGCACTAGGAATAGCTCGGGTCACCACAGCAGCAGGAAGAGGAGGAAGAAGAGGAGAGTGACCTGTTGCCATGGCTCAGACTAGCCATTCTTGATGTTGCATATCACTTGCTCTCTGACAGCCTTTGCATCTGAGTGATCCACCTGGGAAGGAAGAGTGTCTGAGGAGACCACCTTGATATTTAATGGTATGGCAGCATAATAATATTTCTATAAATCAAATAAACAAACTACCTTTTTGGGGGTTGCATCCCTAAGCATACCCATGAAGAAGAAGAAGAAGAAGAAGAAGAAGAAGAAGAAGAAGAAGAAGGGGAGGAGGAGTTGGAGTTTGGACTTGATATCCCACTTTCACTCCCCTTAAGGAGTCTCAAAGCGGCTAACAATCTCCTTTCCCTTCCTCCCCCACAACAAACATTCTGTGAGGTGAGTGAGACTAAGAGACTTCAGAGGACTGTGACTAGCCCAAGGTCACTCAGCAGCTGTATGTGGAGGAGTGGGGAAGTGAACCTGGTTCACCAGATTACGAGTCCATCTCTTTTAATCACTACACCATTAATCTTGGTAAGATGCTTTTGAGTAAAAATCATGAAAGGGAAGGGGCTTTTATGAAACTTGTTGAAGGTAGGTTTGTTTGGGAATCTGTCTTAATTCTTTTCTCATCTTTCAAGACCCATTCTTTCTCACACACCTTTTGGGGTAGAGAGGAGAGGGGAGGGTCAAGACATATCATTTCAATTTTTTTCTTAATTTTTTTTAGTTGCGGACCTGTGGAAAAATCAAAAGCTTCTGGAACACAGTGTATGATGAACTTAAAAAAATGTTCAACTTTATGAAAAATACAGAAGCTTTTCTACTAGGGATAACGGACACAGAGGAGATCAGAAAATATTCCTCTATGCCACAGGAGCGGCAAGGATCCTAATTGCTAAAAACTGGAAAAAAGAAACTGTGCCAACAAAAAAAAAGGAATGGCAAGATAAACTGTTAGAGTATATTGAACTGGCTAGGTTAACAGAGGCAATTAGAGATCACACTAGACAAGTGTTTCAAAAAGCATGGGGGAAATGCAGAGGATACTTCACAAAACAGTGCCCTAAAATACATACCTGGATTTGTTTCGATTAAGGTCTGCAGGAGACTTTGTGGATATTTAAGTTATAATTAGGAAAAGAAACTTAATAATTATTCATAAAGGAAACAGATTATAAGAAGTAAATAAGGAGGCCAGATACAGGATAAAGGAAGTCTTTTATTTGGTTGTTTGTATTGTTGTATGTTGTGTTCACTGTATGTTATGTTCATGTTTAATGAGGGTGGATTTGTGTATGGGGGGGTTGTGTTATGTTGTAAATAAAATTCCAATAATTTTTTTTTTAAAAAAAAAAAAATAGTGGCATTTGAGTAAACCTGGTTAGATGTTATAACAATTCATTTTACACCATCAGGGGATTAAATGTCAACAGTGAAGATTTCCGGAGAGAGATTGGCTCACTAAGCACCCTTTGAAAGGGGCTTCTGTGCCATCGATTTCATCACAGTCCTCTCAAAATCATTGCTGCATCTAGCAACCAGTCCACAGCTTAGTTTCTGCCTGAGACTGAAATGGCAGAAGAAGCAACAGTAACATCCACTGTTTTAGCAGTCTGTCAAATCACTCCTGTCAAAGAGCTTATTTCGCTCAACCTGAAAATACCATGACTCCCCCCACCCCCCGCTTCTTTTAGTTAAAGGGCAGACTTCCAGTGAATTTCGTTGCACAAAGGTGACACTTCCTTTCACTTAACGGATAAGACAGGTATGGTTTTTTTTAACCTAGTTATTTTCATCTTGATTTTATTTTAAGTGCAATGAATAACTGTGAGATTTCTACAGCATCCGGAGCATTGTTAGTTGACAGGTCTTAAGCACTCTATGTTTCTATGGTGTCCTCTGCAACTTTAAAACCTGACACAATAACTAACATATGGCACATTCCTTATTATAGGTGTCAGACTGCTGCAGAGTAGAGCTTGTGCTGCCTACTTTGAAAATGCCACCCAGTCTGAAATTCTAGTCTAGAAGCAAATTGCACTTGGCTCATTATTAACCATGTAAATGTACACTTTCGCTAGCTGAACACCATGTCTTCTGCGTCGCCTTGTGCACATAGAAAGTGTTGCATTATTTGTGCTTGTCATGGCGTTCCTTCTCACTTTGTCATGGGTACTTCATTCTCTGCATCTCTGAATGGTCACCTGGGTGGGAACCAGAGGAACACAAGAATTAACCAGTTGATCAGGCCAAAGGTCTATCTAGTCCAACATCCTGCAGGATAGACCTCAGCTATGGTCTTAGCCATGGTGGCAGGAGTGTGTGTGTGAAACTATTCTAAATTTCACACAATGCCCACACAGGTAAAATGCACAAATGCTCCAGGAACTGCCCATACATCATAACAAGCAAACCCTTCCTGGGGAATTATACAGAGAAAAAAGATAGATTACTCACCTCGCCACCACACACGTAAGTTCAAGGGACCAGATATTTCCCCTCATACAATTCCCTAGGAAGGGATTGCACAAAATGCCCAATTCTTGGAGCATTTTAATATATATCTATTTTTCTCATATGGTGCATTTAGAGCAGCTTGTTCCCTCCATTCCCCAAGAAATACATAAACAGGCAGTTTTTGGATCACCTCACAATCACTCTCAGTTGTTGGATTGTGTGCAGAAAGATTTAGTATTGTGGGATGTCAGATCATTGACCTATCAAAAAAAAAAAAAGTAAGGTAAACGACCCCTGGATGGTTAAGTCCAGTCAAAGGCGATTTTGGGGTTGTGGCGCTTATCTCGCTTTTAGGCCAAGGGAGCCAGCGTTTGTCCACAGACACCTTTCGGGGTCATGTGGCCAGCATGACTAAACCGCTTCTGGCACAGCAGAACACTGTGACAGAAACCAGAGTGCATGGAAACGCTATTTACCTTCGCATCACAGTGGTACCTATTTATCTACTTGCACTGGCATGCTTTCAAACTGCTAGGTTGGCAGGAGCTGGGACAGAGCAATGGGAGCTCACCCCATTGCAGGGATTCGAACCGCTGACCTTCCGATCAGCAAGCCCAAGTGGTTCAGTGGTTTAGACCACAGCGCCACTCGCATCCCTGTCTAGTTCAGTATTGTCTACTCTATACTGGCTAACAGCAGCTCTCCGGGATTCTCTCCCAGTCCTGCCTGGAGTTGCTGGGAATTGAACAAGGGAGCTACTGCAGGCAAAACAATTGAACGATGCCCCTCCCCAAAGTTCATAGCTATGAGGGCCATTCCACACATCTGTATTCTGATCTGTGCACTCACATCCAGGTGAGGCAAATAAGGTGAGTCTGTTCACAAATGCAAAGTGAATGAAAGCCTCTCCCATTCCTAACTTCAATAAGTAAATTCATAAATAGAGATCTGTGACTAATCTTGGGTAGTAATGTGCCTTGTGCCCACAACTGTTTCTTCCCCTTAAAAATATTTTATGAAGAGCTTTGTAAAAGGCTTTTTTGAAAATTCACCGTGAATTATGTATGCATTCACTTCCCATTATTCTCTGTTGTCGGCTTAACTTTCCTATTCCTTGTAGAAAATGGTTTATCTCCTGCCCAGAATCTTTGGGCAAAACTGATTTGATCTTATCAAAATTCATAATGGTTATAATTAAGGTGTGCATTATAGGAATAGACATTAAAACCGTGTGTGGTCGATACTTGACTTAATCTCCTCTACAGGAGTCAAAGAAAACACTAGTAAACAAATGCAGAAGTGTCACATCAGGTAAGATTATATGCTTTGTTTTTGCTTAAAGCAAGAACAATATCTACCCCCCCCGGTGAGTCATAATTTGGATTGAAGAAAAAGTGTAAATAAAGTATTAATAAGTGAATGGGGATTAGAGACAAATCTCTCAAGTTGTTGAAGCCCATTGCTATAGTTCCAAACTTGTTCTGAGATGCAAAATCTTTTAAACAACTCCATGGCAGAATGATAAAATATGCTGCAGCCATAATGTGAATGTTAAAACATAAAGAATGTTTTAATCAGAAAATGAAAGTTAAGGGAAATGAAAGGGACAGGATGGGAGATGAATAAAATGCATGCATAACAGTTGAAGATGGTTTACTTCATTGATGGCCTGTTCCAAAAGATCAACTGCAGAACAACCAGGTATAATTTTGGGCGCTGCATAAAGAATGCTCAAGGGATTAGATCACTGCAAATTCTGAGTCAAACTGACCTGAGTGTCATCTCCCAGACAAATGTATGGATTGGAATTCAGAACTTGGCTATCTTCTGTTTTCGAACTTTCCAGATGTTCTGGTTCAATTGTCAGCTAAGAAGGAGGATAAACATGCATGTAAAATGCATATTTTAAGTGAATATACATTTAGAATAGTGTACTTGGATAGAAAATACATTTACTTTGCAGTCTTATGGTCCCTAGGAGAGTATTTCAGTGGTCATAAGATAAAACAGACCTCCCTCTCAGTGAGCAGAGAATTTTTTTTGTTATATTAAGTTCCCTCCCTGCCACTCTACCCCCAACTCTCTCTGTCTCCCTTCCAGCAGGCTGCCAGGGAAGGGGCAGGTTTCTCTTGACAGAGGTCTGAAGTGATGCTCATAACACTTACTCATTACAAGGACAGCCCTGATGATTACCTAGAATTTGCACCTCAGCTGCATGCTGGAAGGTTCTTAAAGGGCCAAACCTTCCATTATGATGCCTTTCTGAATCTGCTGCTATCTCAGGAGAAGGGATGTTGGGGAAAGAATTTGCAGGTAATTGGAGAAGATAGCTCAGGCTCTATGCTTGAGAGGTCCAAGCTGCTTGTTAAGCATAATTGGTTTAATTGCTTCTGAGATGGAAATGCCTGTGTGAATTGGTGAAAGGGTTTAACTGGAAGATTCCATTGAAGCTAAAGAACAACAAGAATCTCTCTCTCTCTCTCTCTCTCTCTCTCTCTCTCTCTCTCTCTCTCTCTCTCTCTCTCAGCTTTAACTAGTTAATAATTATCTGATGTTGTTCTCTAGCAGCTAACATGTGAGTGTTTAACCTTAGATCATGTGAAAAGTATTGAATTGCTAATTCACCATCTTAGAAGGGTGGTGGCTAGTTTCTTTGTTCTCAAGCTCTTTGAGAGTGAGGATATAAATGAAGATCTCCAGCCAAGCAGCCTAAGACAAGATGCAGGCTGAAATGCAGGCAATGGACCCTCAGAAAGACACACAGAGAGAGCTATGTTTGTCAGCTCTGATTTCTAAGATGCTGAGCCTGTGCAAGACAGCCTGAGACATTTTATAGACATTTTGGATGTATCTTTGATGTTTCAGTTTTGTTTTGAAGAAACAAAGTTCTGCCAGTAAAAGTTTGAATAATATCTAATCAGCCTGGGCAATGTTTTTATTCCAAAATGACTCAGCTTTTATGCTTCAAACTGTGCAATATTAATATTGGCAATACTGCTGACTTCAGAGGCATCCATCCTCTTCCTCTTGAAAGGCTAAGAACGTAAGATGAGCCTCTTGGATCAGACCAGTTGCCCATCTAGTCCAGTATCCCATTCTCACAGTGGCCAACCTGTAGGAAGTCTATAAGCTGGATATGATCACAAGAGCCCTCTGTCCACCTGTGACTCCCAGCAGCTGGTACCCAGAGGCATAATGCAGAGTATCATATTGCACAGTGGGTAGGCTTGAAAAATAAAGGATTTCTGAGACAGGCACCTGCTTTTCAAGATTACCATATCATGTGTTTTGGGTCATCTGAGGCTTGCCTACTTCCCAACAAGGCAATGCCTTTTACAACTTGGCTGAGAGTCGGCTTTTCATTACAGAGCTGAGGTTTCGGTAGTCCTGAGGGCACATATCTATACACTGATTGACTAGACTTCAGAATTTCTACCTAAGGCCGAACCCTTCCCCTCTCCAAGATTCTGTACAAAAATAATAAAGCTCCTTTGCTCCAGCACAAAACATTGCTCTGGGATTTCTCACTGTACATATAAATTGGATGGTAAATTTTTAAAGAGGTTGATACCAGCAGGGTAAGTGTTGCAGCTGAAAAAAGCACCTGGGAAATGTTTGCATGTAGGGGTTGTCACCATTTCCAGAGGCATGGCTGTGTTTGTTTCATCTTGCATCTGATGAAGTGGGATGTAGTCCATAAAAGCTTATGCCATAATCAAACTGGGAGTCGTAATAAAAAGGTTTGCCTTAGATTATCGACAAGTGTAGGAAGTTGCCTTATTACAAATCAGGCCATTGGTTTATCTAGCTCCGTATTATCTAGACTATAGGGATGTGGGTGGCGCTGTGGTCTAAACCACTGAGCCTTGGGCTTGCAGCAGTTCGGATCCCCGTGACAGGGTGCGCTCCCATTGCCTGGTCCCAGCTCCTGCCAACCTAGCAGTTCGAAAGCACAAAGTGCAAGTAGATAAATAGGTAGCGCTCCGGCAGGAAGGTAAACGGCTTTTCCGTGCACTGCTCTGGTTCACCAGAAGCAGCTTAGTCATGCTGGCCACATGACCCAGAAGCTGTACGCTGGCTCCCTCGGCCAGTAAAGAAGATGAGCGCCGCAACCCTAGAGTCGTCCGCGACTGGACCTAACGGTCAGGGGTCCCTTTACCTTGATTATCTAGACTGGGTACATGCATGCACACAGATCTACAATTTCTAGATACCTGAGATGACTGTTGCTGTAGAACAGCTGGTCATGGAAATGATCAGTGCTCAGGTCCCGTTAAGTATAATGGTTTGACACAAAAATGAAAAATGGCTAAAGACATATTGCAGAAAGTTTGACATGGGGTTTTTCCAGGGGGCTATATTAAAGCCAAGGAGAGCTCTTATTCAGCTCTTGTTGAGTTAATGATTAACTAACTGATGGTTGTTTCTCTGGTAGCTAACATGTCAGTGTTGCAACTTTAGATCATGTGGGAGGTATTAGGTTGCAAAATCTCCATTTGGAAGGGAATTGCTTTTGAGTCTTTTCTCCCAATATAATGGAGTGAAGACGTAAAATGAAGCTCTCCCATATTTTGTAAGATGCTGAGCCTGTGCTGGACAGCACAAGACATTGTATGGACGTTTTGGATGAATCATTTACTGTATTCTGGTTTATTTTAAAGAGTTCTGCCAGTAAAAGTTTGAATAGTACTTTTGTGCGTCTGGACAATGATTTATCCCCAAAGGAGTCAGTTCTTGTGCATCCAGTCACTTCAAGCTGTGCAATATTAATATCTACAACAGCTCCTGCTTGTAGACTTCCTATAGGCACCTGGCTGGCTGCTGTGAAATCAGGATACTGGACTAGGTGGGTCATTGGCCTGATTCAACAGGTTCTTTTTACATTCTTATGGCTTAATCTTAAGTGGTCCCTATGACCTACTGTGACATAGGAGCCAACTCCTAGGGGTCGCGGAGGCTTCAGCCTCCACAAGAAAATATTTGCAGGGGGCGGGCCCCCACAAAGTTCATGGGCATTCCCATTCACATGGTGTGTGTGCACTGTGTCGTGATCAATTATGTGGGCAGGGGTTACCTGAGCCTCAACAATATTTTATTCAAGTTGGCACCCCTGTGCTGTGAGATGTGGCTGTTTGCCATGCATGTCCCAATTCTGAATTGACCATAGGCAACTGGTTGGCCACTGTGATAACTGAATGCTGGACTAGATGGGATGCTGGTCTGATTCAGACGTTTACACTCACTGGCAACATCTCTCCAGAGTTTCACATAACAATCTTTCCTAGCCCTACCTGGAGATGCAGGGACTGAACCTGGGAACCTCTGCATTCAAAGTAGATGCTTTGAGACTAAGCTAGAGGCCCTGAACTGCTGCAATGCTCCATTGTTTCAGTATAATGCTACATGGAATCTAGAAGCCGAGGAAGGTAGCTGAGGATATTTGGGCACTGTGCTGATCAAAGCCACTAAAAGCATGGAGAGTATATTTCAATGTTAGCAATAATAATTCTTGTATAATAAAACTGGACTACCACCAGGTTGTGGACAAAGGGTTATGTGCATAGTTAATGAATTAGCATTTCAGCCTGTACGCTGAAAGACACGGTTTCTACCTTGTAAGCCTGAAACACCTTGGAGTCATTATTGTCCCTGTTGACATGCTTTTGTAATAGCATAATTTGCATTTTCAAGGAAAACCAAAGTCTTAAAGATGTAATTTAATTCATATCGTTTTCAGGAGGTACAAGCAATGCTTAATGGAACAATATGTGCGAGCATAAAAATAAAACTTTTATGAGAGAGAGAGAGAGAGAGAGAGAGAGAGAGAGAGAACACAAGAGTTTAGCTCTGGAGTGCTGGAAGATTCCATTATTTAGATACCTAACCTTCATGTAAAGCAAAGATTTCTCTTCACATTTTCTCTTTCCAGGTAGTTCCTTACACCAGGCCCATCTGCATTCCATCTGTATTGTTGCCACTCCACTTTCCATTTCTCTCATATATATATATATATATATATATATGTAGGTTTTGGTGTCTTCGGGTGTCTTCCCGTGTAAGAGTTGGGGTGTCTAGGCGACGTTTCGACGAGGTCTCACTCGTCATCTTCAGGCTGGTGCTTTCGGCTTCTTGTTACTAGAACAGAGCAGGATCTCAGTGTTTGAGTTCCTATCTTAGGAACTCAAACACTGAGATCCTGCTCTGTTCTAGTAACAAGAAGCCGAAAGCACCAGCCTGAAGATGACGAGTGAGACCTCGTCGAAACGTCGCCTAGACACCCCAACTCTTACACGGGAAGACACCCGAAGACACCAAAACCTACATTCCTGTACCCGTGAAAATCTACGAAAGCAATATATATATATATATATATATATATATATATATATATATATATATATATATATGCAGGTTTTGGTGTCTTCGGGTATCTTCCCGTGTAAGAGTTGGGGTGTCTAGGCGACGTTTCGACGAGGTCTCACTCATCATCTTCAGGCTGGTGCTTTCGGCTTCTTGTTACTAGAACAGAGCAGGATCTCAGTGTTTGAGTTCCTATAAATACTGTTGAGGGGGGTGTGGTGTATAGCCTCCAACGTTCTGGGCAGAGAGGAAGTTCCCAGGTTATTGTGCCTTTTCTTCTTTTGTTCATTAATTACTTGAGGGATATCTTGAGTGATTTCTTGAGTGATATTCTGAGTACCACTTAGGAGGGTCATTAGGTGTGGATTAGTTGCTAAAGCTTTCGTGTCTTGACCTCTTGAGCTAGTGAAGAGTTTTTCTGAGAAAATGGCTGTACTGCACTTAGTTGTGCTCTGGCTTGGCTTCGTGTATAGGGGCGAGCTGTGGTTTTGTGCCCTGTGCCAGCCAGATCTGTGTAGGGATTGCAGGGGGGTGCAGCATCCGGAGGTGCCACTATGGTTTGGCTACTGGATGGTGTCTGTAATTTATCTGTGGAGAGGGTCTGGGTTTGGGTCTGGTGTGGTTGATTGGAGATGGCGTTCTGTGTGCCTCTGGTTCTGGTGTCGGTTTTTGTGGGGAGGGCTAATTTCCAGATGTCTGGCAGGCGGGACGTGTCGTCACGCTTGTTCATGTTGTGAGGGTGTTTCTCTATCTCGATGGCTTCCATGATTATTCTCTTGTGGTGATGTTCCATGTTAAAGAGCAATTTGGAATCTGCAAAATTAATTTCGTGTCCTGTTTCTTTCATGTGTTGGTAAAGAGAGGAAGTTTTTTCTTCTTTTTTGACGGCATTCTTGTGTTCTGCGATACGTGCATTTATTCGTCTTTACAGACACCATCCAGTAGCCAAACCATACAGACACCATCCAGTAGCCAAACCATAGTGGCACCTCCGGATGCTGCACCCCCCTGCAATCCCTACACAGATCTGGCTGGCACAGGGCACAAAACCACAGCTCGCCCCTATACACGAAGCCAAGCCAGAGCACAACTAAGTGCAGTACAGCCATTTTCTCAGAAAAACTCTTCACTAGCTCAAGAGGTCAAGACACGAAAGCTTTAGCAACTAATCCACACCTAATGACCCTCCTAAGTGGTACTCAGAATATCACTCAAGAAATCACTCAAGATATCCCTCAAGTAATTAATGAACAAAAGAAGAAAAGGCACAATAACCTGGGAACTTCCTCTCTGCCCAGAACGTTGGAGGCTATACACCACACCCCCCTCAACAGTATTTATAGGAACTCAAACACTGAGATCCTGCTCTGTTCTAGTAACAAGAAGCCGAAAGCACCAGCCTGAAGATGATGAGTGAGACCTCGTCGAAACGTCGCCTAGACACCCCAACTCTTACACGGGAAGATACCCGAAGACACCAAAACCTGCATTCCTGTACCCGTGAAAATCTACGAAAGCAAATATATATATATATATATATATATATATATATATATATATATATATATATATATTTGCTTTCGTAGATTTTCACGGGTACAGGAATGCAGGTTTTGGTGTCTTCGGGTATCTTCCCGTGTAAGAGTTGGGGTGTCTAGGCGACGTTTCGACGAGGTCTCACTCGTCATCTTCAGGCTGGTGCTTTCGGCTTCTTGTTACTGGAACAGAGCAGGATCTCGGTGTTTGAGTTCCTATAAATACTGTTGAGGGGGTGTGGTGTATAGCCTCCAACGTTCTGGGCAGAGAGGAAGTTCCCAGGTTAGTGTGTCTTTTCTTCTTTTGTTCATTAATTACTTGAGGGATATCTTGAGTGATTTCTTGAGTGATATTCTGAGTACCACTTAGGAGTACCACTTACTCAGAATATCACTCAAGAAATCACTCAAGATATCCCTCAAGTAATTAATGAACAAAAGAAGAAAAGACACACTAACCTGGGAACTTCCTCTCTGCCCAGAACGTTGGAGGCTATACACCACACCCCCTCAACAGTATTTATAGGAACTCAAACACTGAGATCCTGCTCTGTTCCAGTAACAAGAAGCCGAAAGCACCAGCCTGAAGATGACGAGTGAGACCTCGTCGAAACGTCGCCTAGACACCCCAACTCTTACACGGGAAGACACCCGAAGACACCAAAACCTGCATTCCTGTACCCGTGAAAATCTACGAAAGCAAATATATATATATATATATATATATATATATATATATATATATATATATGGATCCTGAACTCCCATAGATAATATACAATAGGAGAGAAAGCAGAAAAACCATAGCAATCCCTCAGCAACATTGCAATATTCTTTAGAAAACAGGGTATCTTGGGCTGCATGGTTGTAACAAAGGTGCCAAATCTCTTGAAAATTGTAACCCTGTGCCATTGACTTTAAGTAGTCCACACATTACATATATTGGGGGTTATCAGGCTACAGGCTTGTCAGATCTGCTGCCAGTCAGAGCAGACAGCACTGAGCTACATGGACCAATGGTCTGACTCAGTATAAGGCACCTTGTCGTGTTCCATAGCATCTCCAGTTTCTACTGTGTGTCTGAAAGCCAGGTTTTCCTCAGTTAAAAGTCTCATTTATAAATGCTCACTGTGCAATTCACATACAAATTTGTCTCTTAATGCATCATTAAGCCCCCTCCTTGAAGTCACAGTGTTAGGAAAGCCTTTTCTAATCCTGCTGCAAATGAGGAAGCAGATTCACCTTCAAGCTCGTGCCTCTTGTAAAATCGGAAACCTAATCATGGGTTTTGGTGATATGCGCTGCTGAAGTATTTGCAACTTTCTTTTGGAAAGCTTTGCTCACAGGCTTCTGTGGAGCAATTAAAATATTGCACAAGACTGTAAGATATTCTTCCCATAATACTAAGCAATGTTGCTACCCCTTCCCTGCCCAGGAGATTCTCATTTATGTAAATAAACTTCTGCCGGCTTTCTAAGTATTTAGGTTTTTCTTCCACAGCCCTTATCAAAGGTTAACATGGTCTGTCACATCACAATGCTTCATAGTACTTTGGGAGTTATGGTGAACTGTGGTCTACTCAGATTAGACCCAATGAAAATAATGGGTGTAAAGTAGTCATTTCTGCTCATTCCAACAGGTAGAATTAACACCTAAAGCAATCCAGATTCCTGTTGCATGCAAGATTCTGAATCGTACTTTTGTCACCAATCATAAGAAATTTGGCTTGGCTTGCACCTTTTATTTTATTATTTATTAAATTTGTATACTGGCCTATACCCGCAGGTCTCAGTTCTCAAGATAGAATCGTAATCTAAAACCACAAAATACATAACCAAAATACGAATGTGAATAATTTGAATGTGAATCTAACAAATCTGCACTTCCTGAAATGACAGAGGACTGAAAATGCAGTTAAAATGAGGTCAGAATTATTTGAAATTCACACTTGTCTATATTTAGGAGGGACGCGGGTGGCGCTGTGGGTAAAACCACAGAGCCTAGGACTTGCCGATCGCATGGTCGGCGGTTCGAATCCCCACGGCGGGGTGCGCTCCCGTTGCTTGGTCCCAGCGCCTGTCAACCTAGCAGTTCGAAAGCACCCTCGGGTGCAAGTAGATAAATAGGGACCTCTTACTAGCAGGAAGGTAAACGGCGTTTCCGTGTGCTGCGCTGCCTCGCCAGAGCAGCTTCGTCACGCTGGCCACGTGACCCAGAAGTGTCTGCGGACAGGTCTGGCTCCCGGCCTCTAGAGTGAGATGAGCGCACAACCCTAGAGTCTGACAAGACTGGCCCGTACGGGCAGGGGTACCTTTACCTTTACCTTATATTTTACAATGCAGTTTTCCAACCAAATAACATGTAAAGAAAATGCATATGTTACGGGCAACGTATTTAAAAATGCATGTGTAAGTAACATACACAAATGCACAATATTAGGGGAAATTGCTTGCAAAAAATGTGCATGTTAGGAGAGATGCTGTGGCGTTTGCCCGTTCTTTTGGAAATGTCTGTACAGGGGGAGAGAAAGGGTTAATAGGTAGACCAATAGAAAAGCCCAGAGGCAGAGCCTACCTGTTTTTAAAAGGCTTAGCCAGAGGTTTAGACAGTTGGGAAAAAGGAGTTGGCAGACAGTTGGAAATAAATAGACAGTTAGTGCTGTTGGTTCTTGTGTGAGGGGAGGTAGAAGAGTTAGAGACAGGATAAAATAAGACTAAGAGGGTAAAGGGTAACAGCGTTTTGAATGCATTTAAAGTTTATTTGTGTTTGCAATAAACTACAATCTTCATTGTTAACTTGAGAACCCGACTGAGATTAAGTGTTTTACCAGGGAGAACATGGTTTGTGGCAGCGGATTAGTGGTGAACAGGTCAATAGTCCATGAAATGACTGGGGGCTCTGTATGAACGCCACAAATGCACACTAAAATGTGTCTGCATTTCAAGAGAAGTCTCCATTGGTGTGTATGGAGACTTTCCTGAAATAGAAAGAGCAGCTGCAGATAGGAGGTTGCTTACAAGATCCGAAAGTAATGTCCTATGTCCCTCCTGTTTTGTCCCATGTCCCTCATCCCTCTTCTGCTTCTTGAGATCCATTAACTGGAGATACTGACTGGAAACACTGTGGGAAAGGACATATCATATCTGCTTTGCATGCAGGGTATCACATTCAATACCCGGCATTTCCTGATACCTTGAAAAGTTGTGACCACCCAATGTAGGCGATACTGAGCTAGACAGACCAATAGTCCAACTCATTATATAAAACACTTTCCAAATGATTGAACTTGAGACCATGTGCTCTTCCAGTGAGCTATAGCTCCATCAACCATTATAAGAGTATGCAAGCAGGAAGATCAGATCTAGTGTTCTCATTGTGCTAGGCTGTCCTTCTTATTTTCCATTCTTAAAATGGAAGCATTCCTTGTTCATATTACAGACAATTAATGTAATTTGTTTCTCCTGTAAAAAAGCAAAAACTTGGAGACATTTGTATTTCAATGGGGGAAAGGTTGGGCTGTTTTGTAATTGGATCGTTTAATGGTCTGGGCCAAAAGTGGGCCAGGTACAGTACTTCACATTAAATAAGACCTATTAAAATAAGTACACCTGAACCAGGACTCTGGTGAGATGAGTCATTTCAATATCCCTCATCAGCACTTTTCCAAAGCTGAGACTTTGCATGAGCTAGAATATAAGCTCTTTGAGTCAGCATAATGTGTCAGTTATATGTGAGTTCCCATAAATCTGTTCAAAGAGTAAGAGAATGGGAAGGCTACATCCTTGTGACATACTCTGCAGTTGCAAGGAGGTCTAATGTCAACACGCAGAAGGAAGGGTGGCAGTGATGGATTAACCTTTTCTGTTTCCCTTGTCTGAAAAGCGGAAACATCCCCCCTCCACCAGCTTCTTCCATCTGTGCACAGATGTGTAAAATAGAAAGCTGTTTTTGGTCTTAGGCCCTTTGGATCTGAACTTGATACAGAAAGCCAAGCGGACTTTGTAGAAGTCTCTTGAAGTTCACACAGAGATAGTAGCACCTTAGAGACCAACTAAGTTTGTTCTTGGCATAAGCTTTCGTATGCATGCACACTTCTTCAGGTATCTGAAGAAGTGTGCATGCACACGAAAGCTTATGCCAAGAACAAACTTAGTTGGTCTTTAAGGTGCTACTGGATAATTTTTTTATTGTATATAAAAAAATTGGTCGACTGTGTCAGACCAACATGGCTACCTACCTGAATCTAGAGATAAAAGCAATTCAATATCTCAGAGGCTAAAACCAGAGATGATGTGGGGCTATGGCAGGGACACTTGATCACAGTAAGTGCTGTTGTAGAAAATGATTCTTATTGTGGTGAGAGAGTTGTAGTTGCAAGGCCAACTCTTAGGTCAGATATAGAAGCCTGGAGTGCTACACTTGCTCACACCCCACCCACAGCCTAAGGCTCCCCAACTCTGGCATGGGAGGTGCAATGAACCTGTATTTTTCATTCAGTGGGCATTTTTATATGTTATGCAACATGCTGACAGGATGTAGGGGGTTGTATCCAAATTTTGCCCTATGCACAGCAGGTCCATTTCATAGACTTATAAATTCCAATGGGTCTACTCTGGATACAATTCCTGGTCATGAACTTGCTGCATTGAAATATCATGCAGATTCGTTTCTACCTACGGAACGGTGTGTTATATAACCCTAGAAATTGCTACACAACTCCATCTGTCCTAAGAAGAACATCCTACATTGGGAGGGAGAGGTAGGATTTCTCTGGAGACGCAGAATTATGGCTATCACAACATAATGTGCAAACAAGCCTAAGGTATGTTAGAGACTTCTTTGCATTTTTGAAATTACTGTGGTAATTTACCTTCATTTCCCCAGAGTGTAATTGAAGAATTCCCAGGGGTCTCCATGCTGGGAATGGTACGCCATATGTTTACCCTTAGGAGGTCATGCAAAACTCTATTCTAGCTCTTAATTGATAGAATTACTTTATCACCATCTCCCAGAGCCATTAAGAATAGTTAGAATCCATCTCAAAATGGGAAGCAGAATTATTTTCACTACATTAAGGCTAGAAGGAAGAAGAAAATCAAGGGAAAGTACCAGAAAAACCATGAGGAAAGTTACACATTTCTTTAGGAGGCAGAGGCGCCATCTTCTTAGGAGGATTGAGGGGACCCATGTGTGACACCCTGCACTGCCCCCATGACATCATGGGCACGCCACTATGACATCACGCATGTGGTGCTGTGCGCCTCTGTGCAATGTCTTTTAAAAAAAATGATATTTATTAAAGTTTCCAATTTTTAACAAACAAAAAGAAAAAAACAACATAAAAATATTAAAAACACATAAATTTCACAACTTATTTTCTTGTAACTTGTTTCCCCGACCTCCTCGTACCTCCCCTTCTTGTATACCCAGTTTGAGTTGTTTATACAGTAAATCCTTATCTCAACCTCTTAAATTGTTGTAGCTTTAAATTCTTACTTACAAAAAGAAAATCATTTTATCATAATTACAGCTTGAAACCCCTTAAGTTCAATCCAACATCATTCAACATTCCTTAATTTTACAATGTTTTTGTAGATAGTCCTTAAATTTTTTCCAATCTTCTTCTGCCGACTCTTCTCCCTGGTCACGGATTCTGCCAGTCATTTCTGCCAGTCCCATACAGTCAATCAGCTTCGTCTGCCATTCTTCCAAAGTGGGTAGGTCTTGTGTCTTCCAATACTTTGCAATAAGTATTCTTGCTGCTGTTGTAGCGTACATAAAAAAAGTTCTATCCTTCTTTAGCACCAATTGGCCGACCATGCCCAGGAGAAAGGCCTCTGGTTTCTTCAGGAAGGTATATTTAAATACCTTTTTCAATTCATTATATATCATCTCCCAGAAAGCCTTAATCCTTGGGCACGTCCACCAAAGGTGAAAGAATGTACCTTCAGTTTCTTTACATTTCCAACATTTGGCCTCTGTGCAATGTCATGAGGTGTGTGTGGCATTGCATGACACCCTGACATGGCATATGTGATGCTGTGAGGAGCCAGGGGGCAGAGCCAAACACCCCCTGAATATTGAGGGGACTTGGCCCCCTCAAAAATACTTTGGGGGGGCTGACACTGCCTCAGCCCCTAGGAGTTGATGTGTCTGCTAGGAGGTGAGTTTGTAGATGGGACCAAGAATGAATACAGCCCCCAACACACTTTGAGGTTCCTCAGAATGCCAGGTCACTCTTTGGAGCAGATCCCCATAATTCCAAAACAAACAGAAAAAGGAGAAGAAATGTTTTCCCATATAGTGCACAACAGTCCCTACAAGCAAAGTCCACTTCCTTCATAATCCATACTGCCATTCTTTCACCACAAGCAACCATTGTAAATGAGCTTACTCTTAACAGTGATGAACCAGTGCTGGCTTTTGTCCTAACTTAATTATAACTCTGAGCCCTGGGACTTCAGATGCAATGCTAGCAAAGGGGTGGTATTTCTTGCTGAGCTTTCCATTCCCTTCTTCTTTTTGCTGGGCGTATGCTAGACTGTGGCTTTCTGCAACATTGTAATTAATGCATCAATTATTAGGGGTTGCAAGCTGTTCCCTCCCACCTTCCCATGTTGGAAGCCTATTGCAAAACCGCTGAGGACACTTGGAGGAAAAATGGGACGATGGACGTGTGAGCGAACAGAGACTTTAATCTCAGTGGTTTGGAAAAGCAGCTGCATTTCGGAGCCTAGATTTGTTGTTGTGATTTTAAATCCTTAACCATCTCAGTAGCTGTCAAATGGAGTCATGTTTCGGGGGGGGGGGAATGTAAATACAGATGAGTGATGAAACTCTGGTTCCGAATTTCTCATTAATTCCCCAAGTGTTTTAACAACCAATCCCTTTTAAAAGGGAACTCTGGGAATTGTAGCTCTCGGGAGGAGAATAGGGTTTCCTAACAACTCTCAGCACATTTAGCAAGCTACAGCTTTGAGAATTATTTGGGGGCAGCCATGACTGTTTAAAATGGTATCATAGTGCTTTAAATATAAATGCAGCACAGTACTCCAGCCTTGAGGCTATCAGTGCATGGATTTGACTGCCCACTCTATCCCTATCCATAAACAATCCCAGGTGGCAAACCCAAGAAAACTGATAGATTTTATTGACATCCCAGCACCTCTGACAATATACAGGAAGGATTACAAGTAGCACACAGTCAATTTATAGCTTGTGTATTTCTGTAGCTATTGGCACTATCCCTATATCAAACAACTGGTTGCAAAATATAAAAATTCAGGTTTCATAAAATGTTCCTGAGGATTTATTTTTTTAAATTCAAATGCTAGTTTAAGTATGAAACATGGAACATCATATCTGATACAGATCAAAAGCAGAATAGAAACAGATGGTTTGGAAAACGTGCATTTCCTCCTGCTAATTCAAATATTTATGTCTCCTATTGGGAAGCTTCTGTTGATTGTGTCTGGCATCTAAAGCAAAAATTTCAAAAGGGGAGGGGAATTCATCTTCTCCCCAGAGACAGTTCACCAACACTGTCCTTTTAGACAAAACAACCAAGTCTCTGCCATTAACATCTTAATTAATCTCCAGGCACAACTTCCTCAGCAGAGATGCATGTCGCATGAACGAGACCAAATTCACTCCAAAGGACAAGCGGATTTTCAAAGAGATCTACCTAAATGGCAGGATGAGCATGGATAGACCCGCCAGTCCTTTGTTTTTTCATTAAACAGAGAACCTTTCAGCACAGCATATGGCTTATATTCTCAGGATGCTTATCCAGCATAAAAACAGCAACAACAACACTTCAAGTGACCTTTCTGTTCATGCAACACTAGATTCCATTATTTCTCAACACAGTTTCATATAGGCACCTTCCTTTTATTTATTTATTACAAACACCTTCAATCCCCAGCTTCAAAACCATGCCCTTACCAAAAACCACCAGAGAAATCCTTTAGAACCAGGCATTTAGAAAACCTGGCTTTTGATTGCTGCTCGCAGCCCAGCCCTGACACAATCTGAATAGGGATGGAGGAGAAATTTGGTCCACTTTTCTTCAGCCTAAGAACTGCTGGATCATTCAGGCCAATTGCCCATCAAGTCCAGGATCCTGTTCTCACAGTGGCCAATCAGATGCCTGCAGGAAACCCACAAGCAGGAGCGCTTTCCACTCCTGTAGCTTATGCCTTCTTTTCTTGCCAAGGTGGCATCAGGGGAACTAGAATGACACCAAAGTATTATGGTTTGTGGGTTCAATTTTATTGGTTACAGATGTGAGCAGTTTGGCTTAGGCATTGGGGTGAAGCCAGGCTATGTCTTGACTCCTGTCCATCTGCAGGGAGTCCACTTAAGGGTAAACCACTGTGGTTTTTGTACAGAGCCCCTGGTCGTCTCACCGACTATTGACCCATATACCACTAATCCGCTGCCACCAACCAGGTCCTCCCTGGTAAATCACTTTAGTCTCAGTCAGGTTCTTAAGTTAACAAAGAAGAGTGTAGTTTATTGCAAACACAAATAAACTTTAACTGCATTCAAAACGTTGTTACTCTTTACCTTCTTAGTCTTATTTTATCCTGTCTCTAACTCTTCTACCTCCCCTCACACAAAAACCAAGAGCACTAACTCTCCATCTATTTCCAACTGTCTGCCAACTGCTTTCCCAACTGCCTTTCCCAATCAACCAACCAATTAAAACCTCGGGCAAAGCGTTTTATAAACAGGTTTTATAAACTGGCTTTTCTATTGGTCTACCTATTAACTCTCTCTCTCCCCCTGTACAGACATTTTAAAAAAGAACAGGCAAATGCCACATCCACCAATAGGTGGCACCCTATGACTTACATCAAATAGGGGCACCCCAAGGGGTCCCTGTAGGGGCTGTGACATGGCCCTAGCCCATGTTCAGGCATCGGACAGGATTCATACCCAGATCCCTTTAACAGGATACTCTTACTGGGGAAGGGCAGGCAAAGGCTACAAATTCCCCTCCATCCAAACGAAGGCTTATCCAATGCCTAACCTCACAAAAGTTGTGATGATTGCTACTAGCTGGGCAAAAACCAAACGGCCAGTGCCAATTTGCCAAGTGGAAAAATTCCTACCTGGCCCCAACTATATGGCGACCAACAATTGTCCGTAGCAAGGTCATATCTGAGCAAAGCATGAAAAGAGGGTGGGTGGGTTGGGTGATCCGGGGATGGGGCGAGTGAGTGGGTGTCGGCCAGCCACACTGTGGTTAAATCTCCCGCAGCCACACACACTCTGGAAGCGGATTGGCTGGGGGCCGTCCCACAAGGGGCAGATCCCTCAGCAATGATGATGCGGCCGGCATGACACAGGAAAGAGGCGGCAACCTTCCACCCTTAGGTTGGTATGCTGTTGGGACCTGGCTGCCTGGCCGCAATGCTGCCCACTGGGAAAAGGTGAGCGGACGTAGCAGACTAGCAAATCAACTCAATGCAACACTCCCAAACTTGCTGGAGGAATGCAATGTCTTCTTATGTACACCGTATCTTTGTTTTGCAAAAAAGTGAGCATCAGAACCCACAGGATGCCCACAAAATGGATGAATCGAAAAGCAATGTAAAGTGTGTATTTCTGTAAAAAGTGCATACAACATGTGGGCAAATTAAATGTGGCGTTTTTTGTGGATTCTTTTGAAATAATCCACAAAAAAGTAGAACAGAATGGACCCATGGTTGATCGACTGAAATGGGACAGAATAAGCTGATCAGTGCATCCCAAGTCTGCAGGAAGTGAACCAGGAGTAAAGATGGAAGGAAAAAAATCAATTCTTGATAGATTCATGCAGGGTTTCTGGCAGTTCCAACCCAACTGTTCTCGTCTTGCATTGACTAACTCTTGCATTGAGTGTTCTCTTGTTTTGAGCCTCCTGTGTATTGTCAGGGGGTTTTTTAAGTCCACTAATGATGTGTAAAATTGTACACCTAAAAGCACATATATTCAACATATGCTGCATATAAAAGAGTCAAGCCCTATGAAGTACTATCTTTCTGCAACATAATTTTATATGTATTAATATGCAAATGTTTTTATACTGCTATGTGCCTTTTTGTACGTATGCTGGTTACTTTAGGACACCTGGAATGTATATACATATAATATTATACATAAAAATGTTTATAATATGTAAAAATATTTGTATTTTTAGGAGAATCAGTAAAAAAATAATATCTCGCTTCTTGTCAAGCTCAGTGAGTGAGACAGGAATGGGGCGGGGGGGAATCAACATGGGTAAACTGAGGCCTAATTTTTTCAGAAAATTCCACCCTTAGCTAAGCCAGGAAGCAGAGGCTGTGGGACAAGTCAGTAGACAAGCTTAAGAATAACTAATACAGGGATCAGGAAGAATAACTAATACAGGGATCAGGAAGATCTTGTTGCTCATCCAGACATCCATTTTTCCTGCATTTATAGCCACAGGTCCGCAATTTAAAGTGTCGTATCTGGCCACCTTTACTGCTGAATTGGGGCCAAAACAAAACAAAACACTTGGTCATGATGCTTTAAAATGCCGACTTGTGCTTAGAAGTTGCAAGGCAAAAGTTAAGTGTGGATGAACCCCAATATCAGTTAGAACAGGAGACCATTTTATACTCCCCTTTCTGGACTGCTGCCTGCAGGTCAATGGTTCACCACAAGGGGCACTAACACCTGTAGCATCTGTCATGGAACCACAGAATTGTACTGCTGGTAGGGACCGCGAGGGTCATCTAGTCCAACCCCCTGCAATGCACAGAGCGCAACACACAGTCCCACATCCAATTGAAAACCATACCGGACCCTGCTTTGCATTGCAAATGTGCTAGCTGTTTTATTGCTGCGTCTTTAATATGCCACATATTGCAATAGAAGATTTATTCTGCCTGCCGACGTTTCAGCAAATGTTCAGAATGAAGGGACTCTGTTCTACCTGGTTATTCTCATTTATTCACAACACTGCCATACATTCAAAGGTTGTGGGAAAAGGCCCCCCATATCATGTTTATTGGATTTTCTCTCAAAAATGTATTCCATTATGAAAGTTGGTGGGTTGGGTGAAGGGGCAGAAACTGAAGATAACAAGGAAAAAGCAGACAGCCTTCTGTAAAGGAAAAAGCACCATAGATCAATGTGTCATTTTAAACCATCAAAATATGTGATAGAAACAACAACAATTTTATGTTCCTTCTGCATCTTGCCTTTCATCTAGTTGACAGTGAAGGACTTTGTTTTAAATTACAGAATGCGGATATCAGTAAGGGATCTCAGTGAAAACTCTCTCTGCTGACATTGATCTTGGAGGCAGAGTAAGAACAAATGACCTACTCTGATTCTCTTCTGTCCATTAAGACTTGAACGCAAGGAGCGTTGCTTTCATATTGGTGGAAGTCACAGCAGATGGAAGAAGTGAGACTACCAAAGAAATGCTATATTAGGAGCAGATTGCTAAAATCTACAGAGAATAACTGGGCCAGGAAATGTGAAACCAATATGCTAAATTATGGATTTCTTCCAGACAAAACGGAGGGCTTTTGGCACTAATTTAGCTAGGTAGTGGATAAAGCACAGTATAAGAGACACTGATGTTCACTCAACTCTGATATGTAATCATGCAATTTTCTCAGGGATGTTGCTTTCTAAAATTATATCATGTCCTTCTTTGCATGATCTAATATTTGACTCCTCAAATCCTGTCTGGACCATTCTCTGTTTCCAGTTTATGCCACTGGGTGACCTGGAAGAGGTCTCATGGCAATCTATATTTGAGCATCATGGCGTTCTTGAGCCAATTACAGTGAGAAAAAATGCTTCCTGTCCTCAATTTAGGAGATAGCTGAGTGAAAAAGCCGCTTGCCACCAAGACAGCAGGGAGCACACCCACCACAGGAATTATGACCAGCTTTTGACATTGTTTGTCCTCTAGAGGCCTCACCACAGTTGCAATGTCATCACCTGTGAATGGTTTGGTAACATTCAAGAGGGCACGTATTATGGTTTAACCATTCAACAGCCAGGCCATTAGCAGCATAGCTGGATCACTTGTACTTCTGCACAACACCTTTCTGATTGACTGGGCCTGCATAGAGAAGAGGCCAAGCCACACTCTGCTACCAACAATCTACCCAAACTATTGTTCCAAGCACAGTGATGGGCCTCTTCTAAAGATGAAGAAACCATGCTTCTTATCAGAGTGAATCTAGAGGCAGATTAAGTCAAGTAATTACAGGAGTCTTGGAGAGTTGTGGGACGTGGGTGGCGCTGTGGGTTAAACCACAGAGCCTAGGACTTGCCAATCAGAAGGTCGGCGGTTCGAATCCCTGCGACGGGGTGAGCTCCCGTTGCTCGGTCCCAGCTCCTGCCAACCTAGCAGTTCAAAAGCACATCAAAGTGCAAGTAGATAAATAGGTACCGCTCTGGCGGGAAGGTAAACGGCGTTTCCGTGCACTGCTCTGGTTCGCCAGAAGCGGCTTAGTCCTGTTGGCCACATGACCCGGAAGCTGTACACCGGCTCCCTCGGCCAATAAAGCGAGATGAGTGCCGCAACCCCAGAGTCAGTCACGACTGGACCTAATGGTCAGGGGTCCCTTTACCTTTATCTTGGAGAGTTAAAGAGATTATATAACAGTGGTGGGTAACCTGGTTCCCTATTAGAGTTAGCAGCTGCTTGCTAAGAAGGACGGTGGTATGCACCTGGACACTTGAGAGTGTCATCATTGACGCTTACCAGGAGGAGGTTGGAAGAGGTGAAGTGGTGGGGAGGTCAGCGCTGTGCTGGTGCACCATGGGGAACACCAGAATGGCTCAGCCCCTGCACCCACACTGCGGCAACCTTTCTGCTGCCTCGCTCCTCCTCCTGGTAAGCAGCCGTCATTCCATTGCCGGAAGACCAAGTGCATTGATGGCTACTCCTGATCCGAGTCCCACTCTCATTGGCCCCTTCCAGCATGGCCAATGGTCAGTGATAACGGAAGTCTTATTTGGAGGGCCACAAGCTCCCCCTGACCATGTTTCCCACTTACAATTCAGACACAATATTCTGCTGAAGATTGTGGCCCTATTTTCACTGTGTGTGTGTCTGTGTTTAATGGAAAAAGCCATGGGGTGGGGAGCAGACTGAGCTGTCTTAAAGTCTTGCTGCAAACCTGCATTTCATTTTTTGAAAAGCTGTGCTCACTATTACCTTTACATTTAGCACCCATTAATATTTTCTGATGTTATTTAGTGCTCCTTTTTCTGGTATTAGTTGCTATCTGCATGCATCTCAAAAATGTCAGTATCCTATTTTCTCAGCAGTTCAGATTTAATACCAGGCTTTCCAAATACTCTTTACATTGTAATTCTTCCCCCCTCCATGCAAGTACTTTTAACATTCTTCCCAAATGTTTATGGGAAAGACTTTATGTCTCATTCTGAGTGAGGATCCTCACATCTTTCTCCTCTGTTTTGCCATTTTGAGAAAAATAGGGATGCAATTTGATGTTACCATTTGGGATACCATTCATCAATATAAAGGAAAGCAAATAAAGGCTAATAAAATGCTAGGACAGGAGAAGAAACCAAAGTGAATTGCATCATTATGGGATGGCAGGGGCTGAACTGGCTGTGTACTGTAACCCCATTCAATTATATTATGGCTGTGAAACAGAGAGTTGCATAATAACTGTAAATTATGTTTGAGATGAATTTGGGACACATCTTAAAAACACTCCTTCTGAAATGCATCCCCCTGCCACTTATTTTAGTTTAATAGTTGGGAGGGCTGATGAACAGGGCAAAAAAAGAGAGAAATCTTCTGTTTAGAGTGGTGGCAGGAGCAAAGATTAAGTCTGAATCGTAGATTCACTCAATGATTCTGTCTTCTACACAACTGAATTTATTCACGCCACCATGCATGTTCATTTGCATGGAATACGTTTAGAGTTCAATCCTATTCTTTCTTGCTTACCTGGGAATAAGCCATTGATGCCATGATGCACATCTTCTTCTGGTTTGTAGCAGGAGAGATCAGGCAGGTATCTTCATGCCTTGCTCATTTAAGGGAATAATCCTATGCAGCGGGCATAAAGCAAGTTGGTGTTAAATTAAGCCAGTATAAAGTAACCCGGTCTGTATAGTTAAAGCTATGGTTTTCCCAGTAGTGATGTATGGAAGTGAGAGCTGGACCATAAAGAAGGCTGATCGCCGAAGAATTGATGCTTTTGAATTATGGTGTTGGAGGAGACTCTTGAGAGTCCCATGGACTACAAGAAGATCAAACCTATCCATTCTGAAGGAAATCAGCCCTGAGTGCTCACTGGAAGGACAGATCGTGAAGCTGAGGCTCCAATACTTTGGCCACCTCATGAGAAGAGAAGACTCACTGGAAAAGACCCTGATGTTGGGAAAGATGGAGGGCACAAGGAGAAGGGGACAACAGAGGACGAGATGGTTGGACAGTGTTCTTGAAGCTACCAGCATGAGTTTGACCAAACTGCGGGAGGCAGTGGAAGACAGGAGTGCCTGGCATGCTCTGGTCCATGGGGTCACAAAGAGTCGGACACGACTAAACAACTAAACAACAACAAAGTAACCCGTTTCAGTACCAGGGCTGCTGCTGCTCTTCCTAAGCCTGGCAGAGGGAAAGCAAGCCATTATAATAATGTTCTACCTTGGCAGGTCACTTGACCAAGATGACTGAGTTTAGGATTCAGCTTAAGTCTCCCCTTCTGGTCCACTGTGAGAACAGGATGCTGGACTAGGTGAGCCTGTAATCTTCATTGCATCTTGAGTCCTACAAGGCTAGAGTTTGAGGAAGGGACAAAGTGGAGACATTTTTCAAGAGGTCTTGCACCTCAAAACTGCCACAAAAGGAGGCCTTCTAGGCAGCATTTTTTTGGTGTAGCAAACACTGTGCTGAGATTGAGGTCCATGCCGCTGTTAGCAGTTAATGGTAGCCCAGTCTTTTCTGTGCCCTCAGGGAAGATGTTTTAATGCGAGCCTAGACATTGATGTATTATAGCAAACACCCATTTCCAGTTAAATGTGAAAAGGATAGTAGCCCTAAGCAAGAGCAGAGCATATTTTCAGACAGAGGATTAGAGCATCCATGTAAGACAGGTTTTTCATTCCCGAATGTAATTACAATGTGTCATTGATTTTTCTAATTGGAATCCCCCCTCTAAGACTGGAAACCACAAAGCCTTGGGCAAATCTCCTGTGAGTGCACAGTAGGGCTTCTCTGCCCCTCCCTTCTCACACAGCTCTCATGCTACCAGAGAGAAAAGCTGCTATGAAAAATCAGGGGCTGAGGTCTTTAACTGTAGTTAGAAGGAGGAAATACTAGAGGGGCACAACATTCTTTGAATTCCATCCTCAGATTTTTGAGAACCCTAGGCAAACATCCTAGGACCCCTGAAGCATTTAATATTACCACTTAACAGGAAAAATGCACATGATGACAATGACTGGAGCATATAGAGAAGAAGGGATCGTATAGCAAGATACCTTTTTCTTCAATGATTTATTGTGACATTTATATCCCGTCTCAAAGAGCTGAAGGTGGTGTACATGGTTGCCATTCTCTCCATATTAACCTCACCACAATCCTGTGAGGTACAGTAGGTCTGGCAGGAAGGTAGTGACTGGCTCAAGGGCACTCAATGAGCTTCACAGCTGAGTGGAGTTAGGAACCCTGGTGTCCCAGGTTCTAGTCTAGCACTCAAAGCACTATACCAAACTGGCTCTCTATGGAACATGGATGGGTAACCTAAGGCCCAGGGGCACAAAATTGTTAGGGGGCACAAAATTTCAACACCCAGTGCTGCCTCAATACAGCTGCACACTTCTGTAGCTGGACTCTGTTGAAAACAGCTTCTCCCTGAGAACCAGGAAGTGACCGTTGCAGACAACAGAATGACTCTTCTTTTCTTATCTCGGTGGCTGTGGTCTTCTGGATGACACAGATGGCATTAGGCAGTTGAATGTGCATGCATATTCCTTCTGTTACCCTCCCTCACACCACCCCTCCCGGATGCTGGCAATCCATGCTACGCCACTGGAGGCTGGTGGGGTCTGCCTGAGGACAGATGAAGCATGGTGGGGCCATACGACATTCCCCCTAATAGATTAATATCTGCTGGAGAGTTCCAGTGGCTATGGTGACAGACAAGCTACATCCTCTGTGTATGTACTACCAGCAAGGTCTGAGATGCAGGTGCTTCCTAAGCTTTCTTCAGGAACCCACCTGCATATGAGTGGGTTAAATGTGGGGCACTGGACGTCACACTGTGGAGCTTGTAGGCAGTCCACCCGCCGCCTCCCCCTCAGGAGAGACGCGTGGCTCAGGCACGTTGCAGGCCCTGTGGTGTGACTTCCAGTGCTCCCCGCCTCACCTAGCTATGCCTCTGGATTAGGCTGATTCATGGAGGAGAGGACTGTTGAAGGCTACTAGCCATAAAGGCTGTGCTCTGCCTACAAAGTTGGAGGCAGCAGTGCTTCGGGTTTCTGGAAATCAGTCGAGGGGAGAGTGCCCCTGCAGTGGCGTAGGAAGGGGCGTGCAGTGGGTGCAGGAGTTATTTTTTCAAAAACACATATTTTTGCCATTTTGTCACCCCCCTTAGTGATGACACCTGGGGAGGTCTGCACCCACCACAGCCTATGCCACTGCCTCAAGGAAGCAGGTGACAGAAAACAAAAGTAAACAAAGGTTTGTATACGTCATCTTCCGTTACCTGAGTACTGCAGTTTTCAGTACCAACATCTGCAAAGGCAGTGGCTTTGAAGTACCCCTAGATGCGTTAAACCTCTTTGGTTTCCTAAGCATTGGGATTCATTGCCTTTTCAAATGTTATTTCTCCTTTGAAAAGATAGTGAGGGATTTATTTGTTAAATGGGTCATATAGGCTACATGACAGTGCTTGAAACCACATCAAACGTAATCTACCATTGAGCTGGTTTAAAAACAGTTTTATACCTTTTGTTGATAAAAGATCAAGCTGTATGTTCAAAAAGTGAGAGTATATATATATATATATATATATATATATATATATATATATATATATGCCTACAGTGCTTCCATTCCACGAAGTACAAATCTTCACTGCCGCCAAGTGCTCTTCCACTGCAAGCCTGATCCATATGGAAAAGATGCTTAGATGAAAATCAAATCCTCACAACCCACGCAAATGGTATCTTAACAAACCCCAGAAGAATATGGCACAGGAAGCTCAGAGTCCTTTTAATGATTTCGCATGCAGCAGCCAAGCACACTATTGTGGGTCTCTTGATAATACCAAGTGCCAAGAAATGTGCATGGAAAGTTACAGTCCGTTCTACCAAATCCTCTTCCAGACACTCTCACACAAACATTAGTTATAAAGAAACCAGGGTATCTTTTATAAATGAATGCCCTTAAGGTTCAGAGAAAAGAAGCATGAAAAAGGAGTTTAAAAATTATTTACTGTCTCCAACACTGAGCCGACACTGTCTGCTGGTGGGATTTACACCAAACTGGCACAGTTTCTAATTCCAACTTGGCCATAAAAGTGATACGGATTCTAGTTCCAACTTGGGCATATGGGGTTGAATATAGTTAGTTACTCCACTCTTAGCCCCTACATGTAAAATGAGAATGATACTCACTTATGGCAAAGATTTGCTGAAGAGATGAAAAGCATGAGTATGCCAATGAACTAAAGCATAAAGATGATTTTCTGAAATTAGACTCAGCTAGTCATGATTTAGTCCCACTGAAATCAATGGGAAAACTTTAGCCATTGGTTTCAGTGGGACTAAGGTGCATGCAAACTCAGCCTGGATGAGTGCTGTGCTGAAAATTTATTGCCTGCTTTCAAAAAAACCCAACAACAATGGCAACAACAACAACAAATGCCATTCCTCACCCATTTATAAGAAAAGAATTTCAAAAATTATGAAATGGGAGTGAAAAATACAGAGAAATTCACATGGGTGGGATACATAGATTTTGTCGTGCTTCTTGTACCTTCAAGGTGGTCTGTAATATGAAATAGTTTGTTGCTATTTAGCCAACCAGCTCTCACATTTACACATACTCATACCAATACACACACCACAAAGCAAAACTAAGCAGTAGTGTATGTACATATGGTATGCATGACCATGAAATACTGTTTATAAGCATTGCCTCCCAAAAGCAGGGCAATGAATTTATTTTAATCTGCGTGATCTTTGGATGCAGTCAATAGCTTTCACTTCTCCACGGTCTATTTAACAATTTTGACATTTCTGCATGACATTTAATAATCTGTACCCAATAGAAAGAGGATTACTATGACATGCTGTTAGGGGCTCCAGATAATGGATCCTTAGATCTGAGTATAGTGGGCAGTCTATCAAGTTTCTTCCCTAAAGCAGCCATTTGGCAATATCTAATTACCCTGTTCTGAGCCCTATCATGCCCCTTTACCTGTGCCAGCTGCAGACAGTTTAACCTACATTTAGTCAAAAGCCATTGCAGCTCACATAAATGGAAAGGTGGAGACGGGCACATTCCCTGGGGGAATGTCAAAACCTTTGTACATTGGATTGGATCTTTATCCCACAGCAAGAGTCATCATGGTCTGATGATGATGATTAAAATTTGTATACTGCCCTTCATCCACAGATCTCAGGGCTGTTCACAACAAAATATCATAATCAGTATCACAAGATATTGCACAATCATCTGGAAATTATCTGCCCGGGCATAACCATAGCTCATTGCTATTTGATGGGTTGGAAAAAGGAAATAACTCATAACCTCCAACATCCTGGGAGGGCAAATTGGCCTGGCGATGCCACCTCCTCCAACACCCCCATCTCACCATCAGCCACCTTTATTCATCACTGCCACCTATTGCTTACTGTCATGTGCATGTGTGCACTTAGACATACACCACACACGTCTACTTCCAGAGGTGGCACAAAAAACACATGTCTTTTGGTTTTACACTCTTTTGGTTTCCGGGCAAGTGCAGAGCTGGCTTCCAGAATCATGTCAGTGGCTGCAGCTGGGAAGTAGTTCAAGCTGTGAGTGGGAACTGCCCTTCTGAGGGGAGGGGGGTTGGAATCAGAGGGCATATTTTCTCTAAACTCATTCCTCTGCTCTCCACCCCTATAATTTTGATGAATTCCCACTCATTTTATATTGGCCACAACCATACCTGGAATAAGACAGAGTGTGTTACAGAAAAGTCTGCATTCTAAGGGCAACTGATGTTTATTTCAAAGGAGAGGAAAACACAAGGAAAGCACGTTAGCTGGCATCCATTTAAATTTTTTAATTAACTTGATTCTTTTGTCTTGCCCAGTCAGTCTGAATATAGAGGTGAAGGTGTAAGACTGCTAATTCACTGAAGACTCTACTCCTAGAGGAGGAAGCCATATAACCTTTCCTTAATGGATCAGGAGGAAAGCTTCTAAAATTGAAAAGTGATCCAAAGGGCAGGCTTTGGCTCTTGTAGAACTCAAAGCAAGTTGATATATGCACATAATTATTTCATGAAAGCTTCTTTAAACAGGACACACATATCTCAAAGCAAGAATTCCAAAGACAATAATTTCAGGTAACTTGGAATTTCACAATCCAGTGATAAATTTGAATAAGGGCAATTTTAGAAGTTTTCCTACTGCTGTGTAGGGATGGAGGAATGGTGGGAGCCCCTCCTCCCCCTGATCCTAATCCTGATCCTGAATCTTCCCAAGAGCAAGAGGGCAGTATAGATATGGAACAGTGGTTTGCAGAGGGGCATAATTCAGAAGGCAGAAGCTGGGAAATACTGGATGGGGAACAGCTAGGAGAAGAAACACTGGAAGAGAGAGGGTTAACAGATTCAAAGTCGTTGGACAGCATTCCTCTGCTCTCCGCAAGGTCGTAAAGAGCTCAGAAAGTCTCAGAACAGAAAGCGCAGAGGGTACTAGCTCAGATTACAAGACGTAGGAGTGATGTGGATTAATAAGGATGGAATGGGGTGTGAGCCTTAACTGGGAGCACCGCCATTGAAGGAGACATGTTCTTTGTTCTCTCACTGTGATTATTAAAGATTCTAACTGGTAAGACGTTCCTTTCATATGATCCTTTGTTTACTGCCGTGGGGGAGGAAGCTGATTCCCCAAAGCCTGACAATATCAGTGAAAATAACACACAAAAATATATGAGAATAATTTTTCATGAGGACTTTTGTAAGAATACCATATTTCACCACATAATCGTTTTTATGCCGATTTTTCTTTTCAAAAAAGGAGACTGTGACCATGATGCTGTGAATTATGTGAAAGGTAGGTGGAAGCCAGTGAGGTGTCTGGAGGCCAGCATGTCCCAGAGGAAACCCCTTGTGGGCCTTCAGGGTAGAGTTGGCTGGCTTGTGGGGAGCAAAGGGGGAAGGGGTTGGGCTGGTAGGCAGCTTGGTAGTGCTACTGCTCGTTCTCTCTCTCGCTGCCACTGCCACCTGTCCACGTACTGAAAATGTGCACACTGAGAATTATACCCTGTGACGATTCTGTGGTAAAAGCTTTGGGACCAATTTTAGGGCCAGGAAAAAGGGGTGTGGCAATTATGTGGTGGTGACGATTATGCAATGAAATATGGTCATCATCATCATCATCATCACAAACAGATAAAGAAATGTGGAGAACTGAACTTAAAACTGGAAAACTGAGAAATTTACAACATGGTGAACTTTACAGGGGACGACACAGTTCCTTCAACTATTTCTAGGATGAATGCAAACTACAAATGCTGGAGCCCTTATATGAGATGATTTCTAGTGACCTGCTCCCAACAGAACACATGCACTGAGTTCTGCTTCAAAGCTCACTGAATTGCCATCAGTAGCAGCCATCCATAGAGAGCATTATTGAACAACTCTTACCTTCCTTCCATTTTAAACTTGCTTTCAGGTTCATAGAAATATGGAGGTGCCTAATCTCAAATCTGGCTCCATCACCTCCTGGTCCCATCACCTCCTGACAAATAGAAGGGGAAGAAATGGAGGCAGTGAGAGATTTTACTTTCTTGGGCTCCATGATCACTGCAGGTGGTGACAGCAGCCACGAAATTAAAAGACGCCTGCTTCTTGGGAGAAAAGCAATGACAAACCTAGACAGCATCTTAAAAAGCAGAGACACCACCTTGCCAACAAAGGTCTGTATAGTAAAAACTATGGTTTTCCCAGTAGTGAGGTATGGAAGTGAGAGCTGGACCATAAAGAAGGCTGATCGCCGAAGAATTGATGCTTTTGAATTATGGTGCTGGAGGAGACTCTTGAGAGTCCCATGGACTGCAAGAAGATCAAACGTATCCATTCTTAAGGAAATCAGCCCTGAGTGCTCACTGGAAGGACAGATAGTGAAGCTGAGACTCCAATACTTTGGCCACCTCATGAGAAGAGAAGACTCCCTGGAAAAGAATCTGATGTTGGGAAAGATGGAGGGCACAAGGAGAAGGGGACGACAGAGGACGAGATGGTTGGACAGTGTTCTTGAAGCTACCAGCATGAGTTTGACTAAACTGCGGGAGGCAGTGGAAGACAGGAGTGCCTGGCTTGCTCTAGTCCATGGGGTCACAAAGAGTCGGACACGACTAAACGACTAAACAACAACAACCTCAAATCAGGCTTTTGAAAACAAAAGGTGGTGTTTGCATAGATGTACAGCATAACATCAAAAACCCCAAGCAAAATGGTTTGCATTAATGTCAAGTGGGGAGAGATATATGTTTCCAGATCATCATTGACAGTTCTTCTCTCTTATATGCAGACTTCTTGTAGGCATCTGCTTGACCATTGTGGGAACAGGATGCTAGATTAGATGGTCCTTTGGCCTGATCCAGAAGGTTCTTCATATGTTCTTGCATTCTTAAGACTGACTGTATTTGAATAATACTATGTCCCTTTAATTTTTGGGTGGGAAATGGGGAGTGATATGCCATTTTCTACTCTGCTTCTGGCAGAAAATGTTTTGTGCTGGCCCTGGGAACAACTGCCGTAGGGGAGCAAGTAAGAATGTGATTCCTATCTGTAGGCTGAAGTGGTTCAATCTATTTTGTCATCTCATCTTTCTGTGGCATGAGTAGACCAAACCTCTGGCTTCTCTACCTTCTCTCTGAGCTCCATCTGCACTACTATGGTACTATTTTAGTCTCCTGCCAAAGTTCACTTACTCAGCAATCTTTACCCTGTCACACTAAGGAACTAGATGGTACGTCTTAGACATAATGTGTCAGCAGGAGACTTTTGGAAACAGAACTTCAACACAAAGGGACCAAAAGTTCAAAAATAAAATATGCCTGGCATTTTACACACATTTCTAAATGCATAATTTAATAGCTTAACACTTTTAAAATGTGGAAGGAGTATATTGTCATGGTGATAGATTTCATTTTATTGTGTCAATAATGGATGAATTCAGGGTCCCTAACATTTGCTTTTGCCTTGAGAAATTCCAGAAAGCAGACTGACAGGAAATTATATTTGCGAATTTGAGGAAAAGATCCTGTTGCGTAGGGATTTTCCAAACTTTTTCTTCTGAGAAGTGGTGGAGTTTTTCGATTAGAGACCTTCAGTAAGAAGGGAATAATGGCAGTCAATGTCTCGGGAAGATTGCTATTCCATTGGTATTCCTATTATTTCTTCAACCTCTAATTGCACCATGGACTTGCAATTTTCATTCTAAATTTATTTGAAATTACTATATAACATATGAAACGAGAATACAATGAAGTTTGTTAAATCAATTCCTGATGTCTTTCCAGGAACACCAGGCTGAGCCGAAAGGGAAAGTGGCAAGCAGATTTGGGATTCAATATATTCCCAGTCCAACTGAAATGTCTTACTTGAGATGCTGCAAAACACCATCATTCAGAACAATTAGATTCCCTACCGCATTTGCTATGAGAATAACCGAGAGTACTTTATCATTACATAAAAGGGAACATTGTTGTGTGTGTGTGTGTGTTGTGTTGGAAAGGAGCAACTGAGAAGCTATATTACAACACAGCCCTTCTATATCCCTAATCAAGTTATCACACAAGAAAATTTTTAATATACTACAGAATTGTCAGTGCACTAGTCATAACAGATACCACAGCAGATATAGCAATAATAAAAGGACTCCTATCTCCCAACAAAAATTATATTACTTTCTCTTGGACTGCATCCAATATCAAGCTTTACTTTGGCTGCAGTGAGACGCTGAAGTCATTTCCTTGGTGTAGTTCCACTGAGGTCGGTATGGCTTTACCAATGTAAGGGGTTTGTACGAAATTGAAATATTCTCCCTTTGTCTTTTAAGGCCCATGCTAATGTTAACAATGTATCATTTATGCATCTCTTTTATTTCGATCTTACCCTTTCTTCCAAATGAGCCCAGATCAGCAAACAACAAACCATAACTAACTAACCAAATAACTAAATATTCTGAGCAATTAGTAACAGCTAAAAATTGATACCTGTTCTCATAGCTAATAATTTCAAGATTTCCCAGAACAGGATATTTCAGCCATTAAATGCCAGGGTGAACAGAAACTTTTTTAAATTCTTGAATGTTAATACTCTTCTCATGAGGTGGCCAAAGTATTGGAGCCTCAGCTTCACGATGGGTTAGTAAATGCATTTTATAGACAATATATGGCTGGAGGACTGCATTGCAAAATTCAAACAAGTGAAGATTTCGTATTTTAATTTTTTATTAGATTTTTCCAAAGTTTCACATATTGAGGTCAAATCAAATAATTACATTATTTTATATATTAACTCCCTGCCCCCACCTCCAGAGTGTTCAAACTCTTTCTACCACATTATATATCAAACATCTATTACAAAAATCCCTGAATTTTTCTTCTGTTGCTCCTATCTTGAATCCTGTCTGCAATTTCATTTGGCTATGATACTTTTTCAAATAGTCCAAAAAAAAGACCTCCATTCTTCTAGTAAAAAATTCATCATTTCGACCTCTTAATATTGCTGTCAGCTTCACCATTTCTGCATAGTCCATTACTTTTAAAAGCCATTCCTCTTCTTTCCATTTCTGTGCATATAACATTGTAGCTGCTGTTGTCATGTACATAAATAATTTGGTTATCTCAGAACATCTGTCCCTATTATCCCCATAAGAAAAGCTTTGGGCCTTTTGTGAATAACCCATTTAAACACCTTCATTTCATTATGTAGAAGAAGTGTGGATTATTACTGTATTTTGGAACACATATTATTTTGGAAATGTGAATTAGGTAAGCTCACCTTCAAATGCAAACTTAATGAGATTTCTCCCTCTCTGAAGAGCAGGAGAGCAGTGTTGTGCAGTTTCAAAGTGCACGTGCATCTGACACGGGGACAAATAGAAGAAGACACCTTCACCCTGGTATGGCTCCCCTTTATCACATACACAGCCCAACAAGACAACAAAAATCCACCAACAGCATACAAATCAATATGGCTAACCTGATCCAAAACACCCACCCACCCCACTCACACATGCAAACAAAGACCACCACAGCCAACCACAAATGAATAACCACACCATAGGCCAACCCCAACCTCTCTCACCACCAAAGGAACACAAGTGAACAACAAAGAACCTGCACAAGCAACACTGAGACCAAACCCTACATATAGTAAGTAAAGTAGAAATATCGCCACCCAACCTCACCCCCACCCATCTTTTCCCCTGTGCTGGTCCTGGGGGCTAACCGAGAGGCCAAGTCCAGTCCGAGGTCAATGGTGCGTTATGGAGGCTGACTGTCAAAGCTGTAGCTGGGTCCAAGGCAGGGAGTCGGGTGGGGTCAGGAACTCTGGCAGAAAAGCAGGACAGGGTACAGGCAGGAACAGGCTAGCAACAACATTGCTCCTGCAACCTGGGACTGGGGCTGTCTGGCTTTTATCTGCCCCGAGGCATAGGGCGGCCCCGGTCCACAGGTGATTCGCCTCTCCCGGCCTGGAGGCGAACACTCCTCCTGCAGGAACTTAGTTCCCTCCGCCTCTCTGCCCTGAGCCTCTGTAGCTCAGGAGAGGCTGGAGGGTTAACGGACCCAGAGGCAACCTCCTCTTCCCCTGATGGGTGGTGCTGAGAGTGGAGCACCTGCAGGCAATGGGTCCTCCATCACCTCAGGGGCCAGAGCAGACTCAGCTGGTGCCTGCACCTGAGGATCCAGCACAGCTGAGGACCCTTCAGGCTCAGGCCCCAGCCAGGGCTCAGCTTGTTCTGGAGGTGGGGACTCCTGTGCAGGCTGGGATTCCTCAGGTTCAACCTCTGAGTCCAAATCCCAGACACACCTCTTTCCTCCTTTTCTTCCTAATGTCTCAACAAATGAAACTGATTTGTAAAAATGTCACATGGGGGGGGGGAAATATGAGAGAGACATTACACACACTTTTGTAAATCAAGAAAATCTTTAATAATAATAATAAAAAGAAATCAAAGTGCATGTGCATGTTAACAATAAAAAGGGGAGGTATATTTGTTCTTTCTGGTAATCTTGATGGCAATTAGCTCTTTCTCTCACCTCCACCCTGCCATCTGCATGCCATTGAGCACATCCTAAATATTGCAGAATCCCGAATACAACACTTGTGTGGGGTCATTTTCTGCTTTGCAGCTTGCATTTAAGAACATAACTGCATTGGCAGGATGGGGGAGCACTGCGTTCAGAATACATTTCCAGCATAACAACCGTTTGCATGTATGCAAAGGTTTTTTTTAAAAAAAAATGTGTCATATGGATGATTCTGGGTAGATTACTGCAGTTTAGAGAAGCAGATTAGTGTGCTTTTTCCACAGGAGGACTGGAATAGCTGTCTTGCAGCTGTAGCCCAGCTGGAAACCTGCCTGATTCAATATTTTCTAAATTCACCCCAAGCAGCTGCAAATTTAATTTATCTTTTTTTTTGGGGGGGGGGACTTTTATTATCTCAAGCTGAGGAGATGAGAGCAAGCCTGGAAATGAGTTCACATTTTAAAAGAATTTGGTCTGAGGGGAATTCCACTGAGGACATATTAAGCATACTGTCATTGAGGCTTGGTGTTGCTGTTTGTTACTGTTCACTTTGTTGTAGGGTGATCACGTACATTGAGTCAATTAACATCAAGAGCAGGAAAGGAGAAGCACACAATAAGAGGCAGTCCTTGCCTGAAAGGATTATTCAATACCATGTTTCTGTACAGTTGTGGTTTTCCCAGGATGTGTATGTGTGCTTCCAGGGCATTGGATCCAACAGAACAGAAATCTCACAACACCAAGATACACAGACTTAATGCCTGCACCAGCCTGCCCTTTTCTACTAGCCATGGTGGCTGTGTTCTGCATCTACTGTGTTCTGCCGGAGGAAGCATGCCTTTGAATACCAGTGGCTGGAAGTCACAAGCAGGAAGGGAGCTGAGGTCCTTCCTTCCGGTTTCTCAAGGCATTGGGTTGGCCACTGTGAGAACATGATGCTAGACTAGATGGGCCATTGGTCTGTTCCAGCAGGCTCTTCTATGTTTGTAACATAGGTGTTCATTAATGTCATCATCATCAAACCTTTTATTGGCATCACATACAAAGATCCATAGCAAATCAATACAGAATTACCGCCTTCCCAGTGACACAAAACATTTGTGAAATGAAAGAGGCAAAGCAGTCTAACATTACATCTCTAGGTCTCCAGGGAGATCAGACGTCTGAAATGTATTTCGACGACAAAAAAACAGATAAAGATCTTTAGCCACTAACTTGGTGAGCTCCTGATTTTCCCCCAATAACAGAAAATGTATGACCTCTAACTCTGGTTTCCATTTGGGGATGCAGAGTAGATCTAGGAACTGCTGGTGGAGATCAACATATAGTTTACATTTAAGAACCATATGTGTAAGAGTTTCCACCTGATAGTCTTCACATGGGCAAATTCTTTCTCCTGTTCATTAATGTCTATGAGAGTAGAGCAGATCATCTCATATAGTGGTTTTCAAAAGAAAGAAAAGAAAAGAAAAGAAACTAATTAGGGAACGCTTTCTGCATTTCTCATGCCTAGGGAGGAAAACAACCAAGTCGGCTATGAAGCCCATTTGCATTGCAGAAGACTCCAGGGGGTTGTTTGGGGTTCACAGCTGTCCATGGAGGTGGAGGTTAATTCTGCATCCAGGGCAGCTGTCTACCAGCTCCATATATATTCAGGTAAAGGTAACTTTGTGATGGAACTCCCACCTCAAAAATTATCCTGCAAATCAACTCAGTTTCCCCCCCAATTGTGGTTGTAAATTTGATTGCTATAATACAGGTGAACAGCATTATATCTCTGCCAAGATGGAGATAAGGAAATGAGCAGTCAGTCAGAGACTCCTTGCTTTGTTCTGAAATGTAGCGGAAACCTTCTGAATTGACAAATGGAATGATAGCTCACCAGGAGAAAATGAGCCATGAGCTCACACACACCAGGTCTTTGTAGTAGGCAGAGAGCAATCTGAAAGCATAAAGTATTGCTGGGAGACTCTGTGATTAGGGTTTGCCTCATTTTTCAGCACAGACATTGATGAGAAAATATCTATCTGGAGGGCTTCCCTTTGCAAGCCAATAGAGGTAAGGGACTGTTTGATTTGGCAAGGTAACAAATTCTGCTCATGGAACAACTCAAGAAATTAAATTGCAATAGATCACCCTGAAAAAGAAGTGTTCATCTGAGATGTTTCAGGAAACCTTACAGACTCCCCAAGGTGTGATGGCCTGGGATTCCGATTCGGAGGATGAAACAGAGGAATCCCAGCCTGCACAGGAGTCCCCGCCTCCAGGGCCGGCTGAACTGGGGCAAGGCCTAGAGGCTGAAGAGCCTGCACCTGTGGCAGTGCAGCAGGAGCTGGCCCCAGGTGAAGTCCTCCTGGCCCCAGAGGAGCCTGATGACTCAGTGGCCACAGGTGAGCCTCCTCCAGGGCCCAGTAACCCTTCGGCCTCTCCTGATCTGCAGAGGCTTAGGGCAGAGAGGCGAAGGGAACTAGTTGCCCCCAGGAGGAGTGCTCGCCTTAAGGCCAGAGTAGGCGGGGCTCCTGGGGGTCGGGACCGCCCCTGACCTTAGAAGAGGATAGAAGCCCACTCATCCCGGCCCCAGGTTGCGGGAGCAACGTCGTTGTTGGCTTCGGACCTTCCAGTGATCCTGATCCTTGCTCGGCCTCCTGTTCCTGACTAACCGGTACTCCTGTTCCCTGCTCGGCTTCCTGTTCCTGACTATCCAGTATTCCTGTTCCCTGCTCGGCCTCCTGTTCCCGACCATCCGGTGTTCCTGTTACCTGCTCAGCCTTCTGTTCCAGCGTTCCTGTTCCCCGCCCGTCTCTCTGCATCGGACCTCGCCCCGCTTCGTGTGGACTCTGCTACACTCACGGTACCTTACCCCCGGGACCAGCACACAATGTGTGTGTGTGTTTCTGTGTGCACACAAACAATCGCACACACTCACGAGCCTCACTACTTGCTAGAGACTATTATATAAGAAATAACATAGAATTGCATATGGTATGGAAAAGTACAGAAACGGAGAGGCATCAGGCTTCGGGGGCATGGAGATACCCTGTTTCACCTCATTCATCAACCCCAGATCTTTTATTGGCCAGCATATCTTCCTTTAATGCTCATTAGCCACCTAACATGGTTCAGTGGAATAGTTCTCACATTCCAGGTAGGCTTGAGTCTACGAAGTTGGGAGATTCAAATCCCACACAGTTCCCCTTTGTATTTTAGGTCAGGCACACTGCTTAGTAGAGCAGCACATTCATTATACACGGTCCCAAATACAAATAGTCTACACTGATTGGCAGGAACTCTCCAGGGTTTCAGACAGAAGAGATTCCCCAGCCCTACGCAGGATTGGACTTGATACCTTCTGCATACAAGGCAAATGCTCTATAGCACTTCCCCTAATCGGAAGGGAAGGTTTTCCATTTTAGTTTGTAAGATAAAGGATAATGCTTTTCTTGGGAGCTTTCATATATTCCAATAGAGAGACAATGTCTTCTGGTTGTTATGTAATAATACTGCATATGGCTCTTTTCTTCCTGGTGCATTTTCACCACATTGAACTCCCTGCTACCATACCCCTTTCTCTCTCCCTCCAGGAAGCAGCAGTAACTTGGTTGTTGGAAAGTCAGGTGAGAACTGCCACCCCACCAAACCATCCTCTATTGATTCTGTCTGTCAGAGCAGCCTATAATTGTGAAACTCTTCTCTCACAGTATGGTTTACCCTTGGAATTTCATAGCACACTTGATAAGATGACTCAGAAGAGGAAAATTAATGAGACAGTTTTTGAGAAGGCTCACAACTTTGGACTGAAGTGATTTCTAATTCCCAGTTTTCCTTGCAATATCATTTCATTAACTCTGGCCATATTGAACAGCCATGCTTAAACTTATCTTACATTCCAACCCAACGCATCTCTTTTAAAAGGCTGCACTTCAAAGCTACGCTGTCTGCGTTTCTTTAGCAAATAATAAATAAAACGTGAGCAAAGTTTGTGTAGCTATAGCAGGGAGGAAACAGAGGATATTGTACCTTATTTATTAATCTGCCCATTATATGGTGAACCAAGAACTGCTGTTGTTTTTAATGGTGAGGCAATAACTGTTTTTTTAAAAAAATAAATATGTAGTTAAGAGTTCTTTCTGAGTTTTAAATTGTGTTTTGCTTTGAAGATCAAGATAAATGTGTCACCAACAGGACATCTTTACTTGTTGTGACATACAATTCTTTATAAATGTGTTAGTCTTATACTAATGATAATTTGATTTAATTGCTATGCTTTAAGCTTAGAAAAAGGTGGAAGCTCATTTTCTGTCTTTATGTCCAAATTAACCTTCATATTTAACAGAATGTTTCGTTGGTGCTTTGTGATGCAGTGTAATGATTAATTTCATCTTCCATTGTTGATGAACCATGATTATAAAAAAATTAACAAGCTTAAATTTGAACTTAGGAATGTGCTACAGTGAACATAATATTAGAAAAGCTTAAGAGCATCGGCCTGCTGGATCAGGCCAGTGACCCATCTACTCCAGCATCCTATTCTATAGTGGCCAGATGCCTGTGCAAAACCAGCCAGCAGGATCTGAGTATAAGAGTACTCTGCCCTCCTGTGGTTTCCAGTAACTAGTATGTGGAAGCATTGCTGCTTCCAGCTGTGGGAGCAGAGTCCTGGTTGGCAGCCATTGATAGCATACTCCTCCATGAATTTATCCAATTCTGTTTTAAAGCCATCTAAGTTGGTGGTCATCCCTGCCTCTCGGAGTGTGTTCTGTAGCTTAATGATGCACTGCATGAAGAAGTACCGTCTTCATCTGTCCTGACAAAACCCTATCTCAGTGGTAAATTTCATGCGGGCATTTTCAGTTGGGACAACCTTTCCTAATCCAAGTGCCCTCCAATTGTTCCAGGCTGCATTTCCCATCAGCCCCAACCAGAATTACCAATGGTTAGGGATGGTGGGAGTTCTAATCAAAATATTTGGAGAGCACCAAGCCGTGGAAAGATCAGATGATGTAAAAAGCCTTGCTTTCAAACATTCCTATCCTTTATCACTGGACCCAAGGTAGCACACATTTGGTGGGGAGGGTCAGATTGCTTCTGGAATCTGATTTCATTGGTCTATTTAATGGATATTTTATGTAATCTTGTCATATGGCAATATGGTGTTGAAGCCCCAACTGAATCCCATTGCTGAGGAACATTTGCCTGAGAGTAGAATCCACCTACAAAGTTTAGACAGTCCAGAGGTCAGGGAACCCAGATGACCACAGACCCAAGGGTCCAGTTCAGCAGTCAGGGAATCCACTGCCAGGAGCTCGCCCTACACTCGAGTAGGACCCTGGCAGAGACACATGCCCGACTGGCATGTTCTCTCCCTCCTGGTTGATTGTTCTGGAGCTTCAAAAGTTTCTTCAGCCCAAACATCACAGCAACCGATGCCAACAGACATCGGCACACTTAGGGATCCGTAGAGGCTTCGCAGCCTGTGTAATGCAACTCAGCATTTTGGCTAATCTACTTTATTTACATATAAACACACACCGAGCACTGCAACATGGCTCCCTCTCTCTAGCATCAGACAGCAAAAGGAAAGAACAAAGGACAATAGTCCCACTTCACGTAACACAAACATCCTGTCTCCATCACTTCCCACTTTGTGGAGTCAAAACATACACCGTCATGTGATAGACAAAAATTCCATGACTGCAGCCACGGAGCAGGAATTCTAACATCCACATGATCACAGAGCCAAGGGCCCAAATGGTGATCAGGAAGCACCCAGATAGGGCCAGGAACCACAGGCATTGTTTCCAGCATCTGACAGCTGCTGAGAGTTCAGTTTAAGAAAGCTGAAATCAGCTGGTTCTCATCAGTGCCTTTTCCTCCTGTCCCTGAAGGCTGATCACCTGCAGGTGGAGTCATTCTGCCTTCTCCCCCTTCAGGCTGCCATTCAGCAGGTGAAACGGATTCTGGCCCATGACACTTGCACCTAGCTTAGAATGCAATGGCTTTCTAGTATAAATGTGGGGGGAGGGGAGTGTCCACTACTACTTTGCAAGGCAACAGATGCGGGATATCAGTGTCAAATATCAGTTTGTATGGTTATGAGTTTGGTGCAGGGCAGACTCTCTACAATCCCTAGAGTCAGTAAAAAAGCTAGAATTTGAGCAAACTGATGAATGTTGTTGCATTCAGTTTAGGATCGCAAGCCCAGGCAGCTTCACATAGCTGGCTGGGGATAAGCCAAGCCATTAACATGACAAAACCTTGGGCCTGGGTAGACAGACATTGCCAAGGGGCATGTGTGAGAGGTGATAGGTGTGCTGGGAACAAGAAAGGAGAACCAAGACAGAACCATCTTTGGCTGGAGGAGGCTGAAGCTGTGAGGGGGACAATGAGGGACACTGTTGAGGTATAATGTTCTGCACCCCCTCCATGGGAACAAGAAAGGAGAACCAAGACAGAACCATCTTTGGCTGGAGGAGGCTGAAGCTGTGAGGGGGACAATGAGGGACACTGTTGAGGTATAATGTTCTGCACCCCCTCCATGGGAACAAGAAAGGAGAACCAAGACAGAACCATCTTTGGCTGGAGGAGGCTGAAGCTGTGAGGGGGACAATGAGGGACACTGTTGAGGTATAATGTTCTGCACCCCCTCCATGGAAGATTTTAGATGGAAAATAAACCAAATATCTTAAAATGCTGAAGCCTCTGCTGTTTCTGAACCCACAAAGGAAACACAACCCTGGAACCCCTGGAATCTTGCTACTACTTGGCAGAGATAGGGGGGTGGTGCCCAACCTTTGCAACGTATTTTCTTTGGCAAAGAGAGCCCATTTGTATTCTGTGCCTTCTGCAAATACTGTTTCCTTTATCAAACTACTTCTCTTATCTTCTGTGATCCCATAACTTTCTTTCTAATGCTTCTCATTTCATATGCATCAGCTTCTTTCTCCAGTCATGTAAACAGTCTATTTTCTCTATAAATCCAGTGGCTTTATTATTTATTAAAATGCATTGTATTTAATTGGCTGGAGGGAGTCAGGAGGACGGTGGATTTCAAACATTTGTTGGGCTGTGATACGAATGTTTCCTCTGGGAATGAGGGGGAAGGTAATGCTCTTGTGTAATTTATGGCTAGAACGTTCTTTTTTTCTGAAGCGCTCTTGTAGTTTTCTCCACTGGGGAATTCCCATTTAAAAAAATGTATTTTAAGGCTTCTGATATTCCCCCGTCTTGTTTTTATGTGTTGTTCAGCGCAGGGTTTGCCTCCTCTTGAGGATTTTGCTGGGCTGATGTTGGGAAATAAAATTTTCAAAGCAGATTTGGTTTCTCTCAAAGTCTGAGGTATGTGAGGGGTTTTCTTTGTAGAATGAAATAAAAGTTCAACTGAAGTTATGAGGATCCCCTCATACAGGTTTGATATATTTGCATATCTGTGATGCATTTGAAGTTCTGCATTTCTTTTTCTTAATAATGCCCTGCCTGCTTTTCTGTTTGCTTTGCGCTCTCTCTCTCTCTCTCTCTCTCTCTCTCTCTCTCTCTCTCTCCTCTTCTCTCTCTGTGTGTTTTCATCAGAGGTGGGGAGCCCCAGGTCCAGAGAATGAATGTAGCCCTCCAAATCTCTCTATCTTGTACTCTGGAAGCTCCCCCAGGCACAAAACATCTCCTCAGAACAAATACATGTTATGTGTGTTTGTGTTGTTATATTGTAAACTGCCCTGTGATCCTTGGGTGAAGGGCAATATAGAAATGTAATAAAGAAAAAATATTGTTTATTTAATAATCAATAACAACAAAAATAAACTTCTCGGTGAGTCTGCTGCAGTCCCTCCTTTTGCCTGGCTGAAATGTATCCTTGAAGGGCACTAATGAGGCCAACAACAAGGGAATTGGTGAGGTTGAGAACAAGGCTGATGGACCAAACTTCCCAATTGTACCTGGAATCTGGCTTGGCAATCTGAACTGTTTACCCCAAAACTCAGAAATTTACTTTAGACCAGATTCTTACCAGACTCCTTTGTCCTTGCCTCCTTTTTAATGAGCTGCAGCTATGAGCCTGGCAGAAGAAATGCTACACGTATAGTCTTCCTGGTAATACTGGATATTCCCCTGCTTTTCTGGCTCCTGATAAACAATTGTGGCAACATAAAAGGGGCGAGATGAGGAGGGAGAGCAGAAAGAGGCCTTTCTTCTGTCCAGCCACAAGGAAGGTAATTGTCTGAACAGGGGTTGGATAGAGGCAGAGAGAAAACTGGGTAGCTGACTTATTCCACATCAGACCATTGCTCCATCTAGCCCAGTATTGTCTACACTGACTAAAAGCAGCTCTCCAGAGTTTCTTGTAGGACCTTTCCCAACCCAGCTGGAGACATCAAGAACTGAATGTGAGACCTTCAGCATTCAAGGCAGATAGATGCTCTGCCATTCCATTGTGGTCCTTTGCATTAAGGGGAGGACGGCATAACTTTCCCTCTGGCTCAAATTAAAATCCAAGCTGAATATGAGGAATAGAGTGTCATACTTGGCTTTGTAATTTGGATTTCTGAGCCAGGAAATATGACTCGGCAACACTAAAATGAGATCGAACAAATTAGCTGCTGCAAAACCCTTTATTGTGGTTCCACAGCATATTTGCTTATGATTGTTTTTCATGAAATCTTTTCAAGTTATTGGTATGCTCTTGTGAATTAGTAATGCCTGTATCCTTGGAAATGCATCCTTATCTGTTTTGTAGAGAAAAGCAGTGTATGGCAAGATACTGGAACACATTTTTGTTGCCTAGCCTCCCCCTCCTCTCCCCCACCCCCTTCCCTATGTATTCCATCCTTTCTGCACTGTGTATGTGTGTGTCACTGATAGGAAAGAGACTTTGGTCTCAGCCAAGCTATTGCTGTTTTCATTTTCCTCTACACAGCAGGAGAATGTCTTATATGAGAGATGAAAACACATGTGAAACTGGTCCAGAAAGACAATGGCAACTTTTTCTTAAAGTTTTACTCTTAAAACAAACTTCCATACATTTACACACACACACACACACACACACACACACACGCAAACACGCAGAGAGACCATTGTGTGCATTACATTAATAGCAGTAAATTCTGGTGTCCTGCTCTTGATCATTATTTTCTTAGGACAGAGTTGGAACATCTTCCAGACATTAAATGACTATAACTCCCCTTATCCCTGAACATTTTTTTAATCCAAAATATTTTTATTGGTTTTCATTTAATACAAGTACAACATATAAATACAGTGACTTGTCTAGTGGTACATTAAATTTCATATGCTGCTGCTGCTTCTTCTTTGATGATCACTTGTAGCTGAGCAAGATTGTCTTCCATACGGTTTTAAAAGTGAGTCCGTAAGTGACCGTGGAGGCCAATTCTGGATCCACACGTTTCTGGATCCACACGTTCTTCCACAGTGGGGACATAGGTTTCCAGGTGGGAGTTGATCATGGTGAGAGTTTGCCAAGCATGCCTTCCTCTTAGCATGTTTCTCCCTTGCGTCCTGAGTTCAAGTGTCTTCAAAACCCATGACACCTTTGGTAAAGGCTGTTCTCCAACTGGAGCACTCACAGGCCAGTGTTTCCCGGTTGTTGGTGTTTATACTACATTTTTAAAGATTTGCCTTACAGAGTCTTTAAACCTCTTCTGTTGACCACCAGCATTATACTTACCATTTTTAAGTTAGGAATAGAGTATTTGCTTTGAGAGCCAGTGTGGTGTAGTGGTTAAGAGCAGTGGACTCATAATCTGGTGAACTGGGTTAGATTCCCTGCTCCTCCACACGTAGCTACTGGGTGCCCTTGGGCTAGTCACACTTCTCTGAAGTCTCTCAGCCTCACTCACTTCACAGAGTGTTTGTTGTGGGGGAGGAAGGGAAAGGAGAATGTTAGCCACTTTGAGACTGCTTAGGGTAGTGATAAAGCGGGATATAAAATCCAAACTCTTTGGAACACGATAATCAGGCATACAAACAACATGACCAGTCCAACGAAGTTGTTGTTGAAGAATCATTGCTTCATACGCAGCACACAGTAGACAAGTAATACATTTATTTATGCTTTGTCAATTCAAGTATCCCTGAACATTGACCATGACAGCTGGGGTTGATGGGAGCTGGAGTCTGACAACATCTGTAGGGCTATAAGTTCCCCACCCTGCCTTATGAGGAGAAGAATGTAAAAGTACTACAAACGGATGTAGAGGCTGCAATCTTATAATCCTGGGGAACATGTTCCAATGTCATAGGTTTCCTGGCTTCCAGTTGTTGAACAGGAATGCAGAGAAGGATTCTTTCCAATGACTTTAATGTTTAGATTGGTGTGATAGATATGCAAATCTCTAGTTTAAGGCACAGCAGGCAATGCACATATCCAATGCATGAATATTCACAAACAGGTGATCTACCTACTCAAAGCTGAGATGCTGATCCAACACTGATACGCACTTATATAAGGGAACGGGGAGGGCTCATTATAGTGTATCCTGTTTTTCTGCTGCTTAGCAAGCAACCTAGTATTCTGTCTTGAAGGCAGGTTCTACTTCATCTCTTCACACCTCCTTTGGCACCTCTGGGACAGACAGGAGGGGAGAGAGAGAGGTGCCTCTATCCCTCTGGGCTGTTGTTTTTATTCTGAGAATTCTGTTTCTTGAGATATTTTCTTGAAGGCGTTTCTCAGTGTTTTATTCCAATGCCTAATAAATAAATAAATAAATAAATAAATAATCTTCATTTGTATCATTGACCGGAAACTCTTCAGATCAATTCTTCTTCAATAAGAAATGAGGTTGCAGTTTTTGATTATTAAACTGTAATTAATGCTTGGTGTTTCGCTAACAAGAGAGTCTAAATTTTAATTAATTATTTTTTTTCTAAAGCCTTTTGATGATTAAAAACAACAGACTAAAGCGAGAAAAGGTATTAATTAAAAATAGTGATAGTTACCTTAATCGGGATAGTGAAGCTTTTTATCATTAAAAGGTGATTCTGCTGTGGTTAATTTGTTCAGAACCATTCTCTGGGTGAAGTAATTACATCCAATCAAGGTCTGTCAATACAATTTGTTATCAATTGTCACTTTACATCAAGTATAATCAGTTCAGCTGCATGGAAACAGTCATTTGGACTGTTAACTTGTGTGTATTTTCCCCTCTAAAATGGGCAGGGAGACAGGAAAATTAATGTCTCATTTAATCTATGTCCAGTTTGTCATAAGCATTTTTAAAACTTTTTTTTTCAACTGGGCTAGAACATTTTAATAAAGGATGATCCTAATGTATCTTCACACTCCATTTTTATTATACAGAAATAATTTATAAATTACAACTGTGATAGCAAGCGTGAACACTTTCCTTCATTCTCTGCCATGGAATTGCAGCTGCATTCTGCAGAGGTCCCAGGCAGGAATCTACTTGGTTAATGATCTAACATCTTTGGCACCAATGCTTTCACTTTGTCCAAAATTACTCACATCTGTCATAGTATATTTTGGCTTCAGGCAAAGTAAGAGAGAACTAGCATGCGTGCCTGGTGTGTTGGCATTCCTGAACAAAGCAGGGTTCATTTACTTTTTTCTCTGCGGATGTACAAAGAGAAGCTTCGGGTTGCATGTGCAGTCTTTTCCTATAGCATACCCAGGGACGCAGGTGGCACTGTGGTCTAAAGCCACTCCCGAACTAAGGAGGGGAGGGTTGCGGGCTCACGCCCCCATCCACATTCTCGCGGGGCTGGTGTCAGCCCCGTGGGATTCAGCGTTGCCCATTAGTATTCATCTTCCACAGCGCCAGCCAATCGGCTGGCGGAAGGGGCAGGCCTATCTAAGGGCACTTAAGGTCAGGGCAGCCCTGGCTCGCCCCTTTTCCTTCTTTGCAGCAGCCGCGGTTTCCCACCCACCCGCCCTTTAGGTGTGCATTTGGACATTGCTATGGGCTTCGGCTGGTCGCTGCAAGGGGCCTGGTAGGAGTTTTTCCATTTGGCTAATTGGCTGAATTTTGAAGCCACTTGGTTTTTTCACAACTCATTGGTTTTGGCGGTTAGGCATTGGCAGGGGTATTGTTATGCAAATGAGGTCAGGGGGAGGAACGCCATCACCTCCCCGAATTCTTGAAGGGTAGTTCATTAAAGGACTCCGGGGGGCGTCGCCTCGTCCGAAACCTACGGAGCCTAGGGCCTAAAGCGCGCCCCCGAGCGGTAACCCCTTGGGGAGCGCCTAGGGATGTGCATCTTGGGGGCTCCCCCTGTTGGTGCTTTAACCCTTCCCGGTTAGACCGGATAGTCTGTTAGGGCCAATGCCTAAGGCCAATACCGCTCTTACCTGTAATCAATAAAGTTGTGGCCATTTTCCACCCATTAACCTTAATACTGGTGTCCAGTGTCTTTATTTACTCCATCTGTAGGAGGGGGCGGGAATTGCCATGCAAACCAATGAGCCCCTTGTGATGGGGTGAGCTCCCATTGTTCTGTCACAGCTCCTGCCAACCTAGCAGTTCGAAGTGCAAGTAGATAAATAGGAACCGCTGTGGTGGGAAGGTAAACAGCGTTTCCATGCACTCTGGTACTCGTCACAGTCCTCTGTGCACCAGTAGTGGTTTAGTCATGCTGGCCACATGACCTGGAAAACTGTCTGTAGACAAACGCCGGCTCCCTCGGCCTGAAAGCGAGATGAGTGCTGCAACCCCATAGTCACCTTTGACTGGACTTAACCATCCAGGGGTCCTTTACCTTTACCTTATAGCATATCAATTGCTTCTAGATACCTTTTGTGTTGAGCAGGAAGGTGTGGAGGGGAACTGTTAATTGCATTTAACTTGCAAACTTTCCCTCGGGTTTACTTGTCGATTCCACAGATGCAGATGTAGGCACATTAAGCTAATTGAGGAAAGGCCTGGGGTGAAATGGGTGGGAATGGTGCAAGCCCCCACATGCACCATTTGTGGGAGTGGACTTTGGTCTTTCATTCCTCAGCAATGCCCCGTGCAAGGCCAACATGTCTCTTACCTTCTGTTCTGCTCAATTCACTACATCACAGTCCTGATGCCCTGCAGTCAGTGGTGTAGCATGGGGTGGGGGGTGGGGGGGAGAGGGACTGTTACTCTGGGCACAACATTTCAAAATAAAAATATACTGCATTGAGGAATTTTTAAAACAAGCAGTGATAAAAAAAATCATGAAATTAATGATGATGGTAGTAATGATAATGATGATGATGATGATGATGATAAAACAGCTGCTGCCACTGTCCCCTCCCCAACTTCCCTGTGCTGGGAAGATCCTTCCTGTCCACCATTGCCACCACTGTCCAGCCCTGACAGAGGGTGCAATACTTGCCTTGTCCCGAGCACTGACAACCCACGCTATGCCACTGACTGCAGTGTCCCCTAGGTTTGGCACCCAGTGTGGCAGAACCAGTTGCTATATCAGGGATGGGAAATCATTTTCAGTCTGAGGGCTACATTCCCTTCATGACAACCTTTGGAACGGCAGGTAGGGGCATGTCTTGGAAGTAGAGACAGAAGAAAAGGTGGGTGTAAATGGCTGTAAATGTTATCTTTGTACAGTAGGGTACTTTGTACACACTCTCATCTCTATTCTCCATTCAGGCAAACAAAAGTAATTAGGAGTGTTCAGGGACTCATTCAGGTCAGGCAAAAGCTCTCAAGGTGGTTGTGAAACAAGGCCAATGATGAGAGTGGCCTTGGAAGAAAAGGCATTCATGGGAAGGGTGTTTGGCCTTAAGAGAGTAACAAGGGCTAGGTCAGAGCTCCTTTTTGGTCCAAAATCAGGAAGCCAGCACAGATTGCCAAACTACCCTAGGGTGATATTTTCCAACCATACCACCCTGCCAAGAAATAAAAGGGTCTCACCAAATGTCATGTACAGTGGTACCTTGGTTGTTGAACTTAATCTGTCCTGGGAGTCTGTTCGATTCTTGGAACCATTTGAAAACCAAGGCACGGCTTCTGATTGGCTGCAGGAGTTTACTGCACTTTATTGGAAGCCATGGGGAAGCTGCATCAGACGTTCGGCTTCCAAAAAATGTTCACAAACCAGAACACTCAATTCTGGGTTTGCAGAATTCGGGAGCCGATTTGTTTGGGAGCCAAGCCGTTCAACAACCAAGGTATCACTGTAAAAGCTTTTTAAAAATTTGTTTTAAACCATAGGTTGCCATCTCAAAACTCTCAGCATTATCCACCCAACAGTATGCCTCAAAGGATAACTTTAAATATATTCCAGCTGCAAAAGGTAAGTATAAACACTGCGACTTCATTTTCATACAGAAATCAGCTTTGTAACCTTGACATCATTAAGTCTTATCAGTCTATATGAAGTGATTCCCCTAAATGAGACACAGCTACTTACTGCATGAATTTACTTCAAATTTCCTCTGCTCCTATAGTGAAAAAGCATGTCCAATAAATGACAGCTTTATCCTGATTTGACAGCTGAGAACAAACTTCAAGATCTGTCCATCCCAGATGATTCACGACTAATTGTAGTAAGTATCCAACACTTGGAATATTATTCACAGAACAGTGCCAGATATAATGAAATATATTGTCAATTATCTGCTGGACACTAACAAAGAGATGAGTGGTTTTTAGCGTATTTACTATGCATGTAAACATTATTTGAAATTGTAAACTCATGGATGACTTCCTCAAGCAGTCATCCACTCTTGAAAAATATGTCTGCTGGACACCATCCATCTTATTGTGCTCATAACATGCCAGGGACTGAGTGTTATAAACAGACAAAACATTTAAATGGGGGCTTTGCCAAATATATTGACTTTGATTGACTTCTTTAGATGTTTGCATCGTGTTGCACTTAAGATGTTCACAGACGCCTTGCTAGAAAACAAGGCTTCATGCTACTTACTCTAAACAATTAATGGATATTTTATTTGTCCAATAAAAAAGATTTATCCAATACCTTGGAAGTTCTTTATTTAATCTAGGTTTTGTTTAAAGGAGAGCATGCAACATGGTAGCAGGAAATGGACAACATGATTTTTTAGAAAAGGATTCATATTACCCAAGTCCCATATTTCAGCTCCAGATATTATTTGGATGATGACTTTCTCTATAAGATTTGTGGCTACTGGAAATATCAAACTTCTTCCCTTGGCAGCGAAAAAATATAGACTTGCTTGTGGTTTTCTAAAAGTTGCTAATCTAACAGTTGATCTGTGCCCATTCCAGGAGCCTCTGAGTACATAAGGCTTTTAATGTGTTCAATATTGTCATAATCTATTCTCCATTACAATCTGTCTTGGTTTACATTAGTTGTTCTTTAAAGCAGAATATTCCCAATTCCTTCAGTAAACGTCTCAGTCCTACTTCAGTGATTGACAAGAGGGTTATGGTATAATAATAGTGGCCCTTTTAGAATGTGAAAGGATAACTGTTTTAACTGTTCATGCACCATATTTCTATTACAGGTGAAGAGGAAGGTTGCCAGCAAAAAATCCTCTCTCATTCCTATAAAAAATAAGTCATTATAGTTGATGCCAGCTATAATTCTGAGAAATGTACAAGGTTTTGATCACAAACATGCATCACAACCTGGTGCACAAAGGATTCATCTTTACTGGGTTTATAGCTGATAAGCTTTGTCTAAAAAAACCCCCCTGCATATATCTACTGTCTTGGGGTTACACTTCAGGTAAGGAAGACTTTAACCTGTCACTTTATTTTCCTCACAGAACTATTTCTGTAGTTTAGCAGAGACTTAAAACAGGGCTCAATGGTCCCAGAACCCCTTCTCAAGTGCCTTAGAAGTCTATGCTTCTCCTTCTTTTCCCGGAGTTATTGGTTTTTACTTTAAACGAAAGTTTAAAGAAGACCATAAATGTACGTAAGAATCAGGCAAGCTCAGGTTACCTTTCACATTGAGTTGTTTGGATGTTCTGTAATGGAATAACACAAAGCCAAGCACTAGTCAGGAGCATTCTTCTCTCTGGAAGCCAGCCTGCTCCTCAGCAATCAATTGGCTTTGCTTATCCCAGTTTTCCAGTTCACTAAATAGAAATCTAGTACAGATTTCAGAGGTCGCATGAAACAGTCCCTCTGTATCTGGTTTGGAAACAACACATTCCTCAATATCTCTTTGAGTTTTGGCTTAGCTCATAACTAAGCATAGATCTTTCCAAGCTACCCTTGCCTCTGCCCCCCCCCCCAAATTAAGTTAGCTTTCAACATCAGCAGTTGAGAGGAAGCAATGAGAATGCAATGCTTCACATGTCTTCATTAGGCCCTAAAGTCTTACTGATAAGAAAATCCTGAGGGAAAGACCTCTGAGAATTTTTTGCCAGGGGTTTGGGGCTATTAGTCAGCAGCCTATGAAATAAAAGAATTTAAGGTAGGTTTTAACAAATAGAGGAGGATGTGAATTGCAATGTACTGGCTAAATAGTTAACCCATGACAACTCCCTTCTTGTGATGTTTGATGAGAAAACAACAACAACAACAACAACAACAACAACAACAACAACAACAACAACAACATCCCATACATTATCACAATGCTTGAGTGCTTGGCATAATCAAAACACAGTTGATTAAATATCCTGTTTCACATTTCCTGGGCCATCACGAAATTAGCATTATTTTAAAACTGTACTGCAGTTTTAAAACATTTTTTTTTAAAAAAACTGCAGACCCCAAACATCTAATCTCTATTGAACTATGTAACACAACAATGTTCTAAAGCAGGGATGGACAACCAGTGAACCTTCATACTTTGTTAGACTTCAACTCCCATTATCTCTGAGCATTGTTCATGCTGTCTGGGGCTACTAGGAGTTGGAGTCCAACAACACCTTATTGGTCATGAATGCCCCATGCCTGGTCAAAAAGATGGGGATGGAAACCTGAAGTGAGTGTTGTTGTTGTTGCTGGTTTTTTTTTTTTTTTGTGGCTCTGTGAGACATAGAATCATAGAATCATAGAGTTGGAAGAGACCACAAGGGCCATCGAGTCCAACCCCCTGCCAAGCAGGAAACACCATCAGAGCACTCCAACCATGGAGGTTGCAGCCGACACCTTTCCTAAACAACATTGAATTTGATGAGTTAATGCAATCAGACTATTCTATGGATAAGTAGTAAAGATGTACTGCAACTTTTGAGTTAATAATGATTGCTGAATTTGGTACCAATTTTGACTGTGCCCAACTGTCTCAAAATTAATATCAAGCAGCCACAGTACATTTTATTGGAGGTCCCTAGAACTCAAAATGGCTCCCTGCAGTTTGAGCTTTCTGAAAATATGCTGGGATTTATTGAAGGAAACACACAGAGACACAGGCAGAGGTATACCCTTATAACCACCTGGATTATTTCCTGTTAAGTAGAAATCTTGGTAGATCATTACAAAGCAACAGGGTGTGTGTGGAGGGGGGGGAGAGGAATGCATATAATTTGCATGAGATTGCTATTTAAAAATACAGATTTTTTCCAACATTGCCTTATTTCTGTTAGCCAGTGTTCCATCCACATTGTAAAACATGCTAGCAAATGAGATACATAGAAACCTATTTATTCTAAGTCACAGCTGCAAATTTTTAAATTATATTTTAAGGAATCACCATGCCTTCAGGACATGCAGCATTCACATCAGTTTACAATATATTAAATTAAAGCAGTTTATCATAAGGATCATCCATATTCATATATTTCCTGAGCATCCAGTCCTACTGGATCACACCAAAGGTCTATATAGTTCAGCATCCTGTTTGCTCCAGTACCCAATTGGATTTTGCTTGGGAATTATGCAAGCAGGATTTGTATGCGGTAGTGGGGTTCCATCTGCACTATACATTTAAAGCAGTATCATACAGCCACAGCTTTCCCCAGAGAATCCTGGAAACTGTAGTTAGTTAAGAGTACTGGATGTTGTTAGAGATCCCTATTGCCCGCCCAGAGGTACACTTCTCAGAGCTTCCCCAGGAAGAGGGATTGATTAGTAAACCACTCTAGAAAGGCAGCATGCAAATAATATTTATTAAGTAAGTGAGCAATCCTATGCACAGGAAGAATGGCATAAAGCAAGTTTATGCAAATTATGCCAGCATAAAGTTACACCAAATCCAAGACCCGTTCATCAGCAAGGCAGTGGCTGCTATTTTGCCTTTAAAATTGTGATCTGCGGCAGGTTCTCAGGTTATGTGACCGATGAATTTCACTCATCCTTTCTGTCCTGCAACATTTGTATTCCGTTGATTTATGCTTGCATCAGCTAAACAAAAAATACCATTCCTTCTTTTTGCATAAAAGGCAAAACAAAAACAAAAAACAGCAGTCTTGAGCGTTATTTTCCCTGAAAAATAATCAGTTGCTCTAAAAAGAAAGGAATCCAATAGTACACTTAATACCTAGAGATTATGTAGGAATCTGTCAGTTTTTGTTTTGCTTTGTTTTCTCAGGGCATGACCATTCCCTGACTGCGGCAAACTGCAATGGTAACGATTTTTACACCCTCTCGGAGGCTGGCATTTAGAGATTACTTCATTCACCTTTGCATGAGTTGCTGGTCACAAGTTTGACATTTGATGAAAGTTTCCAGAAGGCTTCCCCCCTCTAGCCCCACCCTTCAGTCAAGGAAATAAATATGTGTCAGCAAGTGGAGCCTGTAACAAAATGTTGCAGTATAGAATACCCCTGTTCAGAGTGCCAGACTCTTACAGACTCTTCAAGAATAAGCCACCCCCATGGTTTTCAATCACCCTTTCAATAGCCAATCAGCAATCTGGAGGTGTGGTGGTGTGGGACAGGGCCGGTGGGGGGAGGGATCTGGCTGGATCCTAAGCCCATTCAGCTCAGCCACATGACCTGGTGTTGAATACTCAGGGCCAGCCCAACCATGAGGCAAAGTGAAGCAGTCACCTCAGGCAGCAGATGGGCACCGTTCCCTCCCTCTGTTGAAGCAGTGCCAGCATTAGCATAAATTTCTAGTGAGCTCTTGCAAGATGTCGCCCAAATCTTGCGACATCTCACTGGAACCTGCTGCCAACGCTTTGTGCCACCTAGGTAAAGGATGATTCAGTGTGGCAGTAGGGCAGGACAGCACTTCTCAATTCACTTCAAGCGGCAAAATGGGATGCACCATCCCTGAGAATACTATTGGACAATTCTGTGCTGTAGGGACACGGGTGGCACTGTGGGTTAAACCACAGAGCCTAGGACCTGCTGATCAGAAGGTCGGCAGTTCGAATCCCCACGGCGGGGTAAGCTCCCATTGCTCAGTCCCTGCTCCTGCCAACCTAGCACTTCGAAAGCATGTCAAAGTGCAAGTAGATAAATAGGTATCATACCACTTCCGGTGGGAAGGTAAACGGCATTTCCATGCACTGCTCTGGTTTGCCAGAAGCGGCTTAGTCATGCTGGCCCATGACCCAGAAGCTGTCTGTGGACAAACGTCGGCTCCCTCGGCCAATAAAGCGAGATGAGCGCCACAACCCCAGAGTCGGCCACAACTGGACCTAATGGTCAGGGGTCCCTTTAGCTTTACCTTTAGCTCAGTGGTAGGCAGGGCTGGATCTAGGTCTGATGAGGCCCTAAGCTACTGAAGGTAATGGGGCCCTTTATATGTCCAGCTGTCCTTTGTCAACAACAGATTTGCTGTTTTGTGCTGAATATATGCTGTATGTCAATTTATGGACCTAACAGGAGCCTACACAACACAAAACACTGTTGCTGTATGTAGGTTTTATTTTATTTGATTTTTATCTTATATTTTGGAAATGTACATCTAGTCTTTTCCCCCTTTAAATTATTTTGGGGGCCCCAAGAGAGTGGGGCCCTAAGCTATAGCTTGTTTAGCTTATACGTAAATCCGGCACTGGTGGTAGAGCACACTCTTTGTACTGGAGACCTTTCCCAGACAATCTCCAACATCACCCGGTAGGGCTGGAAATGTTGCTTGCTTGGAACCCTGGAGAGTGAAGAGAATACCAGCCCAGCAGGAAGAAGTTTCCTATGTTCGTATGATGCTAAATCTTGGCAGGAGTCCTGCAAACTTGTGATTGTGAAGGGAGGCAAATTATGGAAATCCCAAATATCCTATTTGTGGGATCTAGGCAGCAGCATTCATATCTGTGTCTAATAGCATTTTCCCACACCTTATTGATTCCTGACTGAAACTTTCTTTCAATCATTACATTAAAAGTAATTATATGTGAAATGCCTCTTGAAGAAGTGAACTTTTAAGGACCCTCGGATGGCTGCAAGTTTTCGCATAGGCTCTAAGCGGCTGTCTCTTCATTCTATCATCAGTGACACTGCACAGACCAACAGCGTAAGTGTGCTATTAGTGTGATCCATTTCTCTCTATATATATATTTTTGGTAGCGTGGTAAAGGCCCCTCTGTTGGGGAATGCAATCATATGGAGCCATTTAAAAAGAAATTTACTGCTAGGTCTCCTGATAGAGCAGTTAAAATTTACGGATGGCAATGTATTTGGTCAGGCTCAATAGACTAACTATTCTCCTCTTCAAATTGGTGTTTGGAGCCAAAATGAATTGTGTAAGGATACTGTTGACTCTACGGGGCTCTTGACCTCTTTCCCAAATGGTTTATTTCATACAGCTGATTTTTTTTTTTTTTTAAGAAAAGCATGGCATGGGAAAATATCAGATTTTTCCATGGGTTCCCAAAGTCACGGAGAAACAGTAAATCACACTGATGAGGACAAATGGATAGTGCACAGGTGCCTTTTAAAACTGAATAGATCAGGACCTTGGGTTAGCTACATCTGTACCAGTCCATTGGAGCCAGCTGAAAAAATTGGCCGAGGGAAGAAATCTTCTGAAAGTGCTGGTGACTTTGAGATCCTCTGTACAATTCCAGAATATTTGCATGTTATATAACAAGCACATAATGAAGGAAGAAACTTGATATTGGCAGCAACAGAGTGCAACATTTTAAGCACTGTGTTGCTATGAGTTAATGCAAATAGAATATTTTGTACTTTGCTCAGTCTTTATACACTTCCCATTTGAAAGAGGATTTCCGATAAACAAGGCCATGGTATGGATTTGCTATAACCCAGAACAAGCATATGGTGTGCTTAAATGATCGTGATATTTATTACTGCTAGGATCCACATGAAAATGATTCTGTTTGGAATTATTTCCTTGGCCTTTTCTAAAGTCAAAAACCATTATGCCAACAATTCAGTTCACAGCTGTTGTTCTTTGTTAAATTTCTTTCCTGCAATCTGAAATGTTCTGTTGCAGCAACTGATACACAGTCAAAAATATAGGCTGGATTGGATCACTTGAGATTAATGTTACCAAGCTCAAGAAAAGGGATAATTGGAGGAGTATGGTGATGCTTAGCTAAGGCTACATTTCTATTTCTTGGATATTCTTTCTATTTCTTGGATATTATCAAAAGCAAGAGCTGGTTCATGACAATAATGCTAGACTGGTGTGGTGAGCAAGGAGACTAAACAGAAATGCCATGGTCATTCCCATTGCTGACTCTTCAGATCGTCAGACTTGACTTCAGTTCAGAAACACAGCTTGGTATAGATTGCTTCTGGCAGTTGCACACTGAGCACCCCAAGATAAAGTGTCTGTACACATATAGTCTCAGGTTAAGATACTTGCAGTCTGAAATGTAGAATGGCAATACAAGAATGAACGAATGAATCCTATCCACAGTAATCCTGTAATGTATTGCTAATATTGGTATGCTGATTTTCAAACAACGGCCGATGGAGTTTACTGCTGATTGAGGTTGGCAGAAAGTGTGTGTGTTGTGTGTGAAGATGATTCATACTGAACAATTCCTATCCTCAGTGAATCAGTATAGTATACCCTTCAGGTTCAAGATCCAGCATCTGATCTCAAGTAAGGTTGTGTAGTTGCAAATGACAGGCATCATGATATCTAAGTACAAACTGAATATGTTATATAACAACAACAGCAACAAAAACAACCACCACCACCATAATATTTATACCCCACCCATTTGGCTGGGTTTTCCCAGCCACTCTGGGCAGTTCCCAACAGAATATTAAAAACACGATAAAACATCAAACATTAACATCTTCCCTAAACAGGGTTGCCTTCAGATGTCTTCTAAAAGTCAGATAGTTGTTTGTTTCCTTGACATCTGATGGGAGGGTGTGCCGCAGGGCGGGTGGTACTACCAAGAAGGCCCTCTGCCTGGTTCCCTGTAACCTCACTTCCCACAGTGAGGGAATGTTTTTGTTTAAGAGCCTTAAAGATAAGACGAATGGCCCATCTACTCCAGCATCCTTTTCTCACAGCACTGAATATGTTGGTAGAATAGAAGTATCTTGCAAAAAATACTTTGCTGAGAAATCTCTTCAAGTAAGCATTGAGACAAGATCTCATGATAGCATGTATAGCCAATCAAATTTGGTCATGTGGTGACATCCCTGGTGGCAATTGTAGGCAATTTAAATAAGCAAACAAACATTTTCGTAAGGAGCACAAAATATCATAAAGGGGAGACAAAATAGTGTTAAAATTAAACTTTAGCTCAGACTTGGTTATAATAATTTCTCTCCAATGCATATTTTTAAAACGAAAGTTAGAGGGAGAAAGAGTAATAAGAAATATATATATGTCCACCTCTCTCTTTTGCTTTGTTTCTCATTATTCAAATATTGCTTTGGACTCATTTTCATAATCTCCAGGATACTTCTAGACCATCTTTTTGTTTTCTGAATACTTTGCATTTGAAGGAAAGACATGTAGCTGTGCCTGTTCTGCTATTCTGCTGCACTAAAAAAGAAGGGGGCACTGATAAAAATAATGTAGAGTTCCATTTATCCTTCACAGACAAATGGATTGGAAAGAAAAGAATGAGAGGTGGGGGAGATGGATGACTGTGTTAGCCAAACACAGAGCAAAGATGAAAAACAACCCTAGAAATGAGAGGTGAAGATTCTGGGAAAGGTCTGAGAGCACGTGTTGTAAGCACTCTGCTTAAAATAAGACATCTAGGATCTGGAACCTCATGATTAGGAGCTATCAAAAGCTTGCACATGTCCAGAAGGGCTTGAAGTAGTCCTTTGCCCCTTTGCCATATCACAAAGGCCTTTGAAATTCCCAAGAATTTGTCATGTCAGGCTGAATAAGGCCATCCATGCGAGGTGCTTCCGCTTACAAGATTTACAAGCTTGATTATTTCAGGCACAGCAGGATGTGTTTCTAAATTGTAATCTGGCTTAAATGAAATGCCCTGAAACAAGCAAAAATAATTAGTATCGGATATCCAATCTAATTAGTAAAGCAGCCTTGAACCACGCAGCCTCATTCCGAGGGAAGTCGATAAAATAGGATCCCTCTGAAGTGAGGTGGCTTAAATGGAATGCACGAAAGCAAGTTGTAAGACTTGGTTTCAGGTATTTGAAGTAATTAGCAAGGTAAGCTTGAGGCATGAAGTCTGGTTAAGAAAAAAAATCAATGGCAAAGGAGTCTGGTTAAGAAGAAAATCAATACAGAGTTGCAGTTATTTCTTTGTGAAACTCGGGCACTCAAAATGTGTCAACAGCAAGGTCCCATGCTCTTAGAAACTTGATGGATGTTGAATTACTGAAGCCAGTATGAGTTGTGGGTTGCACCCATGCCATACATTTAAAGGACTCCTACACCAGTTTAATTGTCATGACTTCCCCCAAAGAATCCTGAATACTACGGTTTGTTAAAGGTGCTGACCTCAAAGAGCTAAAACTCCAGGCACCCTTAACAAACAGCAGTTTCCAGGATTCTCCATGACTGCTACAAAGATATAACATTGCTTTAAAGGTGAGCATGGCTTCTGTCAAAGAATCCTCAAAACTGTAGTTTCCCAACACAGAGCTATAATATCCAGATCCAAGAAGAAGAAGAAGAGGAGGAGGAGGAGGAGGAGGAGGAGGAGGAGGAGTTTGGACTTGATATCCCGCCTTTCACTCCCCTTAAGGAGTCTCAAAGCGGCTAACAATCTCCTTTCCCTTCCTTCCCTACAACAAACACTCTGTGAGATGAATGAGGCTGAGACTTCAGAGAAGTGTAACTAGCCCAAGGCCACCCAGCAGCTGCATGTGGAGGAGCGGGGAAGCGAACCCAGTTCACCAGATTACGAGTTCACCACTTTTAACCACTACAACACGCTAGCTCTCTTGAACAAACAATGGTGTCCAAGATTATTTAGGGGAAGCCATGATTTTAAGGAGGTATAAATGTACTTTAAAAGTGTGGTGTGGATGAGGCCCAAGACGTAGTGCATTCCTTGGTTGACAGAACAATTCTCATCATTCTTCTCTTTCTCTTTCTCACAGGATTTCACTGCATGACATTTCCACACTTAAGCATATGTACATAATTTTATTTGTATGTCGCCTTTCCATAGTTCAAACCATGCTCAAACAAACCAGCTCAAACATGATCCAAACTGACAAAAATGAAAACGTGTTAGAGTGATAATAATGTCCTTAAAGTTGAGATCCTAGTCCCTAGAAGCAAAACTGTTTGAAGTGTGATGCCCGGACCGACGGTAACCAACCCTGAAGGGAAAAACAAAATACAAAGTACTAAAGGAGGCAGGGCACAAAGATGATCAGGTTTCAGCAGAGCTGTGCAGAAGATCTAATTTGTTTGTTTTTTTAAAATAATTTTTATTAACTGGCCAATCACATCAAATTAAATCATATCACATAAATTCCAAATTACAAAGCCGTATTTTAAATTTTGTTTGGGGGACCCATATTTCAAGATCCGAAGGGGGATTCTGATCATCTTCTTGCTGCTGCGTTAATGTCCCAATCAGTCCAAACAAAGTTCATAGTTCTATCCCATCTTATCTTGCTGTTTCCACATCACATCTTGTTCATATATTTTCTCTTTTTTCTTTATGATCTCTTCTGGTAGTCTCCTTAAGCCGATAAACACCAATAGTAATAATAGTCCTGTGTGAATTTTCCGTTCTTCCAATCCTCAAATCGAGATGGTTTCCATATATCGTCTCCTTCATAGATAACATCACTCTTTCCATCGTAGTCTCGTAAAACTGTCGCTCTTAAGTCCCTCTGAGGAGTTTCACCCACAATATAAAAGCAGCTCTATTTCTCCTCCCAGACTCAAGACCTCCGACAGAACTTCCCAATATGGTGACGGCATTTTTAACTGCGTCATTCCCAAGCTCTTACACATTCCACGCTCTTCTTAAAACGTGCTTTGGTTCGAAAGTTTATCTCCACACAGCCTTAAATCCACAGCTTAAGTCCTTAAAACGACATTTCTGACTCGTGAGGGGAGGGGATTCTTGTTTAATCACATAGGGAAAGAAGGAAGAGGTTTTTTCCCCCTCCCCCATCAGTCATTTGCCGTACCCTGTCTTGGCGTATCTTCTCATGTTTTATTCTTATCTTGTTTTGTCAGAGATCTCTTCTGTTAGCAGTCTTTACTCCCCCTTCTTTCTTGAAATATGTGCATTTCTTTCATCCAAATTGTTTCTTTTGAAGTTCTTGCATCTAGTGGCGTGGATCAGGGACGGCGTTCAGGAGTGCCGAAATCCCACAGGAGGGCTTTGTGCCTAGTGCCCCCACCCCCACAAATTCGGGGGTGGTATAGGGCACAGCAGGCAAGGGCCGTCCCCCCCCCACAATCCGGGGGGGGGGTTAAGGAGGCTAATTACCCCCATCATAGCCTCCAAATTACCTCGTGTGGGTCGGAGAGATGTTATTGTCAGCCATCTTCCAATGTGCCCCCTAGTGGCCCCCCAGAAGATCTAATTTGAACTGGATTGGTATTCAATCGACTTGATCCATAACCCAGTTAAGATGAAACACTTAAGCTGATTTGTATACCATTGAAATCAATAGCTCTAACCTAAGCAAAATTCAAGTACCTCAGCATAACTGCATTACGAAAGGGTTCTGCTCCTCTGTTTGGATCAATCTGTGTTTCAAATGCATCCTGATTCAGACTGCAGTTGCAGGTTAAGAGAGTTCTCTGTATTAAACAGTAGAAGTTGGTGGGGCAATGAGGGTGGGGTTGCATTGGCTTCCCAGTTTCCCAACACTGTGGGCCTCTGTTGCGTACCAAGAGGGATAGGGCTGAGGCATGGGAAACTCAGTGCAGTGCATGGTGGCAGGTACATTGAATTGTATCCACCACAATGCACTGCACAGTGCCAAGCTCATCACACCTCACATTTCCTCTCTCAATAAGCAGCAGAAATCTACGGTGTTGGGAAGCTCAGAGAGCAGTGGAGCTCTCCCTCCTCATTCCACCCACCACCTACTACTGGTATTAACATCTCCTTACACATAGAAAACTAAAGTGTGTTCTAGACCAGCCTGCTCCCTGGTGTGGAAGTTTTCTCTTTGCAGGGATTTTTTTGGGGGAAGACACAATGAAGCATATTGTTGCCCTCCTGCTTTATGAATCAGCATAATCCCCAAAATTCTGTTACTATGCAGTAATACTCAGAAGTAAGTTCTGCTGTATCTAATGGAGTTTATTACCCATATCTAGGCTTGCAGCCTTTGTCCATTTGTGTTGACTGGGAGTTTTGATCAGTTCATTTGTGTGTGTCTGGGCATGCAGTGTTTATTTTTCAACTTCTATATTTATTAACAGTATCTATCTAAAGTTTGGATCCAGTCATCCTCAGTAAAAGACAAGGAACATTTTTTAAAAAAAATGAAGAGAGTGTATTTTAAATATATACAACCACCCCCCTCTAGTCTGGACCACTCTTTTCTGGATACTTCCTCCATATGAGCAAGCTTTATATCTTCCCTTCAAGCCATTATATATAAAACTGCATCTTTTACTCTCCATCCTTATTCTAGAAAGACCTTTCTTTGAGAACACATTTCAAATGGCCTCCCCACCTCAGTTTGGGAGAGGGATTCTGTTTTGGTAAACAGATGTGGAGCAGTGATGTTAATTTAGTATTTATTTTAGGGGGTGACACATTCATTTTAGCCACCATCTAGCTTATCAGGACAGACAGCCACTCACACAGAAAAGTACACTGTTATTGGATTTAGATACAAGTGAAATATGACTCTCCTGAGCTTTTAATCCCAAAAAGGACTGTTGTTATAAACCAATCTGAGAGCCATAAAATGGGAAATAGGAATTCACTGGAAATTCATGACATGATATTTTTATCTTTAAGAGGGAATCAAATTATTTCATGTCTTGCAGAAGAACAGGCATTCTTGATCAGGGGTAAATGCATTTTTTCTATGCTAAGTGCTACAAGTGTTATGTTATATAGGTGGGCTCTATCAAAGGGAATTCATCCATGTGCATAGAAACATCCATGTGCATATAAGCCAACACAAATATTCAACATTTCTGCAAGTCTGTGGTTTCTTCCATGTACTGTTCAAATGCAAGTGCCACATCATATGCCACTGGATAGAGCTAAAGTAGGGACAAGGAAGCTTTTGCATGCCAGATGTTGCTGGACTCCCAACTCCCATCAGGTCTAGTCAGTGCTGCCAATGGTCAGGGATTATGGGAGTTCTCCATCTCAGGTTCTCCATCTTAGCTATGGTTCAAGCCTAGTGTGCAATTGACAATGATGATAACTGTGCTATTTCTGTCCTGTGCCACCAAGTCTTGCCACATTTCTGCTCACTCATTCCTGATGTGGCAAGACTTGGTGGCACAGGACAGAATTAGCATAGTCATCATCATGGTCAACTGCACAGTTGGTTTTAATGATACTCTAAGTTTACTTGGGTGGAAACACAATGAAGAGGCAAAAAGCTTATTGAAAGGCAAAAATCAGATGCAGCATAGATCTTTGTGCAAATTCTCTGATGAAGAATGTAGACCAAAGCAATGCTGGCAGTAAATTAGGATGATGTGTTGGCCTAAGCCTTGGGATTCTGAAGGAAACAATGACAACAGAGAATAAACCAAGTAGAGATGTATTGGCAGACAACAAGGCAAGCTCTTACTTGGGGGAACCCTGAATCGGGTTCAGGGATGTACATTTTGGCTTGCCTCAGTTTCTTAAGGTCAGCTTCCCAGATTTCAGTTGCATTTATTTATTTATTTATTTATTTAACTTTATAAATATTTGTCATCATTTTGGTATGCATTTCTCCTTAACAAACAGATTGTTGCAAGCAATTTCCCCTAATATAATTATTCCTGTGCGTTATTTTCAAGAATATATGCTACATGTTATGCAGACTTTCACTGTGCATATGTTTTTCTCAGACATATTTTTAGCTGTGTGATGGTTTGCATCTTGTTTTGCGAAAGGCAGATTCGGTAGGTTCACATTACAGTGGGAACTGACGAAGGCCAGCACAGTTCAGTGAGGGGAAAGGCAAAACAAAATGGTTCTGAGATCATGTGAAATGAGAAAATGCTTGTCGATTGGTTATCATGGTCATGGGACCGAGACGGCTCTGGTCGCCCTAACAGATGATTTCCGCAGGCAGCTGGATCGAGGCGGGTCAGGGCTGCTGATTCTTCTAGATCTGTCAGCAGCCTTTGACATGGTCGATCACGAACTCCTGGACCACCGCCTTGCCGACGTGGGGATCCAGGGCACAGTCCTTCAATGGCTACACTCGTTTCTCTCTGGTCGGGGACAGAGGGTGGCGCTTGGGGGGGAATTGTCATCACGCCACTCCTTGGTGTGTGGAGTGCCTCAGGTTGCAATTCTCTCCCCGATGCTTTTTAACATCTTTATGCGGCCCCTCGCCCAGCTTGTCCGGAGTTTTGGGCTGGGTTGCCATCAGTATGCTGATGACACCCAACTCTATCTGTTGATGGATGGCCATCCTGACTCGGCCCCAGACACACTGACCAGATGTCTGGAAGCTGTGGCTGGATGGTTACGTGGGAGCCGGTTGAAGTTAAATCCTTCGAAGACAGAGGTCCTCTGGCTGGGGCGGGACGATATGGGATCGAGGGGGCAACTCCCATCTCTTGCGGGGGTGCAATTAGTGCCAGCACCGGCTGTTAAGAGTTTGGGTGTAATCTTCGATACCTCCCTTTCTATGGAGGCGCAGATTACAGCTATAACAAAGGCGGCATTTTTTCATCTCCGCCAAGCTAAGCAGTTGGCCCCTTATCTCTCTCGTCCTGACCTAGCCACTGTGATCCATGCGACGGTCACCTCCAGACTGGATTATTGTAACTCGCTCTACGTGGGGCTGCCCTTGAGACTGACCCAGAAACTCCAGCGGGTGCAGAATGCCGCGGCGAGACTCCTTATGGGGTCTTCGCTGCGAGAGCACATTCATCCGGTATTATACCAGCTGCACTGGCTCCCGGTGGAGTACAGGATCAGGTTTAAGGTGCTGGTTTTAACCTTTAAAGCCCTATACGGCCTAGGACCCTCGTACCTACGGGACCGCCTCTCCTGGTATGCCCCACAGAGAAACCTACGGTCTGCAAATAATAACATCCTCAAGGTCCCAGGCCTCAGAGAGGTTAGGCTGGCCTCAACTAGAGCCAGGGCCTTCTCGGCTGCAGCTCCAAACTGGTGGAATGCTCTGTCAAAAGAGACTAGGGCCCTGCGGGACCTGACATCTTTCCGCAGGGCCTGCAAGACAGAGTTGTTCCGCCAGGCCTTTGGTCAGGGCGCAGCCTGACTCCCTCCTCTGGCAACCTGCACATAATTCTGCTTAATTGGTTGCCATCAATTTGATTTAATTAATTTTTATAATGAAATATTTTTAGATTGTGTGATTATTTGACTGATTATTTGATTGTTGTTAGCCGCCCTGAGCCCGGCTTTGGCTGGGGAGGGCGGGATATAAATAAAATTTATTATTATTATTATTATTATTATTATTATTATTATTATTATTATTATTATTATTATCAACTGCGCTCGCTGTTTGCTTACAAGAGTAGACAAGTGTACCCCGCAAACACTATTGTGTGATGGCTGTGATATCGAAGAAGAACAAAAAACAACCAGCCTCAAAACCCCACTGAAGGTTCATTCAGATGTGGGGGTTATTGTGCTGCTTTCCCCAATTATATTGCTAGCGTTTCTCTCCCAGTTCCGAATGCTCCTTTTTACGCTGCTTTACCTGTTGCATTCTGGAACTGTGGCTGTTTGACAGAAATATTGCTATATTCCATTCATTCCAGTGGACATGGTGGAACACAACAGCAGATATGATCAGACAAGTTGCTGCCACCCCACACTTTATGTACATGTATGCTTCTATTTCCCCATGATTTATCCATGAAAAATTGGGGAAGAACTGGATGCCTAGGATACCGTCCCAATTCTCACCCCACAATTTCCTGTTTAACTCGATTTCAAATTGATTGGATGGATGAATCAGCAGGCTCCCCTCTGCGCATGTGGGCTGGATCAGGGTGAGAGGTTGCCCAGTCTGGTCCTTTATGTTTGGATGAATCTGCCCAGCAATAATTTGTGCTTCCTTTTCATAGCCCTTATCTTCCGAGGCAAAGATGTACACTGGGCTGGAAAGTTATCATAACCTCACACGAACAGCTGCACATTCTATTTTCTGCCAGCACTCCTGTTCATCACTTAGGCTGACACACTGCCAGTTCTCAAATTAGCTGAGGCGATGTTCTGCACAATAGCTGCCAGTCAATTATGAGTTTATTGGGCAGTCCATATATTTTAAAGTGTGATTTCAGAGACAGAAGAGGTGGGGTTGTTGGGGGGGGATTTATAAGCGAAAAAGGGACATAGATTTGCATTAAATTTGCATATGATAATTTATATGCACAGGTGGGTGCAAATTTAGAAATCATTCCTATAATCTAAATTTAAATACAGTACATCTCAACATTGTCCTCAGGCTCCTTCAAACAGCATAGAGACGGTAGTCTTATATAGATCAGGAGCACTGGGAGGGGATTATCTTCAGCCTCTCCCTAGCTTTCCTGATCCAGCCATGTTTATTACTTAACAACATGGCATATCTGACCGCTTTTATATATGGATAAATCTATACAAATAAACAGGGCTTTTTTCCAGTGGGAACTCACCAGAACTCAGGACCAGCGCCGCTCAGGTGGGCACCAGAGCCATTATAAGAGAACAAGAGAGGATTTATGGTGAGTACTAGCACCTCTTTTTCTAGAAAAAAATATCACTGCAAATCACCCTCTTAACAAATCCAGCTGCCTCTGATACACAAGTACATATATAGAGGCCAACATTTTATTTTATTTTTGTAAAAAAGAAGAATAAAGAAAGATATTATCTCTAATGCCCTATTCCCACACAACTCACAAGGGAGGGAATAAGGGTGTAGAGAGAATGTAAGCCTGCTAGATCTGGCCAATGACTCATCTCATCCTGTATCCTGTTCTCACAGTGGCCAATCAGATCCCTGTGGGAAGCCTGCAAGTTGGAATGAGCGCAATAGCACTCTACCCGCTTTCAATTCACACCAACTGGTATTCAGAGGCATGGTTCCTCTGCCAGTGGAGGTAGAACTTAGTCATCAGGGCAAGCAGGCATCGATAGCCTTGATCGCCGCGGATTTGTCTTACCCTTCTTTAAAGCCGATCAAGTTGGTGGAGGAGGGCTGCAATTTAACTCACCTGATGCCACAATTTTCTCAAAAATCACATGCTGCATCCATTTGCGTGAGAAGAAAGCCCCCACCCCGCAGGCTCCTACCTGTGTGGAGTCATACCACATGAGCAGGGCACCTGCAGGTATTCCAGCTGTGCAGAGATCCCTATTCACAAGCAGGGGCTCCCATGTCGGGCTGTCTTCTCATATAGCAGCATGCAACATGAGGAAGTGGGAGAGGGAAAGATGGCAGGTCTAAAAGCATAACCCTTCTCCTCTGTCAGCACCAGTGGTGGGGAACATCCAGTGATCGGGAACCTCCATCTGGTCTGACGGGCCATTTTTAATTTTTTTTAATGTTTTTATGGAAAATATTTCAGTTAAACAAAGTAAAGTGAAAAGCCAGCAGAAAAAGACCATTTTGATCAAGCCATGCGTACCTACTCTACACCTGACAACATCTTGTTGGAATTCATCTGTCTTGGGAGACAATGGGGGAGTGCACCTTTGGAGATGAAGTCAAATTGTTGGAAGGTTGCAGTACCTGCTGTGGCTGTGGAGACCAATATGGGAGAGATATATTTTGTTGCAGCTGCGGCAGATGAAGATGTCCAGTTGTGCTGTTGCAGATGCACCATGGCGTTACTTCTCTCTGCGCTCTTCCCAGCGGTTATTCCTCCTCTGGTCATTGCTATGGATATACAGTGGTACCTCAGGTTACATACGCTTCAGGTTACATATGCTTCATGTTACACACTCCGCTAACCGAGAAATAGTGCTTCAGGTTAAGAACTTTGCTTCAGGATGAGAACAGAAATCGTGCTCCAGCAGCGCGGCAGCAGCAGGAGGCCCCATTAGCTAAAGTAGTGCTTCAGGTTAAGAACAGTTTCAGGTTAAGAACGGACCTCCGGAACGAATTAAGTACTTAACCTGAGGTACCACTTTACTACCTGATTGTCTATCTCCAGGCACTGCAGTCATCTGCAAGTGATTCCTATATGACTGGGTTAATGTGGCCAGCCTTCATGTCATGTTTGCAGACATCTTTGTAACACAGAATTGGTCTGCCAATGGGCCTAGTGCCTGAAGCCTTATATGATGTCAGCTGTAGGACTGATTAAGATGTGGTTGAACTGAAAGGCGGGTTGCAGGCACGGCCCCCATTGGGGCTTGCAAACTGCTGTGCACGAGGCTTTGCAAGTGCTGCTAAACAGCTGATCATGCATACGATCACTTATATCATACCCGAATAGGATTTAGATATGTCATCCTTGTTGACATTAGGAATTGAGATATTAAGAAATTATTAATTTAGGAAAACATAATTAGCATTATAAGGAATGTGCACAATCTTCTCCTTAGAGTCTGTAATCCTGGGACTTTCAGCAAAGAGCAGAAAGTGCACAGCGAATAATGTGCAAGTTTCAGGAGGATATTGAATATATCAATTGAAGTTTTTGCTTAGTAGTTTAGCTCTGTGTGAGACAGCCCAGTATGTCATAGGCTCCGGGGAAATTTCAAGTTTTGCAGGAGGAAAAGAATGATTACATTTTTTTCTCCAAATTTCATTCCTTTTCCATTTTTTCCCTGCCCTTCAGATGGGACAGTCTGTATAAAGGAAAGTGACCCCAAAGTGAGATGAAAATCTCTTTGTTGATGAATGATGTTTGTGTGGATCTTTGGGAACTCATCAAAACTGGCTTTGGGTGAAGAGGACATAAAAGGAATCATGCCTGGATGGCTAACGAGAGAAGCAGTGCTACCTGTGTCACCATCACCTCTTTAGCCCAAGAAGGAAAATAATAACAACATTAAGGGTCTCTCTCTATTTCAGAATGTGAACACAAATTGCTGTTCACATCAGTCCACTGAACTTTGAGCTCTGGCTTTCAACAGCATGGCAAAAGAAGAAGATTCGTAGGTAGCTGAGCAGTGCCTGTGCTTGACTTTTACCCAGATGGCTCTCCTCCTTCCAGTTGTCTGACAGCTATGCTATTTGTTTTCCTACCACCTTTCTATGTCGCCCAAGAACTGAAGTTCTCTGGGTTGCGTAAATGAAAGTCATGCAAATAAAATAGAAAATGCATTATAATACATTATAAAATGCATCATTGCAGAACTATACACCCATAAAACCTCCAACATAGTTGAGTCCACCACTGCTCCCTTTTCCAATGGCTCTTACAATATGACAATCTTACAATATACAGTAGTACCTCAGATTAAGAACTTAACTCGTTCTTAACCTGAAACTGTTCTTAACCTGAGGTACCACTTTAGCTAATGGGGTCTCCCACAGCCGCAGCATGATTCCTGTTCTCATACTGAAGCAAAGTTCTTAACCCAAAGTACTATTTCTGGGTTAGTGGAGTCTGTAACCTGAAGCGTCTGTAACCCGAGGTACCACTGTGTCCTAAAACTTCATTTGGTCTACCTTTGGTTCTCCACACACACTAGCCAAGTAGTGCTAATGCAATGGTTCATTTCCAGAGGTACACTCCATTGTCTCTCAAGACAGAGGGGTGCTAAAAACACTATACCCACAGAAATGCCTGGGGGAGGGGGAGGTGCAGCAGGAGATGTTTGAGGGGTGTGTGCATGTGCCAGAGGAGCAGCTAGAACCTACAAAATTGGATGAAGTTAAATCCTCATGACACTCGCCTCTTGGAGACCAGCCCTATATTGGGTGAAGCCCTTAAGCAAGTTCCAGTAGCAAGGGACACCCTGGGTCCCATGAGTTTTGAGGGCAAGAGCCACTGGGAGAGTTCCTGCCTTTGTTTGGGCCCATGATGTGTATGAGAGATATTGAGAGTGAGCAGACAGGAACAACCTTACAATATATGTATATCTTCTGTAGAAGGGGGGAAGGAAATGGGCTGTTCCAAAACAACAAAACTACAGCTACAACCAATTTAATGCTTCTATTTCACCGGCATGCTCTGTAGGAAGTGAGAATGGCTCTGGATGAATATATCACCTGTAGAAAATGGCCTTTCATCACAAACTTTTTCCAGCTCAATAAAGCCCTTCAGTCAATACAATCAGCATTCTCAGCTCTTCCTTTTTGTGAGAGTCACACATGTGGTTGGCTTTCCTTGTTCCTCAGCACTCTTTTACCACCAGCAGGATACAATTAATCTAGTTGTGCAAAGAAGTTCAGAATGCTGAATATTCCTTAAAGGGTATGTCGCAAATAGAGGACAATATGAAAGAAAGGGAAAATAATACTCACTTTCCTAATGGAGAAAACATTAAAAAGCCTGTTACAATGAGACAGCACCGGATAGCATTCTGAAAGTCAATTATATATATTCTTTTTAAATGCAGTTTTGAAATGTAAAGGATACAAAGCAGCAGCATGACTTCTCACTCTGGAACTGAGAAACGGAGGGTAGCAACCTCCATAAGGTGGAATGCCGTGATGTTGAACACTGCTTTGAAACCCATATCTACTATGTGTGGGGGTTTTTTCCACTTGGGATGCAAATATTCTGAAAGAATATTTCTTTCTAGCTAGCTGTTCCTCGGTCTCTAACCACTTTTATCCTTGCAGAGACTAGAAAGCCAGTCATGAACCTGTTTGAAGTTCTATCAGACTTATGATAAAATGCAGGACTGTAGAACACAGTCCTTATGGGAGTCCTTTTCGCTTGCTCTTTATCAAATGTCTTAGGAAGTCAACTAGAGATTGTCAATCAGCATCCTCCTGACCTTCCCTGTGGATCATCTTGGAATCCATTCCTTTGTTTTGAGCTTTCTCAGATGATGTCTATCCAAGTCAAGATGGGGAGCCAATTTACCACACACACCTCTTTCTGAGAAACTTCAAGTGGTCCAGCATCAATAGGTTGTACGTCACACTACTGGATGTTATGACTGGGTTGCCCTAAATTGAAGTGGTAGCATTTAAATGCATGTTTTCAATTTGTTGGTTAGCTTTTATAGTAGGGCTGTTTCCCATACAGTTTGTTATCAGTGGTCCATGTTTACTCCTTACACGTCTATCCAGATAAGACTCTATGAACTGAAAACAGAGATGTTATATGTACCTTTGTTATCCATGAAGATCTTTCAATAAAAACAATTAACTATGTTTTCATGTATTTGGATAGTATTGATTTCAAGAGAGCAGCCTGCGTACAAAATCTGAAGAGGGAGATGGTAAATCTTGTTGTCACTGACTTCATAGGAAAACAAGACAAAACAACAAAAAACCCACAGCCCTCCAGCATTAATGGTAAGTGTCTGAGTCTCTACCAAAGGAAACTGGACTGAGAAAACATGGGCTTAAAAAGACCTTCAGAATTCTCAGTCTGTCCATGGTTTGTATATAGGCCTTCAGAAACTTCCATGTAATTTCTGTTCTTTGGTTTTCTTATGAATGCCATAAAATGGGGATAGTACATACCACTCATGGGAATGATAAGGATCGGTTTGTCAGCCCTTGTAGAGTGTCCAGAAAATGTATGGCATTGAATAAGTGCTGAGCACTTTTTATATAGCTGGAATTCACTATATATTTGAGACCAATTTTAGCATTCAATAATTCAGAGGGCCTCTTGGGTTTTGTGTAGTTGACTTGTTTATGATACGTGGAACTTTCATGTCCAGGGATAGGAGTGGACTCGAAAGAGGGTTGTTTGAAGGTTAAGGAAATAAATGTGTGTTCTTGCTTCTATTGTTTGGTGAGGGAGCAGTTCACCATAGAACTGCAAAATTAGGAAGGCTACTACTCCACTGAATTGAGATAGGGATGGGAGAGATTGAGAGCAGTCATCTATACATAAACACCCCTATCAAAAATTAGGAAATGCTTTGCAGCATCCATAGAGCATGCAAGAGATTGAGTAAAATGCATACATGTGACTTTGACAAGTTACATTCCTATTTTTGTTTTTCATGTAGAGACTGTTCCACTAATGGAAGGACTCCCACCTACACAACATGACTTCCTCTTAGAGGTGTACGAAGGGGGGTGCAGTGGGGGGGGGAGGGAAGGAGAAAAGCAAACACTCCCTCAACTCAGGACCCCTGGAACGCACAGGAGGAGAGGTGGGCTGTCAGAACAAAGTTAGGGAAATAAAGTTTTAAGTGCTTATGCTCACAATGTTAAGTAAATAAACCAGAAAATAACACTTGCAACTATTAAGTATCTTATTTTTCTTTCTTTTAATAATTTCAATGTAGGGGTGTGGCAAAAAAAATTCTGCACTGGGTACCACCTGACCTTGCTACACCTCTGCTTCCTCACTTTATCCTCTCTCCATGCCTCATCTGCTTTGGGTTTACTTCTAACCTTCTGAAGCAGGAGAGGAGGGTGGGGACCATGGAGTTTTTTTGGGTGGGTGCACAGGGAGAAAGGAGAGGAAGTGTTGTTGCACAAACATAAGTCCTTGTGCCAGCCGGGTGAGTTGGTTAGATACAACTCCTGTCCCAAACTTTAACAGAGTAACTTGGCAGACTCTCAGAACTCAAAGGGATTTTTGGAACACTATTATTTAACTGTGCACCCCTAAGACTAGACAGGGGCCACCTGAAGGCAGTTTAACATCCAGGTTCTTGCCAAAAAGGGAAGAAGCGTTGTCCATTTCATCTCCTCACTCACCTTTAAATAATTCCCCTCTCATTTGGAGGAAAATAATTGAGAGAGATTTAGAACAGTTTCCAGATGAAAAGAGTTGTAGTCCAACATTTTTGGAGGACTCCAGGGTGAAGCAGGCTGCAACAGTTCATCCAATATCCCTTGAGATATCTCCCCCCCCTTTGATTGATTGCCATATTTTGAAGAACGAAAAGAGGACACATTTGCCGTCTTCTGCTTTTAACCGTGGATCACTACAATGACTCTACCCATGAAAAAGAGGACGTGTCCTGGAAAAAAAGGACACATGGTTCAACATGCTTTTCAGCTGCTGTTGGTTCCTTGTTTAGTAAAGAAAAAAGTGCCATGAATTATGCTATTGCTAAACATGAATTTCTAAACGTTGCCATTTTGTGACAATATGTCTTTGATTTCTTTTGAATGGTAGTCCAAAATAGCCTACCAATTCATTCACTCAATTTCTAGCCCCCACTTTTTATAATTAAATTTGTATCCCACCCTTCATCCAAAGATCACAGGAAGGTTCATCATATGAAAACACAAAAATACTTTCAAATTAATGGCGCCAACAAAACAGAAATTTTAGTCACAGAGCAGATAGGTAATTCACCTCCTCTTCCCCGTCTTCTCCCTCTTCTCCCTCTGTCCATTCATCATTGTCCCACCACCACCACCACAGGCTCTGAGCCTTCTTCCATTGGTGGTTCCCTAGCCAGTTCCTCCCACCACTCCTTTGTGTCTGATCAGTCCATGACATTGGCAGACCAGCCAGAGCTGGTAATACACCTTCTGGATAGGTCAGGGAGTACCTGTCCTTTGTGGCAGTGTATTATATACAGCTCCCTTACTCAATTCCTGAACCCTAAAATCCCCATTCCACAGTACCTCCATTTTGTTGGGATTTGGCCATACTGTATTTAACCGTCAACCAAACCTTTCCTGCCTCCAGGCAATGGTCCAACTTCTTCAGACCCTCACCTGATTCAGATGGTAGTCATTCGCATATTAGAATCATAGAGCTGGAATAGACCACAAGGGCATCGAGTCCAACCCCCTGCCAAGCAGGAAACACCATCAGAGCACTCCTGACATATGGTTGTCAAGCCTCTGCTTAAAGACCTCCAAAGAAGGAGACTCCACCACACTCCTTGATGATTGATGATAAATTGATGATAAATTGTTCTGTTCAACAGTGATGTGGTTAAATTGGAGAACATAATAGTAGGATAAGGCTACATGTTGACCTCCCCCCCCCCCAATGTAGCTAGTTTTTTCAAGTTAGGAGTAAGGAGAATGAGTTTCATGCTGCAAGTAATTATCCCTATAAGTGCCCTTCATGGGTCAATGCTAGGGAGACATTCCTAAAGGATAGTGTTTAACAAATATTTTAATTACCGCTCTGCATATCATTCATGGGTCAGTGGTGAAGAAAGGCTCCTTGGGAATCTGCCTGACACACAGAGAACATTCGCAAAGTGACATGATGTACAAAGTTGGAGCCAAACTTCTAAAATTAATAAATGTGCCTGAAAGTTCATATCATGCTGGGGTCCAATCACATCATTCATCTCAGTGACATAACAACCACAATGAAGTCAGAGGGAAGCTTTCTCTGACCTTTTAATGTTTATTCTGTCGATTTGAAAGGTGCACTTATGATAGAAGGTGGTGCTGATTGCTACTCTGCAGGCCCAGAAAGTGTGAAAGTTGCACCATCTTTGCAAATCCAGTAATAGTTATGAAAAAAAACCCACTTGTGCATAATTTGAACAGATAAAGGAAGATAAAGGACGAGTTATAGAGAGGGATTCTGTGTATCCATAGCAGCAAGGGTTCTAACTCAGCAGCAGACCACATTTACTGTGTGTATTAAGTCCTGAGGTCAATTCCTGCCATCTCCACTTAAAAAGATCTCGGGTTGTACGTTTTGGGAAACCATAAACCTCTGCCTGAGATCCTTCAGTGCTGATATCAATCAGATGGGCCCTTGGCCACCATGGTGTTGATTGTTGGTCAAGCAACACTATGGTGGTCAAGGGGTTGGGGTGGTTTGGTGAGGCAATTGAAAGTGAGTTACTATTGGCTGTTTAGATGGGATTGCAAGGGTCATGGACCTCATGAAACTAGAATGAGAGGCAGGAAACTGAAGCTAGTTCCATCTCAAATTAGGGGTTTAGATTCATAGACAGCTTCTGAGCTCAGATGACCCCTAACATCACTTGACAGTGCACCCATGCCATTCCAGGTCTTAGAGACTTAGAGACTTATCTGCTGTCCTCATCACTGGTCTTACTGCATCTTATATGAATCCTACTGCACCTGGCCTTCAAGTAAGCCTCCTGAAGACATCATCTTCCCATGTAGAGAGCTAACCTATAGAGAGGGACTAGCAGGAACAGACAGTGGGGAGGAGCAAAACCTCCCAGCAGTGGTATTGCTATCCTTACTGGGAGGGGTAAAAAGGGTTTACACTGTGTAGGTACACCAGTGGAATCACTAGAATGGCTTCACCAGTATCCCAGCACAGTGCTGACTTCACACACAACCAGCCGCCTTCTACCCTCAGATAAGTGACACTAGCATCACTTCTGGAAGGTCAGGTGTCTGGTACTGCCACTTTCTGCTGACCGCTGCCAGCCCAGCCCCTTAGACTGCACATCACCTGGCTCCATCCCTTCACCTCTGTGTGTAAGACAAATGTCTGAAGGGGATACCAGCTGGTCTCCTGCAGGCTCTTCCATGAGATTAAAAGTCCTAAACATCTGAAGCTCCCAGCTGCATGCAGGAAACAAAACAACTACAGTGACCTCTCATTGGTATCTCCCAAAATGGCTGGTAACAACCCCTTTCTGAAGCCCATTCAGTGGACCCATTCAGATGTCTTTAAGTGCTGATTTCTCCTATACACATTTTGTATGCAACTTTGCATAATATACACATTTGTGCAAGGCATATTCCTTATATTTCTTTTTCTCTTAGTATAATACACTTTTGCATGTTATTTTCATTAATAAATGCATTGTTGTTGCTGTTGTTTTTGCAACCTTGCCTTGTATTTGCATTATTGTACACATTAATTGGCTGGCAAACTGCATTGCAAAATTCAGAAAAGTACAGATTTGGAAGGGTGACTGTGTTGACCAGATGGCACATTTCAGACAGTGGAAATTTGATAGGTTTCCCTTTAAATGTGAACTGAACTGAATTTCTCCCTGCTCCCTAATTAAAAGTCCCATCAGCCCCAACCATCCCAAGTTGGGTGGGAATTAGAGTCCAGAATATCTGGAGGGCACCAGGTTCGAGAAGCCTGCTGGAAGATGATACATTATGCATTTTCTCAACAAATCCCTTTCTTAAATAATGTAGCGTTTGATGAATGTCAGAAAAAAAGAGGTCAAGATGGATTTTTACTGTTAGTTCACAGTTAAAAAGAAGCACAGCTGACAATATGAGAAGGCTTCGCTGGCTTGTCAAATGTATTTATATCTTACATTCTTGATTGCAGACAAACGGCTTTAGTGTGCTGGTAATATTATTGTTACAACAATCCCTGACAGCTTCAAAAGCTTATTTCTGAATAATAAATAATTTTACATACCATGCCTCTTAAGATTCCGTTTGTGGCTTTAAGCTGTAAAAATGGCTTCAGAATTTAATAAATAGGCACATTACACAAAACTGCTTATGGTTAGTCACATAGCACCCGTCGCAAGTGTCAGCAATCAGCAAAACTTGCAATTACATGTAACAGTTCTGACTCTTTGTGACAGTGATATTAAGGAGAAGCTAACCAAAGTGGAGAGGAAACTTGACTTTCGCTTCTTCCCACCCCCGTTAGGAATAATGCAGGAAATAAGAGGCTTCTCAAAAGGCTTAGAGCTAGCAAACCTGATATTATTGGGATTTTAAAATGCACAAAACATACAATTTTTAATATGTGGACACATACGCTACCCTCCTTCTGCCATAATGCTAAAGCCAGTGGCGCAGTTTCCTCGTCCTTCTGTGTTTCTCTTCCAGTATGGTAATGAGGAAGAGTTTAGAAGCTTTTTGATAGATCAGGTCAGAGTGACAAAGGGCGAACACAATCCTTACTCCTTTTATAACTTATGGCAAATGTTTCTTGAATACATAAATGCTTCAAAATCTATCCAACACTCATGGGAAAATGTGGCATGATTTTTTTACAGTAATCAAACGAAACTTTATTCCGTAGCATGGCAACAGTCTGTAATTTTATCAGGACAAGCTATTTGTTGTCTACTGTTGTAACAATTGTTTTCTCAAAATGTATCTTCTGTACCATGAATTAATTTTTTTTTTAAAAAAAACCTTATCAAAAAAGGAAGAAGCTTTTTTGGGATTCAGCTCAGCTTGACATGTCATCTGAACCTGAACAAATAGTGGTTAATAATAATAACTACGGTAAGGTGGAAACAAGCCCCCTTCATTAGTCATAGTTAATATTAACCACAGTTTAGTGTGCATACCCAGAGAGAACTTGCTGCAAGACAGACCCAAAAAAGAAAATAACAGAACACCTCTAGTCATCACATACAGCTCCCAAGTTAAAACAGTACAACGCATCATCAGAGATCTACAACCTCTCCTGGACAATGACAGTTCTCTTTCTCAAGCTCTGGGAGGAAGACCTTTCATTGCCTACAGACAGCCACCCAATCTTAAACAACTCCTAACCCACAATAATACTACAACCAGACTTAACACGGACACTGGCACCAGAGCCTGCAATAAACCCAGATGCCAACTTTGCTGCCATATACACCTGGACAACACCATTACTGGCCCCAACAACATCACACATACCATCTCGGGACTATTCAATTGCTCATTGTCTAACATTGTGTATGCCATCAAATGCCAACAGTGTCCTTCAGCTCTCTATATTGGACAAACAGGCCAAACCTTACGCCAAAGAATAAACGGACATAAATCTGACATCAAGAATCACAAAACAGAGAAACCAGTAGGAGAACACTTCAATCTCCCAGGACATTCTATACAAGATCTCAAAGTAGCTGCTTTACTACAAAGGAATCTCAGAAATAGACTGGAAAGAGAAGCTGCTGAATTGCAACTCATTACCAAACTTAAAACCATGGAGAGACCTGGTTTGAACAAAGACATTGGATTCTTATCCCATTATACATGACTAAGCCATTTCTTACCTTCTCACCCCTTGCCTTTTCCTGTAAGACCTATTACAGTCGTTAAGAGTCGTCAACAGGCTCATCTCAGCTATCTGCCAATCTCCCATTCCCACCACCCTTCTGAGTAATACCCCTCCCCACCTTCTCACTATATAGAAGTATCTGGCAACTTCTGTTTCAGTGTATCTGAAGAAGTGTGCATGCACACGAAAGCTCATACCAAGAACTAACTTAGTTGGTCTTTAAGGTGCTACTGGAAGGAATTTTTTTATTTTGACTATGGCAGACCAACACGGCTACCTATCTGACACTAAACTTTGGTTCATCTAATATAAAATGAAACTTTGGTTCATCCAAATCAGAGAGCACTATCCCTCTGATTTTATTTTTATTTTTTAAGGATCCAGGAAACTGTTCAGAAGCCCAGCAAAGCCTTGCACTTACCTCTTGTATTGCGAAAGTTGCTGTAACTGGTAGAACTGTGGCTCAGCAACGCTGACAAATTATCAGCCAATCATTTGGAATCAGCGGAGTAATCCAGGAGAACAATAGACCTCTCCAATAAATGAACATAATATCATTTAAACCCTTCGAAAGGAAGCAGTGTTTCTCTGCAACTTGATCCAGCCTTCAGAATTCATTACCTCGGGAGGTCAGAATCCAATATTGTAGTACACATAGTAAAAGTCATAGATAATTTTATGGCTGAAACCAACATTCTTAATTGTGCTAGAAGCAATTAAATCCTCAGCCTCAGGAGAAAGTCTTGTTGATTGCGGGGATCCAAACAGCTTTCCTACCCCAGGGGCGGATCTTGGTCCTTCAAATTTCAGAAGTGTCCTGTGTGAGCCTAAAATTTGACACTGCCCTGCCTCTCGCCTTCCATTCTGTGAGTACACTACGTCAGAGTTGCAACGCCCTGCAGTGACCCACTCAGCTCGAAACCCAGTGTGGGGTAACTGGTCGTGCTGCCCAAAATCCACCTCTGCCTACCCACAGAAATGGCCGGAATCAGCTGTTTGCATAATTCCCAGCATCTGTGACACTGGGGCATACAGAATGAACGCCGCCACTCCTTTCTGCTGATTGTGTTCATATAGCTTTGATTTTCTGCAGACCCGAGGACTTCTTGTTTTCATCTATGGAACACCCTCCCCAGGGAGATTCTCATGGTGCCTACTTAAAAAAACCTAGAAGATGCTGTATACAAAGTCACACTGCTGGCCTGTCTAATTCAGTTGTAGGTCTCAAGGATTTCAAATGGGATTTCTCTCAGAGCTGCCTGGAGATTCTGAGTCTTGAAACTCAGACTTTCTACATGCAAACTTTGCTGCAGAGCTATAGCCTTTCCCTTACAGTGGTACCTCAGGTTACACACGCTTCAGGTTACATACGCTTCAGGTTATAGACTCCGCTAACCCAGAAATAGTGCTTCAGGTTAAGAACTTTGCTTCAGGATGAGAACAGAAATCGTGCTCCAGCGGCGCGGCAGCCGCAGGAGGCCCCATTAGCTAAAGTGTTGCTTCAGGTTAAGAACAGTTTCAGGTTAAGCACGGACCTCTGGAACGAATTAAGTACTTAACCCGAGGTACCACTGTACAGTGGTGCCCCGCAAGACGAATGCCTCGCAAGACGGAAAACTCGCTAGACGAAAGAGTTTTCCATTTTGGAGGTGCTTCGCAAAACGAATTTCCTATGGGCTTGCTTCGCAAGACGACAAGGTCTTGCGAGTTCCTGCTGGTTTTTTCCCCTCCCCCCTTTTTCTCAGCCGCTAAGCCGCTTATCAGCTGATCCGATCAGCAGATAAGCCGCTAAAAGCCGCTAATAGCGCTAATCCGCTAATCCGTCAATGGGCTTGCTTTGCAAGACGAAAAAACCGCTAGACGAAGAGAATCACAGAACGGATTCTTTTCATCTTGCGAGGCACCACTGTATTTCCCTTTTGTCAATAGACAAGGAAAGTGTAACACAAATTAATATCTTGATAACTATGCTATTTGAACTGTGCTGTTTCTATGCTGCTTTAATGTTTTTGCTGCTTTCTTATGTCTTTTGTATTTACATTTTTTTATTTTTTATTTTATACACATATACACACCCACATAAATAATAAAACATGACACGACTAACAGAGAAATGGGTCACTGGGGAGTAAAATGCTAAACATATTAATTTACAGTGCACTATTATTATTATTAATTGAATTTATATGCTTCCATATACTCACAGGTTTCAAGGCAGTTCACAGGATAAAATCAGAATATAAAACCACAAAATACATAATCAAATAAAAACAACATGATGAGATTATTGCAGTAAACAAGTAAAATGATTTTTTCAAGAAGTCAACTTGGAAAATCCAGGGCAAGAGGAGCGAGATAATGAGTAGTACCTGCTTATCTATGACATATGTTGTAGGTATTTCTCGTCTCTGTGTTGTTTCATTTGTATATTTAATAAAATCATGCCATACATTGTACAAATTGTCTTGTTTCGTCCTCTCTCCTTGCTGCCTTCAATTTTTGCAACAGCTTTTCCATTATGGCTGTTTGCCAGACTATTTAATACCAGTGATCAATATTCACTAATTGCAAGGTTCTCCAAGTTCTGGCTAATACTGTTCCAGGGGCTGTTAATACATGTTTTATTAATTCCTTACTTCTTAATTGGTCCATATCTGAAGTACATAAATTAAGTAAGGTTAATGCTTGGGTTATTGGGATTGTCTGCACTGTAATCTGAGATATCATTTTGTATTTACATTTTAATTGCTATATTTCTTTCTTTCTTTTTGGCAAAACGCTACGGGAAAATGTATGAAGGGCAGTGTAAAGTTACTTATAATTAATAGATGCGTAACTTTTTTCAGTGCTATTTTTCTAGAAAAAGAGGTGCTAGAACTCACCATGAACTCCTCCTTTGTTCTCTTATAATGGCAATGGCGCCCACCTGAGAGGTGCCGGAACTGAGTTCCGCTGACTTCAGGCTTATTGCATTCATATCCCACCTGCCCTTCAAAGAGGTCAAGGGCGCACACATTGTTCTCCTTCATCCATTTCATCCTCACAACAACTATTTTGAATTGGTTTGCGAAGAAAGAGAGTGACTGGCCTAAGGTTACACAAATCCACTCCCCATTCCAGGGGGCAGGGTTGCAGTTGGGCCACGCTCTCTCCCTGTGTACAGCAGGTGGCGTGGCAGTGCCTCCCGCTTCACAGGGAGTCCCGGCTGAGTCCTGGCCCCCGGCCAACCAATCCAGTCAGTCGGGGTGTGTGCCTAGGGCTAGTTATATGGCTGCGCAGCCAGGGTGTGCTAGGCCCGGGAGTAACCTGTGAGACACAGTCCAGGACCAGTCCAGAATCCGAAGGTTCTGCTAGGAGTCAGTCTGACAGGGCCAAAGCAGGACACGAGGCAGGAAACCAGGCAAGGACAGGTACAGGATCTCAGGCAGGATCTAGCATACAGCAATGTTGCTCCCGCAACCTGGGGTGGGGTCCAACAGCATTTTATCTTTGTCGGGGTAGCCGCTAGTCCTGATCCCCTGGCGACTCACCTCCCTGTTTCGCCTGAAAGCAAGCACCCCTCCTGCGAGTACTCAGGTCTCTCCTCTCACACCTTAGTCTCTGCAGCTCGGGAGAGGTTGGTGGGTTACTAGACCCAGGGGCCGCTTCAGCCTCCCCTGACCAAACCAGTAGTGGAGCAGCTGTAAGCGATGGCCCAGCTGAAGGCAATGGTGCAATCCCTGCATCTGGAGCCAGGGCAGACTCAGGCCCCTGACTCAGCCCAGCTGGTGTTTGTTGCAGGGGAACCTGTGCAGACTGGGACTCTTCAGGATCAGGCCCCAGACTTGGTTCAGGTGATGCCTAAGGCAAAGGATCTGGTGCAGACTGAGACTCCTTTGGATCTGAGTCCGAGCCTGAGTCCCAGGCCATCACACAGGGGAGCTCTCTCTTCCTCCTCCTACGTCATCAGATCTCCCACCCTCCCGCCCTATTTTCATGCGTTCACCATCTTGGCCTTGCTATGGACCACAGCTGGTTGCCTGTTGAGGGAGCCAGGTAGGAATTTTCCCACTTGGCAAATTGGCACCAGCCATGTGGTTTTCGCCTGCCTCGTTGCAATCGTCATAACTTTGTAGGGTTTGGCGGTTAGGCATCGGTAAAACCTGGTTATGGGAGGGGAGGTTGTGGCCTTTTCCTTCCCCTTCTCTTTAAGGGTATTCCGTTAAAGGGATCTGGGGGTGTGGACCTTGTCCGAAGTCCGGGTATGGGCTAGAGCCATGCCGTCATGGCATGGTGGACCCTGGAGCTCTTAGTTGATGTAAATCAGCAGAACTCCCCATATTGGTTAGTTGACCCTTACACGACTACCTGCATGGTGGGCAGGAGTCAGATATAGTCGGTTCACTTCCAGTGCCTAAGCCAATACCGCTCACATGTGTAACCAATAAAGTAATGACTTTAATTATCCCATTAACCCAAATGATGGTGTCCTTGTGATTTATTCTCAAGAATGGGGGAGGGCTTGGGGCTTTGACATGCAATGTGGTTTATGACTAGCTGTTGGTATCTATACATATCTCCCTAGTACAAACAGAAATCCTTATATTTCATGTCAGCTGAAACTTTGAGATCTACCACAAAACAATCATTTTATGCTAATATTAATAATAAAAACAGACAACTCCGAGAGAGTAAAGTCTAATCCTTTCCCTAATTAGAAAAATAAGCCCCGGCCCCCAAGAAGGAGCATAGATCCATTTGAAAACTGAAATCTGTACTGTTTTTCTTGGAGTCATTTCAAAGTTGATAATAAATGGCTTCCCAAAGTCCTCTACCCTATTTGTGGGTAGTGAAATTGTGAGGGGCCATAGGGGTGGGCCATGAGGAGATAGAATTTGTGTGGAGCTTGTGGGATGCCTGAAGAAGAGATTCCAGTTCATTTAAGACGGAATGAATATCTTACGGATGAAAGAAACAATAGGACACAACAGGCCAACTGGAAGGAATAAGGGTCCAATCCCATTGCTTCCTTCAACAATATTAGCCTCATATTATTAAAATGAGACCCACAATTACGCCTGAATTTTCTCACCCTATTTGCAGTTGATGAAACTGGGAAGAGGCTGAAATTATCCAACAGTTCAACGGAGTCTGCAAAAAAGCTGTGGATTCAACCACAGCATCCTGTTAATTTCTTTTTCTTTGCATCGCAAAACAAATAGAGGCCCACTTCAAAACAAAATCAAAGCAAAACGATGTGTCAAAGGAGGGAAGCTGACAAGGGAGCTCTCAGCTGCAGGAGAGTGCAACTGACCTAGAAGTTGCCCCCGAACTGCTGGCGTGAATGGCCCGAGGAAGCTGCCAAGGAGTCAGATGGGGCTGCCGGAGAAGTCCTCCTCCCAGATGTGACCTGGGACTGCTGTTTAAAGTAGCACTGCACTGAAATTGCCTCCTGAGTTCTGCTCTTTATCCATTAATGAGAAAGGAAATTGCATTTGAAAATTATCAAAGGGGAGAGAAGTATTCCCTCCCCCCCCCCCGGATGGGTGAGCTGCAGGGTTTTGTTTTGGTTTTTTTGCTGTGGTTAGCTTCAAGGTGACCGAGGGCTGTTTGTTGAATGTCCATTCTGTCATCCAGAAAAATCATCTCTCCAGTGGTCTGGATTCTGAAGCCTTCCAGTTTGCTTGTGGTTTTTGAAAACCCCATGGGGTCCTTTCTTGAGTTTTCCTCTACGTGCTGAAGGCAGAGAAGCTGTGTACCATGTGCCCGACTGCTATTTGTTGTTTTGTTTCATTTTTTAAGTGAAGACCTTAAAGGAAATCAGTGCTGGAGAAACGCTTAATGTGAAGAAAAATCCCCACACCATTCACAGCATCCTCGCCGTGATAAAGTTCAACATTAGAAGAGCCTTGCTTCCTCGGGCCAAAGGTGAACCTAGTTCAGCCTCCTGCCCTTACAGGGGCCAAGCAGATGCCCATGGGAAGTCTGTAAGCAGCAGCCGTGTGCAACAGCACTCTCTTCACTTGAGATTTCCAGCAATTGTTATTACCTGTGTTCACTGGAAGTCTGAAGAGAGCCTGAGAAACTCTGGGTGGAAGGAAACAAGCCACTTTTGCAGACGAAGAACACTTTTGAGAAATTGGAGGTCAGGTTTCAGCGAAGCACTAGCTTAAATAATGGTGGAGAAAGCATTTACATTTGCTATGGACATGGACTCTCCCCAAGGGTGCTTTGTTTGGTATGACTAAAAAACTATGTGAAAAGTGGTCTGAAAATATTACAGCAAGGGACAAATATAGGGAGCTGCTTTATACAGACCATGGGTTCACCTACCTGGCTTTTGTCTATCTTGATGGGAAGCAGCCCTCCAGGATTTCAGGTGGGGTTCTATCATAACCCTACCTGGAGATGTTGTATTACTTTATTGTTGTTACCCACCCTGAGCCCGGCTTCGGCTGGGGAGGGTGGGATATAAATAAATATTATTATTATTATTATTATTATTATTATTATTATTATTATTATTATTATTATTATTTATACTGGGTCTTCAGCCTGAGACCTTTTGCATGAAAAACAGATGCTCTGCCACTGAACTATGGCCCAGTCTACTATTTGTGATTGCCTTACTTTAGCTCGCAGAAGAGCCTTGCTGGATCACAGCAAGGATACAGTGGTATCTCGGGTTACAGATGCTTCAGGTTACAGACACTTCAGGTTACAGACTCCGCTATCCCAGAAATAGTACCTCGGGTTAAGAACTTTGCTTCAGGATGAGAACAGATATGGTGCGGCGGCGGGGCGGCGGCAGTAGGAGGCCCCATTAGCTAAAGTGGTACCTCAGGTTAAGAACAGTTTCAGGTTAAGAACGGACCTCCAGAACGAATTAAGTTCTTAACTCAAGGTACCACTGTACATCTATTCCATATTGTGTTTATTAATATTGCACTTTTGGAAGCAATAGGGTGAATAAAAACTGACTCTTCTTGAAATAAAAAACTGTCCAGTCAAAATATATCGTTCAGAACTTGTTCCAAAACAGACACAAAACAATCAATGTTACATGCAAATAGTTGCATAATATCATGTGCTGCTCCTAGCACAGGCAGAACATCTTAGAAACATGAAAACTTTATCCAGAGCAGAAAGCAAAGCTCTGCCTCTCCTGAAAACAGACTCTATTAGCCTGGAGCAGTGTTTCCCAAACTTGGGTCTCCAGCTGTTTTGGGGCTACTACGCCCATCATCTCTTGCTAGCAGGACCAGTGGTCAGGGATGAGGGGAACTGTAGTCCAAAAACAGCTGGAGACCTAAGTTTGCAAAATACTGGCCTTTCTCTTCAGCTGCTTGAGAGAGCAAAGACTAACTCGCATACCCAAAATGGAGATTTGCAGTAGAATACCCCATGTGATCTAAGCTAAATACCTGACAGAGCTAACAGAGACTCTGCTACTTTCCAAGGCTTTGCCTTTATCAGTAAACATACAGACACATACAGAGTTGTTTTCCATTTCAGTATACAATTGAATATCCTAGCATCCTGTTTCCAACAGTTGCCAACTAGATTTATTCCTGAGCCCACAAAGAGGACATTGACAATAGCCTTGTTCCCCAGCAACAGCTTTTCAGAGGCATGTTGCCTCTGATCCTGGATGCTGCTCAAAGTCATTATAACTATAAACCATGGTTAGATAGAGTGAAGGAAAGCCAACTAAGTTGGCACCAATCACCAGATCTTGTGTAAGCCAGTTCCATTGGTTGACTATGCTTCTGACTCTCCCACCAATGAGCCTCATTGGCTGCCCCCAAGTCCTGATGTGAGAGAAGGAGAATATCTCCCCTCATCCACCTTTGCCACATAATGCATGTTTTTATAAACATTCATTTCTCCCAAGTGGAAAAGACATCTTGATGAAGTTAATTGGATCTGAGCACTAAACAGCATCCTGCTAGTGTGGGGATTTAATGCAAAAATTTTCATTTTTCTCTGTTCTGTGTGTGGATGCAATATGCCATTTACCGCCTTTGATCCTGAGGGTACCAACAGAGGGACACCACCCCTCTCCATCCCAGACGCACACCTTGAAACCTTACATAGCAAAGTGTTCTTTATTCTCTGACATATGTCATTGCCTCATATACAGTTCATGACATGATGCGACATGACAGCTAACATGACAAGTTGCTGTTTCCTGGATCAAGCACAGTTTTCTAGTGGAAAAAGCTCCATCTACATTTCCTGGTGCTTCAGTAAAGGGTGATGGAAATGTTTCTTGGCTGCAGGGGAGAATTAACTTAGAAAACTTCCAGAAAAATGGCTTGAAATACTGGTACACTGTGGGGTCTCTACTGCGTACATGCTGATCCTCATTCTCAAGGGCAAAGGTCTGAGCATCCCTACGCATCAGTCTACTGCATCTATTAAACATGAGAAGGTGCCTGCACTAGGCATGCACAGAGCTCAGGATGAGAACAGATTTTAAACTACTGCAATAAAGTCAACTTGGAAATTTAAGAGAAAATAGAAAATTACAATAGGCAGAATATAAATACAGTGGTACCTCGGGTTACAGACGCTTCAGGTTATGTGTTTTCAGGTTATGGACATGCAGAAACCCAGAAGTACCAGAATGGGTTACTTCCGGGTTTCGGTGCTCGCGCATGCACAAAGAAACTAAATTGTGCTTTGCGCATGCACAGAAGCACCGAATCGCGTCACGTGTGTGCGTAGACACGGCGCTGCAGGTTGAAAACATACGTCCCTCATGGGACACATTCGCAAGCTGAGGTTCCACTGTACTGAATATTATATGGCCTTTCAAACATGTTTGTGGTTGTTGATTTGCTTTTGTTTTATTGTGCATTCTGTGTTCTCATTTTGTGCTATCCTTTGATTTGATTTGATTTATATGCCGCCCTTCATCAAAAGATCTCAGGGCAAGATTAAAAATACAAGAGGAAAGCACAAATAAATAGTTAAAACAGAAACAGCAAAACAATAAGCCCCCACCAAGCACATTTAAAAGGCTGTAGAATATTACTCAGCCAGATGTCAAAATTTACAGACAGATGTCATACTCAAGATCCTTGTATGACCATTTCAGCATACAACTGCATATTCCTGCACTGCAGGGGGTTGGACTAGATGACCCCCAGGGTCCCTTCCAACTCTATAATTCTATGATTCTTACGCCTGAGGTCTGCTCCTCCATTGAAATGAATGGGTAAGTGGAAAAACTCCACAGGTATACCAAAACCCCAACACCTGCAGCAATTACTTAGCTGTAGCAAAAAGTCTCCTAAGGTGTTTTGTGACCCAATTTATTATTTGGTTGTTCATTACTTGTTAATCCTCAGTTCATTAACTTGATCTATAGGTATATTAGGTGTTCACATTGGGGAGGTTACTGGAGAAAGGAAGTGCTCTTGAACGGAACTGAGGTTCAAGCTAATACTATATATCAGGAAGCCCCAAGAAATCAATGTAAAACATGCATTGAGTTAAATGACCACAGAAAATTACAGCACATTGGAGAGCCATTGTAATCAAGGGGTGTTTTGCACCGACTGAAAAAGCTGCCAAATGTGCTATTTATTCGCAGGAACATGCAACCCCACTCACCATGGCAATGTGATGATCCAGCTGGCCTGCGAGCGCTCCAGTTGGAGAACAGCCTTTACCAAAGGTGTCATGGGCTTTGAAGACACTCAAATTCAGGACGCAAGGGAGAAATGTGCTGAGAGGAAGGCATGCTTGGCAAATCCACACCGTGATCAACTCCTGCCCAGAAACCAATGTCCTCACTGTGGAAGGATTTGTGGATCCAGAATTGGCCTCCACAGTCACTTATGGACTCATTGTTAAAACCATGTTTATGGAAGGCAATCTTACTCAGGTACAAGTGATCGCCAAAGAAGAAGAAGAAGAAAGAAGAAGAAGCTTATTTATTCCTTCAAAAAGTTGTGCAACTTCCACTTGCTACATGTGAGGATCACTTTTGACAAATGATGCCTGCTTTCAGGCGTTACACAGTCGAAACAGGTTTAAAAAACAAAAACAAAGAAGAGATGAGAGGAATAAACAAGTCCTTCCCAGTTTTATCCAAGAAATCTCAGAACATTTATTCTGGGTTTGTATTGTGAAGTTTTTGTTGTGTTTTATATTTGGGGATTGTTCTGCTTTATTGTTTTTTCCTTTGTTGTAAACTGTTTAGAGAGCATTGGTTATTCTGCAGTGTAGAAATGTAGTAAGTAAATTAGGCAGGAATCCTGTGCACAAGAATTTGGTGAAAAGCAAGCTGGTGTAAATTAAGCCAGTACAAAGCTACACCAGATCTCTGGCTGCTGCTCTGCCAAAGTCTTGCAGAGGGAAAGCAAGCCTTTAAAATAATGTTTCCAGGTCACATAAACACATAAAACGGACTTAGGTTCTAGCCGAAGTCCCACCTCCCTCGGGCTGCACCTGCCACAAACCCAGAAGACCAATTTGGGGAACTTACATTGGTCTTGGCTGAGTCAGGATGGGCAAGTTATTCCACTTTATCTGCATCTGAGCCAGGGTTGGGGACAAAACACCAACTGAGCTGGAGACCTGCTGCACCCTAAGCTGCTCATCCTGATGGATCCTGCCATAGGATTGCCCCATAAGTAAATAAGAAAATACATTTGTGCTCTGTACCTAAGATAGGGATACATGTGGCGCTGTGGTCTAAACCACTGAGCCTAGGGCTTGCCGATCGGAAGGTCGGCGGTTCAAATCCCTGTGATGGGGTGAGCTCCCATTGCTCGGTCCCAGCTGCTGCCAACCTAGCAGTTTAAAAGCATGTCAAAGTGCAAGTAGATAAATAGGCACTGCTCCGGCAGGAAGGTAAACAGCATTTCCATGCACTGCTCTGGTTTCACCAAAAGCAGCTTGGTCATGCTGGCCACATGACCCGGAAAAACTGTCTGCAGACAAATGTTGGCTCCCTTGGCCAGTAAAATGAGATGAGCGCTGCAACCCCTTAGTCATTTGCGACTGGACTTAACTGTCAGGGGTCCTTTACCTTTACCTTTACCTTTACCTAAGATACTGCCCTCCAAATACTGAAGAGACCCCCATTTATTCTTTCATAGTAAATGAAACCTGGTAGCATGCTCCAAGATATATAAAAAATGTACTAAACAAATGGTTTTTTTATGGGGAAAAAAAGAAATTGCACCTATTCATCTGACTTTCTAGTCTTTCATTCCATCTGAAGACTATTATCTTGCTTTATTCTGATTTGCTTGCAAGTAACCTACATTAACAGCCTACGGTTTTTGATCCAGAAACTAGCTGTCACTCTTACTTCTTTTTCCTGTGCATCAAAATGAATTCTTCTATTAATGAAGAGATACATTTTTGACAGCTCGAACCCCACCTATTTCTCTTTGATCCTCCTTTTGTGAAATGTGTCCTATTTTCCTTCGTGTTCTGCTAAGCCTTTCCCTATTGATTCCAGGGCTCAAAGATTTCTTTGAATCAAAGCAAAAAAATCAAATGGAATTTATAGAATTCCTGAATCAATGTTTTGTTTCTTTTTAAATGCAGTTAAATTTTTTGTTTTTTGTTTCACTCTTTTGGGGAACTTCAATAAACTTTGGCTTTTAGTTTCTTTGCGCTGCTGCTTAACATGATTTTTAGTACATAAGAATAAATAATTGACTGCAAAATACAGTTGCCAAGGAGCTCAGGCTTGCTGTGATACTAAATTTATTCTCAGCACCTTGATTATCTAAATCATCATGTTTCCTGTAAGTTGTATCCCAAGTAGAGCTCTGCTTGAGGAGCCCAGGACAAGAGGTTTGCATTTGTATTTGCTGGCTTCAGTTTAGATCAGGGGTTGGGAACTCTACAATCCTATTATAACTTCAGGCCTGGGGCTCAAATGCTGTTCTTCAATGTTCTCTATCTCCAAGCTTCTCTGTCCATAAGCCAGGCATCCCCAAACTCGGCCCTCCAGATGTTTGGGGACTACAACTCCCATCATCCCTAGCTAACAGGACCAGTGGTCAGGGATGATGGGAATTGTAGTCCCCAAACATCTGGAAGGCCAAGTTTGGGGATGCCTGCCATAAGCAATCCCCTTTCCCTGGGCTACGTCCCTCATTATTCTTGCTTTGCACCTTCCTCTTGTGCTGTAGTGGAAATGCAGAAGACAATTGTATTTTGATGAGTTAGGTGGCATGTCCCTTTCCCTTTAACATCCCCAGCTTGATTCTTATGTTTCACACACCTCTCGGGAGTTTCTTGGGTTCTTCTGTGTTGCAAGTGCTGGCTGGATGCCCGGCTGCAGGTAGTGGGAGACTCTCAGCCACTCTGTATTAATTCCATCTCAGGGTCCTGGGCTAATCATGAGCAATGCCAGGTGCACTTGATTACATTAAGGCAGGCTATAAAAGCCATAGGTGGGAGGGGCCTGATGACCTTCTGCCCAGATCAAAGGACCTGATGCTGGGATACTGTCTGTATTTGGCAGCACATGTGCTTTTGTATGTCTGGAATATATCCTTAATCTGTGAGAATGCATTTTCCTTGCAGGATGGAGAAGTGAGAGTGGGTGTGTGAGAGTGTGTGTTTGCGTAGAATCCTCTGACTTCTGCATTGCAGGGAGTTAGTCTAGATGACCCATTGGGTACCTTCCAACTTTACAATTATATGAAATGTTGCCCTGCCTACTTTTATGTGTTGCCTTTGCCCCCATCCATCATGGTCACCCCATTCATGTTCGGAGGGATGTTCACGCATTACATTCAACATGTGTACTATCTGTGCATACAAATAGTTGAATTCTACACTTCATAAAATCATAGAACTGTAGAGTTGAAAGGCACCATGAGGGTCATCTTGTCCAACCCCATGCCATACAGGAATCTTTTTGCCTGCTGTGGGGCTCAAACCCATGACTGTGAGATTAAGAGTCTCCTGCTCTACCAACTGAACATGATAAACTTGCATACATAGTACATTGTATATGAAGGGGACACAGCTGTAGGAATTGCTGCAATTTTTCTATATACCATACAAAAATCATCATCATCATCATCTTTGGTGATCACTCACAGCCGAGTAAGATGAACATGTGTTCCATGAACACGGTCTGTCCATAGGTTACTGTGGAGGCCAGTTCTGGATCCACATGCCCCCTTCCACAGTGGGGACATAAGTTTCTAGGTGGGAATTGATCATGGTGAGGGTTTGCCAAATGCCTTCCTCTTAGCTTGTTCCTCCTTTTCGTCCTGAGTCTTCAAAGCCCTTGACAGCTTTGGTAAAGGCTGTTCTCCAATTGGAGCGCTCATAGGTCAGTGATTCCCAGTTGTCTGTGTTTATACTCCTTTTTTTTTTTTTAGATTTGCCTTGAGAGAGTCTTTAAACCTCTTTTGCTGACCACTAGCATTATGCTTTCCATTTTTAAATTCAGAATAGAGAAGTTACTTCAGGTATCCGAATAACATGACCAGTCCAACAAAGTTGATGTTGAAGAATCATTGCTTTGACACTGGTGATCTTTGCTTCTTCCAGTACTCTGGCATTAGTTTGCATGTCTTCTCAAGTGATATGTAACATTTTTTGGAGGCACCATTGATGGAATCAATTGAGGAGTTGGAGATGGCGTTTACACTTGGTTCAAGCATACAGTAAAGTTGGTAGTACAATAGCTTTCTAAACAAGCATTTTGGTTTCCCTGCAAATGTCCCAGTCCTCAACACTCTGCACTTCAATCAGGAGAAAGGTGCACTCACAGAGCTCAGGCAATGCTGGATTTCAGCATCACTGTCAGCCCTTGTGGAAAGATAACTGCCCAGGTCAGAGAAGTGATCAACACTTTCCAACGCTGGATTTGTGGCATTGATCCCACTGTGAATGGTTCACTTTGAGAGCCATTGTCATCTGCGACTGTTGCTGTCATATTATGGTGGAGGAGGAGCCGAAGGATGTTCACAAATTTATCTGGGCAGCCAATTTTCAGAAGGACAGTCCACAGGGCATTGCAATGTACAGTGTTGAAGGACTTAAAAATACCAAGCAGAAAAAGATTGGGAGTTCGTTTCCACCTATTTTAAAGAGAAACATGTGGGTGTGATCTGTATGTATTTTGTACTTCCTGAGCATATTCCTGAGTATAAAAGGTGTCTTTGGAAGTAGTCTTTAGTATGCACTGTAATCAAAGAAATAATTATCTTAAAGAAGTCTGATTAAGCTCAATATTGTTTTTTAAAAAGAATTAACTAGTTAGGGCACAGAAATATGAATAGACAGTCTGAAAATGTTGTGTAGAACCATGGCTAATTTGCACAAGATAATTTTCCTGTTTGTGCATGTATTTATTTTTTTACATGTTCATTTCACCTTTTCAACCCACTTAGGAGCCCCAAGGAAGCTAACAACATAAGAAGTATAGAAAGAGATTAAAAACACATTTCAACGATACAGTGAAAAACCAATCAACAATGTCAACTGATTTTACACCACTAAGAATACAGCAGCAGCAGCAGACCAAATTCAATTCAGCCAAACCAAAATAGCTTGAATATGTTCACGGAAAATAATAAGTTGGCACACATTTCCTATGCACTTGGATGAAACTGGTGGGGTTCCTGGGGAAGGGGACTGAGTGAATACTCTAAAGGAGACTTCCACCCCATGGTGCCCACTGCAGTTCAGTGTTAGAGCCTGTCTTGAATGCAGAAGATCCCAAGTTCAATCCCCGGTATCTCCAGTTAGTGCTGGGAGAGATTCCTGTCTGAAACCCCAGAGAACTGCTGTGTGGACAACGTTGAACAATATGAACTTTTCCATAACCGATATTGTCTTAAGAGAAGTGCTATCTTTGTAGTCAGTGTAGCACTTCAACATTGGCCTCTGGCTCAGTTGCTGTTTTTCTTTCTGTGGGCTGCAGTAATACAGCTGTGCTGGATGCATCCCGACATTCATGCATGCTAACACAGCAGACGTTTGAGAAAAGACATGCTTTTGCCGCTTTTCAGGAGGGTTGCCATGCCCCTTGTAGACCGCATGTAGGTGATGGGTACATTTTGTTTGGTAGGCTTCATGCTATGAAAATATCTGTGAAACAGCCTTACTAGAAAAGCTAACCAATAGACTGAAACTGACACAGGGAAAAATAGAGGAAGGTGCTTTCACCCCAGTATGGCTCCCCTTTATCACATACACAGCCCAACAAGACATGTACAGTGGTACCTCGGGTTACAGACGCTTCAGGTTACAGACTCCACTAACCCAGAAATAGTACCTCAGGGTAAGAACTTTGCTCCAGGATGAGAACAGAAATCATGCGGCAGCAGCAGGAGGCCCCATTAACTAAAGTGGTACCTCAGGTTAAGAACAGTTTCAGGTTAAGAACGGACCTCCAGAACGAATTAAGTTCTTAACCAGAGGTAGGTTAAGGTAAAGGGATCCCTGACCATTAGGTCCAGTTGTGACCGACTCTGGGGTTGCAGCACTCATCTCGCTTTATTGGCCGAGGGAGCCAGCGTACAGCTTCCGGGTCATGTGGCCAGCATGACTATGCCACTTCTGGCGAACCAGAGCAGCGCACGGAAACACTGTTTACCTTCCCACTGGAGTGGTACCAATTTATCTACTTGGACTTTGACGTGCTTTCAAACTGCTAGGTTGGCAGGAGCAGGGACCGAACAATGGGAGCTCACCCTGTCACGGGGATTCGAACCGCTGAGCTTCTGATTGGTAAGTCCTAGGCTCTGTGGTTTAACCCACAGCGCCACCCATATCCCTTAACCAGAGGTACCACTGTATAAAAGCCCACCAACAGCATACAAAACAATCTGGCTAACTTGACCCAACAACTCCCCCCTCCCCCCCCTCAAACAAACCTCACTGGAGCCAACTAAATACAACCAACCTTGCCCTGGACCCCACCCCACCCAACCATTTTCACTACCAAGCAAATATAATTAACAAACAGAAACAGAAACTACCTATACAATGCTGACATAAAAACCCCACATACACACTAAGTATAAGTCCCCCCCCCCTTTTCTTCTTCCCAAATCTTATTCTGTATACAATACTAATGCCTCACATCATATGTAACTGATATATGGAAAAGACTTCCATAGCTGTCAACTTTTCCCTTTTCTTGCGAGGAATCCTATTTGGAATAAGGGAATTTCCCTTAAAAAAAAGGAAAAGGTTGACAGCTATGAAGACTTCACAACCTGAGAAAAGAGACAATGCACGTACTTTTGTAAACATAGAAAATCTTTATAAAAAATGTTGTTTTGAAAAAGAAAATAGCTGTGAACCTATGACTCAATGGTACTCCACATGCCATTTGAACTTCTCAACAGTAGATGTAACATGTAACATTGCCCATCAACAGGTAAAGCTTCAGTGACCTGGCTTTCTGTAGCTTTTTTGGTGCACCAAGATCTTTGCTGGATCACTTCATCTGTGTACATGGATAGGCATGTTGCATGTCATATGACCCGTGTGTATTGATCCACAGGGAAAGGTGAAACTGTTTCACGTTCTGATCCACCAGAATGAAATGGCCCTGAGCATACAGTTCTATCAATGCAACCTAAAAAATGCTGGTTGAGAGACCTGTCTGGAAACTTGCAGTATGCAAAGCTATCAAATAGTCTATGCCGGGGAGTTCTTACGAGAACTGAAAAGTACAACTGCTGAGCTGCTAACAAAAATATGCAACTTGACACTAAAGTTAGCCTTCTTACTGGAGTATTGGAAAGTGGCCAAAGCAACACTGATGTTTCCAGAAAGCAAAGCATCCAAGTGGAAGCCAGAAAACTGCAGGTCAAATAACATGAACAACGACAAGAAGGCGGTATTCAGCTAAATAAGTGTTTCCCAAAGTGTGGCACGCATATCCCCTGTAGTGCAATAAAGGGTTACGAAAGGTACATGATAGAATTCTTTTATTTAATTTATTATAGTGTTTCATCTGCAGATAAGTATTCAAACATAAAATAGTATTATTAAAACTACCTCCACATTATCTTTAGGTACGTCAGTAAGACTCTTCCCCCCCCCTTTTTTCCTTTTCTTTTATTAACATATAAAACACATACATATACATTTGCACATTACACGTACACAACACACTACTTAATTTTCATAACATAAAACCTACCTGCATTACTCTATATAATACCTACCTATACTATACATAAAGGACACGGGTGGTGCTCTGGATTAAACCACAGAGCCTAGGACTTGCCGATCAGAAGGTCGGCGGTTCGAATCCCCGCGACGGGGTGAACTCCCGTTGCTTGGTCCCTGCTCCTGCCAACCTAGCAGTTCGAAAGCACGTCAAAGTGCAAGTAGATAAATAGGTACGGCTCCGGCGGGTAGGTAAACAGCGTTTCCGTGCGCTGCTCTGGTTCGCCAGAAGTGGCTTAGTCATGCTGGCCACATGACCCGGAAGCTGTACGCCGGCTCCCTCAGCCAATAAAGTGAGATGAGCGCCGCAACCCCAGAGTCGGCCACGACTGGACCTAATGGTCAGGGGTCCCTTTACCTTTTTATACTATACATATCAACATACCTACACACCTTGGGTATGTCAGTAAGACTCTCAAAAGGGGTATGAAATTATTTTAAGTTTGGGAATCGCTAAACTTAATAATTGTGCTTCTTCCAATGGCACAGCAGGATTCCCTCCTCTCTCCTTCCTTTAAACCTCTTCTAGGTTTTCCCCAAACCTCTTGAGCAGATTTGGGATGGAAAAGGGTGGAGAAGGAGAAGCAGGGAAAGTCTCATTGTCTTTCACAATTATTTAGTTGAGCACTGCCCACCATTCTCCTCCTCCTTATCATTATATAAATTTGTATACCACTTTTCAAGAAAAAATGCTTCCAAAAGCGGCTTATAAAGCACCACCACTCTGCCACATACACATATGTGGAATCCAGAGGGGCTCCATTTTATCCTTTGCCTCTGGCAGGAATATGTCTGAGATATTTCATATGCTTACAGATTAGTGCTACATTGCTCAACCAATTGTGCAGGAAGCTATAGTGTGGCTACACACTGAGTATTTCCAAGTACAAATATAATCTTTTTCTTCAGCTGATTCTTTTCCTAAAAAGAAAAAAATTGGAATCATAATCCTGATTTCTTAAGACAGCCTGTGAAAGAGAGCCAACCACATGCTTGGGGGGCATTCTCCACAGATTCCTCCAAGGTCAGCTCCTAACTTGACTCATCTCATAACCAACAAGCCAACTAACCTCTTGTAAAATCTCCCTGACTATAAAACACAATTTGTCAGCTCAAATGTGGCTGCAGCTTGTCAGGAACTGAATGCTGGGAAATTTCACAGAGAGAGCTGCAAGGCTTCCATGGACATTCAGGGCTTCGAAGCTGGCTCAAGGAAGATAACTCCTGCCTTACTGATGCGCAGAAGCATTTTGGCCATGCATCTGTGTGTACCTGGTTTCTTTGTATTATGTAGGATTGCAGTCACGTCAATGAATGTTCAGTGGTACCTCGGGCTAAGTACTTAATTCGTTCCGGAAGTCCATTCTTAACCTGAAACTGTTCTTAACTTGAAGCACCACTTTAGCTAATGGGGCCTCCTGCTGCTGCTGCGCCGCCAGAGCACGATTTCTGTTCTCATCATGAAGCAAAGTTCTTAACCTGAAGCACTATTTCTGGGTTAGCGGAGTCTGTAACTTGAAGCATATGTAACCTGAAGTGTATGTAACCCGAGGTACCACTGCATTACAAAGAAGATATGGACATTTGGCAAATATGTTTTGCAATGTGTGTTGGCTCCAGACTAACATGAGTAGAATGATGCTTACCCGAGGCATCTTTATCATCTCCTGTTCCCCCAAAAACTTCGTCCCATTCATTTAAAGCAATATGATACCACTTTAAACAGCCATGTGTCCCTTCAAAGTATAGTGGGGACTGCAGTTTAATGGTGCTAAGAATTGCTAGGAGACCCCAGTCTTCCCCCAGAGCAGTTGAACAATCAATTGCTCAAATCCAGCTCTCTTCTACTCCAACATGATGATATTGGTTTGGAGCCAGATGTAGTCATGTTTAGAGTAGACTCAAGCTTCATTGATTTCAATAGGTACCAGTACATTATAGGCATGACTAAATCATAATCCAACCAATGAGATATAAACTTCAAAGGCTTTTCAAGAGCATTTCTGTATTTGAACTCAAGAGCATTTCTGTATTTGGAAAATTGGGTTAAGAAGAAATAACCCTCTTCCTGCCAAGAAAGGGCTCATTCATTGCACTTAATGGCATGTGTGATAGCAACTATGAATTTGTAACAAGAATACTAGTAATCCAGATTTCCCGCATTATGGGTATATTGACCAGTACTGTCTTCCCTCAAAGTTTTAGCTGGAATCAATTTTGTGCCTGCCGATTACTTATTCAGTGAGCAGTTTTAGGCATGTCAACCTGTCAAATGGAAAGGTATCATAACCTCAATTAGCCATTCGGCTGCCTTTGCAGCATAAATTGGTTGAACAAAAAATGATTTCCGCTCAGCACATTCCAGTTTCCCCAAATGTCAGACATTCATGATGTTTTTTTTAAAAAAAATTTGAGGTCTTGCCAGAAGTGGAGTCTCTTTTGACAGATTTGTGCCATTTAAATGAAGATGGTATGCATCACACTCTCAGGGAGAATATGCAGTTTTTCCTTTAGATTAAGCTCGAATGAAAATGTGATTGCCTTATCATATATATAATAGCAAACCTGCCAGATTGTATGAATGTAATATTAAGGCATTTTGCCAGGGATGCATAGGCTTTCTTCAATATGGCTTAATGAAACGGTGCTCTGTAGATGAGGAGAAAGTAAGTTTCGGGGAGAAAACACATTCTGGCATTAGATTCCAATTTAAGGGCAAATAACTGCAACACTGACAATGGTATATTGACAGAAGTAGGTGAAAAGCCCAATACAGTAATTCCTACATGAAGCCAACCTTCAGAGTTTCAAAGCTGGAAGGGAGGATGTATAAGGATGTGAAATATGGATGTAAAAAATTGACAGTTGGAGTGTGTGTGTTGACACAGCACCTGGTTAGACTATGGAAGTTGTTCCCAAAATATGTAGGGAAGTTCATTGATTTTGAGAACTTTAAAGGGGGATTAGATGCATTCAGGGAGGCTAAGGCTGCAAATGGCTACTTGTCATGAAGATTGTGTATGGCAGGGGTCAACAAACTTTTTCAGCAGTCCACTGTCCCTCAGAACTTGTGGGGGGCCAGACTATATTTGGGGGGAGGGATGAATGAATTCCTGTGTCCCACAAATAACCCAGAGATGCATTTTTTTTTAAAAAAAGCACACATTCTACTCATGTAAAAACACACTGATTCCCAGATCACCTGTGGGCCAGATTTAGAAGGCAATTTGGCTGGATCTGGCCCCCGGGCTTTAATTTGCCTACCCATGGTGTATGGCATCAAAAATGGGAGACACAACACTAATGGGGACCAGGCAAACAGAAGGAGAAGGTCATTAGTTTGAGATTGCCATAGCCCTGCGTATCATTCAAAAATGATATTGCAGAGCTGGAAGTAATTCAGAAAAAGGGCACCCAATGATCAAGGTACTCTGGTGACTCCCTGACATCTTACTCTCACGGAGCCTGGGAACAAAGACTCCAGCCACCACACTTCCAAGATGGCAAATTTGCAATTCAATAGCTTCCCATGTGATCTAAAGTTAATCTCTCATGTGTTAGCTTTCAGAGAGTAACAACAGTTAATTATCAACCCATCAAGGAGCTCTTCTTGCTTTCTTTAGCTTCAATGGAATCTTTCACCAATACACATAGGCATTCTCCATTTCAGTGTGAACTGAACAATTAACTTTCTCTCTCTCCTCCACTTTGGTCCCTTGAGAAACAGCCTCCAATGCAGAACATGGTTCTAAGCGTTTATTCTGGCAGATAGGAAATAGTCCCTCTTACTGGATTTTCTACTGCTTAGCATTAATTGTTAATGGCCAAAGTACTAAACTGTACCTATTCATAATATCTGCATATTTCTGTTCCAAAATGTGATTCCTATCAAATCTTCAATAAGTCTTTGCTTTAGGTATCTTAGAGGTCATGCAGGCAGACCAGTAATGGCATATGATTAAGCAGAAGTATCATATGGCTAGATACATTTGCCTTTTATCACCTCGATATAGCTCAGGATTTGGAGATGAAGGAAGGAAGGACCCTTATTATTCCTGCATCTTGGAACTGTTAAATAGTAATAGCCATAACTAATATGACACATCAGTGTTCTTCTCCATTGCACATTAACTAAATGCTAGACTTGCTTCAAAAGACAACTTAAGTCCATGCCTCCCTGTATTTCTAGGTGTGGTAAGGCCACATGTTTGTAAAAGACGGCAACGTGAGGATGTTTGCTGCAATGAACTTTACTGTGATATAAACGGGCTCATACAGCAAAGGGGCTTTTCTTAAAAAGTGGAGCTTTCACTGTGATATTTGAAACGGCTTTTGCTTGAGGGCATGCTCTCATGCTTAGTGTTCCAGACACCTGCTGTTTCCTATTCCATACCCTGGGGTGCTCCTGCAGTCCCCACTGTCCAAGCGTCCTCTGGTACGTGCAGCTCTGGAAAAGGCATTTCCCTTCTTCTCCAGTGCACTCAGTGACATATACCAGATGCACACTAATCTTCTAGCATTACACAGCAAGAAGTGTGAGACATCGTAGAGCTAATCTACGTATTTATTTACACACTATGTACAGACAAAGAATTATGGTGTCCTCTCTCATCAGCTCCGAGAGAATACAGAGAGAAGTGAAAGCAAAAGTACCCACAACAGTACCCACAACAGAAGAGAGATAAGGCTGTCTTCCATTCCCACGGTCTTCCCAGCATAGCTGTCAATTTACAGATTTGAAAATAAGGGACCAGCAGCCTTGAAAATAAGGGACCAGCAGCCAAAATAAGGGACCTGCAGCCTCACCTGTTCCAGGCACTCCAGTCTTCCTGTCCTCCTGCAGTCTGGTCAAACTCATGCTGGTAGCTTCGAGAACACTGTCCAACCAACTTTGTAACCTGAGGTTCAACTGAATAGAATCTGAATCACATGCACCACAAGGCCTATGCAGCCTCAACTTAAGATGGCTCCCCAGCCTGGCTTTGCACTGCAAAGTTTGCAGCAGCACGTGCAACAAAATGGCATCCAGCATTCAAGAACCCCCTCAGCTTGCATTAACTAGCCACACACAAGGCATGCAAGCTCCACCCCCCAGTCGTTCTTAGACTTCTTATTGGGTGAGCAACACAGCTAAGCAACATAGTTGGAGCCTCCCTCCTCCCTGGCTGGCAGGGAGGGAGGGAGAGGAGCTGCTTCCTTTGAAATTTAAGGGACATCATTTAAGGGACATTTAAGGGACATCTATCAATAAGGGACAGCAGCGGGACATGGCGCTGGAATAAGGGACTGTCCCTTCAAATAAGGGACATGCTTCCCAGACAGGCATCAGCAGCATCGGATGCATGAAATACTAACACATGGAACATTTTGGTCCTTCCCATTAGACCAGCCAGAGGGCCACATTCACTTGTGGGTAACCTTCCCAGTTGGATTGATTGTGGTGCTGATAACGCCAAGGTTGCATGTTTTATCCCCATATGGGCCAGCTGCAGATTCCTGCATTGCAGTAGGTTGGACTAGATGGCCCTTGGAGTCCCTTCCAACTCTACAGTTCTATGAATCTCTTGTTCCAGGGCCCTCATGCCAATGGTGAGTGGGGCAACAGGTGTGACTCTTATCCTAGTATAGTAAGCTTTAGTGCAGAGGTCTCCACATAAACACCTTTCCATCCACGCATGTAAGCAAGAAGCATTATTACAATTCAAGGACATTTTCCTACCAGACAAAATAACTGTAGGAGAGTGCAGACCTGGGCCAGTTAAGAGTGTGGCCTTGAGAGAAAGGTTATGTCCTGAGAAGGAGGCCTAGACAGACACATTTGGCCATGGGGGTCTCATGTTTCCCACCCCAAAATTAGAGTTAGAGTCTAACAGTTATGTATAAGGACATATCTGGAACCCTTAGATGTGCATTTGACAGCATAGAGGGGATGACTGTGTCACAGATGGAAGAGGTGAGGAGAAGGTAGGAAACTTTGAACATCTCTTCACCAGTTCTCTGCTCCAAATCATTCTGTCCCCACAATGCTTTGGGGATTTTGTTATATGTAGTCATGGGAACTACTTAGTGGTGTCTTTGTTGATTAAGCAGCATATAAATCTTGTTAATTGAATAGATAATATAAATATCAACATTGGTTTCTCAACCAAACTAGCAGTCATCCATCCACTTGATCCATTTCTACATCTTCCTAATACTTTGAAAAAATGGTACAAAGGGCTCCAGGGAAAACCAGTCAGATGGGCAAGGTACAAATATAATAATAATAAATTACTACTACTACTACTACTACTTCAGAGAATGTGGGCTACAAGCACCAGACATTTGTAAAGAAAAAAGTTGGATGTTTTTAAAGTCTTGGAAGAAATATTAAGCATCAAGAACAGCACAGACACAGAGATCCCATGAATAACTTATAAAAGATCAGGGGGAGAGTAATATTAAAAATAATAATCAAGGAATGTTTTAGTAGAATTGGCCTCTAATGAAAATATCTAGTTTTTTCTAGGCTGCTGCTAAAGTTATGAAATTGCTATATGAACAAACATGGTGTTTTGAACTGTCAATAAACGCACTGTTAAAAAAACCCAAAAAAACAACCCCTGACTTTAATTGGGCAGATGGCTGAAGACTCCTAAGGGAGGCTATAATTAAAGTATGATACACTACAATTGATTCAACATGTTCAGCCACCGTGCCACCTGATTCTATCTAATGATATTCGTTCTTTGCTTTCCCAAACACTAAATTCACCCTGGCAATTAAAAAATGGTGGGAGGGGTAAGGGAGAAAGAATGGATTAGAAAAGGAGAGAGGAAAATGTACGAAAATGTATTAACTGCAAAATGTATTAACTGGAAAATGTACAAAAATGTATTAACTGCAAAATAAGTTAACTTAGAGCTTAAGAAAAGAGTACATTTGGGGGTTTTGTAAGCTTCCCACAAACTGGAGTTAGAAGTGTTCTAGTTGTTGTTGCAAGAGGGCTGCGTATTTTCAATTGCCAAGTCATGTTTTGGACAATTATCAAATTAACTATATTCATTGCTACTTATTTCTTAATTGGGTACTTTCCTCTTGTACTCTCTCCTAGCTTAGCATTGCTGAAACCACCATCTGTAACAGCTCAAGTGTTTGTAGCATTATTCTAAATTGCCTCTTCAAGATTAATGAGCTGCCTGCCATGTTTGCTTGAATTTGCGTGTTGAGTCACAGTAGCCCCCCAATAATTCACACTTCACACATCAATTTTTGTTTAAGGTTTTTGGCATAATTTTGGCCACAACTTTATTCAAATACAAAAATGTGAGTGGTTGCTTAGGCACTGGTTCCGACTATCTGTCCTTGCCCTCAGGGACAGAGCTGGCCTTCCGGATACCAGCGGAAGCCAGCGTGGGAAACAAGTATTGGGTGAGAGATGAAGCTGGGACACAGACCCACACCTCTCACCCTCATGTTCCGTTGGGGCTTGCACGGCCCAAGTCCGACTCCGGGGACAAGGACGAAAGAATGGCAAGCCCCTGGATTTCCTTTAACGGAATTCCCATTCGCATCATTTGGAGGGGTAGGCACTTACCCCTCCAAGCACCAATTTAACCAGTGCCTAACCGCCAACCTTACAAGTTGTGACGATTTGCTACGCAGTAGGCAAAAACCAAATGGCACCAGCCAATCAGCCAGATGGCAAAATTCCTACCGTGCCCCCGCACCAAGGCGAACGACACCATGACAGGCATAGCAAGGTCAAGCGATCAGCTTAAATAAAAAACCCCCCTATTAAAGGGAGGGAGGGCGGGTGATCCGATGCAAAACGGCCAAGAGGCCGTGCCAACGTCTGGCCCCTGTATATATAGACTCTGACCCCTCCTCCGAATTGGCAACAATCAAAACACCCCAGCAACCCAGTTTAACCATTTAAATGGTCGGGATTCAACTAAATTTGCCTAGTCACTGGAGGGTGGCCTGTTCCCAACCGCAACACGTGCTCTCTGCTAGGGAGAACACGCTTTGCGTGTTGAGTCACAGTAGCCCCCCAATAATTCACACTTCACACATCAATTTTTGTTTAAGGTTTTTGGCATAATTTTGGCCACAACTTTATTCAAATACAAAAATGTGAGTGGTTGCTTAGGCACTGGTTCCGACTATCTGTCCTTGCCCTCAGGGACAGAGCTGGCCTTCCGGATACCAGCGGAAGCCAGCGTGGGAAACAAGTATTGGGTGAGAGATGAAGCTGGGACACAGACCCACACCTCTCACCCTCATGTTCCGTTGGGGCTTGCACGGCCCAAGTCCGACTCCGGGGACAAGGACGAAAGAATGGCAAGCCCCTGGATTTCCTTTAACGGAATTCCCATTCGCATCATTTGGAGGGGTAGGCACTTACCCCTCCAAGCACCAATTTAACCAGTGCCTAACCGCCATGGAGCCCTCAGCTCACCGCCAAACCACTCACAGCCCCAACCAAGACCTCAGCTTGGTCACCACCGCACCAATCCAAGCCTCATTCCCTGAAGCGGAAAGGTGCATGCCATCAGCTTGGAAAAAGGATGGCCTCTCAAAAAGAATCTCGGGGTGGGAAATTGCATCGCCACCAGCTCCAAAACTTTTTTGACCACAGCAGAATTGATGCGTTTTCGGGCCCTTTCAGTGGCAGCCGGGCAACGACTGCCCTTCCAAACGCAGCGTTGCAAAAGCTTTGACCAAAAAATTTTCGCTGTCGGCACCATTGCACGCAGCGTCTCCAGGTCACCCAAAATTGCAGCACGTAGTGACAAACAGTCCATGGGCACCAGGTCGTTCTCACCAAGCTGCACCACAATAGCAGCTGGCGGCCCCTCCAAGAGCAACTGCCTCCGGATACTTGGCAGGAACTCCGACCAGCACATCCCACGTCTGGACAGCCAAGACAAGCGAATATGTGGAGGAAAGCCGAAATCTGGACCCAATCCAGATTGCCGTGCTGCGACGCCAGCCCAATGGACGATACTGTGCCCCACAATCCAAACACGGGTCACCGCTAAACCTGATAAATAAGATGAAACAAGCAAAAATTGTAAGACACCAATAATGTTAACGAACATAATCTTTGAATGCATTCGATTTCCAACGACCTGTATTTTATTTCCACTGCCTTATTAACATGCTTTCCGGCCTTCTTGGTGGTACGTTTGTCTAGGCATTGGTTCCCGACTAGCTGCACCTGACCTCAGCAGGGCAGCACTGACGACTGGGCCCCACCATATCGTCAGTACCAGCAAACATTGTGGGGGAGTAATGAATCCCAAGGCAATCGCATCCCGCCAGGTGTCGTTCCCCATAGGGGAAAGATGCACCCCATCTGCCCTAAAGAGGGCAATAGCCTTGAAGAAAATTAGGAGGGTGCAATATTACAGAACCACCTAAAGCAAGGACCTATTTTATTTTATTTGTTATTTTATTTACTTTATTTATTTTATTCTATTATCCACCGCCTTATTAACATGCTTTCTGGCCTGCTCGGTGGTAGTTTGTCTAGGCATTGGTTCCCGACTAGCTGCACCTGACCTCAGCAGGGCAGCACTGACGACTGGGCCCCACCATATCGTCAGTTCCAATAAACAGCATGGGGGAGGAATGAACCAGGATCAGACTCAAGCTCACCCCAAATGCTCCCAGGGGCTCTTGCATGGCCCTACCCCTCAAAAGGGGGCGACAAAAGCATGGCAAATCCTTGGATTCCCTTAATGGAACATCTTTGCGCATTGGAGGGGACAGGTGCTCCAACCCCCCCTCCAGACCACCTTGAACCAATGCCTTAAATTATTTTGAGTCCAGGGAGAGCTGCCATCAACTCAATCCAAGCCCTCTTGCATGCAGGAATGCAAACTTATGCTGGAGGAAGACAGCAAACATTCTCGCCCAGCTGTACCACCAGCACTGCGGGAGGACCTGCACAGGTCACACTTGACCGCACCAAAGGAAGGATCTCCTCCCAAAGCATTCCCCATCTGGACATCCAGTATATGTTCACATGGGCAGGAAGACTGAGATGACGCCCCAGTCCAAACCCGTCAACATGCTTGCCAGCCTAGTGTACAATGCTGTGGCCCAAATGTGCACAGCTGCTCCTATGAAAAAAGGAAACAACAGACAAGCATCAGCACAGACATCACTGTGACACTTCCTGATATAATCCTTGTCAGCGTCAGACTTCCAATGACCCGTATTCACAATCCTGTCTACTGACAGGCCCCCAATGTGCAGCCTTTGCAGCAGCACCTAATCGTAAGGAATGAGGAGTGTTCAGCGGTAAGCAAGCCGCAGGCTCTAATAACTGGTGCACGACGTAAGCACATTGATGCCGGGCTAACGGGAACCCATTTTCATGCACTAGGAGCGGGCCAGCCCCCAGGGAATAAAAAGCCAAATATTCTGTTATCCATAACCGGGCAAGGGCCCTCCTCACCTGTGGCGGGAAGCCTGATTGTGGCACTCCTGCCCACTAAGTCTGTTTTAGAGTTACCAGCTCTAATGACAAGCTCCAAAGGATAAGGAAAAGTCCTGAAGCAATAAGCCTCCAGAATCTCGGCCCCGTGCTGGCTCCAACAACCATTTCCCCAACCCTCAGTGCGAAAATGCAATGGACTACTGAAAGGAGTCTCACCTTGATCTTTAACCCGCAGACAAGTTTTAACTTGTTGCAGATACTGCATAGGTAAAAATTGACCGACTTCCTGCCCACTGTCCTATGAGGTTGGAGCCTATTCCAACCTTCCAAGGCCCTGCGCACTGCAAACTTTATACAAGGGTCTCTGAAAAATTAAAGCTTCAATGAAACAGACATTGCAGCGGACTGAATTCGGATAGTTATAACCGCATGCCCAATCTGCAGCAGGTGGACCAAATACTGCAGGATCTGCTCAGAGGATGGGGGCAAATTCTTCCGAATGGCCAAGAACTGCCAGCTTAAGGCTAAGAAATCCATCCAGGCCTTCCCATAAGAGGTAAAAGCAGAAGGGGAAATGGAATCTGCCGCTCTCTGAAATTACTAATTGTTGTCAAAATGCCACAAGACTGGAAAAGTCTGGCAATAGCCGAGTCTGGAGCCCAGGATCTGAAGCGCTTCATCTGAAAATCGGATAGTGTCAGCGTAATTTGGAGAGTAGAAAGCACAATATTAAACCTTAAGTGGCGCAGCTCGAAAGCATGAGCGGAGGGGCAGAGACTGTGCTACAGCATGAGGACTGTTTTGCCAAGACGCTCACCACCACCTGGTTATCAGACCAAAAGCAGATCCGATGGTCACTGAACTCCTCGGGCCACATGTGAACTGCTACTACAATGGGGAAAACTCAAGAAAAGTTATGTCACATGATTGCCTCACCACACCAGGCTTGAGGCCATAGCTTTGCACACCAGCAGCCCTTGAAATAAAAACCAAAGGGCAAAGATCCAGCAGCACCAGCATGAACCTGAAAATCCCTGAGCGGGTTCAAGGTATCCTGCCATGGCGAACTACTATTGCATACATTCAGGAATTGCTACCATCGCCTGATATCTGCCTTCACCACATTTGGTAGGCATACACAAAGGTAAGGGGACCTCTGTCAGCATCGCCCTTGAGCCAGTGCCACCAACTGGACTCATCCACTTCAGCCCCAACTGGGCTAGGCGAGCTGGGTAGCACTTCCAGAGACCACCTTCTGCACATGAACAGGTCAAAGTGCTGTGGACTCACAGCTTAGAGTTGTGAGCACCGGATTCACTCCAACAAAAAGACAGTCGTCGCACAGCAGAGTACAGCAGAGTCTGAGTATATAAACAACTCAGAGAGCAGCTCTGTAGAATATCTTCTTTATTCTATCTACAACTATACAAACTATATACAGAGCTTAATAGGTCTAAGCATAAATAAATGCTGCACTGCACTGAGTATCTGCAGCTGCCCTTAGCAGCAACCTTATCTCTACACATGATCTCTAACACTCAGTCTCTCTCCCTCTCCGACACTGACTGACTGACTTGGTGCTGGAGCAGAATAAGTAGGGACCAGAACACGCCTCCTCCTCTCTGGAGAATCAGCAGACTCCTCAGGAGATTCTTGGATATGGGAGGGGTGAAATCTAGGCAGCCTGGCCTAGTGGGAAGATTAGTTAAGTGACCCAGCAAGATCGGATCTGGTGAAGCATCACTTGCTACAGAGGAAGTATTACAAAATAACTTCCTTCAAGGCAGACAGCTTCTCCATAGCCAAGTGGTATGTTTTAGCAACGATATCCAACTGGATCCCTAAATAAAATGGGAATATGGGCAAAAGGTATTGAGCTATTGCTTTCCAGCTTCCAGCCCCCGCTTGGGCAGGGGGCATCTTGTGCAGCCATCATGATATGTAAATTTACAGGGCCGACGCTGGCCAGAACCCCTAAAGAAGTCCCAACCAAGCTGCCGCCAAGCCAGCTTCCTTTTCAGACACACACTCTGTGCAATGCAAAAAAAAAAAAAACCAACAACACACACTCCGTGCAGTGCACACACTCTCCATGCAATGCAACTACACACTCCGTGCAATGCAAAAAGCACGCTCTGTGCAATGCAACTACACACTCCGTGCAATGCACACACAAAACCTCTGTGCAATGCAACTACACACTCCGTGAAATGCAAAACACACTCTCTGCAATGCACACACCTTTCATGCAATGCAACTACACTCCATGCAATGCAACTACACACTCCGTGCACTGCACCCTCTGTTCAATGCAACTACATACTCCGTGCAATGCACACACACTCCGTGCAATGCAAAAAACCAAAGCAAAACAAAAAACACTCTGTGCAATACAACTACACCCTCCATGCAATGCACACGCACTCCATGCAATGCAACTACACACTCCCTGCAATGCACACGCACTCCATGCAATGCAACTACACACTCCCTGCAATGCACACACCCTTCATGCAATGCAACTACACTCCATGCAATGCAACTACACACTCCGTGCACTGCACACCCTCTGTTCAATGCAACAACAAACTCCGTGCAATGCAACTACACACTCCGTGCAATGCAACAACACACTCCGTGCAATGCAACTACACACCCTCCGTGCAATGCAACTGCAAATCTCCTAGCAATGCAATGCAATTGCAGCCCGTGCAGCGCCGTGCTCTGCAACGCACAGAGCAAACTGCAATGCGGGCACGCAAAGGTGCTTTCTCCCAGTTGCATATTGCAAACATGGCGCCCATTACATCCCTCGCAGTGAGGTAACCACCAAAAGGACTTAAGTGTCCAGGTATAGCAATGGGGGAGCATGCAGCTGTCCCATACAGGGACCAATCCTGCAACCTAGGCATTACCGGCACTATGCGCTGACCCAGTGAAACCAATGCTTCATGGACCACATGGGGACACTATTCAGGCCGGAAACGCTTCCAGGCCATCGAATTCTAGGGCAAAGCCCTAGGATCACCTGCTAGGCCAGGCATAAATGTTTCCAGTGAAATAGCAGAGTTGAGGTAGCCCACAGCTTGTCCAGGTACCCCTGCTTGCCCTTTTAGAGGGAAGCACCCCTTCAAGAAACCCAAAGTTCTTTTATCACAAATGGGCCGAACTGCCCAGCAACAGAATAGCCCATAAGGAGCAGTTTGTTTTGTTTTGTTATAACAATGGCTAAGAGGGGGATATGAACTCCCAGGTCCTAGTCCTGCACTTTAGCCACTAAGCCACAATGGCTCATCTCAAAATGGCAGTCGCCTCTATCAGGGCAAAACAAACTTAAAGAAAATAAACTTGTTCAGAAACAGCATAGTTCAAGAGCATATACAGAGTGCTCATAGTCCTTGGAGGCACAGGGAGCCATAAAGCCAACCTTCGGGGATACTATAAACGAAAGTGATATCAGCTAAGCTGGGAACAGCCCTGACTAGCCCCACAATTTCAACAAGAGAAATGGGGGAAACCTTTTTGCGAAAGAAAGCCCCTAACGGGGGCTCTCTCACTATTGGGAAAGGCAAGCCACAGATACAGGGAGAATCTTCCTACAGGGCAGGGTAAGGGGTGGGGTGGGAAATTGAACAGGAAAAGGGGGGAATTAAATTATTTAAGGGACTAGAGAGGATTAAAAGAAAGGGGAAATAAAGAAATAAAGAAATGTAACCAGACAATGAGAAGATTGTCCCAGTGCTCCATGTGATCCGATGCAAAACGGCCAAGAGGCCGTGCCAACGTCTGGCCCCTGTATATATAGACTCTGACCCCTCCTCCGAATTGGCAACAATCAAAACACCCCAGCAACCCAGTTTAACCATTTAAATGGTCGGGATTCAACTAAATTTGCCTAGTCACTGGAGGGTGGCCTGTTCCCAACCGCAACACGTGCTCTCTGCTAGGGAGAACACGCTATGTGAGATAGATAGTCTATTTTTAGTGGCAACATCATACTTCCATGGAATCTTTCCAACAGAAGATTCTGCACATTGGTTCAAGCTTGGATGGACCAATCTGTCAATTTCAGTTTCCCTCTGGTACAATTTTTTCCAATCTGAAGTTCAGTTTGTCCCATTCCCATGTCAGTTTGAGAACTTTTTTTTAAAAAAAATTCATATGAAAATTCCCACAAAGGTTTCCTAATATATCCACATTTGCAAACAATTTCCCTTAATATAATGGATTTTTTTGGGGGGGGGGTACACCTTCCCATAATATATGTCTTTGTCTAGAAAACTTTTGCTTGGAGGATTGCACTGAGAAATTATTAAGGATAGCTGCATTTTGGTTTGAGAACTGTGAATTAAGTACATGAAGTTTGTGAAACCAGTGAGACATGTGACCAAACAACCTTTCTTTTAATGAGTATATCCACTCATCAAAAGGGTGCATTGTTTGATAAGGCTCTTATATGCCATATAGGTCTATACCCCAATCCTGTCCCTGGTGTGTTTGTTTTGGAGATGGACAGAATCATAGAAGTGTAGAGTTGGAAGTAACCCCAAAGGTAATTTATACTGAGGTTATTAATGTTGTGCATATGGAAGCAAATTGGATGAATAAAAAAAGACTCTTCTTTGAAATAAAAATTCTCCAGTCCAAAAAAATGGTTCAGAAGCTTTACTATAAAACTTTACTCCAGAACAATACTGAAACAAATAAAGTTACATTCAGATAGCTTCATAATATATTATACTCACCCCAGCATAGGTAAAATACATTGGTACCTTGGTTCTCAAACTTAATCCATTCCGGGAATCTGTTCTACTCCCAAAACCGTTTGAAAACCAAGGCATAGTTTCCGATTGGCTACAGGAGCTTCCTGCACTCAATCAGAAGGTGTGTTGGACATTTGGCTTCCAAGAAAAGTTCACAAACCAGAATACTTACTTCCAGGTTTGCGGCGTTTGGGAGCCAGTTTGTTTGGGAACCAAGCCGTTTGAGTACCAAGGTATCACTGTATGTCAGATTATGAATATCTTCCATCCAGAGCTGAAAATCAAAGCTCCATTCCAGCCTCCATTGGCCTGAGACTGTTTTCCTGAAAAGATTAACACATTCATTCTCTTCAGTAGCTCGAGAACAAATACTACTGCACCCAAGATGGAGACCTGCAGATTAGCATAGCATAAGCAATAGTATATCTTTTTAATATGACTGTGCCAGCAGAGATGCAGTCTCATGATACAGCCCCACTTAATGATTAACTGTTAGGCTCTCTACTTCAGCTTCAATGGAAATTTACACGTCCTGCTTCACAGTGTATACACATTATGGAGTTATTTTCCATTTCAGTATACATTTTACTTAACAATCTAGTCCAACCGGGCAAACATCCAAACCTGGCAGTCCTGCTTTTCTGTGTCACGTTCTTCCTGGGGTTCGTTTCCTGCCATCTGTCATGTATGATCTAGTTGAGATTCCTGAATTACAGGGCTTTGGACTAGATGAATATTGAGATCCCTTCCAACTCCACAATTCTATGATTCTAACCCCCTGCAATGCAGGAATCTCAACTAAAGCATCCATGAAAAGGTGATCATTCAACCTTTTCTTAGAAACCTTGAGTGAAGGAGAGTCCACCCCCTTCCAAGGGAGTCTTTTCCACTGTTGAACAATTCTTACCATCTGAAAACTCTTCCTACTGTTTAATCAGAATCTCTTTTCTTGGAACTTGAATCCACTGGTTCAGGTCCTACCCACCGGAGCAGGAGAATACAAGCCCTGCACATTATCCTGGAGAGAAGCACTTAAAATGGCCATGGTCCAGAGAGATGAAGGGGAATGAATTTAGAATAAAACCATTAGAATGAAAACCTTGATGATAAAAATGCCCATACATTTTTGTGTCGGATGCGGGAAAGCCATTTCCCGTTCCTGGGGAAATGATGTTGTGGGCTGGGAGCAAGCCCTCCCCATGCGCTCGGGTGGGATAGCCCCTGCGCCACTGGAGGGTCCTCAGCCACATCAGAATTAGGCCATCCAGGCAGTCCAGGGGCAGTCCAGGGGCTATTTAAACTGCCCGCGGCCAAGGACTCACCCTCCTTTTTCTCCCTGCTAGGTGTTGGAGTATTAGGTTGAAGGGGAGGGGAGGTAGTGGCCATTGCTTACCCCTCCTAATTCAAGGGTATTCCATTAAAGGAATCTGAGGGGTGTGGTGTCTGTCCGAAGCCCCAGACGGAGGGCTAGGGCCATGGCACGACCCCTAGCGGTGACTCTGGGGGAGTTCCTGGTTGATGTGCATCAGCAGGGCTCCCCCCTACTGGTGGTTAACCCTTCCAAGACTTCCTGCGGATGGGCAGGAGTCAGATGAAGTCGTGTGGTTTCCAGTGCCTAAGCCAATACCACTCATATTCTGTAACCAATAAAGTTGTGGCCTTTTTCGCCCATTAACCTAAAATACTGTTTCATGTGTCTTTATTACACTTCCTGGGAGGGTTTGGGACCTTGCCACGCAACTCAGGTGCTGCTGGAGGCATCTGATTAGCCGCTATGAAAACTGGATGCTGGACTAGACGGGCTTCAGCCTGATCCAGCAAGGCATCTCTTAGGTTTTTATTTCATTTGATGAACACTGTATTCCTTGTGTGAATTAAGTGGCCATCTCAACCCAATTAAAGTCTTCGCCCAGAGGCTCGATGCGTGCAACATCTTGTTATTATTTTATTACTAGTCAAGAAAATTATCTCTAAGATTATAGGTTCTGCAAAGCTGGGGAAAGAGACAAATAGTCAAGATAGCAAAGAAAAGAAAAGTACATATGCTGTCATGAGTTTATAAAGATGTGCCTCATGATTTCTTAAAGAAACATTATTTGTGTCAGGGGGAAAGATGTGTTTTATTAGATGTGTGTGGTTCAGAATAATAGACTCTCCATTTACAAGGACAGCTCCTCAAATTAAGGAGCAATCATAATTTTCATCAGGAATATTAGCAGCTCACCAAATTGCCATAATTTGTATTCCAGCTGAGTATAACTCTCTTTAAGGATCTCCTCCTGGTATAACGATAAGCAAACTGTTCAAGGTCCAATGTGATGACTGATTCAAAATTCTGTTTTATTCCAGCATTTGGGATATTGAATTCCTTTGCTTTGCCTGTTAAAATTGCCACATTAGGCAAGACGATAAAGTATTCAAAAAGTAATTTGAAAACTCCTCGCTCACTCTTGTGAGAGACGCCTCGGCTACTTCAGAGCAAGAGCTTTTCTTCTTTCTCCCGCAATGAATTCAAATTAGGCACTTGGCTGTCTGAAGTGATAGAGCGGCTCATATTAAAAATAGGAGTGCTTTCCCCTTGTAGTTTAGCCAAGCGGTGTCATTAGTGTGCTGATGCTGTTATTTTACTCGCTAAGACTTCCTTCCTCCAGATGCAGAAGCAGAGCTTCTGTTGATTTCAGTGACAGTAAGACTAAGCCACTGGGATCATTTATCTTTGCGCTAATAGAGAATTTGCCAGGTTGTGTGGATGTAATGTTAAGGCACTAGTTAAGATGGCATGAACTTGCTGTGGGGCTTAAAACTGAGCCGTAAGATTTGCAGAAGAATAATTAGCTTTGGGTCACAATGTTCCTGCCCACCAGTGTTCCACTCTGTCCACATTACTGCATTGAATGAACACGTGTGCCTTCTGAGAACAATTACTTGAAGCTAACCTGGAGAGTTGCAAAGTGGGCAAGGGATGATCCAACTCACAACCAAATAGCAAAAAAGAAGGGGGGGCGAGAAGGCCTGAAACAACACCAGCTGTGAGTATCAAAAAGAAATAGATCTAGAAACAGCAGTTTAAGGGGGTTGGAACATTTTGTTCATCAGCTGATTGTCAGGAGCCATCAGCCACTTGAAGTTTACCCCAAACCCTTTTGAGCTTCAGCAGAACAAAAGGAAGCTAAACCCCCCCTGCATGGAGCCATTGTCAATTTGCGTAATCCTAAATTTTTGCTGTCACCACACCCGTTACTTTCACTGCTGAGGGTTTCCTGGGTGGTGTTTTCTTTTAACCCGCTCTTTTGTGCAAGTCTAGTATAACAGAGAGTCTCGTGGACTGCAAGAAGATCAAACCTATCCATTATTAAGGAAATCAGCCCTGAGTGCTCTCTGGAAGGACAGATCCTGAAACTGAGGCTTCAATACTTTGGCCACCTCATGAGAAGAGAAGACTCCCTGGAAAAGACCCTGATGTTGGGAAAGATTGGGGGCACAAGGAGAAGGGGATGACAGAGGATGAGATGGTTGGACAGTGTTCTCGAAACTACCAACATGAGTTTGACCAAACTGTGGGAGGCGGTGGAAGACAGGAGTGCCTGGTGTGTTCTGGTCCATGGGGTCACGAAGAGTCGGACACGACTAAACAACAAAGTGTAACAGAAAATGTGTATCTTGTTATTGAGTTACTTTAAAAAAGAAATGGTTGTGTGCATGTGTATATATTTATATACACACACATATATATATACCTGTCCACATGCCCACAATGGACCTCAGGTATATGGAACTCAGGTAGGGTGTAAATACATTCCACCAAGAAGCACCTAGTAGTCTATGGGAAACCATGAGGCTCTTTTTTAAGCCAAGGTCTGTCATGTATAATGTAGTTGAGATTTCTGCATTGCTGGGAGTTAGATTATCCTTGGAGTCCACCACCTCTTGTGGGAGTTCGTTCCACTGTCAAACAGCTCTTACCGTCAGAATGTTCTCCCCCATGCTTAGTTGGAATCTTCTTACTTCTAACTGGAATCCATTGTTCGGGTCCTAGCCCCTGGAGCAGAAGTAAACAAGCTTGCTCCATCCTCCATATGATAAGGTTTGGTTTCCAGACCCGTTATCATCCTGGTTGCCTTTATCATCCTGGCTCTTCATCCCCGCCCCCTGTCATAGCTGTCAACTTTTCCCTTTTCTTGCGAGGAATCCTATTCAGAATAAGAGAATTTCCCTTAAAAAAGGGAAAAGTTGACAGCTATGCCCCCTGTCCCCCAGTATCTCACCTTACGATGTTGAACTGTGAAACAATATTCTTATTTTTTCTCAAATTAACATGTTACACACCAATCACTTTTCCTCCTATGTTAATTCCATTTGGGGAGCAATGGGTATATTGGTTTTCCAGCTGTATATAAAATATAGTCAACCCATAGTTAGTAGGATGCATATTCTTCATTAGATGACCCAAGCCAGGCAGTATTCCTAGGATTTGATATCATCCAGGAGAAAACACCCCCAATGAACTGTCAAGCAGGCAGCCTCTCTCACACACTTTTTGGCAGTCTCAAACCATGAAATAAATTGATGAAGGCTGCACTTTGAATCGCTTCACACAGCATTTTCCTCAGCCTTAAGGCTGCTTCAAAGCTTGCAAGGAAGCAAGTTTCTTTGATCTTATCCTTCACCCTTCACCCAGAAGAATTACTTGTAGGTCCAGTGAGTCTTACAAGCCTAGGAAACGCTGAGCGACAGATGCCGGGGTTGGGAAAAGGCCAGTTCTATATCTAGCATATTGCTCATGAAGTCATAGGTAGCACTGAAGCCTTCAGTGACCTGAAAGCTCCATTTTGAAAGTATCATTTCAGTTTCTTCTGCTTCAGTCTTTCAGTCTTTTGGCACAGCTTGCTTGCAGCTTCCTTGCTGCATCAGAATTTGGCAAGTCATTCCAAACATTTAGTTAAATAGCTATCAAATTAAGGGAGGGGTCTCTTATGGCTGCTATATAGCTGCCTTTTTCCCTAAGAGTAGTTTTGTCCGCAGCTGTAATACTGAAGACCTGTTCTGGTTTCTTTGGTTTCATGGTGAGTAGATAGAGCCATCAGGCAATTCTCACGCTATCCTTTTAATATCGTTTTATATGTTTTGGAGGTTGGCTTTGCAATTATGTATTGATTTTCTGAGCACCTGTTCCATTTGATCTCATTTCTGACTATCCTGAAAGAAAGGTCAAGCAAAATACATTAAACGTGCATCAGAAACATAGAGAGTCTGCTTGCTCAGGACAAAAGCCCATCTAGCTCAGCACCTTGTTTTCACAGTGGCCAGCTAGTTGCCCTGGGAAGCTTATAAGCGGGACCTGGTGCAACAGCGCATCTCCCCATATATATGTTGGGGAAGTGCGCCGGCCTATGAGCAGCCCCCCCCCTGGATCTCTGAGCGTCCTCCGGTGAGCATAGCTTTGGAAAAGGCATCCCCTTCTTCTCCAGGGCACTCCAGCAACATAAACTAACTTGATTTATGCACACTAGCCCTCTCTCTTGACACAGTTAATAACAACAACAACAACAACAACAACAACAACAACAACAACAACAACAACAACAACAACAATTTATTTATACCCCACCCATCTGGCTGGGTTTCCCCATCCACTCTGGGCAACTTCCAACAGAATATTAAAATGCAATAAAGAAAGAATCATCATAGTTCTGAACAGTAGTTTATTTACACTATATTACACAGACACAGAATCACGACTCTCTCATCCAGCTCCAAGAGAGAACAGGCAAAAGTGAAAGTACATCACATGAAACATACAGATAGAACTATATCCAGTTCTCACGCTTTCTCTCAGACAGACTGTGTTATTTCCACTAATCACAAATGCAGCCTCGGAGAAGTGAAATTGCTAACGATATCATTCCCAGCAACTAATATTTAGAGGCATACTAGCTATTGGTAGCCTCATCTGCCATGCAAAGTCAAAGCTTTTGGTCACTGAGGTCACAAGAGTGTTCCATTCAAATTCAGGTTCAGTGGCAATCTGAGCTTTCTGGACAGCAACATGGTGGTTTTTTTCAATGGCTTGCTGAAGATGACATACAACAGTCCTCATATCCGCTCACTCTCATAAAGAGACAAGTTGGATTTGGAACAGAATATTGGAGTGTTGGGTACATCCTCTTCAGGATGCCAGCAACTCCATTCCATAACCCTCTCCCTAGTTTTCAATTTCACTAGGAAAATTTATTTTATGCCCACTGAGCGTGCTCATTCCTCACTGGGGGTGGGGGGGAAGGACAATATTTACTCCCCTAAAGATTTCTGTACTACTGCAAATGCTAAAGTTTGCCCAGTCTGCTGAAATGGGCCTTCTCTGTTGTATATGTGTAGTGCTGTTTAGACTACATAATGACTGTCATTTAGAAAATTGAGGGATGTTAGTATAATGAGGATATGATATTTGTATACATTAGGAGTGTGCATCAGCTCTGTGTATTTCCTGACTTACAAAGTGAAGGGGGGTTATTCTAGTGAAGTATTCACTTGTCTGAAGTATTCACTTGTCTGAATCAGACGGAGCCAGTCTGGGATGAAGAGAGGGGGAGCCTTTTGTTTTGACAGATAGGTCTAAATTTCACAGTAAATTATTTCTTCAGGGTACTCCAATCACTGTGATTTGGGGGATGGGCACTGGACCAAATATTGAAAACTAGGTTGCAGCTCTGAAACAGAATGGCATGCTTCCCAAAGCTCCATATACAAGTTGAATTGTGTGACTAGCATAAACTCCTAGTATATATGATATTCCACCACCCCAACTTCCAGGTAGCTATGTTGATTCTCTTCTATGGATAATCTATCTATGGATTCTGCTTCATAGAGTCACAGAATTGTAGAGTTGGAAGGGACCTCCAGGATCATCGAACCCAACCCCCAGAATGCAGGAATCTCAATAAATCATGCAGGACAAAGGGCTCTCCAACCTCAGCTTAAAAACCTCCAAGGTTGTTGAGTCCACCACCTGTCATGGGAGTCTGTTCCACTGTTGAACAGCTCTTACTGTTAGAAAGTTCTTTCTGTTCTCTAGTCAGAATCGTCTTTCTTGTAACTTGGTTCGGGTTCTACCCTCCAGAGCAGGAGAAAACAAACTTGCTCCATCCTTCATGTGACAGCCCTTTAGCTGTGTGAAGAGGATATCCTCTCAGACTCCTCTTTAAACATACCCAGTTCCCTCAACCATGCCTCATAATGCTTGGTTTACAGAGAGCATCTTGGTGGCTCTCTTCTGCTCACGTTCCAGCTTGTGGATATTAAATTGTGGTGCCCATAAATATTCAAGTTGTGTGTACATAGCTCAGTCAGTAGAGCATGGGACTCCTAATCTCAGAGTCACGGATTCAAGCCCCACATTGGGCAAAAAGATTCTTCATTGCAGGGGATTGGACTAGATGACCTTTGTCATCCCTTCCAGTGCTACAGTTCTGTAATTCTAAGATTCCTTTCTACTTTCACATTTGTTTGGCCAGTCCCTGAAAGTTCCTTCCCCTCCTCCATTTTAGAAAGGACCACAGCAGGATAGGAAATCTTTGGCACACTAGCGGTTGTTTGACTCCAACTCCCATCATCCTTGACCTCCAGCCATGCTGGCTGGAGCCGATGGGACCTGGAGTCCAATGACATTTGGAAAGTCACAGATCCCCCATTCTCATACAGGAATACTAATGTGTACTTAAAATAATGCCAACTGGTATAGAGAACTAAAAAGGATGATCCTCAGATGGTGCAAATTAGTGTGACTCTATTTTAAGGAGCAATGCTGGCAAATATGCCAAAATGTGGCTCTTTTCAAATAAAACTGTCATATATTACACATCATCAAGGTTTTTATGAGCAGAAACAGAGCAGATGGAATTATTTTTATATGTCCTTCCCATAATTGTAGGCAGTAATGGAGTGTGGATAGCTAGGGAATGGTTTTTTAATTTGCTTTTTATTGCATTTTTGGAAGGAAAAGTATGACATTCTTCCATTATAATTGTCCCATTTTCAATTTTATATTTATGGAGTCAAATAATTTATACCAGTGGAATCTCTTGGCTGATTATTGTCAGTCAATGTTTCTCCTCTTCGTAGTATTAGGAAATTGAGCCTGAGATTATTGTAATATTTAAGAGAAATACACCATTATGCTCCGTGGTTGGCACATTACTTAATACAGGTGAAGCATATTGAGTTGTTTAGGAGGTTCAATCAGTTGATAGGCACGAGCCAAACATGTCTCATCATAGCATTTTAATGCTGCTTCTTTTTTTATAACCTATAGGTGTCCCTAAAATTACTTGAAGAAGCTAATTTATGCATTAAAAATAAGAAGTGGTACAGCTCTTTTGGCTTGTACCACTTCAGAGGGCATAGGGGAGGATGTGTATACCCCCATCAAAAACTCCCTGCTTGTGGATAATCAAGAAGAAGGATCCTCACACAGCTTTCTCCCTGATGTGCTATTTGTGGTTTGTTTGTTTTTCAACACAGGAAAGGACTTTACCTCTGTCCTCTTGACCTGAAAGAGTCAAGACGACCCCATGACAGGCATAGCAAGGTCAAAGCGAACAACCCTAAATATGGGGGGGGGGGGACGAGCAATCTGATGCATGGGCGAAAACTTGTAAGGTTGCGGTTAGGCACTGGTTTATGGTTTGGTTGGTTGAGGGGCATGGATTGGCTGTGCCTGCCCCTCTAACCCTATTCCCGTTACTATAATCTGCTTTAATGGTTTTTAATTCTGAATTTTAAATTGTTGTAACCTGTCCTGGCACCTGCTGGTGAAGGGCGGCTTATAAAGTTAAATATAAGAACAGCAGCAGCAGCAAAAACAACATCCTATGTTAAAATGAAGTGGTTCAAGAGAAAGGCAAGGAGAGACCTTCAGCCCTTTCCCCACTTATCTTAATGGTAGAGCGTGTTCTCCTTCATGGAGAGCACGTGTTGCGGTGGTGGCCGCCAGGACACTCCAAAGTTGTGGGGCGGGCTAATTGATCGTTGGCCACTGATGCGATTGGGCTTCCCTTGTTGCTGGGAAGAAGTTAATGTTGCCATTTGTTGATTGACAGCCAGAAATGCTAAAACTCCTTGCACGAGGCTAGGGCTTCCTCTTTTCGCCTGTGCATTGGATTGCCCACCCCCCCCCCCATATTTAGGGTTGTTCACTTTGACCTTGCTATGCCTGTCATGGGGTCGTCTGCTCTTGGGGCAGGGGCCCGGTAGGAATTTTCTCCATCTGGCTGATTGGCTGGGGCCATTTGGGTTTTGCCTACTGCGTAGCAAATTGCCACAACTTGTAAGGTTGCGGTTAGGCATTGGTTTATGGTTTGGTTGGTTGAGGGGCATGGATTGGCTGTGCCTGCCCCTCTAATGCTGCTGCTGTAAGGGATTCCCTTAAAGGAATCGGGGGCTAACTATTGTTTATCCACCCTGTCAAGGGGGCTCGGGCCACTGCAAGAGCTCCTGGCTGCATTTGGGGAGGGCTGAGGGCAGGTTCCCTGCTCCGTCGCTACCCCCAAGTGTATTCCCCTTTTCTGGCTTTCACAGGCGTGCGGAATGTCAGTCTGTCCCCCACGGTGGGGGCAGATAGTCGCAACCAATGCCTAAGCAACCACTCACATGTTTGTATTTTAATAAAGTTGTGGCCAAAATTATGTCAAAAACCTTAAACAAAAAATTTGGTGTGTTGTGTGAGTTATTGGGGTGGCCCTGGGGACCTCGACATACAAGCTCCCTGCCCCAGTGAAAATCATTAGAATCTGGCATCTTCCCCATCCCCCAAAGGTCTCCAAAATGACACTTAACTTTACAGGGTAATGAAGGATGCGGTATTTTCAACCCAGTTTTCTCTCCCCCACCCCCAACATCTCACACACTGCGTGACAAATGGCTTTTGAGTGTTTCAAAAGGACATTTTTGATTAATGCATGAAGGTCTGTTCTTCAGAGGTGGAAGAAAGGCTCCATTTTTCACCTGGTACCAGTAATCCTGTGGGCATTTCTGCAATAGCTATCTGGATCCCGGCCATCCCGTTTCGTGCTATAGTTCCTCTCATAGTTTCGCAGTCTTTAGTACCCTACAGCATGACTAATTACACATAAAATAAGGATAGGCAATACACAGTGTGCAATTTACTGATCACTGTTCCTGCACATGCACCATTAAAATGAAGGATGCTGACATATTCTCAATGGATTTCTTTCACTATTGCACTTTGAACAGATCTTCGGATACGTAATTAGGCATGCCGACAACTTCTAATGTTGCCATGTTTTGCTTGCTTTGATATATATCCTGGTAAATGGTGCTTGATGTCACTTTGGTTGACATACGGAAATGTTGTGTGCACCCCAATATCCAAGTGGCAAGAGACTCCAGGGGTCCCCCTCCCCACAAGGTTACCTGATGGGGCCCCCCCATGATTGGATAGTTTGCCAGGTGGGCTGATTTAAACTGTGATGTCTCCTGCTGGCAGTTGGAAGCTGAGAAAAGGAGTCTAGAGATGTCAGCACCCTATTCCACCACCACCACCATCATTTTTAATTTGTATACGGTCTTTCTATCTTACAATACTCAAGGCGGTTTACAAGCTGAAAAAAACAAAAAATGTACATCTTATAACAATCTAATGCAATACAAAAATGCTATAATAAAACATAACTTTAAAATAGGCAACCTACATCAAAAAGTAGCATTCAACAATCATTAGAATAGTATTAAATAATAATAACATATAGGACTTCCGGGTTAGCGCCTCCTGCAATGGCAGATTTCCTCTGATCGGGAGGAATCCGCTTCGTGGAAATTAGGGTCTGGACCGCCACGGCGAGGCGAAGACCCATCAAAAACCACAGGCGGGAGAAGCCTGTGGACGTGGGATTCGGCAGGCACCTTTTGCGCCTCCCCTACTCGTGGGGAAACCCGGTTTCGGGGATCCGGAGCGACGTGGGGTGAGCGGCATGGTGCTTCGAATCGACTGCTCTTTTCACGGAGTGAAGCCGCATTGCTGTTGCCAGAGAGCACTGGCTTTTTCTTGTGGACAATTGGACTTTAAACAACTACCCGTGAGTAGAATGGAAAATTGGACTATGAAACATCTTAATTTGACATTGAAGCGGGAAGGTTCTAAACAGGAAGTCCGCCTTCCGCTTTTGTAAATAGATTGAAGCAAAGACATTGCAAGCTAAAGTCTGGAAAGTCTTTTGTAAAGGGTTAAATCTCCATCGGCTAAAACTACTAAACCCCCCTTGGAAGCAGGAGAAGAGGGGGGAAATTTTAGATTGTTCAAGCCTGCAGGAGAGAGAGTAAAGAAAGATAAATTTCCACTGCCTTGAACCTGGGAACGGGTTGCTAGGAAGACAGACGTTTTGGGAAAGTTCATTGACTGTGAATAAAACGTTTGTTGACAGATAGTTAAAAAAGAGAAACATATTGATTCCAATGTTTCCTTTTGCATTTAAAAGGAACAAAATATTTGAAAAACGAAAGTAATTTTGTTGCTGGATCTGCTTTTAAAAGGACGGATACAAATAGAAATTGTTTCCCCTAGAGGGAGCTTTTGAAACTGTTGTCGGAGTTGATCTGGGGAATTCTCCAGCTGTAGAGATTAAAGATCGTGAGAACCAGACATTGACCTTGAACAAGAATGTGCCCAGAAGCCTTAGTGATTGCTTTTTGTAAGACAAACACTTTATTAGAACAGCTACATGAGAAGATGGATTTGATGACTGTTGCAGTTAATAATTCTGGACAAACAGTGAATACCTATATAGAAACCTCTCAGGAACCGACCCAGGAATCTGCTTTGACAGGGCAAGTTGTGCAGAAGACAAAGGAGGAGGTTGCTGTTGAACCTCAAGTAATACAAGTGGAGAGAGCCACAGCCTTGCAGGAACATAAGCTGTTGTTTTTGATGACCGAACCTGGGGAAAGTCAGATTTGGAGAGATGGAGTTTTGTTTGGATTGGAGATGGGAAATTGGATAGATCCTCCTATGCAGGGCTGTTCTGGCTTCTGGGATCTGGTTCTGCGTCAGGGGGAGTCTGGAGTTGTCGGGGCCTTTAACTTTGGAGGGACATGCCTTGAAATACCTTTTGGATTTTTGTGCTGACTATGGAGAATGGGCTGACCTGTCGAGAAGGGATAAAGACATTGTTAGGTTGGAGTCTCCCCGAGATCTACTCCTCAGCGATAAAGGAAGGAAATTAAGAACAAGATCAGCAGAAGACAAAGTAAAGTGCAGGTATAAATATGAAGAAGATCTGCAGAAGGGACATGGAAAAGAGTTAAGAGCCTCGGATAGAAGATCACCAGGTTGATGGACTAAATGGAATGGATAGAAAGGACTGACAGAACCCGAGAGCAGGAAGAAGAGACGGTGGATGAAGATTGGGAGAAAGTTTAAAAATTCATTTAGAGAAATATTGTAAAATTAATGAGTGTTAGAAAAAATGTTGGAATGAAACTATTTGGCTTTAGTAGAAATGCTATAAGGAGTTATGTACAAATAAGTTTTAAGTTTTAGGGCTTTTTATGGTAAGATAAGGTTAAAATAAATTAAGACAATTTAATGACAGAACATAGTGAAAGATGGAAAGGATTTGCTGAGATAATGAATAACTAGAATACAAAAAAGGGAGGTGTGAGGAGGTCGATGAAACAAGATAACGAAAGATAAAGATTTGGGAATATTGGATTTGTTTTTAATTTTTTGTTCGCTTTTGTTTTTGGTTTTGATGTATTGTGCGTTTTGTTCTCTTCTTTATTTTTATTGACTTGTATTGTTTAATTTCTTTCCCCCCTTTCTTTTCTTTTTCTTTTTTCTCTGTAATTTTAAATTCTCAATAAATATCATTTTTTTAAAAAAAAAATAATAATAACATATAAAAGTTAAACAGAAATCCACTCAACAGTTACAATAAATAATTTCTAAACTATAATCAATAAAACAACAGCAAGCCACAGTACATAAAATAATACAACACAAATTGAGAAGCAGAGACAAGAGGGTGGGGCAAGGCAGTGGAAGGAGGCCTTGCCTGATGGAGTCTCTCCCCTCACACTGCACACTGCACTCTCCTCATCACACTGCAACTGCCACACACAGCCAGGTGAGCAAAATTTTATTTTTTTTTCCTGTTTTTTTTTGGGGGGGGGGGGTTTAACTGATGTCTGTATTTTAAAAGTCCCTTTGATGGTGGTGGTCCAGTGAGCCTTATAGTTTCCAGCTGTCACTTTTCACATTTTACGGCAAAAATATTTCTTAAAGGTTCATTAATAATGACACATTGCAGATCTTACTAACGAAACTTCCACTGTCTGACACCAGTTTGGAATCTTAACATTTTTTTTAAAAAAAGTTCTCATTTGATAATAATTACATGTGATTCTTTATCTAGACTTTTGTGTATATTATGTTGCTAGCTAGACATGCTGAACTCACTGAGCTGAGTTTTTGTAACCATTTGAAATGATTATTGTCAAATTATTCCTTTGAAAAAATCACAGAGGTTATCAGGTACAACTCTACAGAAGTTGTCTTCACTTTAATTTCTAAATAACGCAGACATGACAAACCAACCGGTCTGAGTCTGAATATGTTCCTAATTTGTACTTTACATGCCAAAGGGACTGTTTCATTTATTCATTTATTATTAACATATTTTTTATTGATTTTCTTTTCTCATAACAATTATTCAATATCATCATTTCATATCCATTTTCTAGTTTCCCCCCCTCCCTGTTGACCTCCCCCAACTTCCATTTCTGGTTTGTCACACCAAGTGTTTCATTATTTATTTTAATATGAATATGCATTGTTATTAACCCACCCTTCACATTAAAACCAGTTTAAATCAACTTACAGTCATAGAAATAAGGTGGGTCCCAAAAATATATACCGGTAGCTCAAGTGTCGAAAACCAGAGTAAAAAGATGTGTCTTCAGCATTCACCGAAAGCTGTATTATGAAGGTGCCAGACACCTTCCACAACTTAAGTTCCACAACTTAAGAGCTGCTACAGATAATGCCCTCTCCCAGCCCACCACCACCACCCTGATCCTCTGAGGGCAGAGGAACTACCAAGAGGGCACCCTCTGCCAATCTTAGCACTCAGGGCTTTCTTTCAGCCGCAACTCGCCAGAACACAGTTCCGGCACCTCTCATGTGTACGCCGTTGCCATTCTAAGAGAACAACAGAGGCATTCGTGGTGAGTTCCGGAACCTTTTTTCGGGGAAAAATAGTACTGGTCTGTAGGGAGGGAGAATATTTTCTAGGTGTATAGGGCCCGAGTCATTTAGGGCTTTAAACACTAATGTGACCGGCTTCAATTGGGCATCCAATGCAGCTGTTTTAAAACAGAGGTCAGATGAGCACTAAATGGAAGCCCAGGCAGCAATCTGTCTGCTGCATGCATTTTGGAGCAATTAAAGTTTCTGAGTCGTTTTCAAGGGTAACCCCACACAGAGTGCATTGCACTAATCCAGTCTGGAGGTTACCAGAGCATGGAGTGCAGTGGCCAAGTCATCTCTGTCCAAAAGGGCCCATAAGTGATGAACCAGCCAGAGCTGAGTTCTGGATGATTTAAGTAAACCTACACTTAAGTAAACCTACACTACCTCCACGGTGGACTTTTCTGTTCTTGTTTTGTTCTTTAATAAGAAAGTAGGTTTTATTTTGTTGAATGGGTGCAGGGAGGGGAATCGTTTCAAATACCTGATAGAAATTAGCAACACTTAAAAGATCTCCTAGCAAACTCGGGCAGCCTAATAGATCTATTGCGGACATCACAATCCCTACATCTGGCCTTGTTCTCTAGGGTGGCAGGCAGAGGATGGGGCAAGAGGCCTACACCCACTAAAGGGGAAGGGTTATAACGTAAGAAAAGCATTAGCTCGTGAGCTTTTGCTTTTCCCTTTTGTTTCTTCCCTATCTTATTCAACCATGAAGAGTCACTTTTTGTCTTTAGTGTCTTATGCTGTGGCACTCTGGAATGATGGATGGTCAGCGTAAAGAGAGAGACAGCAAGACAAATGCCTTTTGGTCTATCTGTCTCAACCTGTAACTTCTTTTAGGCACATTTGTCATGAAAACAAAAGTGAAGTTAAATAATGTTAAAGAGTGTTGCAGACCAAGGGCTACTGAGGATGGTCCATGAGTGCATTGGGCTAAAATAGAATGTCACCATTTCCATAAATGAACACTCCGTATATATGGGGAAGTATATTCTTAAAAAGGGGACCAACGAATTCCTCCCCTTTCCTCACTCAGAACTGCAAAGTGAAGGAAGACTGAAGTCTTGCTTTGAAATAAGCAGCTAAATTTCCAGCTACGGACGGACCTCTAGTCTTATGATCTAGATCTGTTGTGGAGATGACTTGATCACATATGTTGTAACCTAACAGTTCTCCATTTGGCATGACATGTCTGAAATTTTCGTTTAAGTATCCATTCATAAAGACCACTGAGGCATACAGCCACCTAACAGGAAAGCTCCTTGAGTAATGAGATACTTTCTTTGCTTACAAAGTTCAAATCAACCAGGTGGCGTGCAGAATTTATGAGAAAGTGCAGTGCTAAGAGATTTAGGAGAACAGCTGGATTTGGATACATGGAATTAAATTATGAACTGCCCTAAACCTACAATGTTTCCCAATGGATGTGATTGGAATATTTATATAAGCATGTTGGACACCCCAGACATCTCAAATGTCTTATTTAGGGGCAAATGTTTGGATTGTGTATGACGGGGTTTTACAGGGTGAATGTGTGATAAACTGAGATTGTTTGTTGTTGTCCGAAGTAGTATTCCTCTTTTTTAGTATACATCACCATTTTTTCCTGAGTTTCAGTTCCCCATTGTACCACTTATCTTTAGAACAATATATTTTATTTAAACTATGGCAGGAGATTAAGAGTACTCCTCTAGAATTCATACTTCATTTCCCATCCTTCTGACCTATTTTTCCCCTGTAGACGTTGCTGTGTCCATGGTAGCAGGCAGGCTAAGAGTCAAGAAGGTTCATTACTCCCACTTCTACTCCTGTTCCTCCCCCAGCCCCAGCCCCAGAATCTATACTGGATGGTTGAGGGACCATCTAGGAGATTGGAAGGACATAGGAGAAGCCTTTATGTATTCATTGGTGCAACATTTGATCAATTCCATAAGGTTTTGGTGTGGGGAAGAGGGCCCACACAGATGCAAACTTCTATGATGATTCAGTGTTGCAGATGAATATAACTAGGTAATTATTTTCACACATGCAGAATATCAGTGCTGGTCTTTGCATGTGTGTGCGTGCGAGAAAAAGAAAAGCATCAAGTGCAGATAAAGTTCATATTATGTATAAAAATATACACTGAGAGGGGTTTGCTTGTTTTTTTTTAAAAAAGGTGGTGAACCTTGGAAGTCAGTGGATTGAGCTGATAGATATTATTTTGTTTCGTTTTTAAAATTTACAAACTGCCTTTCTTCCAAAGGCAGGATAAGCAAATTGGAAATGAATTGGAGAAAAATGAGATCAATTTGTTCATCCCTACTGTGATCACAGTGCAATTCTCCTTTCTCTATTTCGAAAAAACAGGTAACATTTGAAAGACCATCTTCCCCTAGAGTCATGCTGTGTTTTAAGTGACAAATGTTTCCTGTTCCTGTGTGAATTTTGATACATGGAATATATTTTCTGACATTTTCTTTTCCCATTGTACAATTTCCCTGTCTCAGCATTTTTGTTCCAGCCAACATTTGAAGCTAAATGCCTAAATGCTACTTGTATGAGAAGCAAGTCACCAATTAAAAATTAGCAATCATTTCCCTCTTTTGGAATGTTACTTTCATTAGCATTACAAAAGGGAAAAGAAATGGGGCAGCCTCCTATTTTGCCTCTTTTTCATTCTGCTTCTGGATTACTTCATTACAGGATTTGTTCTTGATGGGTGGTTTCAAATATAAAAGAGGGCATAAATTATAAGAGTAACGAACCTTCTCAGTTTGTTACTAAATAAACTGTGTTAATACTATAGAACCATTCTGTAGCACTGTTGAGGTCAACATTTGTGTAGGGAAATACTGCTGTAAAATTGGGGAAATCCTCCCATGCATTCAGTAATAAATTTGTTTGGACTTTTTCAGTAGCAGCAGGGTTTGGGCCCCCTGCTGACTTTGCTCCACAAGAAAAATCTGTCCATGTATAAAGGAAGAGTGATAGAAAGCAGAATAGCCAGTTCCCTGTGGAAAACTTCTATTGTATCTGATCACTTTGATGTTTTTATGTATTAGGACAGAGTGGCATAATTTTGAGCCTTTGATACTGTCAGGGAACTGACATCGGAGGGAGAGGCGAAGGGGAGGCTCCCAGATGATGCTGGCGAAGGACCCAGCAGCAGGGGGAGAAACAGCTCAGTAGAGGGGGAAGCCAATCAGCGCAACACCAGGGATAAAGGGGGCAGACGGGGGAATTGGAGAGAGGGCTCCAGGCCTCTTCACTGGACATCAGTGAGGAGAGCCCAGGTCCTCCGCTACCCACGCCTTCCCTGCGCAGAAGACTCCCGCGCAGTGAGAGGAGGAGACTGGGTGTCAAACAACTTTTATGTTGGAAGAGGTTCAAGAAACGCCCACTGACGGATTCTGCCAGTGACTGAGGCAGCCACGATGAGAAGGGGCTGTGCAGTCAGAAAGGTTTAACAAGGCAAATTAACCGAGAAAGGCACCAGCTTACGCACGAGTAACTCATACCTATTACAGATACCATTGACCATGGTACCCTCCTGGACTGGCTCAGGAGAATGGAATTTGGGGGCTTTGTATTACAGTGAATGCAGAGATCAGCATTGAGAGAATGCTCCCCCCTTGACAGCTATGTTATGGGGTGCCACAGGGAACCAGCTTGTATCCGGTGCTATTTAATATCTACATGAAGCCCCTAGTAGCAGTCATTAGGAGTTCTGAAGTGAGGTTGATAGACTAAGGTTACCAGATTTTTTCCCCCAAAGAATCCGGGGACACCACTTCTACTTTTTTGAAAAGAGAAAAAAAGCTATTTTTTTTTTAAAAAAAAGATATGTTTTTTTTAAAAAAGCAAAATATTATCTTCTGTGGTCTCCTCTGTCGCATGGCCTTCCTCTGGGCCCCAGCCTGCTCTCTTGGGGCGCTAGCCACCATGAAGTAGTCTCAGGTTGGGCCTGGGATCAGCCACGTGTCCTTGCCCTCCCGGTGCTCTCCTAACTCTTCTCCTCAGTGGCTCCCCTCTTTTTTCTCCTTCCTCTTTCTCTCTCTTCCTTCTTCTTCTCCTCTCCTCCTTCTCCCTGCGTCAGCTCAGGGGTTTTCCTGGCCCCTGAGTGCCGCTGGGCAGTTGGCTGGGCACTCTTGCTCCCGGATTGATTTGGGTTGCAGGGGGGGAGGGGAGTCAGTGGTTCCCCCAGTTGACACGTCGGGCGTCCCCAGTTCTCCTTTGGCAGTGGCGGCGGCAGCAGCAGTCTCAGCAGCCCGGAGCCAGCCTGGTAGTTTAGTTGGCTCTGGCTGGCTTCAGGAGCTGCCCGCTGCCATGGCGCCTGCCATTTTGCTTTGCCAGAAGCCCCCATATGAGGTGACTTGTGCCACTGAATCAATCATGCAACATTCATAGAATCATAGAATCATAGAGTTGGAAGAGACCACAAGGGCCATCGAGTCCAACCCCCTGCCAAGCAGGAAACACCATCAGAGCACTCCTGACATATGGTTGTCAAGCCTCTGCTTAAAGACCTCCAAAGTAGGAGACTCCACCACACTCCTTGGCAGCAAATTCCACTGTCGAACAGCTCTTACTGTCAGGAAGTTCTTCCTAATGTTTAGGTGGAATCTTCTTTCTTGTAGTTTGGATCCATTGCTCCGTGTCCGCTTCTCTGGAGCAGCAGAAAACAACCTTTCTCCCTCCTCTATGTGACATCCTTTTATATATTTGAACATGGCTATCATATCACCCCTTAACCTCCTCTTCTCCAGGCTAAACATGCCCAGCTCCCTTAGCCGTTCCTCATAAGGCATCGTTTCCAGGCCTTTGACCATTTTGGTTGCCCTCCTCTGGACACGTTCCAGTTTGTCAGTGTCCTTCTTGAATTGTGGTGCCCAGAACTGGACACAGTACTCCAGGTGAGGTCTGACCAGAGCAGAATACAGTGGCACTATTACTTCCCTTGATCTAGATGCTATACTCCTATTGATGCAGCCCAGAATTGCATTGGCTTTTTTAGCTGCCGCGTCACACTGTTGGCTCATGTCAAGTTTGTGGTCAACCAAGACTCCTAGATCCTTTTCACATGTACTGCTCTCAAGCCAGGTGTCACCCATCTTGTATTTGTGCCTCTCATTTTTTTTGCCCAAGTGCAATACTTTACATTTCTCCCTGTTAAAATTCATCTTGTTTGTTTTGGCCCAGTTCTCTAATCTGTCAAGGTCGTTTTGAAGTGTGATCCTGTCCTCTGGGGTGTTAGCCACCCCTCCCAGTTTGGTGTCATCTGCAAATTTGATTAGGATGCCCTTGAGTCCATCATCCAAGTCGTTGATAAAGATGTTGAATAAGACCGGGCCCAAGACAGAACCCTGTGGCACCCCACTAGTCACTCTTCTCCAGGATGAAGAGGAACCATTGATGAGCACTCTTTGGGTTCGGTCAGTCAGCCAGTTACAAATCCACTGAGTCGTAGCATAGTCAAGACCGCATTTTACCAGTTTCTTTACAAGAATATCATGGGGCACCTTGTCAAATGCCTTGCTGAAATCAAGGTAGGCTACATCCACTGCATTCCCTTCATCTACCAGGCTTGTAATTCTGTCAAAAAACGAGATCAGGTTAGTCTGACATGACTTATTTTTCAGAAATCCATGCTGACTATTGGTGATCACAGCATTCCTTTCTAGGTGCGCACAGACTGTTTGCTTAATGATCTGCTCCAGAATCTTCCCTGGTATTGATGTCAGACTGACTGGGCGGTAATTATTTGGGTCCTCTCTTTTCCCCTTTTTGAAAATAGGGACAACATTTGCCCTCCTCCAGTCTGCCGGGACTTCGCCTGTTCTCCAGGAATTCTCAAAGATGACTGCCAGTGGTTCTGAGATCACATCTGCCAGTTCTTTTAATACTCTTGGATGCAGTTCATCTGGCCCTGGAGACTTGAATACATCTAAACTAGCCAAGTATTCTTGTACTATCTCCTTAGTTATTCTGGGCTGTGTTTCCTTTGCTGAATCATTTGCTCCAAATTCTTCAGGTCGGGCATTGTTTTCCTTATCGGAGAAGACTGAGGCAAAGAAGGCATTGAGGAGTTCAGCCCTTTCTGTGTCCCCTGTTTGCATTTCACCATCTTCTCCTCTGAGTGACCCCACTGTTTCTTTGTTCTTCCTTTTGCTACGAACATACCCATAGAAGCCTTTTTTGTTGCTTTTAACCTCTCTAGCAAGCCTGAGTTCATTCTGTGCTTTAGCTCTTCTGACTTTGTGTCTACATGTGCTGGCTATTTGTTTGAATTCCTCTTTGGTGGTTTCCCCCCTTTTCCATTTTTTGTACACATCCTTTTTTAATCTTAACTCAGTTAAAAGTTCTTTAGATAGCCACCCTGGCTTCTTTAGGCACCTTCCATGTTTCCGTCTCATTGGTATTGCCTGAAGTTGTGCTTTTACTATCTCCCTCTTAACAAACTCCCAGCCATCATGAACTCCCTTTCCTTTTAGTATTACTGTCCATGGGATCTCACCCAGCACTTCCCTAAGTTTTATGAAGTCGGCTTTCTTAAAATCAAGAAATTGAGTCCTAGTATGCTTGGCTGCTCCTTTCCACTGTATAGTAAACTTCAGAAGAGCATGATCACTCGCGCCTAATGATCCTTCCACTTCTACCCCACTAACCAGCTCATCAACATTGGTTAGGACCAGATCTAAAATGGCTGTTCCTCTTGTTGCTTCTCCCACTTTCTGAACAATGAAGTTGTCTGCAAGGCCAGTGAGGAATCTGTTTGACCTTATGCTCTTGGCTGAGTTTGACATCCAACAAATGTCCGGGTAATTGAAGTCCCCCATTACTACTATCTCCCTTCCTTTTGCATACTTGGCCATCTGTTCCAGGAAGGCATCATCTATGTCCTCCGTTTGGCTTGGGGATCTATAGTAAACTCCCACAATGAGGTCTCTGTTATTCTTCTCTCCCTTAATTTTGACCCAAATGCTCTCACTTTGGCTTTGAGGTTCTAAATCTTGGATCTCTTCACAGGTATACACATCCCTGACATATAACGCCACTCCTCCTCCTTTCTTGTCTGGTCTGTTTCTCTGAAATAGATTGTATCCCCCCATTATTACATTCCAATCGTGGGACTTATCCCACCAGGTTTCAGTGATGCCTATTATGTCATATTTAGTTTGCTGTACCAAGAGCTCAAGCTCATCTTGTTTATTTCCCATGCTTTGCGCATTAGTGTACAGACATTGAAGTCCATTAATCATTCCCCCGTGTCTCTTATTTAAGGATTTTTTCCTCCCACCACTAGGTCTGTGTGCTGTTTGCTCCATTTGGTCTATGACATTTGGATGATCATCTTCATCAGTTGATAGACTCCTACCTTCAGGAGCACTGTCTCCCTCCCCCACATTAGTCAGTTTAAAGCCCTCCTGATGAGGTTTCTGAGATTTTTGGCAAAAACGTTCCTCCCAACCGTTGTGAGGTGCAGCCCATCGCTTGCCAGAAGTCCATCTTCAAGAAACTGCAGTCCGTGATCTAAGAATCCAAACCGTTCCTGTTTACACCATTTGCGAAGCCAGCTGTTCACTTCCACTATTTTTCCTTCTCTCCCTGGGCCACGTCGTTCAACTGGGAGGACAGATGAGATGACAATTTGTGCATTTAATTGCTTCAATTTCCTGCCCAGAGCCTCGTAGTCTCTTTTGATCTTCTGGAGGCTATTGCTTGCAGTGTCATTGGTTCCCACATGAACCAAGAGGAAGGGGTATTTGTCAGTGGGTTTTATGATTCTTTGCAGACGTTCAGTTACATCTTGGATCTTAGCCCCGGGGAGACAGCACACTTCCCGAGACATCTTGTCAGGCCCACAAATCACTGCTTCTGTTCCCCTCAGTAGGGAATCCCCTATCACCACTACACGCCTCCTCTTAGGTTTGGTCGGGGTTCTTCCATTCATTCCCTACTAATAAATCTACAACACTTAAATATAAATCTGGGGACAATAAATGAAATCTGGGGACATTCTAGGGATGGTGGATTTTGTCTGGGGGACAGATTTGTGAATCCGGGGACTGTCCCCTGGAAATGGGGACATCTGGTAACCATATGATAGACCAGTGTTTCCCAACCACTGTTCCGCGGCACACTAGTGTGCCGCGAGATGTTGCCTGGAGGGAGGTGGGCGAGTCGGGCGGCGAGAGGCGGGGTGGCGGCGGCGAGGAGAGGCCGCCAAGCGCGGAGCTCTCGCCGTCTGCCTGCCTGGCTGCCTGCGAGCTCGGCGGGCAGCGCCCGCCTCGCGGCTCTCATTCCCTGCCCCTGCCAAAGCTCACCCAGCCAAGCCGCGCTCTCCTTCCTGCCTCGCTTTGCTGCATCCTCCCACCCCCAAAGCTTGGAGGTTCCCCGGCAAGGGGGAGGGAAAAAAATTGAAACTTACACTTTCGTGCGTCCCTCCCGGCGTGACGCTGCACGCTGACGTCACGGGGCTGTAATGGTGGTGTGCCTCGAGATTTTTTTCATCAAACAAGTGTGCCTTTGCCCAAAAAAGGTTGGGAAACACTGTGATAGACCAATGTAGGAATGGAACTAATAAGTGAACATACATGAAAGTGACCTGACATCTGTCTGTCCATCCTTACTTAGAAGCACCTCCTGAGATTTGCTCTCCATATGTCTCATTTCTTGATGTTTGGGGAAGGGTCACAGCTCAGTGGTAGAATATCTGCTTTGCATTCAGAAACTCCCAGGTTCAGTCTCCAGCATCTTCAAGTAGGACAAGAGAGACCCCTCTTTGAAACCTTGGAAAGCCACTACTAGTCACTGTAGACAATACTGGGCTAGATGGATTGATGGTTTGACTTCCTATGTAGCTTCCTATGCACAGTTTTCTGTGTCTCTATGTGTGACTCCCAAGAGGCCATGGGACAGCTTGACTGTCTAGGCAATCCAACTGTTATTTGAAGTACCCATATATTTAAGGGGGCACATGTAGCAATCAAAGATCCTCTGTTGTAATATCACAGAAGATTCTAGGACACCAATCTTAGTTTGTAGGGAGTCAAATTTGGTCTATGAGGCCATTAGAAACATGAAGGGTGAAATTGTTTTCCAGGTAGTTCTCATAATATTGTTCAAACCCAGAACTTACTTTTCCTCTTTATTTCTTGAGGAATTGCAATAATTGAGAAGAGAAAGCACTGAGGAGATTACAGCTCCTCCCTGAAGTATAGTTCCAAATGATTGTGTTTGAACGATTAGGACAATATTGCTTATAACAGGAAGGGGAAATAACCCCTCTTTGTAGAAAGGACTACACAAAATTGGTGCTAATTTATTCAGAAATTGCTCTGTTTCTCCCCCACCTCCTCTAAATTGCCTGGGGAGGGGGTGTTCGTAAGCCTGAATACCACATGCTTTGACAGGGATAAAAACACTTTTTAAAACCACCCATTATGCAAATGCATTTTACAGTAATAAGAATGTTTTCTCACCAATACATCTGATGTTCTAAGTCGAATGGTCATTATTATGAGTTGATTTTTTTAAAAATTAATTGGATATTAGTGAATTTTAACATTGTTCTTTCTACTGCTAGAAAAGGCCAAAGAAAAGGAAACTAAAGTTTTATTCTTTTCATTACATTAATGATTGTAGATACAACTTAGAGAGGACACCGAAGGCAGCCCAGATTATGCTGAAATCCTATGTATACTTACATGGATGTAATTGAAGAAATGGAACAAACTGGGACGTACCTCCAAGTAAACACACATCATATTTTGCTATTCAGTCTCTCTCTCTTAGCAACCCTAGAAATTGTAGTCCTTCATAGGAGACTTGATATCCTGAAGTCCGCTTACCAAAATATACTTTCCAGGATTATTGTGAGAGCTGTTCCTGGTAGTGCAATGATTTTGTCTCTCTGCAGGATTTCCCCTAATGGATACTCTTGCCCATAGGAGCTAAAGTCTGGGTCCAACCCACTTTATCATGGCTTTTACTATTACGTTAACCCCATATCAACACTTACTTCAGCTCCAGATTGTCAGGCTTGAGGAATCCTCTCCCTCCCCCCAATGGCACCAAGAAGCAGGGAGGAAACAAAGTTCTTACTTATGATTTAGTCACTGTGAAAGACAAGAATTCCAGTCTCTCCTCCATGATGGAGTTGCTCGCACTGAGCTCCTCCCCCCTCCCCTTCTAACAGCAACACCTGCTTCTACAGCGTCCACGTGTGGTCAGCTCTGGTTTTGGGAGAAGGGGGGTTGGTTATGCTATCAGTGACGTGTCAGCTAGCTTCTCCATCTCACCTCCTCCTTCTCCTAACACTGCATAATTCTGCTATTCTCTTGTCTCTGAGCTGTTACCTTCCTCAAAGCCCTGCTGTAAGTCGAGACTGCCTTCCTCTTCCCTGGAAGCTAGAGGTGAAGGGGGGATGACCTCACCACTCCTCCTCCTCTTTAGTCCAGTCCTTGACACAAATGCTGGGAGCATTTTTAGGGTAACTAGATCCAGCTGTGTGTGCTAGAATCTTCAACATGTGGTAGAAGCATCTTAACCCCTGACTCTTCAGAACATTTACATTATTTTCACACCGTCTCAATGTCCCACCTGGAAATGTGACCTACTATGTGCTTGCCTAGCAAGAGAGACTTAAACAAAAACTTCCCATTCTGCAAAGAGGCACAGGGCCGCCTTAAATATGCATCCAGACTGCAGCTGCCTTGGCCCATGAAATATTTATCTGCATTAATATGTTTCTATGCATGCCTTTATTTCCTAGTCTGTTCCTAAATAGCAAGAAAGGTTATTTGTAACGAGGCAGAGAATACGTTACCTTCCAGTTCCAAGCTTGCCTGACTTTGTGTAACTTGACATTTTTCATGCAGCTGGGACATCGTATCCCTAGAAATCAATAAGCAGAATTAAAAAGATACCCATGATTAGTGATGGTGGTAGTATTAGGGAGAAGGAGAGAGTTGCTCCTTTATTAGAAAACACAACCAGATCCATTCCTTCAGGCTATAAACAGTATGCTGAAAAATATTTGAAGTCACAAAAATCCCTGCCTTTTGGAATCTGGGTGCTGTAAACAAAATCTCTGTTCTAGACACAAAGGCTATGGGTGGAGATAGATGTTGAAGTGATCATCAATGATATACTATGTTTATGTGTGTTGCTTGAACGAGTGGGGGGATCAAAGTGGGACTATCTGCAGCACAGTCTCCATGGTAGTGGAGGGCAGAAACTGCAGTTATTTTTGTCACCTGCATTTAAAAGGAAAGATCAATGCAACATAGAAGACATAGCTTTATGGGGGCGTGGGGAAACCCCAAACCATAAACAAAATTATACTGCAATGCTAGGGATGGATGAAGCTGTCAATTTTGACTTCTTTCGATTTCTCTTCTTTTTTTTTTCAGTCTTAAATTCATTTTGCCACATTTCTGCATCAGTTTCTTTTTTTAAAAAAAAAGTCCCAATGAAAATGTGTCAGTCATATGCACATATATAATGTATGAAATTATATACACACATTTACAAGTAATTTCTCTAATATAATCTATTTCTAAATGTTATTATCAGTAACAAATGCATTTTTATGCACAATTTTCCCTAATACATGCATTTTGGAACACATTTTCAGTGGGATAAATGTACTGCAAAAATGTGGAAAGTGTGAACTTTGAAGGATAGCTGTGTTTTGGTTCACTTCCTGTGCAAATTATGTAGGTTTGCATGGAACCAAGTGGAAATGGCCCTGAACGTCATGTGGAACCAACTTAGAAACTTCTGAAGTTCTTAGATGGTTGGTCCATACTTTCACTTTTGGAATGTCCAAAACTATGGGAGTTCTGGAACATAGTTGCTGATATTGTCTGTCTAGTCAGCTACATGATTTGTATATGTGAATGGTGTCAACAGGCTCTTCACCTTGCCCCACAATTTACTCATTATATCCTGTGGGCTGTAGTCAGTGAGTCCCCCCCCCCCCGCCGCTGCTTCACTAATGATATTGTTTTGTGTCCTTCCTTTCTGTTGCCTGAATTTTAAACTACCGGTATATTTCAAAACAAAATATCATGTTGAGGAACTTTGTGGCAGTTCTTCAGATTCAGAGAAGACACATAATGACTGTTGCTAAAAGACATTAATAAAGTGAAGTTAAAAAGGGAAATGCACTATTTATATTTATCCCCATGAATCTACTGGGGATTACAGGGAAAAAAATCCACTTTCTAAGAGCACAATTCTATACTATATATGCCTTCTCAGAAACAAATCCCATGGAGCTAAATGGGGCTTACTCTCAGAGAAGTGATGTGAAGAATTGCAGTCTAGATCTAACCCTTTCCCACTTTACTTTCCAGTCATTTCTCATACTTGATTTTCAACCGTGCCAAAAGTATGTTCTTGAAAATGAACCAGCAGAATCCGGTTGCTGCTATTCATTCTCTACCAAACACCTTTGCAAGTTGATAGCATAATACAGAGCTCTGAAAATTGTACTGTTATCTATTGTAGGGCAGCAAGTTGGAAAATAAACAAAACCTGCTATTTATGTAGAGTGAAATTAAATTAATTTATTTTAATGGAAATTTTAGTTGGGTAGAAGCACATGCCTCAGTTTACTAATAGTTTACAGGGCTGTTAATTAGACGGCTGGATTCAATTTTATGTTCCTGAAGCTCTTTTCAAGTCATTGTTGTAAATGATGTCTCTACATAATCATTGTGCATGCAAGGTGTTCAGTGACGCAAGTGCTAATTGACTAATGAGCATTTCCGTAGTATATAATATGCTTAGTACAAGGATCTGATATAATTTTATTTGACACGAACACCTCCAGATTACAGTGAATACACGATCAAGGCAACAGTGTTTGTACAATCATTCATGCACATATCTTTTCGTGGAAATTTATAATTATGGGATTCACAGGAAAGGATAATGTTTAGTTTGAGACAGCAGCGGAGATGATGAAAGTCCAGAAACTGCTCATTATTGGTTGCAAACTACATTTCAACATGCTGCTCATTACATTAAGTTGGAGTCTTGTATACGGTTATATGCACATGTTTGCCTTTTTAAGAATATCCATGAGTAATACTCACAAAAGGATTTCCTTAGTAGATTTGGTTCCCACATGCTGAGCTGTAACACTGTAACTTTCCTATGAAATGTCAGGAATTGCTGGCCACTGCCCCATGTGGTGGGGCAGCATCTTAAAAAGGAGAGCCATCACCTTGCCAACAAAGGTACGTATAGTTAAAGCTATGGTTTTCCCAGTAGTGATGTATGGAAGTGAGAGCTGGACCATAAAGAAGGCTAATCACCAAAGAATTGATGGTGCTGGAGGAGACTCTTGGGAGTCCCATGGACTGCAAGAAGATCAAACCTATCCATTCTGAAGGAAATCAGCCCTGTGTGCTCACTGGAAGGACAGAGCCTGAAGCTGAGGCTCCAATACTTTGGCCACCTCATGAGAAGAGAAGACTCCCTGGAAAAGACCCTGGTGTTGGGAAAGATGGAGGGCACAAGGAGAAGAGACGACAGAGGACGAGATGGTTGGACAGTGTTCTCGAAGCTACCAGCATGAGTTTGACCAAACTGCGGGAGGCAGTGGAAGACAGGAATGCCTGGCGTGCCCTGGTCCATGGGGTCATGAAGAGCCGGACATGACTAAACGACTAAACAACAACAACAAGCCCCATGTGGTGAGCCATGTCACTACAGCATTTCAGTTAAAATCTTTACGTACCGATTCTGCCCAGGGTGGCCATTGGATGCTCGTGGACGGAAGGAGTATTAGAAACTCCCCGTTGCACTGTAGCACTGGTATGTCTAGTCTTGCTGCTTTGGTTCATATTCCTGATTTACCCTCAGAACCTGATAACTCTTTGATAAAGCAAGCTCTCCACACACGGTTTGGGCAATGAAAGCATAGCATGGGGCCAGGAAGTATGACCCTCCCATTCTGTCTCAAGCACATCTGACTAGGGCTACAGATGGTGTACCACCCGTATGGATCTACAGTATGAAGTGGTATAGTCTGGGGGGACTTTAAGTTGCACCTTTTCTGCAACACAAACCCCAGGCTAACTCCACTCATGAGTTCTAAAACTTCACAAGGATGCTGCATACACCTGATCATTTTTTTTCCATCCAGCAAGTGGAAGAACCACTTAAGTTAAAAAAAACAAAAAACTGTTAAATGGAGATGCGATTTTCTTTTCTCCCTCCCCCCCAACTTATAATTAACCCATAGAACTTGCCATCACAAATCTAAGAGCTCAGTAATTGTCCAGAAGTCTAAGTTCTATAGAGAAAATGAGAATACTTGCACATCATGAAAGCTAGGAAACCTCATATCATACATTCCTTTTGTGTTAGAAAGAAGTATCTCATATGCTAAGATTGCCACCACATAATTGCTCACTCAGAAACACTTTATATAGTCAAATTAGGAATTTGGCGTGAACTGAACTATTTTGGAGAATGCAGCATTTTCTAAGCAAGGAATCAAGCAGCCTTCAAGCTGAACCCGCTGCTGCAAGGCAAGGCAACCCACAAACTGGCTTTAATTCATAACAACACCATTTTAAATATTAATTTGCAACCCTCCCTTACCACATTGCACACATTGACACATAATGAAAGGAATCAGCATTAGCACTCTTGAAAATTTCTGATATCCTTTGTATGCAGAAAGCAAAAAACAAAACAAAACCTGACAGCATGAAAAGCCATGATGGGAAGTGAAAGTCACTACTTGCGTGCTGAGGTCCCACAAAACCCCTACCCCAATAACTCAGACATCACACATAATTTTTGTTTTAGGTTTTTGGCATAATTTTGGCCACAACTTTATTTTATACAAATTGAGAGTGGTTGCTTAGGCATTGGTTATGACTACCTGCCCCCCCCCCCCGCCTTGGGGGGACAGCACTGACTCCGTAGCCAGTCCCGGAGGAAACATGGTCAGAGTCAGATGGAGCTGCGTAACAGGCCCTCACTGCTCCGCGCATGTTCCTTGAAGCTTACGCGGCCCGCACCCTGCCGTCAGGGTTTGGACGAAGGGGATGGTAAGCTTCAGAATTCCTTTAACGGAATACCCGTCAGCAGCAGCATTGGAGGGGCAGGCACAGCCAATCCATACCCCTCCACCAACCAATTTTAACCAATGCCTAACCGCCAACCTTACAAGTTGTGACGATTTGCTAAGCAGTAGGCAAAACCCAAAAGGCACGCACTAATCAGCCAATTGGACAAATTCCTACTGGGCCCCCGCACCAAGGCGAACGACCCCATGACAGGCAGAGCAAGGTCAAAGCGCAAGCCCAAATCAAGGGAGGGCGGGCGGGAGATCCGATGTCCACAGCAAAAGAGAAAGAGAAAGCTGTGGACCCTGCTTATATAAGGGGATTAATCCCACCCCTAAATTGGCAACATCCAATTTGCCCCAGTAACAACTTCATCCAATCTGCTCCAGCCCATTGCCATCAATGGGCTGGTCACTAACTGGGGGTTTTGTTCGGCCCCATCCGCAACACGTGCTCTCTCTTTCATGAGAACACGCTTTGCGTGCTGAGGTCCCACAAAACCCCTACCCCAATAACTCAGACATCACACATAATTTTTGTTTTAGGTTTTTGGCATAATTTTGGCCACAACTTTATTTTATACAAATTGAGAGTGGTTGCTTAGGCATTGGTTATGACTACCTGTCCCCCCCCCCCCGCCTTGGGGGGACAGCACTGACTCCGTAGCCAGTCCCGGAGGAAACATGGTCAGAGTCAGATGGAGCTGCGTAACAGGCCCTCACTGCTCCGCGCATGTTCCTTGAAGCTTACGCGGCCCGCACCCTGCCGTCAGGGTTTGGACGAAGGGGATGGTAAGCTTCAGAATTCCTTTAACGGAATACCCGTCAGCAGCAGCATTGGAGGGGCAGGCACAGCCAATCCATACCCCTCCACCAACCAATTTTAACCAATGCCTAACCGCCATTCGAGCCCTTACGCTCGCCGCCAACCACTCACAAATTAAACCACACCCTCAGCCTGGACACTAAAGCATCCAACCACACATCATTCCCCACTGGCGAGAGATGAACCCCGTCATCCCTGTAAAATTCAATCGCCTTGAATGAAATCAGAGGGTGAGGGACCACAGACCCGCCCAGATTCACCACCAGCTTGCTTGCTGCGGAATTAATCCGCTTCCTTACACATTCGGTGGCAGCTGGGCAAGGACTACCTCGCCAAATGCGGCGTTGCAATAGCTGTGACCAAATTAGCTTAGTTGACGGCACCAGTGCCGCCAGCTCTCCAAGGTCCTGTAATATGGTAGCACGCAGCCCGTAGCAGGAAGAGGAAACCATATCGTTCTCCCCGAGCTGCACCACGATCGCTGAAGGAGGGCCACATTGGAGGACACGCCTTCGTATGAGAGGTAAAAATTCCCTCCACAGCATCCCCCTTCTGGAGATCCAGGACACGTGTACGTGCTGTGGGAATCCCAGGCCTTCACCCAGTCCAGACTGACGAGCTCTGTTCGCAGCCCAATGCACAATACTGTGCCCTACTATCCAGATACGGATAGCGGCCCGACCTGAAGAAGAGGACGAAGTGTCATTCCGTCTCCTCTTAGACCGCCTCCTGGAGCTCCTTTTGTGGCGGCGGTGCCCACCAGAAGAAGTCTTTGAAGGTGGAGGAAGGCTGTCCTCCACAGAAGACTCCAAAACATCACCTTGCTGCACAGCGCCTGGAAGTGACTGAAAAGAAACAACCTGTGAATGACCCATAATAGAACGCGGCACCACGGAAGACTGCACAGGGAACCTCGACCAACCTGGCCCCGCGTCGATGCCCTTCTCCTGGCCCCGACCCTAGTACGCCCCCGCCCCCTTTGCGTGACAACCTGTGGCCCAGGCAGGACAGGGGCCGGGGCCGGTTGCGTGTCAGGTAATAAACCATCGGCTGACAAATATACTCTCTCATCTTCACTAGATGACGATGCTGGAGAAGAGGCACCCGCAGGAGGAGCCGGCATCGCTGATGAGGTCGACGGGGTTGAGCAACGATGCATCAAGCCATCCATCTCCGCCTCCACCCTTGCCAGTGCCACCGGGTTGCCAGCCAAACTAGAAACCATGGACTGGATGCGTTTCAACGACTGGCCGGGCTCGGGAGAACGTAAGGCCTGAGACGGGCCCTTAATAGGTCGCTTTGCAGAGGTGGTGGGACCAGGACTCCTTGTTGCCTTCTTTGGAGCCATACCTACTACCAGAGTAAAATTAAAATAAAATAAAATTAAGATCAAAATGGAAAATTAAAGTTACAAATTAATAATAATAATAAAAGGAAGCAGGAACTAAATCGCTGAAATAAAGATCGGACAACAAAATAATTAAATAATTAAATCTCCAGCAGTGATTGCAAACAGGTGGAAAATATCACCACCACCAGGTGGCGAAGTGAGTAATTTCAGAATTTAAGCTCTGCCTTTACCCACTGCAGCCACTAGAGGCCGCCACTCAATTTCAAGCCAGGCCTGCAATTGCAAGGCCTGGCCACTAGATGCCAGCACTTGGCCCGACAAGGAGGCAAAATGGCGCTCCCGCCAAAAGCCTCAGGCTGCAAGGCCTACAGCCGCCCCCTCCGACCAACGTCCCCAGAAGCCAGTCACCAGCTCCCTGGCCAGCCAGCGACTGAAGCAATAAGCCTCCAGACTCTCAGCCCTGTGCTGGCTCCAACAACCATTCCCCCAACCCTCAGTGCCCAAAATGCAATGGAATACTGAAAGGAGTCTCGCCTTGATCTTTTACCAGCAGACAAGTTTTAACTTGTTGCAGATCCTGCATAGGTAAAATTGACCGACTTCCTGCCCATAGGTTGGAGCCTATTCCAACCTTCCAAGGCCCTGCGCATTACAAACTTTATGCAAGGGTCTCTGAAAAATAAAGCTTCAGTATAACAGGCATTGCAGCGGACTGAATTCTTATAGTTATAACAGCACGCCCAATCTGCAGCAGGTGGACCAAATACTGCAGGGTCTGCTCAGAGGATGGGGGCCAGTTCATCTGAATGGCCGAGGACTGCCAGCTTAAGGCTAAGAAATCCATCCAGGCCTTCCCATAAGAGCTAAAAGCAGAAGGGGAAATGGAAGCTGCTGCTCTCTGTAATTACTACTTGTTGTCAAAATGCCACAGGTGGTCTGGAAAAGTCTGGCAATAGCTGAGTGTCTGGAGCCCAGGATCTGAAGCGCTCCATCTGAAAATGGGATAGAGTGTCAGTGACATCATTAGAGGATCCCGTAATCAGGAGAGCAGAAAACACAATATTAAACCTTAAGTGGCGCAGCTCAAAAGCGTGAGCGGAGGGGCGGAGACTCTGCTGGAGCGTGAGGACTGTTTAGCCAAGACGCTCACCACTACCTGGTTATCAGACCAAAAGCAGATCCGATGGTCACTGAACTCCTCGGGCCACATGTGAACTGCTACTACAATGGGGAAAACTCAAAAGTTAGGTCACATGATTGCCTCACCATACCAGGCTTGAGGCCATGGCTTTGCACACCAGCAGCCCCTGAAATAAAAAACCAAAGGGCAAAGATCCAGCAGCATCAGCATGAACCTGAAAAATCCCCGTGCAAGTATCCTGCCATGGCCAACTACTATTGCATACATATAGGAATTGCAACCATTGCATGAGATCCCATTGCATGAGAAAGGTAAGGGGACCTCAACATTTAGGAATTGCAACCATTGCATGAGAAAGGTAAGGGGACCTCAGGCCGCAGGCAGCCTGGCCTAGTGGGAAGGGAAGGGGCAACCACTCTGCATGCAAGGTTAATTAAGAGACCCAGCAAGATCGGATCTGGTGAAGCATCACTTGCTACAGAGGAAGTATTACAAAATAACTTCCTCCAAGGCAGACAGCTTCTCCATAGGCAAGTGGTATGTTTTAGCAACGATATCCAACTGGATCCCTAAATAAAATGGGAATATGGGCAAAAGGTCTTGAGGTATTGCTTGCCAGCTTCCAGCCCCGCTTGGGCAGGGGGCACCTTGTGCTGCCATCATAATACATAAATTTACAGGGCCGACGCTGGCCAGAATCCCTAAAAAAAAAGAAAAGAAAAAAAAAAGTCCCGACAAAACTGCCACCGAACCAGCTTCCTTTTCAGACACACACTGTGCAAAGCAAAAACACACTCCGTGCAGTGCTCACACAATCCATGCAATGCAGCTATACTCCGTGCGATGCAGCTACACACTCCGTTCAATGCAACTACACACTCAGTGCAATGCAAAAACGCACTCCGTGCAATGCAAACGCACTCCATGCAATGCAACTACCCTCCATGCAATGCAACTACTCACTCTGTGCAATGCAACTACACACTCCATGCAATGCAACTACACACTTCATGCAATGCAACTACACACTCCGTTCAATGCAACTACACACTCCGTGCAATGCAAAAACGCACTCCGTGCAATGCAAAAACGCACTCCATGCAATGCAACTACCCTCCATGCAATGCAACTACACACTCCGTTCAATGCAACTACACACTCCATGCAATGTAACTACACACTCTGTGCAATGCAACTACACACTCCGTTCAATGCAACTACACACTCCGTGCAATGCAAAAACGCACTCCGTGCAATGCAACTACACACTCCATGCAATGTAACTACACACTCTGTGCAATGCAACTACACACTCCGTTCAATGCAACTACACACTCCGTGCAATGCAAAAACGCACTCCGTGCAATGCAACTACCCTCCATGCAATGCAACTACACACTCCGTACAATGCAACTACACACTCTGTGCACTGCACACACCCTCTGTTCAATGCAACTACACACACTGTGCAATGCACTCTCTGTGCAATGCAACAAATAAAACAAAAAACAAACAAAAACACCCACTCTGTGCAATGCCACTACACCCTCCGTGCAATGCACACACCCTCTGTGCAATACACACACACTCTGTGCAATGCACACACACCCTCTGTGCAATGCACACAACCTCCGTGCAACGCAAATGCAAATCTCTCACGCAATGCAATGCAAATGCAGCCCGTGCAGCGCTGTGCCCTGCAACGCACAGAGCAAACTGCAGTGCGGGCACACAAAGGTGCTTTCTCCCGCTTGCATATTGCAAACGTGGCGCCTGTTACATCCCTCGCAGTGAGGGAACCACCAAAAGGCCCTCGACACTGGACCTAAGTGTCCAGGTAGAGCAATGGGGGAGCATGCAGCTGTCCCATATAGGGACCAATCCTGCAACCTAGGCATTACCGGCACTATGCGCTGACCAGCTGAGCTATCCAGGATGATCCCTAAAGACCCAGGACAGCCTCACCCTGACCCCTGTAGGGGTCCAAGGTGATGTCTGAATCATGATTCCTGCTCCTCTTTGCCCTCCTCCTGGATTGCAGCCTTCGAAGATGCTTCCTTCTGGAAGACACCTGGGGCGTCCACAAGTCATCCCCTGCAGGAGAGGCAAGCTCTTGAGGCATTTGCAAAAGCCCCAGTCATAGTCCGCAAAAACTAAACAATGTAAGGAACCGGTGAAACCAATGCTTCATGGACCACATGGGGACACTATACAGGCCGGAAACGCTTCCAGGCCATCGAATTCTAGGGCAAAGCCCTAGGATCACCTGCTAGGCCAGGCATAAATGTTTCCAGTGAAATAGCAGAGTTGAGGTAGCCCACAGCTTGTCCAGGTACCCCTGCTTGCCCTTTTAGAGGGAAGCACCCCTTCAAGAAACCCAAAGTTCTTTTATCACAAATGGGCCGAACTACCCAGCAACAGAATAGCCCAAAAGGAGCAGTTTGTTTTGTTTTGTTTTGTTATAACAATGGCTAAGAGGGGGATATGAACCCTGTCTCCCAGGTCCTAGTCCTACACTTTAGCCACTATACGACAATGGCTCACCTCTAAAATGGCAGTCGCCACTATCAGGGCAAAACAAACTTAAAGAAATTAAACTTGTTCAGAAACAGCATAGTTCAAGAGCATATACAGAGTGCTCATAGTCATTGGAGGCACAGAGAGCCTCTACCGCCCTCTGACTGCCTCAGATATACATTAGCAGCAACTGAGCCTGGAAGCAGGTACATTCTTATAGAGAGGTCAGAGACTTAACAATTAACTGCTACCTGTAGCAGACTTAGGCTTGGAAGTTATGCGCAGGCCGAATAGGGCTCCATGCCTCTGCTCTTGAGAATCTTAGTCTCATAGCAATATTAAAGGAACTCAAAATAGTGCTCCCGCCCAAGGCTGGATTAAAATTTGGCCAACAGCGCTGCACACACTCAAATAAAGCCAACCTTCGGGGGTGCTATAAACGAAAGTGATTCCAGCTAAGCTGGGAACAGCCCTGACTAGCCCCACAATTTACAACAAGAGAAATGGGGGAAACCTTTTTGCAAAAGAAAGGCAAGCCACAGATACAGGGAGAATCTTCCCACAGGGCAGGGTAAGGGGTGGGGTGGAAAATTGAACAGGAAAAAGGGGAATTAAATTATTTAAGGGACTAAAGAGGATTAAAAGAAGGGGGAAATAAAGAAATGTAACCAGACAATGAGAAGTTTGCATCACTGTCCTCCAGACAGTCCAAGTGCTCCATGTGATCCGATGTCCACAGCAAAAGAGAAAGAGAAAGCTGTGGACCCTGCTTATATAAGGGGATTAATCCCACCCCTAAATTGGCAACATCCAATTTGCCCCAGTAACAACTTCATCCAATCTGCTCCAGCCCATTGCCATCAATGGGCTGGTCACTAACTGGGGGTTTTGTTCGGCCCCATCCGCAACACGTGCTCTCTCTTTCATGAGAACACGCTTTGTTATTTCTTTGAAGAAGAGGTCCATTGCAAACCATGTTTCCCATATCCCGTGAACCCATTCTTTCTCTCAAGTGACATTCCGAATCATTCATAGAATGTAACCAGCAAACATAAATTATGTTAACTGGAGCAGAAAGCACTAGTAAGACTTGGGGAAATGGGCCAAAATAAAAGTGATTAAAAGTTGTGGCTTCTGCCCAAAATGGCTACTGTGCATCAAGTTTCCACAAAACACTCACACCCATTGCCTCCCAAAGTTACTGAGATATCAATAACTTTGGGAGGCAATGAAAGAATCTTTAACTAGGTTGGACATTGCTTGCTTCTCCTCTAATGTTTGCCTACCAGTCTTTATTTTATCTCTTTCTTGATTTTATTTTATTGTGATTTATTATTTGAACCCTGCAGTTTTATATTTTATGCCTCTTTGAAAATTTACCCCGAAAGGAGATCTAGAAATCTCATAAAATAAGAATAAAATGTTGGTTTTGGATTTGCTGATTTGTGTATGTTTTGTCTCCACAGAATCTAGAGGCACTTTACCCTTGAAAGATTTTTAACCATTGGTCCTATCTTCTGACCTTCACAATGGTATCATGGAAAAATAAACGCCTCTGGCATTTCTTTAATTCACATAAAGTGAATCATATTGAAAGCCTCTAACTCGCACTTCAGCCGAGCGACGGAAGCTTATACATTACCCTTCAGTTTTCAAACACAAACTATTTGTGGGAAGTGGAATTGCTGAGCTTGTCAGACGAAGAAAGTCAAGCAAAGTTCAGCAGGGAGAAGAACAGCCTTTTGCACAAAGCGTGTTCTCACTAAAGGAGAGCACGTGTTGCGGATGGGGCCTAGCAAGACACCCCATAGTTGCCAGGCAGGATAAGATAGAGGGGCCAGGCAAGGATTGGCTGTTTGTGTTGCTGGGGTAAAATTGATGTTGCCAATTTGGGGGTGGGAACAGAGGTTATTTAAACAAGGTTCACAGCAAGCTGCTTTCTCTTTCGATATGGGAACCGGATCACATGGAGCACTTGGACTGTCTGGAGGACAGTGATGCAATCTTCTCATTGTCTGGTTACATTTCTTTATTTCCCCCTTCTTTTAATCCCTTAAATAATTCAATTCCCCTTTTTCCTGTTCCATTTCCCACCCCACCCCTTACCCTGCCCTGTGGGAAGATTCTCCCTGTATCTGTGGCTTGCCTTTCTTTCGCAAAAGGGTTTCCCCCATTTCTCTTGTTGTAAATTGTGGGGCTAGTCAGGGCTGTTCCCAGTTTAGCGGGAATCACTTTCGTTTATAGCACCCCCGAAGGTTGGCTTTATTTGAGTGTGTGCAACGCTGTTGGCCAAATTTTAATCTAGCCTTGGGCGGGAGCACTATTTTGAGTTCCTTTAATATTGCTATGAGACTAAGATTCTCAAGAGCAGAGGCATGGAGGCCTATTCGGCCTGTGCATAACTTCCAAGCCTAAGTATGCTACAGGTAGCAGTTAATTGTTAAGTCTCTGACCTCTCTATAAGAATGTACCTGCTTGCAGGCTCAGTTGCTGCTAATGTATATCTGAGGCAGACAGAGGGCGGCAGAGGCTCTCTGTGCCTCCAATGACTATGAGCACTCTGTATATGCTCTTTAACTATGCTGTTTCTGAACAAGTTTATTTTCTTTAAGTTTGTTTTGCCCTGATAGTGGTGACTGCCATTTTAGAGATGAACCATTGTGGCTTAGTGGCAAAGTGTAGGACTAGGACCTGGGAGACAGGGTTCATACCCCCCTCTTAGCCGGTTATCAAAACAAAACAAACTGCTCCTTTTGGGCTATTCTGTTGCTGGGTAGTTTGGCCCATTTGTGATAAAAGAACTTTGGGTTTCTTGAAGGGGTGCTTCCCTCTAAAAGGGCAAGCAGGGGTACCTGGACAAGCTGTGGGCTACCTCAACTCTGCTATTTCACTGGAAACATTTATGCCTGGCCTAGCAGGTGATCCTAGGGCTTTGCCCTATAATTTGATGGCCTGGAAGCGTTACCAGCCTAAATAGTGTCCCCATGTGGTCCATGAAGCATTGGTTTCACCGGTTCCTTACATTGTTTAGTTTTTGCGGACTATGACAGGGCTTTTGCAGATGCCTCAAGAGCTTGCCTCTCCTGCAGGGGATGACTTGTGGACTTCCCAGGTGTCTTCTTCCAGAGGGAAACATCTTTGAAGGCTGCAATCCAGGAGGAGGGCAAAGAGGAGCAGGGGTGATGATTCAGACATCACCTTGGACCTCTACAGGGGTCAGGGTGAGGCTGTCCTGAGTCTTTAGGGATCATCCTGGATAGCTCAGCTGGTCAGCGCATAGTGCCGGTAATGCCTAGGTTGCAGGATTGGTCCCTATATGGGACAGCTGCATGCTCCCCCATTGCTCTACCTGGACGCTTAGGTCCAGTGTCAAGGGCCTTTTAGTGATTCCCTCACTGCGGGGGATGTAACAGGCGCCACATTTGCAATATGCAAGCGGGAGAAAGCACCTTTGTGTGCCCGCACTGCAGTTGCTCTGTGCGTTGCAGGGCACAGCGCTGCACAGGCTGCATTTGCATTGCATTGCGTGAGAGATTTGCATTTGCATTGCACGGAGGTTGTGTGCATTGCACGGAGGGTATGTGTGCATTTCACAGAGGGTGTGTACATTGCACAGAGTGTGTGTGCATTGCACGGAGGGTGTAGTTGCATTGCACAGAGTGTGTTTTTTGCATTGCACAGAGTGTGCATTGCATGAAGTATGTAGTTGCATTGAACAGAGGGTGTGTGCAGTGCATGGAGTGTGTAGTTGCATTGCACAGAGTGTGTTTTTTGCATTGCACAGAGTGTGCATTGCATGAAGTGTGTAGTTGCATTGAACAGAGGGTGTGTGCAGTGCATGGAGTGTGTAGTTGCATTGAACGGAGTGTGTAGTTGCATTGCATGGAGGGTAGTTGCATTGCACGGAGTGTGTTTTTTGCATTGCACAGAGTGTACATTGCATGGAGTGTGTATTTGCATTGAACAGAGGGTGTGTGCACTGCACGGAGTGTGTAGTTGCATTGCACGGAGTGTGTTTTTTGCATTGCACAGAGGGTGCATTGCATGAAGTGTGTAGTTGCATTGAACAGAGGGTGTGTGCAGTGCATGGAGTGTGTAGTTGCATTGCACGGAGTGTGTAGTTGCATTGCATGGAGTGCTTTTTTGCATTGCACTGAGTGTGTAGTTGCATTGAACGGAGTGTGTAGTGCATTGCACAGAGTGTAGTGGCATTCCAGGGAGTGTGTGTGCACTGCACGGAGTGTGTTTTTGCATTGCACAGAGTGTGTGTCTGAAAAGGAAGCTGGCTCGGCGGCAGCTTTGTCGGGACTTTTTTAGGGGTTCTGGCCAGCGTTGGCCCTGTAAATTTACGTATTATGATGGCAGCACAAGATGCCCCCTGCCCAAGCGGGGGCTGGAAGCTGGCAAGCAATACCTCAATACTTTTTGCCCATATTCCCATTTTATTTAGGGATCCAGATGGATATCGTTGCTAAAACATACCAGTTGCCTATGGAGAAGCTATCTGCCTTGAAGGAAGTTATTTTGTTATACTTCCTCTGTAGCAAGTGATGCTTCACCAGATCCGATCTTGCTGGGTCACTTAATTAATCTTGCATGCAGAGTGGTTGCCCCAGGCCGCCCCTTCCCTTCCCACTAGGCCAGGCTGCCTGCGGCCGGAGGTCCCCTTACCTTTCATGCAATGGTTGCAATTCCTAAATGTTGAGGTCCCCTTACCTTTCTCATGCAATGGGATCTCATGCAATGGTTGCAATTCCTAAATGTATGCAATAGTAGTTGGCCATGGCAGGATACTTGCACAGGGATATTTCAGGTTCATGCTGATGCTGCTGGATCTTTGCCCTTTGGTTTTTTTTTATTTCAGGGGCTGCTGGTGTGCAAAGCCATGGCCTCAAGCCCGGTATGGTGAGGTAATTATGTGACCTAACTTTTGAGTTTTCCCCATTGTAGCAGCAGTTCACATGTGGCCCGAGGTGTTCAGTGACTATCGGATCTGCTTTTGGTCTGATAACCAGGTAGTGGTGAGCGTCTTGGCTAAACAGTCCTCATGCTCCAGCAGAGTCTCCGCCCCTCCGCTCACGCGTTGGAGCTGCGCCGCTTAAGGTTTAATATTGTGCTTTCTGCTCTCCTGATTACAGGATCCTCTAATGATGTCACTGACACTCTATCCCATTTTCAGATGGAGCGCTTCGGATCCTGGGCTCCAGACACTCAGCTACTGCCAGACTTTTCCAGACCACCTGTGGCATTTTGACAACAATTAGTAATTACAGAGAGCAGCATCTTCCATTTCCCCTTCTGCTTTTAGCTCTTATGGGAAGGCCTGGATGGATTTCTTAAGGCCTGGGTGGATTTCTTAAGCTGGCAGTCCTTGGCCATTCAGATGAACTGGCCCCCATCCTCTGAGCAGATCCTGCAGTATTTGGTCCACCTGCTGCAGATTGGGCATGCTTTTATAACTATAAGAATTCAGTCCACTGCAATGTCTGTTATACTGAACCTTATTTTTCAGAGACCCTTGCGTAAAGTTTGTAATGCGCAGGGCCTTGGAAGGTTGGAATAGGCTCCTACCTCATAGGACAGTGGGCAGGAAGTCGGTCAATTTTACCTATGCAGTATCTGCAACAAGTTAAAACTTGTCTGCTGGTAAAAGATCAATGCGATACTCCTTTCAGTATTCCATTGCATTATGGGCACTGAGGGTTGGGGAAATGGTTGTTGGAGCCAGCACAGGGCTGAGAGTCTGGAGGCTTATTGCTTCAGGATTTTTTCCTTATCTGCTTTGGAGCTTGTCATTAGAGTTGGGAACTCTAAAACAGACTTAGTGGGCAGGAGTGCCACAATCAGGCTTCCCGTTACAGGTGAGCAGGGCCCTTGCCCGGTTATGGATACCAGAAAAAATTGGCTTTTCATTCCCCTGGGGGCTGGCCCATTCCAGTGCATTAAAATGGGTTCCCGTTAGCCAGGCATTGCTGTGCTTACGTCGTGCACCAGTTATTACGGCCTGCGGCTTGCCTACCACTGAACACACCTCATTCCTTCCGAATAGGTGGTGCTGCAAAGGATGCACACTTGGGGCCTGTCAGTAGACAGGATTGTGAATACGGGTCATTGGAAGTCTGACACTGACAAGGGCTATATCAGGAAGTGTCACAATGATGTCTGTGCTGATGCTTGTCTGTTATTTCCTTTTCTCATAGGAGCAGCTGTGCACATTTGGGCCACAGCATTGTACACTGGGCTGGCAAGCGCGCTGACGAGTCTGGACTGGGGCGCCATCTCAGTCTTCCTGCCCATGTGAACATATACTGGATGTCCAGATGGGGAATGCTTTGGGAAGAGATCCTTCCTTTGGTGCGGTCGAGTGTGACCTGTGCAGGTCCTCCCGCAGTGCTGGTGGTACAGCTGGGCGAGAATTATTTGCTGTCTTCCTCCAGCATACGTTTGCATTCCTGCATGCAAGAGGGCTTGGATTGAGTTGATGGCAGCTCTCCCTGGACTCAAAATAATTTAAGGCATTGGTTCAAGGTGGTCTGGAGGGGGGGTTGGAGCACCTGTCCCCTCCAATGCGCAAAGATATTCCATTAAAGGAATTCAAGGATTCACCATGCTTTTGTCGACCCCTTACAAGGGGTAGGGCCACGCAGGAGTCCCTGGGAGCATTTGGGGTGAGCTTGAGTCTGATCCTGGTTCATTGCTCCCCCATGCTGTTTACTGGTACTGACGATATGCTGGTGCCCAGTCGTCAGTGCTGCCCTGCTGAGGTCAGGTGCAGCTAGTCGGGAACCAATGCCTAGACAAACTACCACCGAGGAGGCCAGAAAGCATGTTAATAAGGAAGGTGGAAGATAAAATAAAATAAAATAAATAAAATAATAATAAAGTAAAATAAAATAGGTCCTTGCTTTAGGTGGTTCCGTGATTTTGCACCCTGTGATTACCTTCAAGGCTGCTGCCCTCTTTAGGGCTGATGGGGTGCATCTTTCCCCTATAGGGAATGACACCTGGTTGGCTACGGTTGCTTTGGGATTGAAGGAAGCAACCACTCACGTGTGTGTATTTGAATAAAGTTGTGGGCAAATTCATGCCCCCCACGCTGTTTACTGGTACTGACGATATGCTGGAGCCCAGTCGTCAGTGCTGCCCTGCTGAGGTCAGGTGCAGCTAGTCGGGAACCAATGCCTATACAAACTACCACCGAGGAGATCTGAAAGCATGTTAATAAGGCGGAAAATTAAATAAAATAAAAAAAAAAAATAATAATGTAAATTAAAATAGGTCCTTGCTTCAGGTGGTTCCGTGATTTTGCACCCTGTGATTACCTTCAAGGCTGCTGCCCCTTTTAGGGTGTATCTTTCCCCTATAGGGAATGACACCTGGTTGGCTACGGTTGCTTTGGGATTGAAGGAAGGGTTGCATTTGTGAGTGGTTTGGCGGTGAGCTAAGGCTCTGTGGCGGTTAGGCATTGGTTTAAATTGGTTGGTGGAGGGGTATGGATTGGCTGTGCCTGCCCCTCCAATGTTGCTGCTGCATGGGAATTCCGTTAAAGGAATTCTGGGGCTTACCATCCCCTTGTCCAAACCCCTGGAATCGGGTGCGGGCCGCGTAAGACCCCAAGGAGCAAGCAGGGAGGAACTGAAGGGTCTGTGTCGCAGCCCCAGTTGCCCTGATCTTGTTCCTCCACACTGACTCTCGCTGGAATCCGGGAGTCAGTGCTGTCCCCCAAGGCGGGGGGGACAGCTAGTCATAACCAATGCCTAAGCAACCACTCACAATTTGTATGTTTAATAAAGTTGTGGCCAAAATTATGCCAAAAACCTTAAACAAAAATTTATGAGTGATGTGTGAGTTATTGGGGTAGGGGTGTTTTGGGGGACCTCAGCACGCAAAGCGTGTTCTCACTAAAGGAGAGCACGTGTTGCGGATGGGGCCTAGCAAGACACCCCATAGTTGCCAGGCAGGATAAGATAGAGGGGCCAGGCAAGGATTGGCTGTTTGTGTTGCTGGGGTAAAATTGATGTTGCCAATTTGGGGGTGGGAACAGAGGTTATTTAAACAAGGTTCACAGCAAGCTGCTTTCTCTTTCGATATGGGAACCGGATCACCCGCCCGCCCTCCCTTTTGGGCTTGTGCTTTGACCTTGCTATGCCTGTCATGGGGTCGTCCGCCTTGGTGCGGGGGCCTGGTAGGAATTTTTCCATTTGGCTGATTAGTGTGTGCCATTTGGTTTTTGCCTACTGCGTAGCAAATCGTCACAACTTGTAAGGTTGGCGGTTAGGCATTGGTTTAAATTGGTTGGTGGAGGGGTATGGATTGGCTGTGCCTGCCCCTCCAATGTTGCTGCTGCATGGGAATTCCGTTAAAGGAATTCTGGGGCTTACCATCCCCTTGTCCAAACCCCTGGAATCGGGTGCGGGCCGCGTAAGACCCCAAGGAGCAAGCAGGGAGGAACTGAAGGGTCTGTGTCGCAGCCCCAGTTGCCCTGATCTTGTTCCTCCACACTGACTCTCGCTGGAATCCGGGAGTCAGTGCTGTCCCCCAAGGCGGGGGGGACAGCTAGTCATAACCAATGCCTAAGCAACCACTCACAATTTGTATGTTTAATAAAGTTGTGGCCAAAATTATGCCAAAAACCTTAAACAAAAATTTATGAGTGATGTGTGAGTTATTGGGGTAGGGGTGTTTTGGGGGACCTCAGCACGCAATATCAGATATATGATGTAAGAATTAACACCCTTTCAATTTCTCCTTGAGTGTTTTCGAGCCATGCATCAAGATCTCAGCAGGTTGTTAGGAAGAGAACACGGGGCAGCAGCAAACATATCATTCAGCCGTAGATCCATCTGCCCTTAACAGAGCCAGCAGTGGCAAAGATGCCTGAAACAACCTGCTGAAAGATGGAAGGTCTTGGCACGTGAATTATTGGGTCCTTTCGTGGCCTGTATTTCACACATTGTTACTTCAGTAGGTCCTCTTGGAAGTCAGGGCTTGGGAACTTATTTGTTTGTTTGGGTATTTATTGGCCTTTTGGTGCTGTGTCCTCAGAGCAGTGTAGATGGCGAAGCAGCACAGCTATCAACACACACACACACACAGAATCCAAATTAATTCTTAATTTATACTACAGTTTTCTCTGCATTCTTCCTTGAGGCTTGTGGGTATCATTGGGTGTCAATAGCTCTTGGCATCCTGGATGGCTATGACCTGTTGGGACAAATAGGGGAGAAATTTGATTCAGATTGCATTTATATAAAAATATTTACATACTGCCATTCATAAAAAAAGCAGAGTGGTTTACAACAATTATACATAAAATCATGAAAACACATTACAAAGTTAAAATCAAAAACCAGCTAACTATTCTGCAGAAACTATTCTCAATTTCTGCACAAGCCTGGCAGAACAGAAAAGTTTTCAGCAAATGTTTCAAAGTTGAAACAGAAGGCGCTTGCTTTAACTCCACTGGCAGAGTGTTCCATAATTCTGGGCTGATGGCACTAAAGGGTATTTTTTCCCTTATGGTTGTTAAAGGCAACTCTGCCACATTCACTCTTTCCAAAACAATATGAAAACCAGAACATAGCCATCCTTTTTTTGAAATTAAGCACCTCTCCAAATTAACCTTGTGTTGCACGAGGCCCAAGACTGGCTAGGGATGCCTTCTTCCAGCTTTGGCTGGTGCAATAAATATGGCCATTCCTGGATCAGGATAACTTGACCTGTAACTCCAGACTAGATTACTGCAATGTGCCCTAAGTGGGGCTTCCCTCAAGGTTGATCTGGAAGCTGCAACGGCTGTGATGAGCAACACGGTTATGGAATAGGATGTCTTTTCGACAACATGTAACGTTTTTGCTAGAAGCAGTGCACTGGCTGCCAGTATGGTACCAGGACTGGTTTAATGGGTCTTGCTTTTAGCAAATAAATCCCTGAGCAATTTGTGACCCAATTATATTCAGAAACACTTTACCTTATACCCCCTGCCTGGTTGCTGTATTCAACAACAGAGAGACACTCTTTGTAGCACTGCATGCTCCTGAAGTGTGTCTTATGTTTACAAACACATACACCAGGAAAAAAAAATACTCCACCAAGGCTTCTAGTGTTGTGGCACCTGGCCCATTGGAATGCACTTCCACAAAATATCAGGCAGTACCTACAGTATTGGCATTTAGGCACCTGCTTTTAACAGGCTTTTCCTGTTAAGCCGTGCCGTGGATCTGATTCATTGGTTTATTTTATTCCATTGATGTAATTTAATTGAGAATTTTATATTGTTCAGCACCTTCACTTATGTATTGCTTCATTATTTCCCTGCTAAAATTGCGAAATGCTATCAATCACAGTTCAGATGGCTGGGGACATGGGAAAGGTCCTCTCCCCATATGATTTTAAGCAGGTAGGCAAGTCTGCATGAAAAGAACTCATTGGTTGAAGGCTTGGTGTTCTGAAGCCACCTAGGACTTAAAAAGTAATAACCAGCACTTGGAACTGGGCTCAGCAATGGGGTGGGAATGAGTGAAACTGGTATGAAAGAGGAGCCATATGCTAGAAAACTGCCACCTAGCTCTAATAAAAATGTTGGTTGCTGATTTTTGTGCCAGTTGAAGTTTTCAGAACATCCTTTTTTCAATTGTAGTTCTATGTAAAGTGCATTGTAATAATCCAGTACTGATGTAATCATGGTATGGGTCACCGTGAGTTTTATCTGCTGTGACTAATTGAAAATGGAATCTAGCAAGTTGCTTTAATAATAATACAAAAACTTCTGAAACACATTCTCTCTCTGTTTCCTTCCCTGGAGTTTTTTGTAGATAAAATCCTTTGAGAAGCAGGTGAACAACTATTTCTAAAAGAAATTGTGGACTGTGAATTTAGAGATAAGCAAAGCTTTAATCACTTGCAGATGTACTGATACAGATCCTGGTACATATTGGGCTGTATTATTTCGGTGGAAATGGCAACCCTATGAGCTCATTCCTTTGTATGCCAGAACTCCCCTTAGGTTGAAGGGAATGTGGAGTCCAATGAACACCTGCAAGTGTGTTCATTGCTGAATCAAATCAACAGTGAATCCTGTGCTAAAGAATCAGGGGGTGGTACCTTAAGGCAGAGTGAAGCAGTTATCATAGGTCTCGGATGCTGGAGGCACAAACATTCCTCCTGATTCCCTCCAGCTATCCAGTTGTCCTGAGCCATCACTTCAATGATGGTGAAGCTTACTTGCTGCTAGATGACTCATCTATTTGACTTCTCCAAACATGCTGCAGTTGGCCCCATTAGGAAAGGTCCTCGACTGTCAGTGGCATTCCCTTCTCAATGTTGTGCTATCTTTGGTCCCCGAGGAAGCAGAAAATCCTACTATATCATTGGGAAAGAAATTTAGCTCAGTGGTAAAGCACATGCTTTGTGTGACCAGGCGACAGCCCCAGTCCCCAGGGATAATAATAATAATAATAATAATAATAATAATAATAATAATAATTTATACCCTGCCCTCCCCAGCCAAGGCCAGGCTCAGGGCAGCTAACAAGCAATAATGAAAACAAGTTGAATGAATACAACTTAAAAACAAGATTAAAATACAACATTAAAACATTGAAACGTTAAAATATTAAAATGCAGCCTCATCACAGGAGGAGAAAGGGAAAAAGAGAAAAGAATCACAAGAAAGGAGTAAAGACTCTGACACGTGTTATGGAATTAAAATTAGGCCACAACTTTATTTAACCTTCTGAATGTAGGAAGACCTTGGCTTAGGCCTTGGGCATATATCCCTCCCAGCCCCCCAGCCGGGGGAACTGGGGCTCATTAGGGTAAATGGGATATGGGGGTGCTCTGTGAGACGGAAGTGTAGCAGGCGGCCCAGCCCATATACCCTGCACACAGGATAGTTCACTGACGGCCTTTCAGTGTATGGCCAGTGATACCCATATATATATACCCATATATATACCCATATACCTTTAAGAGGAGGACCCTGGAAACACCGCCGCAGGTGGGTGAGTGACCACTTCACCCCCCCCCCCAATGTAGGGAAGAAAAGACTAAAGGATTCCACCCAAGACCATAACCACCAAAGTTGTGATGAACTGCTACGGGGAAGACAAAACCTGCCAATGCAGGAAAATTTCTTCCCAGTCCCTCAACAGCAACTAGTCAAAGACCAAAGCAGCGCCCGCCAAACAGGAAGAAAAAGTTAAACTGCAAACAAGAAAACATTTAAAAAAGGGAGGGGAGGGAGAGTGAATCTCTGGAACCGACTGCCTGGCTGTTATCTGTTCCACCCCCTATTTATACTGGGACTGGCCCCACCTCCAGCAAGAAACTTGATTACTGAGGCTGGGTGTGAACCTCCAAATAATAACACTGAGAAGCAAGCCAGCCCCCTATTTTTAGTAAGTTGCCTGGGAACTGTAGCCCCGCGCGCGATCCCGCAAAGGGCACCCACATATAAAGTGTGAGTGCTTATTGCCTGCAAAAGGTCCCAGGTTCAATCCCAGGGGTGGGAAACAACTTCTGCCTGAAGCCTTGAGAAGCTACTATCTGTGCCAACAGTATTGAGCTGGGTGGCCTCGGAGAGCATGAGGCGGATTCTGATGACTGAGCAAGCAGGCAGAGAGGCATTCAAACCAGGACGTGTACTCAAATGGACATCATGTGTACACATGTGTTCTGTTCATGTGATGCATGCTGGATGGTCAAGGTCTCTTTGCAGCATTTGTGTGAGTTGGCAGCGCGATAGGCAAAGCAATGCGTGAGCAGCAGTGAGGTGTAAGACTAGAATCACAGAATCGTAGAATTGTAGGGGTGGAAGAGACCCTGAAGGTCATCTTGTCCAACCCACTGCAATGCAGGAATCTGTGTGAGCCACAGGGTTTGCCCTGTACACCCTAAGCTAGCCTGCTACTCACAATTTCTGTGGAGGATGCTGCCCCATCACAAAGTGCCGAAGTAAGATTCGGCTGCCAATATATTTGGCTTCTATATGTATCTTGTTCTTTGCCACTGGAAAGGAAAATAGGAAAGTACTCTGTCTTGCTATCATACTTAGTAGCTGTAATGTCCATGACATTGTCCATCCATATATATTGGGGCTGAGATTTTCATGAATGTAGATGACTACCCCTAGTCATCAAACCCATGTAGGGATGGCTTACACAAAGTGTCACAAACCTCCCAGTCCACCTTAATGTTGTCTGTTTTGCGTAGTTCTACCTATCTCCTCCCATAACTATGAAAGAATATTATTGCAGTGGTAAAACAGGAAAAGGAAGTAGCCCAAAGAAAGAGAAATAAATTTAATTTTAATCTGATGTTACAATTTCTAGTATACTTCCATGGTTACTGAACCTTCCATGTGATTTTGCTATCCCAGGCTACCCTTACTATCCCCAGATGTTGTTGAACTACAACTCACATCAGCATAGCCAGTAGTTATGGATGATGGGGCTAGTAGACTCACGATACCTGGAAGGCACTGTATTGGCTATGTCTGTTGTACCATTCAGGTTCCGGTATTGACTAAGTATCTTTCATGAATTGGAATTAGCCTCATTGTAATCAGTAGTCCTGAAGTTTGCTCTGCTACTTGTGAACTTCACCATAAGTTAGTGCTTGGTTTTCAATCAATATATAGAGTTATGAAGTGGGAAAGGGTGTTATAAACAATGACAGCAGTGTGGGATAATATTCATTGGAACCTGTTACTCAGTACTCAAGGGTAGTGGTGTTAATTAACCTAGAGAAACTGTAGCCAGCTGAATAAAAATGAAGTTAATTATAGCAATTTTGGCATTCCAATGAATATTCCCAAATGGGAAAAAAGTTCAAGCAAATTATCAGGGAACATATATGCATAGCACACCAGAGATTCAATTTCTATACAAGTAAATTTAGCCTTAATGATATGGAAGTGCTCACAATCAAATGGGAACAAGAGGGCAGCTCTCGGTGGATGAAGAGAAAGCTCTGTCAAGATTGCTCTGGTCCACAAAAGGCCCAGTTGTACTCAAGGGATTGGCGGAAGGTGTGGAATACCTTAACTAACTTTAAAATATCAGAAATGTCATGCAGAAGGCATTATGCTAACCTACAGTGGTACCTCTAGTTACGAACTTAATTCGTTCCAGAGGTAAATTCTTAACCTGAAACTGTTCTTAACTAGAGGCGTGCTTTCGCTAATGGGGCCTCTTGATGCCACTGAACTGCCGGAACACAATTTCCGTTCTCATCCTGGGGCAAAGTTCTCAACTTGAGGTAACTTTTCCACGTTAGCCGAGTTTGTAACCTGAAGCATTTGTAACCTGAGGTGTTTGCAACTCGAGGTACGACTGTACTTGGAAGAAATGTTCAAACGTTCCACATAAAAATGTTCACTTGTGGCCTAATTGAAGTTTCTTTAAAAATAATAATGAAGACACCAAGCTTGTTTTGAAAATTTATACGTTTCATAGTAAAACAATATAACATCATCATCATCATCATCATCATCGTTATTATTATTGCTACTACTATATTTCTTTCATTTATGAATTGCATCCCATGAGGCGATTTACAACTTAATACTTATATAAAACAGTTGCATTTGTATAAAATAAATAAAACCGTATATAATTATAAAAAACAGATTAAAACCATAGCAGCACATATATAAGATCAGGTCAGATCCAAGTCAGAGACCAACTGCAATTAAAATTTTAGAAGGTAAAAAGAAAGAGGAACATTTTTAGCATGTGTCAAAAAGACAACAGAGGGACTTCCAAATGGTAGTTGACCCTACTCTAAAGTCCCAATTCTAACACCATGCAGAACAGATCTCCTGAAAGGCTAGCTTGTCTAGAGTGCCCTCTCCTGTAGAACATGGTGACTGATTGGGTACATAGAGGATGAGACAATCTTTAAGGTATCTTGCTCCCAAGCACCTTGAACCTACCTGGGTAGCTAAATGACAGCCAGCACAACTTATGGCAGTGCAGTTTAAAATAATGATATAACATTGATCAACTGATACCCATTGTTCACTTACATTATAGCTGTTTCCAAAATAAATCAACTATGACAGTTCTTACATGGTTCAACCAAAATTGTGGCAAAATAAGTTGCTCAATTAGCCAAAGACCTGAAAGAAGAGGAAGGTTTTTATCTGGTGCCTAAAGATATGTTACAAAGGTGCCAGCCAAGCTTCTCCAGGGAGAGCACTCCACAATGTGTTGGGGGTCAACACATGTAAGTTGAATGAAGGGAGGGGTGGGGTGTGTTTAGAAGCAGGACTTTTTTCCAGCTGGAACTCATCAGAACTCAGTTCCGGCACCTCTTAGGTGGGTGCCATTGTTTTTATAAGAGAACAAGGAAGGTGTTCATGGCGAGTTCCAGCACCTCTTCTTCTAGAAAAATAGTGCTTTCTGTGTTGAAAAGGATGATCTGACGGGAGATTCTAAGCCATGTTTCAACAAATGTGCTTGGGACATGTAGGCAGGAGGGTGCTTGCCCAAACACCCCTGCCCTTTTCAAACTTTTAGTCCACAAACATTCATGCAAATACCTGAATAGGTCTATGTATGTGTGGGAGGTGTAATTTGCCAGAACTGTTGCAAGTTACTCTCCTGTTACTGAAATTCTCAAATTAAAATCAGAGGAGGAGACAGAAATGAACCGAGACACTACAGGAAATTGTCCTCTAAAATTATCCGTCTGTTTTTGGAGTTTCAAATTACCTTGTCTTGTTTGCCAAAGTGGTGCTGATGCACTAGGAAGCCTCCTTGTTGTTGTTGTTTAATTTTCAAAAGGTATACAGAGACTTGTGCAAAAGAAGTGTGCTTAAGTTTTCCATTCCTTCAGTTCATTTGTACCTGCCTCTCACCATCTGAATTATAGATATGCATGCATTCACTGATAAAAAGCTTCCCCCCCCCCAAAGCAACATAAGGGATTGTATGTTCAGCTATAGCAAGACTTATTTCATTTGATGTTTTACCAATGTGTAGCCCTGTTCAGTTATTTGCTACCCACAGGCAATAGATGCACGAAGACGCTCTCTAAAATGCTCCTGGCTAGTCCCTAGGCTATGGAGAAGGGCCGTCGCTCAGCAGCAGAGCATCCGCCTTGTGTGCAGAAAGTTCCAAATTCAATCCCCATCATCTCCAAGCTGGGAGAGATTCCCATCTGAATACCTGGAGAGCTGCTGCCAGTCAGTGTAGGCAATATTGAGCTAAATGGGCCAATGATCTGAGCCACTATAATGCCACTTCCTATGATACTATATTCTTGGGAGAAAAGCAATGACAAACCTAGACAGCATCTTAAAAAGTAGAGACATCACCTTGCCAACAAAGGTCCGTATATTAAAAGCTGTGGTTTTCCCAGTAGTGATGTATGGAAGTGAGAGCTGGACCATAAAGAAGGCTGATTGCCAACGAATTGATGCTTTTGAATTATGGTGCTGGAGGAGACTCTTGAGAGTCCCATGGACTGCAAGAAGATCAAACCTATCCATTCTGAAGGAAATCAGCCCTGAGTGCTCACTGGAAGGACAGATCCTGAAGCTGAGGCTCCAATACTTTGGCCACCTCATGAGAAGAGAAGACTCCCTGGAAAAGACACTGATGTTGGGAAAGATGGAGGGCACAAGGAGAAGGGGACAACAGAGGACGAGATGGTTCAATAGTGTTCTCGAAGCTACCAGCATGAGTTTGACCAAACTGTGGGAGGCAGTGGAAGACAGGAGTGCCTGGTGTGCTCTGGTCCATGGGGTCACGAAGAGTCGGACACGACTAAATGACTAAACAACAACAACAACATGATACTATATGCTGATGTACAAGCCAGTGTCAAACTGATTTTTCAACAGGAATCAATTTAATGGGGTGCTATGTTCATATGGATTATAGGTGTAGGGCTTCCTCTGCAGGGAGAAGAACCCTGATAAAGCACTTATAGAGTCCCAGCTCTACAATTCTGTGATTCTTTGTGTCTGGGAGCAGGAATAGCTGGGCGTGTAAGAGATGCTTGATGGTGGAACAGACTCCCTCAGAAGGTGGTGGACAATCCCTTGAGACTGACCCAGAAACTCCAGCGGGTGCAGAATGCCACGGCGAGACTCCTTACGGGGTCCTTGCTGTGGGATCACATTCACCCAGTGCTAGACCAGCTGCACTGGTTCCTGGTGGAGTACAGGATCAGGTTTAAGGTGCTGGTTTTAACCTTTAAAGCCCTATACAGCCTAGGACCCTCGTACCTACAGGACTGCCTCCCCTGGTATGTCCCACGGAGGACCTTACGGTCTTCAAATAAAAACATATTGGAGATCCCAGGCCACAGGGAGGTTAGACTGGCCTCAGCCAGAGCCAGGGCTTTTTCGGCCGTGGCCCCGGCCTGATGGAATGCTCTGTCACAAGAGACTAGGGCCCTGCAGGACATCTTTTTGCAGGGCCTGCAAGATGGAGCTGTTCCACCAGGCCTTTGGCCAAGGCACAGTCTGACCCCCTCTTCTTCTGTAATCCTCATAGAACTCTAGCGCAATGGTTGCCATTAATTTGATTCTGAATTGATTTTAGAATGTATTTTAACTAATTGACTGTGTGATTTTATGTACACTGTGCTATTTTTACTTGTTATTAGCTGATCTGAGCCTGGCTTTGGCCCGGGAGGGCGGGATATAAATAAAATGTTGTTGTTGTTGTTGTTGTTGTTGTTGTTGTTGTTATTTAGAGGTTGAATGGCTATACTTTAGCTGAGATTCCTGCATTGAGGAGAGTTGGACCAGATGACCCTCCGGATACCTTCTAAATCTGGAATTCTATGATCCTGTCTTTTAGAGCAAGTGTGAGGAACTGTTGGCCCTCCAGCGGTTGCTGAACTACATACAACTTTCACTGACCCTGGTCATTCACAGTGCAAAAATGAAATTAAAAAATACGGCATTTATAGTGATTTATTGACTTGTTTTTGCGGCATCCGTGTGCCTAGAGGAAGGAAATGTAGAGACAAACCGAAGGAACCACAACAGGTTCTGTGGGATTTCAGATGAAGCATGCATAGGATTGGATCATAAGCATACCTGAAATTAATTGCAAAGATTGTAACACTTATTATTATTATTATTATTATTATTATTATTATTATTATTATTATTATCTGGTAGTCTCAAATGTGCTGTAATAATTGATTCTAAATGGAAATGGAATTAAATTGTGGCGTGTGTGTGTGTGTGTGTTTTAAAATGAAACACACAAAAATAGCAAATAGCAAAAATAAATAGGAGTTTTTGTCACCTTGTCCATGTCTCAAAACCTTATGCTCCTTGTTCAGTTTGAAACTGACTTACATCTCTTGGGTTAATCCAATCTTCCTGACTCTAGATGAACTTCAGCAGGTTTTTTTTCCATAGTCTAGTGTCACTCAAATCCACTTCAGGTGAAACAACAAAATTCTATTTTTAAAGAGTGCCATCTGTAACAGCTCCATTTTGAGAGTCAGCAATTTGCTGATACAGCAGGTTTAAAATGAATGAGACCTGACATACTACAAACCATCCGCTTTCTGTCTTGGATAAAAGTGTCCTTTATTCATACAACAAGCAGCTGGGGAGGGGGTTGCTCCTCTCCAATTGTTGTTGTTGTTTAAAATGCCTTTTTTATACCTTTTCATGCTGCAAATACCGGTACTTAGGCACTGTCAAATCTATGGAATGTTATTGAGGAATTATCCCAAGAATATTATTGGAATTGTCAGATCAACTTCAAACACAGATCATTTCTGAATTACATAGTGCGATTCTCTAGGTTTCCCATGCAGGAACTTTCCAATTTGTCACACTTCGATAGCAGGAAACCACCGGGTGCCCTATACCTCTTAAACAAAGAGCCACTTTACACATTATAGAATTCCCCAGAAGGAAGCCACTTCCATCTAAGGAGCAGAATAAAAATGTGCTTTAACTGCAGACAGGTTTCTATCACTGCTTGCTTTTAACACACGGCACAGCTATCTGTGAATAGGCACACCAATGTGCATGTATGTGCAGTCACAAATTATGAGAGGCATTTCCTGCCCATTGTTACATAAATATATGTTGTCCACCACATGTGAAACAAGCCTCTGTTAAAGAGGCACCAGTGTCTCCTGATTGCCTAGAGATGTCAACTAAGGCCACAGTCAAGCCATGCATTTAAATCACTATAATACTACTTTGAACAGTGATGGCTTTCCCCAAAGAATTCTGGGACCTGTAGTGTGTAGTGCAGAGCTATCATTCTCAGAGTTTCCTGGGATGAATTTTTAGTGTGTGGTGATGTATTGTGTTTTTACTATTTTTGTTGGGAGCTGTCTGGAGTGGCTGGGGCAGATGTGTGGCATATAAATAATAATAATTTAGTAGTAGTGGTAAGTAGTAGGGATTCTTAAGATTGAATAAGAAGAACTTAACACTTAAAAATGAAACTTAAAAATGGAAAGTCAAGAAAAGAGGTTCAAAGACTCTCTCAAGGTAAATCTAAAAAACTGTAGTATAAATACCAACAACTGGGAAACACTGACTGGTGAGCGCTCCAATTGGAGAACAGCCAGAGGTAAACTAAAGGTGCCATGGGCTTTGAAGATGCTTGAACTCAGGATGAAAGGGAGAAACACGCCAAGAGGAAGGCACGCTTGGCAAACCCTCACCATGATCAACTCCCGCCTGGAAACCTATGTCCGCACTATGGAAGGATGTGTGGATCCAGAATTGGCCTCCACTGTCACTTAAAGACTCACTGTTAAAACTGTGTTTATGGAAGACAATCTTACTTGGCTATGAGTGATCACCAAAGAAGAAGAAGAAAGAAGAAGATTAGGGATTGATTGCTAAACAACTCTGGAAATTATAACTCTATGAAAAGCTGTTTAAACAAAAACAAACAAACAAACAAAAACCAAGAAATTATCAGTAAAAACCAGTTTAAAACTATATAAAATCTATCATAGAATCTTAGAGTTGGAAGGGACCCAAGGATCATCTAGTCCAGTGATGGCCAAACTTGGCCCACCAGCTGTTTTGCGACTGCAATTCCCACCATCCCTGACCACTGGTCCTGCTAGCTAGGGGTGATGGGAGTTGTAGTCCCAAAGCAGCTGGAAGGCCAAGTTTGGCCATCAATGATCTAGTCCAACCCCCTGCAATGCAGCTATCTCAGCTAAATCATCCATGACAGATGGCCATCCAACCTCTGCTTAAAAACAGTCCACTCCCTTTCATGGGAGTCTGTTCCACTGCCAAACAGCTCTTACTGTCAGAAAGTATTTCCGAATGTATGAGACAGCCTTTACGATATTTGAAGATGGCTATCATATCTTCTCTCAGTCACCTTTTTCCCAGGCTAAACATACCCAGCTCCTTCAAGTGCTCCTCGTAAGGCTTAGTTTCAATTAATTAGAATCAATGATAAGCCAATAAAGCAGGTTAAAACACATGTCAAGATTTTGCATGTCTGGATAGGATTGCCTAAACAATACCAGGCATTGAAAAGAGTAGAATGAAGGCACCTGCCTGACGTCAATATGCAGGGATTTCCAAAGTGAAGATCCTGCCACACTAAAATATTAATTTCTTAAGAATGTTAAAAACAAGGATTATGTTGCACCTGTAAAAGTGCCAGTACCTCAGACCAGAGCAGCAAGTGGGCATATATGGGGCAAGGCGATCTCACAGGTAGACTGTTCCCAAGGTAAACTGGTTTCAGTTTCCAGAGATATGGGAAAGTGAAAGTGGAATCCTATGCATACTCCCTAGACCAGGGGTGGCAATAATAATAATAATAATAATAATAATAATAATAATAATAATAATAATAATAATAAATATTATTTATACCCCGCCCTCCCCAGCCAAGACCGGGCTCAGGGCGGCTAACAACCAATAATAAAAACAAGTTGATTAAAATACAATTTAAAAGAATTAAGATACAACATTAAAACAATTAGGGAGCAATCTCTTCATGGGAGGAGAAAGGAAAAAGAAAGAGGGGGAGGGAATCAAACTGATTCTGAGCCAAAGGCCAGGCGGAACAACTCTGTCTTACAGGCCCTGCGGAAAGAGATCAGATCCTGCAGGGCCCTGGTCTCAAGAGACAGAGCATTCCACCAGGCCAGAGCCAGTGTTGAGAAGGCCCTGGCTCTGGTTGAGGCTAATCTAACTTCCTTAGGGCCTGGGACCTCTAGAGTGTTGCTATATATGGACCTTGAGGCTCTCTGTGGGGCATACCAGGAGAGGCGGTCCCGTAGATACGAGGGCCCTAGGCCGTGAAGGGATTTAAAGGTCAAACCCAGCACCTTAAATCTGACCCTGTACTCCACAGGGGGGCCAGTGCAGCTGGAAAAGCACTGGGTGAATATGCTCCCATGGCAGGCACCCTGTGAGGAGCCTCGCTGCAGCATTCTGCACCCGCTGGAGTTTCTTGGACAGTTTCAAGGGCAGCCCCACATAGAGCGAATTACAGTAGTCAAGCCTGGAGGTGACTGTCACATGGATCACTGTGGCCAGGTCAGGGTGGGAAAGGTAAGGGACCAACTGCTTGATGCGGCGAGGATGGAAAAATGTCGCCTTGGCTGTTGTTGTAACCTGCGCCGCCTTGGAAAGGGAGGCGTCAAGGATTACACCCAAACTCTTAACGGAAGGCAATGGCACTAATTGGGCCCCCACAAGAGAAGGGGGCTGGTCCACTGTCCCTCAGACTATGTGGTGGACCGGACTATATTTTTTTTTGGGGGGGGGGGAATGAACAAATTCCTATGCCCCACAAATAACCCAGAGATGCATTTTAAATAAAAGCACACATTCTACTCATGTAAAAACATGCTGATTCCCGGACTGTCCGTGGGCTGGATTTAGAAGGCGATTGGGCCGGATCCAGACCCCCGGGCCTTAGTTTGCCTACCCATGCCCTAGGCAGTGAGCCCCACTGAACACTTACTGCTGAATAAACACAGAACAAAGTACAGCAATGTATATGAGGTGAAGCTCTACATTATTCCGCCTGCATTTCCTAGTTGTGGCAACTCCTGATGCCCCAGGAGAAGTGGTGAAAAATATCATCTGTCCCTTTTTTCCTGCTTTCTAAAGTTTAGCATTATTTCTCCACATCCTTGCCACCCTAATCTCCAGGCTAAGGGAAATGGTAATCATCATTTATTTCTTTAATAATTCAGACGTAAAGATTTCCATAATGCATTCACAAAGTAACGTGGCAATATCTGGCCACACTGCTTTGTAAAGCAACGAATCCCTGTAGTATTACAATTCCCTGTTCAGAAAAAATGCAATTGTCTCTGGTCTTAAAATTGTTATTATCTGCTGCTTATCAAAATGTGTGTGGAAATTGCCAACAAGCTTCAAAATGACACGTTCTGAAGAACCTGAAAGTTATTGAAACAAATATTTACTGGAAACAGACGTCAGTAATTCAGTGAAGCGACACAAGAATAAAGACCTTTTCCTACCACCAGAAATGTACACATCATTTGAAAACAAAAACAAAAAAACCCCAAGATGGAGCAAGGGAACCGTTGCATGAAACAGGAAGGATTAGCTTCCAACCATGATTTTGAGTAAATATGGAGACTAGGATTCAGCATCTGGCAAATAGAAGGGGAAGAAATGGAGGCAGTGAGAGATTTTACTTTCTTGGGCTCCATGATCACTGCAAATGGCAACAGCAGTCACAAAATTAAAAGACCCCTGCTTCTTGGGAGAAAAGCAATGATAAACCTAGACAGCATCTTAAAAAGCAGAGACATCACCTTGCCAACAAAGGTCCGTATAGTTAAAGCTATGGTTTTCCCAGTAGTGATGTATGGAAGTGAGAGCTGGACCATAAAGAAGGCTGATCACCGAAGAATTGATGCTTTTGAATTATGGTGCTGGAGGAGACTCTTGAGAGTCCCATGGACTGCAAGAAGATCAAACCTCTCCATTCTTAAGGAAATCAGCCCTGAGTGTTCACTGGAAGGACAGATCCTGAAGCTGAGGCTCCAATGCTTTGGCCACCTCATGAGAAGAGAAGACTCCCTGAAAAAGACCCTGATGTTGGGAAAGATGGAGGGCACAAGGAGAAGGGGACGACAGAGGACGAGATGGTTGGACAGTGTTCTCGAAGCTACCAGCATGAGTTTGACCAAACTGCGGGAGGCAGTGGAAGACAGGAGTGCCTGGCGTGCTCTGGTCCATGGGGTCACGAAGAGTCGGACACGACTAAACGACTAAACAACAACAGGATTCAGCATAGAAATAAAACCAATGGATATATATATGGCATTAAATGTGAAAGGATCAACATTTTTAAAACAAACAAACAAACAAACAAACAAACAAACAAACAAACAGAAGAGATGAGAAAACTTTCTTCACTAATTTTGACCCGGCTACATATGCTTCAGTCTATACTTCAGTTGATACTTCACATGCCTTGGACTAGAATATCTCCAGGATCTATTCTTATATGAGCCTGTCCACAAAGCTTTTACTTTCCTTATGTTCTTATTTAAAATACGTCAAAAGAAATAGAAGAATACAGTTCACGGCAGGCAATCCTGTGTGTGAGTTCTCAAAAGCCATATGTTAGTAGTGGGGGTGGGTATATATAAACAGGAACCATGAGAGGACAAGCTGAGAGATGTATGGAGTGTGTAGGAGGTGTCGTCAGTGTTTGTGGTGCCGAATGACAGTTAACAGAGAAAACACAGTTCTGGTGGGGAATAGGAAAGCAGGTGGGGAGAGAAAGAGGGAGAGATGTTGGTTGGTCAGAGTGTTATCGGATGCCAAGTGGCTGACCCTAACTAGAATTATCAACTCAACTTTAGGGCAATTGAGAAATGTCTGCTGCAAATATGCAAGCAGACTGCATTGCTTCATAATATATACAAACTGTCTGTCTAAAAATATATAAGAAGCTAGAACAACCCCCAACAAACCCTGAATAATTTTTCAGCTTCATTTTGTCCATTATCATAGCACAAAGGGATCTCATACAGGTGCAAGGGAATACCTCAAAATAGAAGATAAAAGAGCAGGCAGTGAGAAGGAAACCTCTTGATGTACAGTGGTAACTCAGGTTACATACGCTTCAGGTTACATACGCTTCAGGTTACAGACTCAAATAACCCAGAAATAGTGCTTCAGGTTAAGAACTTTGCTTCAGGATGAGAACAGAAATCATGCTCTGGCGGTGCGGCAGCAGCAGGAGGCCTCATTAGCTAAAGTGGTGCTTCAGGTTAAGAACAGTTTCAGGTTAAGTACAGACCTCTGGAACGAATTAAGTACTTAACCTGAGGTATCACTGTACAGTTCTGAAGCTTTAGCTGGTACAGTTTAGTAGGACTGGGTCTGCTGGAGTGCATAACGCCAGCGTTCCATAATCTTCTTAGGCTTCAATTCGTTCTTGTTACACAATTCAAGGTGTTGGGTTATAGCCCTTAGAAAAGGTATGAGGAACCTGTGGCCTTCCACAGCCCATCATCCCTGACCATTGGCCATGCTGGTTTCAGCTGGTGAGAGCTGGAGTTCAACAAGATCTGGAGGGCCACAGGTTCCTCATCCTTATTGAAAATGCTGTGGTGTGGGATGCCCAGGTCCTGCATAATGCTTGAAAACAGGAATGGTCCAGTAGTAGCCGAACTCTAGCTCATGTAGGAACACAGGAAGCTATTGAATAAGACCTGACCTCAGTCTGCACTGACTGGTAGCAACTTTCCAAGGTTTCAGACAAGAGTCTCTCCCAGTTCTACATGGAGAGATTGAACTTGGAGATCTTCTGTATGCAAACTAGATGCCCTACCACAGAACTACAGCCCTTCCTCATTTTCCCTGACTGTCCATGCGGACCAGGGCTGATGGGAATTGGAGTCCAACAACAGATTGAGTGACACATGTATTTTAGAGCCCTTAAACTTCTGACACCAACATGGCATATTGTATCTGTGATGTATCACAGGGTAAGTCAAGAGAACATTATTGGCACACAAGAGGCAAAATCAAAGTCCATAGACAGTGGTCCCCGTCATAAAATGAAATGGCTTTCCTTCATAGATTGGTCAAGGTGTTCTGAACTTATGTTTTGGTTCTAGTATGGGGTGAAGGATCAGCTCAGTGAAGCAGGAGAAAAAGAGAGAGATGCCATTGTTGAGTTGCCTTAATGCTCTGCTGCTGCCGCCACCCGCTTTGCATCCTTTAACTCAACAGGGAGAACAGGGAATGACCATGACAGAATCAAGTGCACACTTCATCAGCATGTGAAATGGCACAGAGAGGCTGACCTAAATAACTTTGTTCTGCACGTGCAAGATACAATCCTGTTTACTATGTGAAAATGATGACACAGACTTTTGGGTCAAAGATCCCTACTGTGATATCCCTCTCTCTCTCTCTCTCTCTCTCTCTCTCTCTCTCTCTCTCTCTCTCTCTCTCACACACACACACACACACACACACTGCAAAGAAGCACTGAGGTAAACCTGGAAATAGCCCAGCTTATTACTGATCTGATTTCCAAACCCATACCAACCTTATGGATCTTCCCTATCAGCCCCTGAGACTTGTATTTCCAAGCTCATAAATACTAATACTAGTGGGGCATAGTGATTAGAGTGCTGGACTGAGGCCAGGGTTCAAATATCCACCCAGCCATGAAGTTCACTGGGTGAACTTGGGCCAGACACTCATTCTCAGACTAACAGAATAAAATGGGGAGAATAGTTTCAGCTATTATGTCTCCAATTCTTCCCTTTATTATAAAATATTTAAGCTTGACATAATATTGTTCAAATTTCACCTTTGTTCTTATAAACCAATTGGAGTTAAGAGCTACATATAAAGACCTAGCAAGCTTATTGAGAAACAACACAATCCCTTATAGGTGGGAATTCCCTCAAGGACTATCCTTTACCCTGAAAGGAAGGAAGGTAAGAATTAGAACAGCAGAGGAGCAAGAAAAGTTCCTAAACGACCACGGGGAGGACCTTCGGAAAGGAGTAGCAGGAGCCTGGCCACCTCCTTCGTTTGGCCTCAACCCGGTTCCACCTCCAGATACAGAAGACAAAGGAGACACTCCCACTGACAAATAAATTGATCCAGGATGTCTCTGCAGCTTCTTAGTTGGAATATTCATGGCGCAAACTCTCCCGAGAAAAGGAAAAAAATCTTTCATATATTGAGAAAAGAACAATTGGACGTCATTTGCCTTCAAGAAACACATGTGACTAGGCTCCACAGGAGAGTGCTAATTAATAAGAGACTAGGCCAAGAATTTATTTCATCAGACAAGGTAAAAAAAAGAGGAGTAGTGATCTACGCAAAGGAGAGCCTAGTACCAAAATTGGTGTTTAAAGATGAACAAGGAAGAATTTTGGCGATTGAAATACAATCACAAGGAGAAAAATTTTTGATAGTTGGAATATATGCACCAAACGATGGGAAATCGTAATTCTATAAGAGGCTGCATGAGATAATGCTGGACCACATTGACTATACTAACATCATCTTGATGGGAGATATGAATGGGGTAGTCTCCACTTACATGGATAAGTCACAAAACCAAAATTTGAACAAGGACGGCAGACTTCCAAAGACTTTTTTTGAACTGACAGACAATATGGATTTGATTGATATTTGGAGGACAAAGAACCCTCTAAGTAAGGAGGGAACATTCTTTTCTGAGGCCCACCTATCTTGGACAAGAATCGACCAAATCTGGACATCTAGAGGACTGGCACCTAAGACAAAAAAAATAGAGATCTGCCCCAAAACTTGTTCCGACCATAACGCTTTGAAAATGGACTTGAGACTCACACCAGCCGGATCCTTCAGATGGAGAATGAATGACCACTTGTTTAGAGATCAGGAGATCGTGAAGAAGGCCCAAAAAACGTTGAAAGACTATTTTGAAATAAATTTGAATACTTCGGTGGAAAAGAAAATAATCTGGGACGCGAGCAAAGCTGTTATGAGAGGGTTCCTGATACAACAGAACACTATTAAGAAGAAACTCTGGAATGGTAAAAAGGACAAGATTTTGGACAAAATAAGAGATGGAGAGAAAAAGCTGAGACTAAATCCAAAATCAAAAGAAGTCTTAAGAGAAATAAAATTCTATCAAACACAATATACGAAATTGATAAATCAAGAAATTGAATGGAAAATTAAACAGATGAAACAAAGATCATTTGAATCGGCAAACAAATGTGGGAAGCTGCTGGCATGGCAGCTGAAAAAGAGACAAAAATTGAACTTTGTTACCAATCTGGAGGTTGAAGGAGAGTGTATTCAGAAACCAGAAGAAATTAGAAAGTGTTTCCAGAGATATTTTAAAAAACTCTATACCCAAGGACCCCAAGCAGAGACTGAAATAAATAATTTTTTAAAAAGTCATGGCCTGCAAAAGTTAACACAAGACAAACAAACAGCCCTGAACTATAAAATAACACAACAGGAAATTGAAAGTGCCATTCAGAACATGCAAATAGGCAAATCCCCAGGCCCAGATGGACTTACCTCCAAATATTATAAGACACTGAAGGAATATCTGATACAGCCACTAATGGAGGTATGCAATCAGATTTTGGAAGGGAAGGGGGCACCAGAATCGTGGAAAGAGGCATTCATTACTTTGATACCAAAATTGGAATCTGAAAAGACTCAACTTAAGAATTATCGTCCCATCTCACTCCTAAATGTGGATTATAAAATTTTTGCTGATATTTTAGCAAACAGACTGAAAAAAGTTTTGAATGAAGTAATTCATAAGGACCAAGCAGGCTTTCTCCCTGGTAGGCATTTGTCTGATAACACTAGGAATATTATTGATGTTTTGGAGCTACTACAGACAAATATGAATACGAAAGCAGCCTTGATTTTCATAGACGCGGAGAAGGCCTTCGACAATATATCTTGGAAATTTATGAAGAAAAATTTGGAAGGGATGGGAGTGGGAAGGGCGTTTCAAAATGGCATCAAAGCAATTTATTCAGAACAAAAGGCTAAATTGATAGTAAACAGTGTGGTGACAGAGGAGTTTAAAATTGAAAAAGGGACACGACAGGGGTGCCCCCTATCACCCTTGTTATTTATTTCTGTCCTGGAGGTGCTGCTTAATCTGATTAGGAGGGATCAGCTGGTGGAAGGAATACAGGTCGGAGAAAAACAATACAAATTGAAGGCCTTTGCAGATGATTTGGTTTTGACATTACAGGAGCCAGAAACCAGTACAAAAAGAGCCTTAGAACTAATTTCTGAGTTTGGTCGGGTGGCGGGATTCAAGTTGAACAAACAAAAAACTAAGGTTTTGGCAAAAAACTTGACATCATCAGAAATAGATGGGTTCCAGAAGGAAACAGAATTAAATGTGGTTACAAAAGTGAAATACCTGGGGGTTAACTTGACTGGGAGAAATTTGAATCTATTTAAAGATAACTATGAAAAATCTGGTCGGAAATTAAAAGGGACTTAGAAACTTGGTCAAGATTGAAACTTTCCTTGTCGGGAAGAATTGCAGCAGTTAAGATGAATGTATTGCCAAGAATGTTGTTTCTGTTCCAAACCCTCCAGATCGTGGACAGAGTGGAATGTTTTGGAAAGTGGCAGAGGGATATCACGAAGTTTGTCTGGCAGGGCAAAAAGCCCCGAATAAAATTTAAGATACTAACAGATGCAAAGGAAAGAGGGGGGTTTGCCCTGCCGGACTTAAGATTGTATTATGAAGCTGCATCCTTCTGCTGGATGAAGGATTGGTTTCTGCTAGAAAACACTGATGTCCTAGATCTGGAAGGGCATAGTAATGCTTTTGGGTGGCATGCATATTTGTGGTACGACAAGGTAAAGCTTCATAAACTGTTTAAAAACCATATTGTCAGGAAAGCTCTATTCATTGTCTGGACTAAATATAAGGACTTACTTGAAAGTAAGACCCCGAGGTGGTTATCACCGACGGAGGCTAAAGCCATTAAACTACGTAACATGGGGAGTGGCTGGGCAAAATACTGTGAGTTAATTGAAAGAGATGGTGACACTTGGAGGTTGCAGAGCTTTGAAAAATTGAAGGGAAAGGTGCGAGACTGGTTCCATTATGCCCAAATTCTAGAGGTGTTTAAAAAGGATAAAAAAATTGGTTTCCAGGTGGAAAAATCAAAACTAGAGACAGAACTACTTGAACCTAAGACGAAGGTGCTTTCAAGAATGTATAACTTGTTGCTTAAATGGAATACTCAAGACGAGACAGTTAAATCAGCTATGATAAAATGGGCTCAGGACATTGGGTACAACATTATGTTTGAAGACTGGGAAAGGTTATGGACCACCGGTATGAAATTCACGGCATGTAGTGCCTTAAAAGAAAACATTATGAAAATGGTATACAGGTGGTACATGACCCCAGTTAAACTTGCAAAGATATACCATCTGTCTGACAATAAATGTTGGAAATGTAAGGAGGCTGAAGGAACATTCTTTCACCTCTGGTGGACATGCCCGAGGGTGAAGGCTTTTTGGGAAATGATTTATAATGAGTTGAAAAAGGTGTTTAAGTACACCTTTCACAAGAAACCAGAGGCCTTCCTCCTGGGCATTGTGGGCCAGAGAGTGTCAAAGAAAGATAGAACTTTCTTTTTATATGCAACTACAGCAGCAAGAATCCTTATAGCTAAACATTGGAAGGCACAGGAGTTACCCACGCTGGAAGAGTGGCATTCGCAGCTGATGGACTACATGGAATTAGCCGAAATGACAGGCAGAATCCGAGATCTGGGAGAAGAGGAAGTGGAAGAGGACTGGAAAAAATTTAAGGACTATTTGCAAAAACATTATAAGTTATATGAATGTTGAGAATTTGCTAAGCCTTTGGGAAAAACATGCTTCAGTATTGAGATTGGTAAATGATGGAAACCAAGTTATGATCTAGAAAAGTATAAATTGCAGACTATATAACCAAATGAAAACACAAAAACATATGAAATAAGGTATTAATTTGCTGTTTATTTTTATTGTAAAGAAAGCAGGGGATGGAGGACGTGGGGAAGTCCGGTTGATCATGAAAATTGATTTGAAAAAGTGAATTTTCTTCTATAATTTCTTTTCTTCTTTCTGTAAAACCGCTTTTGTTGTGTTACTGACGATGTATTCTGACCTTGGGAAAAAAAAGCAATAAAAAAAATATTATAAAAAAAACAAACAAATTTCACCTTTGTTCTTATAAACCAATTATTTTCACAGTCCTTTCAGCTATGTCACTAATGCCATATTATCTTTATATCCTGCATCATTCTAACATTCATACAATTTACAATACTTTTGCAAATAGTCCTTAAATTTCTTCCAGTCCTCTTCCACTATCTCTTCTCCCAGGTCTCGGATTCTGCCAGTCACTTCTGCCAGTTCCATGTAGTCTATCAGTTGCATCTGCCATTCTTCCAGGGTGGGCAAATCTTGTGTCTTCCGGCACATGAAGCTTTTTGAAGAAAAGGTATGATGTTACCAGGATTTAGCTCAGCTGGTGTAGCATGACGCTCTTCATCTCAGGGTTGTGAGTTCAAGCCCCACATTGGGCAAAAGATTCCTGCATTGCAGGGGATTGGACTAGATAACCCTCGGGGTCCCTTCCAACTCTACAATTCTATGTTTTTATGAAATGCGGTAAACAAAATAAAAACAGTAACATCACCACCACCACCACCACCTTCATTATTATGCTTCACATATGGCAGAAGAAATGGAAGACCTACCTGAATCTTTGGAGTCTCCCCAGGCCACACACACCAGGCTACAACAGCCCTCATTGGCTCTGCTTTTCACCCTCCGCAAGTATTTTTACCTGGCTGGGCTCCTTAGACTCTGATGGTGCTCCTTGCTTGCCTGGATGGAGGATCAAGGAAGGGATGTGAACACGCATAGAAATTAACTTATACTGTAGAAAGGTAAAATTTATATTTGTTGTTCCACCCACTTTTACCTCTGACCCTGCCCATCACGGGCATGTGGCCCCTGGAAGGTTGCCCAGGAGGGAATATGGCCCTTGGGATGGAAGTGTGACTTCATCTCTGCAATAAACAATTAGTTAAAATGTCATTGTGAGAGAAGGATTTGGATGCAGCCCAATCTAGATACAAGATAAAAAGTTGAAATTCTGCAGGGAAAGCTGTCATGGTCTTGGGCTTCCATTGAAAACAGCCTGCTGCTAATACTGGCTGCTTAACTAACAAGCCCATTTCCAAGTGAATTCAAGTGGATTTCAGTGAACTGTGTCCATATGGCTTTTGTGAGAACAGTATGAAAGTACTCCAGGTGAACTCATTTGTGGATCAGGCTGAGACCCTTGTTTTGTTTTGTTTTCAAGGAGCTGTTGCTACATCAAAATTTTATGGTAATCGGTATAGGTTTGCAGTGCAGAAAACTGGAAGCTATGTGAAAATAACTGCTTTCTTCTTCTTCTCCTGTCCTTTCCTTTTTATTACTCAGCAGGCTCTTTTTGAAGAAATCGCAGTCCCTCTGATCACTTTCTTCCAGTACATTAGTTTGCTAATTGGCAACATGCCTTCCAGTTACAGAGCTAGTATGTGAACAAGGTGAAAACACCAGCAAGATGGATATATTTGTCAAGAGGTACAGCAATAACGTTTCACAAAAGAGCCAGGTGTCAAAGGCTTTAGGTGCTATTTTTTCTAGAAAAAGAGGTGCTGAAACACACCATGAATGCCTCCCTTGTTTTCTTATAATGGCAATGGCACCCACCAGCGAGGTGCCGGAACTGAGTTCTGATGAGTTCCAGCTGGAAAAAAGCCCTGGTTAAGACTTTCATCTTATGTTACCATTTCTGGAAATACATGGTTGCACCAGCGGAGATTGCCTCAGGAATGTAGTCAACATATTTTGATTGGGAGGAGTTGTATCTGGCAGGGGTAGAGAACTGGATCCAGCCTGCCTACACCTTCTGCAGTGCATGCTTGACAAATGGGTGGGCTCAAATGTCAGTCATTTGACACCACAGTGAAATGGTGTGATCCTTCCCCCCCCCCCCCAGTTTAAACTTGTGGGCTATGGTGCAATGCTTTCCAAGCCCTGATCATCAGCTAACTAGGCTCACATGGTCCCTAACCCTAACCCTTCACCACCAACCCTAACGATGGGTTTGATTCAGTCTGGTAAGGAGTAGAGTTTCACTCCTGCTGAAGGAGGAATGGTTCATCCTCAGAGGTAATTTTGCAGAATCCTTATTTTTGTGGGAAATCCCCCTGGAACAAGCTGGGAGAGGCTTGGAATGGTATTTTTGGCACAGTGGGGGAATAATCCCACAAGCAACTCTTCCCATCCTTGGTAGCAGATGACACAATAATAATAAATTTAAAAACAATTGCTGTCCTATCAGTTCAACAGCTGAGATGGCTGCCTCATTATGGTGAATGCTATAGCCATTAAGAAAGAAAAATTGGTGAAAGTTTCCATCCTGTTACTCCAGCAGGGGACTTCAGCTGGGTTCCAGATCTCTCTGCAAACAAGTCCCTACTCCTTCTGTTCATGGAGGGGCAATGCTGGATCCAACCCAACATTTATGAAATTTGCAATCAACTTTACTAGTTTATTTATTAGATTTTTAAGGCCGCCAATAAGTGACTCCTGTTAGCAAACTGGATGCCAGTCACCTTTTCTGAACATGCAGAGTGCATTGAAATAACTCAAACAATGCCCATTTGATAGCACTCAACAATAAAATAGTGATTTCTAGGAAGCAGCTGTCAAAATCAATGCTGGCTGCCATAGAAAGGTAAGGCTACCTCCCCGTCCCCATGAGTGATGAATTGGTATAAATGGGATAACAAAATAAATGAAATCATAACCATTCAGTATTCATGGACTTGCTTTTGTCACAAGCTAAACAGAATGGGCCCTGTTGGGTCCTATGTCATTCATAGGGAAATAAATGCACAACTCAGGATACAAACCCTAATTTGAAGTAGGTCCTGCTTGAAGAGGCTGGATCCAACATGAATTGGAGTTAGATTGCCGGGGGGTGGGGAAGGTTCACATTCTGAAAACCACCCATTTAAAAACTATACCATCATTAACTATAATGCATGGGCAGATTTTCACCCACAGTATTTTAATGCCCTATCAGAGAGTTAGATATGCAATCACAAATTGTGGGGTTTTTTGCTGCCTGGGTTTGTTATTCTTGTAAGCAGTGCCATAATTAGGTCACTGTATCAACATTAACATGCATTATATTCATTTTGATCTGAAGGACACACAGACAACAAAACTTGTCCTGCTATTCTTGTCATATGCGATTCTTTCTCGAATATAATGCAATCTGTTATGCCAAAGGCCTGATCTTCAAAATGGTATATTGGGAGCTACAGAGAGAAATCATCCCTCTCTCCTGGTTAGCCTCTGCAGACCACACAATTCCTAAGAGAAAACACTTCAAACATGCCTGATCATTATTTAAACTTATCTGAGACAGTCGTCGATCTCCAAAGGATACAAATTGTTTGTTACTGTGTTAATTAAATTCTTGTCGCTCTTTTCACTACATTTGATCCTTAAATGTGAGTGGAAGTAAATAACTGAAAAGGAAATGTATAATTAGAAGGACAGAATTCAATGTTTACTAAAATATTTATTTATGTATTGAATGTATACATCAACACCCCTTTCAGCGCAAGGTTCTCCAAGCAGAATTGAATGTCTCAAGTAAAATAAAAACAAACAAGGAAACTTTAGCTAGAACCGATTTTAGTTTAAAACTTTTTGGAAGAAATATAGTTATAATTTGCCAGCTGGCCAGTGTGGGTGAAGTGGTTAGTGTGGCGGATTAGGACATGAAAGACCAGGGTTCAAATCTCAACTCAACCATGAAGCACACCAGGTGACCTGGAGCCAGTCACTACCTCTCAGCCTAACCTATATCACAGGGTTGTTTTGAGGATGACACTGGAAAGGGGAGAACCCTGCATGCCGCTTTGCCTTTGCTGGAGGAAAGATGATAATGATGTAAAAATGAAGCCTATCTTCCATTAAGGTATCATCACTGGAAATGCTTGTCAAGATCCATAGCTTGGACCTTGACTCTGATCCATATAACGAGGGACAACCAGGTGAGCTAAACCAGCAGTGCTGGAGGCATAGGTGCTGTACACCTGTTAACACTATCCCAGGGTCACATGCTCTGATTTGTTTGCCTAAAAGGCAGACAGAGATGTGTGTTTGTATTTGGAAATCACTGCTTTTTTCAAGGCTAGAATATAACAAAGTTAAGTGCCATATCCATTCATCTACCCATTTCCACATCTGCCTCCACCAACCGTAGTATTCGGTCTTCAAAAGGTTGCCCACAAGTCTTAGATGTTTACTGGAGGGGATAAGGAGAGAGGCATTGTTTCAAGTAACTATTACGTCAAATAATCTGGATTGCCTTGACTCTGTTAGCTAGGAATGCCTGGCAGAATGCCCTCCAGGGCTAATTTAAATGTGTCTGAGTTTCAGAAAGATAACGGGCATTTACCTCGCTATCAAATTTAGCATTTAATGATGGAAGGAGAAAGGCAGAGACCTTTCAGCACTGAAGATAAGATGAAATAAAAATGCTAAGTGATTCCCATCTAAATATATGCAAAAGCTTTGTTTAAGTCTTTCACCATACTGACAGAATTGTACCAAAAATATCAGGCAGGCAAATGAAATAAAACTTACTGAAAAGAAGGGAAAGTAGCAGTGGGGGTGGGGTGAAGAGGAAGACCGGCTATGCTTCATTGTTCTTGTGATTGAATTTTCTGGTTTAAAATGTCAAAATGTGAAACCAGACGCTTTATTTAGAATGCACATCACTTAATTAAACTTGTTCTACATTGTTGGATCCTCAAAACCCCTTGCCTTTTCTGAAGCTAATAAATTGTGCTTGGCTTGGGCTATGAGTGAGATAGAAAAGACTGCAAATTGTGTGACAAGACCTCATACATTTCTGGTTTAATGGATTTTCTTTTCAAAAGCTTTTCTTTTCACTGAAGAAAAAGAAAACATGCTGTTTGAATTGTATGGCCAGCAAAGCAGAGATGCGAAACCACCTGTTCTTGATGAACTTGGGGGAGAAGGCAATCCCAGTTTAATATTTACTTAGTTGGATGTTTAGTCTACCAATACCAGAAGGATAACCCTAAGAGACCAGAAACTATTGAAACAGGCACTGTAGCAGTGAGACCCAAGTGTCTTAATTTTCACAACCATCTTGGCTTGGAGAAAGAGATGGTAGTCTATATTCTGCTGTACTGTATTGCCACCAGTGTAGATGGCCACAGAAGGCTCTGTAGCTGCCACCTCAGTAGGGATCAGGTGACTTCAGAGGCCAATAAGGTTCTACCTGATCTTATAAGAGATATAATCTGGTTCAATGCATTAGGAAAAGATTGAGCTGCACTTGGATTACCCATCTCTGCTCTTCTGTTTGACGCCCAGCTTTTTCTAGACTACACATTTTAAAAAAGAATAACATTAAAGGTTAGAATAAAATGCTTATGAAAAACACAATGCAAAATTGCAGTGTATTTATTTAACCCCAGCACTTATAAGATGTCACAGCCAGTTTTGATGAAAATGTGTTATGTTATAATCAAACTTGCACCTGTAATTACCTTTATTCAAATTCAAATCATAAAGGAAACCATCAGTAAATATGTCTTGTGCTGCATGCAAGCAAGCTGCAAAACAGTAAGGAAGTCTAGACTTTGCATTAAAACAGATTTTCTGCATTTAAAATACATTCCAGAATCTGTGATGAGAAATAAGTATGCAGAAGGGCAATTATATGTTTCATTTTACGTGGATGCAGCACAACAATTTCTATTATCACAGCATCTGTCACAACTGGGTTTTTCTCCCCAAACACACTTCTGGCTGAATCTGTGATGTTCCTGCATGTGCTTTGCACAGATGATGTCAGCAACAATATGTATTGCATATACTTCTCTTTTTCTCTAAATCTCTATCTCACTTGACTGAGAGCAGAACCACCCCAAATGTGGCCTTCTCAATATAGTTTATATTCAGGAGATAACTATACAGTGGTACATCGGTTTACGAACTTAATCTGTTCTGGAAGTCCGTTCTTAAACCAAAGCCATTCTTAAACTGAGGTGGGCTTTTCCTAATGAGGCCTCCCGCTGCCAGTGCCCTTCCACCATTCGGCTTCTGTTTGTAGACTGAGGTAAAGTTCGCTAACCAGAACACTACTTCGCATTTTGCAGAGTTTGCATACCGAATAGTTCATAAACAGGGCTGTTCTTAAACTGAGGTACCACTGTATCTGAAATGTTCTCTCTGTTCAGCTTGGTTTCTGAGAAGCTAACAATATATACGTAACAGTCCAATTTCCAATTTTTTCATTTAAACATCTGGTCTCTTTAAACAGTTGTTGCGTCCTCCATGTTCAATTCTCTCCATTTAGATGATCTGGAATTATTAGGAACACAGGAAGTTCAGTGTTGTCTATACTGGCTGATTGTGACTTTCCAGGGTTGCAGGCAGTGGACATTCCTAGCCCTACCTTGAGATGGTGGGGATTGAACCCTTCTGCATGCAAAAAAAACCTACTACTGAACTACAGCCCTTCCCCAAAGGTTTATCCATATCCTGTCACATGCAATATACTATTGGCTTTAATTTTTTTATTACCACTTAAAGAGGCAAGATCAGGAGCCCTCAGGATGGCACATACTGTACAATGTAAATGAACTAGAACAACAATAACAAAAAGTCTCAATTTTTGGATCAGAATGGATCCAAATGACATAGTGGTCAAAGTGCTGAACAAGGACCTGGGAAACCAGGGTTCAAATCTCCGCTCTGCCATGAAGCTCACTGGCTGATCTTGGACCAGTCACGGTCTCTCAGCTGAACCTACTTCACAGGGTTTTTGTAAGGACAAGCTAGGGAGTAGGGAAACCATGTTAGACACCTTGAACTTCTTGGAAGAGAGGTTACCTCATCCTCATCCTATAGGAACGGATTTGTATCTGTACTCACCTGCAGACTCTGTAGTCTGTAGGGCCAGAACTAGATGGACCATGAACTAGGGATAATTCTCCATTAAGATGCACTTGTTTCCTACCTCCAGTCTAAGTATTCTGCCTTAGGCATTTTCCACTGAGTTGTAAAGGATAAATAGTTGAGTTTTTACAAGATGTCTAGTGTATGCTGCTGCTCTCACATACACAACAGCTTTCCTTCATACAAAGGTCTTATATCTGGCAATGCTGGAGATTGAACCTGCAACCTTTTGCACACAAAACAAGTACACTACAGCTGAACTGCAGCCTCCCTTTCCCTCTGTAGAGGAAATTTTATTGAATAGAGGAGCATTCAGTTCTGAAAGCTCTCACTTGAAGTCGAAAAAGATACATTCCAGACAAACACTCACTTTACCAGCGAGCGCTATGCCACAGACACTCCAATAAATCACAAAATCTTAGAATCTCTTTTTATTTGTCCTCTTTACATTTTATCTTAATTTCTATTTGATCAGCTGCCTTCTTGCCTCTCTACCATGCTCCAGGTGGCTTGCACTTCATAAAACCATGAGCATTGCATTATGATCCCAGTAAAACCATACACGGCAGCAACCTAATACAACTTGAAAAGCTCAGCGACATTCATAGCCAATAAAACCACCCAAACTGCTTTCTCTCTCAGGTCATTTGCTTTTTGAAATGAAAAGCATTTTGGGTTGGGGACAAATATACAACTGGTGGGGGTTTGGTTGGACTGCCCAGGGGGTTTGCAGCCTCCTCACACATTCTTTGAATCCATGTGAGAGTTCATTGGAACTCCACTTTTATGTCTCCCCATCACTCATCACTGACTGCCCAGGTGAGGAAATATGCACAAGACAATATCAGGAAATGGATAAGTTTTATTGCATGTTATGGAAGAGAAGACTAGGAAATCAACTCAGGAATGCTAGGAGATTATTAACCCCTTTTTCTTTTAAACCTGACAAAACTTCCTTTATTCCCTTTCAGATGTTAGAACCTAAATGAGGCTTCATAAATTTGAAATCACCTTTGTATTATCATGCCACAGGTCAGTAGGATCACAATGGGTGACTTTGTGCAGTTGAACATATCACAATTGTTAGTAGCATAATCAGTATAACCCAATACATCCTGACAAATAATCTCAGGAAAGTTGGAAACACTAAATTATTTTTCCATTTTCTGCCTACACATTTATTGCTTTCTATGTGACAGCGATCTTGTAAATAATGAATAACACTATTTGCTTTCTGTACTCCTCTGAATTAACTAGCAACTGAATTCTCCCTTTGCCAATATACTTGTTGAATGTAAAATCTCTGTAAAGCTCGTTCCCATTAGAGATGCCACTAAGGTTCATGATTACCCTGATCCAGAATGTGAATTTGCTCAGCTTATATGCTCAGTTGCATTACCAACCAAGCAGCATTTCTTCCCATAGTTCAGCTCAGAATTTAAAGTGAGATTCTGTGTAGGGGGAGTTGACACTCAGAAGAAGTCAACTCCCAATGCTTGGTAGGTAGGTTCATGGACAAAGCTGTCTTCTTCTTCTTCTTCTTCTTCTTCTTCTTCTTCTTCTTCTTCTTCTTCTTCTTCCATGCTAAATCCATTTAGATCTGCTGAAATTTGCATTGATTGCTCTGAAATTTTAGGCTGGTTTAGATAAATGAGATGCAGGGATGTATGCGTCACCCTTGTGCCCCTGCTGCTGGCTATACCTCAGCTTCCCAGGAAATACATGTTTGGCAGTGATGAGATGAGCCCCTATATCCAGATCCGTCCCCTACAAAAGACAGCATGCATCAGGGATGAAGGTAGGTATAGGCCAACAACATCTAGAGAGCCACAGGTTCCCCATCCTTTGTGTAAAGTAAGTACAGTGGTGCCTCGCAAGACGAAATTAATTCGTTCCGCAAGTTTTTTCTTCTTGCGAGTTTTTCGTCTTGCGATGCACGGTTTCCCATAGGAATGCATTGAAAATCAATTAATGCGTTCCTAGGGAAACCGACTTCAGACCAGGTCCGGGGACAGTCTGTCCCCCGACCTCTTCTGAAGGCTGGGGGGGGGGGACAAGGGCTTTTCTTCCCACCCCCAGCATTTTAAAATCGCCCCGGGACAGCGGAGGACTTCTCCGCTGTCGGGGCGATTTAAAAGCCCCTGGGAAGGCAGGCAGGGGGGACAAAGACTTTTGCCCCCCGCCAGCCTTCAGAAGAGGTCCTGGACCTCTTCTGAAGGCTGGCGGGGGCGAAAGTCTTTGCTCCCCCTGCCTGCCTTCAAAAGCTGTCCGGCCAAGGCTTCGCGGACCTCTCCGCCAGCAGCGGCACCGCTGCCGCTGCTGGCGGAGACTTGCCGGCATGCCGAAGCCTGCGCGCAGCATGCCCAGGCTTCGCGGACCTCTCCGCCAGCAGCGGCAGCGCTGCCGCTGCTGGCGGAGACTTGCCGGCATGCCGAAGCCTGCGTGCGCTGACATCAGCGCGCCCAGGCTTCGCGGACCTCTCCGCCAGCAGCTTCCCTGCTATCCCGGACTGCTTTTAAAATGCTGGCGCTGGGGAGCAAAGCCTTTCGGCCCCCGCCAGCCTTCCTGGACCTCTTCTGAAGGCCGGAGGGGGGGGGAAAGGCTTTGCTCCCCACCGCTAGCATTTAAAAGAGGTCCCCGGAGATTTCCCTATGGGCTTTCGTCTTGCGAAGCAAGCCCATAGGGAAATTCGTTTTGCGAAGCGCCTCCAAAACGGAAAACCCTTTCGTCTAGCGGGTTTTCCGTCTTGCGAGGCGTTCGTCTTGCGGGGTACCACTGTACTGCATACATTGCAGTGCATGGAGCTGTGTTTATTTTCAGAATGGTATGTAGCCACACATTTATAATGGGCGTGCAGCCTGCATTCTTTAATATCTTGGAGATGGGTGTATCTGAAGAAGTGTGCATGCACACGAAAGCTCATACCAAGAACTAACTTAGTTGGTCTTTAAGGTGCTACTGGAAGGATTTTTTTTTATTTTGGAGATGGGTGCAAGTGAACAAGCTGAAGTTTAAGACAAAGGAACTGTGGTTTGGAAGGTCTGATGAAAGTTTGCAACAGGTCTTGGATGGAGCTGTACCTTCCCTGAAGGACCAAATTTTCAGATTTCAGATTCACCTGGACTCAATGCAGTAGTAACTAGGAATACGCCAGCTGCAAACCTACCCATGTACTATTGATATCCATGCTAGACTGCTGCAATACACTTTTGCTGGGCCGTTTTAACCATAGGCACCAGGGGTGCGGCGCACCCGGGCTCGGGCTCTCAGGGGCACCAGGCAGAGAGTCCTGGGCCCAAGAGTTGGAGTCTTAGAAAAAGTCTGCCCGTCGGTTGGAGTGCCGCGACGGGCTCTTCTGCTGCAGACGGCTCTGCGGCATGAGTTCAGCGACAAGCGAGGCAGCAAGGCACTGAGGTGGCTTGCCGGCTCCGCCCTCCTGCGTGCCTGGGATTGGTATAGGGCCGTAGAGGTGATTACACCACGCCATTCCAGACTGGTTTGTTGCGCTGGGCTCCTTATGTTTCCTGATTCCTCTTCCTGAGCGTGGTGTCAGCTTCCTAAAAAAAGGTTGACAGCCCAGGGGAACCTTTCCTTTAAAAAAGTCAACAACCTCAGGGTCCCCCCCCCAAAAAAAGGTCAACAACTCTGGGAAACCGGGGTGTGTGTGCTGGGTGGATCTTTGCACCCCGGTGCCGCATATGCTTAAGACGGCCCTGCACTTTTGAAGACCACTTAGAAACTTCAAAAATATGGCCAGTTGTGGAATACTATCCCATCTGAAATACATATTAAGTAATGAATTCAGGACTTCAAGTGGTCTCCAAAGATGCATTTCTTTGAAATCACTTAGGTATTGGGTGCTGGTTTTTTGTTTTTTTTAAAATGGCTTTACAACAGCTGGAAATAGACTTAAATATTTTAAGGTTGTTATAGTGCCTTGCTATCATTCTTTATAGTTTTGGTGTCATCAGTAGAGTTTTATGATGTTATGTTATGATAGTTTGCTATGTTTTGACGTTAATGTTTTGACGTTTAGTCATTTAGTCATGTCCGACTCTTCGTGACCCCATGGACACCAGGCACACCAGGCACTCCTGTCTTCCACTGCCTCCTGCAGTTTGGTCAAATTCATGTTAGTGACTTTGAGAACACTGTCCAACCATCTTGTCCTCTGTCGTCCCCTTCTCCTTGTGCCCTCAATCTTTCCCCACATCAGGGTCTTTTCCAGGGAGTCTTCTCTTCTCACGTGGTGGCCAAAGTATTAGAGCCTCAGCTTCACGATCTGTCCTTCCAGTGAGCACTCAGGGCTGATTTCCTTAAGAATGGATACGTTTGATCTTCTTGCAGTCCATGGGATTCTCAAGAGTCTCCTCCAGCACCATAATTCAAAAGCATCAATTCTTCAGCGATCAGCCTTCTTTATGTTCCAGCTCTCACTTCCATACATTACTACTGGGAAAACCATAGATTTAACTATACGGACCTTTGCCAGCAAGGTGATGTCTCAGGCATATCCAATCACTTCACTTGCTTTCCAGAGGCTGAAAATATGCTTCACTTGGTTTCGGAGACTGCGTACAAAATGGCAAGTTCTTCTTGGTTCAGTGGGGGAAATCTTCTTTCTCTTGAAACATTGAAAGTAAATAAGGTACAAGTTATATATGGAATGGAAATTCAGCTTGTAATTGTCAAAGGTCACATCCACAAAGAGAAATAATCAGCTTCTTAAAATGAGAAGACTCTGTTTGTACAAGCGTCCAAAGAATGAAACGCAATCTGTGTCTAATTGCTGCCCCCTGTGACTCTGGTTATTCATGAGAGTAATTCTGTGCTTGATAAACATGACACTTGATCTGTTTTTAAGAATAAAGTATATTCTTAATGATGTATAGAAAGAAAGATAATTGAAGTGCCGATGACTAATGCATCAAGCACAAAGGCAGTAACAGATTAATACTGCAGTTGCATTCCAGTTTACCCAAGAGTAAATCATATTGAAGCCTGCGGGGCTTACTTCTGAGAAAGGATGGGCAGATCAGCCTGTTTCGGTTCTGTGTCAGTTTTACACATGCTCAATCTGGACTTTTTTTGTTTTTTGTATTAAAAAGACAAATTAAAGGGCTGTATCACAGCCAGTCTTACTCAGAGCAGACACATTAAAATGAATAGACTTGACAGACTTAGGTCATTGATTTCAGTGGTCCTCTCTGAGTAAAATGCAGTTGGGTGCAACCCCAAATAACAAAATGTCTTTTAAAAAAGAATCTAAAATAAATGCAAAACACTGAGTACAGTAATGTAGAAAAGCTGTGTACAAGTACAAAAGGAAATAAATAAATTGGTGACCTTTTTTTTAAAAAAATCAGCCCAATAATTTTTGGGACAAATGGACCTGAATAAAAGAGGGAAGGAGGGAAACCTGTTACACTTTGGAGAATGGGCAGCATTCTTTAAAAAGAAGGAAGGAAAGGAGTAATTAGGAAAAGGAACTCTCTATGGTTCCTCCCCTACAGTGTTCTTCTTATGAAATTGCATGCACATTTACTTTTTTGGCATGGCGAAGCAAAAGAGATTGTAGTTTGTGTCCAGCAATGACTACATTCACACCACACATTCAAATCGCTATGATAACACCTTCTTCTCCCAAATAATTCTGGGAGCTGCAGTTGGTTGACGGTGCTAAGAGCCACTGGGTTGTTCCTCTCACGTAGCTACAATTCCAAGAGTGGTTTGACAAGCCATCCCTTTTTCTCAGGAAATACTGGGAATTGTATCTCTGTAAGAGGGAATAGGGAATATGCTTCCTGTAGAAATGGATCTGGGCGGCTTCCAAAAAAACCTTCAGATGTCTTCTAAAAGTCTGGTAGTTGTTGTTCTCTTTGACATCTGGTGGGAGGGCATTCCACAGGGTGGGTGCCACTACTGAGAAGGCCCTCTGCCTGGTTCCCTGTAACTTGGCTTCTCGCAGCGAGGGAACCACCAGAAGGCCCTCGGCACTGGATCTTAGTGTCCGGGCAGAACCATGGGGGTGGAGACGTTCCTTCAGGTAGACTGAACCAATGCCATTTAGGGCTTTAAAGCTCAGCACCAACACTTTGAATTGTGTTCAGAAACGTACTAGGAGCCAATGTAGATCTTTCAAGACCGGTGTTATGTGGTTTTGGCGGCACCTTCAAAGGTAGCCCCATGTCTAGCACATTGCAGTAGTCCAAGTGGGAGATAACTAGAGCATGCACCATTCTGGTGAGACAGTCCGCGGGCAGATAGGGTCTCAGCCTGCATACCAGATGGAGCTGGTAAACAGCTGCCCTGGACACAGAATTGACCTGCACCACTATGGCCAGCTGTGAGTCCAAAATGACTCTCAGGCTTCGCACCTGGTCCTTCAGAGGCACAGTTACCCCATTCAGGACCAGGGAGTCCTCCACATCTGCCCGCCTCCTGTCCCCCCCAAACAGTACTTCTGTCTTGCAGGATTCAACCTCAATCTGTTAGCCACCATCCATCCTCCAATCACCTCCAGACACTCACACAGGACCTTCACCGCCTTCACTGGTTCTGATTTGAAAGAGAGGTAGAGTTAAATAATAGAAAGCGTCTAAGATTCAGGGAGATTGAACCCTGTCCTCCATCATCTAATGCTCTAATGTCTCTACCACACTGGCTCTTCTCCTGCCCTTCATTGTGTTTTGACATTAATATTATCTTTGGGGGGGGGGTTCTAAAGATATAACTATTATAAAATGGCAAACTTTTCTTTGCCATGGTTGCATGTACACTGAGCAGCAAAGGCTCCCTATTATCATTCTCATGGAAAGTCAAAGACGGTGATTCATACAGGAACAGGGGAGGAAAAATGGGAGGGGGGCAGTCAGCAAGTTCTGTTTGGTAGAAGTTGCCTCCTGGGGTCTCCGAGGGAGTAGAAAGACCTGCTGCTTTTCAAAGGTTTGCTCTTTTCCCCAGTGTGCTCAGTCCAGGTAACCTAGTCTGTCCACGTAGCAAGACTCCTGAATGAGAAATTGCTAATCTCGGAGCTGTTGCTATGAATCATGCTGTCATCTCTGTGCAGGAATTGTCATTCCGGAGCTGCTCTCAGCATGCAGAAACACAGACTTGACTGTATTAACTATCAACTTTGCAGAGAGAAAAGGGGGAAGGGGGGGAGAGAAGAAATCTCTGCCGTGTGAGATGTTCATGTTTAGCATGTACCAATAGATGCCACCATTGCACTGCAGCAACTGCCATGTCTCCAAGCATAAACAAGACAGCCTGTGTTATGTTTTGTTAAATGCTTTATTTTTTTCTGAAACAAGAAACACTTATTTTCACCCCTTGGAAAAGGCAATTTGAAGGGTGTCATTTGGTTGTTGGGCTTGGGTTTCTTCCCCCACCCCCTCCCAATCCATTCTAGCAAGAGTGTTCTTTGGAACTTTATGAAGCCTTCTGAACACAAGTATCTGGAGGGTATCTGTAAAGTATCTGAAGAGTCTGTAAAGGATGGTGGAGGAAGAACATGCTGTGGTTAAGAGAAGTAGAGAAAACCACAAAATTATCTGCCTGTGTTAATTTTCTATTCTTTTAAAGACAAATAGCCCTGAGCCTTTGCTTAGATGGTATTTAATTTTGATGTTTCAGTTTTAAGGTACCTGATGAAACTAGCTTTTTACGAAGGTGCCGGAATGCTGTTCTGGAGAGTTCCTGCTGAAAAAGAGCCATGACCTCATATTATTTTAAGAAAATGGGTGGGGGGAGCCTTGGCAAAGCAACAAAAACCCTTCTGCTGTAATAGTATCATAGTGAGGTACCTACTGAATCGGTAGGTTACAAGGAAGAGAGAGAGAGAGAGAGAGAGAGAGAGAGAGAGAGAGAGAGAGAGAGAGAGAGGAGGTTGAAGGGTCACCATAAAAACCATTTGGCATCACTATATCACAGCATGAGGCACATCCTTTGGTCTGAAGAGTGTTTGTATGTTTAGTTGTGTGTGTGTGTGTTTAAGTGTGTTAATCTGGGAGACAGCTTGAGGACACGACAAAGCTTTTGGCACTGTAGCATTACAGTGGGGGACCCATATAAATAAATCAATAAATAAATCCCTCATTTTATTTATAATGAAGAAATTGGGATATTGGAGGGTATATGTCTGCACTCACATATGTGTCCACCAAATGTATGAACCTATTATTCACTGCATAGTGGAATGGGACTTTTTGCATGGTATCAGGATGTGCATCTGTTAAATATTGTGTGTATATCTTTTACCCTTATGCCTATTTTTTTTAAAAAAAAACACTTGTCACAGCAGGATGTAGAAAAAAGGACTAATTTATTACACAGGAATGAAAGACGGAGAGTATATGGGTGCTGCTTTGGACAGCAGACTTACAATTATGCAGGCAGCAAATATTATTAGCATTCACATCTCATAATCCTAAAGAATAGAAGAGTCCCTAGCTACACAAAAGCCTAGAGAGGGAGCGAAGCACTTTGCCACAGCCTCATGCTGAAAAGAAAAGCAAGAAAACTGGGGGGGGGGGTTTACCTGATCTTGGAGCAAGCAGAGCACAGTCATGAGACCATCCCCCCCCCCAACCATGCCCACACCTGATTACAGTTCCTGCAGAAAGCTGGATAGAAGTCTGGTCACCACCCACCACCTGATCAGTGGTAGCTCAAGTCTTTTGTAACAGATGCTCAAGGGGAACTCAGTCATGTAGCTGAGCTCTATAGGAAGCAGGGTTGAATCACTGCCTATCTGCTGATGGAGGGTGAATTCAGCCCTGATGGATCAGATGGGCAGCCAAGTTCCCCATGGCGAATTGGGTCATGCAGCTGATTCCTTCAGAAAACTACTTTGCCCACCATTGCTTGGTGCTTTCCCAAACTGCGGTTCTCGAGAGCTCAACAACCAACCGGCAGTCACACACCTGGGAAAGGTTGCACAAAAGGCCTTGACAACAACCCACCTGTCAACAATCCAATGTCATGGTGGCATCAGGTGATTGGCAGCTGTGTTGTCTACCCGCCTGTAAAAGCTGCCCTGTGGAAGTGGACAAATAAAATGATTTGGCTCCCAACATTGCCTTACAGAAATAAACCTTCATATTGCAGAGCCATACCATCTTCTCAGCATTTCACAAATGCTGCAATAATCCTCAGGACAAACACACACACACAGACACACACACACACACACACGTTTGCGATTTACTCCAAACTAATTCTTCACAAATAACCGAAACAAGAAACTGTTGCACAACTTTTCAATATTGTCTTTCTTCAGACATCAGGCTTTGATCTTTCTTGAGGACTTCAGATTTTATTCTTATTGCTAACTCCCATTTCTATGGAAATATTACAATCATTTCTGAAGATAAGGATATGTCAGATCAGATCACCAGAAAGCACTGACATACTTTTGAAAAGGAAGGAAACGCAGTAATATATTGAAACATAATATGCACAGAGGGCTGCTCCTCCTGGGCAGATGTCTTACACAAATATTTGAATGACTACTGTATAAATTATATTTTTGGGTATTTTTATGTTGTTGCTAAGCCAGCTGTCACATCAGATGATAATCAGGCTGTGAAGAAAAGAAAATCCACCCTGTTTTCAGTACTATCCACTGCTGTTTTTTTATGATATCTGCCAGACAATTTTGATCATTTCTCTTTCAATCTTCTTATTTCCATTATTTTCAGTTCTTCCTGAATTTAAAGTTTCTATGCCACTTTACAGTAACCTTCTTAGGTCTTTAGATTATTGTTGGTGGTAGCAGCACGACTGGAATTTTCTATACCATTTAATAAGGTTAATGTAAGTAGGGGGTGGGGAACTACAGGCCCAGGGGTCAATTGTGGCCCTTCAAGTCTTTCTGCCTGGCCCTCTGGACTCTCCTCATGCTGTGTTCCTCATCAGCCCTGCTTTGCACCCTCCTTTAGCATCCTAGTCCCAAACTACATAGGGCTTTATATACTTTAAAGGGTAAAGGGACCCCTGACCATTAGGTCCAGTCATGGACAACTCTGGGGTTGCGGCGCTCATCTTGTGTTATTGGCCAAGGGAGCTGGCATACAGCTTCTGGTCATGTGGCCAGCATGACTAAGCGACTTCTGGCAAACCAGAGCAGCACACAGAAATGCCGTTTACCTTCCCACCAGAGTGGTACCTATTTATCTACTTGCACTTTGATGTGCTTTCGAACTGCTAGGTTGGCAGGAGCAGGGACCAAGCAACGGGAGCTCACCCTGTTGCGGGGATTTGAACCGATGACCTTCTGATCAGCAAGCCTTAGGCTCTGTGGTTTAGACCACAGCACCAGGTAATATACTTTACCTGGTAGCTAATTGGCAGTCAGTGCAATTCTTACCATAATGGGGAATGTGTTGGTGATATTCAGCTCCAGTGAGAAAAGGAGCCACCACATTTTGCACCAACTGCAGCTTCTGGACCAGTCTCAAGGGTGGTCTCAAATGAAACACAGTGCACTCATCCAGCACAGAGGTTACCAATGCATGGGTGGCAATGGTCAGGCTATCCTTTTCTAGAGCTATCTTATCAATATCATCTGAAACTAGTAGAAGACACTCCTTAGCCAGTATGGTGACCTGTGCCTCTGGCCAAAAAGACGGATCCAGGAGCTGTCCCAGACTCACTTACCTTGCAGTGTCTCTTGAAAATCACAATTTCATAAGCACTGGTTCCAGAACAGAAAGAGAATGAACTCCAAAAAATATGGAGAAATTCAGATGAGATTACTCTCTTTACTATTGACTCGTATTATGATGGTTTTATTCTGTGGATAAACTGGACTGAGTTAGTTTAAAAAGTGAAGCTGGGTTTGAAGCATATTGGAGAATAAATGAAATTAACAAGGTTAAACTAAGGATAGCAGGGGGAAAACCACACATTTTTGCATCTGTTTGCCAAAAGGCACAATATACCCCACTGTGCAGAACTGCCACCAGACAGATACAGCTTGAGGCATCCCTTAGGCTTCGATTTTTATCTCTATCCTCTTCTCTTTTGCCTCATTTCTTTTTTTCTATAGATTGCATTAACATATTGACTGAGAACATTAAGCTATATTAAGGCTGCATCCCAGAGGCTTGGTAAGGTGGAGGTTGGAAATAAAGATTGTTCATTGTCTCATTCAGTGCCCTGCTGGGCTCTCACTGGCCGAACAGGAGAGGACCCTTCTGCTCCTCCACCATTTTGTGGACTTGTATGTCATCCATTTCCCTCCCCTTTTTCCCGATAGGAGGAAAACAACAATGGTTGATTTAAAACAGCTCCTGGACTGGTGTATTTTTCTGCCTGGTTTGAGGTCATGTAAAGGGCTAGAGAAGCTATGGACCATTTGAAGTTGGTAGAGCAACATTGCCCCAGCACAATGGTTATTGTTCTGCCTCCACTGTCAATATACCGTATTTTCCGGCGTATAAGATGACTGGGCATATAAGACGACCCCCAACTTTTCCAGTTAAAATATAGAGTTTGGGATATACTCACCGTATAAGACTACCCCTCTTCCAATGCACACCAAATAAAAAATTTAAAAACCAGTCTCCAGTCCGGCTCGGAAATCCGCTCCACTTCCCAGTGGCTGCGGGGTGTGTGTGGCCAGGTCCGTTTAAACAGAGGAGCGAGCCGGAGGGCTTCCTCTTTGGCTCGCTTCCTCAGTCACTAGGACACCGCTGAACTTCGCTTGGTTATTGCTTTTTTCGGACCTGCTGAAGCATATTGGGGGGATTTTTTACTACTTTTGTTGAGCCGCTCTCATGCAATTTGCTTGGGACATGGAATAGATGACAGGCGCTGTTTCAACCCAGGGTGGCTGGAAAAAAAGCCTTTATCAGATGCCGTGATCAATTGGCAGTGGACGAGTCCATCGCTGTGCGTGGGGAGCAGGGCATTTGAGGGGAGTGCTGCCTCAATTTCCACTCTCACTTTACAACTTTGCCGCCCTCATGGCGAAAAAGCTTCTGGGTTTCTCCATTCCTGGCCACCTTCTCCTCTCAGCTTCCCCTGCCCGAATTGTTCCCTTCACTGTTGCCCTCGCGGCTTGATAATCGGCTCCCCCCCCCCCAGCCGTTTTCTACCTTTGCTTGCCCCTTCGGCTGTGCCGCGCTCTGCTGCACTTAATGCTATTGTTGGTTCCCTGCCTTTGTTGTGAGCCTTTCCTTTTCTTTTACTGTGGGGGCTGCTTGGGCTGAGGCAGCGGCCACGTGTCTAGTTGCTGGGGCTGTTAGTTTCTGTTTTGCCACTGAGCAGCTGCTTAGAGTCACAAGGCTCTGTTTACATTCCAGGGTCAGTCCAGGCTATTGGAAGTCTCATGGGAGACTAGAGACAGATGTGATGTTTAATGGTTTCCTGTTTCCTTTGTTCCTTTGTTTCAGTTGCTCTCTGCTTTCATAGAGAGAGGATGTCTTTTCTGTCTGCGTAGCTTAGAAATAAAACTCTTTGCAATGTAGCCATAAATCTCATCACTTCCGCATGCTGCTGGAAACTCTGCTGGATCGGGGAACGTGCCCTGTGGCCTTATCAAAGGCTCAGGTCATTAACTATTCATCGGAGGCAATTAGAGGAAAATGAGGCTTTATCAGCTTGGCTGAGCGGAGATGCCGACAGGGGCTACGCGAGGCCGCCATTTTGGACCACGTGGTCTACTACCAGGAGCGGTTAGGGTCGTTCTGTTGCTGGTGATTGGGGGGGGGCTTCTGGGGCCAATTTTCAAGCGCATTTCTGCTTCATCTAGAGAGTTTGGTGTGCTCTGATTTCATTTGCTGTCATTTTGTCCTTTGGTAGGGAGTTGCTGCAGGAGCTGCTGCTGTACCAGGGTATAAGATGACCCCTGACTTTTGAGAAGACTTTCCTGGGTTAAAAAGTAGTCTTATATGCCAGAAAATACAGTACCTCTAAATAGAAGTTGCTGGAAATATCCACTGTGGGGAGAGCTATTGTGCTCAACTGAATGATGGCAATCCATTATGAATGTTGCTGGTGAGGAATCTCAGGCCTCCAGACCAAATGCAGCCCTCTGGGGCTCTCTGTCTGGTCCTTGGACCTATCCTCAGGCTACACTTCTCACAAATGCTGCTTCATGTACAGCAGCAAGGATCATTCAGTTCGTAGCTGCAGGGTTAATTTCCAAGAGGGGTGTTGGTGGAGGAGCAGCTGTTGTTTAGCAACCAGACCGAGTGCCATGGTCATTGTTCAGTTAGGACATATTCTGTTTGGTTGTATAGTCCTGAGGGAGTTTTTCCACTGCCTGTTTTGGCTGAATGTCTCTCTACTCAAGAAAGACAAAGTCTCTCTGTTTATTGCTCCTCAAATTATGCACTGTTTTTGTTCAGTTTATAAAGTCTCACCACCAAAGGAACACAAGTGAAGAGCAGAGAACCTGCACAAGCAACGCTGACACAAACCCCCACATATATTAAGTATACAGTGGTACCTCGCAAGACGAATGCCTCGCAAGATGGAAAACTCACAAAACGAAAGGTTTTTTTGTTTTTTGAGCTGCTTCGCAAGACGATTTTCCCTATGGGCTTGCTTTGCAAGACGGAAACGTCTTGCAAGTTTGTTTCCTTTTACTTAACACCGTTAATACAGTTGCGACTTGACTTTGAGGAGCAACTCATAGCACGCAGCGTGGTAGTCTTTTTTGAGGTTTTTGAAGACTTTGGTGATTTTTGAAGCTTTTCCAAAACTTTTCCGACACCGTGCTTCGCAAGACGAAAAGAATCGCAAGACGACAAAACTCACGGAACGAATTAATTTCGTCTTGTGAGGCACCACTGTAATAGAAACATGACCACCCAACCCCACCCCACTCACCTTCCTCCACCTCTTTCCCCCTCTTCTTCCTAATGTCTCAACAAATGAAACTGATCTGTAAAAAATGTTACTTGGAAAAGAGGGAGAGAGGGAGAGAGACATTGCACATACAGTACTTTTGTAAACCAAGAAAATCTTTAATAAAAATACATTAAAAAATAAAATAAAGTCTTACCAGAAACACTTCTTCGAGAAATCCATCTGTGCTAGATAAATGACTTGGCTAGCACTCCACATTCTCCTTTTGCCAGGCTGGAATGTGCTGTTGGACTGTTATAATGTTTCTGCTCACCTGGACAGGGAGAAGTGTGCATGTTTAAAACCACCTGAATTTCATGTAGTTGAAATATAGCTTCCTGTTCACATCTATTGTCCAGGCCAGTTTTCCTGCTTTCCCTGCCCACCTCTGGAATGTGGCCCCATAAGCTGACAAAAAGCTTCCCCCCAGATGTTAAGGAAAGTCTTGGGATGGTAGGGGGAGAGCTGCGCTTCTTTTTTACAACTTAAAAAAAATATCGGATGTTATCTCCAGAGCAGGACAGAAAGAGTACAGAGCCTCCAAAGAACGGAATTAAATTAAGTGAAATAGGGTTACAAAATGGAGACATTGCTTGCAGAGGAAGGAATGACCCTGCTAGTGCTCTCAACACTTAATAAAAAGATGGTTAGATAAGACATTCTGCAGTAGAGCTGTGTGGTGAGGACTTTGCAGCCAGCAGAGAAGGGAAGGGGAGATTTGTGTTGTTCATGGTTAATTACGTACCACAAACAAAATATGTATCTTGTAGGTGCCCATAACACTTGCACAATCACACACCCCTTTTGTGGTGATTGCAAGCAATATGGATGCATCCCCCCCCCAGCTACAAAAATATTGGCCTACCAAGCGGTTGCAAAATGCTTTATTGTCTCTGCAAACAAAGTTCACCCTTGCGGTAAAATGTGTGGATTGTGTGCAGCCTGTGGAAAAATGAATGCACATTGATTCTACAACAAACTGATCCTGTGGAAAAGGCCATTAGATTACAGACCTGGGTTGAAGTCTCCAAGGAATATGGAGTGTCTGTCTGAGTGCAGCATGTTTCGGTATGCCTTACTGACTTTAAAATGTATCTGTTATATGTAGGGTTGTTAGATGTGGTTGCGAGAAGGTGGGTGACATTTCCAAATGAGGTTTAACTATGCAATGAGGGTGCTGACAGGAATCAAATGCAACAGGGCATTCCCCTGGGAAATATGAAATAGTGAGTGCAACTGTGTGCTAGGGAGCAGGCCATTTTGCTTCCCCTTGGATGCACTGCTGAAGAGTGGAGCTCTGAAAAAGAAATCTTTACTCAATGCTTGCAAAATGTATACCATCTTTCTGAAACCTGCTGCTGGACACCATGGTAATAATTTGATTTGATTGATTGATTTTTTTATACTTCTGTTCACCTGTAAATCTCTGGGCGGTTCACAATGTAAAAATACTTGATAAAAATACATAATACACAACAACAACAACAGCTATCACAAACCAATAAAGCCTCTCCACCCCTCCCTTCCACAAACACATTTAAAATGTTATAGGATGCTAACCAGACAAAGGCCTGTTTGAAGAGGAACATTTCCACCTAGTGCCTAAGGGTGTATAATGAATGTGGCTGCTGAGCCTCCCTAGAGAGAGCATTCCACAAACGGGAAATCTGGTCTGCTCAAGAACCCTGCCTGTCAAGATGCTGTCAGCGGCTCCCTGCTGGTTGCCCAAGAAAGTATAAAGACAAGGAAAGGTTTCTTACCATCCTTCTTCCCTCTCTCCCCCCCCCCCCAATATTTACAGAGAGAGGCTATAGAACCTAGCCTCTTGGATAACGGCATTGTCTAGAGTGAATCTCCACTCCCCAATCTCTCTCCCATTTCCTCATTCGTCACTTCTATGGGTGCTGCTACATGCCATCTGTCTTTGAGCTCTTTGCTCTCCTACTTTCAAGGTTCGCCGGGTTCTGGGAAAGCGGGTGGTGGTGGTCTGGAATGCTTTGCTCATTGACTTTGTGGGTGTCCAGCCCCCACAATTATATTATTATATGTGCCCAAGCACTCACAACCCCCTGGAGTTGGCTCCTATGGCAGCAGCCATAAAAAGGGTTGAACCTTTTAATGTTCTGAAAGTACTATCTAACCATGCATTATGGATCTATAATGAAAAGTTACCACTTTGTTCTCTGCTTTGCTGCTTTGTAAAATGTTCACATTATTCAACCAAGTATTTAAAACTGGAAAAAGAAAGAATTTAATGCATTTAAGGGGTCTAGTTTAAGCAGTTAATAGCTTTTGGTAAACAAAATTATGTAGTATTAAATGTTTTGTTTTGTTCGGATTCTTTTTAAGTTTTCAGTATACTTAACTATTATTTTCTGCACCACCTAAGGAGCTTTAGATGTAGGGTAGTATACAAATGCAATATATAATTTTTAAAACAAAAATAAATCTCGTGCTTGTGACATTATGCAAAATGGATACAATTGAACCAGCCATTCTGCGAGCCCCCCTGAACAGAAGATAAATGAACTTTGTACTGTTTCAGATTTACTAGTCAAATCAATGGCACCTTAAAGCATTGATTTCAAGTCAGCAAAGGTCACCATCAGCTGCAAAGATTCTTCATTTAAGCAGTATTGAATCTGATTCCACTGAAGTTCAATCTAATGACTTTGGAATCTGCATTTTATCTATCTACAGGAACTGCCAATCATTTAATGCCAATAGGAAAATTTTATCTCAGAATTTTGCATATGGTTTCCTTTGCATGTTGCATTGCTTTCTGTAAAAGCATATTGCATAGTAACATACACTCATATTAAACAGTAATATTGTAGCACTGTAATCTATAACAGAAATTGTAGTCATGCAATTTTAGGCTGAACCTTTTTGCTTGATATAAGGCTGTCAATTTCCACAACCATCACCTCTGCCTTCTGATTTTTCTGATCACTGCTCAACCATGAAGTGCCGTCAGTAATCCTGTGGCTGTTTTGACAGTCTAGTCTACCTCACAGGGTTGTTATGAGGATAAGACTGGAGGGCACACGGAGGGAAGCTTTTTACACTTCCCTGAGCTCTGCAGAGAAAGGGCAAATTAATTCTGGAACATCTGGTTTATTCCAGAGTTCTTCTTCGCCTTCATTTTTTAAGGCAACCCCTAGGTGGTGTCTAATGATTTCTTCAAAATGTATAAGCCGTCTAATTATGCAAGGCTTGGGAAAGCAGATTGCTCATTTTGCTGTTGGTGACCACTGGAACAGAAACAATCTGACGCCAGCTTCATTGGGGCTGCTATAATCAGACCTCATTACAGAGGAGTGTTTTCCCATTGTCCTTTGAAATCTTAATCCATCAACAACTATTAAGAAATCAGTCAATTGTCTGAAGACAGTTATAAAAGCCTTTTTCAGGCGGCCTTACTTATTGCCTTTGACATGAGATATAGCTCAGGGTGAATTAATTACACTTTGAAGTCTATTGATGCTGCTTAGCAATGTGCATTGCTAATTTGGTTCGAGGAGGCTTTGCTTATTACAAAAATGTCAGCCACTCCATCATAAAACACACCCTTTCTCTGACTCGGGATATTCAGAAACTTGTACTATCCTGTAGACAAAATGTAAGAGAGAAAACCAAGTTAGAGTTCTCTACAGGAGAACCCATTTGCTCCCACTTTTGGTTTATATTTATGGGACCAATACACCGTTCTCTGAGGAAACAAATTATACAAGTTTGGACAGGGGCGAAGGAAGGCTAATCGGCACCTGATGCGGGGTGTCGAGGGCAGGAAAAACTGCCTGGCAGCGCATGTGTGTGTGCCGTACATGTGGCACATACGCGGCACCGCTACATGCCATGCATGCGCTAACGGGTGGTTTGCCACTAGCATGGCTCAAGTGCCATACTGATGGTGGTGGGATCCTCTGCTTGCGGCTGCAGCTTTGAGAGAGCTGGAGCTGCAAAGCCACACACAGCCGATGACTAGTGGGTAGGCTTACCTTGTGGAGCCAGTGTGGTGTAGTGGTTAAGAGCAGTAGTCTCATAATCTGGGTAACTGGGTTCGCATCTCCGCTCCCCCACATGCAGCTGCTGGGTGACCTTGGGCTAGTCACACTTCTTTGAAGTCTCTCAGCCCCACTCACCTCACAGAGTGTTTGTTGTGGGGGAGGAAGGGAAAGGAGAATATTAGCCGCTTTGAGATTCCTTTGGGTAGTGATAAAGCGGGATATCAAATCCAAACTCTTCTTCTTCTTCTTCTTCTTGCGAGCCGCTTTGCAGCTCTCCCCTTCCCCTTGCTCGCTGTAGGCTTGGGAGTTGAGGGCAGGTGGGGGACAGAATGTCACCCCCATCAGGATGGCACTCGGAGCGCGCCGCACCCGCCACACCCACCTTGCTCCTCCTCCGGGTTTGGATTACTCCCGCCCCCAACATGTTGAAAGAACAAGCTAGGGTGGATGGACTAGACCTGTTCCCCAATACCAACTTGCCCCTTGACCATGCCTTCACCATCATCATATTCCAGTCACATTAGAAGGAGTTCTGCACGGTTCCCCGCGTGCCTAGGTGCATAAATTGGAATGTAGCATTGGCCAGCCAACGCTCAGTGAAAATTATGGCTTTCTTTTGTTAGGTGGAAGAATGTTGTTTTCTATAAGGATGGAAATGGCATTGACATTCGCTCCTGATGGGAGATTGGCCACAACACCCCCAAGCTTGGGTTGGGGTCTCGACCTCACCTCAATGACTCAGTGAGACCTTGCCAGTTTAGTTTGTACCCAACAATGTTCTAAGCTAGCTGACTCTCAAGGAATGTGTTTGGTATGCTCCAACCGCAGCTAATTCCATTTCACCAGCATTGGATAGGTGGAATGATAAATTGATCCTGATCCTATTGCTTTGCCAACCCTTACTCTGCCTGCTGCACTCAATAGATCTTGTCTATGTTTCTTCTTCTTCTTCTTCTTCTTCTTCTTCTTCTTCTTCTTCTTCTTCCTCTTCCTCTTCCTCTTCCTCTTCCTCTTCCTCTTCCTCTTCCTCTTCCTCTTCTAGCACCTGGAGTCTTGTCTGCTTAATTGCTGCTTTTCTGGGTCACATAATGTACCTCACCAGGGCAAACAATTTACTCAACTCATTTTTACTGTACATGTCAGAGCACTCCTTGTACCTAATATGGAATCGTTTTTCACTCAACAGTCTGCTGCTCCACTTTAACTGGTTTATACCAGTTTTGTGGTTAGGTAATGTTCCTGTGCGTATGGCACTCGGTCCCAATAATAACGGTTCCAGCACTAATTCCACTTCAATTCCATGTGCTTGGTATCAATGCATGAGTTGAATTCTTTCATTGATTTCTATACATCTCATGATGACATGACTTGAAAGGTGGGCTGAACACAGCTGCTAAATCCCCCATTAGATGTATTATTTAGTATGCCAAATCAATTTTATTCATTCCCTTTCTAGATGCCGTCAGCTTGTCAATGGTTGAAATATTCTAGTTTGATTCTTTCTTTTTGCTTTTCTAATTATCCCAAATAACTTCCTCCTGCTTGTTTTATAGATTTCTCAATATTTTCCCTTTTCACAGACCTAACAAAGTAATTACTGAGCAAAGTAAGGTCATATAAAACAGGATAATGTAACAAAATTAGAAATGTCAGGTTCTGAAACACTACAGCAAGGAGGCAATGCAAATAAGTGGTATGGAATGAATCTAATAACAGTGCATGGGTATAATGCCACTTAGTTTTCTTGGACAACAAATCAGTCACACACAATGAAAACAATTGCAGTGCTGCAGATTTAGGGATTAAAATTCCATGAATTCATAAATACTAATTTCTAAGTCAGTTAATGTCTTTGAATCTTAATATATGATGGGCTTAAGCTAGTCCCTTTTCAATTAGGAATATGCAGGTAAATGAAAAGGCCACTTCAGAAATAAATAAAAAAACAGGAAATCTTCTGTCTCTCCCCTTCTGAAGAATGGATTGAGGATTTAATAGATCTAGTGATTAATGGTGGAACTGCCATATACTTGATGGTACACAGTCTTTAAATCAATCTGCACAAGTAACATCGACTTTTGGATTCCCTCTGTTCCTTCGCTGTAGCCCTAAATTCTACAGATTAGAAGAATGTGTTCAAGAATTAGAAGAATTTGTGACTAAGAACTTGTACCTGAATTTCCTCCTCTTTCCCAAACCACTTTCCTTTTGTGCCGTGTCTTTTCAGATACCAAGCCCAAGGGTAGTGACTGTCTTGTTTATAGGGATCTGTAAGCCACATATGTATGTATAGACCAGGATGAATACGGATTTGGCAAATATTTTTAAATCATTACATTTATATCTTGCATCTCCTCTAATGATCCCAATGTAGCATGCATGGTTCCCTCTCTCTGTTTTATCCTCACAACAACACTATGAGGTAGGTTCGACTGAGAGACAGTGAGCTCTGTGACTGACTTGCGATTTGAACTCTAGGCTTCCTAGTCTTGACATGCTACCCATTCCTTTAGTTTGTGCTTTAGAAACCCCTTCCTCCCTTTATTGTTTTTTTTAAATAATTTTTTATTGTTAAAATAATTCAACATTAATACACATAGAAACATACATTTCATACAACATACCTACATACCTACAACATACCTACAACATACCTACACTCAATCCCACAGATAATTCCCATCACCATCCACCACCCCTCACCCTTTGTGTTAGACTTCCAATCTACTCAATTGCAATTTCTTTCAACTTCTATTACTTTCTTTCACACACCTTTAACCTAATTTCATATTTCTTTTTCTAATAGACATTGTTATCCATCTTATTTAGTATTCCAATATTTGAAACGAAACTTGTTTATTCTAATAGGAGTTCTGATTTTTCGATACAGTTTTGCAAGTATCTTTTAAACACCTTCCAGTCCCTGTCTGCCTTCTCTTTTGGGATCCTTCCAATTTCTCCCATTGTTTTGGATATATTGTAGTACTCCAATATATTCCTCCCTATATTGTTTTAGACACCTGCTGAAAACCTTTATTATTATTTCTGTCAGCCCAGACACATATTTTTGTTACCTGTATTCATGTCAAAGGTTTTACTTAATTAAGTATTTTATGTATGTGTTAATTATTTTATTATGTGTTTATTATTATGTGTTAATTATTTTATGTATATTTGCTTCCCTATGTACACCACTTAGAGTGATATTTTATGAAGCGGTTTGAAAATCTTTCTTTAAAAAGTACAATAATATCCACCCTAAAAGGCTTGGATCAGAACTTTCTCCCTTGGTGACAGAATCAGAAGCGGGGGGGGGGGGGGGAGAGAGACATTCCACTGCATTGTAATACATCATGTTCCTCAGCCCTGCCTATGACTTGTCATTTCCTGTCTAATCCGTATATATCAGATAGTTTTGTGGCACCACAAAGCCGTCGAGCGGCTGCAGTTTCAAATTTGGAAAGGCACTTCCAGAATAGTTTGAAGAAACATTTGATTGTGTGAAGTGTGATATAAATCCCTAGCATCAAACTCTGCAGAGAGATTTTAAATCCTTCTCGGATTACCCAGCAGAAAAGTTATATAGTCTATTTGTGGAGAGTCACATAGCTGTATGCTTACCATGCTCTGGACATTTTGAAATGTGGGTGTATTGAGCATTGAACTGTCACTAGTGATACAGCGCAGAAAGAATTGGATCAAAACGTGTCCGGAATCTATTCAGTCTTTCTAAACTATACTGAGTGAATCCATGAATATTATCAAAAACTTTTGGTTATACCAGTGACTTTGGGATATCAGTATTAATAAAGTGTAGACTGTATTTAGACTCTGGTTTAACAATGGTTTCTTTTCTGCTTCTGGTTTGAAGCGATTGGGGAATGGCTGTGGTTCAGTTGCATGCAGAAGCTCGTAGGTTCAATCCCTGGCATCTTGAATGGGAGAAAATCCCTGACTGAAACCCTGCAGATCAGCTGCCAGACTGTCAGGAGTGCATGCAGGAACCAGGCCCTGTGACCGGTAGGGCTTCACAGGACGGGCTTTCCTAAGTTTGTTCTCAAGAGGCAAGGTGTGGCCACACAGGTAAGGCTGATTGGTAACTCACAGCACCTGGTGGCAAGGGCCAGGAAGGGATATAAGGTCAGCATTTCCCTTTGGCTCTTTGCCACAGCAACACACTTCCTGCCTTGCTGCGTTTGGCTTCTTGACTCTTTGCTTCCTGATACTTGGACCCTTGGCTTCTTGACTCCTTGCTTCCTGATCCTCGGACCCTTGGCTTCTTGACTCTTGGCTCTCTGACCCTTGGCTTCCGGGCTCCTGGATTCTGGACTCTCATTCCTGCTCCCACCCCGCCATCTTGCCCCGGTCCCGACGTCCTCCACCAGGACTTCAACATCCTGGTGTATGTGACACAGGCAGTGTAGACCAGGGGTAGTTAATGTGGTACCCTCCAGATATTGTTGGGCTCCAACTCCCATGAGCCTCAGCCAGCATGGCCAATGGTCAATGATGATGGGAGCTGTAGTCCAAAAACATCTAGATGGCATCATGTTGACTATGCTGCCATGGGAACAAGAGGCAAAGTGCATTTCTGAAATGCTTTGTCCTCTTTAGATCGCCATCAATGACAATAGGCTCCATTGATACCTGAAAGACTATTATGGTATAGACTGGTATAGGTGGACCAGAACCCACATCATCAAGCATGATGTTTCATGAATACATACCCATGGACATATATGGAATTAGGACACGGCAGGGCAATTATGACCCAGCAATGGAAGATATCCATGTGTGACATTAGTGTGCAGAGCACAAATATAAATAAGGTCTTGTCAAAAACAATCTGAGCAGATTTAAGAGCAACCCCTAAGAGCAGCTTACCCAATGGGCTTCAATTGAAGCAAATGCACCTGGAAGGCTGCAGAGCACAGGTGAGATGATTTGTAGAATGCAAGAATAGACAGTCACAAACACCCCTTGACCACTTTCAAAGTAGAGTAAGTATAACAAAGCACACACCCATGAGAATTTCATGGAAAGCTTCCTTTCCCTTTGATAATTTTAAAATGCAATTTAATTTTTTTAATTTTTCAATGACAGTGATTGAAAAAAAATAAGGATTTTATTTTGACACAGTACTAATTCAAACTGGAGCCTTTCCTTACACTGCCTGAAGAAGTCAGGGATTGAATCTGGAATATTTTCCATGCAAACACATGTGCTATACCACTGAGCTTTGGTAACTAGGCTAGGTGAAATCCAGGTACATTTTTCCAGTACATGTATATATGCCTAATTGGAAACGAAAGGAAAGAAATAGGATAGAATAAAAGAATAAGTATGAAAACATTTTGACACTCCACCAGTCTTTCCTGCTACCAGCTTCTATGCACACTGGCTGTGCTGATACATCTGGCTGCCTATCCCCAAACAATCAGAAATCATTTTTTTAAAAAAAAACTTAGGAATATGGTCAGATGATTAACAGGCAGCTAAAATGTGTACTCTCCAGCAACCCTGCGGCTTAGCTTCCAGCAATCCTTTGTAGTTTTCACATTAGTCATCTTCAGTGAGTGAAGGACTTGAAAAACGTCCAAAATATTCTCCCCACCTCCAAACCAACTGGATGCTTAAGCGCCACAGGTGCCACTTACGGGAATAATGTCACAGTACCAGTTAATCAACATTTTTCTTTTGTTACAGCTGCATCTTTGGTGACAATATTGCTTCTGGGAACAATATTTCTGGGAACGATAAGGGAGAAGCCAAGTAAGTTCCAGGTGGAGGTATAGAAGTTGTATAATTGCAAAAGTAAAAGCAGCCTGGTCCATCAGCTGTCCACACAACATGTACACCCTTCCTACACATAGGTTCCAGTACGTTTCCGAGCACAATTCAAAGTGTTGGTCCTGACCTTTAAAGCCCTAAACGGCCTCGGTCTCCACCTCCATCGTTCTACCCGGACACTGAGGTCCAGCACCGAGGGCCTTCTGGCGGTTCCCTCACTGCGAGAAGCCAAGTTACAGGGAACCAGGCAGAGGGCCTTCCCGGTAGTGGCGCCCGCCCTGTGGAACGCCCTCCCACCAGATGTCAAAGAGAACAACAACTACCAGACTTTTAGAAGACATCTGAAGGCAGCCCTGTTTAGGGAAGCTTTTAATGTTTGATGTATCACAGTATTTTAATATTCTTTTGGAAGCCGCCAGAGTGGCTGGGGAAACCCAGCCAGATGGGCGGGGTATAAATAATAAATTATTATTATTATTATTATTATTATTATTATTATTATTATTATTATTGGTTGGTCCTTTAGTTTAACCTAGGCACAGCCAGCCTGGTGCTCCCAGATGTTTCTGATTTTTACGACTCCCATCAGCTGCAATCGATGGGATGCAATAGACCCAAAAATGCTGGAAGGCACCAGGTTGTCGAACCCTTTTCAAAGTTCAGCTCAACTTGACAGCATGTTTCAAGTGTAAATTAGTGACATTAAAATCGCTTTGAAACCATCAGGCGTGAGAAGGCATTCAAACAAATCCTACTCATCTTTGTCAGGGATATTTCAGTTTTCTTTAGATACAGCAGGCCTAGTTTGCTACTGGAAACAGGTTTTTAGAAGTTGGATCCTATCAGCAACTGACTTCACTTCGAAATGAAAAATGCCTTTCACATCACATTCGTGTAGCATTACATCTGACAAGTAAAGAAACAATTGCTTATTTCCCCCTTAACTTTGACAAATATCATCATTCTACCATTAGATTTCTATACCTTTGAAAGCTGATAATATTTCATGATGTGAGCAAATATCCAAGCTTTGGACAAATCTCCTAGAATACATCAAACAACAGACCCATTGTTTACTTGACATTTTGAGGGGCTGCATTTAAAAGGTTATTAAATACAATAGATTTTCTGAGATACAATCTGAGGAATGCAAACTGGCCAATCAATACAAACACCCAGCTTGTAGATGGATAAATAACTACTTTAACTCCTGCTTGGCAGCTCCTCAGTCATCTGATGAACATAGGTTGCTGTTAGATATATAGTGTTGCCGCATCCTAGACTGTGCATGGATCCTTCACCTTAAAGTTGCTCTGGAGTGCTCACCATAGCAACATGTCTCAGATGCTTCTTGCCCGCTGTTCCTTCTAATTGTGGTCTGGAGAAAGTTAACAAAGCCCATCAGTCAAACCAGATTACATACTGTCAGTTGTAAACTTTATTGGAGATTGGTGACCAAACCACTTAAATGAAAACAAACTCTAACATGTTTTAAGCATGTTTTAAGGGGAGAGACTCCATCAGGCAAGGCCTCTTTCCACTTGCCTTGCCCCACCCACTGGCCTTGGGAGTCCTCATAAGGAAGCTGGTCCTGGAGGAAGAACTGTGAGGGGAGAGACTCCATCAGGCAAAGCCTTCTTCCACCTGCCTTGCCTGATGGAGTCTCCAGTTGCTGCTTCTCAATTTGTATTGTATTATTTTATGCACTGTGGCTTGCCGTTGCTTTATTGATTGTAGTTTCAAAATTATTTGTTGTATTGTTAAGAGTGGGTTTCTGTTTAATTTTTATATGCTGATATTATTAATCTATACTATTCCATGATTTTTGAATGTTACTTTAGTTGATGTAGATTGCTTATTTTAAAGCTATGTTTTATCACATTTTTGTATTGCATTAGATTGTTATAAGGTATACATTCTTTGTTTCTTCAGCTTGTAAACCGCCTTGAGTATTGTAAGATAGAAAGGCGGTATACAAATTAAAAGTGATGATGATGATGATGATGATCATAGAATCATAGAATAGAATCATAGAATCATAGAGTTGGAATAGACCACAAGGGCCATCGAGTCCAACCCCCTGCCAAGCAGGAAACACCATCAGAGCACTCCTGACATATGGTTGTCAAGCCTCTGCTTAAAGATCTCCAAAGAAGGAGACTCCACCACCACACTCCTTGGCAGGAAATTCCACTGTCGAACAGCTCTTACTGTCAGGAAGTTCTTCCTAATGTTTAGGTGGAATCTTCTTTCTTGTAGTTTGGATCCATTGCTCCGTGTCCGCTTCTCTGGAGCAGCAGAAAACAACCTTTCTCCCTCCTCTATATGACATCCTTTTATATATTTGAACATGGCTATCATATCACCCCTTAACCTCCTCTTCTCCAGGCTAAACATGCCCAGCTCCCTTAGCCGTTCCTCATAAGGCATCGTTTCCAGGCCTTTGACCATTTTGGTTGCCCTCCTCTGGACACGTTCCAGTTTGTCAGTGTCCTTCTTGAACTGTGGTGCCCAGAACTGGACACAGTACTCCAGGTGAGGTCTGACCAGAGCGGAATACAGTGGCACTATTACTTCCCTTGATCTAGATGCCATACTCCTATTGATGCAGCCCAGAATTGCATTGGCTTTTTTAGCTGCCGCGTCACACTGTTGGCTCATGTCAAGTTTGTGGTCAACCAAGACTCCTAGATCCTTTTCACATGTACTGCTCTCAAGCCAGGTGTCCCCCATCTTGTATTTGTGCCTCTCATTTTTTTTGCCCAAGTGCAATACTTTACATTTCTCCCTGTTAAAGTTCATCTTGTTTGTTTTGGCCCAGTTCTCTAATCTGTCAAGGTTGTTTCATGATGATGAAAAGCCCACCAGAAACCAACTCTACAGCTCTTGGGCTTTGTGTAACACCTAGACAGGAATTTCTCCAGACTCTGGTGAAGTGGAACATGCAAAACATGGTCTGGTCCCCCTAATGTTACAGTTACCACCCTAAGTGAGCTGAAGTCATAGGATGGTATAGGCTTGAAAAGGCACCCACATGGGACAATTGAGAGAATACCCTGCATTCCTATTCCAACTCCCTAAATGGAAGTTAGCTAATCCCATTCTGCCAGGAATGGCTCAGTAGTTGGGATATCATGCTGTAGCAAAGAGACCAGAGACACCATTTTTAACTTTCATGGCTTTCTGCAAAGAATTCTGGGATTTGTAGTTTGCTAAGGGTGCTGACAGCTGTTAGGATACTCTGAGAATTGTAGCTCTGTGAGGGGGAGAGGAATCCCCTAACAACTCTCAGCACCCCTAGCAAACTACAAATCCCACAATTATTTCTTTGAAGCCATGACTGTTCATAGTGCTTGAAATATAGGGTGTTAATGTGGCCTGAGTATAAGGCATCTTGTTTCTATTCCATGCTGTGATTGTGCCAAATGCCCAAACCACTCTCATGTCCCTTGGAATTTTGTTTTGCTTCATAATAGTGACCTCACTCCAAGACAAAGCAAGTCCAGTGCTTAGTGAATGATGTTCTGTGTTCTTGATATGCCTACTTCCCCACACAGAATTGTTGGTCGACTTCAATCTATTTGGTGGCTGTGACTTTGGAAGTGGTGTGGGAAAATGGTCCTGGTAAGTTACTGGAACAGAATTGAACAATGAAGAGTTTGTAGGCAATTTCAGGCAGCTCAAAAGGATCTTGCGGCATCTCTGCCCCCTCAATCCCCTTCAAAGAAAAGTGATGTTTATATATTTCCCCCACTCACATCTCGTTTAACCATATTTATTTTCCCCTTCTTTATATTACTCCTTAAGCAAATCAAGCTCTTCCTTAAAACCCAGTTCCATGCCAACACTAAGTTCAAAAAACAAATAGGATAGTTATTTCAAAAACTGTGTTTCTAAATCCTTTTGAATTCCTCTGCATTCCTTGTCTCTCTCCTACTCCAAACCTCCTCATTACAATACATTTTATTGCATTCCTGGAGAGAAATGCTGCTGACAATGACAGCAATTTCACAATAATTGAAAGATGAGCAAATTTGTCTGCAGACATTATCCAAAGAAATGGCAAAAATGTATCCACACCTTTGAACTCTTTTTGGAGAGCTTATTATCGTGGGACCTTTTAGACACTTTTTTCTCCTTCTCTGAAAACAGTGCTACTCCCCATACACATATCCAATGACCAGCTCAAGTAAACTCACTCCTAGATTTCTAGCTTGTTAATGGCTTTCTAAAATATTTCATGAGAGGAAGCAAGTATATTTCTGAAGATTAGAACATTTATATTTGCCATGGTCTCTTTTTCAGAGAATAAGTTAAATTATGCCAATCTCAATATAGATTAGGACTACCCAATGTGGTGTTCTCTAGATGCTGATGGACTACAACTCCCAGACGATTGGACAGTTTACCTGGGTCTGATGGGAGTTGTAGTCCAACAATGTCTAGAGGGCACCACATTGGCACACCCTGATAAAGAGCCTCAGTTCATATCTGTAATGGGAATTGGGGTTGCTTGTGCGTAAACTGCAAACTGCTGCAAGCTAGCCGTGTAGCTAAAACTTTCCCCGGTTGACAGCCCTTTGAAACGCGACTGTCTTAGTCACTGGCAGAATCCGTCAGTGGGCGGGACCTAAATTTGCGCCAACATAGGAGTTGTTTGACTCCAAGTCTCCGCCTAGATTCCCTGCGTGGAAGCCTTCTGCGCAGCGTGGGCGTGCCAAGCGGAGGTCCTGTGCTCTCTCTGCTGATTTCACTGGAAGAGTCTCTGAGCCTCCCCTCCGCCTTGCTCTCGGCTTCCCCTTTCTCCCTGGTGTCCCCTGGATTTCTTTCCCCCATGGGAACCCTCTCGCTCTCCTTGCTGGTCCCCTCCCCTGCATCACTGGAGCGACTTTCCTCTCCTCTTCCCTCTGATGGCAGTTCCCTGACAATATCCCTCCATTGTGACACAAAAATTTAATGATTTCCCATGAGAACAATACCGGTAACAATATTCAAAGTTGTGCAAGTTGAAGGCAGCTCACAAAGCAGATCTTTCCCCTTCCTTTTCCCCACCTGCAGGTCCCTGTATCTCCTGAGAATCCCCTCAAGAGGGTCAAGGGGACCTGTCAAACATCATGTTGCCCAGGCCTTAAGAGAGGAGAAAATCACTCAAAATTGAGCAGATCAATCTTGTGCCAGTGGAGTGTGAGATTCCTCATCCCAATTTCAGGCAATTCCAACTTTACTCAAGGAGGAGACCTGATAGTCAAAAGGAACTTCTTTCTCATTCAATGATCTTTGCCAACCTAGGACCCTGTAGATATTTTGGACCAAATGTCCCATCAGCCCCAGTACAAGACAGTTGTTCTGGCTGGGGTTGATGGGAGCTGTCGTCCAAAGCATATAGAAGGTACCAGATTGGCCAAGGCAGATGTAATGCTTTTGGCCTGCTTTAGCTATACTTTTCTTACATTCTTAGTGAGGAATGGAAAGAGGCATAAAAAAAACCCTCATGCAGTTTCCTCTATCAGTAGCATAAGTCTATCTTACCTAATTATGCAAGCACAAGTGTTTACTGGTATCAGCAAAGAAAACAAAAGTGTTTTGTTTATTGGGTTGCTGCATATTATATAATTTTTGAAAGAGGGATAACTGATGGTCATAAAACAACAGGGCCACATAAATTACTTTCTTTACTGCTGTGCAAAATATCTCGAGAGACAATTTGGCTACATTGTGATGCCCAGTACTGAAAGCAAAGCACTTCATATTATAAAACAATAGGACTTGAACAGGGATCTGAGTAAGAATTCAAATGTTATAGCACGGACGAAGAAAATGATGTCTTAAACAGGTTATGCTATCCTTGGATGCATGGACATCTGTTCCTCTGAGAAGGGATGTAATGAAATTAAGTCATTTTACTCCAGATGTAACCTTTTCTTTCTTTCTTACTCCAGATGTAACCTTTTCTTTCTTTCTTTTTAGGTAAATTTGTACAATTGTAGTAATGGTTGTTTTTAGACTCTCATTTTATCTTATTGCACATAGCTTTGGCTATGAAGGGGTTTATAAAACTATAAAATAAAATAAAATATCTAAGCAGCCCTGCTCACACTGCTAATAGAAATACTGTATATTTCAAACTTAGGCCACCAGCTCGCTAATATGGGACACATGCATGTTCTTAAGGGTGTGAGAGCATGTGCAAGAAAAAGAAGCATAGCAGATTGTAACGGAAGGGCAGATTCCATCCAGGATATATTTTGGAGATTTCAGTGTGCATGCAAAATTGGGAAGATCACCATCCTACTACCTGCCAGTATTTGTTTCTATGTTACTCATCATCTCAGATTTTCTTCTTTAAAAAAATAAAAATAAAAATGGCCTGCATCCCTTCCTCTAACACAGCAGTTCTCAACTTGTGGGTCCCCAGATGTTGTTGGACTACAACTCCCATCATCCCTGAGCTCTGGCTTTGCTAGCTAGGGGTGATGGGAGTTGTAGTTCAACAACATCTGGGGACTCACAGGTTGAGAAAGGCTGCTCTAACAGAATAATGGAGGGTCATACACAAACCTCAAATAGAAGCTCATTGGACTGTGAGCAGGCAGGCAGGCAAGGCAGGGTTTCAGCACCTTGTTGTTGTTTAGGTTTGCCATCAGCAGCTTGTTGCTGTCTAGGTTTGCGATCGCCTTTCTCCCAAGGAGCAGGCATCTTTTAATTTTGTGGCTGCTGTCACCATCTGCAGTGATCATGGAGCCAAGAAAGTAAAATCTCTCACTGCCTCCATTTCTCTCCCTTCTATTTGCCAGGAGGTGATGGAACCAGTGGCCATGATCTTGGTTTTTTGATGTTTTTTTTTATAAAGATATTTATTAAATTTTCCAATTTTTTACAAACAAAGAGAAAAAGAAAACAGACATAAAAAGAAAAAAGTTAAGAACACATAAATTTCACAACTTATTTTCTCATAACATATTTCCCTGACCTCCTCATACCTCCCCTTCTTGTATATCCAGTTCAAATTATTTATGCAGCAAATCCATATCTCAAAGCATTACAGCTTTAAAGACAAAAAAACACCTTATTTTCTCTCCATCATCTTAGGCTATTATAACCTTAAATTCTTACTTATAAAAAGAAAACCATTTTATCATATTCCTTAATACCATTACAGCTAGAAACCACTTAGTTTCAATCCAACATCATTCAACATTCCTTAATTTTACAGTATTTTTGTAAATAGTCCTTAAATTTTTTCCAATCTTCTTCTGCCGACTCTTCTCCCTGGTCACGGATTCTGCCAAGTTTTTTTTTTTTATGTTGAGCTTCAGACCGTATTTTGTGCTCTCCTCTTTCACCCTCATTAAAAGGTTCTTTAATTCCTCCTCACTTTCTGCCGTCAAGGTTGTGTCATCTGCATATCTGAGGTTGTTGATGTTTCTTCCGGCGATCTTAATTCCGGCTTGGGATTCATCCAGCACCTTGGAGAGCATCAAATGAGCAACTTTCTCAACAGAGTCTGACTAAGGTCATTTAACACTCACTGAGAAGTGTTCCTCTTCTGCAAGTGTAGCTGGCAGGCTAGATGGCACCAGCCTCTTGGCAGCAGTGCCACTACTGCTTACAGGGATGGTGCAATGATGGCAGTGAAGTTGGAGCAACAGGCACATCAGTACAACCAATCAGGCACTTCCAACCCAACCCAACCCTGCTCTGCCCTGCCTTGCCCCATATCAATCTTGTAAGGGGCAGCAATATCACTGCCAGGAGGCATTGCTCCTTCTACTCATAGACTCCTCCCATCTCAGGAGTGTAACTTCTCAAAGGAGCAGTCTCCTGGTCTACAGGTAAACATGTCTATGCTTCTCACATGAGGTACTCCCTCAAACAAAGGAGGAGCTGTTTGAATCCTCATCAGGAATCAGACTCTGAGATGTCTGTGAGGGTCCTCGTTTCAGGACTGTAGGTTTGGAAACATACAGGCACCCTTCAAACCCAGAGCAGGTTCCCAGTTTCAGACCTTCCTCTCAAAGACATTGGAAGGAGGGATAGAGAGGAAGAGCAACGGAAATAGGGAGAGGATTGAGGCCAATGAGAGCAGTTGATTCCCCCCCCCTTCAAAATAAATAAAATAAAATTAAAAATTGTCCAGTAGCACCTTAGAGACCAACTAAGTTTGTTCTGGGTATAAGCTTTCGTGTGCATACACACTTCTTCAGATACACTGAAACAGAAGTCACCAGACCCTTATATATACTCTCATTTTATCCTTTTTGCATTTCATCTTTATATATAGTGGGAGGGTGGGGTGGGGTTTTTCTCAGAAAGGTAGGAGGAGATGGGTGATTGACTCAATGGGTAAGGTAAACCTGTTGACGACTGTTAATGACTGCAATCAGTCCTACAGGAAGAAGCAATGGATAGTATGCAGATGACCAAAAATAGCTTTAGCATATGCAATGAGACAGGAATCCAATATCTCTATTCAGACCAGGTCTCTCCATAGTTTTCAGTTTAGCAATAAGTTGTAATTCAGCAACTTCTCTTTCAAGTCTATTTCTGAAATTCTTTTGTAATAAGACAGCTGACTGTGTTGTTGTTGTTGTTGTTGTTGTTGTTGTTGTTGTTGTTGTTGTTGTTTAGTCGTGTCCGGCTCTTCATGACCCCATGGACCAGAGCACGCCAGGCACTCCTGTCTTCCACTGCCTCCCGCAGTTTGGTCAAATTCATGTCAGTGGCTTCGAGAACATTGTTCAACCATGTCGTCCTCTGTCATCCCCTTCTCTTTTGTGCCCTCAATCTTTCCCAACATCAGGGTCTTTTCCAGGGAGTCTTCTCTTCTCATGAGGTGGCCAAAGTATTGGAGTCTCAGCTTCAGGATCTGTCCTTCCAGTGAGCACTCAGGGCTGATTTCCTTGACTGTGTTAGGTATAAGTTGTTATACCTATTGTTGTAACATAATCATTTAAAAAATGATTTTCAAAAACAAAGGAGGGGGAGACCTGAAGAAGGTATATGTAGTTATGTTGCAGAACTGTTGATAAAAGGGGAGAAATCAACTTGTATGTTGCACATGAATAGCTTAAAGGATTATAGGGCAACTAGCACTGCCATATTTTGTCATGCTTCTTCCTAGCTGAACATCAGGCTCTTCACAAAAATATTGCATCTTAGAAGGCTGTAGAGGGGGCTTAAAAATATTATGCATGGATGATTTACACATTACCAGCTGCTATACTGAGTGATTCAATTCCTTTACCCTGTGGTGGTGGCTATAATGTGTAATCAGGCACTACTTCGCCACTATTGCTAGGCAACTACAAGCAATTACAGTTTCCCCAGGTGAAGTGAAGGAATGCTTTAGCATTTTTCACACAGTCAAATGCATACAGCTGGTTTGGCTAGGCAGGTTATGGCAGCGAGTCCTAATCCTCACCACACAGAGCTCAGTGGTAGAGCACCCGTCTTGCTTGCAGAAGGTCCCAAGTTCAAGCCCCAGATCATCCAGATAGGGCTGGGAGATAGATAAGCTTGCCTGAAACCCTGAGGAGCTGCTGCCAATCAGTGTAGACAATACTGAGCAAGATGAAGCAATGGCTTGACTTGCTGTGTTCTTGTTTGCACATCTGGAGTGTTCATATGCTTGTACAAACTGCATGCCTTTTGGTTTGCAAACATCGGAACAGGCAACATCAGGCCCAGGAATTGAATGCCATCCTCAAGGTCTTTTGGTTTGGTGTTTGGGACTCTCTCCAGACCACACCCCTCACTTGTTCTGCTTCACACCCTCTTGGAGTGATTTTGCCATGGTGGAACTCTAAGAATACCTCTGGCTTCCCACAGTGGCCTAGGACCATACGGCCTAGGACCCTCATACCTACGGGACCGCCTCTGCTGATATGTCCCACAGAGGAACCTACGGTCTTCAAAGAAAAACATCTTGAAGGTCCCAGGCCACAGAGAGGTTAGGCTGGCCTCAACTAGAGCCAGGGCTTTTTTGGCTGTGGCTCTGATCTGGTGGAACGCTCTGTCATAAGAGACTAGGGCCCTGCGGGACTTGACATCTTTCCGCAGGGCCTGCAAGACAGAGCTGTTCCACCAGGCCTTTGGTCAGGGCACAGCCTGACTCCCTTCTTTGGCAATCTTCACAGAACTCTAGCCCAATGGTTGCCATCAATTTGATTTGAATTAATTTTATAATGAAATGATTTTAGAATGTTGTGTTATTTTATTGTTGTTAGCCGCCCTGAGCCCGGCTTCAGCTGGGGAGGGCGGGATAGAAGAAGAAGAAGAAGAAGAAGAAGAAGAAGAAGAAGAAGAAGAAGAAGAAGAAGAAGAAGAATAGTTTGGATTTGATATCCTGCCTTTCACTCCCTTTAAGGAGTCTCAAAGCGGCTAACATTCTCCTTTCCCTTCCTCCCCCACAACAAACACTCTGTGAGGTGAGTGGGGCTGAGAGACTTCACAGAAGTGTGACTGGCCCAAGGTCACCCAGCAGCTGCATGTGGAGGAGCGGAGACACAGACCCGGTTCCCCAGATTACGAGACTACCGCTCTTAACCACTACACCACACTGGTGTTATTAATGGAGGATACAAGGCTGGGCTGAGCACATGTAGAAATTAGCCTACTGCCCAAAGGTAAAATTTGCATTTGTTGTCCCACCCACTTTTGCCTCTGACCCCTAGAAGGATGCTCAGATGTGGCCCTAGAGCTGGAAAAAAAGTTTTATACCACCACAATCAGGCAGTGTGCAAAAAAAATGCCATGGTGCATCTGCAGCGGCACAACTGGACACCTCCATCTGCCCAAGCTGCAACAGAACATGTCTCTCCCAGAGAGGTCATCTTCCAACAGTTGTTTGAGTTTGGCGTCACCCCCTAAAGGCACTGTCCTCCACCGTCTCCTGAGACAGACAGATGCCAACCAACAAATATGCATACATTTGGAGGGGCAGAGATTGCAACCATGGCCCCGCCTCCTACCCAATATGCATGTTCTTTGTAGGTGCCTTTGACTGTATCAAAAGTGCCAGAGCAGGTTTTTGGCAGGCAGGATATATGGGATGAGGGTTATCTGCAAGGGAGTCCCATCTTTTCAACGTTGCCCACATTACCTGGCTGCTGGCACAGGCCATGGATTGAATGGGTAGCCGCTGTGAAATCTAATGTGACAGACTGCTTTGCAAAGTAATGAGAGCCGCCATGCCTGCTAATTTCCTGACTGGAAACTCTGCTGGTTGCCAAAGCGTGAATCTGCACATCTAGAACACAGCATATTGGCAGCAAATGCTTTCCTTCCAATTCCGGCTGTTTGGGGTATTATAACACCATCACTTGCAATGTAATCCGTCACAACCTTCTTACAGTTGTCAAAACTGGTAACTGCTCTAACAAAAAATAAAGATAATACAGAAAAGAGCCCCCATCAGCAAAGAGACAACTAATGTTTCCTGATGCTGCCAGGTAAGCACACGACCTTCCACTGCTGAATTGAGATGTTTTCCAGCCCTCAAAGCTTCCATTGCTGAATGCATGGGAAGAATTTCTCTTTCTAGGCATAAATGGTAAAGGGAAAGTGTGTTAAGGATGATGACCATGATTTTATTTGTACCGCGCCCATCTGACTGGGTTGCCCCAGCCACTCTGGGTGGCTTCCAACATATAAAAAATAATAATAAAACATTACACATTAGAAAGCTTCCCTATACAAGGCTGCCTTCAGATGCCTTCTAAACGTTGTATAGTTATTTATCTTCTTGACATCTGATGGGAAGGTGTTCCACAGGGCGGGTGCTACTACCAAGAAGGCCCTCTGCTTGGTTCCCTGTAGCTTCATTTCTTGCAGTGAGGGAACCACCAGAAGGCCCTCGTTGCTGCATCTCAGATGCCCACTCAACTTTTATGATCCTGTTTGCAGACTGTGAAAGTGGTGGTGATGATGGATGTTTTTATATTTGCATGTGGTATGGGATCCAGATTTGTATACCTACAAAGGAGAGGGCTTTTTCAGTTGTGGTATCCAATCTTTGGAAGACATTTTAATATTACCCAGAACTTTTAAAATGTTTTTAAAGTATGCAGGTTTTGAAAATCATTTTCTGCCACTTATTATAATATAAGAATAAAAGAACCCTGGAGGAGGTCAAAGGTCCATCTACCTCAGCAACTTGTTATCACAGTGGCCAACAAGATGTCTATGGGATTAAAGGGCAAATTTTACTAAGGTGGGATCCAGGTTTTATACATTTTTTAAAAAATAAAATATGTTATTATTGGAATATAACTGATTGTTCATATTCATAACACAGATTGTTGTACCTAGTAAAGCTTCTGAATATCAATTGTTGGAAACCACAGAAGAGAAGAATGCCGTGTAGATACAAAGCTGGAAAGTTGAGACAAGTGCAGCCAATTACAATGCATATGTTTACATTATCAAACAAACAAACAAAAAACATTTGCAGAGCTCTCTTTCAGTTTCCCTGGACATTTTGGTCTTCACCATCGCCTTCAGTCTGCCTTCAGTATACTATGTTTACAGAAATCCAGAATAGAATATTAGCAGTTAAAGCACACTAATTGTTTCTTCCTAGGTAGGGCAATGAGAAAAAGAAACACAGAGACTCTAACACTGATGTTTGAGCATGGAGACTACATTATTTCTTCTTTCTTAGAGATCTTGCCCATCTCAAAAGGGCTCTGGAAAGAAAGAAAGCTAGATATGACACCTCATAGCATGAAGAATTTCCAGAGGCCATTTTTGCTCAGCCCTCAATTATTTCATCGCCGGTAAAAGTTTGTGACATGAGATTACACAGAAATATAGAGTACCACAATGTCCAAATGTTGTTGTGACAGATCCCAGACGATCAAAATAACTCTCCTCCTCATATTTAGCCATTTAACCAAGATCCAAGGTCTCAAAGGACAGTCAAGTCTTAGAGAATGCCAAGTCTGAGTGTTACTTTGGTGCTTGGTGGGAGAAGCAATCAGCTCAGCCTGGCTTCATGAACTGACTCGAGTTCCCAACTGAGATTGTAACCTAGTAACCCTAATGTCTTTGTGCAGGCTGGATGAGACCAAGAGAGAAGGGTATGAGATGGGAGGAAGAAACAGATTGGTGTGTCTGTGTTTTGTAGATCTGCTTGTTTTTTCCCCAAAATCTTCCTGCTTTAAGATTAATATCAGCAGTAGACAACACAGTGGGGCTGTGCTGGTCACCTGAACTCCACTCAGTTGCATCATCACAGCATACTGTGATGAAGAGTAGGGAGGAACACAGCAGTGGTGAGGTTGGTGCGGTGCAAACACATCATTAGCAGTGCCAGATTCGCTCCACCAGTTCTTTTGCACGGCACTAGCACTGTGATGCTGCTTCCACTCTCTGTTCCAGTAAGAGCAGGGACTCAGACTGATATCTGCTGCTGATTAAGATGCTGGGACTTAAACTGAGAAGGGAAATGAATTTGATGGACTATTGCCTTTTAATCCATCATTACTTCTGGCCTTTATGATCCATCGTGTTTTATTAATATACAATAAAGTCTATTTTTTATCTTAAAAGGCTAAAAGAAGGAGCTGACCCTTGCATTTAATTGCCTAGACTCTTTAGAAGGCCAGCATTATCTGTGAAGAGAGCTTTTGGAGCTATACACCTGGAACCCATTTACCAGTTTCCAGGGAAAACCTCACCTCTCATGTGGTCTTCTTCTTCTTCTTTGGCGATCACTCGTAGCTGAGTAAGATTCTCTTCCATAAACATGGTTTTAACAATGAGTCCATAAGTGACTGTGGAGGCCAATTCTGGATCCACAGTGGGGACATAGGTTTCTGGGTGGGAGTTGATCATGGTGTGGATTTGCCAAGCGTGCCTTCCTCTTAGCATGTTTCACCCTTGCGTCCTGAGTTCGAGTGTCTTCAAAACCCGTGACACCTTTGGTAAAGTCTGTTCTCCAGGTAGGAAGGTTTTGGCCTCTGACAATGTACGACACCCTGAAGGTGGCAACTGTGGGGTGGGGTCTCGCACATTTTAAATAATAAATAAATGTTCCAATTGCCTCCACAATACAGTTTATATAGAACAACACCATTGCAAATTGCCCAGGGAGATCCACCACTGCACTAATCCTGTCATAAGCTTCTCCACTAGGTGTAGCTTTATAGATATGACAAGCTTTTGCTATGCCGAGAAGCTAATTGTCCCACTATGACTCAATCTGCCCATTCAGGGATATAAATATTAATGCAATCCTCTGCTTCAACAACTTAGCGTAGTTATTATACATTTGCAACCATTTGTGGCCTAATAGATCACCAAATCAATTATCTGTGCATCTCATGAATTTTATGATTGCTTGATAGAGTGAAATGGAAGCAAAAAGGTTGTATTGTGGCCTCCCCCCCATTTTATGCCACCTTCATACCTCCTGCAGGCAAGCCAGTAAACTTGCCGACTTTTTTTTTTTGTAAAAAAAGGATAAAGTGGGTTTTCAACAAAGATTCTTCCTAGTGCACAATATTTATCCCAAATGTCCCCTCCCCTCCCTTTCTTTTACATTTGCACCATTTCTGAAGGTGTTATCAGATAGGACCCCCCCTCCCACCGCTCAGGATTCCATCAGCCTTTATGGAATGTGATGCCGCCTGACCCAAGTTTCTTTGAGGTCAGCCAGAGGAGGCAAAAGCCTCACAATTTTCTTGCTCCCAGCTTGCTCTGAATTACTCAACCACTGTCTTAGCTGATTAATTACATACTCAGGGAGAATCCTGTGCACAGCATTCCTGTCAAAACTCAATCTGTTCTGCTGATCTGGGATGACTCTGGTTTTATAAACTGCCACTTCCCAGAAGTCACTGAAAAGGGAACGAAAAGGGGCTCCTAGTAACCTAGTAAAACAGTTTCTTCCCAAAGCACCCAGGATGAAGGGATCAGCCCTTTCCTGGAATGATTGCTGAAGGGGTTTTTGAGAGAGGAGGGAAGAGGAAGATGGTAGATTCTTGGCAGATGGGTCATTGGTGCTTAGCGGGAGGGAGAAGAGGAGAGGGGAGGTGGGTGGCATCCATCTGTATTGGGAGACAACAGAAGACTGAGCCTCTGTGGGTGAAACAACTGAAGAGTTACATTGCCTGCTTTGGCAGTAGAGACCGATACAGGAGAGACATGTTTTGTTGCAGCTGGGAGAGATGAAGATGTCTGGTTGTGCTGTGGCATTTCTTCTTTCTGTACTATGACATTTCTTCTTTCTGTGCTCCTCCCAGTGGTCATTTCTCCTCTGGTCGCTGCTGTGGATACGTGACCTGTCTCCAGGCGCTGCAGTTGTCTATAAGGGATTCCCATTACTGGGAGGAACTCCGTGGGCAAGAGGAGTCCGAGTGGGCACTAGGAAGGTGGGGACCTTCAGTTCTTGCAACTACTTCATCAGGGCAAGACGAAGAAGATGTGAGATTTTGACCAGCTTCGGCCCATCTGAAGCTGATACAGGCTCGTCTTATCTTGAGCCCAAGCAGAGTAGTCCACACAGCAGAAGGATAAGCAGTATGTGCCACATTCTTAACTTTATTTCCACTCTATGCTGAGAGAATACAAACATGCATCTTGCCTCTGTGAGAGCAGAGAAGCAACTGTCTCTCTAACAAAGAAACCAAGAGAACAGTGAAAAACAGGAAACCAGTGTACGTCACATCCAGTCTCCCATTCCCGTGGGAATCCAACAGTAACTTGGACTGTGGAATGCAAAACAATGTCTTGTGACTGCAGTTGCTGCTCAGTGAGGGAAATAGAAACCAACAGAAGAAGAAGAAGAAGAAGAAGAAGAAGAAGAAGAAGAAGAAGAAGAAGAAGAAGAAGAAGAAGAATTTGGATTTGATATCCTGCTTTATCACTGCCCTATGGAGTCTCAAAGCGGCTAACATTCTCCATTCCCTTCCTCCCCCACAACAAGCACTCTGTGAGGTGAGTGGGGCTGAGAGACTTCAAAGAAGTGTGACTAGCCCAAGGTCACCCAGCAGCTGCATGTGGAGGAACGGGGAATCAAACCCAGTTCACCAGATTACGAGTCCACCGCTCTTAACCACTACACCACACTGGCTCTCCTAGACCTCCTAGAGAGAGTTTCTGAGATCACTAGGCCTGAGTTGTGGTTTCTTTCCTTGAATAAAGATTTAGCTTCACTGACCTCAAGCGGTTTATTGTTTTTGATGCTGACCTACACCTGACTCAAGCCCTGACAGCAGCAAGCTAATGAAAGAAGAAGGTGCACCATCACACCAATCATGGGGAACCCAAAAGATTTCCCTGAATTCATGCCCTGAATGAGCCACTAGTATATTTAATAATGATAATGGGCAGGCAGGCGGGAACATACACTGAAGTATTTTTAGCACAACCTGGGTTGTGCTATCTTAAAAAAGGCCAATTGGGCAAATCTGGCCATGTGACATGTGGACTCATTTCCAAGATCTCATATAGACCATCTAATTCAGTTTAGGGCAGATTCCTTGGGTTCTATAGCAGCATTTTCTTTCTGGGGCTGATGTAAGCTATAGTCAAAAACAGTCGTAAGGCACTGGGTTGATGCTATAGGTTTCTAATTTACCTATAGATTGTGATCATAAAAGCAGAAGAGTACATGTCAGGGGTTCAGAGACAGAGGCACAGGTGAGGGGGGAGACGGAGAGCGATGGGGAAGAATCACAGGACAGTGAGGAAGAGGATGACAATGACTTGAGGTCTTCCATGAGTCTCTCAAGTGAATCGGAGGATTCCCAGAAGGGGGCGCCCCTAGTCAGGCCAAGGGGGGTCACAGGGGGGACCTGCCAGGAGCAGGGAAGCAGCAGGGAAACCCCGAGTGGGAGTGGGAGATCGGGGCCGGCTTCCCAGCAGGAACGAAGTGAAGAGAGTGGAGTTCCCAGTGTGACACACAGAGCGGAGCAGGAAGGAGACAGGGGAAGGAGATCGGGGCAGGACGTCCTGCCGGAAGAGGCGGAGAGTAGTACAGGGAGTAGTGTAAGTGTCAAGAGGAAGGTCAGGGGTAGCGAACGCGCGCCAAGTTCAAATGTGGAGGCGCGCGGAAATGGAGAAAGCCCGGAGGAGGAGCCTGGCCCCAAAGCACGAAGGAGGGGGGAACAGGCATCTGAGGAATCCGCTTCAGGAGAGAGCAGGAGGGAAGGAACCCAGGGGGGCAGAAAGACCCTGCGGAAAAGGAAAGACAGGAAGAGGTGGACTAGCACAAGCCTCTTAAGCTGGTGTAGGGGCGGGACCGATTCAGAGGGGACTTAAAACGTCTAGGCTAAGAGACGCGGGGCTGCGCGCCTCGGTTGTGGAACCAATAATGAACTGCAATAAACATCCTTGTATATAAGAAGAACCTGGCGTTGGTCTTTTGTGAGCTGAGACCTGAGGCAGCCCTGACAGTACAGATAATGTGAAGTGAGGGATAACAGACTGCAGTCCGAAGCATACTTATCTGGAAGACATCCTGCTGAAATAAGTTGTGGCTTCTTCCAAGTATGAAGCATAAGAACACAAAATGTTCCATCTCAGTGATGTTCCAAGGCTTTCTGGAAATATGGTCATTTGTTCCCTGGTTTTTGGAAAGTGAAAACTAATGCACTGGGCACGGAATGAGTATTTGGCTTACACTGTAGCTGTTTTAACTCTGGACAAATTAAAGTGGATCTTCCTGACCCCTCTGTGTGGTGAGACATTACGGCACTATTGTCTGCAAATACAGTAGAAGTGGCAAAAGCAAAGCTATTTCTGTGTCTATTGACTGAAAAAGCCTAGGAGGTCGATACAGCAACTTGCCCTTCTCCCTTGATGCCACAATGCCTTTTCACATACAGTTTGTCGAACAAACATTAGGTAAAGGCCATTGTGATATGGACAGCCCAATCCACTACCTAGTGAGTCTGGAACACTGCACAGACATAATAGCCCATGTCGTCAATACTCCACTGGCAACAGACACCATTACGTGATGTGGTGTAAGGGTAAGAAGTGGCCTTGTTTCAAATCAGGCCATGGACTTATCTAGCTCAGTGCTGTCTCTACACTAACTGTCAGAGTCTCTCCAGAGGTTTACACAGGGGCTTTTTCCCAGCCCTACCTAGAGATGCCAGGGACTGAATCTGGGAACCTCTGCATGCAAAAATGTGCTCTTCTACTGATCAAGTATTCATAGGGCTGCCATGCATCCTGATTTTCCAGGACATGTCCTGGAATATGCTGCCAAAAATGGCGTCCTGGATTATTTTTCGGAAATTAGGCAAATGTCCTGGAAAACTAGCCACAGGGGTTAAATCGTGCTGAAAATGCCTTTAAAAAGCTCCAAAACACACACTCTCTCTCTCTCTCTCTCTCTCTCTCTCTCTCTCTCTCTCTCTCTCTCTTGTAGCTCTTGTAGCTCTTATTTTAAAAAGCTCAACAACTTTGGGGTGTCCTGGTTTTTACTTTTTGAAATATGGCATTCCTAAGTGTTCATTTAATTGTTTAATTGGTGTCTGCTGAGTCTCATAGACAAGCAGATTCTCTACTGCTGCTGACCCAAGATACTAGGCTGATTTCCCATTTCTCGGTGGAATAAATTCCAGGCAGCAGCAGAAGGAATGGAGCTCTGCTTAAGCTGTTTACACAACACACCTTTAAAGCACACTTAAAGCCTATGGCTCCCTTGAAGCATCCTGGGAATTGTAGTTTTCTTCCCATTCAGGAGCTTGTCAGAAGTGGAAGTGACTAGAAGTGTCACAACCCCACATGCACATATGCAGAATACACATACACAAACACAAACACATATCCTTGCTCCTCAGGTGATCAGTGCAGCTTTCCTACTCATCAAATGATCAATCAGAGAATCAGCAAGACAACAAATTACACCCCCATTAGGGTGCCAGGCTCCATCTGCTCCAGCATCCTGGGTGCTATATTTTTTGTCACTGCTGCCAAAACCAATAGAGTACTGAGGGTGGAGGGAGAAGGAAAACCCCCTATTCTAGAAGGTTCAGATTGATAACTTTCTCATGTTTGTTCTTAGAGTTTGTGTATTATTCTGAAAGGTCTAGAAGATGAAATTGATGGACAACATGCCCTGCCAATGTAGAGAGTCATTCCCTTCCTTAAATTGCCACTGGGTAGTTTTCAAAATGTGACTCCTTGTCTAATGAAAACTGACACATGTTTTTCCAACACATTTCCCAGTAATCGCTTTCATACACCCCTCGCTTTTGCTACATTTCTCTGCAGGTGGTCATAAGGATTTCAAATCCTAAACCCAAACAATCTGTCATGGCGTATTTATTTGGATATGACTTCCAGGGACTACTTGTTGTCATTGCGGAGAAATAATTATTCCACTTTTATCATACCCTCCCTCCCATACTTCCTGTAAAACTAAACTTTCAGAATATTTGCCTATGCTGGAAGACATTGTTCCTGGAGTGGCAGTATAGAGCTTGATCTGACTAGAGGTTCAGAGCTTTATTCCCCTGCCCATGAGCCAAGTTTGAGAGGTGGGTGGAGTCACTAACCTGTCACTCACCTGATCTACCATTTTCCCCCTGCACGTCTTGAAATTGGAATCCCACATCTCCAAACTTATTGCAACACCTTCCAACTAAAGCAGTTGATGTCACTGATCCATGGACAAAAAGGTAAACCATGGGTAGATATAGAAATTTCAGATCCTGTATAAAGAGCCTATCCCTTTCTACCCTCCCCACTCACTAAAACCCACACCACTCTAAATTTGTCGAAAGCAAAGTTTAAAAAACTGGCTGCCCCAATATCTTATCCCTCTTTGCTTTCATCCATCTTTTAAAGAAGCAGGGCAATGCTTAGATTGGAACGGTTGGGAACAGGTGGGCCTTTATAAAATCAAAAGATTTTATGCAAACAGTATCCCACTACAAAAAGAACAATTCATTGTGGCCATACCAAACCTTAAATGGTCATGGTACCACTTCAACCAGCTGTTAAGATTCTTAAGAAAACTAACAGCAATAGAGCACATCTTTCTTAACTTCTCTCCACTCTCTAAGGGAGATTTATAAAGTTCCATTAAAACTAGAATATGGCAATCTATTGTACAAAAAAAACACACCATGGGAAATGGACCTAGATATGTAAATACCAAATGAAAAATGGGTGGCTTTGTGGTCTGGGAGACTGTTGAAATCAGTTTCTGCAAAAATAAGGGACACCTCTTTAAAACCTCTACATAGGTGGCATTATACACATGTGAGTCTATCCTACATATGTAAGGAAGTCATTCCCAATTGTTGGAGAGGAAGCACAGTCAAAGCTACATATTTCCATATGTGGTGGTGTTGTGACATCATCAAACCCTTCAAAGAAATAAGCTTAATATACAACAAAACAATTGAAATGTCCCCTGCACTAGCACTATTTGGGCTAAGGATCCTGTCTGCTCATGATTATCCTAAAGATGACCTCTTAGTCTTTTTATTGACTGCTGGTCGTATGGAGATAGCCAGATGTTGGATGGCGATGCACTGAACATTGATTCTTGGTATAACAGAGTATGGTCAATAGCATTGGCTGAGAAACTAACCTGCCAGGTGAGAACGGCAAAGGGCAAAAAACAATCCATATTCCTTTTATAACATATAGGAAATGTCTATTGAATACATAAGTTGTTCAGACTGTGGCAAGAATCCACACAGCACTCATGGGAAAATGTGGCATGATCTCTTAGAGTAATTAAATGAAACTTTAACACATGACATGATAAAAGTCTGGAATTTTGTCAGGACAAGTCACTTGTTGTTTACTCTTGCAGCAATTGTTTTCTCAACATTTATCTTCTGTACCATGAAAATAAATACAAACATTATTATTATTATTATTATTATTATTATTATTATTATTATTATTAAAAAATCAAAGTGTGTGGGCAAACTCTGGTGGCCCAAATAGGAAGCCTGGAGGATCTAAATGGAACTCACAGGCTAAAGGTTCCCCACATTGCGCGCATGCGCGCACACACACACACACAACAGTAGCAGCAGCATGGGAGTTGCTCTCTCAATTTACTATCCATGTGGCTGCATTTTGTATGCAGCTACACTGATGATGACCCAGATTGCATGAGTCTTTTCTACCCTTAATAATAAAAATCAGGAAGGGAAGTTCAATGCAACTGCCCCCACAACACATAGACATATCATTATGGCACATACACAAATGGACCACAGATGCATGCTAGAGCATCATGGGAAATTGCTCAGGAGCCCTAACAAAGTGAAGTGAAAGTGGGAGTGATCTGTTCTAATTTTGTCTATGTTCTGTAATTGTTTGCAAGAAGGGAAACTTAGGAAACCTGAGGCTCTCTGTTGCTGGCAAGGAAATTCAGGACAAAAGAAAGATTGAGATAAGATTTAAAGGAGCATTTCAAAACTTGGAATAATCTTTACCTGGGGGGGTTAAGAAAGCAAATTACCATTCATTTTGCCAAGTGGAAATTGCAGGAAGCAGAAATGGCAAGTTTACTAATGTCACTGTGCTATTCTTAAGCTAGTGATCACTTCGAGAGGTAGGTACAGGTAGGTTTATTCCAAATCTGCCACCTGACATGGTGCTTTGGAGGCTGAGCTTCAGATTAATGTCTTATCTGTCACAGCTAGAAGGCACACACACACACACATTGTAATCTTTCCCCCCCACCTTGACAAAGAAACAAACACTCCCACCCCAAAATTGTACTCCTAATTCTGGAATCTGCCCACAAAAAAATCTGAATGCAGCCCAGCTCTACTTAGAAGTGACCACTTGAAACGGCAAATTGTTTATTTGCATTAGCCCTTAAATGACACTCTTACAGCTGCCTTTCCTTAACCTATAAAATTCCCATTTTAATGGCAATATTAATGGTATAGTCACCAGCAGGTGCAGTCTGGTATTTAAGCAGACCACTAGACTGAATCCAGTTTTCAGATTCTTATATTTTCTGTAGATTAGGAAATGCAGTAAATGCCGAGATAAACTGATAACACAACTGTGTCATTCCTTTCCTTCTATAGCCTGCACTCCAGCCTGTGTCACCAGTTTGCATACTGCCTCCTTGCACCTCATCCAGCTCTTGGTCCAGATGCATCTGAACTCAACAAGTCAGACACAAGAAGTAGCCTTTCACAGTCACATAGGAGAGGGGGAAAAAATGTCATCTTTCAATAGACTTTGCAGCCACTGCCTGCCTGCCTGCCTGCCTGCCTGCCTTCTTTGATGGTCTGGAAAATGTGGCATGCTGAAGAAACAAAGAAACTGGCCTTTTGAAAGATTAAAATGTATTTTGCAGCAGTTGACAATGCTGGACGGCTTTGTAAACAAGTGGAAAACCCTGAATAAATGCTCATTTTCATGTACTTCACAAAAGCTGCATGTAGCACTGGCCGCAGTCTGGCACTGCATGAATCTTTTCCTTTAGCTAATCATATGCTTCTGAGGTTGTCAGGCTCTCTTATTATATAGTGTAGCATTTCAGATGTTTGAACTGCTATTACTGCTAACCTTTTCTTCCTGTCTGTCTCGTCTTTTCTTTCTCCTCTGAGTCTAGCTCTTCAAGTCTGTCTCTCAGCATGGGTTGTCAATAAAAAGAGGCACAGGCACTTGATAACCATTAAAACTCTCTCCTAGACATTTTGAGACCATTCTTAAGAGAGAGAGAAAATGCCCACATTCTTTTATTTCTGTGGCTGGGATAGGAAAGGGACGTTGCAAAAACCAGCTTCAAAGCTCTAGACGGTTTTACTGATCTTAATTCTTAATCATTCATGACAGACAAAGTGGTGGCTTCAACAAGGACTCACCCAACGGGTCATTCCTTCTCTCCACCCCCACCCCCCGTGTGTCGCTCCCACACCCACCGGGAGAACCCTCATAGCAGAGCATGGGGCAGCAGGGAGAATATGGGAGATTGTTTTGTCCAGCAAGCAGAAAAACATCTGCTGACTGAATTATGTATTAGCTCAATATATTGTATTCCACCCAACACTTTTACAGGGACTTATTTTTACCATGCAACAGAGCACTACTTGCTCCCAAACTCATTCTATGTCACTCAAAAGCTGGAGCAGCCAAAGTAGTGCCCCACACATGTTTTGAACTCCATCTCTCACCAGCCCCTTGCAAACATGACCAATAGGCAAGGATGATGGGAACTGTAGCCCCATCTGTTTCCAAAGAAAAACCCTGGCAGCACTTCCTGCAAATTCTTCCATTTTCCCCCTGTTCTTCAACAGTCTAATTAGAAACTGGAAGCAGAAAAAGGTATTGATCTTACCAAGCTGATCTAACAGGTCCATCATTGAGCTGGACTTTCAGCTTCTTTTTCCCAATACATTTTTTTTTTTACAGTCCTCTTCTGCAGCCAATTATTTGGTCCTCTAGATGTAGCGAGACTTTCTTAATAATACCATATGCTCCTGAGGTTTATCTTATGTCTATGGATTGGTGATATATTTGGTACAGTGGTACCTCGGGTTACATACGCTTCAGGTTACATACGCTTCAGGTTACAGACTCCGCTAACCCAGAAATAGTGCTTCAGCTTAAGAACTTTGCTTCAGGATGAGAACAGAAATTGTGCTCTGACGGCAAGGCGGCAGCAGGAGGCCCCATTAGCTAAAGTGGTGCTTCAGGTTAAGAACAGTTTCAGGTTAAGAACGGACCTCCAGAACGAATTAAGTACTTAACCCGAGGTACCACTGTACTTTGTTTGTGAATATAGTTTCATTGTTGATTTTATGCCATTCATTGCCACAATTCCCCCCCCCCCCAATGTTGGCAATGTAAGAAAAGCTTATAAATAAATGCCTCCACCAATTGACAGCCTAGCTATGGTGGTATCTCCCTTGGTCATAGCAATCCGTAAGGAGGGTGGATATTGGTAGCTATTATGAAAAAGACAGAGGCCACAGGATACAAGGCAAAGAAGTCCATGGCATCCATGATATGCAACAAGACGGTTAGATGTGGAAATGCCACAATAACTCTTGGCCTCAACACCACCAACTCCTTTTGGAATTGGAAAAAGAATGTTAAGGGGAAGAAGAGAAACTCCTCTCTGGAATATCTTCCATTGCCTGGGTGCTATGGTGACATTCTCTATATGGAATGACTGTGCCCTTGTTCCTGCTGCTTGGCTTTGGAGAAGTGGAAGAAACCCTCAATTCTGCACTTGCTGCTCCTTTCGTCAATCCTTTGAGAGAGGAATTTTTGACCTGGCGGAGATGGTAATTTTGCCTGCAAAGCTCATACGTACAGATTCAATAGCAGGTGATTGTTAGCCTTCTTTACAGTGTGTTTCTTCAGAAATCTTTAACAATGAGTTGACAGGTTGCATCAGTTCCTGTGTGACATCAATATAGTGTTGTTGTGCAGGTGACACTGTGGTCTAAACCACTGAGCCTCTCGGGCTTGCCGATCAGAAGGTTGGTGGTTCGAATCCGCACAACGGGGTGAGCTCCTGTTGCTCTGTCCCAGCTCTTGCCTACCTAGCAATTTGAAAGCACGCCAGTGCAAGTAGATAAATAGGTACCGCGGTGGCGGGAAGGTAAACGGCATGTCTGTGCACTCTGGTTTCCATCATGGTGTTCTGTTGCAACAGAAGCGGTCTAGTCATGCTGGCCACATGACCCGGAAAGCTGTCTGTGGACAAACGCTGGATCCCTTGGCCTGAAAGCGAGATGAGCGCCGAAACCCCATAGTCTCATTTGACTGGACTTAACCGGCCAGGGGTCCTTGACCTTGACCTATAGTGTTGTTATGGGCTTGCTTTTTTGTCTGTGATAGATTTGTTTGCTTTATATGTACTTGCTGGCAAGGGTTGGGCTGGCATGGTGGGTTTTGTTAACCCACTGCACCCAGCCCCTGGTCCCGCCTGGTACGTGTGTGCCCCGGGCACCAACAAAGGATGCAATGCCACTGGTAAGAGCAGATTGCTGAACTACATAGACCTTTGGTCTAGCAAGTTCTTTTTATGTTCTCATGGCTGGTGGGTATAGCTGAAAACTTGAACCCTGCATTTTGGATGCACACCCACCCACATTTATATTATATTCATTGTGAAACTTCAGGATTTCTGTAAGTAAAATAGTTTAAATTAGGGATTCCCAGAATGTCTTCTCCTTTCACATAATATTCCATGGAAGGTTCAGGAATTTGGAGCAGTCAGAAATAAAGGGGGGTGGGCAGAGGCAATGCACAGTAGACTTCAGCTCCCCTTTATTATGGCTTCACCTCAAGATGCAAAGCTCGTTCAAGGCATGTTTAAAGCATCCTAGGGAGTTCAAACCAGCAAGGAATTATGTTCAGTTCTGCACAAGCCTCTAAACAATCCTGAAATGCACATTAGCCTGCTGTTACTTGGCTTAATACTCTTTCTTCATTGATATGCTTCAGAAGCAACTGCAAGAAACAACACACAGGGAAACCTGATTCGTCTCTCCAGAATCCTGAATGTATGAAAAATCCTGAATGAAGTTGCTTAAAGTGACGGAGTTAAACATCAAAAGGAGATCCCATTTTAATGGCTAAGTGAATGGATCCAGCAATCAAACTTCTGCAAAAAGATATAGCTGGCATGGAAGTTAATTTGTTTAAAGAGCGTGCATGGTTAATCATACATATAACCCACAGAAGCTGCAAGCACTGGTTGGCCTCGCTTTTGCTGTGTTATTCCCACCACAGATGGAAATTGTGTGTGTGTGTGTGTGTGTGTGTGTGTGTGAGAGAGAGAGAGAGAGAGAGAGAGAGAGAGAGAGAGAGAGAGAGAGAGAGAATGGAGAGGATGGTATAGAAAGTAGGTATCAGCATGTGACTCCATTTATTTTCTTTGTGTGTGTGTCCGTGTATGTATGATGAATGTGCCTGTCTGTAATTCTGATAATGAATGAGACACCAGCATGCAAATTCGCAATGCAACCTGCAAGCTGTGTGTGTATCCGGTGGGTTCCAGGGATCTGTCACTGTTGAGAGTGTGTGAGTGTGTAGCTGCAGGTTGATGGAGATGCACTAGTGGATGTGAATAATGAGAGTGTGTCAGTAAATGGAATGAATGAGATTTGATGTTATGGAACTTGATGTTCTATTTATTGTATTCTTTCTGGCTTTGATGCTTTCAGGAGTGTAATTTTTATCGTTCATCCTATTCATTTTTTTCTTTTTCTTTTTGCTATTCCTTTGTAAACCTCTTTGTGATCTTTCCAGAAAAAAAGCAATATATAAATCTTCAAAAGAAATGTGTGGTGAGTGTGTGTGAGAGAGATCTGACTAACTGGGCTGTATGAGTAGTGCAGCATGATTGTGAGCATGTAGTGCCCAGGCCAAAAAACTGTTAGCTGCCCCTGTTCTGAAGGAACCTGAAAGAGCTGTCTTATGGAACCTAAGCAAACAAGTGTCTGAAAGGGAGATTATCTAAGAAGGCCATGTGTTTGGCTTTGAACTGCATGGAAGAAAAGTGGCAGGAATTTGGCTTCTGTGAATACCAGTGGGAACTGACCTAATTTGCCCCTCCTGGAATGATGTGTGATTGCACACTTCTCTTAATTTTGCAGGGCATTTCTCAACTAAAAAATGTACAAAAATGCAAAAAATGTGTATTTCTGGATAAATTGATGGATGAGTGCATTAAGATAAATTGCACATTTAAATACATATTCTGTGGTAAAAGTTTAAATATGAATTTTCACTGAGGTTTTTTAAAAAAATCATACAGAAACAGAATGGAACGAACTTGTGAATGAATCTTGCTATGATCAGTATTGTCTTTTACCAATAAACAACTGAGATAAGGATGAGTTCCAGTGATTTATTTTTTTTAAGTTAGTTATCATAATATACGCATGCACTTCAAAACAATATTCTTTCTTGGGAGATTTTCTCCCTTTACTGTCAATTGTTTCATTACTTCCAGGGCATGAAGCTCTGAGTCATTTATTTTGCCTAATGCATTTCTCTTTGTTGTGCATATGAGAAAACTATTTCCCCTACTAGCTCCCCTCACCACCACATTCTGGGTTTATTTTAGGCAATTTCATGAGCAGCCTTGCCTTACATGACCTGTGGCTAAAGCGCCTTTTCTTCTCCTGCTTCTTTGCCAGATGAACTTTTGCTAATGTCTTGCATATATCATTGTGATCTTAAAGGCTGCCACTCTTTCTTTTCCTTTGTTATGTGAAAATTATTTTAAAACGGTATTTTTTAAACCGTTTATAGATCACTTATTGTTATAGCATTCTGTTGTGCTGTGAGGACAGAGAAATGAAACAACCAGAGTCCCTGCTCTCCTTTCTTATGTTTCGAAATTGAATTTGGTCTGGACAGTTTGATCCTCCCAAGTGTCTTCTGAATGACACCCAGACTTCTCTGAAATTTGCTTGGGAAATATCCTGTGCTATGCCCAGTGGTGTAGCATGGGTTGCCAGTGCCTGGGGCCATGCGGAGGCGGGTGGTTGGGAGGGAGGGAATGGAGAGAGTACACAAATGCATTAAACTGCATAACAGGAGATCACAACTGCAGAGATAAGAAGACTCATTCCATTGTCTGGAGAGGTCACTTCCTTGGTTTGCATGGACGGAGCCCAGTGACAGAAGCGTGCAACTGTATTGATGCAGCATCAGGTGTTGAAATTTTGTGCTCCTAACGATTTTGCAAACTGCCCTGCCCCCCCCCCATGTTACACCATTGCAATAATTCTTCAACATCAACTTCGTTGGACTGGTCATGTTGTGCATCTGCACAACATCCGCCTGATTATTGTCTTCCAAGCAACTACTCTATTCTGAACTTTAAAATGTAAAGCATAATGCTGGTGGTCAACAAAAGAGGTTTAAAGATTGTCTCAAGGCAAATTTTAAAAAATGTTGCATAAACACCAACAATTGGGAAACGCTTGCATCCAATTGGAGTACTCGAACTCAGGACGAAATGGAGAAACGTGTTAAGAGGAACACACTTGGCAAATCCAAGTGCACACTTGGCAAATCCACACCGTGATCAACTTCCTCCCAGAAACCTATGTCCCCACTGTGGAAGGACATGTGGATCCAGAACTGGCCTCCACAGTGACTTATGGACTCATTGTTAAAACATTGTTTATGGAAGACAATCTTACTCAGCTACGGGTGATCGCCAAAGAAGAAGCTATACCGTTGGCTTTGCCACTTGCTGAGGTCTGTAGATCAGTGTTAGACCATCTGGTTTGAATACAGATGGTCCCAGGTTCAATCCCTGGCACTTTCAGGTACTGTAGGTGAGGGAATGTTCTTATCTGAAACCCAGGGAGTGGCTGCTATCCACTGTAGATGAAACTGAGCTAGGTGGACCAATGGTCTGTGTCAGTATGAGGCAGTTCCCTATGTTCCCATGTTCTCTGCTACCACCTCACTCTTTCCCAAACTTTTGCCTCAAAAAGGGAGCGCTGTAGCAGAAAAGTCTTGTGGCAATGCAGGCCTCAGTGCAGCAATAGCCAAAGAGGTGTCTTACAGATGTTGTTGAACTACAACCCCCATCATCTTTGACCATGATAGATGGTGCTGAAGGTAGTTGGAACCTAACAACATCTGGCGGGTGCCATTTTGGAAACCCCCTACCTCAGGTGTGAGCCACAAACATACCCCAAAGTGTCCACTGGTACAGAAAAGCATGGGAAACAGGGTTCTCTTGCAAAATGTTTGATTTTCTCAGGAAATATTTGCACTACTCAGAATTGGAGCTTCACACTGGAACTTTTTAAGAAATCCACAGGGACATCTTAATATGTTTGATCTCTTTTCAGGCAGAACAAATTATTTGGCACTGTGAGTTTCATGTCGTGTAAATGATTGAACAGAGTGTATTTAGGAAGAACATGTTTTTTTAAAAAAAATACACACCCTGTTTAGAATTGGTGAGAAATTGCCTGAGGGAAATCGCAGCTGATTTCTTTCAAAAGCCTAAGGTGACTTGGTTCTAGCTGTATCTGATTAAAACCCCAGGCAATACATGAAATACATGAAAATGGCCCAACAAGGGCTATGTGCAGCCCCCAATCCTCATGCTGGCCACCTGCATTTTAGGGGAATAGCTTGGTTTTATATGGCAACGGGAGCAATTAATCTGCCACTACTTTCCTGGGATCTTTAAAAGCCTGCTTTTTACATACATTCATATCCAGAACTGAAGTGATGATGGTGATGATAGTATTCAAGCACACACTTAAAAATGAAGATGTTCCAACAACGAAGAAGATGAAAAACAAAACAAAAATGTGTTTCAGCTGAGCCCTACACAGAAGATGGCACAGCAGGAATGATCTGTATTGTTTTATTGGTACTACTGTTGCTGGTTTATCAAGGCCTTTGGCTAGAACAATAAACTTATTTTGATTGGTTGATATAAGAATCTGATGCTCTCCAGCTGTTTTAGAGTACAACTCACATCAGACTCAGCCAGCACAGCTGGTTGGCAAAGGCTGATCTTTGAGATCCTATCCCATACACAGAAATGAAGAGGTAAAGGCCTCTGTTCAGCTTTGTAATCTGACTCTCCCCACCACCCAAATAATGTTTTATGATAGAGTTTTATGCATTGACCTAAGATGACAGGCGATAGGGGAGTTTATCAATTCATTCCCTCTATTTTTGATGCTCAGCTGTGAGTACCATTGCTTACAGAGCCAAAACAGCATCAACCATTCATAAGAGAGAAGTATCAGTAGGTTTGGGGGAACCTGAAAACGGCCTGAGAATGCAGAAGTGAACAAATATGAAAAACACTTTCATGAGATTATGGGGGTGGGAGGTGGTTATACTGGGTAGCAAAGACAAGAGCATTATTCAGGAGGAACGATCTGCATCATTAAATATATGCACCACTTCAAAAAACAGATGCCGACTACTTTGCCTCAGGATCAATAAAGCAGAGCCAGAGAATGAGTCCTGAAAATATTATTCTGAGCACTGATACTTGCATTATACTAATGCTTTATTTTCTGAGGCAGCTGAGTCCAAGTGGTGAAATGGTTATGGAGATGATGCACATTCTGAGAGGTTTGCAACACAACAGATATTATACTGTGGATTTCCCTCCCCCCCCCCCCATAGCTTGAGGACAGGATAGAGCTAGATATGCTATTGAAAAAGCAGCCTCCCTACTCCATCCCATAATTGCATTGCTCCACGATTCAAATTAAGATTTTCTTCTCACATGGGATGGAAATGGTTTCATCGGGAGGGGTGGGAAGGATAATTCCAGTGCGAGAGTATTAATTTTTTATCGTAGTAATGGAAATCATCCCTAACGGTCTCCAGTTGAAACGCTGCTCTCTTTTTCCTCAGCACATGCTACATGACATCCTCAGAACAGAAGTTGACGATTTCTGATCTGCTGAAGTAATTAAACATGTTCTCACATTGCAATAAGTCCATTTAATTCAAAGCACATGTGTGCATACCCACTCACAATAAGACCTCCGTTGTTATTGCCATTGTCTGTCTGCCTGAGTGTTTGTTTAGATCTACTTAACATCTATTTGCCAGACCCTTGAAAGAATAAAATATTCACTGTGAGAAAGCAGCCCTTACTTTAAGTGAGACTTGTTAAGCATTGTGTCAATTAGGAATGAATTCCCAATCTTTCTTCTCATTGTGCGCTCATTTTCAGACTGTGAGCCATAACTACTGAATGGTAATGAAAGTCTGTTTATTTAGGTGACACCAAGCAATAAATGGAATCCAAGGAGGTAAATAACAAAGAATGTGAACTGTAGAGTCAAACACTTGTTGACTAATTTGTTTTAGGACTGAGGAATGATAATGGATTCTACAGGTGTCTGGGAAGGACTAACAGCACAAACCTTTTCATATTGTTGCATTGTTTCCCTTCATACTTAACCTAGGGAATTTCTACACATGAGCTCCCTGCCCTGGAAAGCTCAAAACCAAGGCTTGGTGAAGGATACTGAGCAATGGACACTGTTTCCTTCCATGCAGTTTTTACAATGGGGGTTGGGGGGAGAAAGGGGGGGGGCGGATTTGATACAGTTCTATGGCTGACTATTGCTGCTCTGTGGCAGAACAGGATGTGGAGCTGAGTCCAAGCTCCAAAGCAATTGGTTGCACACAGGAATGGATGAATCTGTCATTTGTTAGTTTCTTTTTATCTCACTTTCCTCCCTAATCTAATGCAGCCCACCCCATTTCTGCATCAGGCACACACACACACACACACACACACACACACACACACACACGAAGAGAGCAAGAGAGAGTCAGTTTGGAAGGGGGGGTGTTACTGCCTCTCAAAGTCAGTTCATTCAGCTGAAAAATAGAGGAAGGAAGGAAAAGTTCACCTTTCTCCCTATCCCTTCTGTGGGATTTCATGCAGCTTTCTAACACCTGCCTACAACTCAGTGAGCAGTGACATTCAACCTTTAAAGTAGACTCTTATGAATTGCATTTTAAAAAAATCCCTCTGCCGTTGAGATAGAAGGAGGTTACTTGGAATTTCGATTAAGAAAATGAGAAGTTGCACAAAAGAAAATTAGAAAATGATCTATGGCTGTACTGACACTGCAAATTACCGGTAATTGAGAAAAAAAAATACATGTATCATTTCCTTTCTTGAAAAAATAAATAAATATGTTGTGTATAAAAGCGAAATATAGATTAGCAAATTTGTCCTTCTTTCTGTCTGCGTGGTTTCTCTCTATAGAACTGGTCCTGATTTGGGGGAGGTGAACCATCAAAGTTTATTATTGCCCCCAAACTCATAACAGAATGTCACACAGAATTTGAGTGGGGATAAAGGATGAATCTACTTCAAACAGATTTATATTTTAAAGCTGGGCATGTTTAGCCTGGAGAAGAGGAGGTTAAGGGGTGATATGATAGCCATGTTCAAATATATAAAAGGATGTCACATAGAGGAGGGAGAAAGGTTGTTTTCTGCTGCTCCAGAGAAGCAGACACAGAGCAATGGATCCAAACTACAAGAAAGAAGATTCCACCTAAACATTAGGAAGAACTTCCTGACAGTAAGAGCTGTTCGACAGTGGAATTTGCTGCCAAGGAGTGTGGTGGAGTCTCCTACTTTGGAGGTCTTTAAGCAGAGGCTTGACAACCATATGTCAGGAGTGCTCTGATGGTGTTTCCTGCTTGGCATGGGGTTGGACTCGATAGCCCTTGTGGTCTCTTCCAACTCTATGATTCTATGATTCTATATATGAAACTGGGTGGCGGTTCTGACCTGATCAAAGATTGTATCTTGGATCAAGTGCCTGCTTATGTTGAAGCAGTCAGGTTTTTTAAAAACATAAACAAGAACATAATAAGAACCAACTGAATCAAGCCAGTGGCCCATCTAGTTCAGTATCCTGTGGTCAACAGTGGTCAACCAGCTGCCTGTGGGAAATGGTCAAGAACACTGCTACAGTTTCCAACAACGAGCATCCAGAAGCACTATTGCCTCCAGCTGTGGGGGCAGAGCATAGCCATCATAGCTACTAGCCATTCTCCTCCATGAACCTGTCCAATCCTCTTTTAAAGCCATCTAGTTTGGTGGCCATCACTGCCTTGCACAGGACTGAGGTTAACTATACTCTGCAGAAAGAAGAACATACTTTTATATGTCCTGAATCTTCCAGCACTCAGCTTCATTGGATATCCGTGAGGTCCAGTGTTATGAGAGAGAGAGAGAGAGAGAGAGAGAGAGAGAGAGAGAGAGAGAGAGAGGGAAAAAAAACTTTTTTCTATCTGCTTTCTCCATGCCATTCTTAATTTTATAAATTTCAGGTGTTACCTCTTTCTTGCCTTTTCTCTAAAAGTCCCTAATATCACAACTTTTCTTTACAGGGCAGTTATGCCATCCCCTTGATTATTTTGGTTGCCCACTTCTTTTTTCAATACAACAACTAATAATCTGCAAAAATAAATACATTTTTGCATACAATATATGCATAATCTTAATAAGAGAGCCAAGGTCCAAACTGTACTATATTTTTGCATTATATTATTTTGTAGGGATATTAAGACAGAGAGAGAGAGAGAGAGTCTATATGTGTATTTGTATGTATCTATGTAGAAGAAGAAGAAGAGTTTGGATTTGATATCCTGCTTTATCACTACCCAAAGGAGTCTCAAAGCGGCTAACATTCTCCTTTCCCTTCCTCCCCCACAACAAACACTCTGTGAGGTGAGTGGGGCTGAGAGACTTCAGAGAAGTGTGACTAGCCCAAGGTCACCCAGCAGCTGCATGTGGAGGAGCAGAGACGTGAACCCGGTTCCCCAGATTACGAGACTACCGCTCTTAACCACTACACCACACTGGCTCTCTGCTTACTTAGGAAACTTGGAGTATATATGCATATAATATTATGAGTTATATCCAACACTGCTCAAGCAAAGTTCCACTTCCACAATGGGCTATTCCCCTCCTCTCCACAAGCATCCCAAAAATCTGACCTGAGGAGGGTTCCCCAACCCAATGGAGCAAATTTGGAGAGGGATCTGGAGGGGATTTGAAAAGAAGGGGAAGTTGTCAAGCAGAAGTCTACTAAGTACAATGGCAGCACTGGATGCAAACCTTTATGTATAATATTGTGTACAGTAATGCCAGAGACTGTACTTTGTAGCAGAAATTGGGGAGAAAAAAAACACTTTCTGTTAAGTAGCAAGACAGGAATTTAAAAAATGAATGCAGATGGATAGAGATATTCAAAAGATTCTACCCCCAGGTATAGTTAAAAGCTCTTTCACAAAATGCTTCCTCAGATTGCATCATGCAGATTTTGAAACTTGAACATATCCTTACAAAAACCTAACAGTCCAGCTGTAACCAGCACTTGCATTTCTTGATAAATCACACACTCAGGAATCAGGCTTCGCTTTCCCCTTCTTCTGCCCCAGACATTCCCAGCTACCCCATTTACACCTGTGGCTTGAAATTCATGTTATGCATTCAATTTAGCTCAAATGCTGTAACAAATTTCTAACGTAAGTAATGTTCTTGTTCAGCAGGATATAAATGTGCCGTAAATAATATAATGCTCAGAGGGTCAGTTCTGCCAAAGTAGAAATGTGAAAGTTCTCAAGCCCTCTACAATGCCATATATACTGTAAGTGATTTAGAGGTTGGGGAAATTCCACATGTTAAATAAATGGTCACTGGACTGGAGTATATAGTAAATCACTTTGGTACAGAGCTCTCTTCTTATAGCATGCAATCGCTCAGAAAACCATAATTTTCAGTCATTGACGTTTTCTATTTATCTAGTTCTTGCTTCATTTAATTCTGCATTATCTGCAAATAATAATAACAGTAAAAAAAAATAGGCATGAGGCTAGCCAAATATTTTTGTTCCTTCAAACCAATCTATCAAACTCAGAATATTGAAATGCTTAATTAAAAGGGAGGTTGCATATATTAAATTTGCAAATAGGGTTGAATTCCAGGAGTTGATACCCTAAAAGGTTTTCATGAAGATTATGATGATGATGGTGATGATTAACTTGAGTTGTTAGTTGCTTTTACCTACAGGTCTCCAAGCTGCTAACCACACATTTAAAACATTAATGTAAACACACTGTGCCATCAAAACAGAATAAAGCAACCCCCATAACAGGAAGCTTTGGCAGCACACTAGTAATCAAACAAGTGCATCTTAGTGATCAAAAGCCTAGAGGAAAAAGATAACCCTTTACCTGACACTGGAAAGGTGTCAATGAAGGTGCAAGGTAGACCTCTTTGAGGAAAGTATTCCACAGATGGGGGGGCTGGAAGGGAATTTGACACCACCATCTCAGCCTTGTTGTGTAGAAGGGTCTTAGAAGAGGATCTAGGGTTCATATCAGGAGATGCATCGAAACCAAGGCAGAGTTCTGCTTGGGTTTTCCAAAGCTTCAGATGTCATCGTCAGTCAGTGCTGTGCTGAAACAAATTCTAAATTCTCAGAACTTTCCCTCTTCTACAAGACATGCTTCAATTTTCCTTCCTCATTCTCAATACACTGAAGAATGCCCTTAGACTATTGGTAGGTGTGAGGTTGGCTTATTGTTATTCTCTGAAATGCCCTGAGACCTCCGGGTACAGGGAGGTATATTAATAATAATAATAATAATAATAATAATAATAATAGGTGGTCATGGGTGGCTCTGTTTTTTTCTTTCCAGTAAACGTTGTTTCAGGGTTCTGCAGCCTCCCTCGCAGTCCACACTTCCTTGCCCTGAGCTTTCATAGAAGTGCCGAAAGGCTACAGCATGTGGACTAGTGGCAAGAGGATTTGTAAAATGAAAGTAAAGGCACTCACAATACCCTTCAGCCACCTCAAAAACCCTACACCCCACCCATGAAATCTAGTTAATTAATAGCTGTTACGGCTATTAATTTCAATAAACCTACTGTGAGGAAAAGTTAGTTGAACACCACCCTTGGAATCCCACAACATAAGGAGGGTCCTCACCTCTACTTTAGAGGCTCCAGTCTCCACTCTGGTACCAAGTAGAGCGGGGCTTTAGAAACTAACTCCATCCATCAACCAGCCTCCTTGCTAATACTGCACAACATTTCTTTGAAAACAGAACAGAGTCTGCATGCATACAGTTTTGCCTACTTAAGGATGTCTCAGTCATTGTGTCTTGTGAAGGGAACCTATACATTCCCCCCCCCCCCAGTTTATAGGATGCAAGGTTACAGGGTGCATGCATACCTTATGCACTTGTGGTTTCTGTACCCAATAAATGCTGATCAATGTTTTGAGATAAGTGTGTGGGGCCAGCTCGCCCAATTCCCTTTCCCACAGCTGTATATTAGCTCCAGTTGCCTGCACAGTGTTCACTCATGGAGAACGTCTTTGTTTAACTGCCCTAAGCTGATCTTGATAAACTTCACAGCAACAGAGCCACATCTGGCTTCATTTTGCATAAGCAGTATGAGCCAGTGATGTTAAATGGAACATAAAACAGGGGAGGGGGGAATGAAGGAGGTTCTAAACTGAAGTTGCTATGAGACAGGAGATATCGGCAAGGATTTTGGCTCTGCGAACTGAGAAACGAGGACTGGGAGCTGCGTATATTGCAGCTTAGGGCAGATCCACACCATACAATTTTATCACATCCTATGTATATTTGAAGCATGTGACTTCAACCCACACAAATGGTCCAGGACAACTAAATCCAATTCCTTCACCCTGGGATATAAATTAGATGAATAAACAAAATCACAGTGAGTTAAAATTGCACATTAGCCACAGTATGTTGATGGTTGTTGAAGTTTTTCTTCATTTGGGTTATCATTCTGTTCTGAGTTTTGGATATGAGAGCAGGGTGTTAAGTAGCAGAGTTAGAACATTAGGGTGAGCTGCTGCTTTCCCCATCATTCTTTTTCCTAACATGCAATACACCCATAGAATTTGGTGTAAGCTGAACTTCAGTAGAAACAACACTAACTGTGATGAATACTGACCAGAATGGAAATTACTGCCCTCCGTAGCGATGACACTCTAAAATCCTGCCATATATTTGGTGGCTACTGGTAATGCATGTCTGTTTTGGCTCAAACTTTTAACAAGTGTCAGTGGATGGAAGACAACTGATTTTCAAAATGCATCATAATTGGATATTTCAACCTAAAATTGGTGTGACAGTCTAATAAATCTGATGTGATGTGTTACTGTGCATGTGTGGTTTGCAGGTATATGTATGAAGTTTGGTTTTTTTATGCATGGGTTCTAAACAACAACAACAGCAACAAATTCAATTCATTGTGCCATCACCATTCTACTTAAAAGGCTAAGTTATTTCCAAAATTAAGGCTCTTCAAAACTTTGTCATAGATTCCTTAGATTATTTGCCACTAACATAACTGCATAAACACAAGCACATTCTAAAATATGCTTGTTCATCACAATATCCCTGTGGGGCAGGTGAACCATTATTAGTTTTGTTTTTACAGATGGAGAAGCACCAAACAGCTATATTTCATACAGCTGGCCCAAAGCCTTGAAACTAGTGAATCGGAATTAGATACATTGTCTTCTAAAAAACAAATTTAATCAGCTCAGGTGCTATGGCTGGAATGTTTTTCTACTCATGTGTAAATGTCAATTTAGAAAGGAACAAAGGCAACACAACTTTAGTTGGGTAGACTTATGTACGTATATCTGTGTCATACGCAGAGCTCACCACTTGATCTAGCATTCAATGAGTTATATCTGTACATCTGTGAACATAATTGGGTGGCAGAGGAAAAAAGTGGAGTATAAATAAACAAACAGCAGCAACAACTACTTTCCAACAAGTGAGTCTTTGTTGCTTATCAGGAGGGGGAGAGGAGAGGCAGCCGGGAGGTCAGTGTGGTACAAACGCACTGGCAGAACCAATCTAATGCTCCCATGAGTGTGTTTGCACTGCACCAACATCCCCTTCCAGTAAACAAAAGAGGTTCATCTGCTGAGTAACTAGCATAGCAGTTCTGCCCCACTCAGAAAGCCAGTTCTGGATCATTAAAACGTAGAACTGTACAGTTGGAAGGGACCATTAGGGTCATCTAGTCCAAACCCTTGCAATGCAGGAATACTTTGCCCAATGTGGGGCTCAAACCCACAACCCTTAGATTAAGAGCCTCATGCTCTACTGACTGAGCTATAGGCATCACACAAGTATTTGAAATATGAAGTACACTCCCCTTTGTCATCATTAGGCATCCTTTTTTATTTTGGTCAAGTTCTCTTCACACATGTCATATTGAACAGAGGTACAAGTTGTCTCTGCACATGTGCAAGTGTTTGCATGAAAGGTATAGGTATGCTATTTTTAAGCTGGGCAGCTCATTTGTGCACATGTGAATGGTTGTGTACACTTCCTGAATATTAAATGTTGATAACTGTACCAGTGTACATCTCAACTATTTATGTATACAGAATGTAACATGGGAGTTGTTAACATATTGTGTTTAATAAGTGTACATTCTGTGCAGCAGTGTGTACACAAAGAGTTGAGCTGTACACTTCTACAGTAATTCACATGTAATGTTCAACAAGTATATATCCTGTGTACCTGTGTACATAGCAGCTGAGATGTACAAATCAGCAAGTGTACCCTACATGTGTACAATAGAATAAAGAGTGCGTATAAGGGGCTGGAATCCCAACTGAGTACCTTGAATTTGCAGACTTGATGATCCTAGATATTCTGTCAACTTTCATGCTTTACTCCACAATGCTTCATGGTTTTTCTCTCACCACCATAACATTGTGAAATAAGATCTGGGGTGGGGGTGGGGTCATTTCAGTTTTGCAATTAAAACACAGCCTCCCAAATATGTGAGGTCATCTCTCATTGGTTCCACGACAATTCTGCCAGCAGTTTATCCAAAATAGCCCCCACCTCTTAGCTAGATGCTTACGTATAGATAGGATTACACTGCTGATCTGTTTGATGTAGAATCTGTCCACCAATGTTCCTTCAACCTTGCCACCAGCCTCTGACTGGGATTAGCTTACCCACCCAACTGCCCTTTGGCCATGCCTTTTGCCACATGACCTTTGAACCTTGGATTTCTTCCAATGTCAGAAATAGATTACTAGCAGTGACCTGTGTCTGAGTTCAGTCAAGTCCTGATAGATTTCCCACCCATTTCTCTGCCTTCCATGTCAAATCTTTTCCCACTTGCCATCCTCCATAATCATTTTGTCCATAAACCTTCATTTGTCTTCCAGTGTCTGCCCTGGTGTATTTGAGGGTCTATGTCTATGATGTTTATGCTTATATTAAGTCATTTGTTATGGATAGAGTTGTGTGTTACCCAGTGATTGCAGCATACTAAACTTCACATGTCACCTTAAAGAGATGTTAAGAGCATTGATATATACTTAACATATGATTTGTAGCTTTTGGCAGAGAATGGCATAATTATAGTATCCCAAATTCATGAGAAAATAAAATCTCATAACAAGGATTACATAGGCAATATGCAGGGTGAACTTCTGTTCTACAATATACTACCAGGCACATAAAAAGTAAATGCAAGTAAGATTTTACCATTGTTTTGTTATTGGGCTGTTTTGCTATTTTATCATTTTGTGGTCTTATTAGGTTCTTTTTATGGGGTGCTGTATTTTACACAGTTTACATAATTACCATTAGTCGCCCAAGAGGTCTTACTGATAGGAAAGGAGGGATTAAAATGACTTAAATGAAATGCAATGAAATAAATGTCATCTTCATAAATTTGCACCTTAATAACTGCTTCTGTTAAGGAAAATGTCTGCAATAGAAATGAACTGAACAGTTACCACGGTTGGTGCCTGTTTGAAAATATAGTTTGTTAATACATGCATAGCTTTTAGGGAATTCCTAAAAGAAGTGCCTATATGTTCAAATTTGTTTTGCTATCCTCCTTCTGATCTTCCACAATCTTTTGAGTCACCCATAATATTATATCAAAATAAAAGAAAGTATCAAAAGAAATTAATATTAATAGAGTAGCATACTGTGACTTGAGTAGCAGGTATGCTATTCCCCAAATAAGTTACTTTGGAGAAGTCAGAAAGAAACTATTGTGATTAGACTATTGAGCTTGAATTGGTACAATGCTTACTGCTTAGGAAACTCATTCTTTCAGCCTATCTATCTACGCAAAATGAATTAGGGAACAATTCTAAGAAGCTGGCATAAAGCCAGCTGGCATAAGTTAAGTTTCACTAGGGCCTCAGCTAGATTGGTAAAGAAAAAGTGTTTTATATATGTTGTATATGTGATATAATACTGTGGCACCAGATGGTGCTATAGAGTCCCGACTTTCTCTATCAGATTTCCCTGTATGAGTTTGCAACGCGTTTAACTGAATCACTTCTTTGATGTGTCTAGATACAGCCCAGATCTGGCATAAAGTTACACCAGATCCAAACTCAGTTCAGTAGCAGAGCCTAAGCCATGCAGAGGGAAAACAAGGCTCTTAAACAGTGTTTGAGTTATACCACTCTTTTTGTTAAATCAAGTTATTCCAGATTACCAAGTCATGTGACCAAACCAAATAGGTTTGGGTTAATCCTAATTCTCCCCCCCCCCACCTCCTTTCTTTCAGAGCTTATGCTATTTTAAGATTCACTTGTCTGAGTTTAGCTGGCTGACTTCTGGGGGATGATATGACATCATATCTCCAGCATAGCTGAGGATGTGGGATATGCCCAGCCAGAGATCCACTGGATCCTAACCTGCTCATCCTGGTTGATTTTGCTATAAAACTCTTCCCCAAATCTCTTCCTTTCAAATTCCATCTACCTTCCACAACCATGTTTCATGTTGCATCTAACAATTGCTAGGCACAGTTCATGTTGTTTCTATATCCTGGCTTGGAGACCATCTTAAAAACCTCCCAATTATTAAAACACAGTTAGTGTTAGGGACCTATGTGTCTGCCCTGACCGAGAGACACTGACAGGCTCATTGCAGGAAACTTTGGATGCAGGGATGTCCCAATATGTTTTGCTGTTGAATTCCTCAGTATGTGCTTTAGGGTCTAGGTGATTGGTGCTAACTGGGCTTGGTGAAGCAGTCATGTATCATACTTCCAGTGGAGGGAAATGTTAAGACTTTAATCATTCATTGCAAAACTGTGCGTGTGCACACACACACACACACACACACACACACACACACACTGTTTACAAATCAAATTATAGACTTGGCTTTTCATTACACCTGGGGCTACAAAGTACATTTGGGAAACAAGGTGGCTAGAGAGGTGGCAAAAACAGCAATTCGGGTATGTTTGTCGGCGACAACACATCACATTCTGTTCTAGTTGTAAATAGCTGAATTTCTGACAGAATCAATAGAAGCATATTCAGTCACAAAAGCAGTGAAGTGGGTCCAGATACCTTTAGAACGATTCTGTAAAATAAAAACATATATATTAAAAAGGTGGTGGCTTTCTGCGTACTTTTACAATCACGTTGACCGAGAGGCAACATAATGCCTCATGATGTTTATGTCACTAACCCCATCTGATATTTTGGGGATCAAAAATTCTGCAACTTCAATGGATGGCAATAACTCAAACTTTGAACGAACTTTCTTCATCTGAAATTCAGTGGAGTGTCTCACTCCCTGGAAAGACGTGCTCCAGATTTCCTGTATGCCACAGCAGTAATGCCTCCCAATAAATCAGAAGCCTAAAAATATTTCTTCTCTTGATGGAACCTTATGTACACCCTTCAGAATAACACAGAAAATGTGTGTAAGATGAATTTGCGTGTGTGTCTCCCAAAATAGAAAGATTTATGGAGATGCCAGGAATCAGAATTAATGATCCCAATTTCACAAGGTCAGTAGAACCTGCAGGTGCTCAGTGTGTATACAAACAGGGCCAGATTAAATATAAAGCAGATCTGGGTGGATGCCAAGCCCATCACCTTTCCATTCTGGGCTCTTAGGCTAATAAATATTCCCTGGATGCTGAGTAAGGGGTATTTCCAGCATCTATTTCCTACCCTGGAGAACTTAACTAGCACCATAATTGTGGGCGAGGTATGTTAGGGGTATCGGGAGTAGGGCTGGATGAATAGCTCAATTTTAGTTTTTCTCAGTTTCCCATTTTCCCAATCTTCTACAATACTTCATGATTTTTTTGGGGGGGGGAGAGTTCTAGGCACTCCCCCCCCCAATATGCAATTTCACAAATCAATTTCCCCCAATATAATGCATTTTCTATGTTCTTTCCACTAAAATATGCATTTATACACACATCTGACCCTAGTATATGCATTTCAGAACATATTACTCAGCTGGAGAATGACACTGAAAATTCAGGGAAGTGCAAATTTCAAAGGATGGTGACATTCAGTTTGCATGTTGGTTTGAAATGTGTGAATTCGGTAAATTTCCCTTCAAATGTGAATGGAATTGAAATTTTCCCTGCCCCTACTGTTGCACCCCCCACTGCTGCCAGTCCTATCACTACAACCTGCAGTGGGAGCAGCATGGGAGCAGCAGGCAATGGAGCTGTGTTGGTGGCAGAGGGGAGCCCTGGCAGGACTGGCAGTGGCACAATGGTGGGGGCAGGGCAGGTAAGTTGGATCCATTTCCTGAGGCAAATGGCTTCACCTTGCCTCATGCATGGGCTGCCCCTGGGGTGCAGAGTTTTTGATGTGCTCACTTTCCTTTTTGGGTAGCTGGGAATTGTCTGTGAGGGTCCTTTCCTTCATTCTACAAACCATCTCACAAGTGGTCTGAACTATGCAGTCCTTCAAGATGCCCATCTTTCAAAGCATTGGAGAGAAAGACACATGGGCTGCTTCTGGCCATCTCCAAATGATAAAGTAAGCTCAACAGTCTGCACTGATTGAAATTTAAAAGTACTTTGAGAATGAGGTAGAAAAAATGGAAGCCTCTTTCCCAGAGGAAGAAAATGTTCAAGAAACTGAAGGACAGGTTTCGGCACAGCGGTGGTCTTCAGTCATGCTTTAATTCAAGAATGCAAAATGGGGCATAGAAGCAACTTTTCAAAGTTAAAACTAAATGGACTCTCAAAAAATGCATTTTGTGTATGCCAAATGCAATGTGGAAAAGCTAGAAAATAAAATAAGGACATGAACAAATGATCCCATTATTCTAGACGATGGCAAGTTATTTTATAACTCAGCATCTGAAAGTGGAAGCAAGACTTGGTATCCATTATTCTAGAACTACTGGTGCTATTCGAGATCATCAGTTCCTTTGAGGGAGTGTGCAGTCATGAGTGTTAGGAGCCTTAGAAGCTGAAGGAAAGGCTTTCTGAAGCCTCTGTAATGTGCTTAAGCCTGTTACACTCTTCTAGTCAAGTAAGCCACTGAAATAGGTGTGACTGGTTATCATGGCTTGTAGAGCTGAGAGAGGCTTTCGCGCCCACTGTGAAAAGAAGAAAAAACAACTTGTCTGAGCTTGTCACTGACAGAAAAGCACCTCAACATAGTGTGTCTGATGAATGTTCACACTTTTGTGTGGCCAAGAGATTACAGAAATTGACCGAGAAACAGTTCTGGGCAAGGTGATCAGTGCAAAAGTAAAGGGCATAATATCCATATCCTGCTATAATACTAATTACACCTGCACTTACTTTATTGTTTCCATTTCTTTTTATTCTCATCAATGTTGTGTTTGTTGTGCAATGTTTGGAGGAAAGTTGTTCACAAGCTATCAGAAGGGACATCCAAGCAATGCATAGAAGATCTGATTAAGAACACACACACACACCCCAAGATCCACTGAAGCGCTGAATGTGGCTGTGTGCACACAAAATGGCACTGGCCATGTGCGTAAAGTGCCTCTCTATGGAGGCGCAGATTACAGCTATAACAAAGGCGGCATTTTTTCATCTCCGCCAAGCTAAGCAGTTGGCTCCTTATCTCTCTCGCCCTGACCTAGCCACTGTGATCCATGCGACGGTCACCTCCAGACTGGATTATTGTAACTCGCTCTACGTGGGGCTGCCCTTGAGACTGACCCAGAAACTCCAGCGGGTGCAGAATGCCGCGGCGAGACTCCTTATGGGGTCTTCGCTGCGAGATCACATTCACCCGGTACTATACCAGCTGCATTGGCTCCCGGTGGAGTACAGGATCTGGTTCAAGGTGCTGGTTTTAACCTTTAAAGCCCTATATGGCCTAGGACCCTCGTACCTACGGGACCGCCTCTCCTGGTATGCCCCACAGAGAAACCTACGGTCTGCAAATAATAACATCCTCAAGGTCCCAGGCCTCAGAGAGGTTAGGCTGGCCTCAACTAGAGCCAAGGCCTTCTCGGCTGCGGCTCCAATCTGGTGGAATGCTCTGTCACAAGAGACTAGGGCCCTGCAGGACCTGACATCTTTCCGCAGGGCCTGCAAGACAGAGCTGTTCCACCAGGCCTTTGATCAGGGCGCAGCCTGACTCCTCTGGCAACCTGCACAGAACTTTGTTTAATTGGTTGCCATCAATTTAATTTAATTAATTTTTATAATGAAATATTTTTAGATTGTGTGATTATTTGACTGTTGTTAGCCGCCCTGAGCCCGGCTTCAGCTGGGGAGGGCGGGATATAAATAAAATTTATTATTATTATTATTTATTATTGAGCAGAAGGGGTATGCCGGCAGCCACGGACAATCAACTGGGTGCTCTTCAGTCGGCATCTCCGCACAGCTGATCCATTACAGCAAAAACTGGGAGTGGAGCTCACCCTAATAATAATAATAATAATTTTTATTTATACTCCGCCCTCCCCAGCCAAGGCCGGGCTAACAAGCAATAATAAAAACAAGTTGAATGAATACAACTTAAAAACAAGTTTAAAAACAACAATTAAAATATTGAAACATTAAAATATTAAAATGCAGCCTCATCACAGGAGAAAGGGAAAAGAAAAAAGAAAGAGGGGGAGGGGATCAAAATGGCTCCAAGCCAAAGGCCAGGTGGAACAACTCTGTCTTACAGGCCCTGCGGAAAGAAATCAGATCCTGCAGGGCTCTGATCTCATGAAGCAGAGCGTTCCACCAATGGTGCCTTCTCCTGCAATGCTCCATAGTGCCTGGGTGGCTAATCCGATCCAATGCCTTTAGCTCTTTGTAGGGCTCAGTTGGCTCCAATACTCCACTCGAGGAAGCCGTGCCTTGCCACCACCCTGCTCAAGAAGCCAATGATCCAGTGACGATCTTCTCCCTCTCTTCTGATGATGTCCCTCAACACTGTTCTTGGACACTCTGCTGCTGACTGCACTGCCAGTGGCAGCTCTGGCCCCCTTTTACATCCCAGGAGTGAACCGGAGTGAAGCCTGCCCCAACTCGGTCCACTCCAGTTGCCCTGCCCCACCCCCAGGCTGCCGCAGATAGGCCGAAAATTGAATCTGGGTTAGGCGAGAAAACAGCAGGCTCTGCAGTGGCCTGGGGAACAGAGCAACAGTCGGCAAGGCAGTGTGGCTTCAGGAGGACGGTGAAGCTGCACACTGGGCTGCAAACGTCACCCTCTGCCGGAGTGAGCAGCCATTTTTGATAAAAGATACATATAAAATTTGTATTTTACTGGAAAATGCACCCAAAAGAAGCATTGAAAAGGCATATGTGGCGAGGGGGGGAGAGAGAGAGAGGGAAAAAAAAACAAGTAAAGAATGTATTTGGTGGGATGAAATGGGATGGCAGATGATGGAATGGAAAACGATGAGTCCCAGCAAGACCAAAAGAGGATTTAATTAGCTGCTTAAAAAGGTAAAGGTAAAGGGACCCCTGACCATTAGGCCCAGTCATGGCTGACTCTGCGGTTGCGGTGCTCATCTCTCTTTACTGGCTGAGGGAACTGGTGTACAGCTTCCGGGTCATGTGGCCAGCATGACTAAGCTGCTTCTGGCGAACCAGAGCAGCGCACGGAAACGCCATTTACCTTCCCGCCGGAGCGGTACCTATTTATCTACTTGCACTTTGACGTGCTTTCGAACTGCTAGGTTGGCAGGAGCTGGGACCGAGCAACGGGAGCTCACCCCGTCGCGGGGATTTGAACCGCCGACCTTCTGATCGGCAAGTCCTAGGTTCTGTGGTTTAACACACACCGCCACCCACATCCCTAATTAGCTGCTTATCCCATCCCTAATCACCTCTTCGGAAGCAGGAAGAATACAAATCCAAGCTCTCCCTTTCCCTCCCTCTCACGGCAGGGAGGAAGAGAGAAAGTGGACACAGGTGCAGGCCTCCCTCAAACGGGTGATCAGCACTGCCAAAGGGGACAGTATTGATCATTTTTTTCAAATGCTGGATGCAAAGATCCAGGGCCAAGAGCTATGCATTTGTCACTGGAGCACGGCACTTTGGTGACAAGTTACGATGATTTTGTGGTATAAGACATGAAAAAAGAGGTTCCTATTAGTTGTGGAGGTCTAGCAGTTGCAACAGGACATAAATAGTGATCACAGTAGGCCTCTGCCTAGGTGAAGCATCCTGGCACCAGGATGAACCATTTCCTCTTGACGCCAAAGTGGTGAAACTAGGCAAATTCAATGACATTTTCAGTTGCCTGCCTGCCTTGTCAGGTTGCCTATTTGCCTATTTACATGTTAATGTGTGGAGTGCCCCCCCCCACTACTTTCATTAAAACAGTGACAACAATGTGATGGAGGTGGCTTGTGGCTATGTGGGTGAAAAGATATGAGCCACCTTTGTCCCACAGTTATTTTACTAGGCCACTGCTTTCTCCATGTCCTCTTCTTTTATCATGATCTTATTTTCTCCATCTATATTCCCCACCCCTTCTACCCACCTTCCCCCTGGCTCAGAAACACAGGAAGCTACATTCAACTGAGTCAGACCCTTTCATTCTTCTAGCTCAGTATTATCTACATGGACTGGTAGTGGCATCAGATACAAGTGATTCCCAACCATACCTGGAAATGCTGAACTTGGGTCTTTCTGTATGCAAAGCATATGCTCTACCACCAAAGTTCAGTCCTTTCCGTAATGGGGGATATTAGGAAAATAATAAGATGCCTTATACCAGATTATACCAGACCATTTAAACCTGATTATATATTATTGTTGTTATTATTATCCTGCCTTTCTCTATTTATATTCATATAATTTTTATTAAGTTTTCTGTTTTACAGTTTAAGATATTCATTTTACACCCTTAAGATATCAATGACTTCCCTTCTTCACTTTCCATGGTTCGTTTTTACATATCATAAATCCTGCATGCTTTACAAAAACCATACCATTCAGTATTTGATTATTGCATCCATCAAAACTTATTTACACTGTTGAATTTATCTTTATGCTGCCAGCGTTTTCAGCTGTAAACAATTATTTCCCATATTTTCAATAAACGTTTTCCAATCTTCTTTAAACATATTCTCTTCTTGTTCTATTATTCTGCATGTTAAGTCTGCAAGTTGTGTATATTCTGCTATTCTTCTTTAGTTGGGACCTCACTCATTTTCCATTTTGGGGCTCACAAAACACAGGCTGCTGTAGTAGCATACATAAGTAACCTTTTTTGACACCTGGGAATTTCAGACTGAGTTATCCTGCCTTTCTCCCAAGATAGGATTCAAGGCAGCTTACAACATTTAAAGACAACATTATAAAATACCAATTAATTAACTAATTTAAAACAATACTGTAATTAAGAAGCATCATAACACATATAGAACCAACGAGTAAAATGCAGTTTGCTTTGATAGCAGTCTAGTGCTAAGCATTTGGCCTGGGAACTAATTGGTAGCCGGTGCAGTCTCTTGTGTTCTTGAGTTATCCTGCAATATACATTGCATCTTGTGCTTGTAAATATTAATTATCTATTGTGCAGTGCAATGCTATGTGCATGTAGCTGAGTTTATAGGACTTACTCCAAAGTAAATGAATATAGGATTTCAACCCTAAATGCCCCTACAGACCTGTTTTTGTAAAATGCTAAAACTTCTATAAGAGTTTGCAACTTGGAGGTTGGGAGAAAGGAAACCTGTAGAGGTTTGAAACCTGCCTAAGAAAGTGTACGTGGAAACTTAAAGATCATTGGTCATTTAATAAAGACAATTTATATTCATGATATTTCCAAGCACCTTTGGGATACTTCCTTTCAGTGTTCAACAGGTATTTCCTAATTCTGCTACTTGACAGTTTTTGTAACTGTAGGTTTCAGGCATTAAAATATTCTGCATGCGAGATGTATGCTGGAAAAAAAGAACTCTGGCCCCTTCTTAACACAAAGCAAAAGCAGTAAAAACTATTCTTAGCTGATGTTCGAAAGCCTTGGGCTGCAGGCTCCTGGAACAGTCCAGAGGAGATTAGTCATGTATTTCAGGAAGGAACTTCTGCTTTATCAGACAGAAAACCTGAAGCATTTTGCTGCTGCAGGCAAGGGATGAGATGGCCCACTCATTCCCATTCCATGTACAAAAAACAACCAGACTGCCAGCTGACGTTTCCTACAACATTGGCAATTGGATAGCAACCTCCACTGCACCTGACAGCAGCAGCCTAACTTAGGGCACAGTGCTCTCTCTTCCAACATTTAACCGTTGCTCTCTATGCTAAGGCACTTTCCACCTGATTGTAGGTTGCCAGGTAAGGTCAGCACATTGAGAAGGGAAGGAATTGAATTCTCCAATCTGCCTCCTAATCAGGCCACTTTTTGCTCTTCAAGATCAGAAAACTCTACCCATCTTGATTCAGAATCATAGAATCATAGAATCATAGAATCATAGAGTTGGAAGAGACCACAAGGGCCATCGAGTCCAACCCCCTGCCAAGCAGGAAACACCATCAGAGCACTCCTGACATATGGTTGTCAAGCCTCTGCTTAAAGACCTCCAAAGTAGGAGACTCCACCACACTCCTTGGCAGCAAATTCCACTGTCGAACAGCTCTTACTGTCAGGAAGTTCTTCCTAATGTTTAGGTGGAATCTTCTTTCTTGTAGTTTGGATCCATTGCTCCGTGTCCACTTCTCTGGAGCAGCAGAAAACAACCTTTCTCCCTCCTCTATGTGACATCCTTTGCATTTGCATTTGCAGAGAAGTGTCAAGAAATACAAAAAAGCTCCGTTCTCTTAAAAAAAATAATTGGAAAGACCAGATTAGGTCCATTCTGAATGTTCCTCACCATTTGCTCTGCCACCAAGTTTTCATTCTTTCCATACTTTGGGGGATGAGAACTGAGAACTGCCTCATTCTTAACTTCTCTGTGTCATCAGTGGCAAAACAAGGATTAACAATCAAAAGTCTCCACAACCACTGGCAAGGCCAGGAGCTGTACTGCAGAGGGTTGGACTACATGACCCTTGGGGTCCCTTCCAACTCTATGATTCTGTGAGATTAGGTATATTGGTGAGAAAATAATGGGAGGCTCAGAAAACCTCATTCACTTTTATGAAGAGATGCTGTTGCTGCTGGTACCTGAATATTCAGCCTTCAGTCTTGACAGAGAGCTGAGAGAGCCTTTTAGAGTGTAAAAGCTGAGATGGCAATAGAGGTGTCAAGTCTTGACCTCGGGATTTCAGAGAATTACAAGTTGATCCATTTGGAGACTCGAATTGGATTTGTAGCTATTGTGTAATTTTGAGCATGGAGTTTTCCTCAGTTTGTGATATCTTCACAAGATCCAGGACAGGACAGCAATATATGTCTTTATCAAGATGTCATGCTGAGTGCTATTATTATTTTTGTTCTTGGAACGCTTTGTTTCTGTTATCAAAAGTGCTTGTTAAGGAATAGCAGGGCTGTGAGTGCTGGGGCTGTGGAGGGGAAAGGTTTTCTTCCTTTGGACACTAGCAATTGCTGTGGGATTGCTAGTCAGCATGTACAAATTAATTAACAAATGCCACTTATTCAAATGCTGCATTTTAGTGCAGTGTAGAATGGTAGGAAGTGTCTTGTTCCTATGACTGAATAGGGCTTTAATTTCAAGAAAACCACTTTTAAGTTGAAGCAATATGTAGAGACGGACTGAGAAGCCTAATTCCGGCCCATTTCAATCATAGATCCATCCCATCCTATCATGCGTGGATTTTCTAAAAGATCGCATGGAAAGTCTGCATTTAAATTGTACACTTTTTGGATGTACTATTTGTATAAAATACACACTTTCCAATGCCTTTCGATGCATTCACCTGTTAAATAAGCATTTTGGACACATCTTCGGCATAAAATGGTATTTCTGTGCACACCTTTTGCATACTCAAGCTGCACCACAAAATCTGATGAAGTGTATAATCCAGCCAGGAGCTGCTTTCTGATCCCCAAGCAAGTTTACGATCAGACCTTACACTTATCCCATAACTATGGTGGAAAAGGCTGTCTAAGTTAGATTTAACTGAGGCTACAATAATCGTAACAAACTGAGTTAGAACCTTGAAGTTAGATGTCTGGCTGAATTTTTTTTCTAATCAATGCAGTTCAGCCTGCTTGGCTCTTGAAGTTTTAGACCCTTGCTCATCAGTGTCCCATCTCATCAGGAATACACAACATCTCCCCAGGAAAAGGAACTTTCCACTTCCCACATGAAGCTGTGCTGATTGTCAATACTCCACAACTGACCCTTTCCCCTGAGCTGACAGAGTATTTCTGGAGGGCAGGCAAGCAGTTAAATAGATGACACCCAGCTGGGTTTTCTTTTTATCCTATTGTGTATATACAAGATAAAATTGGAATTACAGATGCTCTGCCTGTGCTACCTTTACATGAAACATCACATTGACTTGATCTCCTTGGTGATGGCCGCAAGCAAATAGAAGAAACTTTGAAACCACTGTCACACAGTGTCATGTCAGCTCCTCCCCTTAAGTTCATCCTAAAAGTACCATGAAGATTTAATTCATATACAAAAATAAGTTTCCATATTGAGTAGTTTGACTGGCTTGTGTAAAGCAAGACTATTTTGACCTTGCTCTTGAGAAATTTTAAGATGGGGAATTTACATTTGCCTAATACATTTGCCGAAGTGGTGCTATCCAGATGTTGGATGGTTGACAATTGGCCCTACCATTAGCCATGCTATATAGGGTTGATGGGAGTTGTACTGGTTAGGGTTGCACTCCTCTAGAAGGAACAAGTCCACAGTTTGGGATGTTCCAGGATTCAACACTGTCACTCATGTCTCAAGTGTCCTTGGTGGGTATAAGTGCATTTTTTTCCAGCTCCAGTTGGTGTACCAGCTACGGTCCCTTTTGGGCAGAGATGACTTGACCATGGTACACCATGTCCTGGGTAACTTCCATAATGTATCACTCCAATTTGCTTTGCATAGGGCTGCTCTTAATATTGACCCACAAATTTCAATTGGTCCAAAATGCAGCAGACAGATTTCTGGCTGGGGTTCTATTTGAATCTCATATAGCCCTGGTTTTAAAACAGCTGCATTAGTTGCCAGTTTGCTTTATAGACCCAATTTAAGGTAATCACAGGAGTGCCTAAATGGCTTAAGCCCCAAATATCTAAAGGACCATCTCCTTCCCTACAGACCACCAGAGGTGACCCCCATAGTGGTGATAGTTCAGCAGATAGCATTCTCTGTGTAGCAGCCCCTAAACTGTAGAACTCCCCCCTTACAGAGTTATATCTGGAACCTTCATTATATAAGTTGAATAAGGCCGGGGCTAAAATACAACCCTGCTTGACTCCCTTGGTGGCTGGTACAGGGCCAATTAGTTGCCCATTTACTGAGGTTCTTACATATAACTTGGAGTCTTTATATAGGCTTTTTATCAAGAATAGTAATCTTTTGTCAATGTTGGTAGCATTGAGTTTAGCCCAAAGTTTGACTCGTGAGATTGAGTCAACGGCCACCTTCAGGTCAATAAATGCTGCGTATAGAATCCCACTTGTTTTATTGACGTATTTGTCAATAAGGTGTGCTAATACGAAGCAATGGTCTATTGTTGTTCTGCCCTGTCTGAAGCCGGCTTGCTCCTCTGCCAGAACTGCCTCAGTTTCCATCCAGTCAATTAGTTTGATGTGGAGGTGTTTGGCATACAATTTGCTGGGGATAGTAAGGAGGCTAATGGGTCTATAGCTTGCTGGATCTGCCATAGGACCCTTTTTATAGATTGGGATGATTACTGCCTCTGTCCAGCAACCAGGGATTATGCCTGTTGAATCGATGTATGTAAATATTGACGCCATTATAGGAGCCCACCAACTGATATTGTTCTTCATGAGCTCTGCTGGAATGTGGTCTATGCCCGGGGCTTTGTTGTTTTTCAGTTGGGCAATTAGTTTCCCCACCTCCTCTATGGAGACAGGAGGCCAATATGGTAAATTCTCGGAGTAGGCACTTGGATCATTGTGCTGAGCTTTGTCGTCATAGAAGAGGGTTTGAAAATATTTCATCCACTCCTGGGGTTCTACAGTACATGTGGGACCAATCCGCTCCTGGCCCAGGAGGCCCATAATGGTACGCCAGAAGGAGGTTGAGTCTTTCTCATTCGAGGCCTTCACTAAATTACACCAGGCCAATCTCTCAGCTTTTTGTTTTTTTTACCTTTAATAGCTGTTTGTAGTTTCATCTTAAATAGATGTAAGCCATAAATAGCGAGGGTGCTCCGGTGTTTCTGTAATTCCGATAGGTTGATCTCAGATGTTTCCTTGCTTGTCTACACTCCGAATCAAACCATCTCTCTTGATCCTTTGCCCGCTTTGCAACAGAATTAAGTATCTCAGTTGTTAGGAAGGTCTTTAGTCTTGCTAATAACTCGTTGAACGAGTCCATGAATGAGGGTTTTAATAGGTCATAAGATTTTATGGTAACTATATTTGTAATGTATTTTTGTCGGTGTTCGTCCTTTGATGCTATGGCCTGTCGGCTACGCAAATAAAGTCTATTGATTGATTTATATGAATTCCAATGAATGCTGAAGACACATATTTTACCCTCACTTTTGACACTTCAAATATATATAAAGGCGTGTTTCTATAATTGTAAATTGTTTTAAACTGTTCATAACAGTGTGTTTTAATGCAGAAACCCTGAACTTACCCATGCATGAACAGAGCAGAGAATTTCAAGTCTAACAATGGATCAAACCCAATATGTTTGAAAATCGTGGGTAGAGAATATTGTCCCCTTGCCATACTCCTGCCAGACCTTCTCTTTCAGCCCATGGTTTCCTTTATCAACCAGAATGAACTAAAAAGGTGCTGTCATTCAGCGTTATCTAAAGAGATTTTCTGTTCTGAGCTTCCTCTCTTATGTTGGATTTCCCCCCATCCTGAATATTCAGTAAAATATTCCTCCCCCCTCCCCACTTTTCCACCTGCAAACAGCATGCACATAGCATTTTGAGAGGTAACTTTCACTCATCCCTTGTCCAGGACATTGTTGCATCAGGACACATTGTTACATCATTTTTCAGCACGGAAAATCTTTACTTCCAGTCTACTGGTGCCACAGAGTGGCAAGAAAGCCCTCCATGGAACACCTCTTTCAAGCTACTAATTTGTTTCAGATGCAGTCAGATCTTAACGTTTTCAGTAAATAGCTGCACTCTGTTGTTTTTCTTTCCTTTTAAAAATTGAGGCACCCTGAGAATTTCGGTACAAGAGCAGAGTAAAAAAATAAAAATAAATCTAAATTAAGAAATGAGTAACAATATGCATTTGAAAACAGAGACAATATTGTTTCATCTTGAAATATTCAGGGGAACTGCACTTACAATGGATACAGAGCCAAAACTTGTCATCCAAGATCAGATTTATGAAGGGACTCATAGAAATCCTTTTATCCAGGCAAGAACTCCATGACATGATTGGGACTACTTCAGCGTAAGCCTATAGGGAAAGCAATTGAATAAAAAAATCACTGGAGTAACTTGTTCTATTCCACTTGCACAATAGAACACTTCCCAACATACAAACACATGCGCCCAGATTTTGCAAAAAGTGCTTCACCATTTCAAAAAAGTGTACAGAAAATGTATTTTTAATTATTATTTTTACTTCATTTATATCTCACTACAGTCGTACCTTGGAAGTCGAACGGAATCCATTCTGGAAGTCCATTCGACTTCCAAAACGTTTGAAAACCAAAGTACGACTTCTGATTGGCTGCATCAGCCAATCGGAAGCAGCAGAAGCCCCTTCAGACGTTTGGCTTCCAGAAATAGTTCACAGACCGGAACAGTCACTTCCAGGTTTGCGACATTCAGGATCCAAAACATTTGGGAACTGAGCTGTTCTGCTTCCAAGGTACGACTGTATTCCTCTTAAGTGTTCAAAGTGGTTTACCTGATTATCTCTGCCAATTTTATCATCACAACCATCCGGTAAGGCAGATGAGGCTGAGAGTGAGTGATTGGGCCCTAAGTCATTCAGTGAGTGAGGATAAGAACCCTGGTATACCAATTCCCAGCCCTAACCACTATACCACACTAGTATTAGTATTTCTGGGCTTGAAAATTCAAGTCTCGGGCGGTAATAATGTTTGATCTACAAGGTAAAAAATGAGTTAGAAAAATAGATTGGAAACAATCTGAGCTATTTCCTCTGTGCACTTGCCAGACTTTTTTGTGGTATATGTCAGGCTAAGAGACAGTGAATAAACTAAGGTCACCCAGTGAGCTTCATGGCTAAGTGGGAATTTGAACTGGTTTCCCAATTTGTAGTTCAGCAACTATACCACAAAGTGGGGAAACTGTGCATGAAAATGCCATATTTGTAAATAATAATAATAATAATAATAATAATAATAATAATAATAACAACAACAACAACATACAAAAAATATTATGAAAAGTATATATTGGCTAACACTGCATGCAAAGATGAAGACAAATAATGCAGTAAAATACTGTTGAATTTCCTTAAGGATTTTTCTTTTTTAAAAAATAAAAAAGCAAGCCGATGTGGAAATGTGGCAAACTGAAATCTATTCTGGGAAAAGAGAAACAGAGAGAAGCTGAAAATGATTGATTCATCTATCCCTACCCCTACTTCCCTATTGAAGCCAAACCATGGCTTCTTGCACATGTTTAAAAATAGCAGTTAGAAGACAGTAGTCAAAAAGGCAAGTAGTTGAAACTCTTGTACATCCTCTACAATTTGAGAATTTCAGGTAGCAAGACTAGGAGACTTCTGCCTGTAGGGAGAAGGTCCACCATTGGGCTAGATGGAATAATGGTCTAACCCCACTGCAATGGCACTTCCTGTGTGTCCATCCAGAATACACTGTGTATAAACTGAACATGGGGATATGCCTTACATCAAATCAGACCATTGGTTTATCTAGTTCACAAGTGCCTACACCAGGCATAGGCAAACTCGGCCCTCCAGATATTTTGGGACTACAACTCCCATCATCCCTAGCTAACAGGACCAGTGGTCAGGGATGATGGGAGTTGTAGTCCCAAAGCATCTGGAGGGCCGAGAATGCCTATGCCTGGCCTACACTGATGGGCTACTGCTAGGGATTGAACCTGGGACTTGAGCTACACCCCCTTCTCTTAACATGCATTTTTCCACATAAGAGAAATGACCATACGTAACATTCACACATGAATATAATTGAAATGTGTTAGCTAGGCAAAGGCGAACTCGGCCCTCCAGATGTTTTGAGACTACAACTCCCATCATCCCTAGCTAACAGGACCAGTGGTCAGGGATGATGGGAGTTGTAGTCCCAATGAGGCATCAGGCATAAGCCTGCATTTTATTAATGTTTGATCAGGTTCCTAAATTAAATGGGCTTAGATTTTCAAATGTTTCATGCCAGGCAAGAAGACAGCTGTTTAGAGAACACTGGCAATGTTTTCCTCCTAGACAAGGGGCCCCTTGATTTATAGCAGAAAACAATTCTCAAAGTCGTAAAAGCTGGAATTACAGGCTGAAGAGCAAGGCTACACAGACCCTACATAATTAATAGTTGGTAAACAGTAAAATAATACCAATGTGCCTCCCAGTAAAATGAGCCAGATCTTCTTTCTAAGGTTAAAAAGCCAAGACCAAATGGAGAAGCATCTAGCTGGCAGAAAGAGAGCATTTTTGGGAAGTCTTTTTTTTAAAGCTGTTTCTTTCTTAAACTGAGAGAGTTAGAGGGCAATAAATGTTGGGAAAAGCAGCTGGCTGAAGGGGGGGGTGTGTAAACTGAAGAGGCTTCTTTTGAAAGCTGGTTTTTTTACTGAGTTCCTTTTCTACTTTACAAAGGCCTTATTCCTTTTAAAAGGCTACCTATGTTATGTATTAAATATATTTGCTTAAATGTAATTATGCAAAGGATTTAAGAAATGCTAAATTCTTATTTCATATAATTGTAAGAGTTGTATTTATCCTGAAATTAAGTCAGCCACCAGTCTAGCCCCCCTGCCAGACAGGAAGACGCCATCCAAGCAGTCCTGATATATAGCTGTCAGGCATTTGTTTAGAAACCTTCAAATGAAGGAGATCTTTCAATGTTGATGTGAAACTCAAGATCCTTGACATATGTTTAAGATAAAAATTTAAGATTAACCATTTGTTTTAGAAGGCAATAGGGCAAGGAGGGCAAGAGGTGAGCTGGTAATTAAGATTCCTTGTTGAGACACATGTAAGATATATTACTACTTATTTGTCATTTATAGATGTAACAATATATAGCTCTTTGTGTTCCATATAAGGACAGGAGGATATGGGTGTATCTTTTAGGATTGGTTATAGCAATCAGCCAATAGGAAATCCAACCAGGCTGATTGGACAGAGGCAGCCACAGGAGGAGCAAAGGGGGCTGGATTAAGGGAATATAAGTGCTGGCCATAATGGCAGGAGGCCAGGCCAGAGCTTGGTAACCATATACCACTGTGCCTCTCATTTATTTGTCTGACAAATAAATTATTATTTTAATTTATCTATTGCTGCGTTGGAATGAATATTTCATTCCAGCTAAGCGTTAACCACAAGCAGGGTGCTACACCAAAACATCTGGAGGGCCGAGTTCGCCTATGCCTGGTGTTAGCAGTAGGCAGACCATCAGACCTAAATGACACTATTTGGCTAATGTATGCATGCCTAATATGTGTTTTGAATCCTAACTTATTATGGGAACTAACTACTGACAGCATTCTGCAGTGTGCCACGTATCACATGTGAGATCCATCGACTGTCCAATTATTATTTTCCAGGAAGTTGTGACAGCTGATGATAATTCAGAAGAATATGTCACAAGGAAGCTCAGCACAACTAAGCTCTTACTTTGATCAACAGATTTTCCCCAAATATTATGGAAGCTCCTGTAGGTGTCTCTGTTGCTCTATTGTTTGTGTAGTGATTTTATATATATATATTTAAACACACACACACATCTGTAATATCTAAGTGGCAAAACTAGGAAAATGTCACTGAAGAGAGACTTCATTGATATCCACCTCATTCAACAGGAGTATCAAGCTCACTATTGGCTCTATCGCTCCTGGCGTACTAATTAAGGAGTCAGGTTCTCTGTAGAGATTCAATTTGTAAAAGATCAGCTGCTTGTGGTTTGCGTTACTATATTCTTTCTCAAGCTACTGATCATTGTTTGTTTTGCCTTTTGAGCACAGAGGAGTCAAGAGGAAGTGGATGTGTCTTGTGCAAGGCCTTATGGCAACAGTTCTCTGGGGCCTATGTCCAAGCTGCTTAATAAACTCAAAGAAAGTTTGGTAGGAACGCGGGAAGCTGCCTTACCCTCAGTAGCAACACCTATTTTCCTAAAAGTTAAGGGGCTGCAATAGATGCTTCTGACAGTGACAGCAGTAACTAGGCAGCCTATCCTTCCCTCAAGAGCTCTGTTGGTGCATTAGAACATGCCAGATTACCACCCAGGTCTGCATCAATCTGAAATGATGATAATAAAAAATCTGCACAAAAATGCATATTGAAATACATATTTTTTAGGGGTGCAATCCTGCAGTTTCTGGGAGAGCATCAGATTTTGCAGATATCCTTCTCCACAGGTGCAGTGGAAGCCTCAACCATGGAGGCCTCCTTCCTGCAGCCATGGAAATCCTGGTGGCTGTCCTCTTTCTGCTGTCATATTCCAATAGTGGAAAGAGGGGAAGAGGTGTTCTGAGGGGGTAGGGTGTCAGGAATTGGAGAGATGAATCTGCTGGCATCAGGGATCTCCTGTTCTCCCTGCACATGTGGAAAAGGACACCAGTGCTGTAGTTGATATACTGTTTTTTCTTCACATTGGGACCAATGATTGTGTGTGTGTGTGTGTGTGTGTGTGTGTGTTGCTGAAATAAGGGGAGGGGGGACACAGCCCATAATGAAGCCCCCCTCCCTTGACCCAGTAGGATCTTTCTCGAAATGCATTTTTCTCTCTTCAAAAAGAAATACCCATTTAAAAATATGTGTTATGCTTTTTAAAGCCCCAAAAGTACATCAAAACATTCAGGAAGTGTGAAAGTCTATGGATAACTAAGATAGAACCATCACATTACCCTGAGATGTGCAGATCAGCGCATTTTATAGTGGAATTTGCAACGATTAAGTTCCTCAATCATCCCTACTAAAAACTCAGTTTCAATCCAAGTGTATCCCAAACACAAAGCACTCTGTTGTTACATAACACTCATGCATGCTGATTTTTGCTGATCTTATTTCTGCTTTGTAGCTGCAGCTGCAAAGAAAAATAAATCCTTAATGGGGGTGGGAAGTGTATGTGTGCCTTTTTAAAAAGTGAAATCAAAGATTGACACAATTCGTACAGGGTTTAAGGAGCAAAGAATCTCACACATTAAATGTGACTCTCTTGGCTTTGATCCAGATGACAATTATCAAAAGGGGGAAGGGAATCATTTAGTGATATTTTCTTCTGAAGTGTCAAGTCTTCTGAGTTCACTGCCAGAAAGAGAGGTCCCCTGGTGTCGAGGTATCAACTTATCCTTCAGTTGCCCAGTTCTGTTCTTTAGCTGCAGCTGGCAGAGCTGGGATTTGATTTTGACCTACTGCATAGGACAAGAATAGAGTATATTTCATACTGTTGACAGGTAAAGTGATATTCTTAGATGTAATATCTACAACAAAGGACATTTCTGGAGAGAGAGAGAAATGCTGTAAATTCCAGCTTAGGAAGATTCCCCCTGGATATTCAGGCACACATATTTCAAACCACAGCAATTGTTCCTTTCGAAATTGAATTAGTATGTCATTCAAATGCAGATGCATAGTCGTGTGTGTGTGTGTGTGTGTGTGTTTGTGTGTGTAGCATGCATTGACACAACTGGGCTTGCTGCTTTTGTTATTTAACCTCAGTGCAGTAGGTGTGATCACTGCATGACTTAAAAAGAGACCATCCAATATATTGGAAGGTTGCTTTATTAGATGTGCATTTTGATCACATTTCCAAGTAAACAAGGGAAAATGCATAAATAAAACTAATTATATCTAGGCAGCAGCAAACTCCCAGAGGCTTATTTTGGATTGGAACCAGGAATTCTGAGCAACAGTGAAGAAATCTCAGGAACAGCCCCAAGTTTTAAAAACACTTGTGAAATATGTGCATACCCCACCCTGAGCAAATTGTCACTTCAGTCCCTTTATTTGCTCTCTTCCTCAGCATCTGATTCTTTATCCACCAAGTCAGTATGGGTGACATGAGCAGAGGATGTTGTTCCAACTACTTGTTTGTTTATTTTTGTATGTGTGAGAGGGGGGGGGAGGTAGCTTGTACATAGAATGAAGTGCACTTTCAATCAATGACAGCAAGACCCAATTCTCAAAACGTGCAAAACGTGGAGAACTAAATTTGAGATTAGAAAAATGAGAAATGGAGAAAACCAAAAATGACAAATCATTCCATCTCTACCCCCTGCAGAGGTATATACGGCACCTTCACAATACAATTTTTGGCAAATGCCGAAAATATGCCACTTTACCTTCGACACCTGAGATGCATATTTTTGTCATTGTAATTCATTTTAAACTGTTTTCAATGTTGCATTTTAAATTGCTGTAACCTGGCCAGTGACCTTTGGGTGAAGGGCAGGTAATAAATGAAATTATTAATAGTCATGCTGCTGGTTCTTTGAGATTCTAAGATATCTTAATCTGTCTTATGGGGATGTTGATGGTATGGGTGAAGCCTACATTTCTAACCTGCCGTCTTACAACTTTTGCATTGTGATTTGCTGATTAATGCAGTGTTTCCCAACCTTTTTTGGGCAAAGGCACACTTGTTCGATGAAAAAAATCTCGCGGCACACCACCATTACAGCCCTGTGACGTCAGCGCGCAGCGTCACGCCGGGAGGGACGCACGAAAGTGAAAGTTTTCAATTTTTTTCCCTCCCCCTTGCCGGGGAACCTCCAAGCTTTGGGGGTGGGGGGGGAGGAGGCAGCAAAGCGAGGGACTGAGGGACGGCGGCAGCTGAGGCGGCGGCGGCTGTTGTGGTGGTGGCGGCGATAGCGGGCGGAGGAGGGGGCGGCGGCGGGGCCGAGGTGGCTGGCGGCGGCGGGGGAGGCGGTGGCGGGTGGAGCAGGAGGGCGGCCGAGGCCGGTGAGGGAGTAGGGTTGCCCGGGGCTTGAGGAGCCGTTGCCGGGAGTTGCTGCTGCTGTTGTTGCTGCTGCTGCCCGGACATGCCGGCCTGCTCCTCGTCTGCTGTCTCGCGCTCCTTCCTTTTGCACGCACTGCCCCGCCGCCGCCCCATTGGCTGGGTCCTGTCAGCTGATCCTGTGTTATTTCCTCTGTGTGTGTGTGAGGGGAGAATAGAGAGAGAAACCTCGGCACCACCACCGCGGAGCCGCCCCCGGCTCAACGCGGATCCTCGCCGCCGCCGCCTCTCACCGCCCGACTCACCCGCCTCCCTCCCACGGCACACCAGCCAACGTCTCACGGCACACTAGTGTGCCGCGGAACACCGGTTGGGAAACACTGGATTAATGTATTATAATATATCCTGCTTCAGCTGTGCTGCTGACCTTGTGAAGGCTATGCCCAATAAGAGGCTAAAAATACCCCAAGAAAGTAAAATACAGAAAGTTACCTGTCACTGTAACAGCAAACAGTGCCACTCTGGATGAGTAGGCTCAAATACAGTCATACCTCGGGTTGAAGTAGTTTCAGGATAAGTATTTTCGGGTTGCACGCTGCGGCAACCCGGAAGTAACGGATTGCATTACTTCCAGGTTTCACCACTTGCGCATGCGCAGAAGGTCAAAATGACGTTGCGCACATGAACAGAAGTGGCGAATCACGACCCGTGCACGCACAGACGTGCAGACGCGGGTTGTGTTCGCTTCTGGATGCGAATGGGGCTCCGGAAAGGATCCCGTTCGCATCCAGAGGTACCACTGTATGACTGAACTAATTTGAAAAGGAAATCTTTGCTTTGCAACGTCCTGAACCCTTTCCTCCATTGTAGAATAAAGACACTTGACACGAGAATTTAGGTTAATGGGCTGAAAAAAGGCCACAACTTTATTGGTTACAGAATGTGAGTGGTATTGGCTTAGGCATTGGAACCAGACTATATGTGACTCCTGCCCACCTGTAGGGAGTCTAATAAGGGTTAACCACTGATAGGCAGAGCCTTGTTGATGCACATCAACTAGGAATTCCCCCAGGGTCAATGATAGGGGTTGTGCTATGGCCCTGGCCCCCATCTGGGCTTCGGACAGAGGACACGCCCCTGGATTTCAATAACAATAATAATAATAATAATAATAATAATAATAATAATAATAATAATAATAATTTATTTATACCCCGCCCATCTGGCTGGGCTTCCCCGGCCACTCTGGGCGGCTTCCAAAAGAATATTAAAATACTATAATACATCAAACATTAAAAGCTTCCCGAAACAGGGCTGCCTTCAGATGTCTTCTAAAAGCCTGGTAGTTGTTGTTCTCTTTGACATCTGGTGGGAGGGTGTTCCACAGGGAAGGCGCCACTACCGAGAAGGCCCTCTGCCTGGTTCCCTGTAACTTGGCTTCTCGCAGTGAGGGAACCGCCAGAAGGCCCTCGGTGTTAATGGAATACCCTTGAAAAAGGAGGGGTAGGTGATGGCCACCACCTCCCCTCACCACCAACCAAATACTCCAATACCTAACCACCAAACCTTACAAAGTTGTGAGATTTGCTACGAGGTAGGAGAAAAAACCAAGTGCCTGGTACCAATTTGCCAAGTGGAAAAAATTCCTACCAGGCCCCTTCAACAGGTGACCAACAAAAGTCTATACAAAGTCAAAGGATAAGGACCTAACCTTAGGGGGAGAGGGGGGGAGAACTGCACAAGCCGGAGCGAAGTAAAAGAAAGTGAGAGCCTGGCCGTGGCTTGTTTAAATGGGCTAAGCCACGCTCCCCTCAGCCGATTGGACTGGCTGATATGAAATGACACGGCCAGGAACTCCCTGTGACATGGAGCTACCTAAGCCCTGTGTGCCTGGGTCGGGCTCGTGATCTGCCCGCAACATCGACTCCCTGCAAGGGGAATAGGCTTTCTTCACTTGTAGCCCTTTCAGAATCAACAGAGGACACTGTTAGAATTCCTGCTCCATGGTTGCAGTCATGGGATTTTTGTCTGTCACATGATGGTATATGTTTCCCAGAATGGGAAATGACGGAGACAGGATGTTTGTGTTACTGTGTTCTGTGAAGTGGAAGTATTGTCCTTTGTTCTTTTTCTCTTTGCTGTCTGATGTTGAGAGAGAGGGAGCCATGTTGCAGTGTATGTTTATATGTAAATAAAATAGATTAGCCAAAATGCTTAGTTGCTGAGGCCTGTCATGCAAGGTGCACAAACTCTGCGGATCCCTAAGTGTGCCAGTGTTGGTTGGCATCTGTTGCTGTGATGTTTGGGCTGAAGAAAGCTTATGAAGCTCCTGAATGAAAGACCAGGAGGGAGAGAACATGACAGTTGGGCATGTGTCTCTATCAGGGTCCTACTCGAGTGTAGGCCGAACTCCTGACAGACACATGCTAAGAAAAGTTCCACATCCCTGTATTTTAGGACTGAAGATCTACAGTTTTTAGAAACAGTCGAACTTATTTGGCAAGGGTTAGGCATGTATGCATGGCAGTTGTCCGTGACACCATACAACAGGAAGGATGGAAAGAGTACCTGGAAAGGATGATTGGACCCCTGATGACACCCTGAACAGCAGAATCACACAACAAGGAAAACCACAAAGCAAAACTTAAGACCCTACAGTTTGTATCTGCCGAGCCAGGGAATTAAAAGGCAAAACTGAGCTATTTGGTTTGGTATAACATCTGCCATAAACTAAGTCTAACAAATCATATTGGAAGTATTAAAGAAAGCAAATATGTAGGGAAATGAGCTTTATTGGCCTCTGGCTTTACATCTACTTTTTAAAAAATGTACAGCAGTTTGCATCTTTTAAAACTGGAGCTTTTCTCCCCTTTCCTTTTTTTTATAAAAAAAGATATCTTTAAAAAAACCACTGTCTGTGTATTTATTCATTTATTAGGTTTCTACACTACCCTACACCCACTGGATCCCAGGGCAGTTTACAGAACAAATAGTAAAAGCAATTAGTGTTAAAATCGACATCTAAACAAATTAAAACCGCACAAACACACAAAATGCAAAAAAAGCAGAATATAGCAACAGGCATGAAAAACATTGAGTAGGTGTTGTCCTTATTCCACCATAAACAATGTATTTGGATTGCAGTCATATTCTGTAATGTCTCAGCTGGAAAAGAAGAACTATGGTATGTTGCCAGTTGTGCAGAATGAGGTTGAAGTGTGAGCCAGCAAGTTCCCAGGGTACAGACTGAATGTGGCAGGTGGGTTGTATTTTCCAGTGGACCAAGAGGCAAAGCAAACTGCTCCGGTACCTGGAGCAGCGCTCGTCCCAGGGGGCATGGCGCGCCTCCCGTAGGGAGGCGGCATTTGTCACTCCCCCCCCCTTTGGAATGACATCCAGGGCAAACTGCCCCCCTGCCCCCCCAGGAACGCCCCTGAGTGGACTCATATATTTATTTGTTTTTAATCCCTGCATGGAGAAAGGTAGCACACTAAAAATAAGGCTGCATTATTTCTAACCTTTGCATCTAGAGAGGCAGTGCACTCGGAAGAAAACTGTAGTATAACCTCTGTCCCTATTTTCCAGGGACGTCCCTGATTTAGAGAAGCTGTCCCAGTTTCTGATTTGATCCTGGAATATCCTTCTTTTCCTTAGGATGTCCCTATTTTCATTGGAGAAATGCCGGAGTGTATGGAATTATCTGGCCCCTGAGCCATCTGAAAGCAATCCTGTATAGGGAAGCCTTCTAATGTTTAATGTTTTATAATGTTTTTCTATATGTTGGAAGCTTCCAGAGTGGCTGGGGCAACACAGTAAGATGTGTGGGGTATAAATAGTAAAATTATCATTATGGAATGGGATGTACCTATTTTCATCGGATAAATGTTGGGCCAGTTATGCTGGTTCTAAATGTTATGCTGCTGTTCTAATTTAACAAAGTCAAGGAGTGTCTTACAATACAGGGCACTGAAACAAATATATGACTTCCTCGTTTGTGAACTCAAATGAGATTAAAGGTAAAGGTAAAGGTACCCCTGCCCGAACGGGCCAGTCTTGACAGACTCTGGGGTTTGTGCGCCCATCTCACATCTATTGGCCGGGGGCCAGCGCTGTCCGGAGACACCTCCGGGTCACGTGGCCAGCGTGACAAAGCTGCATCTGGCGAGCCAGCGCAGCACACGGAATGCCGTTTACCTTCCCGCTGGTAAGCGGTACCTATTTATCTACTTGCACCCGGGGGTGCTTTCGAACTGCTAGGTTGGCAGGCGCTGGGACCGAGCAGCGGGAGCGCACCCCGCCGCGGGGATTCGAACCGCCGACCTTTCGATCGGCAAGCCCTAGGCGCTGAGGCTTTAGCCCACAGCGCCACCCGCGTCCCCTTGAAATGAGATTACAGCCTTGAAAATATCCGTTTTGCTCTAACACATCTTCAAAGAAGCAATTGTGAGCAATGAACTAACGTTGCTCTATTTTTGCATGCTATGCTGACTTTCCAGGGACTTGAAAAAGACAAGACATAGGTGAACAATGGCATTCAATAAGATGTAAATGCAAAAACACACAGAAACTTATAGACAGAACTGGGTCGTCAAGGCAGCCTTTCTCAACGTGGTGCCCTACTCTTTGGGGCTGATGGGAATTGTCATCTGAAATGTATGGAGGGTACCACGTTACCCTGGGCCCACAACATATTTTTAGCGGCAGATCTGTACATCTTCCTGCCTCTGGAATGGATGGCTTCTGCTTTAGTTTCAAAAATATCTAAGGCTTGTGTGGCTTACAGAGCCCCATCTTATATTTGTCAAAATGGCCATGACTGTTTTTAAAATCAATTAAGTTCCTGTCAAGATCAATCAGAACTTAAACTAGGAACCTCACAGGTTATCAGTTTTGAATACAGTGAACATTCTAGTTACGTACCACTCTGGATACATAACTTTTGGATTATGAAGGCAGCCTACCCGGAAGTGTATACTTCCATGTTTCGCCACACGCACATGCACAGAAACCCTCTGTGTGCTGTGCATGTGCACAGAAGTGCTCAATTGTGCCTTACACATGCACAGAAGTGGCACCTCTGCCTACGGACTTTTCAGGTTGCAGACAGACCCCTGGAACGAATTTAATTCATATTCAAAGGGTCCAATGTACTGGCCTTGGAATCTTTAATATCCTCTGCTAGTGTTGAGCAGTGGTGGTTGATGTCCATTTGGTCTGGTAGGGTGCAAGTCAGGGAGGCCAACAGTAGGCAGAGCCTGAGCCAATGGCAGGGAGAGCTATTTCCTGTTTTGTTTTCAGCTTCTGTCCTGCTGACTTTTACAAGCACAACACTGAGACTAGGGAGGTGAAAGATGATGAGCAGTACCACCTTCTGAACCTGTTGTAAGTAAGATGCTAGATAGTTGACCACAGGACCACAGACAAAAGTGGGTAGAACAACAGGTGTGGCTCATACCTTTGTACAGTAGGCTGCATTCCGGCCATGTAAATACGGGTTATTTCTGCACACACTATTCTCCATCCAGACGAATGAAAATGATTATCACAGTCCAAGGGCACATTACAGGCAGGCAAAGTCACCCAAGGATGACACAGAGGACAAAATGGTGTGGTAGGCAGGGCCATAGCTAGGGGGTGGTGATGAGGGCCCTCACCAGGGGCGCAGGAGAGGAGGGGGCGCAAAATCAGCTTTAAATTATGTCCATAAATATGTCTATAAATAATAATATTGATTATTGCCTCATAAGAAAAGGTTTTAAATAGAGGGTGAATTGAATGGGGGGGGGTAGAGGAGAGGTGGAAAGAAGAGCTACGGTAATTTGTCAGTGGAAAGGGGGCGCAATCTGGACAGTTGCGTGTGAAGATCCCCAGACCCCCTCCAAAATAAATCACACAGGACACGTAATATTTGTTTAAGATCTTTGGCATTAATTTTTGGTACAGCTTTATTGATTACAGCATGTGAGTGGTTGCTTAGGCATTGGTTCGGACTACCTGAACCTGCACTGGCAGGAACAGGACTGACAGCTGGAACCTCCAGAGGTCAGCAAGGGAAAACATACTGGGGGGAGCACAGAGGCAGATTTCTGCCTCTTAGTTTACCCCCAGATGCTTCCAGGAACTCTGGCATGGCCCTACCCCTGAGAGGGGATCGGACAAAGCAAATCGAGCCCCTGGACTCCTTTAACGGAGTTCCCTAGCAGCAGCAACAAAAACGAGGGGCAGGCACAGCCAATCCATAATCCCCTCCACCAAAGAATGAACCAATGCCTAACTGCCAAATTTACAAAGTTGTGACGATTTGCTACATGGTAGGCAAAAACCAAATGGCACCACCCAATCAGCCAAGTGGCAAAATTCCTACCGGGCCCCTGCTCCAAAAACAGATGACCCCTAGACAGGCATAGCAAGGTCAAAAACACAACCTTAAATTAGAGGGAGGGAGGGAGGGATATCCACTGGACAACGTGAAAGAGAAAGTACTTCGTCCCGTGCAGCCCCTTAAATAGCCCCTTAGTTGCCAATCAAACTCCAACCGACAGAAAATTTTCCCCAGCAACAAAGGGGCAACCAATGAGATGCGGAGGTCATCCAAATGGGCCTATCCCAGCAACAAGAAGGCAATTTGGTGATCTCACCGCAACACATGGTTCTCCATGATTTGGAGGACACGATTTCTGCCAGAGGTGCAAGATCACCTAGCTGCAGCTTTGGTGGTAGGAAAAGGTATGTGCTGGGGAGAGGCTGTGAGGGTCACCTTCAGAAACTCCTCACCCCTGCTTTTGTGGAAGCTTTCAAGGCCTCCCCCCAAAGATCTTGAGGGGAGGGCTTGCTCCCAGAATGCTCCCCACTAAAATTGCCTCTTTTATGCTATGCATTCCAGTGTGTGTATTCCTCATCAGTTGTGTTCATTGTGAAATGTGAGAGTGTTCAGTGGTGGAATAAATTGTTCTGACATCAGATGAATGCAATCCATCAGTGAATAAATTTTATGATATTAAAAAACACATAATTACTATTTTGACAGGTGCAAATTTTTACAGATTTGCCTTTGTTGGCTGGCTACATAATTTGGCAGGATTTTTGACATCTTAATGGGTCTTCACACATCCTGTTTATCTACTTGCTGTGGGGAGCTATACTATGCACAAGAAGCTGGTGTAAATTAAGCTGGCATAAAGTTACACCGAAGACAGGAGTGCCTGGCGTGCTCTGGTTCATGGGGTCATGAAGAGTCGGACACGACTAAACGACTAAACAACAACAACAAACAAACAAAGTTACACCAGATCAGATGCCTGGTTTTAGAACTTTACCTCAGTTTAAGAACAGAATCCGAATGGTGGAAGGGCACTGGCGGTGGGAGGCCTCATTAGGGAAAGCGCACCTCGGTTTAAAAATGGTTTCGGTTTAAGAACAGACTTCCAGAACAGTTTGTAAACCGAGGTACCACTGTACTATTGTAGGGGAATAACTAGGTTCCCTTACACTATTAACTCAATACTAAGCCAAATAGGATTTGGGGGTGTAATATTACATCCCAATTTGGCAACACAGTAATTAAATAATGACTAAATCAACACTCTTTGTGCAATTTTGTCAGCTATAATTTCAACTATTTTTCATTTGAGAAGCTAGAAAGGAAAATAGATTTTTGTTGTTGCTGCTGCTGCTTATAAATAAAGGAAAATAGAAGGGATGTCACGGCTGTTTGTTTTTTGTTGCTGCATCTATTCCCTACAATATTTTTTCCCAAAGTCAGATTCTTTTTCTTTGGTAATAAATGCTCATTAAAAACCCTTGGAAATGCAAACAGCTCATGATAGAATGCCAGGCATATGTCTCATGAATTGACAATTATCAGATTGCAAAGAGACTGCCTTCATCAGCAATGCTTATCTTCTGTGTTGCATATAACGATGGTAATACCATAAATACAAAATTTAGCTCTTCAGCTCTGATCCAGAAAGGGCAACCTGTTGGAAGAAATATGTCTTGTCTGGCTCTCACAGACATGCACAGAACGATGCTGTGAAAGGGAAAACATGATTGAGGACCCACCCTAAGGTAATAAGCACCTAGCTGCTATAATGTACACCTTGGTACTTGGGCAGCCTCAGGATTTATTTATTATGTTCATATACCACCTTTATCTTCTAAGAATATCAAGGTATTGTACACGGTTCTCCTCCTCTCCATTCCATCCGGACAACTACTCTGTGAGGTAGGTTAGGCTAAGACAGCGATTCTCAACCTGTGGGTCCCCAGATGTTGTTGGACTACAATTCCCATCATCCCTGACCACTGGTCATGCTGGCTAGGAATGATGGGAGTTGTAGTCCAACAACATCTGGGGACCCACAGGTTGAGAAACACTGGGCTAAGAGATGGTGACTGGCCCAAGGTCACCCAGTGAGCTTCATGGCTAAGCATTTGCCAGCACCACCATGCCACACAAAGATGGGTCCAAGGTGCATATTTTCACAATTTTTTACAAAGCATCCTCCCAGACTACCATCAAATTAGAGGGTGATGGTGATTTGAAGGCAGCCAAGAATGAGAACCTATGTAGAATTTAGATTGGGGAATGAACCAACAAAGTGTATTCGGAGATGTGCCTGGTGCTTACATGAAATTATGTTCAATTCAAACAAAGCAGGGTCAAACTATGGGTTGTGATCCAGGCTTGCTATACTATAAATTCTGGTTAGTATTCTGAAACAGTTCAGATACAATGCTAAACTATTGTTTGTTGTTGTTGTTGTTTAGTCGCTTAGTCGTGTCCGACTCTTCGTGACCCCATGGACCAGAGCACGCCAGGCACTCCTGTCTTCCACTGCCTCCCACAGTTTGGTCAAATTCATGCTGGTAGCTTCGAGAACGCTATCCAACCATCTCGTCCTCTGTTGTCCCCTTCTCCTTGTGCCCTCCATCTTTCCCTACATCAGGGTCTTTTCCAGGGAGTCTTGTCTTCTCATGAGGGGGCCAAAGTATTGGAGTCTCAGTTTCAGGATCTGTCCTTCCAGTGAGCACTCAGGGCTGATTTCCTTCAGAATGGATAGGTTTGATCTTCTTCCATGGGACTCTCAAGAGTCTCCTCCAGCACCATAATTCAAAAGCATCAATTCTTCGGCGATCAGCCTTCTTTTATGGTCCAGCTCTCATTTCCATACATCTCTACTGGGGAAAAAACCTATTGTTTACTGTTATGCAAAGAAGCCTCAGGCTTAAACACACTCCCTCCATGCTGGCATGGCAAGAAGGAGATCAGAAGGATCTGCTTCTTCTTTTAAACTATCCAGATTCTTCCCATTAAACAGAATTTCCCAAGTTTGACATATGGGAAGAATCAGGATAGTTTAAAAGAAGAAGCAGATCCTTCTGATCTCCTTCTTGCCATGCCAGCATGGAGGGAGTGTGTTTGAGCCTAAGGCTTCTTTGCTTAACAGTAAAAAATAGTTTAGCATTGTATCTGAACTGTTTCAGAATACATTGCCGCCCCTGCTTTTGAGTGGGACTAGACACAGAGACCTTCTCAAACCTTCACTGAAAGAGTTGCACTATCTACCAGTTAGTTTCCAAGCACAATTGATCTTTAGGGCTCTTAACAGATGGGTAAGCATCCATAAATGCAATGAAAACAAGCAATGGGCCAACTTGCCTGAAATTCTTGGACTCTGCTCTGTGGGTTAATTCAGGGCCTACACAGTTTGGGAGCTATTTTATCACGCTGAGCTGTGATTGGTGTCCAAGACTTGGACAAAACAAAACAGATTAAAAAGAAAAAGCTGCTTGGCTCAGTGGCCTGGTCTACATAGCAGTCAATGACAGCTTTGTCAAATGCAAAGGATTAACATCAAATAACGTTTGTGCATTTGCCTTAAAAAGCAGCCTAGTTAACCTAAGTACTGATTGCACACATTTCAGCTATTGTTTTACATCCCAGACTGGAGAAGCTCTTCTGGGGGAAATGACATCCAATTTGCAATGCTGCTGAACTTTAAGAGATACAAAAAATCATATACTGATTCTATAGCTTCAGCAACATTACTAGCAATGCGATTGTACTCAACATTGCCCTCAGTCTGGCTCCAAAAGGGATCTGGGTGAGAGAACATTTGTGGCAGGATAGGAAGGTTTCAGGTGCTTACCTGACACATTTGGCAGTAGGAGGGTAGGAGGAAGGAGAGAGCAGATGTTTCAGAAGGCTTGCTTACCTATGTCCTCTTCCCTCTCATCTGACTTCCCTTTTGTATGCAGTGTGAGAGTATAATGGCCTCCAACATTTCTCAAATGAAACTAGGGATATCCTAAGGAACAACAAAGGTCCGTATAGTTAAAGCCATGGTTTTCCCAGTAGTGATGTATGGAAGTGAGAGTTGGACCATAAAGAAGGCTGATTGCCGAAGAATTGATGCTTTTGAATTATGGTGGTGGAGGAGACTCTTGAGAGTCCCATGGACTGCAAGAAGATCAAACCTATCCATTCTGAAGGAAATCAGCCCTGAGTGCTCACTGGAAGGACAGATCGTGAAGCTGAGGCTCCAATACTTTGGTCACCTCATGAGAAGAGAAGACTTCCTGGAAAAGACCCTGATGTTGGGAAAGATGGTGGGCACAAGGAGAAGGGGACGACAGAGGACGAGATGGTTGGATAGTGTTCTCGAAGCTACCAGCATGAGTTTAACTAAACTGCAGGAGGCAGTGGAAGACAGAAGTGCCTGGCATGCTCTGGTCCATGGGGTCATGAAGAGTCGGACACGACTAAACAACTAAACAACAACAAAGGAAAAGCTAAACATTCCAGGATCAAATTAAAAATTGGAACAGCTTCTCCAAATCAGGGACGTCCCTGGAAAATAGGGACACTTGGAAGGTCTGGTGTAGCTGGTCACCATAGTTGAGGCTAAGTATGATTTTTTTGTCCTTTTCTGTGATTGGCCAGAAGGGGGATGGTGCAGGTTGGCCTACTCCATATTGCAGTGTTGGGTAGGTGCAGTTAGTAGGGGGAGCTGAATAATTAGGTTAATTGATTTGATTGGTTCGGGTCACATGGCAGGTCTGTGAGGCAAATGGAAGAGGTGGACATCAATGCTGAGTACACTTTTCAGACGAATGGTGATAACAGAGATTTGCACAAGGCATTGTGTGACCTGTGGGGCAGAGTATGGGCCACTTTTGAAGTTATGCTGTATCACTTGTTTAGAGTTGTGGGGCTCTGAGGAGGCTGTGAATCAGTAAGGTCTCCCTCTGCACCTGAAGGGATGTGGAAGGGCAAAAACAGCTGGAATGAAGACCAGCTTCACTCCCCTCAGGGGAGTCATGCTTAGGAGCACAAGAGATGCATATTACTTGCATGTGGTCTCATATCCCCTTTGCAGTTCATAAGTTCTTCAGTTTTTACATGGTTGTTAATAAAGTGGCTCAAGTTAAATCCCTTAGTCTTGCATCTTTATTTCTGGCTAACAGAAAGCCCCTATGCTTTTTCTACATAGAAATATTTATACTGTAAGGAAATTGCAGTTCTACTCTCCATTCTATCCTCACAACAACCCTGTGGGCAGTGCTTTTCTTCTAGAAAAACAAGTGCCGGTACTGCATACTCTTGAGTACCCCCAGAAAAAAGCACTGCCTGTGAGGTATGTTAGGCTGAGAGACTACAACTGGCACAAGGTTAGCGCATGAGCTTCATGAGTGAGTGGGGATTTAAACTCTGGTCTCACAGGTCCTAATCTGGGAACTAGCCCCATGAAACTGGAGAAACTGAAATAGTGAACTTTGATAATTTCTCAATGTGAGCAATGAGAACAGTGTTGCATTATTATTATTATTATTAATATTATTCTTAACATCCAAATTTTGACCATCTTTTATATAAAGTAAGAGCCTCTGAAAATCTCTTAATTAGGAATTCCTTTTGTTGTGCTTTAGAATTTTCAACCCTTCCTTCTTTTGACATTTAAACATTTAAACTCCTGTCAAACCCAAATTGAAACATTCAGGTTTGGAGAATGGAGGCAGATGTGATATACCAATGTAATTGAGATAGGTAATCAATTTGTGACGGTCCCCCAGAAGCACAATAAATTATGGGAGAAAATCAGGATTTCTATTCTAAGTCGGTTTAGGTTTTGAAGACTTTGACAGCGTTCTGCTTTTCTGCACTTGGCAGAAATGGTGCATAATTTTCTACTGGTATAGCATAAAATTTGAAATTCTGGCAGCCGGTCAACGTTAGTAAATCTCTATTTCTATTCTATTGAAACTGGAGCCCACCCAATAAATGACTGCATAGCAGTCTAACAACAGAGCAACAGTTTGGGACTTGAGAGAAATGATTACTGAGCCATATCACATGAAAAATACATTCTTCTCAAATATTTCAAATATAGTTTCATAAACTGAAATTATATTAAGAAATAATAAGGGTGTGTACTGGGCTCCAGATTTGGTTAAGACCCCAATTTGGCACTTTGTAATAGAGCTCAATTTGGCTCAGGCCAGTATGAAGACTGCCCAATTTGCTTTGGGTGTTCAGACTCTGCTTTGGTCCCTCTACTCAGGTCCAGAGGCTTTTGTTCTGAATACCACCAAATGTAGGGGTTTCCTCCTCAAAAAGTGAATCATGTGTAACTTTCTTTCTTTTTAGTAAAAGTGGGTGAAATTTGCAGGCAAGGTATCTCATTGAGAATGCATAAATCTTGCCAAGTTTCAGAAGGATAGCCAAAGTGTTTTTCCAAGAAGAGTACTCATTTCAGTTTTAGGGTAGGAATCACTTAAACCCCTAATGTTTTGTGGGCAATTGGCCTGAAGACTGCAAATACAAGAGAAGTCCCACAAGGTAAGAAAGCTTCCAAATTTCAAAACAAATAGGTCCAGGAGCTTTTTTATTAGGTATCTCTAAGGTTGATTTTGAGGTAGGAAGAACTTGCGAATTAGCTTTTCACGCAAAATAATTTCCTCTGATTACCAGTTTGCCATTTCAGACACAACAGATTTCCCCCTCTGCTCCCTCTCACATCCTCCTCTAGGCATCTTCATTAAGTTTAAAGACACAAGTTTCAATCTTGAAAACTGTTCCCTCCCCAAAGTACTGAGATTGCAGAAAATTATTCTCTCTGCGTACAGCCTAGACCAGAGCTTTCCAAACTTTTCATGTTGGTGACACACTTTTTAGACATGCATCATTTTACAATGCAGTAATTCAGTTTTACTAGCAAGGCGGAGGTTAAACTAACCCCTTCCCAGCCCCAGGAGGAGTGTGGGGAGCGTTCACACGACACACCTATACGCTGCAGCCAACACCATCCACACCCAAGCCACTGCAAATATTTAATGGATATTTTTGAATATAATTTTTTTTTTGAGTTTTAAGATCAGAATAAAGGGTGTCTCGTATTGGTTCATGCTCTGCAAAACTGGGAATTGACTGCAGATGCCACACATTCAGCTGACATGCTTGGCTGATGACCATTAATGGATTATGGCTGCTCAGAAAATGCTGGATGTGGATGACTTTACTGCACCCCAACAATGCAAGCCTTATATTCCTACCACTGTAAATATTCAATGGCTTTAAAAAAAACAACACAAAAAACCAGCAGTTTTAAGATCAGACTTAAGGCATCTTCATGTTGATTCAAGTGCTACAAAGTGGGGAAAGTAGAAGATAAGGCAGATGCCTTAGAATCCTACAACTGTAGAGTTGAAAGATATCGCAAGTGTTATCTAGACTAAGCCCCTGCAATACAGGAAGCCCGCTCACATTCCTGGGTGGGTGGCGTTGTGACCAGGCATCTAGGCCCTTGTAGCGACCCAGTCAGGGGGCAGGAGATTGTCGCCCCTTCCGTGCTAGCCCTGGCTGTGTTACCCCGCCTGGCCAATCTATGCCGATGGGGGACATTGCGGCAGATAATTTAAACCATGGTGTGGCCAGTGGCTTCCCTCTCTCACCTTCATGCCTGATCTACCTACTCAGCCCCCCTCTTTTCAAGATTTGGTTTGATATGACCTTGCTATGGACAAATGCCAGCCGCCTTGTTGGGGTTGGGTTAGAAATTTTTCCACTTGGCGAATTGGCACCTGCCATTTTGTTTTTGCCTACCTTGTAGCAATTGTCACAACTTTGTAAAGTTAGGCATTGGGTAAGCCTTTGTTTAATGGAGGGGAGGTTGTAGCCTCCACCTGCCCCTCCTCGATAAGTGATTGAGAGGTTGTTAAAGGGATCCAGAGGCCTGGATTCTGTCCCAAGCCCAGACGTGGGCTGGGGCCATGCCACTAGCCCAACAGTGACCCCTCAGGGTGCCCCTATTTGATGCAAGTCATAGGGCCCCCCCTTCTGGTACTTTAAACTTAGTTCAACTCCCTGCAGATGGGCAGGAGTCAAGATATAGCCTGGTTTCACCCAATGCCTAAGCCAGGCATGGCCAAACTTGGCCCTCCAGATGTTTTGGGACTACAATTCCCATCATCCCTGACCACTGGTCCTGTTAGCTAGGGATGCTGGGATTTGTAGTTTCAAAACATCTGGAGGGCCAAGTTTGGCCATGCCTGACCTAAGCCAAACCAATAAAGTTGTAGCCTGTTTTAACCCATAATCCAAAACACTAATGTTGGTGTGTTTATTAATCAATGGGGAACTTCAGGCACGGGGCCTTGGCAGCAATCACAACTAAAGATCTGGTACGTAGGCTGAGACCCTATCTGCCTGCAGACTGTCTCGCCAGAGTGGTGCATGCTCTGGTTATCTCCCGCTTGGACTATTGCAATGCGCTCTATGTGGGGCTACCTTTGAAGGTGACCCGGAAACTACAACTAATCCAAAATGCGGCAGCTAGACTGGTGACTGGGAGCGGCCGCCGAGACCACATAACACCGGTCTTGAAAGACCTACATTGGCTCCCAGTATGTTTCCGAGCACAATTCAAAGTGTTGGTGCTGACCTTTAAAGCCCTAAACGGCCTCGGTCCAGTATACCTGAAGGAGCGTCTCCACCCCCATCATTCTGCCCGGACGCTGAGGTCCAGCGCCGAGGGCCTTCTGGCGGTTCCCTCATTGCGAGAACTGAAGTTAACAGGGAACCAGGCAGAGGGCCTTCTCGGTAGTGGTGCCCGCCCTGTGGAACGCCCTCCCATCAGATGTCAAAGCGATAAACAACTACCTGACATTCAGAAGACATCTGAAGGCAGCCCTGTTCAGGGAAGTTTTTAATATGTGACATTTTCGCGTATTTTTCATCTTTGTTGGAAGCCGCCCAGAGTGGCTGGGGAGGCCCATCCAGATGGGCGGGGTACAAATAATATATTATTATTATTATTATTATTATTATTATTATTATTATTATTATTATTATTATTATGAATCCCTGACTGATGGCTGTTGAACTTCTGTTTACTCACCTTTCTTTAAAACAGAAAAACAACCAACCAGAGGATGCACGTTCTGCCATCAACCTTGGTTACATACATGCAACACATTTTGAGCATATTTAAAGCGCGCACACCTTCAGGGTGTTAGGGATTGTAGCTCTGTAAGAATTAACTACACTCCTCAGGATTCCTTGAGGGGTTGTGTGTGCTTTAAAGGTATGGCATTCATGTTCCCCCTGGCTATACGGCCTCTGCCTGAATATACTCATAATACACAATTTCTTTATAAAAGAGGCTAGTCATAAAAGCACAAAACTGATAGTAGCTCCAGCCCAAAACAGATCCCCTATTTACCAAGTGTTAAGTCTTTCTAACGTGGATTTATTTATTTATTTGTTTATATTAATGAAAGAATATAGTGTTTTCTTCCTGCCATTCATTTAAAGATATGATCAAGGTTGGAAAACTGACCAAATGGTAAAACTTCTCCACACTATACCTGAATTACTAGGGTGTGCCATTTTAGGAGGTGAAACATAATTTTTGCAAATTTCTTCAGTGATACCTTTTTGAGTCAAAGGAGGTTCATATACCCTGCCAAACCAGTCTATTAGCTCCAACAGGGGCAAAGCACTGGGGCTGATGGAAGGTGTCTTTCTCTGACCCAGTGTGTCATCATCTCTGCTCCACAAGTCAACTGTCTTTTAGACACCAGCTCTCCTCCTCTCACTGTCATCTGAGCACAAGAGTGTATGGATTATCATTTTGCTCAATGCATACCATGCCGAGCGCTCAATAGTTGGCAAAAAAGCATCCATTGTAGCCTCCTTTTGCAGCCTAACTCACCGCAGCTGAAGCAAGATGTGGGCTTTCCATCCAAAATGTTTTACTTTGATGTTGAACCAGCAGGGCTAGTGCACACAAACAATGTATTCCACTTTCAGTCTTAAGCTGTTGAGGGGTTTGCCTTTAAGGCCACGTTTTGAAACCCATATTCGACAAAGCCTGTTTGCTGTTGTTAACCATCTTGAATTGCCAACTGGACCAATTTCAAGAGGGGCCAAATTTGGAAAGTAATTGCTTATATGTTTTTCCAAGACCAGGAAAAATATATGAAGGTGGCATTTGCTCCAAATCATAGTAAGTTCTAAAATGAAGCTCAGAATGGTGGGATTACTACTGGGTTTGGGATTTTTATTTTGTTTTGAAAATTGAGAAACTCTAATCATAAGCTAAGACAACATAGGGAGATACTATCTCAATTCCACTTTTTATAAACATAATTTAGGTATTTGTTTTGTGTGTGTGTGTGTGTGTGTGTGTGTGTGTGTGTGTGTGTGTGGACTCCCTTAATGTGAACCTTTTCCTGCTGTTACCCTATTCCTTTAGAGTGCTTTTGAAGCTTCCTAGTAACTTTATAAGATGGGTCTAGGTGTGAGATAAACTCCAGCAGTGAGACAAGATGATCCATTAATTAAGATTGTTTATTAAATGAATATTTTGTGCATTAAGGGAATACTGATATTTACTTTGGGTGTTTGATGGCAGTTTCTAAGGGCTCAAGAGACACTGCTGCTGACACCAACTTCTAAGAGTCTTTTACCTCAGGCCAAATTCCCCCCAGCCAAATTCACTTACAACAAAGTTCTGCTAATGAGAATAATCTTTCTCTTACACTGTTATACTTTTGGCTGCTTGGAGAGCATAGCTCATTTTAAGAAATCTGCTAGCCTCTTATCCTAATGCATTGGCTCCCTTCTTTTGATCTTTACCTGCAGAGATCACACCAGGGAGTAATAGTTATAGTAATAACAATTGCTTTTAATAAATAGACTTTCACACATATTTTCTAATGCAATCTGCACACATCCTTAAAAATAACAAATGGCATTTAAAAATAGTACAAGAAAAAACATTTAGGTTTTAAAACTGTGCAAATATAACATATAAGGCAGAGATCATTTTATCTAGATGAAAAAGTTTGTCAAAACAAAAATGTCTTCAGTTGTTTTGGAGAAGTACTGATAGTAAGTGTCTGTCATATCTCAACATGAATACTGTTCCACAGAACAGGGGCAATCAGCCTGAAAGCCCTGCTTTGAAATACTGTGAAGCAGACACCTGATGTTTTGGGGGACTTTAAGGATAAAGTCTCCTGCAGAACACAGCAACCTTCTAGGATACAGTGTTCTCTCAAGTAACCTGGTCCTGAGCTGTATAGGACCATATACATTAGTACCAGAACTTTGAAGTAGGCCCCGTAGCTAATGTCAGGCAGTGCAATTCCTGCAAACAAATTCCACCAGCAAGTTAGACGCCATGTTCTGAACCTGCTGCAGCTGCCAGACACACCTCAACAGCAGCTCCACATATGGTGTACTAAAGTAAACCAAAATCAAGGTTAGCAATACATGGACAACTATCGTTAAGCTGTCCCAGTCCAGGAATGGCCATAACTGAAGCTTCTCAAAGGTAGTCCCAACCACCAATTGTGCCTCCAGAAATGGAGGTAGAACCAGTCTATGCACCTACTTCTTCAGACTATGCACCTATTTCTTCCCATCCAGGGAAAGCAATTTACCAACTTCCTGGGCTTGGGAATCACTCACCCATAGGACCTTTGTCTTGCCATGATTCACTTTATTTGCCCTCATCCAGCCCACCACTGCTTCCAAACACTGGTCCAGGGCCTGCACAACAATTCCTGATTAAGATGTTATAGAAAAATAGGGTTGGGTATCATCAGCATACTCTCGACAAATCTCTCCAAAACTCCTGAAGGCTGCTCCCAAAGACTTCTTACGTTAAGTAGCACTGGAGAAGAGAGGCTGGCTGAGTGACTAGATGGCTGAATGAGTGAGTGACAAGAGACCCTCTCTGCACCACAAATTTAAAGCAGTATTATACTACTTTAAACGGCCACAAACTTCCCCAAAGAATCCTGTAGTTTATTAAGGGCACTGGAGTTGTTATGGGAGGCTTGTTCACCTCACAGAGCTTCAATTCAATTTCAGTTTCCTTGTTTATCTTTCCCCTCTCTATCGCTTTCAGAGGGGAATAAATATCTGTATTCATCAGCCAGGAGGAAGAGGTGGATGTAAGGGGTGTCACAGCCAGCAATGTGTGCTGACCGGATAATCAGCTTTTGACTGAGTCCAACAATATCTGGATAGCGACAGATTCTCCATCTCTGGTACTGAGCTAGCTGGACCAATGTTCTGACTCAAAATAAGGCAGCTTTTTAAGTGTGACCAGACATTGACATAATGCAAATCACTTGATGAACACAAAGGCTGGCAACTCCCTCTTTATTAGCCTGTTTTCTGATGTGACGAGAGAAAGCAGGCCCGTGTTTGTAAAGAAAATTCATCCAAGTGGATTTATGGAAATTCACTTGTGTATAATATAATATAATCTCATATCATATCACATTTAAAGAAATAAATAAAACAAAGCTGTTAACTACTGCTTTTTATTATCCCTCCAAGTGCGGCATCCGGAAATGAGGCTGTGCGTACAAATATCTTGCAATATAGGTTGGTGATAAGAAGTCTCTAATGAACTATTTCCTTCAGATGTTAAAATAACGATTTGCCAGCAAACACCAGGTGGTTGTTACAGATGAAGTATGCATTTTTCCAGGTTGTCAACAAATGTGGCTGTTACGCAGAGTTCCTAACATGATCCTGTATACATACATTCACCTGCAGAATCATGGAGTTATCTTAAGGAGATGTCTCAACTCCAGTGGTGCACAGCACCAAATTACATTCATACACACAAGCATATAGTGCTGAAGGATTCACCTCAAGGATTAATATCAGGAAGATCCTGGTTCAAATCTCTTTTCTGCCATGAAGTCACTTAGGGCGTGGTAGACCTTTTCTGATTGCAAGGCCAGATATGTACTTTATTCAGACTTTTTAGTGATGATACACACAATTTGAAGTTGACTTACAATTCAAGATGAAGGGAGTTCACACATCGCTAATCCAATGTGTAGCGCATATTTCATTTGTATGCTCTTTCACATGTTGACAGATGGTATTTATTTACCATGGCGGAATGGTTTTGTTTTTGTTTTTGTTCCCAATTGCTTGCGTTGGCATGGGATATATAAAATATGAGCTCTCACCAAGTTGAAGTGGTGCTGGAAGAAGGAAATAATCAGAAAATGAAGATGATATGGAAGAGAGATTATTTACCTCAGAAAATCAGATGAGAATCAGGTTGTCAAGTTGATTTCATTTGCGTGTCGAGGTCCCCAGGTCCACCCCAATAACTCACACATCACACAGAATTTTTTGTTTAAGGTTTTTGGCATAATTTTGGCCACAACTTTATTAAAATACAAATTTGTGAGTGGTTGCTTAGGCATTGGTTGCGACTATCTGCCCCCACCATGGGGGACAGACTGACATTCCGCACAATACGAAAGTCAGAAATGGGGGAATACACTTGGGGGTTACGCAGAGCAGGGAATCTGCCCTCACCCCAAATGCAACCAGGAGCTCATTGCTATGGCCCGAGCCCCCTTGACAGAGTGGACAAGCAATAGTTAGCCCCCAATTCCTTTAACGGAATCCCTTGCAGCAGCAGCATTAGAGGGGCAGGCACAGCCAATCCATGCCCCTCAACCAACCAAACCATAAACCAATGCCTAACCGCAACCTTACAAGTTGTGACGTTTTGCTACGCAGTAGGCAAAAACCAAATGGCCCCAGCCAATCAGCCAGATGGACAAAATTCCTACCAGGCCCCCGCTCCAAAGCAGACGACCCCATGACAGGCATAGCAAGGTCAAAGCGAACAACCCTATTCTAGGGAGGGAGGGACGGGCAATTCGCTGCACGGGCGAAAAGCGGAAGCCCTAGCCTCGTGCAAGGAGTTTTAGCATTTCTGGCTGTCAATCAATAAACGGCAACATTAATTTCTTCCCAACTACAAGGGAAGCCCCAATCGCATCAGTGGCCAACAATCAGTTAGCCCGCCCCCAACTTTGGAGTGTCCTGGCGGCCCCCACCGCAACACGTGCTCTCCATGAAGGAGAACACGCTTTGTCTGAAATTGGCCTTGGACTAGGTCAGTACTGGGCAACTCTCATTTCAGTATGAGCCAACAGGTCCAAGAATGAATACTGCAGGAACAGGGACTGACAATATCAGGGGACATGGCCTCGGATTCTTATTTTGTTTTTGTTTCATTTGGGTATATATCAGCATATACCCCAGCTTTGAACCTGGCCACAGAATGTCTGGTTTTGGACAGACACTTTTTAAAATAACGGCTTAAATCCTAGAACATGGATACTGAAGTTGCAGGACTATATTTTAGTGACCTGTGACTAGGCCCCAGGCCCTGTCCCTTTAATTTCATCCTTCAGTCTGCATGGTCTAAGTGGCAACCAGCCAGCCAAAGTATACAGAGTCTAAATTTAATTGCCTGCCGAGTTCCCAAATACATCATAAGGCTATAGCTTTCATACACTGTTGGTCTGGAGCAGTTCTTTAACAGCCGTGGCTGTAAGAGCCACTTGTAGGAGATATACTTTGGAGAGCTGTTCTTTCCCACACTGCCAATATCATAATCAATATCTACAAATCTATGTTGTGACTGCGTTTGGAATGCTGTGTACAGTTCTGGCAGCTTCACCTGAAAACGGAGTTGGAGTTGGAAAGAGTTCAGAAAAGGGCAACCGGAATGATCAAAGGGATGAAGCGGCTCTCCTAGTGGAAAAAGTTGCAGTGTTTGGGTCTTTTTAGATTAGAGGAAAGGAGAGTAAGAGGTGACATGGCAAAAATTTACCATGCTATGCATGACATACTATCTACCTTCTAGCTAGTGCTAAAACATGAGTTGCCATGATCATGCATAATTCCACAGCATAATTTTCCCCCTAAAAGGTGCTTTTTCAGGGCTGTGATCTCACTTGGTGCCCCAAAATGCACGTTTTGAGGTGCTCTGTCTGAAAAAGCTCTGTTTTGGGCCGGGGAGGGGACTGTGGTGCAAAATCACATGAGATCACAGCAACCAAAATGGTCACCACGCTCTTGCGAGATGGAGATGGTATCCCAGATTTTGGCTTCAAAGTGTTGGAGCAGCAGCCTGAAAGATCAGAAGGCTAAGTGACTCCACCTGCAGCTGATCAGCCTTCTTGCTCCTGATGAGAACCGGCTGGCTCCAGCTTTCTTAAGCAGGGTTTCCAGCCTCAGTCAGTTGCTGGAAACAACATTTGTTGTTCCTGGCCAGACCTTGCAGCTTCTTGCTTCTTGTGACCTTGGACCCTTGGCTTTCTTTACCCCCAGATCATCTGACTACATGAACTGAGATATTCCTGACCTTAGGACTGGACTGAACCTTGTAGATGGACTCTGCCTCCAGGCAAATAATCCCCTGAGACTTGGCTGGCTGGCTGGCTGGCTTCTCCTTTCATTGAACTCCGCCGTGGCAGGTAGCACAGGGCTATGACAAATGAATGTAGTCCTTAGCCTGAAAAAGGCTTCCCCCCATTGGAGGAGTGGCAAACTATCAAGCGAAATGGATGGTTGTAGTACCTCTACCTGTTCCAGGCAGTGGGGAGAGATTATCTCTTCTCCTGTGCTTTAACTAATGGTGGCTAACCAAGTATAGTGCATGGGGCACTGTCCCACCAAGCTCTGCCTGCCTGTTGGTCCAGAGGGTGGCCCTGCCTGTTTTCTCCCCTTTAGTCTCAGTGTTATTTAATCTCAGCAGGAGGAGGATTGAGACAAAAGTTAAATCTGTTGGTTCTGCCTGCCATTAGCTTTTGCTACCTCTATTGTTGGCCCATCTGCGTTACACCCTATCACTCCAAATGTACACCAGCCATTGCTGGCTTTAACTGGTCCATAACTGAGACTGGGATGATGTCTGATCCATGTGGATAATTCTGTGAAGTTGTAAATAATATGAAATCATGCCTGTTTCAACATAAGAATCTCTCCAGATGTCATCTTCATCTTCATCTTGTTTTTTTTCTACAACATTGGGTAATTTCTTTAAACTGATTCATTGTCCAAGCTATAATACCTCCCTTTTCCCTTTGTTCTTCCTTGCCCAGTTGCTTCTGATCAACAGAGTTTAAGCATCTGTGTTTCCTTTATGCTTTGCAGCTAAGGCATGTTTTCCCACTTGAGAACAGATTCAGCCTTTGGCAGATGCCAGCCCAGCATGTTTGTCCACTCTGATGTGAAACTGCTTGTTGGTTGTAACCAGCAGATTCAGAATTCTATTAATAAACCCATGCTAAGACTCTGCACTTTTCAACCACAATCTTAGACTGCCCTGGATATGAAAGTTGTGTGTTCAGCCAGAGGTACTCTGAGAGTTTCTCTCTCTCCAGCTGATTGGTCAATGCACCTCACAAACTTGTTAATTGCACATCCCTGCTGCCACACACCCCTACTATCATTGGCTTCTAGCCATCACGGTGATGTTCTTTCTCCACTGTTGGAGACAATAAGCCTCTGAAAATTAGTTGCTAGACATCACAAGTGGCTCTTTCTTTAGGTCATCAAATGGAGCCTTATTGTGGGTACCACACACCCTGGGAGTTCATTTAAGGAGTACTCAAGCTCTTCTGGAAAGTAAACTGAAGCTTGCTCTTTTCAATGACTCCTGAATGCTTTTCAATCTGCCTGGATTTTTCAGGGTAGAATTGCTGGATATTGTTCATTGTGGTTTTGCATAAGCATTGTTGGATATTGTTGACAAGGACACCAATTCATGTCCCTTCACCCTGACCAAGAAAGGGTTTTTGTAAGCTGCTTATGGAGTTCTTAAAGACAACCGTTTATCAAGGACTGTCTTTAAGTGAAAACTCTTTAATGGTTATGTTGAGCAAACTCTGTGATGGTCATGTGGAGCAAAGAGATATCAGGATAAGCAACTTCTCACTTTCTAAACAAAGATGGAGTTCAAGTAATTCACTTCTGGTGTATGAAACAACACCAGAATATTCAGAACTCCAAAATTTGTAGGCACAATAAGTTAAAATGAATTTCTGATCCCTATATAGAACTGGAGAAAGATACGACAAAAGCTATGAGATAGCTAAACCTCAAAAGAAGGGAGGGAGAGAAAGGGGTTAACATACATAACATTGGCCACAATGAAAATCGGGAGAATGAGAGGCACTCCTACTTTGGTATGTAAGCTGATTTTCATCCAGCAGAGCATATCAGAACAAACACCAGTTCAAGAACTGGAGGAAAGGCTAATCATAAGTCACTTTAACCTTTGTATGTAAGTATAGATGTACCATACAGATTACATTTAGCCCCCAGCAAGTGCAGCACTGGTGACAGTTCTTTGTGCAGTGCAACATCATTTGATGAATACTTCATGTGTTTTAGGTTCACTGATTGAACATGTAATAAAAAATATGTTCTTATACTGATAAAACAGTTAAACGGAAACACCATAACTTTAACTAAAGCGAAATCTGAGGCATCTAAAATTCCTGAATGTTGAATGTGCATCAAAGAGCTCTAAACTGTGCTTGTCTAGCATCCATCAAATGCCATCTCTATGGCCTTCTGCATTAGTATAATGTGCCCACATTTCCTATAAATGCTTTCACTATTCCAATTTAATGATGTTGGCTCTGACATCCTAAGGTCATAGGATCGTTTTTTGTGGTTATATACAGTATAACCCTCCCAAAGAGTCAGTAATCACTTAAAGTAGATTGTCAAAAATTGGTTCTGCCCGTAATTGAATTTCACATTCACGGTTTCTTACAATGCACATTTTGTTTTAAAAGGATGCATTAAAATAGTCACCCTGCTACCCTTAATGTGTAAATCTGACTTCTGAATTGGCGTGCAATGGTAATAAAGAAACTAATTGCCTACTTAATCCATTGCAGTTTTATTTTTTTATATTTTTTTCTTAATGCTCCTATGTTTTCTTCCCCATTGCAATGTCACCAAAAATGAAAGCATTAATGATAATTAGGGGGGAATTTACCACAGGATGGTTGGGAAGAAAATTGAGGCAAATGATGTTCTGCAGTGAAACAAAAACAAACAACTCAAAACTAAGGTGTCCAACTGCTATAACTTGCCTATATTTTAGTTTGACTGATTTATGTGATTTATAACTTTTAGAAAGATTTTTCTTTTGAAAACATGTAAATGTTATGACATTCTGTTGGATATAGTTTGTTACTGTTGTTGTTCAAAATTAGTGCAGTATATACATTTGCAAATTTTCAGTGTTGCACATTTCACAAGGCATAAATTCACTCTCACAAGAAAAAGTGATGGCAATCAACCTGAATGGCTTTAAAAGAGGAGTAGAGAATTCTGTTCCCACCACTGAGTGGGAGTGACGTTGACATACGCCAGCTCCCTTGGGAAGAAGAGTTAAAATGTTTTTGGCCTGGGGTGGAGTTTAGGAAGGGTCAAGTGAGCCATTTGGCCAATCAGGATGGAAAAGAATACCAGTTTTATAAGCTAACTCTGCCTCAAACACTCAATTCTTTGCAGCTATGGCCTTTCCAGGGCAATATTGTCTTTGCTAATTGCTTGAGTAGGAATTTTGCAGGGAGCCCCTGACTAGCCTAGGGACTCATCATTTTTTCCTACTCCATACTGCTTGGAATGACATTTTTGATTGGTTTAATTGGCTTTCAATCCGGGCAGGAAAGACAAGTCATATGCTTCTGAACACCTGTTGCTGGAAACCACCTGAGAGGGGAGTGCTGTTGTACTCAAGTCCTGCTCACTACTTCCAGTAGGCATCTTTCCAGCAGGTGCTTCCTATGTCCAGAGCTTCCTGAAACACTCTGCATGAAGATCTTCATTACTTTCATTTTACAAATCACAACACTGAGTTGAAAAAATAATATTTCATGCACCCACAAGGGTGTTTATGGAGATGAATATATATGGAGAAGTATGGATTACAGCCATCCAACTTGCTCTGTACCACTTCCAAATAGGGAAAGGGGCTGAATTTTTGCATGGTTTCGGACTTCCGGGTTAGCGCGATCGGCAAATGGCGGATTCCCTCCGAGCTCCGGAGGGAATCGGCTTGACAGGGGCCGGGTCTTGCCGTGCCGGCGACACGGGGACCCTTAAAAACCACGGGCACTGAGCCCCGTGGACATGGTGACTCGGCGGGCACCGTTAGCGCCCTCCCGACCCGTGAAGGAGCCTTTTTAAAGGCTACGGAACGGGTGCCGGGGAGCGGTGTGGTGCTGTGAGTCTTCTGCTTCCCCTGCCGAGCGAAGCCGCATGCCATTTGTCGGAGAGCGCTGACTTCTTCCTTCTAAAATTTGGACTTAAAATCAAGAACAACAACCCGTGAGTAATTTGGAAATTGGATTAAGAATATTTCGTTTGCGGATTTGGTACGAGCGGGGGAGGTGAAAAAGAAAAAGGAAGTCCGTCTCCCCCCCATTGTAAACAGTTTAAAGCAAGGATCTGTCAACTAAGGTTGCGAGAAGAGCTGTTTCTTTCTTTTCTTTGTGATTGGCAAAAGATATAAATTCCACGGATTTAAAAGTTTAAGTTAATGTGCTGGAGGACAAGACTTTATTTGTTTGGATTAAGTACCACTTTTCTCAAGCCCGGGAGTAACCTGTGAAAAGAGCCTGCTGAGGATTTACAGAAAACTTTTGACAGCTGTCAAATTAGCTGTCAAAGTCGGGAAAAACTGAAAGCCTAAATTTTAACCGGCTATATTGCTACAAAATATTGAAAGTAAAGAAAGATTGATACAAATAAATTTGACTTTTGGATCGGAAGTGAAAGGAATACTAAGTAACCAGAATCCCTCTAGAGGGGATTCTCGGACATTACAAGAATGGAACTGGGTCGGGAAATACCGGGGAAAGAAGGGTGGGGTTTAGAAGTCCAAAAGGGGCCGGATTTTTATTTTGCAGTGTGAAAATTTTATGTTCTTTATTATTACAAGAATAGGGAATCCGTGGATGGGAACTAGGGACAACCTTAGGAAAGGTATCTTTCTTTCTTGCTTCTTTATCTCTTTTTTCTCTCTCCTTTTTTCTTATACATGATTAAGGTATATATTTTTAAAGTTGCTGAATAAACTGAACTAAGCATAATAATGAACTGAGGGTTAAACCTATTACAAAGAAGTATATTAACAAATTATGGCTAAGTAAATTAACAAACTACGGTTAAGACACTAAGGATAAAAACTTGCTTGAACAAATAATTGGAGCTGGAATACAAGAAGGGGAGGCGTGGGGAAGTCATGAAAAGAAGTTATTGAAAATGAGACTTAAAAGGTAGAACCTTTTTTGTTGTTTTTTGTGTTTTCTTTTGTTTTTCTGTTTTGTTTTTTGTACCTTTTGAAACTTTAATAAAAATTATTTTTTAAAAAATGAATTTTTGCATGGTTTCCCAGGTCAAGAAGCCCCTCTGTTTGGCTATCCTTAGTGTGCCAGGAAAAAAGCAGCCTTAGAACTATTCTGTGTCATAGGCTAGTTTTCCACATAGATATCATTGAGAGAGAAAACATTTATATGGGGTTCCCTACCTATGTGGGGTTCTCTTCGGCATTCAGACTAGGGAGCAGTATTCTTCACTGTCTTCTGCTGCAGTGGTAGAAGACTGCTGCTAAATCTAATCCATGAGATACGGTTCTTAATCAGCTGGTGCAATTCAGCTATATCAAATCCATATTTTCCACCTTTGTCTTTCAGTAACTTGGCCCACTTCCTTTTCAGTCATTACTTGGCTTTCATCCCCATATCTCCTGGTATTGTCTGGCTGTAAATATGAAGCCCACTAAGTTTTATGATCACTTTACACTAGTACTTCTAGCATTGTACATGAATGTGGTAATTCTAGTCGCTGAATACTGCTTATCTTAGCATAAAGCTCATTCCCAGATTTCCCCCTTCTTTCTGTGAACCACAATTACTATAAAGGCATCTATAAAATATCATTAAGGCAATTTCAAGACCTCAAATTGACAGGATTATTACAATGCTTTTTTTCTTCCTGCCTGCTAGACATCACTCAGCACAAGCATCACTCATCTGTGTTTTGCAAAATCCTTTTATTGAAAATATCATGAGGGTAGTTTGGTGAGGCCTGCCTATGTACTCAGAAGTGAGTGCAACAATTTCCATGATGCTTTCCTCCCAGGCAATTGCGCAATGAGTCTGAGTCTTCATGTAGCCTTTCTTCCAAAGCTAGTGGGCAATCCCTTACCAAATGTGTCTTTAAAGATAACTATTTTAAAAGCTAGATTTGAATCACAAACCACCAGTGATTCTATATTGTAAATTCAAATGTCATTTCAGAAATGGGTTATGCCATGCCCCTTGCAGGGCTGGCCCATGACATTTTGGCATCTGAGGCGGACCCCAAAATGACATCCCCCTCCCTGACAGGAAAGAATGGGCAAGGAGCAAACAGGGAAAGAAAGATTAGCATTGCAGTATGCTGCCCAAGTGGATCCTGCCGCCTGAGGCAGTTCACTCACTTTGCCTCCTAAGTGGGCAGGCCCTGCCCCCCTGCCACTTAGTGTTGGCTTGAAGAGGACTCAGAGTTGGATGGTGTATCAGTCATTCCACTTGAGAAGGAGCCTTCAACATCACCTTCTACAATTCCCTGGCCAGAGCACATAGGTCTCCCATAATCACTCTTCTGCAGCTGCTCCCTCAACACATCCATACAGGAGCGTATGCCTGCAGTATAGGCAGTGGCATAGCGTGGGGGGTGCAGGGGGGCCGGCCGCACCGGGCGCAACATCTGGGGGGGGGGGCACGCTCGCACTCGCAGCTCTCTGCCCCTACCTGGCTCACTCACTCTCTCTCACTGCGGTGCTGGCTGTGCGAATCCGATCCGAGCCGCCGGGTCGCCGCCCACTGTGGAGGGGGGGTGCCAGGCGTGCGGTGCAGAGAGAGAGAGAGGGACTATCTGGGGGAGGGACAGTGCAGTGGCCGCCCAGCGCAGCGCTGAGCGCGGGAGAGAACCACACCAGACCAGACCAGGCAGCAGCAAGAGGAAGCTGGCAGCGGCAGCAGGTTAGGGGTTAGGGGGTGCAAATTACTTGCCTTGCCCCGGGTTAGGGGGCGCAAATTACTTGCCTTGCCCCGGGTGCTGACAACCCACACTATGCCACTGAGTATAAGCCAAGGTCCTCTGAAGATTGTTTACAACTCTCCCAAGGGACAGAACTACTGAAAGAGGAGGTTTGCCAACCTTCTTAAGCTCTCAGTCGATTCTCACCCCTGGCTAAGGCAGCATCTTCTTTAGTTTCTTTAGTTTAGCCATCTGTGAGATGGCTTAGCAGACAGGTGAAGGCATAACATGAACCTATTCCTAGACTTCCCATGAAAAATATGGATCAGATTCTTGTGCAGGTAATTTTGTGGCCTCAGATGTCTTCTGAATGTAATAAGTATAAAAGAAGGCGACCTCCTGGTATTCACCCAAAGCATTAAGGGTCAAACGGAGGGCTTCTTCTCCTGTACGAGGGAGGGTCTTTGAAACACCTAGCTTGTCTGCTTTAGAGATATTCATCCACCCTTCTCCTCATGCAGATAGGTTTTGATGTCACAGAGATGAGTCTTGGCAAAAATATCATTGGACCCGTAGCAATCATTGCCTTGTTGTTGTTGTTGTTTAGTCATGTCTGACTCTTCATGACCCCATGGACCAGAGCACACCAGGCACTCCTGTCTTCCACTGCCTCCTGCAATTTGGTCAAACTCATGTTGATAGCTTCGAGAACACTGTCCAACCATCTCGTCCTCTGTCATCCCCTTCTCCTTGTGCCCTCAATCTTTCCCAACATCAGGGTCTTTTCCAGGGAGTCTTCTCTTCTCATGAGGAGTATTGGAGCCTCAGCTTCAGGAACTGTCCTTCCAGTGAGCACTCAGGGCTGATTTCCTTAAGAATGGAGAGGTTTGATCTTCTTGCAGTCCATGGGACTCTCAAGAGTCTCCTCCAGCACCATAATTCAAAAGCATCAATTCTTCGGCTATCAGCCTTCTTTATGGTCCAGCTCTCACTTCCATATATCACTACTGGGAAAACTGGAGCTTTAACTATACAGACCTTTGTCAGCAAGGTGATGTCTCTGCTTTTTAAGATGCTGTCTAGGTTTGTCATTGCTTTTCTCCCAAGAAGCAGGCATCTTTTAATTTTGTGACTGTTGTCACCATCTGCAGTGATCATGGAACCCAAGAAAGTAAAATCTCTCACTGCCTCCATTTCTTCCCCTTCTATTTGCCAAGAGGTGATGAGCCCAGTGGCCATGATCTTCTTTTTTTTGATATTGAGCTTCAGACCATATTTTGCACTCTCCTCCTTCATGCATCACTGCCTTGTCATTGCAAAGGGGCTTGAATAACTCAGAGAAACTATGAGCTATGCCGTGCAGGGCCACCCAAGATGGATAGGTCATAGTGGAGAGTTTTGACTAAACGTGATCATTGCCTTAGCTGCTATGATATCAGAGAGCCTTCAAACAGCTTAGGAAGATTTGGAAACCCCACCAAGTCAACAATGAACATCCTTTCATTGGTAGAGTTCTCTTTTGAGTGTCACCATAGCCAACCTCTATTCTCTGGAACAGCCACAGAAATGGGTACCAACAGTTAATCAAGGAAAACATAAAGGATAAGCACCCTGCTACTGTCTTTGTACTGTCTCGTTACTTACCATTTATATTTCATTTTGAACATCCTTGGAAACATTTGACTCTTCTCAAATAGCTGTAAATCTAAAGGGGAGAAGATGCCAAGATATGTTAACAATACCGTCTGCTGATTTAGCAGACTTCATCCCAAAGGGATCAGAAGGTACTTGCAACAAACTGCTAAAACACTGTAATCTGGAGGGGTTACTTATCACTAGTATGTGACTTTAATTTGAGTGCACAATGACTGCATAAGGAAGGAGAGTTAGAATGGTTTAAAGGCAAGCATTAAACTGCTAAAGAGAAATAAGGATCTGGGGTTGAAGCATGAGTATGGAACCATACAAGCTAATACTGTTACCTTGGGCACACTTACAAGAGTCTTCATTCCAAGCAAATAAGCCCAGGATGTCCTCTGATAACTTACAGAGTTATAATCAACTCCATGGCCTGGTTCTCATGTGGCAATAAGCTACAGTCTGTTTTGAATCATGAGCATGCATCTCTCTCCCACATGCCACCAGCATGGCTCAAAAAGGCTACCCTATGAGCAGAATCCAACACAGTGCTAAGAAAAGGTTGCATCAGTGCAAGGATTTCTCCCTGTGCAGCAGAACAGAACATTCGCCTCCTCACCTTCCCTATATGGCCCTTAAATGTTCTAGGGGTTCCCTCAGCTCTCTGAAGCAGATTCGGGGAGAGTGTGGGGTGTACCAGGAGGTCCATGTTGCCTGATCCTGGACTGCTGTATGTCAGTTTCAAGCAAGCCAGAAACAGTGAGCCTGAAAATATTATCAGAGTTTGTTCTTGGTTTATTTCTGGCCTACCACTTGCAATTTCTTTAAAAGAAACTAAATGTGGTTCAGGTTCAGAGGACACTTCATTCATAGCAAGGCTTGTTTGAGCTAAGCAGGTCTTTATACATGTTTTCTCTTACACTCGTTTCATTCCATTGGAAACTGCTGTAGTGAAAGAGGAGGGAGAGATTTAGACATGCTGAGAAGAGTGTCTCCAGTTTGGGGTGTTTTAGATTTCCAGGATGGCTTTAGATCCCTTAGATCCAAGCCACTTCCCCAAATGCCCCCTTTCATTTTCAGCTCCACTGGCACCAGAACTCTGGAGTCAAGTGGGCCAGATCATTGGAAGAGCTGGGGGGGTACAGATTTGCCTCTCTGGAACTTCCTACCTGGTAGATCCAATTTATTCTATAAGCCTCTTGTTTTATTTTATTTTAACACTACTTTTCAAGAAAACAATTCTTCACGAAGTGGATTACAGAGCGCAAGCATCAAACTTAGCCAATGAAATAATAATTTTTAAACATTTACAACTGTTCTTTCAGAACTCCCAGTACAGCTAAAAAGCCTGCACTGAATCAATTTGTCCCTCACCTTGACACTGAGTGGCTTCCTAGTATCAGGGATACCTAGGGGAACATGGGTTCAGAAATTACTTCTTGTAATGTTTCAAGACTAAGGTCCTGCTGTTGTTGGAAGGGGGAAAGGTCACAACTGAGATAACAACCTTGTGATAAGATCTCTGATCCTTATGGGATACTCAGGGATGAATATTACATTTTTTTTTTTCATCCTGCCTGATACAGATAGCTGAAACTCCTACCACCATCTAAAAAATTAAAACAGTCCTATCTTACAATTCCCTGTTGCTCCCATCCCACTAACCTATTAAAGTGATCAGACAGTGTCAGATTTCTCAGTCTGAACTATCATGTTCATCTCATCCCTCTTGTTCCTGTGTAATCGCCATATCTAATGGGAAGAGCTACTGACTGTTGCACAGACATTAGCAAGGGAGTGTAGCTGATTCCCTTGTGCTGCGGTAGACGAATCTGTTCATGTGTTTTAGGATGAAAAAAAATAAAATAAAAGGTCACTGGGAGAAAAATAGTTCTTTCCATCAAACCTCTTTGATCAAAACTTGTTATGATCTCTCAATTGCATTTCCTTATCGACCAGTACACTGTTTCTTCTCCTTGATTTATGTGAGGGATGAGAACACCAGCCTCAGGACACAAAAGTTCATCCTAGGGCATCACATCTTATATTTGTCATCAATGACCATGAAGAAGCCAGTTAGCATACTGCCTAGGCTAATAAGCTGACAGTGATAATGATGGGATTATCTCGGGGAAAGCGCTGAATATCTTACAAGCCATTAAGAATCTGCTTGTTCGTTTTGATTGCATTAAGCCTTTCCATCTGTAACGTCCCACCAAAGAGAAAATACTTAAAACTTTTTGTCAGGAGACATGATATGTAACCTACATCGTTCATTAGCATTCAAACCTATCCAGCGTCAATCATGGACTTTAAAGTGACATTGGTCAAATCAAGTATAGAAGAACGATGGTTGTGCCTGTGGTTATATTGTCTAATTCTTATTCGTAAGGAATAAGAAGGGCATTATATAGCAAAAATAAATCATGACACAGATCTTCATCACATACTCAATGGCCCAACAGTGCATCTATGTTAATATGGGCAAGGTTGATTATGTGAACCTCTCCAACCTGGTGGTGGGCACTTTCCCTTCTACTCCGCTGTAGATCAGGCTAAAAAATACAAGTTTGGCTCTGCTTCCATGGCCCTTACATTCAAAGACTTCCATTATACATTCTCTAACTGGCACATTTGCAACAGTCCCAATGCTTGCTTCAGTAGCCCAAGTAGTCTTGGGTGGACATCCTACAGTGGACATCCTACAGGTAGCAACCATCCTACAGTACCTACCTCTTTTGAGATGTACATTTTCTGTGTAGCAGCTAATTGGATCAACTGATTTAAACAGAAATCTTTAGACCAGAAGTGCCCTTCCAGATGTTGTTGGCTACAGCTCCCACTGAGCTGCTGTAATATATATATATATATCTGAAGGACCACAGGTTTTCCCATCCTTATGTCTTCTCTAGTCTTCTCCAACCTGGTGCCCTCCAGATTCTTTGAATTACAATTCCCATAAGCGCTTACCTTTGGCCATGCTGGCTGGACCTGATGGGAGTTTAACTCACCACATCTGGAGGGCAGCAGATTGGAGACAGCTGCTTAAGACCTTCACTGATTGGCATAGGACAATGGGATGGTCACATGCATCATAGTGATGTGAGAGAGGCACGAGGTTTGGAAAAGCTGGTCAAAATCTCAGTGAAATGTGAGGAAAGGATCTAGATTACAACCAGCAAACATTTAAAATGAACAAATCTGAAACGTATTGTGACAGGTGCTAGTTATTGTATCCCCCCTCCTTTTATCTGGTAAGTGCCACTAAGCTATTATTTTGAAAAATAGAAGGCAATCCCTCTACTCTCCCTCTGCTCCTGATGGCTGCTTGATTGCACCCAACAAAGCATGCACTGCTTGCAGAATCCTGGCAGTCCCTTCTCCTAGCTCCAGGGGGATGACCCAGGGCTGCCTCAGATTTGTTTCTTCCTCTCCGGCTGTTTTCCCACTGTCTGAGTAGGTCTTGCTTGCTCATGGATGTGCCATTTCTTTCAGCAGCAACCATTTACTGAATTGCTTGTTTTTGCCTACATGAGGCACAATGGGAAGTGACGCCTTCCTCTGGCATGCTGCTCCCTCTATCACCACCATACCTGTTGCTGCCAGTGCCACTTATCTGCCTGCCCTGCCACTTCCACCGCTGGCTGCCACCTTGGGGGCTTTCGCCGCCTGAGGCAGCTGCCTTAGCTTGCCTAATGGCAGATCTGGTTCTGCTTAAAAGTAAAAGTAAAGGGACTCCTGACCATTAGGTCCAGTCATGACCGACTCTGGGGTTGTGGCGCTCATCTCGCTTTATTGCCCGAGGGAGCCGGCGTACAGCTTCTGGGTCATGTGGCCAGCATAACTAAGCCACTTCTGGCGAACCAGAGCAGCGCACAGAAACACCATTTACCTTTCCGCCAGAGCGGTACCTATTTATCTACTTGCACTTTGACGTGCTTTCGAACTGCTAGGTGGACAGGAGCAGGGACCGAGCGACAGGAGCTCACCCCGTTGCGGGGATTCAAACCGCCAACCTTCTGATTGGCAAGTCCTAGGCTCTGTGGTTTAACCCACAGTGCCACCCACGTCCCTAATGGCAGAGCTGGTTCTGCTTACTGATATGCTATTGTGGGGGGCATATTGATTTTTAATAATAATAATTATAATGCTTTGTTATTGTAGTAAGCCACTTTGCACTCAACTTTGCTGTTGGAAAAGTGGCATACAAATACTAAGTCCAATCAGTATTAGTGCAATGGCTCGGCTGGTATATCTGCCAGTGCTCTTGTTAAGGAAGGCAGCACAACGGTGCTTCCACCCACAACTCTATTGCCCCACAGCTGGATAAGCCTGTGCCCTGCTCCCTGCCCCAGTCCTGTAGGTTTGAATGAGATGGACCTGACTTGCATCTGAAACAAATGTCCATTGAAAAGTGCTTAAGTTTGGCTGAAGGATGGCTCTTACCAGCCAACATTTTTATTTTATTTTTGAAAGTAAGTGCCGGTTTATTGATTTAGTTGCAACCATCCTTTGTAGATGATCAAGTCTGTTTGGAATCTGCACATTTGACAGAGTTTAATAAAAAACTGTATTTCTTCTGCAGGCCCATTTTCAACTAAATAAATAAAAGCAGGATTCTAAATAGATCAGCCACCCAGTTGCTTCGTTGTTGATGTTGTTGCCGTGAATCACTCTGTTCTGCAAGCAACACACAGGTGTTTAGTCACATCTCTCATACTGAAGATGGCTTGCTTTTCACAGTTAATTTCCCCACAAGCTCTTTTGAAAATATCAAGATGATTGATCCTCTAGCTATCTCATTGTACTCTGGCAGGCAGAAAGCCTGACTCACAAACCCATTGAGTCCAGACTTTTTGAGTTCAAGCTGCATTAGCCTGAAGTGAAGCCAAGAGAACGGAATCGGCTACAATCAAAGAGCCAGTGCAGGCATATTGGTGAGATGGGAGATCCATGAGCAGACCTCCTGAATTTTAAAACTAAAAGGGGCTGGAAGCAGCCATGGGATCCTCCAATTTTGATCACAGCAGTGAAGCTGGGGAAGGACATATGTCTCTAATCAAAATAACCCACTAAAGGTGTTAGTAGATCCAGTTCGGGGATGGGGGAGAAACAGGTACCATTGGGCCAGTTTTTCCTCCCAGCAGATCCTCCACGTGTCCCTATTTTCTAGGGATAGTTCCAGATTTATAGAAGCCACCCCAATTTCTGATTTAATCCCATAATGTCCCGCTTTTCCTTAAGACTCCCCTATTTTCATCGGAGAAATTCTGGACCACATGCAGCATGGAGTTATGCATACCCCAGGCCAAGCAGATAAGTAACTATACAACCTTTAGAAGACATCTGAAGGTAGCCCTGTATAGTTTTATTATGTTTTTATAGCTGTTGGAGGCCAGTCAGAGTGGCTGGGGCAACCCAGTCAGATGGGCGGGGTATAAATAATAATAAAAACATTATTATTATTATTATGGAATGGGATGTCTCTATATCTATCTGAGAAATGTTAGAGGGCATGCCCAGCAGCTTGAATGGGGATTTAGAAAAGAAAAGTGGTGTGGTTAGTTCTACACTTCTGATCAAAATCTGAGCCACCCGTGGTTACTTAATGAAAAAAAGAAAGATAATCAGGAGTTCATAATCATCACCATCATTTATTTGTATGCCACCTTTCCACAGTTAAACCATGCTCAAAGGGGCTTGCAACATTAAGCAATTTACATAATTACAAAAATGTAACAGAATCTAAGCAGTCATAAACCATACATGGAAGCATCTCATTATGCATACAATACAGTAAAAAAAAATAAAAATCCTTGCATAATTCAGAAGAGTACCAAAAATAAAGATATAAAAACATAATGCCAATTACTGTCAAAAAAATAAGCACCTCCAAAAATTAATCTTGACCCCAGCAAAAACTCCAGAACAGTACCCTACCTCAGTAGTCTCTAGGCATCCCAAATGGCAGGGCTCACAGTTAAGATGGTTCTCAGTTCCTTCAGCAATAGCTGCAGCAGCATTTGAAACTGAAGGAAGTCAGGCCTCCACCCTCCCAGACCTGATGGAAATAGGCCAACAAGAGAGCTGGTCTTGCAGAACTCACAGCAAAGATCCAATCACAGAACTTGTGTATAGCTGACTTGCTCCTACATTCTCTTGTTTCAGTATCCGTCATTTGCAACCGCCTTTGGAGTGCTAAACTCATTCCCATCTCTATCCCAGTTGCTATCCAACAGAATGGGTTGCAGCCACCTAAATTTTACTCAGAGCAGGCCCATTGAAATAAATAGACCTATGTTATCCGTGGTCATTAATCTCAATGGGTCTACTCTGAGTAGGACTGATATTGGAATACAACCTAGAAGGTTTGAAGAGTGGAGCCTCCCTAATTAGGAAAGACTCACTGTGTGTTTTAGAACCCTGCATGATTGTGTAGGGAACCTTCAAGTGTATGTGAGACCCTCCAGAAGTTGGAATGCGAAGGTGAAGGTGATAGAGAGCAGAGCTTAATGTGCTTGCCCTGACTCTTCCTGCTCATGTATTTCTTTTACACACAAGCAGGATGTTTGAATTGGAACTACATTGCAGTATGTGGTCATATAGTGAAACTCATCTAGATTCTTACAGCTATGCATGTTAGGGAACAGAGTTGGAGGTCACAAAGTTTCATGTCTGGATCTTGACTTGAGTGTCAATAATAATGTCATACATTTCTCTATATAAAAGAAGCCAGGAGAGCGAAGCAGGATAATAACAAAGGAATGTATGAAGCTACCTTATACTGAGCCAGACCATTAGTCCATCTCCAGATACTCTCCAGGATTTGAAACTGGGGTGTCTCACAGTCATATCTCAGTATGCCAGGGATTGAATTTGGGGGCCTTTTCGATGCAAAACTCTACTTCTGTTGCTGTGTTTTTCCATGTAAAGTGGTATCTATAAATATTTAAGTAAACAAACACAATTTGCACCTTGTAGCTCTACCCCCTCTTGTCTCAGGAACAGAGCATGGTAATCCTCAGTTGCCTTCCTACTATTTATCTATTTATAAAACTTTGATTTGGATTAATAGGTGTCATGATCCCATCACACAAAAAATATTTGGAAAGGGAGAGTCCAATTAGTCTTTATCACGATGAATTAACCTTTGCTTAAACAGCAACATTAATCAGTGCATTCACTCAAGTGCTCAAATGCCAAAAGCATAGTATGAATGTGACTTTTATTTTCTGGACTGTTCCAGGTGCAACAGACAAATCAGTGGTCAGGATGAATATAAGATGGCAGTTTGCATGAGGCATGCTTAACCAAACAAATTTGCTTCAAAGTCGCCTAGTTCAATGAGACACTCTCTCCGGTAAGGAGACTTAGGGACTGCAGCCTTAATCAGTTTATGATGTACCTGTAAGTTGAATGAAATCCTCCATTGGCTAGATTGTATGTATGGGTACTTATAATCAAACTGTGCACTTGAGCGGCAGCTGGGATGCGAGCACACAACTCTGTTAGAAAAGGGAGCAATAATGTCGATTAGCTGCTGGGTAGAAAACGTGGGTAATTGAATCCTGAACAGCTGAGCCACAGTATGATTGTTTCTCTAGCAAGGCTTCAAGTGCACACATTCCTGGCATCTTGAGTATGCAAGAAACTACACATTCCCTGTTTGCTAGAATTACGTGCCCAGAGATTATGTTTTCTGAAAAGGTGTCACCACCACCCCATTTGCTCCTAGTAGTGGCTTTCTTTTCTTTCTTTGCTACAGACATAATCTTAAAAAGGCCTTCTAGATAAGGATGGAAGAGAAATTGTATTCAGCTCAGATTTAATTTGCACTTCCTAGAACAATATGCAAAGCAAAACACAGTTGTTCGAAATTTGCACCTCTCCAAATTTTGGGATGCCATTCTCCAGCACCTCCTAAAATGTACACAGGAAGGGATGAAAACTTACAGTAATGAAAATAACATACAGAAATGCATTCTGTTAGGGAAAGTTGCTTGCAAAAATGTGTATATCAGACAAATCTGTATACGACAATGTGACCATGAAAAGAAATGCACTTTGAGAGATCTTAAAAAACAAACAAGCAAATCGCAAACTGATGCGGAAATGTGATGACGTGGGCTTGATATTCATTTATTTGATGCATTTATATTTTCTCCAAGGAGTTCAAACCTGTGAGGTATGTTAGACTGAGAAACAATGACTAGTCTGAGATCTCCCAGGTCCTGGTCCAACACTATAACCTCTAAACTACACAGGCTCTATATTGGGGGAAAATAGAAATTGAGATTGATAGATTTATCAAATTGTGTCTCCAATCATTAACTTAGAAAGTGTAACTGGATGAAAGTCTTCCTGCACTGAGGATTTAATTTTAAAGGAGAGTCTCAGGTTATTTGGGAATGGTGAGGTAGGTGTTCGTAATGTTCCACCCTCCCACTAAAGTTATCTCTAGCTGCCACAACCCCCAGCTCTGCTTCTCATGGAAATCCATGTACATTCACTTTGGGCTCCTCTACATGGATGGATGTGTGTGTGTCAGGGGGAGGAACTAAAAATGTCAGCACAGGCACTCCCAACATCCAGAAATGACAAATGGTGAACAAAATGGCATTCTTATTCCTCCATTTCATTGCTCAAGTGGCAGAGTGAATATCTGAATGGGGAATTCCCTGCACAGAAAGTAATGGAGTCCTGGGGAGATGCTGGGCTTGAACACATTTTATCTGATGCACTATGCCCAGAGGAATATTTTCACATAGGGAACATTTCAATATGTGATCCTCTGTTTTGGTCTGAAACAGTAGAGCTGCCCCCACATAGCTGCTTTGATCTTAAGAAAAGTTAACTTGAGGAAGGTCATGGAATGAAAATTCCCCATTCCCTTCTCCTCCCAACAATCACCTGTACACCGTTGTTGGGATACTGCCAAGGAGACATCAGCCATCAAGGCCCCAAGTCGATTCCGGACAATCCATCGATCTCCCGTAGACACGCAGTATCATTCAATTAGCGACATGAGCTCCAGAAATAGCTTGCCACATTCCAGAGCTGGTGCACGCTCTATCAGCAGAATTCGCACAGCGAAAGATGCACGCAGGAGAGCATTATTTACAACTTTATTCAGCGTTGGTCAGAACAAAGAAAACATGACTGCCTGTGTTGATGTCTCAGGCACAGAGAGAAAACAAAAGCGATAGACAAACAGAAACTTCCTGTGAGCAGGAAATACGTAGGCTGTGACTCACAACAGCCTGTCCCCTTTTTAAGGTGGAACGGAAATATCCTAACTACTGTCACCCCACAAGCCCTCTGTGTGGCTTCTAAATTGTATAGGATGGTGCATGGGGGATGCTGGGAGACAGAGGCAGCTCTTTGGTTGGAGCAGAACTACTATGCTGGCTTCTCAACAGATGGGTTGCTTTACAAAAAACAACTGGGAAGGAGAGGACTGAGGAAGTGTGGAGGTTGATGGGGTACAAATGCTGTGGCAGAAATGCCGTATGGGCTTCTCCAGTTTGTTTGCACTGCACTGACCTCTTCACTGCCTTCCCTCTATCCCCTGCTCTGCTAGGAAGTGAGTGTATAGACTCCGCCCCACCTAGAGAACCTCATTTGCTGAGAGAGGAAACAGCAATCCCAAAACTGTGTCCACCATTTTGGATGATTTCCCCTTATCCCAGAAGTTTTTGGTACCTTCTCAGATATTATATAGGAGACCACTTTCATCTAGGAAGTCATAGGAACATAGGAAACTGCCTTGTACTGGGTTCACCTAGCTCACTATTTTCCACATTTGCTGGCAGCAGCTCTCTGGGGTTTCGGGCCAGGTATGTTTCCTACCTGGAGACACTAGGGTTGAACCTAGGATTTTCCTGTATGTGAAGGTTTACCATTGAGACAATGGTCCCAGTCCTTTCTGGGAGTCTAAATGGTTGGAGACTGGAGGAGGGGGTGGGTAGCCTTTTTCATCGGTGAACTTCCTTAAAGTAACTCATATTTGGAACCGAGTCATTGTTTATTTGGTTTTATATATATATATAAGTAAGCCTATAGAGCAGTAGGCCAGAAGAGTTTCTGTCTACCCAAAGAATGGCTCTTTTTATTTGAATACTTGCCTTCACTTGTGATGTATGCAAGCTTTTTAAATGCTCCAACTTGGTTCTCGACTCGAACACACTTGACTGGAATGCACTTTGGCGTACATTCTGTCAAAGCCACACATTGTCAGCTCCCTCAGTAATTATAAGTAAACCTCCAGCTTTCTGTGCAAAATGGAATTTTTGATCACATTTTTGCCTCAAAGAACCATTTTTGAAAGGGGGAGGCAAGGCAAATGTTGCGACTGCTCCATTATGTACTATTGTAAAAGAGAAGGTTAGTCATAGCGGGGAAAATCGTATGTTGAGCAGAAAACAAACAGTGATTACTAGCATAATGCGCTAATTTGACTTATTGCAAAAAATAATGCAACAAAGATAAGATTAATTTCAATTTTGGATGTTGCCTATTCCACATTTGTTCTCCCTTCATTATCAATGTGAATTGTAAGTGTTATATATATTTTCCCCCTTCAGCCACAGAGTGTCTTGAAAACTGAATTGAATAACAGAATTCTATTAGCATGAATATTAGGATTTTTTCCACTTGGGTGCATTTGAAGAATAGTATCCATTGCAATTCTGAGTCATTTGGATTTCTTTCTAAATAACCTAGGTGATATTAATGAGGGATGCTTGTTTGTGCCTGGATGGTTTCTTTAGGCAAGAGATCCAACTCGGAACCAGTGTTATCTAAAAAAGATTTCTTAGGGTGTCTTGGTGTAACATCATTCAACTAATTCAATGGGATTTATTAATGAATGATGGTGGGTAGAGAGGTTTGTGCATACGTATTATCTAGCTAAAATACATTTCACGAAATTCTGCCCCTAATATAGGTACAATATACCCATAGATAGTCATTCCTAGTGTCCATGGTTAAATTAAAGTCTATATTGCTCAAGAATATCAGATTTCAGGCTCACTTAAATAACAGCAACTTCTCACCCCAAGGCTGCACCTGCCTTTAGAATCTATCTGAAGCAGTGCCCTTTGGTGACAAAATTGCCACGATGAGCAAACAGGAATTCAGTCAGAGGAGTCTAGCCTTGCACTTACATCTCAGAGCACCATCATGGGAGAGATGTGCACTACATTATCAAAATTCTGCAAAGGCCTGCCGGTTCAATCAGAATACATCAAGTGGAACCTGGTAGCTGTTGAGCTGGAAACCCGATGGGAAGGTAACGAGAAAAATGTGGAGAAAATCTGTTCGGAAAGGAGAGGCTGGCTGGATTAGCATATAACACGGAGCCTGTAGGTAAAAGAAAAGTAGAACAGATAAATCCCTTTTGAGTAGCTCAACAGGAAAGGAGAGGGCCACTAATGGAGTGACAGGAGGGTTCTGGAAAGACCCAGTCCCTACAACAGAGAAGGAAGCACAATGGGGATGGGAAGACTTTGCGGACCAATGTCTTTTTGGCAGGGAGAGAATAAAAAAGCTTGAAGCATCTGGTTATCTAGAGCTCTGTACAGTTCTGACTTGAGCAATCACTGCCAGTGATAGATTTCTAACCTTAGCATGATAAAATCAAAACCAAAACCTGCGATATTCAAAGTCTCTGGGATGCTACCTTTCATTCCCCTAGCTTTCTCTGCAGTAAGGTGTGGTTTTTATTTTGCAGTATATCACTAGCATACCAGGTGAAGTAGCATTTAGTATGCCTCTAAAAGCTTTGTTTTGTTTTGTTTGTTTAGAAAACCAAAGGTCTACAGGAGAAAAGGAAGCAAAGCTGAAATAAAGCGTGGAGCCAGCTGGTAGAACTGTGACCAAATGATGTTAAATCTGCTTAACGGGGAAGGCACCAATTAAATGCAGTGCGGCACAAATTCCTCTTCTCTTAGGGCAGATTATGTTGAAGTCTATGCATTAAGGATGACAGTTTAATCAAAATCAGCCTCATATAAAACTTGCTCCTAATCACACCTTTAGGGCAATAACAGTATGAACTGGCTCTTTTACTAGGATGGAAGTGAGGTTAATTCTCTATTAATTATAATTGATTTCACATTAGCAATGCCTGAGATCATTAGGTCAGAGGTATGCCTGTGTTTAGAAATACTTGGCTGCATTTTAATGCACCGAATTTTCGTAGTCAGTTCAGGGGCTGTGTCCCCTCATTGTAGTTTTCCCTCTTGCATCTGTCTTCTTGTTACTGCTTTCTTGGGAGACACCAGGATATTATAGTTTTTTATCAGCAGGGTGAATGCTTTGCTTATTTTATTTATTAAGAGATTTATAGGCTGACTTTCCATCATATAAAAACATGAGCCCTGATAGACTAGGCCAATTAACCCATCTCGTCCAACATCCTGTTCTCCCAGTAACCTATGGGAAGTCTGGTGGGAGAACTCTCTCTACTCTTGCTATTCCCAACAACTGGCATTCAGAGTCCTATTGCCTTCAACAGTGGAGCTGGAACATAGACATTGTGGCTCGTTTCATATGAAGACCAAGGGATACATCAGGCTTCAACAATTCCACTTGCCACCCCTGTTATGGCTAGTGGCACAATGAGTGACCAGTCTTGCTTCCAATTTATTTCATTTATCATTACATATAAATCCCACAGTTCCTTCAAGGAACTCAAGGTGGAATCCACAATTCTCCCATTTTATCCTTACAACAATCCTGTGAGATAGGTTAGGCTGAGAGATGGGGACAGGCCCAAAGTTTACCCAGTCAGCTTCATGGTAATTGCAGAGATGGTTGAGCATCATTCTGGTAGTAGCATGGTAGTTGCCCTCCTAGACTCCAACATTAGGAAGAAAGCTTGGTGACTAGGCTGAACTGGACCTACTTTCTGGCCTTTCCTGTTTAGAAGAGGAGATACAAGTGTAGTCGTGTAGGTGCCACTGCCTGAAAACATTCCCAATACATTCAAGCAGTATTGTCCAAGCTGGCTTGCTCTCCACCTGCCTGTTACTCCCTCAGGAAAGGCTGCTATGTGTCACTGTCCACATTTTTATAATGCTTTCCACTGGCTGGCCAGTGTGAGAACAGGATTCTGGACTTGGTGGCTTTTTGCCAGATCTAGCAAGACTTCTCTTCTGTTCCAAGTTTGGACCTCATACTACAACGGATCATGTGAGCAACCCTAAGCAGACTGGAGAAGAAGAAGAAAACATGGTTTCCTGCAATATTTGCAACTGTGAAAGAACCTCTTGATTAAAGCAGCACATGCACCTGCTAAGGTTACACGCTTCCCAAAACTTCTAAACCTTTGTTTTTTATTAAACAAATCCCATTTACTTTTGATTCATACTGCTTTCTGTTTAACAGTACATGGCCTGATGTAACTTGGCATGCTTTTATTGCCTTCAGAAAATGGAACAAGAAATGTGGCAGGGAGTGAAATACCCTCATGGGTATCCTTCATTAATCACTATTCAGACTCGCTTCACAATAGCTGCATTATCTCCTTCAACTTCCCACAGAGTACTTATAAACCAGTGCTTCTCAAAATAGGTTTTCTTCTTTTCATGATACTCTGCAATTCTTCCCTCCCCCCTTTTTTTTACATTACAGAAGGAGTTACTATTGTTCTTGGACACTCTTGAGCTCTGTACTGTACTTTTCTGAAGTCACCTTGAATGCATGCTCCGACATTGTCTTTAAGTGGGAATTCAGTTCTTCTGAAATGGTGTAATCTCTTAAAGGAGCATTGTGTCTTGGAGAAGTACTCTCAACTAGAGCTGGGCAGGGTCTCCTTGTTGAGTTCCATACTTGTTCCAAGAGTTTGCTTTGTTCTGCTCCTCCTAAATAGTCATTTAACTAGTGATGCTATTTCAGAGGGCTCATCCACACTGTGGATAATAAGAACCCTGAGTGCATTAGAGATTCTAACCCTCAGTGAGTTAGAGCATGCAAAGTCAGACTCCAGCGGATTGAGTGGACAAGACCAGCAGTAGGTCCAATGGCCAAGAAGGCTGTTACTGCATGTGCTGTAGAGGGATGAGAGGAGAATTTCAATACGGACAAATGTAAGGTTCTGCACTTAGGCAGGAAGAACCAGATGCACAAATATAGGATGGGTGACGCCTGGCTTATTAGCAGTACATGTGAAAAGGGGTCTTGGTGGACATGAGTCAACAGGGGTCTTGGGTGGACATGAGTCAACAGTGTTATGCAGCAGCAAAAAAAGAGCTAATGCTAATCTAGGCTGCATCACAGAATTATAGTGTCCAGATCAAGGGAAGGAATAGTACCACTCTATTCCACCTTAGACCACACTTGGAATACTGTGTTCAATTCTGGGCACCACAATTTAAGAAGGATGTTGACAAGCTGGAATGTTTGCAGAGAAGGGCAATCAAGATGATCAAAGGTCTGGAAACTAAGCCTTATGAGGAGTGTTTGAAGGAGCTGGGTATGCTTAGCCTGGAAAAGAGGAGACTGAGAGGAGACATGATAGCCATCTTCAAATATCTTAAGGGCTGTCACATGGAGGAGGGAGCATGCTTGTTTTCTACTGCTCTGGAGGGTAGGACTCAAACCAATGGCTTCAAGTCACAAGAAAGGAGATTCCAATTAAACATTTGGGGAAAAATTCTGACAGTAAGAGCTGTTCAGCAGCAGAAGAGACTCCCACAAGAAGTGGTAGACTCTCCTTCCTTGGAGGTTTTTAAACAGAGGTTGGATGGCCATATGTCATGGATGCTTTAGCTGAGATTCCTGCATTGCAGGGAGTTGAACTAGATGACCCTTTGGTCCCTTGCAACTTTGAGATTCTTTGACTCTATGTAATTTACACCTCTTTCCATCAACTCCTGTTGGTGCCAAATGTATTGCTCTGCTTTCCTTTGAATCACATCAGTGAGGTGAAGAGGTGGGCCTTTTCATCTGTGCAGGCCAGGACTTCCATTTCAGGCTCGTGCCCCAGAGAGGTCACTTGAGTGCTGCTAACATAGCAAAAACATTGCAGAAGGCAGTAGTTACAAGTTATCAGTCTCTGCAACCACAGCAGGAGCTGTGATTCTCCAGTGGTTTGACTTACCCCTGGAGGTGCACTCCATTGTCTCTCAAGACAGACAGAGGCCAACAACAGCAAAAAAAGGACTCCTTTTTTCTGTCCATGGCACAACGAATTAACCTACACATGTCCAGAACTCCTCCCTGTCCCCCAAAAGGAGGCAATTGGAAATTTTACTCTGTTCCTTCTTCGAAGGTATTTGCAGTCCCTCCAAATATATGGTCCGGCAAAAGTTTTGGCACAGCAGTTCTAAAAGTGCTAGTAATTTGATGATATACTGATCAAAGAGGTATGACAGGAAAAAGCCTGGCCACTTTTTAATTGCTGTAAAGGGATATATAGCTTTGGGTTTCTTTTTGTCACTAATATGTGTCAGTGCACAAAATCACACATTGGAATGTTATTTTCTGAAGGCTTCCGACATGTCAAGCTGCGGAGCAATGCAGTGAAATATGCATGAGGGAACTCATTTAAGTGAGCAGGATGTTGGCTTCCTTCATTCTACTACTGATCAAGAACAAATCAACAGGAATATAGGGGCACTGTAAATAGCACAGGTGTTGGGGCATGCTCCACGAGAGGGATGCTGAACTAATGTGGACTGGCATTTAGTATGATCCAGCAGTGTTCTTATGTTTGCATTATGAATTTTCAGCCATCTTTCCTACCCAGTGAGTAAAGAGGGGGTGGGTGGGCCTAGTTCACTTGGTGTGCCCATCACCAAACCTGGAGTGCCTTTTGCTTCCGAACACACAGGTAGGTGCAACGTCTTGATTTTTCTCTATCCAATTTCAGCAGAAACCAGATTACACATTCTACTCAGTTTAGGTGCAGAATAGCTAAGGATGACTAGGCATGTCCAAAGGCTTCTATCTACTTTCTTACATTGATACCCCACATTTCTTCCATCATGGTGCATGTGGTGCCCCCAAGGTGATGCACGTGTGAGTCACAGGTGTTGATCCATCCAGGTACTGACCAGATCCTGATCTTCTTACCTTCAGGAAGCTGAGGGTCTCATGTGCCTTCAGACCATGTGCCTTCAGACAAGCTATGTGTTGCCTCTTTTCATTCCCACGTATGCAGCAAAAACAGGAGGCAGGTCACCATGTGTGGATAGATGACTGTGTTTGGATTAGTAAGTAATAAAGGTCTCTCCTTAAAGCATCCTGATGTCTATTGTGTCCATGCTTAGTCCCGTATAAGCTATTACCACCAGCCTTGTATATTTCTTTCTCTCTACTGTGCTCTTTAAAGTGATACAATTTATAACCCTGCTGAACCTATTTTAATAATATCCCTTTCTCATCATACTTTGTAATAGCACCTGGATATTTAGCAAACAGCAAGCCTGATCAGAATCTGCAGGGTCATCAGTTGACTTAAATTAATTTTCTCGGGTGTACAAGCTATTCAGGTGAAATTGGCACGCACTCCATCGTCCCCTTAGAGTTATTCGGCAAGTGACAGAAGGCACTTTACATCTGATGTACACCCCAATCTTTCCCCCCCAAACCTGCTCTGGGAGTTCATGAATAATATGAATTATCTTTCCTTGGCTCTGCTTCAGATATTAAGGTCTGTGAAGTTTTCCTTTGATATCTTCTTTATAGTCACAGTCTAGGCTGTAGCTGAGATGCATGTAATGCAGTCTAAACATATACAGAAGCAATACAGCCTGAGGCTGATGAAGAATGCATTGTAATCAGCGATACTATTAGCAGTAGTTTAAAAGAAAATTGGCTGATACTCAGAAAGTCAGTATGTGTGACTTTGAGGGTGCTCTTTGCCCCTTTTTCATTAAGTCTATATTGCATGTGGATATCAATAAAATACTTCATTCTGGCATCACACACTTGTAGCAAGCAGGTGTATACCCCTGCCCATGATGTATGCTATATAAAAATGACTTGCCCTTCAATAGGCACACATCCCCTGCCTGATTGGTAAGCAGTAAACTGCTTCCTGAATTAGGAATTGGCAACTGTCATCTTCAGTTTCTCATTTTTCCAATCTTAAATTCAGTTCTGCACATTTCCACATCATTCTACAATTTTGCCAAAATAAAGCCCTCGCAAAAATTCTTTATTTGAGTGTGAATTTCTCCCAGTATACACATTACTGTATGTCAGTTTGCCAGTTTACACTTCTTCTTCTTTTTGCAAAGCATATATTCACTAATATACCTTTTTGCTCACACTACTTGGTTGGAAACCTGCATGTCAAAATTTGGAGAAGTATGAATCTCAAAGGATGGTTGTGTTTCGGTTTGCATATCATCATAGAAAGTGCAAAAATAGTTAAGCAGGTTCAGCTTTAAATGTGAACTGAATTGAATTGCTCCACTTTCTTCAGGATGAATGCTGGTAGATAGAACTTAGTAAGCAGGCCCAATAAATAGTGTGTTGTCAAATTATAGGTTTTGCGACCATAAATATGGTGATGATAATAAGTTTAGATGGCTGTAAAAGGGAATTATACAAATTCCTGGAGAATAATGCTATCAATAGCCACTAGACATGGTGGCTATATATCTGTAGGATCTGAGAAATGAAAGCAGGAGAATGTTATTGCCCTCATATCCTGCTGGCTGGCTTCATGTAGGCATATAACTGATCACTGCAGAAAACAGACTAATGGTCTGAATATGTTTCTGGTGTGATCCAGCAAGACCCTTCTTATGTTCTTGATGTAGGCAATGGTGCATGCTGCGCTCACTGACTTCTGAAGCAGGTGTGTTCATCACAACACCATAATTATTACATTTTAAAGGAGATGAATGTAAAGTTTTAAAGAATGTTTCATCTCCTAATGGTTGTATTTCTATGGGTTTTATCCAATGCTAGACCTGCTTAGAGGGACGTGGGTGGTATGTGGGTTAAACCACAGAGCCTAGGGCTTGCTGATAAGAAGGTTGGTGGTTTGAATCCCCACAATGGGTTGAGCTCCTGTTGTTCAGAACTTGCTCCTGCCAACCTAGCAGTTCAAAAGCACGTCAAAATGCAAGTAGATAAATAGGTACCGCTCCGGCAGGAAGGTAAACTGTATTTCCGTGCGCTGCTCTGGTTTGACAGAAGCAGCTTAGTCATGCTGGCCACACGACCCAGAAGCTGTACACCAGCTCCATCGGTCAATAAAGTGAGATAGTGCCACAACCCCAGAGTCGTTTGCAACTGGACCTAATGGTCAGGGGGTCCCTTTACCTTTAGAGCTGCTTAGAGTAGACTCCTTGGTGTTAATGGGCATCACTAACGTGGGTTCATTCTTTTCAGTGGTCTACCCCAAGCAGAACTTGGTTGGATATAACCTACAACACATGCACAGTGGGGATAGATAGGAAGAAGTGAGAACAGCCTAGGGCACATGTGCACATACTAGCAAAAATGTATCTCTTAACCATCTCTCCAGATACAAAATACAAGTGCAAAGTGTGTGAGAGGCAGCTCTGTCTATGGTAAACTGGAACAGTAAGAATGAATGGGAAATCAGTCTTTTTCTTCTTCTGGGAGTTGTGATGTCCCTGGGATGGAGAAATAGGGAAGGTCAGCCTGTTTAATTGCCAGGGAGCATAAGTCTGTCCTTGAAGAAGAAAGAGACACTTAGTGTGAGAAGTCCCTCTTCCCTGTCACTTGTAATGATCAGGTCAGAAGTGCTCACCGTCTTTTCTTTAATGTCTCTGTGTGGCATTAGATGTGATGATAATAGGTGGTGCATAATGAGGACATCTGAGTTATATACTATGCAAATTATCATTATGGAAATGGGCTTCCCATTGATTTCTCAATCCAGCTTCAATGCTCTACCCACCACTGGGTCTTATTCCACATGCCTCAATTTTAATGAAGGGGGGAGGTGAATTCATTCTCATGCCTTGAATGAGGGCAATTTTACTTTTAGTTTCTTAAATGTGTCTTTGCTTTTACTGTTTAACCCCAAGGCAATGCAAACCAAAGAAGTTTACTGAATTAAGCATAGTATTGAGAAAATTGAAAAAAAAAACATTTTTTTCTCCCTCTCTTATAACACTAGAATCCATTGAGTGAAGTTGAATGCTGGAAGAAGCAATTTTTCACACATAGTTAAACTATGGAGCGTCTCCACCCTCATTATTCTGCCTGGACACTGAGGTCCAGTGCTGAGGGTCTTCTGGTGGTTCCCTCGTTTCGGGAAGCCAAGTTACAGGGAACCAGGCAGAGGGCCTTCTCGGTGGTGGCACCCACCCTGTTGAATGCCCTCCCATCAGATGTCAAAGAGAAAAACAACTACCAGACTTTTAGAAGACATCTGAAGGCAGCCCGTTTAGGGAAGATTTTAATGTTTAATAGATTATTGTATCTTAATATTCTGTTGGGAGCCGCCCAGAGTGGCTGAGGAAACCCAGTCAGACAGGCAGGGTATAAATAAATAATAATAATAATAATAATAATAATAATAATAATAATAATAATAATAATTATTATTATTATTATTATTATTATTATTATTATTACTACTACTACTACTACTATTATGGAACTCAATCCCACAAGATGTAGTGATTACCACTAATTTTGATGGCTTTAGAAGAAGATGAGACAAATTCATGGAGGAGAGGACTATCAAGGGCTACTAACCATGATGTCTGTGCTCTGCCTCCATGGTGAGAGGCAACAATGCTTCTGAATACCAGCTGCTGGAAGCCTCAGGAGGGTAGAGTGCTCTAGTGGGTGCAGAATGCCACAGCAAGGCTCCTTACGGGGTCCTTGCCGTGGGATCACATTCATCCAGTGCTTTACCAACTGCACTGGCTCCCAGTGGAGTACAGGGTCAGGTTTAAGGTGCTGGTTTTGACCTTTAAAACCCTACATGGCCTAGTGCCCATGTACCTATGGGACTGCCTCATCTGGTATGCCCCGCGGAGGACCTTAAGTTCCACAAATGACAACATTTTGGAGGTCCCAAGTCGCAAGGTGGTTAGATTGGTCTCAACTAGGGCCAGGGCCTTTTCAGTACTGGCCCCAACTTGGTGGAACGCTCTGTCACAAGAGACTAGGGCCCTGCGGGAGTTGACATGTTTCTGCATGGCCTGCAAGACAGAGCTGTTCCATCTGGCCTTTGGTTTGGACTCCCCTTACAGTTTTGGTCCATGGGCTACTTTTAAAATGAGGCTGCATTTTAAATGGCATTTAACCTGTATTTTAAATCCCCCCCTATTATGTTTTTATTGTAATCTTACTGGTGTTAGCTGCCCTGAGCCCAGCTCTGGCCAGGGAGGGCAGGGTATAAATAAATTTTTTAATTATTAGTATTAGTATTAGTATTAGTGCCCGGGTCCTGCTTGCTGGTTTCCCACAGGCATAACCATCAATTGAATGTTAAACCACCTTTTAGGGCAAATGAGGTACTGCCCCACCAATCTGTCTGCCCCCAGTCAGTTCCTACCTGCCTGCTTTCCAACATATAACCAGTTTAGGGGGTAGCACTGCCTGTCAAGTTTTGCCTCCTTGGCCCTGGTGTTGTCCTTACAGAAATAAGCAGGGAGGAGAAGGACAAAATTAGAACTAGATGGCTTTGCCTGTCATTTGCTGTGGCTCCACTTAGTCTCCCTGTCCTCTGTACTGCTAGTCCCAATGGGCACCAGCTCCCCCTGTGAAAGGCTGGAATGCTCTGCACACTTAGGTGGAAGAAGGTCTCCTTGGACTTAGTGGGGCTAATTATTGCCACTAATCCTATAGATGTTTGCACTGGAAGCCACATTGAACTCAGTAGGACTTTTTCCATGTAAGCACACATAGGATCAGGCCTTTTGCTGCTAGGGAGTAATCTCCATGGAAGCATTTACAAATGTGCCTCACATCAGACTGTTATACTGTATTCTACAGCTTTTTCCGCACTTTAAAAGTACTGGTGTGAGCTGCTACAAAGCAGCTTTTGGATGGCTTCAGCAGACATGGAGAATGTGGGGGGGGGGGGAGAGAGAGAGAATGGGTGTTAAAAATAATTTGTCAATAGTTCTAATTCCACTGTTACTCATTTTGTTTTGATGAGACTGAAAATAAATGGCATTTCATGATTCAGCGATTACCCTAAATGCATGAAAACACAAGGCTGGGGTCTTGCTGTGTGACAGCGTCACCCAAATCCATTCCAAATGTTGATTATCGGCTTATAGGAGGCGCTGCCAAATGCATATTTAACTTCCCTTTGGTCAAACAGATAGATTTGTCAAATTCTCTTCACAGCACAGATAGGGTGTAAAATTGCATTTCATGCCTCTTTTCTATTTTAAACCAGTTTTGATAGCACTATTAGCACAGATAAGATGAGGCTAGGATTGCATAAGCAGTTAGTTACTCTGCATACCCATAATGATGAGGTTTACAGAATCTCCAAAATAAGTAGCTAGGCAATCAAGAAAACCCATTCTTAGTCCACTTCCCACCAATGTAATATCTAAGGCCTTATCCAGATAATAAAAGTTACGTTGTTTCTATATGTTGTTCAACACCTGGAACATTTTTACACTAGCTCTATAACCCATAGGATCAGTAGGGATCTCAGCAAGGATGGGGTCCTGCTCTCTGTGTATGGAATGAGCATGTGGAACTCTTGCCAGGTTGTGTGCCATAGAGAGCATGGTGTACTCCAGGGTTTAAGGTGAATGGCCTGAGTTCAGTGGCAGACCATCCGCTTTCCATATCGAAGGTCCTAAGTTCAATCCCGAGGAAGGGCTGAGGAAGAACCGTCTGAAACCTTGGATAGCTGCTGCCAAGTCAGTATAGACCCTACTGAACTAGATGGACCAATGCTCTGGTTCAGGAATAAGACAGCTTCACGTTTAATGGATTGACTATTAAACCACTTTGAGAATGACAACTCTGTGAAGGAAGTCGGGCATTGCAGGGGGTTGGACTAGATGGTGCCCATCTCTACAGTTCTATGATTCTATACTCTCAGGGCCCTTAACTGCAGTCCCCAGGATGTTTGTGGGGAAACCATATCTGTTTAAAGTGACAGATAGGTGTTGGTGTTGGTCTGCCATAGTCAAAATAAAAAAATTCCTTCCAGTAGCACCTTAAAGACCAACTAAGTTAGTTCTTGGTAAGCTCATAAGTTAGCTCATACCAAGAACTAACTTAGTTGGTCTTTAAGGTGCTACTGGAAGGAATTTTTTTATTTTGTTTAAAGTGGTCTGCTACTGCTTCAAATGTATAATGTAGATGGTAAAGGTAAAGGTAAAGGGACCACTGACTGTTAGGTCCCATTGCAGACGACTCTGGGGTTGCGCGTTCATTTCTCTCTATAGGCCGAGGGAGCCTGTGTTTGTCCACAGACAGCTTCCGGGTCATGTGGCCAGCATGACTAAGCCGTTTCTGGCGAACCAGAGCAGCGCATGGAAACACCATTTACCTTCCCGCTGGAGCGGTACCTATTTATCTACTTGCACTTTGACGTGCTTTTGAACTGCTAGGTGGGCAGGAGCTGGGACCGGATGACGGGAGCTCACCCCATCATGGGGATTCGAACCGCTGACCTTCTGATCGGCAAGCCCTAGAATATAGAATATAGAATCATAGAGTTGGAAGAGACCACAAGGGCCATCGAGTCCAACCCCCTGCCAAGCAGGAAACACCATCAGAGCACTCCTGACATATGGTTGTCAAGCCTCTGCTTAAAGACCTCCAAAGTAGGAGACTCCACCACACTCCTTGGCAGCAAATTCCACTGTCGAACAGCTCTTACTGTCAGGAAGTTCTTCCTAATGTTTAGGTGGAATCTTCTTTCTTGTAGTTTGGATCCATTGCTCCGTGTTCGCTTCTCTGGAGCAGCAGAAAACAACCTTTCTCCCTCCTCTATGTGACATCCTTTTATATATTTGAACATGGCTATCATATCACCCCTTAACCTCCTCTTCTCCAGGCTAAACATGCCCAGCTCCCTTAGCCGTTCCTCATAAGGCATCGTTTCCAGGCCTTTGACCATTTTGGTTGCCCTCCTCTGGACACGTTCCAGTTTGTCAGTGTCCTTCTTGAATTGTGGTGCCCAGAACTGGACACAGTACTCCAGGTGTGGTCTGACCAGAGCAGAATACAGTGGCACTATTACTTCCCTTGATCTAGATGCTATACTCCTATTGATGCAGCCCAGAATTGCATTGGCTTTTTTAGCTGCCGCGTCACACTGTTGGCTCATGTCAAGTTTGTGGTCAACCAAGACTCCTAGATCCTTTTCACATGTACTGCTCTCAAGCCAGGTGTCACCCATCTTGTATTTGTGCCTCTCATTTTTTTTGCCCAAGTGCAATACTTTACATTTCTCCCTGTTAAAATTCATTTTGTTTGTTTTTGCCCAGTTCTCTAATCTGTCAAGGTCGTTTTGAAGTGTGATCCTGTCCTCTGGGGTGTTAGCCACCCCTCCCAGTTTGGTGTCATCTGCAAATTTGATCAGGATGCCCTTGAGTCCATCATCCAAGTCGTTGATAAAGATGTTAAATAAGACCGGGCCCAAGACAGAACCCTGTGGCACCCCACTAGTCACTCTTCTCCAGGATGAAGAGGAACCATTGATGAGCACCCTTTGGGTTCGGTCAGTCAGCCAGTTACAAATCCACTGAGTGGTAGCAGAGTCAAGACCGCATTTTACCAGCTTCTTTACAAGAATATCATGGGGCACCTTGTCAAATGCCTTACTGAAATCAAGGTAGGCTATATCCACTGAGTTCCCTTCATCTACCAGGCTTGTAATTCTGTCAAAAAATGAGATCAGGTTAGTCTGACATGACTTATTTTTCAGAAATCCATGCTGACTATTGGTGATCACAGCATTCCTTTCTAGGTGCTCACAGACTGTTTGCTTAATGATCTGCTCCAGAATCTTCCCTGGTATTGATGTCAGACTGACTGGGCGGTAATTATTTGGGTCCTCTCTTTTCCCCTTTTTGAAAATAGGGACAACATTTGCCCTCCTCCAGTCTGCCGGGACTTCGCCTGTTCTCCAGGATTTCTCGAAGATGACTGCCAGTGGTTCTGAGATCACATCTGCCAGTTCTTTTAATACTCTTGGATGCAGTTCATCTGGCCCTGGAGACTTGAATACATCTAAACTAGCCAAATATTCTTGTACTGTCTCCTTAGTTATTCTGGGCTGTGTTTCCTTTGCTGAATCATTTGCTCCAAATTCTTCAGGTCGGGCATTGTTTTCTTTATCGGAGAAGACTGAGGCAAAGAAGGCATTGAGGAGTTCAGCCCTTTCTGTGTCCCCTGTTTGCATTTCACCATCTTCTCCTCTGAGTGACCCCACTGTTTCTTTGTTCTTCCTTTTGCTACGAACATACCCATAAAAGCCTTTTTTGTTGCTTTTAACCTCTCTAGCAAGCCTGAGTTCATTCTGTGCTTTAGCTTTTCTGACTTTGTGTCTACACGTGCTGGCTATTTGTTTGAATTCCTCTTTGGTGGTTTCCCCCCTTTTCCATTTTTTGTACACATCCTTTTTTAATCTTAATTCAGTTAAAAGTTCTTTAGATAGCCACCCTGGCTTCTTTAGGCACCTTCCATGTTTCCGTCTCATTGGTATTGCCTGACGTTGTGCTTTTACTATCTCCCTCTTAACAAACTCCCAGCCATCATGAACTCCCTTTCCTTTTAGTATTGCTGTCCATGGGATCTCACCCAGCACTTCCCTAAGTTTTATGAAGTCGGCTTTCTTAAAGTCAAGAAATTGAGTCCTAGTATGCTTGGCTGCTCCTTTCCGCTGTATAGTAAACTTCAGAAGAGCATGATCACTCGCGCCTAATGATCCTTCCACTTCTACCCCACTAACCAGCTCATCAACATTGGTTAGGACCAGATCTAAAATGGCTGTTCCTCTTGTTGCTTCTCCCACTTTCTGGACAATGAAGTTGTCTGCAAGGCCAGTGAGGAATCTGTTTGACCTTATGCTCTTGGCTGAGTTTGACGTCCAACAAATATCCGGGTAATTGAAGTCCCCCATTACTACTATCTCCCTTCCTTTTGCATGCTTGGCCATCTGTTCCAGGAAGGCATCATCTATGTCCTCCGTTTGGCTTGGGGGTCTATAGTAAACTCCCACAATGAGGTCTCTGTTATTCTTCTCTCCCTTAATTTTGACCCAAATGCTCTCACATTGGCTTTGAGGTTCTAAATCTTGGATCTCTTCACAGGTATACACATCCCTGACATATAACGCCACTCCTCCTCCTTTCTTGTCTGGTCTGTTTCTCTGAAATAGATTGTATCCCCCCATTATTACATTCCAATCGTGGGACTTATCCCACCAGGTTTCAGTGATGCCTATTATGTCATATTTAGTTTGCTGTACCAAGAGCTCAAGCTCATCTTGTTTATTTCCCATGCTTTGCGCATTAGTGTACAGACATTGAAGTCCATTAATCATTCCCCCGTGTCTCTTATTTAAGGATTTTTTCCTCCCACCACTAGGTCCGCGTGCTGTTTGCTCCATTTGGTCTATGACATTTGGATGATCATCTTCATTAATTGATAGACTCCTACCTTCAGGAGCACTGTCTCCCTCCCCCACATTAGTCAGTTTAAAGCCCTCCTGATGAGGTTTCTGAGATTTTTGGCAAAAACATTCCTCCCAACCGTTGTGAGGTGCAGCCCATCACTTGCCAGAAGTCCATCTTCAAGAAACTGCAGTCCGTGATCTAAGAATCCAAACCGTTCCTGTTTACACCATTTGCGAAGCCAGCTGTTCACTTCCACTATTTTCCCCTCTCTCCCTGGGCCACGTCGTTCAACTGGGAGGACAGACGAGATGACAATTTGTGCATTTAGTTGCTTCAATTTCCTGCCGAGAGCCTCGTAGTCTCTTTTGATCTTCTGGAGGCTATTGCTTGCAGTGTCATTGGTTCCCACATGAACCAAGAGGAAGGGGTATTTGTCAGTGGGTTTTATGATTCCTTGCAGTCGTTCAGTTACATCTTGGATCTTAGCCCCGGGGAGACAGCACACTTCCCGAGACATCTTGTCAGGCCCACAGATCACTGCTTCTGTTCCCCTCAGTAGGGAATCCCCTATCACCACTACACGCCTCCTCTTGGGTTTGGTCGGGGTTCTTCCGTGAGCTGTCCGTTCCAAGGTCGCCTGCACATTCCCTGAGGACTGACTTTGCTGCTCGTCTTCATATACCTGATCGACTGTAATGAGGGAGAGATCCTCAAATGGAGTCTGCTCTTCGTCTTCCATGCTAGGGGAGAGGACCTCAAAGCGATTGTGTATTTCTAAACAATCAGAGTGAACCCTGGGCCTCCTACTTCTTTGAGTCACGTTTCTCCATATATCTGGCTCCTGTGTTGATGAACTAGCCTCCTTCTCAGGGGAGTCCCCTGTCTCCTCCTTGGTGGGGACGGTGTGCTCTGTTGCTTCCAAGAAGAGCTCCAGCTCTCTAATTCTTTGGAGCGTAGCTACACGTTCCTCCAGTTGCTGGACTTTGTCTTTTAAAAGGGCAATCAACATGCAATTGCTGCAGGTGAAGCTGCCTGCAACCTTTGGCAAGATGGCAAACATTGCGCAGGAATCGCAGGCGACTGCAGCTGTTCCCTCCCCTTCCATCTTGAGATCGTGTTGTTGGGGGTGGCTACAGAGGTCCTCCATCATAAAAAGCTTGAAGACAGGACAAATAACTTCGCCCACAAAAAAAAACCTAGGTCTCCCCCAACAAACGTTTGAGACTAGCTCCCCTAAATCTAAAAGATGGATATAACTGCGCGCGCCGCTAGGCGCGTGCCGCTGCCCTACAAACTCTGATAAGCTCCTCCCACAGCTAATCCCCTGCCTCAACAGAAACCCTGCCCCCTCTGACCTTTACACAGGGAAAAGAGCTAATCAGCCACAAGAAACACACACACACAAGAAAACCCTTTTTGCTCCTTCTTCAACTGCTGCCCTACAAACTCTGAGAAGCTCCTCCCACAGCTAATCCCCTGCCTCAACAGAAACCCTGCCCCCTCTGACCTTTACACAGGGAAAACAGCTAATCAGCCACAAGAAACACACACACACAAGAAAACCCTTTTTGCTCCTTCTTCAACTGCTGCCCTAGGCTCTGTGGTTTAGACCACAGTGCCACCCGCATCCCAAATGTAGATGGAGCCTACCTAATAATGGATACAACCTTATCTGATCACTTCAATAACACATACTTTGGTTTAAAGTAAGAGCTAGTGAGGTGATCCAAAAACTTCCTGGAAATGGTGAGTTTTGAGGAGGGACTTAAGGGAAATAGGGGGAGTGGTTACAGGGAGGCAGTTCCAGCCATAAAGGGCAGAAAGAGTAAATTGGCAAAATCATTTCAGGGAGCAGGAGACCTTTCAGTGATGGTGATGTTGGCAATACTCAGGTTATCTAAGAGTTTGTATACCGTATTGGCCCAAATATAAGCCACACTTGAATATAAGCCACATTTTTAAAATTGGAGGGGGAAAAGAAAAAAATATGTGAATATAAGCCACTCCCTTCCTTGCTGCTCCTGGCTTCATACTGGGGGGGGGGGGGTTATGCACAGGACGGGCGCTCCTTCACCACGCTCCTGCCACTGTTTGCCCTGCACTCCTGGCTGCATACTGTAAGATTGCAAATATAAGCCACACTTTAACTTTTCATGGTCGGAATTTGGGGGGAAAGTGAGGCTCATATTCAGGCCAATACGGTACTTGCAAAATGTGCTACAAAGACCATGACATCAGCGTGCACAGCTGGGGTCAAGGAAGCTCATTACATCATGGCCCCTCAACTTATGTGGGAAATTGTAACATACAATCTGCTGTAGGGATAGGAAATTCATCAGGTGGGATGCTAATCACTGTGGCCAATGTAAAAGTATAGATCTGCTGTCTCATATGAAGCTATTGAAATGCCCATGTTGTATCTGCTTCAATTAAATTCAGGAGGTACCTGGGAGGTGGCTATTCTGAGAGGAGTTGAATTTATCAATGTAGGTTATTAACTTTGGAGAGGCTGATTGTCCTACATGCAAGAACAAGGTCAGATTTTTTTAAAAAATAAAAATAGGAGGAAAAAGAAGCACAGGTGCATTGGGGTTCGGAATATATTTTAAACTTCCTCTCTTGCCTGTGACCTCTTCGTGGTTTAATCCAGGGTAAGGATCCAGGTTGTCCATCCCCAGTTGTGCTGACAAATTGCCTTATATTATCAGTAACCAGGGAGCACACTTTGTGAGGGAGAGATTATTAAACACAAAGCCACAGGAATGGGAAGCTGGATTGATTGCAGCAGCAACCAACCTGTGATAGATATATACAGTCACTCCCAGAGAAACACAAGTATCCTTTGCAACTATCTTATCCTGCAGCAGCTTGAGGATGAATAGGCTGAGGAAAATGGAAGGTCATGGGAAGCAAATTAGACAGGGCAACATCTGACACCCACTTTGCACCCACTTTGCACAGGTGTAAATGACTGCATAGGCTGTCAGGCCGTGAGAATTAAGCTCTAGGACTTCATTTTGGATGCCCTGTCAAGAAGTGACACACACACACAGCTATTTTTAGCACGGCTGTGCTGTCTCTGCTGCCTGAGTTTGGTGACTATGAGACAGACTGGAAGAATCAGGGAGCAGGATAGCTCACAAAGTACACTGCCATATTTATTTGATGCTGTGTGTACAGGAGGAAAAAAATGTGTTTTGGTTTAACAAATCCATTCAGCGGAGCTATGACGAATTCTGAATTGGGAGAAAGGATTCTAGCGATAGGCTTTTAGTCTTGGATCATACGCCAGACAGGGCAAGCAACAGACCAACTGAGAATTGGATCTGTATTGTACCTGATGTTTGCAGGCTTAAGTTCTTTGTTTGCAGTCTTGTTTTGTACCTTGTAGGCAGTGCTTCAATTGGATTTTCTCCATTTGGATGTCGCAGCAAACTACGGTTTAAGAAACTAGGAAGTCTCCTCACTAGCCAGCCTTAGGAAAGAAGGGAAGGACAGACTTCTGGATCTCACATCTCATTCGTGCGCCAACAAACCATGGTGTGTACCCAATTACACAATCACACAACATAGTGCAAACAGAGGATGTTCTGGCTACCTCACATCTACATGCAGATGGGTACTTGAAAGGGCATATTCATGCATCCAGCATGCCTCAGTTCTCATATGCAAAGAAGCCCATCTGCAATAAGCTATGTCTGCACACATCCCTTCCTCACTGGATCCCTTATTTATACACACTTATTACATTTCCCCTTTCTTTGGTGGGAGACAACATGTTTTTTCTGCTCCCCTTATGGGAGAAGTCCTGCATCACCAGGCAGGCATTTATGAGACCATATGTTACTTTTTTGCCATTTGCCTCACCCTGCCCAGACTTCCGACGTTTCCCGCAGACTCAGCATTGTCAGACTCCTGATGCATCTGCCTTCTCCTCTAAGCAGGTTCCTTGCCCTCTGAATCCTCAGTCCATCTCTTTATGACGGTGACTCCTGTCTGCATGGCACGGCTGGGTTTTCTGTCGCTGCTGTTTAATTGCAGCGTAGAGAGAGAGAGAGAGTTTTACAGCCTCACCACTTGGGTTCCGTTTATGGCTATTTATAGGAACTCAAACACTGAGATCCTGCTCTGTTCCAGTAACAAGAAGCCGAAAGCACCAGCCTGAAGATGACGAGTGAGACCTCGTCGAAACGTCGCCTAGACACCCCAACTCTTACACGGGAAGACACCCGAAGACACCAAAACCTGCATTCCTGTACCCGTGAAAATCTACGAAAGCAAATATATATATATATATATATATATATATATATATATATATATATATATATAGTCCTAGCTTTGGCTGATTCCATCCAGTTTTATGTGTGGGTGTTTTTTTGTCCAACGGGTTTCCATTTTAATGAAGCCACAGCAACAGCTTCACTGATGCTGCTTCCATTTGTCAGCACAGACAGATCATAACGCAAGCTCTGATTCATCCTGCGCCTGAAATTGTACACCCCCTTTGAAAATCAGTAGCTGCACATGTGTGTGACCCAGGAGCATATTGATAAATTGTGTTGCAGTGGATTCAGTAGTGTTTCATCAAACATTTCAAAAGTCCTTTCCCTTCTTCCCGTCTCCCCTCCCCCAAAGTCCTGGTTTTAGCATGGAAAAACTTGGTGATGTTTAACACCATGGGAGGAAATCATAATTCTGAAAGCAAGGTGATGAGAGTATGGGTTTTGGATTCATAACCCTGTTTTTCATTGTGACTTTGGACCAATCACACAGTCTCATCCTAAACTACCGCACAGAGCTATTGTGAGAATAAAAAGTAAAACCCGCTTAATGTGGCCACCCAGAGCACTCTCTCTCTCTCTAACATTAACCCTATTCAGGCATTCTATGACTGTGTTTAACTGATATTTAATCAATACTATACTGTTTCCAGCTCTCCTGCATTTGGTGCCTGCTAAAAGCTTCTTAGTTTAGTCTATTATTTGTATTGTTGTTGTGGTAACCCACCTTTCTCCCCTGACAGGGACTCAAGGTGGCTTACAGATTAAACAATAAGCACTAAAAACAGGGGGGCGAAACCATCATTAAAATAAATTAGTCAAGCCTATCTAGAAAAGTAAAGATGACATACATTCTGCTACATCTATCTGGGGTGACCTAGCTGGATGGGTGGAGGATTCTTCGTCAATCATTATTATCATCAACCTCTCTAATTTTAGCTGCTGCTTTGGGCTGCTGCTTCAGCTACAGAGGTGCACTAGAAGGACTCAACACAATGTGTCCTGCTAGGGCAACAGGCTTTCGCCCATCTTTTCCCATGCATCCTCACACCTCCCCTTTATTGGCCTGGAGAGGGGGTTCTGGAGATGCCCAGGAAGAGCATGCAGAGAGGTCAAGCTAAAATGCTTGCACTGATGGATTGATTGGCAGAGAATGATGTTGAATTCTTCCCTTTATTAATGTTTTACATTTATATTTTAGGTCCACTTGTCTTTAACATCTGACTTTTTACTGATCATTTTAATGCATATTTTATATAAACCACTTGGTGTATGTGTGTATGTACACACACACACACACACACACACACACACACACTGAAGCAATATACATATTCTATTTAATGGATAAATAAAATGTCAACATGCGGCAGGCGGGGATGAGAACAAAGGTGAGCGACCTAGCTCTGCCCCCGTCACAATCCCCACTGGCCTTTTTTAAATGCAGGGATCACTTTTGATGAGGCAGCCTCCCCCTGTGATTTGTTTCCCCATGAGATTTAGAATCTATGTCTTATGGGAAGATGACATGTGTGAGAAAACGTTCCCTTCTGCAGAAGCCATCCCAGAGAGTGACAGGGACAGCGGCCATGGCCGAGCTAAAGTGCTTACCTTTGCTCTCCCCCACCCACATGTTGAGCAAATGCCTGGCTAAGCTGTGATCACCTGGCAGAGTGTGGGAAGCTGCTGGGCAGGCTGAAGAACAAAGCCTGGCACAGAACAAGTAGGGTCACTGGCTTTGTAAACTGGTGCCATGGCTACCTTTTCACCTGGATTTTATGTTTTGTTCATTTATGTATCACAGCGTACCACCCTCTCGCAAAACATCAGGGCAGGGCACAGCGATACACAATATATACAACCTATTAGAAAGCAGTGCAGAACGTTAAAATAACTGGCTGCTCAAGGAAATATTAAACAACTGCAAAGGCCCGTAGGCATAAAAAGGTCTACAAGGCAGACTTAAAAGCCGAAAGCAAGGACTCTGGCCAGATCTCTGCTGGAAGAGTGTTCCACAGCGTGGGACCAGCAGCACTTAAAAAATACCCAACTTCTGGTTGAGGGCAGTCAAGCCTCAGGAGTCTGGCTGACAACTAACAGCAGTCCTCCAGTTGATCAAGTTGGGATACGAGGGTTCAAGCAGTCATAGTTAATGCTGTTGTGAAAAGAAAATTGCCTTGAAAAACAGAGACTGACATGATAACTTTGAATAAATGTTTGCATGGAGCAGGCACAGGGAGTTGGCTGCTGCTCCTATCTTAAGATCAGTATGAGGTGGAGGAGCGGCGTCTATCTTTGCTTTTATCCATTTTTTTTACAGGAGCTTTGTGCCAGCTTCTCCGTCTCCTGGCTTACTCAAATGCCTGCTTAGAGAAAGCTACAACAGGTCGATCTCCAGGGGGCTTTCTGAGAAGCACGGCTGGCCAAGAAGCTGCCTGCAGAGCACTGAAGAGCTGTGGAGGATTTTATTACTAATAATAGCCTGCTGAGGAGAGCAGCTGAGGATTTAACCTTTTTAAAAAGTGGCAGGGAAAAAATCCACCCTGTTTTCACAAGGAGTGAATAGTTTGGTGAGATGGCAGTGTGTGTGTGGATGAAGGTTCAGCACCAGTGTAAACATTTTTTCCTCTGTATGAAATTTTGATATATGGCTGCTACAAATTTATGTACCACAGCAGCCTGTTTCATGTTCCATTCCTAAGCTTTGATTGGAAGCCATTCATATCCTATTCTATTGCAGACCCTCCAAGTGTCCCTATTTTCCAGGGACAGTCCCAAATTTGTGTTATGTGTGTACTGGTGTGCTTAATGGAAACCATAAAAGGAAATCACTGAGCTGTATATGAAAACATGGTTACAAGGGAACCTGATGTACCTTAACCATGGTTTGTGTCAGCTAGGGATGGATAAACTTTTCTAGTTTGGCTTCTGTCAGTTTCTCATATTTCTAACTTTAAACTTATCTCATCCCATTTACACATCAACTTTCATTTCCCCGCTTTTAAAAGACCTCATGAAATTGTGTGTGCATTTCCATTCTCATTCCTCCAAATCTATGTTTTTTTGTATCAGTGTTGCCTAATCAATGCATTATAAGACAGTTTTTTTTCTTTAAATGAATATATGCATTTTGCAAGCAATTTCCCCTAATATAAGGCAGTTTTGTACATTATGTTATACAGCTACATGTATACAGTATCACAAAATGAGAAGAAGTGCAATTTTTGAGGGATAGCTGTGCTTCAGTTCACTGATTGGTTCAGGAAGAGCAGATTGGGTAGGGTATGTATTAAAATGTGAATTGAGTCAATCCTCCTATCCTGAATGTCAGTGCATAATGCAAAACCCCCAGGGATATATATATTTATTTTTTTCCTGAGATAGAAGAGACAAATGTGCATTTCTGAAGCTTGCTCCTTGATTGCAAACCATAGTTTCTGGGAATCCGGCATCACATTTTTACCTCTACAACAAAAGAAAAGGGTAAGTTGAATGATATGATGAAGCCTTTTGCTGATTTTCTTTCCTTAGCTGCCAAATTTGACTCAAGGAACAATTTGCATACTTGAGTGACATTGATAATGACAGGTAGCAATATGTTCAAACTCACTTTTCTTTCACCAGGTATTAATGATTGTGGTCCCAAAGCAGCGAGAGCACAGCTAAAATTTATGACAGTTTAGACAGGCAAAGTAGTGAAAGAGCTTGCTTAATAACTTTGACCTATAGAATCTACCGAGACACCAAATCTGCACTGATATTCTCATGGCAAGCCAGGAGGAGAGTTGTTGAGAGTTGCTCTAGCCTTCTGATGACTTACTCGAGAATAGATTCATTGAAGTCTTTGACACTCTTTCACAGTGAGTGACAGGAACAGTAGGCAGGAGAATTTGAGAAGTTATTGCCAGAAGTGAATCTTACAGTGAGAAATGTTTAAGAAAAGAAAACAAATATGAAGCATTCCATATGTAGCACTCTAATCAGATTTATACATGTTGGGGGACAAGCAAAACAAACCTGTTCCTCTGTAAACATAAGATTCCACTAGACATACTTGTTGTTTCGTGTTAGACAAAATGGCACATGCAAAGAGCTTTGGGGTGGCTCCTCCTTTGTTTTAGAGACACTTTTCTCTAGAAATCTAATAAATATATAGGTGTTGCATTCAGCCCTGGAATGTGGATCTAAAGGGGATCAAAGGATAGTAGCCACATTGAAAATTGATCTTTAACAGCAGGATAGAAATGTTTCAGATAAATTTCCTGAATTAAACATGTCAATATCACATATTCTTACACACTGGAATGTGATGCATGCAATTGCAGGCTCAAGTGCAGTGCAGCCAAGACAATTGTGATGAACACAGAACAACCAATTGGGAAATGAACAAGCCACAAGTTTATTGATTACAGGTTTTTTTGGGGGGGTGTATCCTAAATCAATCAACCCGTCCGCTGGTTGAATATTTTGGCAAGGTTAAGGATCACCCTATGATGTACACCAAATTGGGATGACCCCTCCAAGGTCTACATTTTTAGGGTGCTATGGCCCATTAGCCCCCATCTGAGTGTCTGGACAGAAGCACCTCCCCCTGAATCCATTTAACAGGATACCTGGGAGGGGGGCACAACCCTTTGTCTACTTAGATTAAGGCTCCAGCCAAATGTCTTATCTGTCATGAGAGTCGACCCCTCCTTGCTAGATCACTGATGCTGAGCCATCTGTTCAGCAAATAACTATACCTAGTGTGTAGAAATCCACATTTAACATAACAGTAATTACCTTATGCTTTCCTCCCTAAATCCAAAAAGTGTCCTATAAATTTGATGGTTGCCTACTGAGATTGAGCATTACTAAATAGCTATTCAGAAAGGCACATTCTCTTCAGAGATCCATGCCACTGAACTGAAATCAATAAATATATTGTGGGCTGAAAGCCTCACTCTTCAGTTTCATATTACCTACTTATTATCTATAATTTAAAGGTATTTACAACTATGAATGTTTTCCCTCCAGTTCTGAACACCACCAAAAGCTTTCTTGGTTATAAATGTTATCTCAGTCCTTGCAGACATCAAAACCATCCTTTAATACCATACATTCTTTTTACTCTGTCAACATCATGATCCTGAGAATTACCTTTTCCTATTGGCCAGTTCACATTTAGAGAGGATACTGTGTAAACAACAGTAGATGCCAAAGACTACTCTGAATCCTAGCAATATGGATGCACTCTGGGTGGGAAGTTCCTGAGTCTAGATAGTTGGCCAATTGACTGCTTTGAATGAGGTCATATTCTCCATGAAGGAGCAGGTTTGTGGTCTGAGGATGCTGTTGGACCATCACCAGTGGCCTTAAAGAACTCAGCAGCTGGGAGTATCTTTTACCAGCAGTGCTTGGTAAGACAGCAGTGGCCATTTCTGGGTCATGGTAGGCTGACCACTGTTGTCCATGGTAGTCTCCAGATTGGATTACCGCAAAGCACTCTATGTGGGGCTGCCCTTTAGCGCAGGGAGTGCAAATTGTGGTGGCTTGACTGCTCACTGGGCTTTCTCCATAACATTATGCCACTGCTAATGGAATTTCACTGGCTGCCATTTAGCTGTTGAACTAGGTTCAAGGTGCTTGTGTTGGTGTACAAAGCCCTATGCAGCTTGGGGCCAGGAAACCTAAAATACCACTTCAGTTTTTACATACCCAACCAATCACTGCATTCTGTAGAAGAGGACATCAGGGGGGTCTTTTGTCTGTGATATCAGAATCAGGCCTTTAGTGTGAAGGCACCTACATTCTGGAACTCCTTCCCATTGCACATCAGACAAGCACCTTCTCTAGGGCCTTTTCAGCACTCGCAAAGACCCGTTCCGTGCCCAATAAGCACAGGATGCCTTTACCCGGAGGCAATATGGCCCATAGTTTGCAGCAAAATACTGGGCAAGGTTTTGCCCAGTATCTTCTCTGTGTGATGGGCTCATGGGAAAAAGCTGTCCCATGAGCCCTTGCTGTAGAGGAGAGGGAAAAGCCTATATAAGGCTGCTTCCCCTGGAGCTCACAGCCATTTTGCTTTGAGAGCTTCCTACCTGGCCAACCTTGGGTTCTAGCCTTCACTGAGCAATTTTGGGTCACTAGTTGAGAAGGCCGGAAAGGATTTTCTCTCTCTCAACCTGATTGGCACTTGCTTGGAGTTGTGCAGTTTTTTGCCTTTACCTCAGTGAAATTATGGCTTTCCTTTGTTAGGTGGAAAAACATTGTTTGTATGAGGGCGGAAATGTCATTGGTCAGGATCAGCATAGTATAGGGCGGCCCAATAAGATGCCAGAGGGGAGGATTGATCATGGCAAACCCAAGCTTGGGTTCAGTATCTGCCTGGTTGGTCCTCCCAGTGAGACCTTGCTTGCATAGCTTGCACCATGGCAAGGTTCAGCAGTGGCCCACTCCCGTTGTACAGGTTTGGAGCGATCCAAACCCAGTGGATCCATTCCATCACCATGCGGCTTGTGGAATGATGAACTGATCCTGGGGCCCAATGCCATGCCAACCCTTGCCCTGCCTGCTGCTCTCATGGGTCACATAATACACCTGCCTGGGCAAATGCATTTCTCATTCAACAAGCCTTCTAAAATCTTTATCCCAGATGGCATCTGTCCTGGTTCTGAATTGGTTTTATGTACATATTGTTCTTTTAAACTGGTTTTATAATTATAGGTTTGTTTGTTTTAAGTTTTTATATCCAATTGCTTTTAACTGTTTTTTACATATGTTACTGTTTTTATATTGTAACTTGAGATGCCTCACGGAAAGTGATTCATAACTAACATAAAAAATAATAAAATAATACTATTCAATACAGTGGTACCTCTGGATGCAAACGGGATCCGTTCCAGAGCCCCGTTCACATCCTGAAGTGAATGCAACCCACGTCTGCGCATCTGCGTGTGCGCGGGCCACGATTCGCCTCTTCCGCGCATGCGCGTGATATCATTTTGCGCGCCTGCACATGCGTGAGTGGTGAAATCAGGAAGTAACGCGCTCCGTTACTTCTGGGTTGCCCGGAGCACAACCCGAAAATGTTTAACCTGAAGCTACTTCAATCCGAGGTATGCCTATATATCATTTTACAACATTTCAGTATTTCAAAGAGTTATCCACCTTCATTGATTGATTTGTCTTTCCACAAGCAGTCAACCATAAGCCTTACAATTACAACTATGGCAAGCATAACAGATGTCAAATGCAATTCAGCTCAAAGAAACCCAATCCAAGTCAATTCAACAATTCAGTATTTGTTTTAACTGTATCAGGTGTGTTAAAATCATTTTCATAAAAGGGATGCGAGCATGTGACTTGCAAGAACTTGAGGTGGATGCAAGAGTTTAAAAAATGGAGGAGTCTGAACTTTTTGACTAAGAGACTAGTTAGCTTTCCAACAAAGGAGAACAAGTGCTAAGAAGAGCAGTACGTGATATATTTCATTTAAGAAAGCAGCAGGACACCCCTTGGCAATCCTGAAGGGAATGCAGGGGAAAGGTGCGTGAAAGTGGTATCAGCCAACAGCTACTCAACCAACACAAGCCGATTAGTATACTTGTTTGGTGTGTAGAAATATAGGATCACAAAAATGCTATGGTGCCTTAGAGACGATTGGGTTTATTCCAGCATTATTTGTTGTGTAAGGCAGGAGCCTCGGTTTCTTTTCCCCCAGTTCCCCTTGCTTCATAGTTTATGTTTGGTAAGGACCAAAGTGACTCAAATTCTCTGAAACTGGATTATCAATCAAATGGAGTAGACAGGGCTATAAAGAGAAACATGTCCGGAGCCCTTTTGCCAGTTTTCGTCTTCCTTAAACGTTAGCCTTATTGACAATGGAGTGAGGTACAGCTGTGCTATACCACTGGTCTCACCCACACTGTCATGGCCCCCTCAGCCCCAGCCCCACTGCTCAGGCATTGGGGCGGTGGGCAATATTCAATTATATTTTTGTGCTTGTGCAATTTTCACTGCCGACACGGGCTGCCATACATCTGGGTATTCGCAGACTCTGCGGCCAGCTGCAGTATTTCAGATATGTCTGAGCAAATCCAGACACATGACAACCCTGGAACAAAAACCGTCATCACACAGGATTCCCTAGTGAACAATATGCATAAAGCATGTTGTGTAGTTGTTTAGTCGTGTCCGACTCTTCGTGACCCCATGGACCAGAGCATGCCAGGCACTCCTGTCTTCCACAGCCTCTCGCAGTTTGGTCAAACTTATGCTGGTAGCTTCAAGAACACTGTCCAACCATCTCATCCTCTGTCGTCCCCTTCTCCTTGTGCCCTCCATCTTTCCCAACATCAGGGTCTTTTCCCGGGAGTCTTCTCTTCTCATAAGGTGGTCAAAGTATTGAAGCCTCAGCTTCACAATCTGTCCTTTCAGTGAGCACTCAGGGCATCACTGGCTTGCAGTGGCGAAGGGGCTTGAATAACTCAGAGAAGCTATGAGCTATGCTGTGCAGGGCCACCCAAGATGGACAGGTCATAGTGGAGAGTTTTGACCAAACATGATCCACCTGGAGCAGGAATTGGCAAGCCACTCCAGTATCCCTGCCAAGAAACTCCATGGACAAAGACAACAGGCACAAAGCATGCCACACTCTAAATATATTTTGTGGTTTTATATTTTGATTTTATTCTGTGAAGTGCCCTGAGACCTCTGGGTATAGGGCAGTATATAAATTCAATACATAATAACAATAATAATATGACCCCATTGCAATGGGTAGCAGTGGAAGGCACTGTGACAATATTGGCCGACCACCTAGCACCAGTAGTAACACTCTCCTCCAGCTGTGATAGCTGAATGAGGGATGGGCCCAAACAGGGTTATTGATTATTTGTAAAGCTGTGCTGAACGCTCTTTACTTTTTATCTTCAGGCTAAAAAATTCTATTGTGGCAGCATAGAAATATTGCTGTAAAATATGTGCAAATGTGATTTTTTTCCCCCATATTGTTTCAGTGATGTTGGTTCACCATACCATTTCCCTTCCTCTGGCTGTTGTTGCTGCTCCTGCCTAGATTAGTCACATGGGTCATTCCAACCAATGAGGGATCATTGAATGGTAAAATGTCACAATGATGCTAGCTTCATGGCCATTCAGATTGGATGGTGTGATGCAGCTACAGAGGACTAGATGACAGAAAGTGAGAACAAGTCTGGCTAATTGAAAATATTAGCTTTTTAAAGGATACTTCTATTTCTTTATTTTTAACTATTGCTGAAATTGTTTAGGCTCAGTTCTCCTTTTCATATTTTCCCTCTATTCACACACACACCTTAAGTAGCTGTCAAATATTTTCTTAGATAAGATGCAGTGATTTAATGTGTTCTGAATCTTAAAGTTATATTCAGGTAATGCCTTTATTCTGGCTGTGAATCGTAATGTGGCTAAAGTCTGTGTAAACATTTCCATATTAATTTACTCATGTTCTACTCATTCATTTAAATTAGGGTTTATCATTTTGCTGGGTCCTATCCTCCAAATACTATATAAGCATTTTAAATGAGGTTGATAATGGTGCTCAAGTTTAAGATTCTTGCAGGAATTGGAATCAGGGTTTTCAAATCTACCATTGTAAAAAATGATGTAGGTGTTTAGAATAATTTAGTGCTGATAAATTGCTAAGCAGAGATGCAGGTAGAATCAATAGTGTGTCTGGAAAGCTGAACAACAGTGGCTACAGGCAACGCTAAAAATGTACATACAATTACCTGATTTGCATACATTACCTATTGGTTGCCCTGTAATTTCTAGATTACTTTGACTCACCTGTAGAATAGGGAAACTCATATAAAGAGCAATATAATATTGAGGTGATGAATTAGTAAGGGTGGATGAGAAGATTATCGGAGAAACTGAGTGGGTTTTTACAATGGATTAAACTTCCAGCTTTATTTAAATTAAAGAGGAACTATCACCCCATTATATTGTTCCTCACATGGAGAATTCATTTCTACCTTCCACTAAATCCTTATTAAACACAAACCCAGGAATTAATGCAAGCAACACTATTATATCTAGGGTGTTCAAAATAGGAATATGTACTGAAAGAAATTCTGTGTAACTCTTCCAGTGGGAACTGGAAAGGTCAATTTAGAACAGCTTTCGGAAGGGTCAATATTTCCATGTGATTGGACAAGCTGGTCATCAGATTTTTCAATCTCTTCTCTTCCTATTCTCACAAGCATTTCAAATAGGAATAAACAAACCTCACCCCCACCCCATCTTAAATTCAGGTTGCCACATTTCCACATCAGTTTCCAAATCATATTGAACAGTCCTCATGAATACCCATCACCATTTTAGAGTGCAGTTCTCCTGGTATACACATTTTTGCAAAGCAGTTTCTCCTAACCTTATGCATTTTTGTGGGCAGATTTTTCTTCCCCCCGTATATGTATTTTTGTACACATTCATTTGATTGGAGAGGGGTTTATTGGTTTGTGAAGTTTTTTGTTCTTGTTTTTATTATGCGCATTATGTTTTTTATCTTGCATTTTACGTCGTGAACCACTCTGAGATTTTCAGGTGAAGGGTGGTATACAAATTTAATCAATAATAATAAATAATAGTTCAGGTGATTTTCCAAAAACAACTGCATTACTGTTCACATATTGTTTAGGAAGGGAGAATTAGGTAGCTTCGCATTAAAATGCGAAGATAACTGGGTCTCTCTCCCATCCCTACATCCCAAAGCATGTTATATGAAGCCACAAGGAAGTACCATTATGGTCATCTAAAAACTTGAAGAACTCTTAGACAATCATTCCCCACCTCTAAGGAGCAAGCAGAAGCAGTAAAGGGCACTGTGTTCATGCTCTCATTTGTGTAAAAATTAGTGTTTATAGGGGCAGAACAGGATTCTGCCTGCTGGTGCAGTTTTCCACATCTCCCAAGTCTGCCTGGACTCATGTCCAGAGTATGCATATAATATGTACACAGGTTTTTTTTTATGCACATAGACTTTATCCATCTGATGAGGACCCATATTTTGAATGCATTGGAAACATTGTTAACTGGCAAATGTACCAATGGTGGGTGACTAATAAACTGAACACAATGGATTGTAGTCAAGATAGCATTCAGCAGATCATTCTGTCAACACAAGGACTTCTCTTTGTGCAACAGAACAATCTTCCACTCCCCACCCCCTACCCTCCAGGATGACCCAGGGCATGCATGAGAATAGGAGAGCAGGCAATCTGATTATGCCAGCACTAATCCTTGCACCAGCACAATTTTTACTTGAATCCCGCCCGTAATAAAATAAAATTCTACAACTGCCAGCTCTTCTTACTGCCTTGGGGTGCAACTCAATTGGAGTGAGACTTCTGCAAGAAGTAAACATGCAAGCACACTGTCTCTGCATCTGTCTTCATTGCAAGGAGGCAATCCCGCTATCTGCAGTTTAGCAAGGGGGAAGCAGTGTATGTGGGCTGTGTTTTGATGTTGCAGTCAGGTGCTGATGAAGAGTTTGATTACAATCTGAGCAATCAAGGAAGAGTCCTGTCGTAGCTGGCACCGTGACTGGATGGCATCTACCAGCGACAAACAAAACACATTATCTGTGTGTGTTCCAATCAGCAAGAGGATGGCGATTCTGCAAATGCCCTTCATGTTGGTTGCCAGAGCATGAACAAAATGGCAAAATATATAGTTTCTGCCTAGCAGATAGTTTTCTGATGGGAAACATACAGCTCTGATCTGCATTGTCATCAGACCAGGTCCTCTTTGCAAGTTGGATACAATTTGCAACTTTGCAGTTGCCAATTTCAAGCCCCACTAAGCTTTCTTATTAACGTGATAAATTATATGTTCAGCATTAAAACACTCAATTCATTAATGTCTGTTTAGACAGTACAGAGGTCAGTGAAGCCTTGTTTCCTCTCAAAGGTGAGGCTAGATAAATAGAACAAAAGTGCAGCAGTGGAATGCTGTGTTCATCTTTGAGGGTGGTCATTTGCTGATTGCCAATGGGTATTTCATTGCCAGATAGTGGGTGCCACCTAAATGGACACCTGGAAAGAAAACAGAACAGCATTTAAAGTTTTTATCATATGTGTGTATATATGTGTGTATGTATCAAACATTCTAATTACATCACAGAAACCAATGTCCATTCCTGGGTTCCATCTTTTTGTCATATTCTAGAATGACCAAGATGATGAAGGGTTGATTTGGTTATATGTGGCTGGGGCTATATTTATTATGCAGTGGGTGCAAAATCTGATTCCTGTGCAGACAGAAAAAAATGTTGAGCTTTTTAGGGCAAAGTTGTTGAGCTTTTTAGGGTGTGTATGTGTAATGATGGTTTTGAGCTATCCTTATTGGGGGGGGGGGGGCGGACTGCCAAAATGGGATGCCATACATCCGAGGTATCCAACATGGTGAGCCTCCAAATGTTGTGGACTACAACCCTCATCAGCCCCAGTCATGTAACCAATGATCAGAGATTATGGGAGTTGTGACCTACTGTATTTTTCCATGTATAAGACATGGGGTTTTTTTACAAAAAAAAAAAAAAAGTTTAAAATTGGGGCTCGTCTTATACATGGCTAGTGCTGAGGGGTGTTTTCATAATTTGGAGTCCCCCAAAATAGGGGGCATCTTATACACAGAAAAATATGGTAGCTTCCAAAGACAAATACAAGGGGATTTTTCATTTTTATGGACAGGTCTAGTTTTTAATCACAGTGATTTTTTTTTTTTTTAAGACGCTCCAAAACTCACTGGAAAGAAAGAAAGAAAGAAAGAAAGAAAGAAAGAAAGAAAGAAAGAAAGAAAGAAAGAAAGAAAAGGCAGTCATTGTGGGAAAGGATGCTGAAGTAAATAAGCAGAATAGTTACCGTATTTTTCGCTCTATACGACACACCAGACCATAAAACGCACATAGTTTTTGGAGGAGGAAAACAAGAAAAAAAATATTCTGAATCTCAGAAGCCAGAACAACAAAAGGGATCGCTGTGTAGCGAAAGCAGCGATCCCTCTTGCTGTTCTGGCTTCTGGATAGCTGCGCAGCCTACATTCGCTCCATAAGACGCACACACATTCCCCCTTACTTTTTAGGAGGGAAAAAGTGAGTTCTTATAGAGCAAAATATACAGTATTCACATTGGTCACTGTTCTCTAAGTTTTGACTGTGAGAGTAGGATATTACTGGAGTGATCTGCTTTTTCCCCATCCAATCTTTTTTCCTATAAAACAATTAGAAATAATAGATATCTCTCTTGTTTCTTCATGGAGGTAATTTCCAGGAATAGGGAGGGAATGGCAAGAAAAAACAGGCCTGGAACAATAGCCCCTGAACCTATTTCTCTGAACTTCAGCAGATTTCTTACCCAAGGGCCCCCACCCCATGCCTCACTTTTCAGACTGATCGCTCCCCCCCCCCCAAAAAAAGGAATGGGAAAGTGAATTCTATTTTCTTATTTCCAGACGGTAAAGTCTGCCTTTGTGATAGAATCACAGCAGCTATCTTTCTGAAAACTGAAATGTGTCATCTGCTCAGAAGGGGAGACCATTTCTGAAATTTGCATCCAATTCTGACAAACATTAAAATGGTAGATTTTTTTTCATTTTGTTTTTTAATCGAAAGGTCCCCCAGAACCCCCACCTGGATGGATCTTCCTGAAATTTGTCAGGCTTAATCCATTTTGGAAGGGCTCCTTTCATCCACTTATGTGAAATGGAAAGACACTTGCAGCCATTTTTAGATACCCCATTATAGTCAGCGGGCGTGAAGCAGAGCTTTGAATTTAATAGATCAGATTCAGAGCCTAATAACAATCAGAAGGATATCAAGTCAATCAAATACAGATTGGGCTCTTTTCAAACGCTATCCCTACATTACACTATATATATGAAATTTTTGATCCACTGACCCCTTGGGAACAGAAGCAAGTGGGAGAAGCAACTCCTACCCACCGAGTGATTGAAATAAAAAAGGACAAATCATAACTAAATCAAAGCACCCACTTTGAGAAAGATTCCAATTTGTTATCCCAATTAAGTAGATTTAATTGAAATGGTACTGAAGATAGAAAATGCCTTACGTTTGCTGCATATTTCTCTTTTGCTATTTTATCTCTTGGGAACCAACAGAAGTTAATTACTCTGTTCATAATCAGGAGTAATATACTCTCCAGTCCAACCTTCTGCTCTTTCATTCTGCAAGCAACAGAATCAGCATCTAGATAGCTAACAGCTTGTTTGTGTTACTGTGTATTGATATGCAATTTGTACCTAACTTCCAACTCTGATTAAAGGTGTGCCAAAGGCTAGCTGGACCAAGCAATTCACAGAGCAACCCTAATAATGTCTGACTGAGTTCAATATGAGCTACATCTAGGTAAGTATATATAGCAAGGATGAGTAACCTCTGGGTCAAATTTGATCCTCCCCATTTGGAAAAAGCTCCTCAAGCCATCTGATACCATATGATGCCACTCCCTCTGCAATGCTCTATCTAGATAGTGCTGTAAGTCTTGAAATCTAAGAGGTTTGTGACACATCCTCCAACCCACCTAGGCCTGGAATTTCATCTAAAATGACACCTGAACTGAACTTTGAGGGTTCTGCTTCCTGTTCCAGCAAAGGCTCCTATGGAATTTCAAGGAAGTCTTAATACAGCTTTGATAATATCATCAGTATTTCACAGAAAGGAAAGGAAGGGTTCCTCTATATCCCTACAGAGTAAAGAATGAACTCTGTTGGATTTTATAAAAGTATGGGGGGTTATCTGAACCTTGGGTGAGAAAATGCATTTCCTGGACTTATTGGAATTACTCATAATTTCCCACAATTTTACATCTCATTTAAAATAAAAATAAAATAAAATAACAGAAATGTCATTTTCTTAAATAAAGGCTAGGAGACCAAATAAATTTATTTTCAGCTTGCTGTTATTAATGTTTGTTATAAATCATGGAGCAGACAACAGCAGCATACAGAAATGAGGATTCGACAAAAAAACACATGCTTAAAAATAGCCACGCAGGAGACAGAAGCAAATTGTTGCACGGAATGTATGAATTTGGCAGTCAGTTTCATGCAGGAGGTCAAATTGAAACTTCGCAAATCAAAATCTGGGAGGAAAACACGGGGACTCAAATGAGATTAATGTAAAATTTAGGAGTGAGCAAGACATTGTGTTGCATGCTAAATGAGTGCATTTTAGTGGTGTTATCAAAAGGCCTACTACTCCATTTTATTTTTGGATGAGAGCACTGCGGCACATCTATATTAAGCTGTGCCACTGTGAGAAATACTGTGGAATGTTTTAACATTTTTATAAGCATAGAAGAAGAAGAGTTTGGATTTGATATCCCGCCTTTCACTCCCCTTCAGGAATCTCAAAGCGGCTAACATTCTCCTTTCCCTTCCTCCCCGACAACAAACACTCTGTGAGGTGAGTGGGGCTGAGAGACTTCAAAGAAGTGTGACTGGCCCAAGGTCACCCAGCAGCTGCATGTGGAGGAGCGGAGACGCGAACCCGGTTTCCCAGATTACGAGACTACCGCTCTTAACCACTACACCAGACTGGCTCTCAATAGCTTTGGCCAGAAAGAGGGGAATTAAAGCACTGCAAATATTAGATGATTAACGGTGATGTAATCACTGAGCTGAGACAGGTGAGGGGCACCTTGTTCTGCATGAGTGGGGAGAAAAAGTTACAGGCTGAGATCCTGCCATTTCTCAAGGCCCAAGCGGCAAGTCAGGAGGTCGTCCTGATCACAATTTCCATTGAACATAATGGGACTTACTTCTAGGGATGAACAAATCTGTAAATTTAGGGTTCTCTCAGCTTACCTCTCCCCTCTCCCCCCCCCCAGCTGTTGCATCCTCTTCCTTAAAAAAATATTTTAAAAAATCTTCAAGTGATGTCTGGAAGTCAAAAGCAAGAATGTGGGCTGAATCTCTTCTGGAACAGTATTCCACAGCGTGGAACCATCAGCACTAAATACTCAACTTGTGGTGCATGCCACTCAGGCCTCTGGAGCATGAGGGACAACAATAGGTGCTAGGTTATCTCTGTGACCAAGATGGGTAAGGGCTCAGGCAGTTCCTAAGGTATGCTGGACCCAAGCTGAACATTGAACCTAGTCTGGTAGCATATGGCCAACCAGTGCAGATGTTTTAGCAGAGGTGTCTGTCCCCATGAGCAGTCTACCCGCTGCATTCCACTCTAGCTGCAGCTTCCAGACCTGGCTGAATGGCAGCTCCACAGGAAGTACATTGCAATAATCCAGTTGTGATGAATGCCAGTGTGGGGCAATGTTCTGTCATGGTAGCCATCCAACAGGTGCAGGGGCTTTCTTGGTGTGTTATTTTCCTTGTCATCTTCTGGAAGCTGTAACTGTCGGCATCCTGGGGTCGAAAGGCCAGCTGGCTAGCCCCCATCTGGATCGTCTCCTTCCAGCCGTGCAGCTGTGAAGATCTACTGACCTCTGGCTCTGACATAAATCAGTGACCCAAGCCTCCCAGACTCAGGCACGCTATACTTAGCAGTGTAACCTGCACAGCAGAAGAGGCTGAGGCTTGTGAATACATACTATGAACTACAGATTTATTAAACATAAATCAAGACAAAGAAACTTGCCGTCTCTCCTTGCCGTCTCCTCGGAGAGAGAGTCAAAACAAAAGCAATAGAGTGGAAGTTCCGCTTACGCCAGCAAACTGTGCTGGAATGTAAACAGACATGTGACACATAACAAGCCCATGTCTGCAACTAAAGGTGGAATGGAAAATTCCAACAGTAACCCCAGAAGACCAGTGAACATGGCATGACTGCCATATTTTTGTTACCCATCCCCAGTGTAAATTGAGCAAACCCTTATTGGAGAAGCTATACACTAAGGATTGAGGAAAAGCTAAAAAACCCTTTAAGGTAGGAAGACAAACCATCCACTTGCAGGAACAGCTTTGGAATTAGAAATTATGGTTGCAGGCCTTTCATTTCTTTTCTTTTTTAAAAAAAAACAATGCATTGCTTTAAACACAAAATAAGCAGTGCAACATGGAAGCAAAACATGCATCTTTGATATTTTTCTTCCACAATCCCAGTCGACGTTGGATGATTCTGACAGGTTGTGATTTTATCTATTTAACAAAGCCTTGAGCTTTCAAGCTGTTACACACCACTGTTTTTTTCCCCCTATTCACATATATTTCTATTCAAATAACAAGATCTTGAGGTATTGACATTTTTGTATGTCTGTAGAACAATCTGACAGCTAGAAAAGTTTGAGTGCATTGTGGTTCGAGCTGCTTAAAATGATTAACTATCATGTACTTGGCTGGCAGAAAAGAAGTAACTAGACTTTTGATGAACTATTGATTGCAATAGGGGGTTACCAGGACAAAACTATAGGGCTTTGTGATAAGTGCATGGGCATGTGGGCAAAAATTGCCAAACACAATTTTTGACTGTAAAACCATCTATCAAAACTCCTATAGGCACCTCATTTTTACATGCCTCTTTATGTCTACTTCACATACATTCCTGCTCTCTATGTATCAGTGCCTGACATCTATCTCAGGTACAGATGATGGAGTTTTGGATACAGGAACTAGCTTGGCACTCATATCCACCTGTCCTAAAGCACAGAATATTTTCTATGAACCTTGACCTTAGTCTATGCATTTGTACCCCTATACCTGTCCACATGTACCATTTTCTGTAAAGGGGATAGATGAATCTCATGGGAGAGAGAGAGGGAAGCAGATGAAGCAGATATCAGAGACTGCTCCAGCTGGACAATAGCCCTGTCACCTGAACCCTGCTGGAAAGATGAAAGGAGAGCAAGGGAGGTAGGCACAGAAGATCCCAAGAGATCCCGAGACCTCCTGTCCCAGCTGGACTTCCCACTCCTCCTATCTGTCACCAACTGCCATGTGGGAAAGATGTTGGTTTTGCCTTTTATGTTTATATGTAATGTATTTCAGTGTTACTTACAAGTCAGCTTGGAATGATTTGTATTCTGAAAAGTATGATATACAGAAATGAAATAGATATAGTGTGCTCATGTCTGCCTCTTTTCAGCTAAACTCTTGCAGTGAGGTAAAGGGATGCGGGTGGCACTGTGGTCTAAACCACAGAGCCTCTTGGGCTTGCCAATCAGAAGGTTGGTGGTTTGAATCCCCGTGATGGAGTAAGCTCCCATTGCTCTGTCCCAGCTCCTGCCAACCTAGCAGTTCGAAAGCATGCAAGTGCAAGTAGATAAATAGGTACCGCTGCAGCGGGAAGGTAAACAACGCTTCTGTGTGTTCTGGTTCTGGTTTCCATCATGGTGTTCCGTTGCAACAGAAGCGATTTAGTCCTGCTGGCTACATGACCCGAAAAGCTGTCTGTGGACAAACGCTGGCTCCCTTCGCCTGATAGTGAGATGAGCTCCACAACCCCATAGTCGCCTTTGACTGAACTTAACTGTCCAGGAGTCCTTTACCTTTACCTTTAAAGGTATAATGCACCTCCTTCTCTTAGAATCATACAAATGTAGACTTGAAAGGGGGCACTGTCACGCAGTGCTTCTGCTCCTTCCTCCTGGGCCGTATCCAGAAAGTGGTGTGTGTGTGTGTGGGGGGGTGTTCAGAGCCCTGGGCTCTCACTTGTTGGGTGCCTCAGGGTTCCACCCTCTCCCCCATGCTTGCTAACATCTACATGAAGCTGCTGGGAGAGATCATCAGGGGGTTTGGGCTGGGTGTTCATCAGTATGCGGATGATACCCAGCTCTACCTCTCTTTTAAATCGAACCAGTGAAGGTGGTGAAGGTCCTGTGCGAGTGTCTGGAGGTGGTTGGAGGATGGATGGCAGCTAACAGATTAAGTTCGAATTCTGACAAGACAGAAGTACTGTTTCTGGGAGACAGGGGGCAGACAGGTGTGGAGGACTCCCTGGTCCTGAATGGGGTAACTGTGCCTCTGAAGGACCAGATGTGCAGCCTGGGAGTCATTTTGGACTCACAGCTATCCATGGAGGCACAGGTCAATTCTGCTGTCTACGGCAGCTGTCTACCAGCTCCATCTGGTACGCAGGCTGAGTCCCTACCTGCCCATGGACTGTCTTGTCAGAGTGGTACATGCTCTGGTTATCTCCCGCTTGGACTACTGCAACACGCTCTGTGTGGAGCTACCTTTGAAGGTGACCCGGAAACAGCAATTAATCCAGAATGCAGTAGCTAGACTGGTGACTGGGAGTGGCCGCCGAGACCATATAACACCGGTCTTGAAAGACCTACATTGGCTCCCAGTACGTTTCTGAGCACAATTCAAAGTGTTGATACTGACCTTTAAAGCCCCAAATGGCCTGGGCCCAGTATACCTGAAGGAGCGTTTCCACCCCCCATCATTCAGCCCAGACATTGAGGTCCAGCGCCAAGGGCCTTCTGGCAGTTCCCTCACTGCAAGAAGCATAGTTACAAGGAACCAGGTAGAGGGCCTTCTCGGTAGTGGCCCCTGCCCTGTGAAATACCCTCCCATCAGATGTGAAGGAAATAAACAACTGACTTTTAGAAGACATCTGAACGCAACCTTGTTTAGGGAAGTTTTTAATGTTTGATTTTTTATCGTATTTTTAACATTATGTTGGGAACCGCCTAGATTGGTTGGGGAAACCCAGCCAGATGAGAGGGGTATAAATAGATGATGATGATGTCCTATATTCCATGTATTTAGTCCTATACTCCATGGACATGGACAGACCCTCCAAGTGCCCCTATTGACACAAACAGGGCTTTTTTTCCATTTGCAAATAGTAAGTCTGTATCAGGATGATAGGACTATAGTGGGGGCAATGGAATAAAATCCTCTGTATCCAATATTAAAGCACCTACCCTGATTGGTTCATTTGAACTGGCAATTCCTGGAGGGGAAAAAGCTTCCGCTTTAGGGCAAGCTACAAATAGTTCTTATTTTGAGCAAGTATATTTCTAAATAAAACATTGCAAATATAGGAGTCAGTCTCTTTTCCATCCAAAGGAAATTAAACTCTATGCCATTGCTCCAGGAACTTCTCACTGCTTGGGAGAGTGAGTGCTGGATGGCCCAAGACCAAGAGAGGAACCAAGATGCAAATATAGTCCCGACTGCCTATTCATCTACTGCTGTGCTATAGATAAACAAGTGTTTGGAGGCAAATCAGCAGCTCCAGAACTCTGATATCATTTTGAGGCTTCTCCATTAGTAAGATTTATCTGAGGACTTAAATAATAGTATTTAAGGCAGCTGTGCAAATTGCATATGGGACTAATATATTGAAATGGATAAAGAACAAGCAATATAATCTAAATATGTGGAGAGAGATTGCCATATGAGGCAAGAAAAGAACACTAGTAAGTTTTAAGTGGAATCATGTGCTAACAAATAAATGACTTTAAATTATCAGTTTGTTTTGAAGGCCAGCAATTGACGATCACCAGCGGGAGTAGATAGGCACAGGCAAATCTGTCAGGTTTGCTTTCTCATTTTTCCAACCCTGAATTCAATTTTCTATTTTTCTTTCACAGCAATTTGTGATTTATTTATTTTTTACATTAAAAAAAAAATCCTCATGGAAAGATGTCAGTGCTTTAGTGTGACTTTCTCCTGACAAACACATTTTTGTCTGCAGCTTTGACTAATTTTTGCAAGCACTTTAATATAATCCATCTTTGCATGTTCATTTCACTATTATACATATGTTTCTATATATATGTAATGGGTATGAGTTACTTGTGCGTAAACTGCTGCCTTTCTGGGGCTTAATTGCCTTGGTTAAACCATTCTGACTGCACAGCCCATCTCAGTGTGGCTGTCTCAGTCGCTAGCAGCATCTGTCTGTGGGCGTTTCTTAAACCTTTTCCAGCATAGAAGCTGTCTGACTCCCAGTCGCCTCCTCCTCTCACTGCGCACGAGTCTTCTGCGCAGGGAAGGCGTGGGTAGTGGAGGACCTGTGCTCTCCTCACTGATGTCCAGAGAAGAATCCCGGAGCTCTCCCTCCGCTTCCCCCATTTGCCCCCCTTTATCCCTGGTGTTGCGCTGATTTCCTTCCTCCTCTACTGAGCTCCCCCCCCCCCTGGTGCTGGGTCCTTCGCCTGCAGAATCTGGGAGCCTCCCCTTCGCCTCTCACTCTGATGTCAGTTCCCTGACAATATACTTTTTATTTTCACTAATATATGCGTTTTTATGGGTGCTTCCTCCAATAGATGCATTTTGTTACACATTGGCTGTTTGGAGAACTGCATTGCAAAAATCAGAGATGTGTGGATTTTGAAGGATAGCTGTGTTCTGGTTTGAGTATTGGACTGAGAAGTGTGAATTGGGTGGATTCTCATTAAAATGCAAACAAAAACAATTTTCTTCCCCTTCCCAGGAGAGACCATCTTGTTGGACATTGTGGGGAGGATATGGAGCTGGATATCTATGCCATGGGCCTGATCCATCAGAACTTTTCCTGTGTTCTAATGTTAGCCTGCAAGCAAGTGCAAAATTATATTGGCTTACAAAAAAGAACAGAAAAATATGGTTTAGATTAACCGATGCAAAACTATATTCATCTGCTTTGCCACCTCAGTGGCCAAAACCCTTCAGTTATATTCTTATTAACAAACAGTAATGTACCTATTTGCCTCTTGCCAATTTATATTTGCTACAGGCACCCAATTAAGTGGGTGTTTGCAAGTAGGAATGAAAATATCCACTTTCATTTCTTTATTTCTCCTCTGGTTCACCCTGCCCTGATTTTCCACTTGTCCTGAATGCCACTTTTAACTAGGAAAGTGTCCAAAATTAATTCCAGAAATCAGAGCATGTATAGTTCTACAATGTTTAAATGGAAACATCCATTGTTTTCCCAAGTCTGCATTCCACAATTTATCCTTACAGGAAAACATTTCAATGGTACTTCAAGTACTGTAGATTAAGCAGAGGATATTTCAGTTAAAAAAAATAATCAGATTACTATTCTGCTGCCGTTTGGTAAGGATTGTATAGGTGACACTTTTCTATTTATTTATTTCATTTCATTTCATAACCTCTTTAATGATCTGTAAAATTGTTTTAATAGCACTTCACAAAATCCACAGAGGATGGTAAATTGGGAGATGAGGCAGGCACCAGCAGGACAGAGACCAAGCATGACAGAATTGAGTAGGATTAGGAAGAGAAGTGGTACATTACCAAATGAGATTCAGCTAGAAACTTCCAATAAGTTCTGTGGAATAAACTTTAGCAAATCTTGTAGAAAAAAAATGGCAGCTAGTTAGGACTGCCCTTGAAGGCGATTCAGAAACTTCAGCTGGTCTAAAACGTAGCAGCCACATTAGTGGCTGGGCTTCAATTTTGAATCCGCGTAACCACTATCTTAGAAGAGCGGCATTAATTGCCGCTTTGTTTCTGGGTAATTCAAGTTGCTCACCCTAGGATTTAAATCCCTAAATAACTTGGGTTCCAAATACTGAGAGGAGATATGATAGCCACCTTCAAGTATCTGAAGTGCTGTCACATGGAAGATGGAGCAGGCTGAGTTTCTCCTGCTCTGGAAGGTAGGACTCAGACCAACAGCTTCAAGTTACAAGAAAGGAGATTCTGACTAAACTGGATGCCCATCTGTCATGGATGCTTTAGTGGAGATTCCTGTATTGTAAGAGGTTGGACTAGATGACCCGGTTCTATGATTCTGCGTTCCTTAGGGTTGATCTGGATAGATTCATTTACTACACAGTTGTAGAAGCTTCATTTTCTTGATTGCCATGGAATTCCTGAAGAGGCCAAACCTGCTCCTCTTCCCATGTGCTTTATCTGAGATTCCTGCACTGCAGAGGATTGGATAACTCACAGGGTCCCTTTCAATAATAATAAATAGCAAGCTACTGTTCCCAGAAGTCTGTGGAGGAAGCCACTCATTCTCCCACCTCCTCACATGTAAAGTGAGTAGAACTCAACCCACTGGTCAATTCCTGTTGCACATGGTTGTTGGAACCTGCTTGGGGCTGAATGCCTGCAGCAGGGAGCCTGGTCTACTCAGATAGGCTCTCCACATTATTGAAAACCGTATATTCTTAATTGTGTAAGAAGATGTCTTTTTATTTTTAAAAAGTAAAAAATGCAGAAATAAAAGAAATGTTTTTTTTTATAAAAAAATAGCAAAAGGTTAATACACAAAGCAAAAAAATCCAACCCAATTATTATTCATCTGGTATGTCCATGGGGTCATATTTACCAGATATGACATTTATGCTTCCTACATAATAAGGAACTGGCTGTGCTATCTATTCTGCAAACAAGCATGTGACACTGCTCCTGTCCCGATGTTAATTGAATAAAATTAAACTTTACTGTGTAGAATGTGTCTTGTTTTATTTGAGCCTTAAGCAAGCAAACCTTTTGTGTCAGCTTCTCTGGTTTATCAACCATTCCTTCTTCCTAGGGAGGTCTGGGAATTGGAACTCTGTTAGGGAGGGGAATAGGGGTCTCCTAGCATTGTAAGGAACCCTCAAGCTGAACATGAAATCAATGGAACTTATGTCAGCTTGCAGCTAATTTGCCATATTGATTTCAATGGAACCACAATTCAACTACCTCAGGCCCTATCTGCACTATATGTTTAAAGTAGCATCATGTCACTGTGAATAGTCATGGCTTCCTGCAAAGGATTCTGGAGAAGGTAGTTTGTTAAGAGTGATGAGAGAGGTTAGGAGACCCCTATTTCCCAGAGTTGGAAATGTAGTTCTATGAGCGGAAATAGGGTCTTCTAACAACTCTCAGTACCTTTACAAACTACAGTTCTTTGGGGGAAGCCATGATTATTTAAACTGGCACAATACTGCTTTAAATGTGCAGATGGGGCCATAACTAGGAACCAAACCATACTGTACCAGGTTTCACTATAGGCTCCCTAAAAATACTCCCAAAAGCAAGTCACAACCATTCTTGCTGCTGTAAACAAGGAAGTTAAGCTTTTTATCCTTAGCCTCTATGTTTGGACCATCCCAAACATTTAAGAATGTCAGTGTCAGTGTTGGCAAAACATCATACGCAGTGATCTGACTGCACTCAAAAATGTTGCCAAAATTGGGCACTTCCACCACATCTGGTATCATGTGCCTTTTCTTGACCTACCTCACCAACACAGAGTGAGATATAAGGCAGGCTTCAGAGACAATCACAGGGACATTTCTCCCTTATGTATGATGACAATTGAAGGTAAGGAGGCTAGATTTAGAACAAAGAAATTTCTACATTTGTTTCCAGCAGCTTCTGCTTGTTTAATTAGAAAGTGAATACTAATGCTTTCCAAAAGGATTAATATTTTAATGACCATAAAGCGTTCTCTCATGTGCAAATGACTTTTCAAAATGTGAATTATGTTTTTAAGCATGTAGGCATACTGTTTTGATTTTTCTGTTCAAATGTAAACATTCTCTGTGGGTAGTTGAGGATTCCATAAGTTGATGAATATTTATATGAATTCAAGAGCTCGGGCATCTGTCACACTGTGCATATTTATGACATAATCTTGGTGGAAGAATTCTTACGAGAGTATCAGATTAAAATAAAATGCTTCTCAGGTTGCGCTGGAATCCTCCAAAAATGCAGTTAGATCATTTAGCTTAGTACCTATCTACCTACCTACAAATTAAAACCCTGTTGAGAAGAATGACTGAAATGAAAAGCTGATTAAATACACTCCCTAACAGCTGGGTGCAGGAAGAAAATCATACGAATATCCAGCATGGATACCTTGTACCTTCAGAAACTCTTCACTGGCTCCATCCATCCTCATCTTCCACCGCTATATTTTAGGAACATGGGAAACTGCCTTACATCAAGTCAGACCAATCTGTTAATTTCAAATTCCACAAGTTTACCTTTGAATGCAAACGGAATTGAATTCCTCCCCCATTCCTACCTGTGGCCTTCCAAATGTTGTAGGACTCCCATCAACTCTAGCCAACATGGCATAGTGATTAGACACCCGGAGACTAGGATTTAAATCCCTGCTCAGTCATGAAACTCGCTCGGCAACTTTGGGTCACTCACAGTCTCTTAGTCTTGCCTACCTCACAGGGTTATTGTGTTGATCAAAATGGAGAGCAGGAAAACTATGTATACCATCTTGAGCTCCTTGGTGGGCTATAAATGCAGCAATAAAATAAAACTAAAACTAAAACATGGCTATGGATCAGGGAGGGCCACAGGTTCCCAAAAGCTGCACTACTGAATGGAAAAGTAGAGGAAAAAATATTCTAAATTAAATTCTACTAGGTAGTTTCATGCATACAAGTGCTGGTAACTTTTAATTAAATCATTTAAACTCTTTTTCACAAAGGGTGTTTTCAAAGAAGTTGATTTTCCCCCTCCCTTTCCTTGAATGGGTTGTTTAAGAATATCTACCAAAGCTTTTAAAACCCAAAATCCGCACGAAATCAATCCCAACAAACAAATGCAAAACAAGCTGAGCTTAGATAAACTGAGGTGCAATTGCATAGTTTTCTGTCATGATAATTAATTGGATTCTATTATTGGTAAGGTATTTTATGTATGTTACCGATGTTCTGCATCTTAGAAACACTTCATCTCGGTTCATTTATATCATTTAACAGCCTGCTGTTCTATTAATCACCTGAATAGGAATAGCAGTGGAGCTGTCATCGTCACGAAGTGTAAACTGTTGACGCTGAGTATGTGCAAGACTTGTGTTTTGTTTCTGTGTTGTTGTTTTTTAATCTAAAGGAAAAAAAAACACAGAGAGAACTTTATACTATTTTCCCTTCAAAAGTGATAATACAGTCCTACATACTTGGCTTGAGCAGTTGTTTGTGCCCTTGGCGGAGAATGGTAGAAGGAAGGAGAGTCAACGTGCAGTGTCAGGTGTAGAAGAAGAAGAGGAGTTTGGATTTGATATCCCGCTTTATCACTACGCTAAGGAGTCTCAAAGTGGCTAACTATCTCCTTTCCCTTCCTCCCCCACAACAAACACTCTGTGAGGTGAGTGGGGCTGAGAGACTTCAGAGAAGTGTGACTGGCCCAAGGTCATCCAACAGCTGCATGAAGAACAAAAGAACATAAGATGACCTGCTAAATCAGGCCAATGGCCCATCTAGTTGGCATCCTGTTCTCACAGTGGTTGACCAGATGCCTGTGGGAAGCCTGAAAGTTGAACATGAGTGCAGAAACACTCTGCCCAACCGCAATTCCCAGCTGGTATCCAGAGACATGATTCCTCTGACAGTGGAGGTAGAAAGAATGCAACCAACATGTTTTAACAACAATGGTTTGAATTCATATATATGGCTTTGGTTTCCTACCCCACCTGACTTCTAGATCCCTTTGTACTTCCTCAAAATTTGCACCTGAATGTATGATCTGTGTGTGCACATGCAACTGAAGGGAAGAATGGTGATAATTGGGGTGGGGATCTTAGAAGTAAATGGAAGTAAGATGATTCACCACATACACAGAGAGTTTGTTGAGCATGGACTTAGTTGCATACAACCTATCCCACATAGTGAACAACTGTATGATGAACATACTACTCTGATGCCTACTGCACACTAATTCCAAATCCTGCAGAGACTACTTGAAACCAAATCTGTGTTGTGATTTCTGCACATGGTGGACTAATCTGCCATGATCCATCAGCCACCACATGGTTGTCTCCAAAGCATCACCTAATATTCCTATTCACAGTGTATGGAGACTTCATGCGCTGTTGTCTAATGAAACATGAGTCTCTGCACACAAGTCAAAATACATGGATAACCACCATGTGCATCCATTTTCAAGTGTCTATGCATCACCACATATGTGGCTTTTGACATTTTTGAAATTTCCTTTATAAAAGATTAATATGATTAGTATGACCTGTTATGACCAAATCATAACAGTCGTCCATCATGTGATGATTGTCAGACCTCATTTCTTGTTGAAAAAAATGGTTTGTGAATTATGGATTAGGCCCTGGATCTCTATAAGGACCTACCTATGAACAGCATCAAAAGTCCTCCTCTGGATCCTCTGCCTTCTGAAGTTAGGCAACTTGTAAGTTTTCATCTGTATGTGTAACGTCTTCCTTGGAGAGTTCCTCCTGACACCAAAGTTGATGTCTTTTTGGCAACAGCCAAAGAGCCGTCAAGCCCAAGGCCTTCCAGCATGTCATATGATCTGCATTTGAACCAATAGTTTGTTTCTTATTTGCTATGGTTTGTATTTATTACAACATTATGAGTTTAATGTTATGGATTATGCTGATTATTTTCTGATTGTTATGGTTTCTGCCATCCTGGAAATTTCTGTAAATGAAGCATAGAAGTGTTTGGAGCAGGTTTAGGTAAGCTGTGGCCTGGCTGCTAGTTGCTTGTAGTTAGTTAGAAGAGTCAAAGGCCAGAACTGAGTTATGGGTGTATAAGCTAGAAGCTGGAAGCAAGCTGAGAAGCCAGATACACAGAGCCATGCCTGACTTCTTTGGAAATCCAAGGTTGTGAGCCTGTGGCTGTGGAAGAAGCAAGATCCTCCTGGGATGTTAATGCTGTGAACGCCTCCATTGTAGGCTCAGGTTGTATATATGTGTAGATAAACCATATATCATAAAGACACCAAAGTCTCCGCTGTGCCTCATTCCAAAAGGAAACACAAAACCTGAAAGCCCTGGAATCTCTCACTGCTCAGAGACTGAGGTGACGTGCAACAATATGTTCCATGGCAAAGTAAAGAGCAGATGCTGAAGGGAAGTCTCTTGCTGTGTGAAACGCTTTTATCTTTTATGCATGTCATGGATCCAAAGACCTGGAAAATGCATTCATTGTGCTTTGATGGTGCACAACGATTTTCAAATTTCAAAGTTGTTAAAAGTAGGCAATTTGAGAAAAAAGAAAGCAACTTAAAATAAGAATGAAAGGAAAGAGGGAAGATAATAGATGTGGACGTTGTCAATAAAAGCTTTAAAATCAGGCTCTTTTGTTATATCTGAATTTTGTATAATATTGACTTTTATTTAACAGATGAATATTTATTTAATAATTATGAAGGTCATATTCACTCTTTTACATTGATATACAATACTCAAGGCAGGGTGCAGGGTGGAGAGGAAATAATTTGAATCCCTAGGGGATCAACCCTATACTCAAGAATCTGGTTTATATCTCAGTCTTATTAGTCACTCATAATCAGTGGTTTTAATAGAACTTTCAAGGGTGCTTTTCAATCTTTATATTTGGTTTCTCCTCCCAATCCATAAGATAACCACATTTATATGGGGGAAAGGGCACATAATACTCCCTACCTACACAGTTACTGACTCCATGCTTTTATCAGAGTGTAATGAGAGGCACTCATTCTGAAGGAAATCAGCCCTGAGTGCTCACTGGAAGGACAGATCCTGAAGCTGAGGCTCCAATACTTTGGCCACCTCATGAGAAGAGAAGACTCCCTGGAAAAGACCCTGATGTTGCAAAGATGGAGGGCACAAGGAGAAGGGGAAGACAGAGGGTGAGATGGTTGGATAGTGTTATAGAAGTTTGGACCAAACTCTGGGAGGCAGTGGAAGACAGGAGTGCCTGGTGAGCTCTGGTCCATGGGGTCACGAAGAGTCAGACACAACTAAAAGACTAAACAACAACAACAATGAGAGACAGTCACAAGAGTGCAGCTTCCATGAGGAAACATATAAATAATCTCCTAGTCATTATTCCACTGTTCTGTGCAAGTCTAGAAAAGTTCAGAATTAGCACTCTGGACAAGGTAAACTCTGGACATTTTATAATTCTACTGCATACCTCCAAATAATATTTCATGTACAAATTCTTTCTTCTGAGGCATCCCCAACCAGTAGCTTAGGGCAGGGGGCAAGTTTGCCCCAACCTCCCTCAATGTGGCCATTTTGACAGGTCATGCCAGCTAAAAAGAGCGGAGCAGTGGGTGGTCTTTCGAGGGAGGCCCATCTCTGACTCCTCAGAGCATTTCTCCAAATGGTATTTCGCCTCCTATCCCAAACATCAATGGGAATTTGCAGCATGGGGTTAGGCTGTTGCTAATGTTCATCCATGCAGAGCCAAATGATTCATTCAGTGGAGCCCTTTAAACTCCATTAAGGTTCACTTTATTGGGGGCAAATGCTTTATATATTATTTAGGTTTATAAGAATATTTATAAAATGCCACCTCATTTTAAAAATGAGTATATTTTTAAAATAAAACCATTAAATCATATTGAAATCATAAAGTGCCTTAAAATGCCCTACACTAAAACCCTTTGCAAAATGGCAACCTTTTCACAAGGCAATGGAAGAACATAATTGCAAGTGCCTGCCTGACTTAAAGAGCCGTGTGTGTGTGTGTGTGTGTGTGTGTAAATTCACCTGCTTTTACTCCACAGCTCTTAAAAGAAATGTTCATCCTGGGAGCTGATGAGGAGCCAAATGTTTGTGCCTCAACTAATAAGAAAGGATCTGATTTCTGCATACATATCATTCTGCCAGTAAGCAAACTCCTTGTGATGCCAATTGGACGCTCCTGGATGTTGCAATCTAGACTCCAATATTCTCTTGCAGCTCATTTATTCTCAAGTAATCAGCAATACAACAATTCCTTGCAGCTGACAGTATTCACTGAGAACAGATATTAGACCCCCCTTTCTGTGCTTTTGTTCTTTTTATGTTTATCTATTGACAGCAACGATGCTTTTCAAGTAGTGACATCTGACCCCAATTCAAAAATTCCTAACTCCAGAGCAAGGGCATGATAAAGAACGAATAATCTGAACTTCACTGAAACTCATTTGCAGTATTAGAAGCAGCTTACGTTCTGCATGGTAGTGTGATTGCTTAAAAATGATTTCAGCATTAAGGTGGTGGAAGTAACAAGATGGAATACTGTGGAGAAAATATCTCCCACCTTATTTTAGAGCACTGCTGTAAGGGGGGGGAAACTATAATGCAAGGGCTAAATATAAGACTGGGAAATTCCAGTCTAAGAGTGTGATCCTACACACAAGAAGCTGGCACAGAGCAACCCCAACGTAAATTAAATTGGTATAAAGTTATATCAGATCCAAACACCATTCAGCAGAGAGGTGGCTGCTGCTGCTGCTCCACCTAAGCCTGGCGGAGGGGAAATGAGCTTTGAAAACATTATTCTATGTCAGGTCGCTAGATCACATGACTAACTTGAATTAATTTAGGATCCAGACACAAGACCTACCCACCTTGGAAGAATGGCAGATGCAACTAATAGACTATATGGAAATGGCGGAAATGACTGGCAGAATCCGAGACCAGGGAGAAGAGTTGGTGGAAGAAGATTGGAGGAAATTTAAAACTTATTTACAGAAATATTGTAAAATTTTTGAACGCTGATGACATTGAAATGAATTGAAGGGGTTCTAGCAACAAGGTAAAATGTAAGATGGGATTGATAATAGATAAACTAATAGGACATGAATTTGCTGAACCAATTTTTAAAAAGGGATAAAAAAGGGAGACGTGAGGAAGTCAGGAAAATAAGTTAACTAAAGATGAGAAATCAGGAAAGAGGGAGTTTTTGTTTTCTTTTATATGTGTTTTTTTCTTCTTTTTTGTGTTTAATGTTTGTATTTTTGTATTTTGTAATTTTGTATTTTTCTGTTTTTGTATTTTTCTGAACTTTACTATTGATAAAACCTAATAAAATATTATAAAAAAAAGAATTAATTTAGGATCCAGCCTAATTGCCCCTTCTCTGGTCCCACAGCCAGAATTCCCCTTTTGGGGGACTTGCAATGGCTTCTGCTCAGCCAGCTTTGGCTCAGGCCTGACTGAGCTGAGCTGATTAAATTCTGCTGGCATATTTTGGGCTGAGCTGGGGATGGGGACTTAGCACCAGAAGAGCCCACAAGAGCCAGGTACTAGCTGTCTGAGCTGGAGATCTGCTGCATCCTAAGTTGTTCATCCTAATGCATCTTGCCATAAAATTCCCTCCTAGATATTGTGGCAGCGGTGAACTCAGCGTAGCGTTTGGTGGATCACTATGTTTGGAAAAAGGCATTACAGGGTATGTGAAGATTTTGCTGAAATGACTGTGCTATGTAAACTTTTTTCTCTCTCTCTCCCTCCTTCTGCAGCCCCCTCCCAAAATATGCATACTTTTCCAAAGCTAATATAGAGTAAATGTATAACATTCTTTATGGCTGCTAACAGTGCATTCCTTTACTTGCCAACTCAGAGGTAAGTGCCATTGAGGGGTTTTCTCTCTCTCTGTTGGTTTGTAGCTTTATTATTTGTTCAGGTGGGAGAAGATGTACTTTGAAGACGAGCCAATAGAGAAGAACCCGGCTGTTTCAGATTTCTCAACAAGAGAAATCTGTGGGCAAAAGATAGCTTCACTGCGGATTGTTTCCAGTTACTCTTTTATTTTCACAGTGCCATCAGAGTGCATAGCACTTGGAAAAGGGCAAGAGAACAGCCCCCTGCCCCAATGAGTTCATAATCTCAAACTGAACACATAGAAAACAACAGAGGAAGGGTAGAGAAGAAGCAGGAGTTGACAGAGAGGGGAAATGCAGTTATTTCAGTTGTGCCTGGTTAGACCTAGTAGTCTTAGAGCACGGCTGGGGAACCTGTGGCCCTTTGGAAGTTGTTGAGCTGTCATTAGTGCCAGTCAGAATAACCAATGGTCAGAGATGATGATTCCCATAGCCATCAGGTTGGTCTGGTTTGATCCAGCAAGCTCTTCCTATGTTCTTACAGTATGAAAGATATCCTGGTTATTCTCCATCTTTATATTATGCTGATAGATCAGTTCTGAGATGTTTATATAGATGGGCATGATCAACAATGCATTGTGTGTAAGCCCTTTATAACTTGCGTAATATGTATCTCACACAGTTAATGGGTACATTTACTGTAAATGGAACCAGTAATAAAGACCTCCAATTACGTGAACCAGCTCAGCAAAACCACAACATTCCTTCAACCAAGTAATGAGCTCTGCAATTTTAGAAACATAATTAATCAGTATCAATTTACATAAATATGCATTAGCACAAAATAACTAAATTAAAATTTCAGTTTGATTCATGGTGTCTCAACTTGTTATAATATGATGAGTAATTCAGACTGCAAAATTATGAGCATTTATTTAGGAGTAAGTCACACTGAATGCAGTAGGACTTCTGGATAAACATGAATGAAATCTGTTTGTGTGTGTGTGTGTGTGTGTGCAGGTGATGCTGTGGTCAAAGTCACTGAGCCTAGGGCTTGCTGATCGGAAGGTCGGCAGTTTGAATCCCTGCAACGGGGTGAGCTCCTGCCCACCTAGCAGTTCCCGCTCTAGCAGGAAGGTAAACGGTGTTTCCATGCGCTGCTCTGGTTCACCAGAAGTGGCTTAATCAAAAGCGGCTTAGCCACATGACCCAGAAGCTGTCTGCAGAAAAACGCTGGCTCCCTTGGCCTATAGAGCGAGATGAGCACGCAACCTCAGAGTTGTCTATGACTGGACCTAACGGTGTGTGTATATATATCACCACAGGAGGATGTAAATGGGTGGAGTTTCATTTGTGAAAATTATTCCAACATTTGCTTTAATAGTAAATGGAGCAAGATGGTTTGATTCCACTGACCAAGTTCTTTTTATGTCAGCAAATCAATAAAGTAGTTGGATCACACAGGAGTCTAAAAATTGAGAAGCCACATGATTATAAGTCTCTGGTGATTGTAGCAGTTATCAGTTCTGACTAGAGCTGCACAGAAAATTTCTCATTAAAAAAACACAACTCCATTGATTAATGGAGGTCCACCAGTGAGAAGATCCATCTCTCCAAAGAATTAGAGAGCTGGAGCTCTTCTTGGAAGCAACAGAGCACACCATCCCCACCAAGGAGGAGACAGGGGACTCCCCTGAGAAGGAGGATAGTTCACCAACACAGGAGCCAGATATATGGAGAAACGTGACTCAAAGAAGTAGGAGGCCCAGGGTTCACTCTGATTGTTTAGAAATACACAATCGCTTTGAGGTCCTCTCCCCTAGCATGGAAGATGAAGAGCAGACTCCATTTGAGGATCTCTCCCTCATTACAGTCGATCAGGTATATGAAGACGAGCAGCAAAGTCAGTCCTCAGGGAACGTGCAGGCGACCTTGGAACGGACAGCTCACGGAAGAACCCCGACCAAACCCAAGAGGAGGCGTGTAGTGGTGATAGGGGATTCCCTACTGAGGGGAACAGAAGCAGTGATCTGTGGGCCTGACAAGATGTCTCGGGAAGTGTGCTGTCTCCCCGGGGCTAAGATCCAAGATGTAACTGAACGACTGCAAGGAATCATAAAACCCACTGACAAATACCCCTTCCTCTTGGTTCATGTGGGAACCAATGACACTGCAAGCAATAGCCTCCAGAAGATCAAAAGAGACTACGAGGCTCTCGGCAGGAAATTGAAGCAACTAAATGCACAAATTGTCATCTCATCTGTCCTCCCAGTTGAACGACATGGCCCAGGGAGAGAGGGGAAAATAGTGGAAGTGAACAGCTGGCTTCGCAAATGGTGTAAACAGGAACGGTTTGGATTCTTAGATCACGGACTGCAGTTTCTTGAAGATGGACTTCTGGCAAGTGATGGGCTGCACCTCACAACGGTTGGGAGAAATGTTTTTGCCAAAAATCTCAGAAATCTCATCATGAGGGCTTTAAACTGACTAATGTGGGGGAGGGAGACAGTGCTCCTGAAGGTAGGAGTCTATCAATTAATGAAGATGATCATCCAAATGTCATAGACCAAATGGAGCAAACAGCACGCGGACCTAGTGGTGGGAGGAAAAAATCCTTAAATAAGAGACACGGGGGAATGATTAATGGACTTCAATGTCTGTACACTAATGCGCAAAGCATGGGAAATAAACAAGATGAGCTTGAGCTCTTGGTACAGCAAACTAAATATGACATAATAGGCATCACTGAAACCTGGTGGGATAAGTCCCACGATTGGAATGTAATAATGGGGGGATACAATCTATTTCAGAGAAACAGACCAGACAAGAAAGGAGGAGGAGTGGCGTTATATGTCAGGGATGTGTATACCTGTGAAGAGATCCAAGATTTAGAACCTCAAAGCCAAAGTGAGAGCATTTGGGTCAAAATTAAGGGAGAGAAGAATAACAGAGACCTCACTGTGGGAGTTTACTATAGATCCCCAAGCCAAACGGAGGACATAGATGATGCCTTCCTGGAACAGATGGCCAAGCATGCAAAAGGAAGGGAGATAGTAGTAATGGGGGACTTCAATTACCCAGATATTTGTTGGACGTCAAACTCAGCCAAGAGCATAAGGTCAAACAGATTCCTCACTGGCCTTGCAGACAACTTCATTGTCCAGAAAGTGGGAGAAGCAACAAGAGGAACAGCCGTTTTAGATCTGGTCCTAACCAATGTTGATGACTTGGTTAGTGGGGTAGATGTGGAAGGATCATTAGGCGCGAGTGATCATGCTCTTCTGAAGTTTACTATACAGCGGAAAGGAGCAGCCAAGCATACTAGGACTCAATTTCTTGACTTTAAGAAAGCCGACTTCATAAAACTTAGGGAAGTGCTGGGTGAGATCCCATGGACAGCAATACTAAAAGGAAAGGGAGTTCATGATGGCTGGGAGTTTGTTAAGAGGGAGATAGTAAAAGCACAACGTCAGGCAATACCATTGAGACGGAAACATGGAAGGTGCCTAAAGAAGCCAGGGTGGCTATCTAAAGAACTTTTAACTGAATTAAGATTTAAAAAGGATGTGTACAAAAAATGGAAAAGGGGGGAACCACCAAAGAGGAATTCAAACAAATAGCCAGCACGTGTAGACACAAAGTCAGAAAAGCTAAAGCACAGAATGAACTCAGGCTTGCTAGAGAGGTTAAAAGCAACAAAAAAGGCTTTTATGGGTATGTTCGTAGCAAAAGGAAGAACAAAGAAACAGTGGGGTCACTCAGAGGAGAAGATGGTGAAATGCAAACAGGGGACACAGAAAGGGCTGAACTCCTCAATGCCTTCTTTGCCTCAGTCTTCTCCGATAAAGAAAACAATGCCCGACCTGAAGAATTTGGAGCAAATGATTTAGCAAAGGAAACACAGCCCAGAATAACTAAGGAGATAGTACAAGAATATTTGGCTAGTTTAGATGTATTCAAGTCTCCAGGGCCAGATGAACTGCATCCAAGAGTATTAAAAGAACTGGCAGATGTGATCTCAGAACCACTGGCAGTCATCTTTGAGAATTCCTGGAGAACAGGCGAAGTCCCGGCAGACTGGAGGAGGGCAAATGTTGTCCCTATTTTCAAAAAGGGGGAAAGAGAGGACCCAAATAATTACCGCCCAGTCAGTCTGACATCAATAGCAGGGAAGATTCTGGAGCAGATCATTAAGCAAACAGTCTGTGAGCACCTAGAAAGGAATGCTGTGATCACCAATAGTCAGCATGGATTTCTGAAAAATAAGTCATGTCAGACTAACCTGATCTCGTTTTTTGACAGAATTACAAGCCTGGTAGATGAAGGGAACGCAGTGGATGTAGCCTACCTTGATTTCAGCAAGGCATTTGACAAGGTGCCCCATGATATTCTTGTAAAGAAGCTGGTAAAATGCGGTCTTGACTATGCTACCACTCAGTGGATTTGTAACTGGCTGACTGACCGAACCCAAAGGGTGCTCATCAATGGTTCCTCTTCATCCTGGAGAAGAGTGACTAGTGGGGTGCCACAGGGTTCTGTCTTGGGCCCGGTCTTATTCAACATCTTTATCAACGACTTGGATGATGGACTCAAGGGCATCCTGATCAAATTTGCAGATGACACCGAACTGGGAGGGGTGGCTAACACCCCAGAGGACAGGATCACACTTCAAAACGACCTTGACAGATTAGAGAACTGGGCAAAAACAAACAAGATGAATTTTAACAGGGAGAAATGTAAAGTATTACACTTGGGCAAAAAAAATGAGAGGCACAAATACAAGATGGGTGACACCTGGCTTGAGAGCAGTACATGTGAAAAGGATCTAGGAGTCTTGGTTGACCACAAACTTGACATGAGCCAACAGTGTGACGCGGCAGCTAAAAAAGCCAATGCAATTCTGGCCTGCATCAATAGGAGTATAGCATCTAGATCAAGGGAAGTAATAGTGCCACTGTATTCTGCTCTGGTCAGACCACACCTGGAGTACTGTGTCCAGTTCTGGGCACCACAATTCAAGAAGGACACTGACAAACTGGAACGTGTCCAGAGGAGGGCAACCAAAATGGTCAAAGGCCTGGAAACGATGCCTTATGAGGAACGGCTAAGGGAGCTGGGCATGTTTAGCCTGGAGAAGAGGAGGTTAAGGGGTGATATGATAGCCATGTTCAAATATATAAAAGGATGTCACATAGAGGAGGGAGAAAGGTTGTTTTCTGCTGCTCCAGAGAAGCGGACACGGAGCAATGGATCCAAACTACAAGAAAGAAGATTCCACCTAAACATTAGGAAGAACTTCCTGACAGTAAGAGCTGTTCGACAGTGGAATTTGCTGCCAAGGAGTGTGGTGGAGTCTCCTACTTTGGAGGTCTTTAAGCAGAGGCTTGACAACCATATGTCAGGAGTGCTCTGATGGGGTTTCCTGCTTGGCAGGGGGTTGGACTCGATGGCCCTTGTGGTCTCTTCCAACTCTATGATTCTATGATTCTATGATTCTATGATTCCCAAGTCTCCACAGCCTTAGCACAAAGCGGTATTTTATTTCAGTGGTGAAGCTGCATGCTCCGCTACTGGGCACGGAGAGCAGATGGGGACGTGGCTGGCACCCCGGGGGGGCGTGACGCACAATCCAGGGGCATGGTACACTGCCTGCGAGGGTGTGGCACACATTCTATGGTCTTGATGTGCTGTCTGTGGGGGCATGGTGCCCAGCGCACGGGGGGGGGGGAGCAAGGCGCATGTCCGGGGGGCTGCTGCGATGGCACCCTACCGGAATAGTGGTGCCGGGGGCAGTCCGCTCCCTCCGCACTCCCGTTCCTCCATCAGTGTTTTAATTCAAGCACATTTGTTTCGCATTTCATTTGCCATAATCTTTTAAATAAAACAGAAATGTTAAGGTTTTACTTATATTTGTAAAAAAGCAGCAGGACAGGTTTTGCTGCTGGAAATGACAACATAAAAAAGATCATTTTGCAAAAGCATCGAGACAGCTTAGCACAAGGAGTCCTTGTCTTGTAGAAATGGTCTGTTCTCATCAAGTGCCATTTCATCTCAACATCTCGTCGCATAAATATGCTATAGGCTGCAATATGCCAAGGGCTGTAATAACTGATAGGTTATTTCTAGTACTCTGGAAACTAGAGGTCTTATAAAAGCAAGTTTGGAACTGTATTGTATCAGATTGCAAACATATGGCAAGAGGCAGTTTTCAACTGACAAAGCGTACAATAAAATGTAGAGGTTGTAGGTAGCATCTTTGGAAATGTCCAGAGACCTCTAATTTAGGGCTCTGAGTTTGCAATTTCAGATCTCCAGTTCTCATCATGCAGCTTCATAAGAACGTAAGAATTGCCTCACTAGATCAGATAAAACTCATGTTAGTACAAGGATGGCAAACATAGCATAGATTTATACACTATCTTTATGATACTTGGAGATTTATTTTATTCATAATAATTCCTAACACTGAATTTGCCTTTTCACTGCTACAGAACATTTGGGGCCAAAATGTCTAAATTTTTGAAGACAAAGAGGCAGGAATCCAAACTTGTTCCCCACTGGGGAAGCAGAACCCAATTACTATATCAAATGGTTTGCAGTTATTTAAATGAACATCCAGCCTCTTAAAAAGTTCTGGAGACTTAAAATTTTTTTGAAACGTTTTGGTTATCTAATCAAGCAAATCTGAAGCTTTTTGCACCTATCCTTGTTTGTTATAGCCTAAAGGTTCTTATTTAAAATTAATAAAGTGGGGTCTTTCTTTCTTTCTTTCTTTCTTTCTTTCTTTCTTTCTTTCTTTCTTTCACCCAAGTTTATGTATTACAACCTTAAGTACTGCCAACCTAACAGTTCGAAAACACACCAGTGCAAGTAGATAAATAGGTACTGCTGTGGTGGGAAGGTAAACGACGTTTCCGTGCACTCTGGTTTCTGTCATGATCCTCTGTGCACCAGGAGTGGTGTAGTCATGCTGGCCACATGACCCAGAAAGCTGTCTGTGGACAAACACTGGCTCCCTTCGCCTGATAGTGAGATGAGCTCCACAACCCCATAGTCGCCTTTGACTGGACTTAACCATCCAGGGGTCCTTTACATTTTACCTTTACCTATTGCATCATTAATCCAGGTTGGGGAAAGGGATAAATGGCCAATACTTCATATTTAAAAATATAAAATCTAGTAATCACCCAGATCAGTCACTAGTTTTAAGCAAAACACACAGGTTCCTAATGAGATAGAATACAGTTAAAGAAAAACAAAGCTGGTGATCATATGTGATGGTGATTGACTGTTGACCTACATGATTTCATCTACTAAACTTTCGCAATTACATCCCTTAATGTATCACATTTGCCAGGTGGTTCTCTGCTAGAGTGTGTAGACCTGTTTGATCATATTTCTGAAAACCATTGCCAGAGGAAAGCATTAGGGGTGTGTGATAAATTTGTGTGTGAAGGGGAGGTTGTTATTGGATGACTGAGCCAATGAATAATTCCTGTCCTATCAAAAATGCAAATCTGAACCATAAAAATAGAAACCACAAAAATGTCCTAGTTCTAATTTCAATAAATGTTTTATTAAAGAGGGGTGTGTGTTTTTTTAATACCAGCAGTAGGAATGTCAGAATTCTGACAAAACAAGAAAAAAAATTGCTGATGTTCATTTATTTGCTGCATATGCAGAATGGAAATAAATCTAGTAAATGTGATTGGTATTTTCTGCTCTTACTTTCATCCTACAAACAATACATAACTAATTATGCTCTCTCCCCACAATTGTTTTGTGTTTCCTTTGCGTTGAAAAGAAAGGACTGCAATAACATAACATGCAAAACTTATGTAAATGACGTATGTTACATAATTTCATCACAGTCGACAGCAAGATGAATAACGTAGCTTTTGGCAAAAGGTGAAATGCAGTGGGATGGAAACAGTGCTGCATGCAAAAATAAAGGGCAGGATAGGAATAACTGCCTTATTGCATCCCATCTGATTATTTTAGATTATTTTATTTTATAAAAACATCTCATCTTACTGTAGGTAGGTCACATAGAAGACAAGGGCTCAATGAGAATTTGAGCTTGGGTCCGCTAATGCACATTTACAACAGAGGACCCATGGCGTCAACCTATGCATTTGCCAATTAGCACCTCAAATGTTATTGTATCTTAGAGCTAAACAGCTGAAGGCAGGACACTCCTCCCATTGGATCTGCTTTCAAGAAAGAATTGACAGTTACATCTCTTCCCTCCATCCCTCCCTCTCTAGGCAAAACAAAAAGAAAACTGCACTTCTGTAGAGAGATGTCATAGTTGGGAAAGGGAATCTTACAGAAAGCCAACTGTCTCCCGAGGCAGATTCCTTAACTGGCAACATGAGAAACCAAAGAGTTGTTACACTAAAATGAAACTCTCCCTGGAGAAAGTTGGGAAAGGAGGTAAGGCAGCAACAGAGGAAGCACACCTACAGAGCTTGCTACTACATTGGGTAGAGCGCCATTCTCTCATGTGGCAGCCATGTTCAAGTCCAATTACTTGTTTCTAAAGGCATGCCCTTGCTCTCTTGACCAGAGTTTTCTGCTGTAATTTCTGTGCTGTTTTAATGGAATTTTTTTATTGTATACATATTTTTTTTTGTCATTGGTTTTTATACTTGCAAACCACTCGGAAGCATTTAGTGGTATATAAATTAAATCACTGCCACCATTAAATACCTTGTGATAAAGGAACTAGATAGGTCAAGGCATGATCAACACTATACTGGCTGTTGCTTCAGCCAGGACTACCCAATACCTGTTTGCAGCTGTTCCTCCTGGAACTATTTCACACTCACTCACCTGCACATTTCCTTGGACCAAGATGGGGAAAGCTTAAAAATTGCAGTAGTAAGAAAAAGCAGAAGCAGCAACACCGTTTGCACTTACCCACCATCAACTGTGGTGGTGAAGGGAAGGAAAAGCCTTTAGCAAGGGCAGTTAGAAAGGAAATCCAAGCCTGTAGAAGGTGCCTTTGCCTCAAAATCAAAAGCGCTTCCGGAATGCATCCCACTTTAAAGCACAGATGGAGAAACTGTTGCTGTTGTTGAATGATTCTTCCCATGACCCTGATCATTGGCTACGATGGATGGAAACTGAAGTTCAACATCTGGATCACTGAACGTTCCCCATTCCTTGATTCAAACTGATCCATTCTGGAAACTGGTGCAAAAATCCAGAAATGCAAAGTGCATTCTTTACGTGGGAGGCTCATTTTTAGTTAAAAGATGGTCTGATATGTGTGTTGAAACAGAGGCCATGAAGCAGTTAAGGCCAATCCAAGCATTCAAGGGCTGAAGGCTGTAGCTCTGCAACAAAGCACAGCTACATATAATCAGGTGGGTAAAACATCCAAGCTATTGTGATTTCCCCCATGAAATGTCTGTACAGTGTACATGTTTGGAACTCATCCTAACTACTTAACATCTCTAATAATTGTTGAGAAGATACATCTCCATAAGGAGATTCAAATCACTTTACAATTAAAGATTTTGATAAATGCTAATTATATGTCAGGGAACAATTCCGAAAATTAGCTGCAATTCAGCTGAACACCTGAGAAGCATAACAAAGTAACCCAATTAAATCAGAGAGGCGCAAAGATCATAGCACTGCTAAGTCCTAAAATGTTTCCAAACCCCCAATAAATCTTTGAACATATTGTTGCCAGAGAGCATTGGCTCACTTCCATTTTGAGTGCCCATGCTGTCACCTTGGCTCAAATGTTTCCATTTTCTCTGGAAATATTTTGCTGGAGAAGCCTAACAATGGAGACAGGAAGCAGATGTTGCTATCCTACACCTTCCATCAGTCCCAGCCAGTGGTGCCAGTTGTTAAGGATGATGGGAATTATAGTACAACAATGCCTGGAAAGAGCCATCTTGGCTTGACTGAAATAGTGGTGGAGACTGTCTTGGCTCTGTATATGTTGGTCTGTGAATATCTGAAGGTTCAAACAGAGGAGAAAAGTATACCATAATATTATGGGTGGTGTTCAGCTAAGTGTCCTGAACCCCTGGCAGCAAGTCAGTATGTCAAGTTCCCGATCAATCCACGTGTCCCACAGAGATCCTGGAGCACACCTTCAACATAGGCAAACACAGCACCTCAGCTCTGCTGCCTTTTTATACTTTGCATGCTGATTGCAGCATCTGGGCTGGACAAGGCTTTTGACCCTCACCTGTTCTAAGCCTACTCCACCTCCTCCTAGAGCTATTGAGCCCCACCTGGCCTACAAGGGAGCTGGGCTGTGGGCCCTTGCCTGCCTAAGCCTCCTGGAGTGCCCTGCCTGCTGCTCCCTACATCTCAGAGCCTGCCATGTTTGTGGAGACGGGACGGGACGGGGGCTGGCTCTGGTGAGGGCTCCTGCTGCTCTGGTCACTGACTTCTTCCCCAGTGTGTCCTAGTCCCGGTGTCAGGGATTGGATTCAAGAGGGCAAGATGGAGGAGGAGGAGGAATGGTGGAGAGAACACACACACACCCTTCTCCTAATGCTGCAGGAGAAGAGGGATAGATTCTTGAACTACAGCAGGGCTTTGAGGGAAGTCACAGTTCAGAGATAGATGAACAGAAGAGTTGGGTGGTGTTAGAATAAGGAGGGGAACTGCGGCAGGGCAGCCAGATGACACGCTCTCACTGGAGAGCATTTCTGATCCCCCTTCTCCCAGAATGTGGTGTTCGTTAAGAGTGCAGGAACAAAGGAATATCAGCAACATTTGACCACAAGTGGCTACTGTAAGGGGAGGTGCTGTTGCTAGGAAGGAAGGGAGAAGGAGCCCAGTTTGGAGCAACACCATTGCTAAGGCTGGCTGCATTCTTCTCTCTCTCTCTCTCTCTCTCTCTCTCTCTCTCTCTCTCTCTCTCTTATAATTGAATAAATTAATTAAAAATGACTCTACCTTGTTTTCTCTGCTCTTGCTACACCCTTCGCCGGGATCCTCATCTTCCTCTCCATTGTCCTGCCAGTTCATGACACTAAGAGACCTATTGAACTTAATGGACCTTCTATTTAGAAATTCAATGAACGATTGTATAATAATGTATGTTTTGTTTTGTTTTCCTCTTTATTTTCTTGTCTTAATCTTTTCTTTTCTTATCTATCTATCTATCTATATATATATATATATATATATATATATATATATATATGTATGTATGTATTTCAATAAAGATGATTTTAAAAAAGAGAACTTTATGGACCTCATTTAGTCATGCTCATTCATTTCAGTGGGTCTACTCCAAGTAAGACTTGGATAAATAAAACCTTTTAAAAAGTTCAAATAGAATTTATTATTCACAGTCTAATAGAGGGGGTGGTGTGAAAACGCAACCACTACACATTTAGCATGAAACAGATGTGCCATAGGATGCCTACTGAGTTTTTTCCAGGTTTGTCAAAAGGGGAGATTCAGCTAAGAGAAACGGCGGGTCACTCCAAAGTCGTGCCTCATAGCTGCAGCAGGCACCTGCCTACTTCCCGTCTCTTTCTGTCCTGCTGTGTGCTCTCTCCGTATGAAATGAAACCAAATGGAGCACTGAGCCAGGCTCATCACAGCTGCCAGCTTTTGTCCAGATAATTGTCGTCCTACCTCTCCCCTCAGCTCAGGCAAATAATTGGCAGCCTGGGTGAAAGGCCATGAAGAAAGAAATCACACTGCTGCCTTATATAATAAACACAAAAAAATCCTGCAAATTAAAGGGCAAGAACAATAATAAACTCAATGTGACCAACACTGAACTCATCTTTTCTTTCAAACTTTCCTCTCCCTGATAGCATGGTGTATCCACTGATAGCATCTTTACCATCCACAATGTGATCGTTGAGGTCTTTGGGGAGTCATTGTTAGTGGTCCCACGCAACTCAAATGCACAACTCATATCCAGCAGCAGCTATGCATTCAGAGTTGTGAGCCACTTTTGGGAGGGACTCCTTTCGGTTGCGGTGAGACAGGCTCCTGCCCTGTCAAGGATGTCAGAGGCTTCAGATAGGGATGGAAATGAGCTTGGAGATTCCTGCTGTTCACACAGTTACTTGGGGGGAGGGCACCTCAAAGTGGTTTACAAAAAGATGAAACAATAAAATCAAGGGGGGAAATGCAACATAGAAAAGTTAAGCTACTAATACAGGTTAAAAATAACTCAACTTTCTAAGCATCTGGGTAGGCTTCTTGAATGTGGCGTAAGCCACATTGAACACAGCAGGACTTACCTCTGAACAAATATGCAAAGGATTGATGCTGCAATCCTAACCTCTTTCCTTGAAGTAAGCACCATTGAATAAGTATGTTTAGGACTGCAGCCTTTGCTACTAAGACCCATTGCAATGCCCCTGTTGTTTTGAATTACTGGCTATGACAGCATGATGATGATGATGATGATGTTATGACTTTATTATAATAAATGTGATTTATCAAACTACTATATATTGAATGCTACAATCCCACACTGTCAGCATGTTCCATAGAATTCAATGGGATTACTTCCAGAAAAAGGATCAGCATTTCAGCCTCAATCCTATGCACACATGCCAAGCGGGTATTGGCTATAAAGGCAAACCTGCCTCACCCCCCTCAGAGGACTAAAGGTCTGCCAGACACAGTTGACTTGGGGTTGGGGGCTCCATCTGATGCTTAGGAAGGGAGAAGGACTGAGCAAGCTTCACAGCTTTGAAAATAACGTACATTTATATACAGTGCAGCCTATAAATATGTACTTGGTGGTTATCAAATGTCCATGATAGGCTGAATTTCAGTTAAATCTGCCTAGAATGCTGTTGCCACTCTAAAGCAGCTCCCCAATATTCGAATGACTAGCTTTACTATTGAAAATTCAGTGTGACCCTCCATTTTCTCTTCCAGTGCTATCACAGAAACACAAAAAGAAAGGAAAATGCATGGCCTGTGCTTCCTTCAACACCTTCTCATAATACTCCAAGGCAGTTTTCAAATTTTGATATAAACTAAAGCTGAATACGTAAGTTGTGAGTACATCCTGGAGCCTTTTGCTGGAGGTGAAAGCTCTGAAGAGTTGATGCATCCTCAACTGAGAACAGATCTTTAAGTAAGTGCATGTGTGTTTTTAAATAAATTCTATTTCGTTATTAAACAAAATAAACCAAACGTAATGAACTTAAAGGAATATTGCTACAGCAGGTTGAAAGCAACATGAGATTGGACATTATCATTGGACTTGCTGTTCTGAAACATTACCAAAAAATATCTATTGTTCCATAAACCTGTTAGGTTGGTTTATATGTATTGTTTTGTAATAGGTTAGCCTACCGTAATTTTATTTACTATGAACCAAATTTTCTCAATCCACTCAGAAATAGTAGGAGATAGGCTTATTTCTTTTAAACTGTGTATTAAATACAACTTTGATTTTAAAACACACACCTGGCTATAGTGCAACAGTAGTTTTGTCCTTTCCCTTTCTAGTCACAACAGGTACAGCTGCTTTGAATGAGCACCTAGGGGCTTTGTTGCTATGGAAACTGCATCGTTTATACCTGTATTTTTAGATATAGGCTTCGGGGGGGGGGAGGAATCTCACAAGCAGCTCCCTCTTCACAATAAAGAGAAGGGGATAGCACTGATACACAGAAAACATATTTTAAAGGGGTTTCCCTCCAATGGCTAAATCGAAATACTAGATTCATATCTAAGAAAGCAGCAAACAGGCAGGTGCTTTTTGCATCTCATAGAATCATAGAATCATAGAGTTGGAAGAGACCACAAGGGCCATCAAGTCCAACCCCTGCCAAGCAGGAAATCTGGTGTTTTTACAAGGCCCTTTTCCAGGATGCTATAAATCAGCCTTCCACAACCAGGTGACCTCAAGGCTTGCCCACACATGACCCGCACAATTGTTTCAGTGGGATCATGGGGCTGGCAAATCCCTTCCCAGTAGCCCCACTCCTTATTGCCGCTGCTGCCCTTCAAAGATACTCTCCTCTCATCCACAATGTCATGGTGCTAGAAAAGACCAACGTGGCCCTTTCTCAGAGCCATATTCTAAATATGGTGTCTGGGATAAGACATGCATGACTGCTACTTTGCCATGGCAACTAGAAGCTGTGTTTAAATGTAAATGAATTTACATGTTAAGCCTTTTTTTATAAATAATTGTCCAGCAAGAAGCTTTGGATTCAGAGGACTCAAACCAATGAATTCAAGTTCCAAGAAAGAAGATTTCCACTAAACTTCAGAAGGAACTTTCTGACCGTAAGAGCTGTTCAACAGTAGAGCGGTCTCCCTCAGGAGATCACAGACTCTTCTTCCTTGGAGGTTTTTAAGCAGAGTTTGGATGGCCATCTGTCATGGATGCATTAGTGGAGAAGAGGAAGAAGAAGAGTTTGGATTTGATATCCCGCCTTTCACTCCCCTTCAGGAGTCTCAAAGCGGCTAACATTCTCCTTTCCCTTCCTCCCCCCACAACAAACACTCTGTGGGGTGAGTGGGGCTGAGAGACTTCAGAGAACTGTGACTAGCCCAAGGTCACCCAGCAGCTGCATGTGGAGGAGCGGAGACACAAACCCAGTTCACCAGATTATGAGTCCACCACTCTTAACCACTACACCACACTGAATTAACTATTATTATGAGTTGTATTAATACAACATTTTTAAGTTTGTTTTGTTATGCATGTACATTATGCAGCTTATTATGTTATTATGTTGCAAGGAGATCTGTGACCATTTTATGTAAGGTGGTATTTTAATTTCTTAAATAAAGTTTTGGCTGGGTTTTTTGTTTTTTTAGGAACACCAGGCAGAAGAAGATGCGTATTTCCTTTTTCCTTTCCTTTCCTAAATAACCTTCTGCTTCTATCATATTTATACAGCACAGAAACAAGTAAGTCTGGGAATTAATTACAGGGAAAATGAAGCTGAAACACTAATGAACTTTGAACTCATTAAGAAAATCAGTGAGGGGCTTAGAAATGTGATGACTGTGTGCAATTGCTTTGAAAATCGACAGGCTAATATGTTTCTTAATTTGACAGCTTTGGAATGAATAACGTTCTCTGGTGAAATTATGTAGCTAAACAGTGGAAGGAGTTTGTGTTTCATGTTGAATCATATCCGAGAGGTGAAATCATAATTTAAAATAAGGGCTTCAAGTAGTTGACTGACATGCTGAGATGAACTCCTGTGCAGAGAAGACCCACTGGTGAAGTACAGTTTTAAAGGCACCAGAATGTTCCAGCACAGCACAGCCTGTGCACATTAAAAACGCATGGCTTCCCCCAAAGAATCCTGGTATCTGCAATTTCCTCATTACAGAACTATAGTTCCCAGCACCAGTGCTGGATTTATGTATAAACTAAACAGGCTAGAGCTTAGGGACCCACTCTCTTAGGGCCCCCCCAAAAAAAAATTTAAAGGAAAAAAAACAACTGGATGTACATTTCCAAAATAAAAAAACAAAAAACAAATAAAATAAAACCTACATACAGCAACAGTGTTTTGTGTTGTGTAGGCTCCTATGATGTAAATAATGGGCCCTGCCTCCTACTCAGCTCCCTAAAATATCACTGGTTTGCTCATTTCTATATATAGGGTGCCTACATTCTGCATGTGCAGATGGCTTTAGATACCTATTAGGTCCATAAATGGTTTTCCCGGTAGTGATGTATGGAAGTGAGAGCTGGACCATAAAGAAGGCTGATCGCCGAAGAATTGATGCTTTTGAATTACGGTGCTGGAGGAGACTCTTGAGAGTCCCATGGACTGCAAGAAGATCAAACCTATCCATTCTGAAGGAAATCAGCCCTGGAAGGACAGATCCTGAAGCTGAGGCTCCAATACTTTGGCCACCTCATGAGAAGAGAAGACTCCCTGGAAAAGACCCTGATGTTGGGAAAGATGGAGGGCACAAGGAGAAGGGGATGACAGAGGACGAGATGCTTGGATAGTGTTCTCGAAGCTACCAGCATGAGTTTGACCAAACCGGGTTCGCGTCTCCGCTCCTCCACATGCAGCTGCTGGGTGACCTTGGGCCAGTCACACTTCTCTGAAGTCTCACAGCCCCACTCACCTCACAGAGTGTTTGTTGTGGGGGAGGAAGGGAAAGGAGAATGTTAGCCGCTTTGAGACTCCTTAAAGGGAGTGAAAGGCGGGATATCAAATCCAAACTCCTCCTCCTCCTCCTCCTCCTCCTCCTCCTCTTCTTCTTCTTCTTCTTCTTCTTCTTCTTCTTCTTCTTCTTACTGCGGGAGGCAGTGGAAGACAGAAGTGCCTGGCGTGCTCTGGTCCATGGGGTCACGAAGAGTCGGACACGACTAAACAACAACAAGGTCCATAAATTACCATATAGCATATATTCAACACAAAAAACAGTGGCAATTTGTTGTTGACAAAAGACAGCTGGACATATAAAGGGACCCATTACCTTCAGTAGCTTAGGACCTCATCAAACCTAAACCCGGCCCTGCCCAGGACCATTAACAAACTATAGTTGACAGGATTCTCTCTGAGAATTCATGTGCTTTAAATGTGCGCTGAATGTTTTTCAAATAGTTGGTGTGGAACTGCCCTGCAACTCCCTGTGGTAGCTTTAAAAAGGGAATTTGTCAAATTCATTGTGAATACAACTATTGTTGGCACCTTGTTAGTTTTGAGGTCCATATAGAGCTTCAAGGTTGAAAAACAGAATGCCAGTTGCTGGAGAGAAGCAAATGGGATAATGCATTGGCCTCCATGCCCAACATTTGAGCTTCCTGGAGGTATCCGGTTGGCCATTGTAAGGATGATGGACAAATGGCCCTTTGCTATGAAATATTTCCTCTTATTTTGTATTTTTCTTAATTGGTGGTGGCAGTGTGGTTAAGCACAGACAAAATAAAAAAAATTCCTTCCAGTAGCACCTTAAAGACCAACTAAGTTAGTTCTTGATATGAGCTTTCGTGTGCATGTACACGAAAGCTCATACCAAGAACTAACTTAGTTGGTCTTTAAGGTGCTACTGGAAGGAATTTTTTTATTTTGACTATGGCAGACCAACACGGCTACCTATCTGTAACGTTAAGCACAGAGTTATAGACTGCCATGAAAATCATTAGTTAAAATCTAAGTAAAGGATTTACAAAAGCATCCTATAACTATAAAGCCATTTGTCTGCAGCGTCCGTGGAATGTGAAGGCAGCATCCACCAGAGCTTATGCAAGACACAAATTAGTATTTAATTTCTTCTCTCTTGGTGCTTCCTCTAAGCAACAAAAAGCCATGGGTCTTTTTTTCTCTTAATAATGGAAGGAGTGACAGTAAACAATGAGCCTGTACAAACAAGATTATTTGCAGGCGCATTTTTGGATCTATTTTCCTCTGCTCAGCATACAAATGCAAAAGTTCTCTTATAATGTAAGTTTAAAGACCTAACCATTCAGTTAATGAAAAAGTTATGAATTTAAGCACAATGTTTTGCAGCTTATAATCACTGCATTGTAATAGACAGAGGGGCCTTTTCAGATGGATAGGCACCAGGTCTGCAGAATGTGCAATAGTAAGTTGCTCCTTAAATGATTGGATCCCCCCCCCCATGTGCAGAACCAGTGACTTCTCTTTCTATTAGCATACTGTGCATCAGAGAGTGAAAGGAATTCTTTATGAACTCCCATACTTTTAAAGGAGCATATACACTTCTTACTTTGCATATAAATAGAAAATGCCCAGTGTGACACTGATGACCGGTCATCTTTTGATAGGTAAGCATGGACCAGGAGCAATTAATGTTTTTAATGAGTGAGGCGCATATGGACAGTCAAGGGAAAGAAACATCTCAAATGAAGAGGTGCTTTTTAAGAAAGGATGTTGAACTGTGCGCTGAGCATGTATGTGGCATGCAAAGAACTATTTCCCTGAGCTGGTTTTCAATCGCATAACCAATCTGGTTGAAATTTGAGACAATTGCAAGAGCTTTGTATTTTTTCCAAGGGTGTAATAAACAGTGTAGCAGCCGCAAACAATTTCAACACTCTTTCTCCAGTCAGTTTCTGTATACAGGAGTTGCCAACATTGTATCCACCATTAGCTCCTATGGCACTCATAAAAGACCTCATAATCTCTCTCTCTCTCCACACACACATAATGCAAGATAAACGGTTTGCTCTTCCTCCTCATTTTCTGTTTGAACTCACTCAAATTCATGGGCACACATCCTTAAGATAAATTTCACTGGATTCCACTAGATGCCATGTCCCTGTGGCAGCCATTTTTTGTTAGGGCACACACACACAGGAGCCATTTTGTGACTAGCACTTTATCAAATCTGATTAGGAAGGTCTTGACATGCTGGCAGAAAGTTAACAAAGAGGGAGCCAACCTAATCTTTGTTGGAAGGGAATTCCACAATACAGGAGCAGTCACTGAGTAGGTTCTTTCTCATGCAACCATCAACAGTGCCTCTGATGTTGGTGGGACCAAGAGAAGGTGCTCAGAGTAAGCCTACCTCTTATTTTGTGTTACACACTCATGATTACACCTTTTGAGTGAATTTACATTAAAATAGTGGTCACCTTCTGGCCTCTATTCACAGACACTAACAATACTGTCCTACAGAAATGCATGTTGTGTTTCAGAGCAACATTCAATTTGCACCAGATATAAAGTGCCAAGTTTAAATTTTCCCCAAACTGGGACACTTCAGCCTAACGAAAACCCCAAAGAATGATAAAATATATTATTTCATACTAGCAAGCTTGCTTATCTTAGTTGGATCATTTTTAATTGTTGATTCTTCACATAAGAGAACCAAGAGGGCTATTAAAAAAGTTTTTTCTTGCTTCAGAAAACAAATCATCAGTAGGCTGGTAAGCACTTAATAACAAAGGTACTGAAGATTTGAAAAGATGTAAAATCACTAAAGAAGACTGAAATGAACAATATGGAGCGTTTGTAGGGGAGAAACAATATTGGATAAATGATTTGGAAAATTAAAGTTTGCACCTACGTAATTGTTTCAGATAATGTCCTCCCACCATTCAGGCCTTTGAGATAAATCTATAGTTTCAACAGTGAGATAAAATCACATGGGACACATTTGTGCTAACAAATCTTTAAATCAATATTCCAAATGCACTTCCTTCAAAGTAAGCTCCAGCATAGGCAAGTCAGTGTGTTTATTGAGGTGCACAACAATTTGAAAAAATAAGAAGCTACTTCATTGCCTAAGCCTTGTGACCCACCAAGTCAAAGGAAAATTGGAAGCTGCCTTATAATGAACCCTAGTGATGGCACACTTCCAACCAAATGCCCTTCAGCTCCTGTTGACTCTCCACATGAGCAAGTATTTAAAAGTGTGTGTGAAAACATGTGGACCAAAAGATCTCATTTTGCCGTTCAGAACGAAGCTGTCTTTGCAGCGTATCCAGAATGTGCTGCTGATACCTTTAATAATATTATTATTAATAATAATTTATTTGCTTCAGAGCCTAAGCTGATCCATAATTTCATGGGGTTTCAGGTTGTGAAGGACACAGTTTTAGTGCAGTTTTGCAGAACTCGCAATCCATACTTAGTGTGGTCTTCTATAGACATCCAAAGTCTTCCAAATAACCTGATTTCCTAGAAATGAGAGACTTCAGTCCCATTCACATTCATTTGGAAGTGTCTCACTGAACTCTTATAAAAACATAGCTCTGAGTAAACATGCACAGAACATTTTCACTGCCTTTGCATTATGCAGTGGCAAAATAAGATGGTTCTCCAGAACTCCCCTATTTCAACAGAGCAACACCTGTTGCAATCAAGACAACCATCAACATTCAACCAGATGTGGAAAAGTTTACTCACCTTCCCCAAGCAACCACCTGTAAGGCAGGGATGTGAACCCTGCAGGCCTCCAAAAGTAGCTGAACTTCATTTCTCATCAGCTTGATCAACATGGCTAATGGTTAAGGATGATGCAAATTGTAGTCCAGCATTTGGGGGTTCATAGATTCCTCATCCATGCTTTAAGGTCTTAAGAGACTAAAAGCATCAAACCTAAGCACACTTACCCCACTCAACAGGACCTATTTTGGGTGGATATGCATTGGATTGCTCTGAAAATTGGCACAATTTAAATAACATAATTGTTTCATAGTACAGTACTTTCAATAAGAGAATCAAATAATTGTACCTAAGAGTTATAGCATTGTCTGCGATTGCTAAACCATTACTGAATGCCTTCAATTAGGCTTCATTTTAAACACAGTTTTGACAACCAAGTGATTGGTCATCAGTCTTCTGAAATGTGGGCTCCTTTTGATGTCTTGTGTGACTGCCTGCTATTTCTCATAGCTTGGTGAATTGTTATCCTGAAAATAGAAGGGGGAGGGGACACACAACAGATGCATAAATCTCCCTTTAAGGTGCTTATTATCCTTCTCAAACAGCCAGCAATGAAGTGTATTATAGAGGATTACAATGGAAAAGAGGTAGTTTAGCTTCTTGGTAATAAAACAAGGACATCCTTGAGAATTACTTCTTCATTGGATGATACATACTGAAGATTATTTTTAAAAGAAAAAGAAAAGAGAGAGAGGACAACCCACTGAAAGAAGAAGTAAATCCACAGAAAGTCCCTTCAGTTTCTTTGGAGCTGGAACGGAGCATGGGAAAAAACAGATTAAAGAAACTGAACCCTCCTAACCCAAGGGTAACCAAAGTGGTGCCCTCCAGTTGATAGACTTCTACTTTGATCAGTCCCAGTCAGTATGGCCAATGGCCCACAAAGATGAACATTATAGTTCATCTGGAGACAGAGGCACCAGCTTCTCTAGATGATTGACGGGCCCCCATACAACATCCTGACTTCACGCACTCAATGTCATAATCAGTCAGGGGGTGGAGCACTGAGGGGGGCCCATCCCCTCAAAAAAACATTGGGGCGGGGCTTAAAGTGCCTCAGCCTTTAGGAGCTGACACCCATGTCTGGAGAGCACCACATTGACTATCCCTGCTCTAACGCCATTCCAGCTAAACAACTTTTAAATGGCTAATACAGCATGCCAAACAAAGTATTTCACTAACCCCTTTCTGGTTAACCCACAGCTAGCTCTCTGGGAGAGAGATTCCTTGGCCACTATGCTCCCTGCTCTGGCAATCTACATGTTGAACTATTGCAATTTGCTCTACATGGAGCTGCCTTTGAAGATTATTTGGACACTTCAGCTGGTTCAAAATGCAGCGGCCAGCACCCTCCAGGTCTTGTTAGTCCTCCCAATTTCTCTGCCCACAAATAGGGTGGATAATTTCAAGAGAAACTTTGAGCATAGCTCTTTGAGCACAGTTTGCATTATTTCAGTCCTTTGAAGCTCAGGTGGATGCAGATGCATGACGTATCATATAGTGATGTACAGGAGCACCTTCTCTGTTGTAAACATACACACACGCACACCAGATTCTGGAATGCCCTGCCCATGGAACTGTGGTCAGTGGTCTACAACCTGGAGAGATGAGTGAGTAAGGAATAAAGCCCAAAGAAATGAAGGATCCAGATTCTTTTTCCAGGAATGAGTTCTTGTTCACTGCCTTTTCTAGGGCATTGAAAGGAAGTGCTTTTAATACAAAATGGTAGCACCCTTCTCAGTCCTCAAAGTGAAAAAAGTAAAAATGGCCCAAGCTTGCTAGCTCATTTCTCTTTGACTTCCAAACTGAAACGATTAGCATGTCGCTCATATCAAACAGCCATAAATGCTTCCTTTTGAAAACTACCAAAGGAGGATTAGTCTCTTTCAAAGACTAATTGCATGTAGCATTGCGGTGCCGGAAACGAAGCTGCTTTTGATCCTACAACTTGGCAATGGAAATACACTCTGAGCCTCCAGCTATGCTCAGGTTTGGAAGTGAAAGAAGGATGCCTGCCAAAATCGTGCCACAATAGAGATTGAAAGCTAGAGGTAGGAGGCTTTAAAGATTGTTATGTAGCTGAAAAGATGGGCTGCGATGGATGTGCTATATCCTGTGGTGGTTGTAATGCAGGTCAGGTCATTTAATGTTCCCTGCTCTCCGCTGTTCAAAAAGCCTTCAGGAGTAGCAACAATGCTTCTATGTGCATTTCTGCCGCTCCCACCTTGTTGAGTGTCCAGGGTGCAAAATCGCTTCTATTACATAACACGTTTGTGGCTATGTTCTAAGAACAAAGGAACAAACGGTTTTATATTCTTGCAGACGTTATTCAGGAGGCAACACACACACACACAAAATGTGCTCTTTATGTGCAGAAGCATCATCCACATTTCCTTCCTTCTTCGAAAGGAATCTCATGTTCTGTGCTGTCACTTAATTAATTAATTAATTAATTAATTATTCAGTCAATCAATGTGACACAATGCTTAGGGTAGAATGCAAATGAAAACAAAGGCAGAAATAAAGAAATCATTTTAGTATTGCACGGAATCACAAAAGCCCCAGAAGAAGGAAAATTATAAAGATGTTATACAGCAACATATCTTTAATCATGTTATCCTGCAATGGTAACTTTTAAAGCAGACTTTTATCTAGCTCCAAAAGAGCATCAGCGGTGGATTTCCTGCCACTTACAAAGTCCTGCTGATTTGCACTAAACAATTGTTGTTGTTGTTGTTGTTGTTGTTAGGTAGGAGGTATGGGGGGGGGGAGCTTAGCCAGTGTTTACCCACCATACAGCCACCCTAAAAATCCCCCCCCCCACTTTCAATAAGGAAACATTGGAGAATGAAGGTGTCTTTGATCCAGCAGATCCAATATCTGTTCTGTCCCATCTCTGGTTCTGCTCCCAGAACACCTGGTTTGTGCGCTTAACAACAGCTACCACTGGTGAGACTAGTGTTGGTGGTGGAGCTAAGCCTTTCATAGGTGCAGCAGGGGCCTCCACAGAGAAAATGGAGTCCTAACTTCCTCTAGCCAGCAGATCTGAATGTTAAGATTGCTCTGTCCCTCTGCACTGATTTTGGATTTATTTTAAATATTATTGTGATATATTGATTGTCATGGATATAGGACACATTCTGGAATGGGAAAAAAGTGATGGTTATTCTTTGGCACCCAACCTCTTTGGTTTAAGTCTATCAAGGTGGTTTAGGTATTTACAACCCAACCCCACTGCCTCTGGGAAAGCTCTTACATATGGCAGTCAGGCAGTACTTAAACATCTATATTCTTTTCCTAGTGAATATATGGTCCTTTGCTAATAGCATTTGGTTGCCAAGTAAAATCACCATTTCATTTTAGGAAGCTTTTTCTGTTAGCTGACTTAATTTGCTTAATATGATTGACTCATTACAGAATGTTAATATGACTTAAGCAATATGATAATGACAATTCTTGTTGCTAGCCTTTAATTTTAAGTAGTTGCATTTCATTTTTTAGTTTGTAACATACAGATTGTTTAGGCATTTTTATTCTTTTGGATGCTTAGTATTTCTGACCTGTCCATGGTTTCAGGTATTGCTTCAGGGCAAAGAAGTCAGTCTGTGGTTATTTAAACAAACAAACAAATAGGCTTAGGAGATCATGCCTTTTGCTTTACCCTGCGGAGTCTGACTCAAAATCTTCCAAAGTCAGTGTAACTCTTTCCAATGACATAAATGCATATAGATTTGATCTTCAGTATCTTGAGCCAAATCAAAGAGACAAATTGAATTCCTGACTTTTGATGGTGACAAGTTACATTTCAATTGCATTAGAAAAATGGAGAAAAGAAAGCAGATCTAAAAGTGCATTTATGTGTTGTCATTCTGGCTACAGTGGATGTGCCCCTGTGGTTTTGTGGGGCATTTTACAATCTTTGGGCCAAATCAAACTTAATACAGGAGATCTGTTATCAAATCTGACACCTGTTCGTTTTCTTTCTCAGTAGAGCAACCACTGAGGAGGGGAGCTGTTATTTTGATCAACACCATATTCCAGATCCCAATCACCCCTCTAAAAAACTGATCAGAATAATATATAGTATGTGCATTTTTCTCGCCTTTTTAAATTGAAGCCATCTTCCAGATCTCAATCACAGACACACCTCAAGCTGATATTAGCCCTACAGGAGAAAATATATATAGCATCTGTATCATGCTTCTCTGCTTTGGGGAGCAGTTTAGATCAGGAAAAGAGCACCTCTTCCATAGTATTGTAGTTGATCAAAATTGGGCACCTCCTCCAAGACTGCTTGTTCCAGGGTAAAGGAACATCGGAACTCACTGCTGCTTTATTGAAAGCAGTGAAACAAAAACACTGCAAAAATCAGAAAGGATCCATTAACCATAATTTCATCTTTTCCCCATCCCATCCATCATAATTTCACAGAAAATAAAAACTTCTTAGAAAATCTTCAAATCAGCACCATTGTATTTCCAACCTATCCTCTCTGGTGTTGTGTTAAAAATCTCTCCTGCATCTCCTCCCCCACCCACCCATCATTTGCTGTCAATTAATGAGGCCAAAAAAAATCACATTTGAAATTATCAAAGGGAAGAGAGAATTTCAGTGAAATCTTCATGGGTGAGGTACAAGGGTGCTTACTTTTCAGGTGACTGAGGTGAGTGTCCTTTCATTATTCTACAGATAATCTCACCAGTGGTGTTCGCTCTGCAGCCTTCCTGGGTGCCCATCAGGGGAAAGCCAGGAGGAACATACCATGAGACAATTCCTCCCATTGGACTTTCTCCAACAAGGAAGTGCTGGCAGCCAGGGAGGCTGCAAAGCATTACATAAATGTTTAATGAAAAGAAAACATACACCAGCCAACTTTAGCCACTACACAACAATAGGATAAACTTCACACACACCCATCAAAATTCTAAATAAATTCTAAAGTGCCCTCAGAATGAGGCTGAAAAATAGATGCTACTTTCCAGAGGGAGAAACCCTTTGAGAAAATGGGAGGGCAGGTTTTGGCACAGCACTCCATGCTAGTGCTAACATCGATGGTTTATCTCAATATATCTTCATGTCAGTTCTCTGAGGGACATGAGTGAGCTATAAGGATTTAAAGCCAGTGCTATGTCCACTTCTACTACTTCTACTGTGTCTCACACACATAAACCTTACAAATATTTATATTCCTTATTACCTCTACAATTCCCTTTTCTGGAAAGTTTTTAGTTTTACTACAGAGTTGTCCAGCTCTCTACCACCTGCCCCAAATCAGCTTCCCTTCTGTAGGAGTTATTTTAGAAAAATGCCTGTGCTGAGATGCGTGTACTTATCTCAGCACACCTAAAAACAGGCTGTTTGAGAGAGAAAACCACCATGGAGTTCTAAAGACTGGTTGAAGTACTGTGCCTGACTAGAAGGGAACCATCATCTTTTATCTCCCCAACAACTCCAAGTTCAGACCGTTCTGCTAAAATTGAGAGACACAAGAAAATTCTATTGATTAAGAGGGAGAGTGAAGTCCCCCCCTCCATCATCTGAACAAAACTGTCATTGCATCATTAAGTAATGAGTCACGATTATGTCACTCATTTCAGTAAGAAACCATCCTTAATGACTTTTAATTGTAATCTCACAGAGTTGTAATTGCTTTTTCTTTTAAGCTTTTGATCAACACAACAAAGAGCCGTTATTTGGTATGCAGCAAAGGCAGTCATTTCACAATTGCCAGCAACATAATGGAAGCAGCTTTTTCATATAATTGTAGAAGAACAAGCAGTCAGATGTGCAACTACCATGTCTCCAGCTGTGGTTTTCTCTGTGTCTGAAGGTGACTTCTGCCCCCCATCGTATACACACAGAGGAACAGAGTCAGTTCCCATGAAAGGTATCGGATGTTCAACACCACTTAGATTCATCTAAAAACAACAACCTTGTGCTCTACACACACTGAAGCCTCCAAGGATTGCTCCATATAAAATACACTATAGTAGTTTAGACTTCAGAGACAACCTCAGAAACAAAAGGTGTCAGAACATAAATATGAGGAAGCTTTTAAATAATTTTTTCCGGCTATAGCATAGCCAGTTGGCTCCATAGAAACTGTGAAAGTGTAGCTTTCACTTCCCACGTATCTGAATATCATGCAAAAGGGGGAAATGAATGGAGGAGAGAGAGAAAAACAAAATATGCACTTCGCTGTTTCTTCTGTTGGAACCAGAAATCTGAGGAGAGGAAGTGAAACTAATTCATGCTTTCATGGCTTCTACAGAATGAGTGCAAAAGTAGCCATAAAGCAAAATAATGGTAGTTGTGGCCAGAACTTGCCCATAGACTTTTTAAAAACAGTAAAATAACTAAATGAATGTATACAATGTAAAGGAAAATAAAACAGGGGAAAGGTAGGGGAGAAATTTGATTCTGTTTGCATTTAAAGGTAGAGCTACCTAAATCACGCTTTCCAAAGCAATGTGCAAACTGAAACAAAGCCCTCCTCCAATATTCTTGTATCTCTGAATTTTGCAATATGGTTGTCTAGCTAGGTGTACAGAAAAATGCATCTACGCAGGTAAGATGTGCATAAAAATGCATATATGACAGAAAACAACATGAAAAATACATTATATTGGGGAAAACTGATTTGCAAAAATGTATGTGTCAAGCAAGATTCCATGCCAAAATGTGTATATTAGGAGAACTTCACACTAAAATGCTGATGAATTTTCAGATTTAATTTCCCCCCAAATAGGAAATAAAATTGCGAACTGGTACGTAAATGTGACAAATTGAAGTTAATATTGTAAAAATGAGAAAGAAAGACAACCCTAAATACATCCCTAATAAAGGCTCAAACTTGAGCAAACCCTCACTTAAGGTGGATCATTCTAGCAGATCTGCCACCATTTTATTTTCAATAAACAACTTTTGTATTTCCTTCCTGCACTGCCCTTTCCATTGGATGTTATCTGCATAAACTGAATTTTCTTGTCCTCTGCTATGTATTTCAAGTCATCTTCAGGTTTTATGAAAGCTGAAAGAGACTTGTTTGGTTTTGTTTTGTCTTTCTTGATAAGAAGAAGAAACCACAGGATTCATACATAAGAGAACATCCCCAGAAGGCTTATTCCATAATGAACTGTAAATAGTAGGACACTATTATAGTACTGCAGCATTAAATCAATTGTCTTCACATTTTCAAGTTAATTACACTTTGTTGCCAAAATCCTCTGCATAAATGGCAGGATGCTAAAATAATGGTGCCAGGAATGTAGTGCTACTCAGGAAGGTGATGATGATCCAGGGTTGGAACCAAACTTGGCCTTCCATTAATAGAAGGACTCCTTTCAATTGCTGGAAGGACTAAAATCCACTGGAGAAAAGTGGTAGAAGATGATCTTAGATGGCAAGGAGGCTGCAGGGGGAGAGGAATAAGTGAAAATCACCTTTAAAAATCCCCAGCAAAACAAAACCTGAACACTTTCCAAAGCAAGCTGGCAGAACTTGCCCAACATTACTCTGAGGTCACAGGAACCTTTAATAAATTAATGTACAATCTTAACTATCTTTACTCAAAATTAAGTCCTATTGAATTCAATGGGGTTCGGACGAGATGACCCTCAAGGTCCCTTCCAACTCTACAATTTTATGGTTTTAAAATGCTGGTGGAAAGGGTCAGAAACAAAGAGGAAGGACTTAGGCTGGATCCTAAGCCTGTTCAGTTCAGACATGTGACCTGGCAAGCAGGCATAAGTTAAGCTGGCAGAAAAGGGTGGTGTAACTCAAACACTGTCTTAAAAGGCTTGCCAGGCTTAGGCCAGCTCAGCCAGAAGGAGCTCCACTGCTGAATGGATTTGGTGCAAGTTTGTGCCAGCTTAATTTACAACAACTTGCTTATCACCGACCACTGAGAAAACAAGAACAACTTGGCCATGCCCTGTGACCTCTCATTTGAGGTAATTTTAATCTGTTGTGCATGGTTGTGAATGTTTCTCTCATTCATATATATATATATATATGAGGATCTATGCAGCGGTACTATTACTTGTCATTAGCCTACTTTAAAAGCACATACATGGACTTCCTTTGTCAGCTGGGCCACTATGTTTCCTGTGTGCTGGAGGCACCCAAATCCTGGAGTCCCAGGTACACGTTTCTTCAAGGAACCAAAGGGTGGCCTTGAACAACCAACCTTCTGATTAACAGCCAGATGCGCTGACCCCTTGCTCCACCTGAGGAAATGATGCCGAAAGGATATGAGTATTAAATGAGCTATGATCTAAACCTGAGGAAGAAACTGGATCAGGCCAGGCGACGAGATTATTATCTCCCTCGCCTGCTGTGGGTCAAAATTGTCAGGAGGGTGGTGTCACCCGCTTATCAACCAGCAAATTTCATCATCCGGTTTGAAATCAAACTATGTGAGATACATGGGTGGAGGGGGTGATGCCAAAATCAGAATAAACATTCATCATTTGAAAAAGAAAAAGAAAAGTAATGTAGGCTGAGTCCCACCAGGTAAGAATACCTACAATTCTGTTGAGCATTCAGGGAAGAACATAATATGGGAACTATATATATATATATATAGAGAGAGAGAGAGAGAGAGAGAGGGTATATATATACTGCTTGGATGATTTTTACAATTAAGTGGTGTATACATGCTATGAAACAAACAAACAAACAAACAAACAAGTTTGCCACATACCTACTCTCACCTCACAACAGATCGAGTGAACACCAGTCCCAACCAGCACACCATCCCAGGTGCTACCAATATCCTGACCTAATTCCAGCCACCACATTCATCATTAGGTAGTTCAGTATGTGTGTGTGTTCGTGCGCACGCCCCATTTTAAACAAGGTAAAATCTTATTTGCAATTCAGCAACCCAATGTTGGTCATGGTTCTTAAAGAGACGGGAAGCCGTTTTCAAGGCTACACACAAAAATGTGCTGCAAACATTTGTGGTTTATTCAAAAAGTTGAAACAAAGGCTTGCCTCATTATGAATCTCCCCATGAACCTCCCTCTTCCTCCCTCTTTTGTCCCTCACTATAATTTGACAATCAGCTGTCATAAAGAATTCTACTATGTAGAATTTTCTATTTTAAGGAATAATAATTTCCTCTCCTTAAAAGTCTGGCTGTCTTTTTCCTTCCTCGTAGAAAGTGGGTAGGCTAGCACCCGTCAGAGGCAGGACTTTTTGATGGGATTGATTCAGACATTTGGAGAAGAGTGAAAAATGAAGTGTGCTTATCTGCCTCTGGATTGTCCTATTATGTTCTTCCTTGAATGCTCAACAGAATTGCAGGTATTCTTACCTGGTGGGACTCAGCCTACATTACTTTTAAAGCAGGCAAATGGTAAGTAATAGTACTGCTGCATAGATCCTCATTTTGCAGATATGATTATTATCATTCTGCTTTCCCTCATAAATATGCCCAAAGTACAAAGGAACTATAATGAAGATGATCATTCATCAGAGTAAAAAATATGTACCGGTAATTATTTTCTTCTTCTTTTGTTTTTGCTTTTAAAATTCATCAGGTCACTTAAAATTTGGAGGGAATGCTATTGGTAGGGGGATGACTTTGGTATTTGTTGACCACAAATGAATAATAAAATATTCGTACATGAATTGTCTCTCACCATATAGGGTTTTTGCACCCCAAAGGGCTGCATTCATGTCTGAGCAACATTTCCAGAGCCCAATTTTTACTTCCCCAACATGAACGGAACAAAGATGGGCCAATGAGAACCTTCTTTCTTCTCTCTCTTTTTGTCAAAGGCTTCTAGGTCTTTGGAGGAATCTTTTTCTCCCAATGACACTGCAGGAGTGAAGAGATAACCCTCCTTGCATTTTGACTTCACAATAATTTGTACACACACACCACACACATATATATATCTAAACTGCTTATTGTACATTTGACCTTTAGAAGACAGCTTTCACCTGTGTTCTTCCTTCTAATGATGGTCAAGTACTGGTCAGGTACCAGTCAGATGTGAGTTCCTAATCTGGTCAACTATTGGGCTCTTCCAGTGGCTACTTTTTGTATCCACAGTCAGCCCAACAATGTGCACCTTTCTCCATGCCCATTGTAATGTGTAATACTCTGTGTGTGTGTTTATACTGAATAGTGTTCTACAGCCACCTTGATGTGAAACACTTTGATCTCATTACATCTCTTCTTCTGGCACAAATTGCTCCAGATTGTACGCAACACAACCACCTGTGGTACATTATGATGAACATCCAAATTTAGCCAACCTTACCTTATGTGTTCCCCAAACAAATGCAAATTTCTAGAAGCACAGGCAATTTCAGTAAGCTTGCTCACATATTACAAAGATGTCAGAAGGGACTCCATGCCACTACGGCCACCTGGGCTTCAAGCAACAGCAAAGGATCCAGGAACAGACCTGCTCCTCAATGTGGGAATGTTCTGGGGTGCAGGAGAGGATATATTGACTAATTATATCCTTATCCTACTTGTGCTAACAAGTTCCCAAAATATCAGCAGAGTTTATATACATTCCCCTTTAAGTACGCAACGGTAACGTGTGCACAGGTTCGCTAGAACCTCTATAATAATTACTCTGGTAATTTCCCCTTTGTTCCCTCTTAAAATACAAGACACAACACAGTCTTTATAAAAGTATAAAAGAGTTTACTCACGATCTGTTCACAATATGATCCCAGACGGCAGACAGGCTTAAAAAGGTAAAATACACTTAGAATCTATCTTATAGGAAGATAGCCCTCTCCTCTCTTGGCTGAGAGCCAAGAGGGCATCCTGCTTCTTCGAAAGGTGATGGCAGAGAGAGAGAGATGGCTGCCTGCCCTGTGCTTTTGTCATTACCTGCACAGGTGAGGCCACACCCACCTCTGGTCACATGCGGAGGAAGTCCGTCCCCAGGAAGTTTACCTGCTTGCTGGACAGACATCCCTCCCCATGTTCTAACATGTACACTCCAGGAATGTTGTCACTGACTGCTCCTGTGTTTACATCCCACACTCAAGAGAGTGTGTAGCCCCCTCAAGAGCAGGAAGTCTCCCACCCATCTGGTCTAGTGGTGCCTCTGTCTTATCTGGATTGAGCTTCAGTTTACTGGCTCTCTTCCAATCCATTACCGAGGCCAGACACTGATCCAGCATATCCGCTGGCCCATCTGCAGATGTAAAGGCAAAGTAGAGCTGTGTGTCATCAGCACACTGCTGACAGCAGTATGTTTTCCCAGTGCATGTTGGTTATCCTAGTGCATGGCATTATATCTGTTCCTAAGCCTGACCCAGCCAATTTTCTGTGCGTCCCATAAGGATGCCGAAACATGTCTGTGCAGTACTGTGGATGCTCTGTATAAAGCTTAACATCAAACATGTCTTGTATTCAAACAACGCACATGTGTTTGCACATGGGTGAAATTCTTTAGCTCTGCCTTCATTCTGCGTAGCACTAACGCCTGCATGGCTGTCTTCAAAAATAACATAACAAAGCATAAAACAGCATCGTGTGAATGACAGCTCCCAACTCCATGTGACACATGTTTTGTTACAGAATACAAGCGGAATAAGCAATGCACTGTGGTGAAAAAGAGAGAGGCTTCATTCCTCTGGCACAAACTAATTCTGAATGACATCAGCAAAGCTGTATTTGAAATACAATTGTGGGCACAATGTCACACCAGCAGTCGCAAAAGCAGTTGTCCTGTCCCCAGAGAAGCTTGTAATGAAAGTAGTGCTTTCCAGTTATGGTCCAGTGACAACAGGTGTCAACTACAACCTGCTTCAGCCACCCTGGAAATAATACGTGCTCACACGGGGAAATGCACATTCCCATTGTTTCTTATCCGATGGCGCTCAACAACAACAAAACCCCAAAGAAACGATGTAATCTAACACGACAATGCAATTGAACAGAGGATCGTTCTCCAAAAGTTTCACAGCTACCGTACATGCATATGCTGCTGATTGAACCACAGGTTTAACCACAAGTCTGGGCCAAATTAAAGAGTCCTATGTGAATAATAAAACAACAACAATGAGATTACAGTAGGCATTGGGGACCCTGTGATTTTTCTACTGAAAGAGATAACATTTGTTTAAAGAAGAAATGACAATGGTGGATGGGATATGAGGATTGCTGGAGCCATGGGGAAGCAAATATCCTCACAGCTATATAGTGTGAAGCCTGTGTTTCGGATGGCAGATAAATAGGTGAATTCAATGAATAAACAGCATTCCTTACTATTACCGCCATGATTGTGCTGGCATTGAGGAATGAGAAAGTGTAGAAAAATGATGCACATTATGGGCATGACAGGGAAAGCCATCACACAAAGCATGATGAAAGTAATGTATAAACCATCAGCCTAAGGCAAAAGCTTTCTAAGCCTCCCAAGTACCCTGCACTTAAGGAAGCATATTTGACAAGCTAACAGAGCAATCCAATTGTGGGAAGGTGGTGGACGGTGGGAGAAATGTATGAAGGAAGAACCACCAACTACTTTTTGGTGTCTGTATGTGGGGACAGAGTTGGCTGGATGGCAAAGAAGGCTAAAGAGGTTCCTGCAGTTCCAACAACTTCCCATCCCAATCCAGGGTGGACCTCTCTCCCTGCTAGGAATGTGTGAATCCCCAGCATCTCCAGGGCTGGGAGATACTCCTGCCTGAAACCCCTCAAGATCCACTACCCATCAGTTTATATCAGGGTTTCCCAATCTTGGCTCTTCAGCTGTTGTTGGACTACAACTCCCATCATCACTAGCTAGCAGGACCAGTGGTCAGGGATGATGGGAACTGTAGTCCCAAAACAGCTGAAGACCCAAGTTTGGGAAACCCTGGTGCAGACAGTACAGAGCTAGAGGTACTAATGTTCTGACTCTACATCAGGCAGTTCCCTATGTTCATTCCTACCTGAGAGCAAATCCCTCTAAATATAGTGGGGATGACTTCTGAGTCAACAAGCACAGGCTCCAGCCTGCAGACCCACTTATGTGGCATTTGGAATAAGCTCCAATTGACTCCGTGTGGTTGGGTTGCAAGTAAACATGCATAGGATCAGGCTGTAAAGCCAGTGAGACAATTATTTGGAAAGACATTATTGCTGAACCGTGCTTAATCAGGGTGCTGCCAGATATCAGGTACCGCATCTGCGTGTCCCATGAAAACCAATATAGAACCTAATTAGAAAAATGAAAGAGACACATTTGCGTTTTATTTGCCGGCAGACAAAAGCTCTCAGACTTTCCACAGACAAATGAATAATTAAAGTGCTAGGGAAAAGACGAGTCTTGGCAAGGCAACTTGAGCCACATTTTAAAACAAAACAATCAAGTCATATTTCCCTCAGGAGCAGCCCATGATCACTGAAAAGAGATTATTATAAACAATTGAACAGAGATGTCAAGGAAACACATCTGACAAGCAGACCTTTGAGTATTTTTTTAAAAGATATATTCTTGGGTTTTTTTTATGTTCAGTTGCCATAGCCCACTGAAATGCATAGGGGAAAAATGATTGAAATAAATGAAAGTGGCCCTCAGCCCTCGTCCACAATCAGACTTGCAAATGAAGGGGTAGGAAATGATACTCTGTATAGAAAAGTTACACTTCGTAATGGTTTCCATTTCCATTTCCTGAGATAGAGAGACAAGCGTTTTTTTATACACAATTTAAATAAATGTTTTAGTCTGAAACATAATTGCATTGGGTTCTGTCCAAGGAAGATACACAGAGTAGACCCACTGAAATCAATGAGCATGATAAATGAAAGTTCATAGATTTGAGGGGGGTGGGTCTATTCTGAATATGAAGTAGGCCACATTAAAGGCAAACCTTTAAAGTACTGTGATACCACTTGAAACTGTCATGGTATCCCCAAAGAATTCTGGTAGCTGCAGTTTATTAAAAGGCCTGAGAACTGTTGAGAGGCCCCTATGTCCCTCACAGAGCTACAATTCTCAGAGGTCCTTGTGAAAGAGGGATTGATCATTAAACTACTCTGGGGATTTTAGCTAACAACCCTCAGAACTATAGGACCCAGCATTATTCGGAGGAAGCTTTGATTGTTTAAGGAGGTAAAAATGCAATACTAAAATCAGTTAAAACAATTCACATTCAAAAGAACCAGCCCTCCCTATTTTATAAACTTACTATTTTTTGTTCCTATGATATTTCAGTGGCCATAATTATCTGGGGGACATCTCCCCACCAGCCCTAGCTGAAGCTCAACACTGTGTTTTTCAATGTGGGAAATGTAAAGGAATACAATTCTTGGCCTGTGGAACTTGGCACTTAAATGTATGTAGGGTTATGTCTGTAAACGTTCACAGCTGCAGTCCACACAGCCCGTTTCTTATAAATGTGATTAGATTAAGAGAAATGCTCAAGAGAAAGTGTAGGCTTATGCCACTTAGCAGACTTGGGGCAATACTTTGAGATTTCTCTGTAGGTGTTCTTTCTGCTGCACTGAAGACTAAAGTTTTCAACAACTTTGTCCTCCCTTGTGGAGTATCGACAGCACATCAGTGATTCCCCCCTCCCCAATTGCCAGAGGGTAGAAAGTTAAGAGGTTTCCAAAATTTCCCTTGGCAGGACAACAGTCTGCAGATTTCATTTCCAACTTCAGTAACATTATATAGGAGTTTGCCATCAACTTTCTGACCCTGGTTTTACTCTAAACATGTCAGCAGAATGGACATGACTTTTTTTAAACACCAATTTAAACTGGAGTTCCATCACATCTTATATTTTTATTATTACTTATTAATTTAGGCTGAAATGCTCTATGTCACTTAGTTGAGAGTAGGTCCAATTGACTTCACTGGAAGTTTCTTCTGAATTGATATGTGTGTTACATATCTTCCAAATGCCCCCCCAAAGGGGACATTCCATTTTTCATGCGAGATCTCAGCGACCATTTGCCAAAAGCGCTTTTCCTGGGCAGAACAAGGTCTTGGGTTACATGTCTCACCCAGGAGTGTGTCCCGGAAGTCATGTATCCCAATTTTGCATCAGAAAAAAGTTGGAAGGCATGCTGTTAAACAAAGCGTGTTCTCCATAACAGAGAGCACATATTGCGGTGGGGGCCTGCAGCCACCCCACTGTTGCTTGGTTAAAGGCCATGAGCTGTGATTGGGCAAAAGAGTGTTGCTGGGGAGTTTGTTATGTTGGAAATTGGTGGGAGGGGTCAGAGGGCTTAAATACAGGGCACGCAGCTTGGGGCTTTCTCTTGGGCTGCGTGCACCGGATCATCCGTCCACCCTCCCTGAAAAGGGGGGGTTCATTGCTCTATGACCTTGCTATGCCTGTCATGGGGTCGTCTGCTTTTGAGGCAGGGGCCTGGTAGGAATTTTGTCCATTCGGCTGATTGGCTGTTGCCATTTGGTTTCTTGCCTACTACGTAGCAAATCGTCACAACTTGTAAGGTTGGCGGTTAGGCATTGGTTAAAATTGGTTGGTGGAGGGGTAAGTGCCTACCACTCCAATGGTGGTGCTGCATAGAGAATTCCATTAAAGGAATCCAGGGGCTTGCCATCCTTTCGTCCTAGTCCCTGGCATCAGACTTGGGCCGTGCAAGCCCCGGGGGCATGAGGGTGAGAAACAAGGGACTGATGCCCAGCTTCTTTTCTCCCAAATATTGTTTTCCCTGACTGGCTTCCACTGGAATCTGGAAGTCAGTTCTGTCCCTGGGGCAAGGACAGATAGTCGTAACCAATGCCTAAGCAGCCACTCACGTGTATTTAAAGAAAGTTGTGGCCAAATTCATGCCAGAAACCAGAAACAAAAATTGATGTGTGTGGTGTGAGTTATTGGGGTGGCTTGGGGACCTCGATGCACAAGTGATTCTCTAAAGCATGGCCTATAGGCTAAAATCAAACCATAGTACAACTGCAGGTGGCAAAAAGTTGTGCAAACACTTTTAATTAATTTCACTTGATAGTTCAGAATTCACAAGCATCAAGACTGCATATTTGCAAACTTTTACCCCAAAACTGGTATGAAATTGTTGGCAGTTTCAGAGCTGTTTGCACAATGCAATTTGGGTCCCCCATTCTAAAGCACAGTTTTTCTAGTTTAGATACTCGTGATTGTTTGCTACGAGTTGTATTCAAAATACTGCTAAATAGCTCCTTTCCCAAGTTGAATGACTTCTGCATGTGCAATGGGAGTTCCCTTCTGCCCCCATGTGCCCCTTAAATCTGTTCTAGGGCTTCCCTCAACATTCTGGAGCAGCTTTGGGGACACCCTCAAATCTGTAACAATGCATTGTTAATCAGGCAGGAGTATTGAAGTACTGGGAAGAAAGTTTATACTGGTAATAGCGAGTTTCAAATACTGTTGCCCCCGGTTTAATTTTCTTCCAAGGGTTATCCCTTTTAGCAGTCTGCTTGGGATTTAATGGTGTCTCGGAATGCTTTATGGACATTCATAACATTCCTGTGTCCATATTTTACCTTTTTATTCTTCTTTTCTCACTATCCATTTTGAAAAATAGACAAATATTCTCTTACAGCATGCCACACTGAACTGATCTCAAAACCTTTATTAAATTCTCAATCTTTCTCGCTGTAAAAAAGAGGGGAAGGGATGGAGAGAGGGGGGGAAAAATCTTTTTATGAAGCTAAGAATGATCAACAGGATTAAACCATAAGGACCATTTTCAAAACAATGTATCTGTCAATGGAGCCCACAAAGGCTGCATGCAGCCTGAGAAGTTCTCATGAAATATTCATTTACAAGCTGGAGCAAGGGAAGCAGATTGAGTTTTCTTCCATTACGGCAATGTGAAAGTGATGAATGGTCCTAGACTTTTGACTTTGGCTACGACCCACACTTTCTATTTGTTTCTTTCTTCACCTTAGTTCTAAACATATTTTTAAAAACTCAGTAAGGATGGTACATCTAAAACAATTCCATCATTCTCTCTCTCTCCCCCCCACCCTCTGTCTCTCACACAGATTCGTATGCTCAACCCCTACCATGCAGTGAATGAATGGTCCTACGCACTGTCACTGCCATACATGTCTCCTGACAAACAACCATTTGATGGCTGGGTAGCTCTTTCTGACGCATGTCAAATGGATGTGCCTCAGGGGAGTGTGGCAGCAGTGTGCAGTAATAGTGGTAGTGGGTTACCCTATATGCACCCATGCCCATCCCCACATGTTCAATCAGTGCATGGAAAAGGGTCACGTGAACCCTCTAGAGGTCCACAAAGCCAGGCCTTCACCCTATGGCCTTGTTGACCTTCGATCATCAGGGTGTAAAGAAGCTGGAAAACTAAAATTTCCCCTCTCTTACACAAGCACATGAACAACAGTCAATCCCCAACCATATGTATTTCCTGAATTTAGGGCTATAGCATAAGAATAAGATGGATCATGTGTAGTTTAGCATCCTGCTTCTCAAAGGGGTCAATGGGCTTCTCCTGCTGTTGTTCCCCAGCAGGTGATATTCAGATACATTGTACCTTTGATCCTGGATGCCATATACAGCTATCATGACTTAAAATCATTTATAAAGGTAAAGGTAAAGGGACGCCTGACCATTAGGTCCAGTCGTGGCTGACTCTGGGGTTGCGGCGCTTATCTCGCTTTATTGGCCAAGGGAGCCGGCGTACAGCTTCCGGGTCATGTGGCCAGCATGACTAAGCTGCTTCTGGTGAACCAGAGCAGTGCACGGAAATGCCATTTACCTTCCCGCGGTACCTATTTATCTACTTGCACTTTGACGTGCTTTTGAACTGCTAAGTTGGCAGGAGCAGGGACCGATCAACGGGAGCTCACCCCGTAGCGGGGATTCGAACTGCCGACCTTCTGATCGGCAAGTCCTAGGCTCTGTGGTTTAACCCACAGTGCCACCCATGTCCCAAAACCATTGATAACCTCATCCTTATGAATTTGTCTAAATCCCTTTCCAAAATAAAAAAGGATCTGAAGAAGTATGCATGTACACGAAAGCTCATGCCAATAACAAACTTAGTTGGTCTCTAAGGTGCTACTGGAAGGATTTTGTTTATTTTGTTTCGACTACGGCAGGCCAACGCGGCTACCTACCTATAACTCCCTTTTCAAAGCCATCTATACAGGTGGTCATTCACAGCAGAGGAAGAGTGCATGTTGGGTTTCAGTGAGGCAGTGTTGCTGTGGTCCCCTGTGACAGTTTCAAAATGTGCACCCCTGAAAATCTGTTTTAGAGCAAAGGTGGGGACCCTTAGGCTCAAACATGGCCCTCCAAATTTTTCTATCCGACTCTCAGTACTATTCCTCCACTAAACCCTCCCCCCAGTTCACCCTTCTCACTGGCCTTGCTTTACATCCTCCTTGAATATCTCTGTAAGTCTGGAATGTGCCCTGGAATTCTGATAATGCTCCACCTATTTTCCCACCTGACACATCCCCCTCCCCCTGAAGGGAATGTGGCTCTCAGACTTAAAAAGCATCCAACACCTATTAAGGTACCTTCAACCTCTTCAGACCCATGACCCACTTTTAACACAGACATGCATTAGGGGACCATTTTTATTCCTTTATTAGCAGTGGCAAAGTTTTTATTGGTGGTTGCAAGAACCAATGATCCCTATATTCTGAACAAAATGTTTGTTTAACCTGGAGGTAGGCTGTGTATTGCTTTGTAACGATTTGTTGGGTCTCTGGACCGTAATAAAGATTGTTGTTATTATTAAAACAGCAACAACATTTTTCTATCTATTTGTATGGCAGTAGTGCTCCTGGTGCAACCATTCTTGGATGGTCCTGACCCAAAACTTGAAGACTAGGTTTCTTGACCACTGGGTAACCCTTGAGAACAGCACAGAAGATGGCACTGGGAGTGCATGGGCAAGGGCTGCAGCAGAAAAGGAATACTGCTTGAAATGGCCTCTCTTATTTTAAGAGACACCTCCTTTCTACTGAAGCCATTCCAAAATGGTCAGTGTTGGAATCATCTATATTCTCCAAACATCTTTTCTGCTCAAATTACTAGGACGTGGCGATAAAGTATTGCCTTTAAACTTTGTATAACATTTCTAAACAAACAGGATGGTTTTTTTTAAAAGAAAGAAAGAAAAGGGGAACCAAAAATAACACCTCCAATTACCGGTTTCCGGTTTCAGTTTGTGAATTCTTCTTTTATCTCAGGAAAATGCCAAAATGCCCTATTGATTTTTAGACCTGTTTTTGCTAGCCAAGTGCATGTAAGCAGGCAGCTCATTTATCCAGTTTCAGCCTTATGGAACTTGAAATGGCTGTGATCTCTGAAGTCTTCTAATTGGGGTTGATTGTAGAAAAGCCGTATCAACCTTAAACACAAATCTCCACTGACACAGCAATAATAGCACGAAAGAAGAGTCAAGAGGGTAAATGTTACCTGCAAAATTCACATCGTGCAGAAGAGGGGGGAATATCAAGGCACAGCAATTGCTTAGAACTTTACACAAACAACTTTACACAAAGGGACAAGTAAGCAAGTAGGATTTCCCCACTCGCTTCTAATAACAGCAGCAGCAACAGCAGCAGCAACAATACTATCATTAACAATAGCAACCTAATATATAGGCTGCTTCATGGCATAAAGGCATTATTTAAATATCGAATAAAACACAAGCTCTAAAATACAATCAATTCAACAAACTAAAGCAATAAAGCCATCCATATATACCCAGAGGTTTTGCAGTGTATTGATGACAAGAACATTCAAATATCTAAATCACTTGTGGCAACTACAGTGGTACCTCGGGTTATATACGCTTCAGGTTACATACGCTTCAGGTTACAGACTCCGCTAACCCAGAAATAGTGCTTCAGGTTAAGAACTTTGCTTCAGAATGAGAACAGAAATCGTGCTCCAGCGGCACAGCAGTAGGAGGCCCCATTAGCTAAAGCGGTGCTTCAGGTTAAGAACAGTTTCAGGTTAAGAACAGACCTCCAGAACGAATTAAGTTCTTAACCTGAGGTACCACTGTATCTGTCTAATTACCATCTATCAATCCAGGTTCAACCAAAGTGATGATGAGCACCTGAGGACTGTTGTGAATGTTGGGACAACATTAAGACTTGCAATGGGTTACGGTCTATTTTTCTACACTGGAGTCTTGTATGCTTCACTATCACCTTATTTTGAAATATTTGGCTTCCATGTGTCTGGGGAGATAGAAGTACTGCAGTGGACTTTCTTCAGTGAGTTGTACACTGCAAGGTTTCTAAGTTGTGAGTCATAACATGATGTTGATGAGATAAGTTTACTTGGCTAAAACTGGCAGACGAATAGCAGAGAGAGAGAATATGTGGTTAGCAAGGTGTCAAGATGCTGAAGGGAGATTTGATAGACTTGGAACAAGGGAGGGTGGAGCAGTTAGACTGAGTTTGCATTTAAAGGCAAAAGTGACTAATTCACATTTTCTGAAAAAAATGAACATACCGAAACACAGCTATCCTTCGAAATCCACACTTCTCTAGAGTTTACAATACAGTCCTCCAGCCATCCCTGCAATAGTTACTGTGGAGATTATTATAAATGAACTTCAACTCACCTTTATTGTGTTAAAAAAACAAACAAAAAAACACCCCCAAAACAACCATGCATAATGGTCTGGAATTTATGTATATAATTTATATCCAATCCTATCTTGCTCTAGCTATTCAAGACCACATAAGATAAACCGAGCATATTAGATAAGCATTTGTAGTATATGCACAATCCATTTGTTTGAGTATACATTTTTGTGCAGTTAGCCACTGAACCTGGAGAACTGGAAATGGAAGAAAGCAACAATAAAGAGGGAGAAATGGCCATAAAAATCTATAATGCTGAGCTTTATGGCAAGAACATGTTCAATGCAAATAAAGTGCTATAGACTAAACATTCGCAAGAGAATGTGCTTCTCTTGCACAGATTATTTTTCCCCATTGTAAATTATCTAGCTCTTTGTTAGACTGAAATCTTGAGGACTTTTAGAAACCTCTCACACTTGTTATTCTGCTTTATTGAAGTTATGGGCAGTTGAAACACTCAGAGTTTCTCATATTTTTTTCCATGAGCACCTGGGATTGCACAGAAAATATTTTATCATGAGATATAAAACAAAGTTGATACCGAAAATATAGAATTATCTTGGGGTTTGTTTGTTTTTCTATGTAAAAAAGAAAAAAAAATGAGAAAAATAGCTGGACTCTACTCTGGTCTGGAAAGGGATTCTTTGACTCTCACAAAGTATCCTGGGAACTGTATTTTGTAAAGGGTGCTGAGAGTTGTTCAGAGACCGCCTACTCCCCTCACAGAGCTACAACTTGCAGAGTGGCTTATCAATTGATCTCAGAATTCTTTGGGTGCAGCCATAACTGTTAAAGTGGTATGATACTGCTTTAAATGTATATTGCTGATGGGATCTGAATTCTTTGGACAAAGCTCTATACAGTGGTACCTCGAGTTACAGACGCTGCAGGTTACAGACGTTTCAGGTTACAAATTCCACTAACCCAGAAATAGTACCTTAGGTTAAGAACTTTGCTTCAGGATGAGAACAGAAATTGTGCAGCGACAGCGGAATGCCCCATTAGCTAAAGTGGTGCTTCAGGTTAAGAACGGACCTCCAGAATGAATTAAGTTCTTAACCCGAGGTATGACTTTACTGGAGAAATCTTGGTTTCTACTTCGTGTTTGCAGTTAACACATGTTAGGCATGGATAACAGGCAGCCTGAGGAATCGTTCTGCTTTTTTTGGTACCAAGATCTGCATTCCATACCCAAAACTTTTTATGTCTGTTTTCCCCCCAGAATGCTGAACATGTCCTTTTCATGGCAGCTTTCGTTTTCTTCAGCTCGGTCATGTCTGATTTCCCTCTCCCATACACAGACTTGCACATTAACCCACCCTCCTGCAAAAAAATCCCCCTGCCTTTCTTGCAGTAAAAACATTAAAATTATCAATATGGTTGAATCAGGATTATTTCTGTATAACATTTGACCTGCATGTGCATCTCAGAAAAACACAGAACAGAAATGGATCTGAATGTAATTATACATATGATCACATCATTGTTGCTGCCCAGCCTCATGCTGTATGGTTGGATGGGAGGAACTGGAAGCAACAGAGAACGGTGTGCATGAAATCCTGAATTAATATACTTCTTTATTAATTGATTTTTGGTTTTTATTTGCAAACACCACAGTACTAAGCAAATAGCTAAACAAATAATTTTAAAGAAAAACAAGACAATAGTGGGAATGAATGGAGTTTGGGTGTTGTTTATTGACAAAGTATATTAAAATGACGCCTAGGGATCATTTTACATCCACTAGAAGGTCAAACAGGTGAGTTCATGCATAAACATAATAGCATTACAGGCAGTCAACTAGATTTTCTTTTGGTGGGTGAATACATACATAAACATTGTAGATGTAATTACTATGGAAACTACTGCCCTGATGAATCGTCCCATTCAGTACATGTGCCACCCCTATCCCCAGTTGTGGACTACAGCTTCCATCATCCCTGACCATTAGCTATGCTGGCTTAGGCTGTTGGAAGCTGGAGAGTCCAGTGACATCTATTGAGCACCATGTTGACTACCCTTGCAGTATAATTTGGTCCAGTCCAAACAAGGTGTAGCCACTGGGGAAAACATAGTGAAGAATTTAGCCTGGAGGCTCCAGATTTCTTTGCCAACCACTAAATGAATTTTCTCACAGGAAGGTTTACATTGTCAAGTAGTAGCAGTAAGTTTATACTCTTGTCCTATTCATAACCTTATTAATTTGACTGGAAAAGTGGGTGGAGAGAAGAGGACATTAAAACAATCACTTTCATGATATAATTATCTTGCTGGGTAATTTATCTAGGACAAACGGATTAGCATGTTTAGCTTTGCAAACATATCCTTAGAATAAACACAAGAACTTGATGGACAAATGGTTTCATGGGCAGCACGATGTCCTTCATCATTAAATTGCTGTGAAAAGTGATATTGTTTTCTGATTATTATTTTTAGGTGCTTTATCCACACACCAATATGACCCATTCACACAGCCATTTTGTCCCACAGAACAGTACTTTTTGCAGACATCACAGTCATGTATTTAGGTTTCCTCCGTACCATGTTTGGTGAGTCCCCACGTTCATTTTTGATTTGGCAATGTGATCACAATGTGGTGACTTTTAGTTAGGAGTGGAGTCACCATCTGCTTTGAATGTTCCTTGTTTGGAGAATGTGGATCTCGTATATGCTATCGTCAGACAACAGAAGGTCTTAAAAACAGCCACTCTTCTGTCATTGAGCTCTGCTGTCCAAAGATACAGCACTAGGTCAGTAGATTTCAAGGGACGTCACTCAGTACTCAGCATATCTAGTTAGGGCTAGCGAAGACCCCTGCTCCAAACCCTGGAAAGTTACTGCTGGTTAGTGTAGACAGCACTGACCTAGATGCCCCGGTGCTTTGACTTGTTTTATAAAGCAGCACCCAAAGTCAGTGAACATGTAAATCCTTCTTAAGAAATCAAAGCAGGTTTTTAAAAGCCTGACGCATAATTATTCATCGAATTATCAACGAATTAGTTAAGTCTGTGACCTTCACACCCCTAAGTATTCTTAGAACAGGGGTGGGGAACCTCTGGCCCAGGGCCCAGATTCATCTTGCTTGCCTAGATGGAGAACTTGTATGTATTAATGTAGGTGTAGCCAATGGGATCACCTTGCCGAGACATCACCTTGCCAACAAAGGTCCGTATAGTTAAAGCTATGGTTTTCCCAGTAGTGATGTATGGAAGTGAGAGCTGGACCATAAAGAAGGCTGATCACCGAAGAATTGATACTTTTGAATTATGGTGCTGGAGGAGACTCTTGAGAGTCCCATGGACTGCAAGAAGATCAAACCTATCCATTCTGAAGGAAATCAGCCTTAAGTGCTCACTGGAATGACAGATCCTGAAGCTGAGGCTCCAATACTTTGGCCACCTCATGAGAAGAGAAGACTCCCTGGAAAAGACCCTAATGTTGGGAAAGATTGAGGGCACAAGGGGACGACAGAGGGTGACATGGTGGGACAGTGTTCTCGAAGCTACCAGCATGAGTTTGACCAAACTGCAGGAGGCAGTGGAAGACAGGAGTGCCTGGTGTGCTCTGGTCCAGGGGGTCACGAAGAGTCGGACACGACTAAATGACCAAACAACAACAATAACAATGGGGTGCTCTGCATCTTTATGTTCTGACATGAACCCTGTCCTCAAATTGATTCAGGGCTGGCTGACTCCATCCCAAGCCTGGTGTCCTGTGGGTTGTCTTCGGGCTGATTGGGCCCCACGAAATCATGTTGGGTGGCTGTGCACAGCTTTTCTGAGCTCTTCAAGAAATCTGTGAATAACCTGGGTGCTTACATGAAGGCTATCTTTGCCTTGCACATCTATTGCTGGAAGCTCAGTTTTCCACTAGTCTCAATGTTATAAGAACAGGATATTTATGTCACAATGTATTCCATTTAAAAGGGGACCAACTAAAGGATATTACAGAAAGGTTTTTCTCATGTAATAAATAGTATCAGTAATTTTCCACGAGCTTAACTGCTAATGTTTGCTACTAATATAAGTCAATAACTAGTTAGCTAGCACTAGAAAGGTTAATCCTCACAAAATTGAGGTCAGTGTAATACTTGGATGCATCTCCTTCCATATAAATAAGTCTTAATTTTTATTTGCTTTTTGGGAAAAAAAATGAACAAAATCACGGTCTTTTAGAAATCATAGCTATTAACACATGAATAAGTGGATATGTCCCAAAATCATGTATTAGTGCTATTTTATGTTTAACTTCCATTGGATCTAGATGGACTTTTGTGTATTTTGGGGTGTATTTGGAAAAAGGAAGCTAATTCTCTTTTTCTATTTATATGTAAATATATAATTTTCAATTATGAATACACTTATACTGTTGAAGTAGCTATTTCAGAAATCTGTGAATAACTTGGCTTAGCTTCATACACAGTGTGCATGTGTGTGTGTGTGTGTGTGTATGTATATATATATATATATATATATATATATATATATATATATATATACACACACACATATATATATATAGGCACGCTTGGAAAATCCACACCGTGGTCAACTCCCACCCGGAAACCAATGTCCCCACTGTGGAAGTATGTGTGGCTCCAGAATTGGCCTCCACAGTCACTTACAGACTCATTGTTAAAACCGTGTTTATGGAAGACAATCTTACTCGGCTACGAGTGATCACCAAAGTAGAAGATATATTTCCTACAAAATAAGAGTCAAAATTCTAGGTGTGAGCTGATATTTCTTAGAAAATACTTCCCTGGCAAATGTATGAAAATGTTCTTTTTCAAGCACTTCTGAACTGCCTTCTCCTAAATAATATTTAGCAAAATGGCACTTCAAATATCACCTGCCCTGAATTTTAGGTGCACCGATGTATCCAGCTTTTTTTAAAAAAAAATAAAAATAAAAATATTTTTTTCAATGTAAAATAAAAAATGCAAACAAGCAAACAAAAAGAATCTGCAAAACAGAACCTCAGTTGCCCTAATCATGCTTTCCTGATTGTCTTTAGTACTATACCAATCTAACATTAAATCTCTTCCAGATATAATGTTTTGCTTTTGTTGTACGTCTATTGTTTTTATTGTATCAAAATGCTTGATTTATTTCAATAATTATTATTTTTTAATCAATGCTGCAAATAATGTGAAAAAATAGAAAGCAAATAATATAGAAAAAGAAATGCTGCAAAATACATCATGAAAGCCAATTTTCACAATTTGGTGAGGAAAGAGATTTTTTTTGTATATCTAAATTTGACACAAAGGGGAAAGAAAATCCCACTAAATGGCGCTGAAATGTTCTGGGTCTTCCTTACCCTTAGAAACTCAAATTTTGTTACTTTTTTCTCTGCAATAATCACAGTCCACATATTTTTGTACTGTCTTCTGTTTCTGGGCCAGATAACTTTCTGATGCAGCCAGCATCCATTCAAGAAGTTCCTTAGATTGGAAAATGGATGATCATCCCACAAATTCAGAAGGGCAAGTTTTGAGGAAGCTTAATTTCATTTGATATTTCTTCGGAAAAAAACATCAATCCAAAATTTTGATGCCAAAAGGCATTCCCACCAAAAGACGAAAAATTGTCCTCCTGCTACCACAACTATGACAACAATCCTGTGGGCTATTTGATGTCATATGACAAAGATTCACATTTTTAATATTACTCCTTTTCATACATTACTTGAGAATAGGACACACACACAGTTTGTCACTTTGCCGCCCCCCCCCCCGTCATTTGAGTCTGCATATAAAGTGGAATCTATAAAATCAGCAATACAAGGACTAAAACACAGCCAGCTTTTGAAATTTGCATACAGAATGTCCCATGTTCAATCTCTGGTGTCTCCAGGTAGGGCTGGGAAGTCGAGGTAGATAAAGGCAGCGACCATTTTAGCCATGTCCAATTGATGCCCAATCAGTGACACCCGGGTCCTTGGGGACCCAGAAGTAGGCAGAATGGGGGTGGGAATGGAGTGTAGGGAGCTGAACAAGGGTGGAATAGGGCATAAAGGGGCAGGGCACACACATATTGGCTCCTGGTACATCTCCGAGCACAATTCAAAGTGTTGGTGCTGACCTTTAAAGCCCTAAACAGCCTTGGCCCAGTATACCTGAAGGAGCGTCTCCACCCCCATCATTCTGCCCAGACACTGAGGTCCAGAGCTGAGGGATTTCTGGCAGTTCCCTCCCTGAGAGAAGTGAGGTTACAGTGAACCAGGCAGAGGGCCTTCTCAATTGTGGTGCCCACCCTGTGGAACGCCCTCCCATCTGATGCCAAGGAAATAAACAACTATCTGGCTTTTAGAAGACATCTGAAGGCAGCCATGTTTAGGAAAGTTTTTAATGTTTGATGTTTTATCGTGTTTAGTATTTAGTATTGTTGGGAGCCGCCCAGAATGGCTAGGGAAACCTAGCCAGATAGGTGGGGTTTAAATAATAAATTATTATCATTATTATTATTATTATATTATGTGCTCTGCCAACGTGGGGGGGGGGCAAGAAAGGAACTCCAGCACAAAATGGTTGCCGTCTGTAATAGTGAATTAGACTCAGTCTGACTCAGGACTCAGCTACATCAGTCAAGAAAAAATGTTTTATATTATATTGATATGATATTATATTATACTATAAACATGCAACACTACATGGCACTGGAGAACAACAACAACAACAAAAATTCTAAGCAATTTTCCATAGCGTTTTCTTTCTCTTGTCATAACAATTTGATTTTTGACTTATTTATATCGGTTTTCTCCTGTATGTAGATCCACCTTCATTATGACCCATTGTGTTCCCTCAGTGTTCCTATCCTGATGGAAAAGCATCACAGGGATCCAGCATCCCTTTTTGTGGAAATCCTTATCCCTGATTTCAGATTTGGTATTGTGGGTACTTAGCAATGGGAAAGGCCCTCTTCACATGTTCAGTGGTGCTCACGCTAGCAAGCTCTGGCACTGAAGGAGTCAAGGACTCAGCCGCAGGAAGCTGAGCTCTGTTGTGGAAAGGTGGCCAGATGTCTGATCCATGGCATTATAAATCTTTGAATACAGAAATGAGAATTTCAGTGTTCTGGAAAGAACAAAGCAAGTCACTGCGAAGCAAATAATAGCCCTCAAAGCATATGCTTAATTGTAAAGCACAGTTCTTAATGAGACATCTATTACATTCAGAGAACTGCCCCACCGGATTGGGGTCAGAGTACTCAGCAATTAAAATAAAGCAGGCTGCGATATTTGAAACGGAAATAATGAATTTAGAAAGCATAATCAAGCACACCAAACTCCAAAATGACATTGATTTTGCTGTCTTTTTGAGGGTATTTAGTGACTCATGAATATGCAAAGTTCCCAAGCTTAAACACCATGCCAGGTTCTCAAGTAAACAAAATGAAAGGGCATCGTTCAGTTAGAAATTTCTGCTTTCCATAGTGAGGTGGGGGTGAAAAATTATACCATACACAAGTCTGCCAGGCTGATAGGAATCAATTATAGCATTAAGCCACAAGAATGGATACGAAATAAGTAGTTTAGCTAAAGGGGTTATTTTTACAATTTTTTATTATTATTTCCAGTTGGATTGCAATGGCTCTCGAACACAGACATATGCAAATATGCATTATGGAAGACATTAGCATGATTTTATTGCTGGTTATAAATGTAGCCAGGCTAGTCTTAAGTCATTTTGGAGTGAAATCACACATGCATGTGCATCACTTGATAATTAAACACCAGATGACGGGCAGCTCAATGCACCTTGTCCACTGAATGCATTCAGGCTTTTGGGAAAATATATTCCCTGATGCAGTATAAAAGCTCCATTTGTCAGTGCTCTGCACACCCAATCCAATCTGGGGCCTGATCCAGCATTTTGGATAAACCCAGATATAGCCAATCTGGGCTAATCCTGGGCCAACCCAACCTGGATATAGACACCATATCAATTTGCGATGACCCCTAATGGTTTTTAAACCTAATTAAAATACAATTAGGTGGGCAGTAGGAGAAGAAGAATCCAACTGCAGGACCGTCCGCTCACTAGCTAGAGCTGGTATGGAATGTGGGTTTTGGTTTTCTCTAGTGCACAGCTCAGCTGTTTGATCAGTGGTGGCCTATTCATAAGGCCTGAAGTGTACTAGCTTTATGGAGGTTATCTGACAAATAATTTCAATGTTGTGGGCTGGCAACTGGGGGAAAATCCATTTCCCTAATCCTGGCCAATTTAACTGACCATAGAGACAGGCAAGGAAAAATATGATATCCAGCACATCATGGTGAAATATGCATGTTTGTTCATAGGTTTCCCCCCCTTACTTTGGAGCATGAACAACTGTATGCTGATATGCATTTGTATTTGGTGGATCTCCAGCTCAGTTGGAGATACACCAGCATAAGATCCCACCCCAGTGGAATTTATGCCAGACTTAAACATACACTGAATTCTAAGTCTGTTCTGCTTGGCTATGCGACTTGGCAACCAGCAGCAGTTGTGAAAGTCAAAATCTCTTTTAAAACCTAGTTTTACCTCTGGCTCACTCCTCTCTAACAATGTTTTCTAGAATCCAGAATTATCAAATGTTGATAACACAATATTTGCAAAAGAGCCAGCCATGGAAATTCCTGCATCAGTCCAGCTCCCAAGGTAACTTACTGAACTATCTTTCAGTCTTTCCTTCCACCTATCTAGGCTTACATCTGCCACAGTGCTTAATCCCCATTTCTTTTTTTTAAAAAATGCAAAAGGGATATCTTATCTTATTGCATTAATGCACCTTAATTAATCCATGTTACTGTGTACATGTAGATATTAATGTATTTGGTGGCTTACAAAGATAAATATTACAGATAGGTGCTGAACTTGTACTAGGCATTTTTTTTTTAAAAAAAATGGGAGCAGGGGGATGGAGAGAGGGAATGTGGGGCAGAAAAATCATGGTTAAAAAACAAAACAAAAAACCACTTCCAAATGAGCAATGAAAACAAGCAGATGCAATTACACACAGCCATTACAGAAATATATAGAACTGCAAACTGGAAACGATGCCTTTGAGGAACGGCTAAGGGAGCTGGGCATGTTTAGCCTGGAGAAGAGGAGGTTAAGGGGTGATATGATAGCCATGTTCAAATATATAAAAGGATGTCACATAGAGGAGGGAGAAAGGTTGTTTTCTGCTGCTCCAGAGAAGCGGACACGGAGCAATGGATCCAAACTACAAGAAAGAAGATTCCACCTAAACATTAGGAAGAACTTCCTGACAGTAAGAGCTGTTCGACAGTGGAATTTGCTGCCAAGGAGTGTGATGGAGTCTCCTTCTTTGGAGGTCTTTAAGCAGAGGCTTGACAAAGCGTGTTCTCCTTCATGGAGAGCACGTGTTGCGGTGGGGGCCGCCAGGACACTCCAAAGTTGGGGGCGGGCTAACTGATGTTGGCCACTGATGCGATTGGGGCTTCCCTTGTTGTTGGGAAGAAATTAATGTTGCCATTTATTGATTGACAGCCAGAAATGCTAAAACTCCTTGCACGAGGCTAGGGCTTCCTCTTTTCGCCCGTGCAGCGGATTGCCCGTCCCTTCCTCCCTAGAATAGGGTTGTTCGCTTTGACCTTGCTATGCCTGTCATGGGGTCGTCTGCTTTGGAGCGGGGGCCTGGTAGGAATTTTGTCCATCTGGCTGATTGGCTGGGGCCATTTGGTTTTTGCCTACTGCGTAGCAAATCGTCACAACTTGTAAGGTTGCGGTTAGGCATTGGTTTATGGTTTGGTTGGTTGAGGGGCATGGATTGGCTGTGCCTGCCCCTCTAATGCTGCTGCTGCAATGAGCTCCTGGTTGCATTTGGGGTGAGGGCAGATTCCCTGCTCCGCGTAACCCCCAAGTGTATTCCCCCATTCTGACTTTCGCATCGTGCGGAATGTCAGTCTGTCCCCCATGTTGGGGGCAGATAGTCGCAACCAATGCCTAAGCAACCACTCACAAATTTGTATTTTAATAAAGTTGTGGCCAAAATTATGCCAAAAACCTTAAACAAAAAATTCTGTGTGATGTGTGAGTTATTGGGGTGGACCTGGGGACCTTGACACGCAACCATATGTCAGGAGTGCTCTGATGGTGTTTCCTGCTTGGCAGGGGGTTGGACTCGATGGCCCTTGTGGTCTCTTTCAACTCTATGATTCTATGATTCTATCAGTTATAATATGCTACAAGCAAAAGGCAGGAGAAATCAAGGTGCACCAGGTTCCTTCAGCACATGAGCCACATAAACTAGACAGCCACGGTGCTTTTAAATTCTAAAGTGAATGGGAGGGATATTGCCTATTGAATCTGGACTATGGAATCCAGGCTCCATACTACTGTTGAATACTTAGCTGCTTTATCAGTGGAGTCCTATCTATGCATCACCCTGGCATGGCTCTTGAACATAGGCCTGCGGCAGATTTCCTCTTAGCTGAGTGAAGGATGGTATGGAGAATCTGGAGACTAGGCTGTAGAAAAGGAGATGGTGTATACATTAAATTCACTGCATCTGAATACAGAATGGAAGAGCTAATGGGTGGTATTCAGTGGGTGGTATTTTACTCAGAGTAAACCCATTGCAGTCAATGGGAATAACCTAGTCATATTAATTAATTCCAGTGGTTCTACTCTGATTAGAATTTAGCTGAATACTACCTATTATTATGATTATGCTTATTGAACCCTTTCTTCCAAAGTACCTTGAGGCAGTGCAAACACAAGTGATAATGGAATTAAAGCACAAACAATTCCAGCACAGATGCAGACTGCAAAAGAGCTCTACCTAAAAAGGCTTGTTGAAATATTTAAGCATATGAATAATGACCGTCTTATTAAATGAGACTTTCTTCAGAGGGGGCTTAACTTTGACTGAATTGTGCCTCAAGTCATTTTTGTAAACTTGATCGGCTACATTGAACTATTTTATACATGGCCAACGGGGCTTTGTTTTTACCAACATATTCTAGTGCCATACGATAAATTGTTTTTTGCGGCAACGGTTGCATGAAGAGTTTCTTCTTTGTGAATTCTCGTATTTAGTTTATTTCTTCTTTTAAACTTTTAAGCTGCTCTTTGTTGCAAAAAAATTCAGGGTTGTAGCCACTGAAGTCATTTAATTTGCGCTCAGCCTTCCACTCAGGCAATAGAAGTCCCTCCCAGGTACCCTTCAGATCTGTTCTGCCCTCCCCACCTCCGCAGTATACTTTTGTGGGGATACACATGGAATGAAGAGGGAAAGGAAGTTCCATGGCAAAAATCATTGTAAATGGAACAAATGGATGCAACCCACAGAACAATTCCCCAAAATACTATAATGCAACGTATGCAAACCAACTGGAAAACAACTAAAATTATCAGTCAATTAAAACCATCACAGATGTCAGCAACTGGGCAGATGCTAGGAGCCTGAAGAGACTAAATTTCAATTAAGAAATGCCTGGGAGAAGAGATACGTTTTAATCTGTAAGAGGCACCCCATCAACGTTGGGGCATTCTGTGCTCCTGGCCTGACCTGATCACAACTCCCAGACTAATATGTAGATTGGAAAATGGTTATCTTTCAGATTTCACCCCCCTCTGGATTTTGCAGTGCAGTTCTCAGCTCAAAGAGTGAGTCAAAATGTGCTTCGAAATGCATGTGTTAAGATAATTCAGGTTTAGAAATGTGTCTTATGAGGAAAAGTGCATTTAGAAGTGTGTGTTTTTATGATAGAATAGACAACAAATATTTGAATGCATGTTTAGATGTGTCTAGCTTTTACTTCTTCTTTTATTGAAAAAGCAAATTGATGTAGAAATCGGATGGCATGGACTCTCGTAATGACTCATTTCTTTACATGGGTTCTGGACCGCATTGCTGCATCAGCTGCCATTTTCAGATACTGATGAAATTTTATTTCCCACTGCCCTGCCATATGCTTATAGAAAACAGATGTAGGCATTGATCTATAGCATTGTGGATTATTCATGCATTTCAAAATAGTTTTATTTTCAAGGGGTGTATGTGCAGGGGAGGGAATAGACCAAGATTCCTAGGTATTATCATTCTGTCTCATCTCAAATGGCAAAGCTGTCCCTTCAGGCATTCACTTTGTCTGTGTCCCATATTACACATTCATGTTGCTTACTTTGGACATAAAGAGCTCCCCAGAGTACTTGTTCAGTTTGCGGGGAGAAAGCTATATCATCATCTGTGCTCATGACTGAAAATATTAATCAGAGAGAAATAATGGCTTTCAGTTGGCAAAATATAAAAGCTTTTGTAATTAATGGATAGGGATTACAAGGTCAGATGTTCCCACTGCATTTCAAATGACAACCAAGAATCTGTTTAGCATAAAATCAGAGGGCAATATGCTGCATTTTTTGTATTTTTTTTTACTACTTGTGGGATGTTTCTCCTCTCAGTTTCACATTCAGAACTATGTTTTCAGAGTATTGTTTAAGCACAGAGGCTCGGGTTCATATTCAATAGGAAGTTTCCAAGTCTTTAAGCTTGCAGCCAGCAGCTTTGTTCCTTAGATCAATGACGCTTGCTTCAATATATGTATATTGAATGGGGTAACTCTGCCCCTGAAGGATCAGGTGTGCAGCCTGGGAGTCATTCTGGACTCACAGCTGTCCATGGAGGCACAGGTCAATTCTGTGTCCAGGGCAGCTGTTTATCAGCTCCATCTGGTACGCAGGCTGAGACCCTACCTGCCCGTGGACTGTCTCGCCAGAGTGGTGCATGCTCTGGTTATCTCTCGCTTGGACTACTGCAATGCGCTCTATGTGAGGCTACCTTTGAAGGTGACCCGGAAACTACAACTAATCCAGAATGTGGCAGCTAGACTGGTGACTGGGAGTGGCCGCCGAGACCATATAACACCGGTCCTGAAAGACCTACACTGGCTCCCAGTACGTTTCTGAGCACAATTCAAAATGTTGGTGTTGACTTTTAAAGCCCTAAACAGCCTCAGTCCTGCATACCTGAAGGAGCATCTCCACCTCCATCGTTCTGCCTGGACACTGAGGTCCAGCGACGAGGGCCTTCTGCCGGTTCCCTCACTGTGAGAAGCCAAGCTACAGGGAACCAGGCAGAGGGCCTTCTTGGTAGTAGCACCCGCTCTGTGGAATGCCCTTCCAACAGATGTCAAAGAGAAAAATAGCTACCAAACTTTTAGAAGACTGAAGGCAGCCCTGTTTAGGGAAGCTTTTAATGTTTAATAGGTTATTGTATTTTAGTGTTTTGTTGGAAGCCATCCAGATTGGCTGGGGAAACCCAGCCAGATGGGCAGGGCATAAATAATAAATTACTACTACTACTACTACTACTACTACTACTACTACTACAAACATTAGCACAATTATCAGCATCCAAGCTGTTCTCTTATTTTTCCCAAGCACCTTTTATTAATGTTTTCATTCATCTTATTGTAATTTGATATGTTTTATATGGCCTTGGTGTATTTTTATGAAAAGTATGTCTATAAATATTTAAATTCATAAATAAATAAATGGGAATGTACTCTTCTCCTCTGATGTACAAGCTATGCACACACACATTCAAATGTCCACAGCAGAGGATTGCACACACAAAAATGAAGACGAAATGGCCAGTGTGGTGTAGTGGTTAAGAGCGGTAGTCACGTAATCTGGGTAACCGGGTTCGCGTCTCCGCTCCTCCACATGCAGCTGCTGGGTGACCTTGGGCCAGTCACACTTCTTTGAAGTCTCTCAGCCCCACTCACCTCACAGAGTGTTTGTTGTGGGGGAGGAAGGGAAAGGAGAATGTTAGCCGCTTTGAGACTCCTGAAGGGGAGTGAAAGGCGGGATATCAAATCCAAACTCTTCTTCTTCTTCTTCTTCTTCTTATTTTTCAAGGACTGAGAAAATCTCAGGGCTGAATGAGATGAAAGGAAGGAAACCCTCATGTTTTGGACAGAAGACGAGACTCCATACAGCCTCATCCATCTGCTGCACAGTACAATGAAGGCAGCATAACATTTGTCTGGAATTATAGCCCAGTTTGACTGAAAAGCAATGGACAGGTTTGCTTCCGCGGAAATTAGTCTCAGGCAAATTTCCAAAGTTGAATCCACTGTAGATGCATCTGTCTAATTTTTTTTTGGAAATCCGACTCCCTTTGTGAAAGTTTCCCATTTTATGAGACAAGGTTAAAAGGAGAGACTAGATCTGTGGTCGGATATGGGCAACCATTTTGGTCTGAAATCCAAATCATACAATAGCATGTCTGAAATCCAAATCATACAAATAGCAATAGCAAATACAAATAGCATGGTCTGAAATCCAAATCATACAATAGCATGTAGATTAAGTTATACATAAGCTGAAAGTGAATTAGAATACTATATTCCTGATCCAAGAAGAATTCAATGAAATCCAAGAAAAAATGGTGGGACTACCATAGAATCTTATTTTGGAAAGGTAGATTACACATTTCCCCATCAAACACTGCTTGTTCTCAGAGGTTTCAGACCTGACATCAAGAACCTGACATCAACTTACTGTGTAAGTTCCATCAAATGTTTTAAAGGTGCTTTGACATTTAAACCCGTAATATTGGGAATACCTGCAATCCGGAGCCAAAATCAGCCAATAAAGCCATCCTGGTGACCTTCATGCAGGATGAAGTATGCTGAAGGGCCTTTTCAGTAGTGGCTCCCTTCTTACTGTAGAACCCCTTCCATACGGAGGTCCATCTGGCCCCAACTCTTTATAGTTTTAGTAGGCATCTTTTCAATGGCAGCTTGGCAAAGTGACATGATTGCTGCTGCCATTATTGATTTGCATTTAAGGATTTGTTGCTGTGTGTTCTAAAGGATGGTGCTGTTTTAGGATTTATTTATTTGATTTTGTTGTAACCTTCCCTGTGGCTTATGCAAAGGGTGATAGTATATAAATTATCTAAAATGAATACATATACAAATTCTTTGAAAATAATAATAATAATAATAATTTGTTATCAGGTGGAATTAAATGTTTCATCGACTTCAGTACTTCAAATTGGACTCTACATTCTTTTCTTCCCTCTGCAACCTCTTGTACACAACCAAAATCTGCTCGGGGACGGACGGACGGACAGATTTTTCCAACTGTTTGGTATAATTTTTTTACTTCATTGCTTCCTTTTTGTTCTTTCACCTGCTTAGTGCTTCCAGTCTTGAGTGGCTTAGTCTCATGGATGACCCCAGCGAAGCACCGATCGCACCGTGAATGTAAGCTGAGCCCATTAAGCAGAATCAAATACCCTTGTTCTGTTAGCACTATTACATTTGTGCAATAGAACTTCCCCTGTCTCCTCACCACACATGTGCCACATGCTCTCCTGAAATCTGCTCTCAAGGGTAGGGCAGACGCCAGGTCAAATTTAGGAGGCACATTGGGGAGTAGTGGATGGAAAGTTCTGTTGCACAAGAACAAATCCAATGGAATGAATGGCTTAGCACTACTTTGGATACAATACACAGTTTTGTATCCAGTTTTGTATTACACTGTTCAGGGAAGTTTTTAATCTGTGATATTTACTGTATTTTTGGTTTCTATGGCAGCCACCCAGAGTGGCTGGGGAAACCCAGCCAGATGGGCGGGGTACAAATTATTATTATTATTATTATTATTATTATTATTATTATTATTATTATTATTATTATTATTTCCTACTGGTAAGACTTTCCTGCTGTTCTAATACCCAAAATTTAGGTCTGTATCATAATCAGATTCATCCAGTGCCTGCCACGAGCCATCGCTCCCTGCCAGTACGCATCCTTCCAAAGCTAAAACTTTCCAATAAAATAAAAACCTCTTCTTACCTTTGAGAAGGAGAGCAAGTAACCAGTGGCTGGGAAGGGTCCCTAGAAATAGGATTGCACTTGCCATCTGTAAATGGAAACAGTGTTGCTGGGCATGACTAGGACTACTATTTTCTGTCCAGCAAGCATAGGAATATACTTTCCTCTTCCTAACTATTCAGTTTGGGAGCCATAGGAAATTTCATATCCCATGCTCCACAGCAGGAATTGATACAAAGAAGCATGCACAACAGCTCAAATGCCAGGTAAGGATGAGGCTCTTTCCCTATTATTTTCTTCCAGATCTTTCATCTGGTAGTGGTTGTTTAAGCTATTTTGATTGTGGTTGTTTCTGTACAGTGGTACCTGAGGTTAAGTACTTAATTCGTTCCGGAGGTCCGTACTTAACCTGAAACTGTTCTTAACCTGAAGCACCACTTTAGCTAATGGGGCCTCCTGCTGCTGCCACGCCACTGGAGCACAATTTCTGTTCTCATCCTGAAGCAAAGTTCTTAACCTGAAGCACTATTTCTGGGTTAGTGGAGTCTGTAACCTGAAGCGTATGTAACCTGAAGCATACATAACCTGAGGTACCACTGTATATGCATTTGTCTTGCTTTGATCTTCTTTAGTACCTTTAAAAGAACCATGCCGTCCTGAGATATTCTTGCAATATTAACTGGGAATGATTTATGAGGACACTGCTAATGGATATTCTTAACCCTACTTGAAACCAAATATAGATTCAGGTTGGAAGGTGGGAGTAAAACTCAGCAGGAACACTTATTATGCCAAGGCAAGCATCACAATACAGAAAATAAAAATAAGAAGCCTTCCCCCAGTACGCAACATGAAGCAGCGATTTCCAGATGCCTGGATTTTTCAGGAATAATTATAGCAGCTCCCATAAAACATAAACAGACAAGGTCAGTTCTTACAATTGTTTAGTCGAATTCAGTTCAGTGTATTCAGTTGTGTCAAGTGGTCCATGCACTGTGAGATTTATATAACCTTTGTACTGCCCTTCACAATTGTCATGAATAAGGAGTTGTTTCCATTCTGGAAACAAGAACAAAAAAGGCAAGCTATATATATTGCAACTTCTTACATTGCTTTTTTCCCTTCCTAATTGATGACGGAAGGCAGGGGAGATGTTCATAAGTTCCAAGTATTAACAAATATCATTAAAAAGGTAAAAAAGGTAAAGGACCCCTGGTCAGTTACGTCCAGTCAAAGGTGACAATGGGGTTGCGACACTCATCTCGCTTTCAGGCCAAGGGAGCCGGCGTTTGTCCACAGACAGTTTTCCGGGTCATGTGGCCAGCATGACTAAACCGCTTCTGGCACAACTGGACACCATGACGGAAACCAGAGCACATGGAAATGTCATTTACCTTCCCGTCGCAGTGGGACCTATTTATCCACTTGCACTGTCATGCTTTTGAACTGCTAGGTTGGCAGGAGTTGGGACCGAGCAACGGGAGCTCACCCCGTCACGGGGATTTGAACCGCCAACCTTCTGTTCAGCAAGCCCAAGAGGATCAGTGCTTTAGACCACAGCGCCACCTGCGTCCATTCCTCCTTCAAATTTTCTACCTGAAAGGATCCCCCACCTCACATAAAGGGACACTAAAAAAAAGTTATACCCACCTGCAGTCTGAAGTGGCACAGTTCATTTTACCACTTCATTTGCTATCATTCTCATTACCAGTCGTATTCCGTTAATGAATCACCGTTCAGATGCATCTCAAAGTGATTTTTCCAACACACCATTAAAAACAGCTACAAATAGATTTTACAACAGTCGAAAAAGACAGCTAAATATAGGTTTAAAAGCAAGGCAAGATGAACAGCTAAGGCAAAGACCTTTTCACCCAGTTGGGAAAGCTTGTTGAAATGAAAATGTTTTCAGTTGTTCCTGGAAAGTACTGATGTGAGTGCCTGTTGTATCCCAACAGGGATGCTATTCTACAAAACAAGGGCAGTGACACTGAAAACCCTGCTCCAAATTACTGTGATATTTTAGGGACTTCGAAGAGATGTTTCCAGTGCTTTAAGGACTTAAAAGAGAAGCTCTTCTGAAGAACGTAGTAACCTACTTAATATATAAGGAATAAAGTGATCTCTTACGTAACCGGGTCCTGAGCGGTATAGGGTTTTATAAGTTCGTACCAAAAATTGAGCTTGGCATTGCAGCAGATTGACAGCTAGTTCAGATCCTGCCAGAATGTTGGGAGTAGTTTGCCCCATGTATCCTATTTACAGCCTCTGGAACAGTCTCAATAGCAGGTCCACTTACTGTGCTACTGTGGCTTACCCACTGGGTTTTTTGTCTTTCTGTATCTGAGTTGTCACCACTAAACTTTTCTTTAAAAATATAGATTTCCATTCTGAATAAACTTATCATTTAGTACTTTTCTATCACCAACAATGTATGGGTTATTCAGGAATATCTCCTTCTGAAATTTTTTATTTCCTCTAATGTACAGATTGAATGATTAAAAACTAGACTATATTCCTGCCTCCCTCCAATCCCCTATAAGTCTCGTGAAAAAGTCCAACTATAAGAAGAATCCTGCTGGAAGGACCAGATAGTAGCTGTCTTGACATCACAAAGGGATGTGATGGAGAACATATGGATTTTCTGCTAACTGGAGGCGGGTTCCATGCAAAGTATGGCATGCTAAATGCATCTCATAATACCTTTGGAGCAAATTCATATTTGCATCTTCAGCATTCTGTGCAGTCAGTGGGGAAGATGGGGAAGAGCTGAAAATTTAGGCGACTTTGCTTGCCTTCTGCTTTCCTTTGAACCTAAGCCTTATAAAACATTGAGCATTTTCACCTCCCACAGGCAAAGAGCTTAACCAGCTCTCATTCTAGATCCGGTTATTTAACCCTCAGAATAATTTCCTAGTGGAATTTCTTTATTAGCATTTTTAAAAGTTTTTGATTATAGTGTGATAACTTCATTAACCTCATCATCAGTTCACCAGCTCGGTGGAATTGACCAGTCAGGAAGTGTGTATGACAATGCAAATGATTGCACAATACTCTAATGAATTCTGACTGTGTTATTACGTTTAAATAATTGATTGGGCTCTTGCTAAGAAATCTAGGCTTAAACATTAGTCCTGAAGCTATTCCACATTGCAACATAAATATTACAGAAAATCCAAGAATGCCGCCAGTTGTATGGGGCCAAATATCACATTCAAGAGTAGGGAAGGTTAATTGAAACATGTATCTCATTAATATTGGCAGTCCAGTCTGAGGCTGTTCTGCAGTTTGGTGGTGTCATGCTCCTCTCTTCATCACGACAAGCTTCTGAGTTTAACTTTTTGGTACAGGCAGATTTTTGTTCAGCAGTGACTTGTGAGTAGGGATTAATGAATATACCAATTTGGGGTTTTCTCAATTTTTGCCCAGTCTTTTTAATATATTTTTTGTATGCAGTTTTGCTCAATATATATTTTTGCAAAGTTATTTCCCCCACTAAAATATGCATTTATATGCACACTTTACATGTGTACAGATGTTGCCAGCTTTACATGTATATGCATTTGTGAGCACATTACTTAGCTAGCAAACTGCATTGCAAAATTCAGAGAAGTATGAAATTTGAAGCATGGCTCTGCTTCAGTTTGTGTCTTCTTTTGGAAACTGTGTGTTTGGTAAATTTGCCTTTAAGTGCAAAATGAGTCAAATCCCTCCTTGTGAGTTGGCTCACTGAAAGCCTATCAACATCTGCTACAGAGTGCCATTGCATGTTGTGGTGGACAGTGGAGAAACACATTACATTCACTAGAACAGTGGTTCTCAACCTGTGGGTCCCCAGATGTTGTTGGACTACAACTACCATCATCCCTGAGTTCTGGCCTTGCTAGCTAGGGGTGATGGGAGTTGTACTTCAACAACATCTGGGGACCCACAGGTTGAGAAAGGCTGGACTAGAAAGTGATGGGAAATCACCAAGTAGATGTGTAGCTGCTGTCTCAGAACTATGGATGCTGAGCGGATGACCACCCAACAGAAGTCTCTGGCTTCATGGCCCACACTTGGGCACTGCTAGCCATGGATTAGCCTTGGTAATGTGGATCCAAATCAGGACTTCATATGAGGGCATTCCACTATGCTACATTCTACAATGGTAGGCTTACTGGGCAGTGGAGGAGAAGGCAGCAGAAGCACTTTGATCAGCTCAAAACAGCTTGAACCCACCCTTTTAATCTCCCCCAATATCCTGGGGTGATTCCTGCCTGCAAACCTGGGTGGAAACCACATCACTGTAGGGAATTAGAACAGCAGCTCCACAGGACCCAGAGCGCTCAGGGCAGGCATGAAAACAGCTGAGAACCCATCATCTGTATTGGCTCTATGACTGCAGCAAACTGCCTCATAATCCACTGTTAACACCTATATAAGTAAAATAAATGTAGTGTAAATACAGGGATGGGAAACACTTGTTGTTGTTGTTGGGATAATATTTGGGATAATATTTTCAGGGTCACATGCTGGTGGCAGACCAAGGCCAAAGACAGTGGTGGATAGAACCAGATTCCAAACCACTATTAGGGCTTTCTCATTCTCTCACAGTCTTTCTGACACCCATTTTCTTAGTTTTCTGGTACCTGCTTCTGTTTTTCTCCCCTTCCCCACCCAGTGGGTTCTTGTGAGTTGGGCAGATTGCTCTTGCCAGAGGTTTGGACTGATAACTTACAGAGGGCTCACTCACTTCCTTCCATCACTCTATACACTTCAACCTTCTTCCCATTTCTCTCTTCTCTTACTTTCTCCCCCAGGGATTCCTTCACCCACATAGAGGCCAAGAGCCATGCATCCTTTGTGCAACAGACTGTTCATCCCTCCTGAAAGTCATTCACACTAAAGATGTACAGATCACATCCTTCCAACTCCAGCTGTCAAGGGATGGTTGAGGGGCGCAGCAACTATATTACTGTTGTGAGATACTTTTCTCACAATCTGACCCAACGTGACTTGGGTTAGAAACAATTTAATGTAGGAAAAATGAACAGCTGAAATGATTGTTCTGAGGGAGAAGATAGCTAATATGGTTATCTTGTAAGAATGATAGTGCCCTTGTGTTAGATTTTAAAATAAACATTTTCCCCAGTCTTAACTTTTTCTCTCCCTGCCCCCCAACCTTTTTACTCCATGGGCTGGTATTCATTTTTACTTTCTCTTATGGGGTTTGGCCTATGGGTTTTGTAATTTAAAACCCCCAAACATGGGTTCGATTGAATTGCATTTATGTTAATCTCCGTGAATGATTAAAATCAATGATCCATATAATTAATTAGTACTCCATTTAAATATTCTCTTTTTTGATGTGTTTATTGTAGGTTATATATTTGTTAACATTTTTCTATGCTTTTAATTGCTTTTTTTCATTTTAAGAACTTTTAAAAAAATGTTTGAAATGATTTCAAAAGAAAGTAACTTTATCAAAACAGTTGAGTCTTCCTTCAAAATCCCTGAAATGTTTTGTAGCAAAGGATTCCCAGGATTCTCCTCACAGGGTTTTTGTTAGGATGGAAAGGGAAGGGGGAAACAACTTGAGCTCTTTGGAGAAAAGGTATAATTTCAATGTTATAAGTACATAAAAATGCATATACTAATGAAAACGTTTGTATTTTGCACGCAAAACTGTATTTTAGGATAAATTTCCTGAAAACATTTCATGAGGAATGTGTGTGTGTGTGTGTGTTCACAAACAGATGTGGAAATGTAAAGAATTGAATTTAAGATTGGAGAAATGTGAAACGGAGAAAAACATAAAACAACAGATTCAACAATCCCTATACTGGAGGGGGATTTGGGGTAAGCCGTAGATCTGAATGATCCCATTCACTCAGCACAGATGGGAGGAATCTAGGCCAGTCCTGGAGCTTGGGAAATGGATTGTCCTCCATTGTTGCAAATAGGAGAGAAATTGGTTACTGAAAAGACCCTGAGATCTAGTGGCACTACTTCACTCTCAGTTCCACACTGCCAGGGCCTTGGATGAGGCAGCTGGTCTGCCCCTGGTTCTCCCTTCTTGGTCATGAGGTGGTGAGAATTGTTACCTTTTTCTCCTGTGCAAACTACACACAGCACTCAAAGAGGAAGTTGGAAGGGTGGAACTCTTTCCCATTTCCTCTTTCAGTTCTATGTGTTTTTCATGGTTCAGATTCATTCCAACTTTTACTCAGATTCCCCATAAAAGTGAAATGTTGTGTATGGTTTCTCCCTTTCTGTCTCACTTGTGAGCAGTGGCGAGAAGTAACCAGAGATGATGATGCCCCTGCCCCTCACTCAAAATTCCAATTGTGTGCATGGCTTGCTTTCTTTCTTTCTTTCTTTCTTTCTTTCTTTCTTTCTTTCTTTCTTTCTTTCTAAGATTATAAAACACATCAGGTCGTGTGTGGCCTGTCCATATTTTTGAGACAATGTGAGGTTTTATATTTTGAACAAAGCTGAATAGACTGAAGAAATCAGGCAAAACCTCCAGACTTTTAAGCCTAAGCTTTCTAAAAAAATATGATTTATTGGATTTCTTACCCACCCTTTGCAATAAGGTCTCAGGGTGGGTTACAACAATATAAAAATACAAGGTTGAAATTGCAATCAAAAGAAGAGTGTTGGCATATGACAAAAGCCATACAATGAAGATTCTAGACTTCTATGGGGGAAGGCGATTCCATAGCTTAGGGGCTGTCACGGAAAATGACCTCTCATGAGCTATTGCCCCCTGAACTTTTGTAAATAGTAAAACTAACAAGAGAGCCCACTCTATGAATCTTAATACCTAAGTGGATCTTTAGGGAAGGAGGCATGTTTTTTCAGATATTTATGAAACTGAAGCATAAGTGTGACTGATCCAACAGTTGCTGCCTATTGTAATACAGTAGCTTCAGTTTCAATATCTAATTGATGGCTTGGGGAGATTTCTGAAATGGAAGAGACTATAAAAATTCTCTTCTCATCTAATGATGGGAACGTGGGCAAGTGGCATTAAATTCTCATCAACTATGTTGGCTAAAAGTTTATATATTCCAGCCAAATAACTCAGTGTAAAAGCAAGAACAGCAAAGGAAATGCTTGAACTTTAATGTGCTGACATTTGGTAACAAAAAATAGGAGCTAGTAGTCAACAAAGTTTTACTCAAAGTAGACCTACTGAAATTAATGAACCGAATTACCCTAGGATAGGAACGGAAAAGAACCAAAATTATCTATCAAATAAGAAGAATCTTTTCCCCAAATGTCTGACATTGAGTAAATGGTGAGTGCTTGTTTGAATTAATGGCTTCTCATTTGCTAAGCAAGCTTTACTTGGGGTATATTGACCATCATAGGAAAGGAGTGAAAGGATCATAGAATCATAGAACTGTAGATTTTGAAAAGATCCTGATGGTCATCTAGTCCAGCCGCCTGCAATGCAGGAATCTCAACTAAAGCATGCATTTCAGATGTCTATCCAACCTCTGCTTAAAAACCTCTAGGAAGGAGAGTCCACCACCTTCTCAGGGAGTTCATTCCACTGTTGAACAGCTCTTACCACTAGAAAGCTCTTCCTGATGTTTAGTCAGAATCTCCTTTCTTGGAACTTGAAAACCACTGGTTCGTGTCCTACTCTCCTGAGCAGGAGAAAACAAGCTTGCTCCATCTTCCATGTGAAAGCCCTTTAGATATTTGAAGATGGCTATCATATCTCCTCTCAGTCTCTTCTTTTCCAGGCTTAGCATATCCATTTAATGCTGGGAGAGATGAGAAGTATGTCATAAACTGTGGGAAATTGCACTGGATTGTCACATTCTTGTATGATACAAATGCTCTCACTTTGGGGAAACTGGAAAACAAACAAACTTGCATGTCTGATATAGAAGATAAATGGCAAAAATGATGGCTGTGGTCTATTGTAAAATAAGCACGAGCATTAGTGGGTGAATGAAGGGTTCCTGTATGTTTTGTTTTGCCATGCATAGGAAATAGCCCCTTTGGGAAGGATTTCAACATGGGAAATAGCACAGAAAATGTCTAACAATCCCACTTCACCACTACCATGGTCCCAATCCAAATTACCCTTCTTCATGCCTGCCTCTGTTATAAAAACAATCTAAGACATGCAGGCTAATCAACGGTTTGAATCTCAAATAATCCACAAATGAACTAGGAGGAATAAGGAAACCATCACTCTCAAACTTGAAAAAAAGGATTATACTACTGGGCTACTCTTTTTTGTGTGTGTATGTGTGTGGTCATTGATTTCTCTGAATGCTGAGGTTTTGCAGACGCAATGAAGGCATGAAGTAGTATGAAGTAGCAATGAAGGTATGAAGTAGTAGTTCTTCTCAGACCAAATCACTTCATTAGAAATTTCTGAGCTGTTGTCTCTAGAGGTGGCAATAGCCACAAGCAGTGATAAGACAGTGATCCCAGTAATGAGTAGTAAAGAATGAAGGACCTTCAAAGGCTGCCCTGAAATCACAACTGATGGAATATCAAGGGCAGCATATTTTAGATGGATTTCCCCCTTCTAAACTCTTACAGATATGTATCTCATTATTTCTAAGTAGCATGTTCCACTTTGATATATCTCCCCGTGAATATTTTCCTGAGGTGTGTTAGAAAGATGGCATGCATCATTTCATCATGCTTTCATAGCCCTTCAGAACAGATCACCAACTGATGGATAATCTAAGACCCTTAAGGTAGTGAGAGGAGCTACAAAATGATACTGCTGAAGGCAGTGATAAAGAAAGTGTAGACATAGGGGGAAAGTTCATCTTTATGCTCCCCCCCCCCAGTAGATCAAAACAAAAGCATCAGAGAGCTGAATATGTTGCTACAGCACATTTTCAATTGCACTGGGTCTGCTGTCGGGCATTGCTAGCTGTTGTATTCATCTGTCGAGAGTTTAGAATTGCTTTTAAGCATTGATTCTTTCCAAAAGTTTGAGCTTGTTTCACAGAATGTGGAAACAAAAGACTGATGTTAGCAAACATTTCATTTTAATACAGGATTTTAACCAGTTGGGAAAATCCTACATATGGGACGCGGGTGGCGCTGTGGGTTAAACCAAGGACTTGCCAATCAGAAGGTTGGCAGTTCGAATCCCCGTGATGGGGTGAGCTCCCGTTTCTCGGTCCCAGCTCCTGCCAACCTAGCAGTTTGAAAGCACATCAAAGTGCAAGTAGATAAATAGGTACCGCTCCGGTCGGAAAGTAAATGGTGTTTCCGTGCACTGCTCTGGTTCACCAGAATGGTCAGGGTCCCTTTACACACACACACACACACACACACACACACACACACACATGTAACAATGTGAGAACATGATGCTGAGCTACTTGATTGTTGGCCTGATCCAGTAGGCTCTTGTTATGTTCTGAACAAATCCAAATCCCAAGCAAATTTCTGTGACCTGGTGCTGTTAGACTTCAATGATACTGGCTATTGATTATGCTTGCTGGGATTGATGGAAGTTAAAGATCAAACCACCTGCAAGACATCAGATTGTGGGTATAATGCTCAATGATACAGTTTTAAAGAAAGAAAAAAGGACAGAGAGGAGCACAAGACTCAGAAAATGTCATAAGGTGAGGCCATAGGGTTCTGGACCTGAGTTTGTCCATCCAAAAGCATTAAAGTAGTCACATCAGGTACGAGCTTTTCTGTTCTTTAGCTTTAATTCCCCCTTTACTCATCACTGCTGCATTACCTCAGTGGAAAAGAGTTGATTCAATCAAAGCCTTGAACTTAATTCAAAAACAGTTGGAAGGTACTGCAGTTTTATAAGCACAGTTGTGTCAGGCTCGCTGAAAGTAATGATATTAAATTAACTCTTTGCCACATTGCAAACTCACTCATTACATCCATAATATAGTGTGAAGATGACAAAGAGATGAACCAATATGGAGAGGGCTCAACTGGAAAGATGATGTTGCTGCTTTCTCAGCCAAGCTAAGAATTAATTGACCCAACTAACTTATTTCTGTTAATCTCAGTGAATCCACTCTTAGCAAAACTTAGGTAGAGATACACTGTATTGTCTCTGGACTTTCAAACACATGTTGGTGGGGGTGATGGTTTTCTGCAATCCTACTCCTCACAACACAAAATTTTTTATTATTATTATTATTATTATTATTATTATTATTATTATTATTATTATTATTATTATTTTGTGTACCACTGTACATTCCAATGAATCTCTGTGCAGTTTGCATCTCAACAATAATCAATGCATATTACATAAGTATGGAAATTCCACATTGTATACAACTACAACTGCTACAAATAATGACATTCCACATTATAAATAACATAAATAAATCTATCTACACCAAAAAACAAACAAAAGTGGATAATATAAAAACAGCAAATACATCAAAATACAGAATCAGAATACAACATAGTTTCAATATCTCTCACATAAATATTACAAACAAAAATGCATCTGGATGTGTAATAATACAAATGAAGAATCCAGAAACCACACTGTTAGAGGCTACCACTCAACAATCACACACTCCAGTACACGCTAGGCCATGCTAGGCTTGCCGTACATCAGGAAAATTCCTGACATGTCCTGGTTTTTAGGTACTGAATTGGCAAAATGTCAGGGGAAACCCGGGTGTATGGCAACACGATGGGGAAAGCAGCAGAAACAGCTCAAAAAGCTTTAAATCACATTTTGGGGGGGTTAAGTTTCCCCAAAAAAGCTTTTAACAACTGATTGAAATATGGCAACCCTAGTGCGTGCACCCAGTTCAATAAGGCACTCAAGCATTCAGTATGCACAGGCATTCAACATGTCAACAATACCCATGTACACATCCAACAGCAGATGGAAAGCCATAAAACAAACAAACAAACCATATTTTCCCTTCATTTATACCTTGGGCAATACAGACCCCACGTCCCCATTTCTTACATACAGAGAAAAAGCTCTTTTCCCCGAAGGATTCTCACACTGTGGGGAGTTGAATATGCAAAAAAGTTTGAAATGCCTTATTGTGAATAGCAGATTGTTATTCTTTCTTACACTTGCAGCTATGAAACAAATCTATCCAGTTCTGCAGAAGAGACTAAATCATAGTAAAATGTTGCTTTCACAGTTTATATCCCCTCCCCACCCAGAGAAAAGAAATCTCACATTCCAAATGCATGAGGAATCAGCTTGGCAATAAAATACTTCATGTACCTGATGTTTTCTACCCTTTGCATCTGTCAGCTTCCATCCTGACCAATCCATCAGACTACATTGCAACTGCCAATATTTCATCATTTCTGTTGACAAAGGTGCCAAGTAAACAAAACAAACATTATTCATTAATATTTCAACTTAAAGAAAAAATGTTTGAGGATCAGAATGGTGTAGTGCATAGAAGAAGGGTTACCAAACATTTTAGGCCCATCACCAAATTTGGGGTTTTTAGTGAATGTTGTGGACACCCCATCTTCTAATAATTTCTTTCTCACCTCCCCCAGATCAGCCACCCACTCCACTGAAGGGAAAGAAAGAGAAAAAGTGCACACACTTTCAATGGATCTGGTGAAAGTTAAATCCAGTAGAATTTAGCAGAGCCTTGAAAACACACATAGTTGAAACAGGAAGTGGAGAGAGTATTAGTCTTCCAACTTCCTCTTTCAGTTTCATGTACTTTTCAGGGGAGAAAAAACGTAACCTCCTTATAACCACAAGGGCAGTGGGTAGGGTGAGGTTTAGAGCAGGATTCCTCAAACTCGGCCTTCCAGATGTTTTGAGACTACATCATCCCTGACCACTGGTCCTGCTAGCTAGGGATCATGGGAGTTGTAGGCCAAAAACATCTGGAGGGCTGAGGTTGAGGAAGCCTGGTTTAGAGGCTTTGTAGGTGTCAGGGGAAGACTTCAATTGTGTTGTAGCACCAATGGGCACCATCTTCGCAACCCCTGCCTTAAGAGTGTCAGACTATGACTGGAGAGTCATGTGTCCAATCCCCATGCACTTCCAGTGCAACCTCTGTTGTGGGGCTGTTTGTGATGGCAAAATGTGTTAAGTCACCCTGAGTATCTCCGAGGAAGGATGCTAAAAATATAAATATGAATAGTATTACCGTTATCATGCACTTATACATACACTTCAGCCTCATAACCTGCTGCAGAAAATATGTACCCCTGAATCAACCTGGCAGCTTTAAGGAAAACATGCACACTCCACAGAACACATTAGATTGCTTGTAAATAACGATATCAATAAATAACACTCCAAAATGTGTAGGTGTCAAATTCCTTCACTCCAAGCTATGTTGGTCACTTTCAAACAAGATCTGGGGCTCCTTTACATTTAATTTTTCCTTTGTTTCTGATCAGCAGGTGTCTGCCAAAATACTTTCTTTTTATTTACCCTTAAAATTACAGGAATACAGGAACACTACATTGTCTCACCCTGAGTCTGACTACAGAAAATACAAGTCCACAAGTCCTTTTCTTTTCTTTTCTTTTCTTTTCTTTTCTTTTCTTTTCTTTTCTTTTCTTTTCTTTTCTTTTCTTTTGCATTTAGGACCATTCCTGTTGCAGCAAAAGGCTCCAAATTCTCTGACAGGTGATGGACATGCCAAATGAGGTTGTGCATTAATGGAGCCCATGCTACTGCCAATAAAATATGTCACAATCCAAGACCTCCATCCTTTGTCTCTGTGGCCATGGCTACATCCACACCACACATTTAAAGCACTACTATATCACTTTAATCACCATGCCCTCCCCAAAGAATCTTGGGAAATGTCGTTGGTGAAGGGTACTGAGGTTTGATAGGAGACCCCCTATTCCCTTCACAGAATTACAGTTCCCAAAGTTCCTAGAGTTTCCTTGGAAGGGGGATTGGTTGTTAAACCACTCTCTCAAGGAATAAAGGCAGGAGTAGGCAAACTCGGCCCTCCAGATGTTTTGGGACTACAACTCCCATCATCCCTGACCACTGGTCCTGTTAGCTAGGGGTGATGGGAGTTGTAGTCCCAAAACATCTGGAGGGCCGAGTTTGCCTATGCCTGAATAAAGGTCTCCTAGCAACACTCAGCACCCTTAACAAACTACAGTTCCCAGCGTTCTTCGGGGGAAGACATGACTGTTACAGTGTTTTAAGAGTGCTTTAAATGTATGTTGCAAATGTTGTCCATGTTCAGCGTGGGGAAAGCAGGGAAATATGCAAACATTCCTGTGCTTCTTTATGAACCTATGGATCAGACAGGCTATGAATCTTTTCAGCCTTACAGATCTCTGGAAACATATGGCCTCTGGCTACTTAGAGGAATGTTTTTGCTTTATGCCACTTAACTTATTGACACTAAAGCTTAATGTCTTACTTAGGAAAATGAGCCCATGTGACTTAGCAGATGGCGAGGCGTAACACTCAAACCCCCAGCCGTATGGAGAAGGATAAAATATGGAAACTAATAATTAACAGTCAGGAAATCAGCATCTGTTTTTTCTCAATAATGTCAAGATCTACCTTTCACAAGAAGTCATGGCCCTGATTCTCATCCTGGTGGAGTTATGTGCCATTATTACCAGATTGTGACTTGATTGTTGTGCTTTAAACTTCTAAGCCGCTTTTGAAGGATTTGCTTCGTTAAAGGTGGGATAAGTAATAATAATAAATGACTCTGCTCTCAAGCATATTTATCACAGAGTCATAGAACTGGAGAGTTGGAAGGGACCCTGAGGGTCATCTCGTCCAACCCCCTGCAATGCAGGAATAAGCAGCTGTCCCATGTGGGGATCAAACCTGCAACCTTGGTGTTACTCAGCACTATGTTCTAACCAACTGAGCTATGTATAGAAGGAGCATGAAAAATCATCATCCTCATCAAATCAAATCAATTCCAACCCACTTGGATGGGTGAAGTTGTATTGATGGGTGGGTTAAAAGGTAAAGGTACCCCTGCCCGTACGGGCCAGTCGTGTCCGACTCTAGGGTTGTGCGCCCATCTCACTTAAGAGGACGGGGGCCAGCACTGTCCGGAGACACTTCCGGGTCACGTGGTCACCGTGATGAAGCTGCTCTGGCGAGCCGGCACCAGCGCAGCACATGGAAACGCCGTTTACCTTCCCGCTATAAAGCGGTACCTATTTATCTACTTGCACTTAAGGGTGCTTTCGAACTGCTAGGTGGACAGGAGCTGGGACCGAAAGACGGGAGCTCACCCCGCCGTGGGGATTTGAACCACCGACCATGCGATCGGCAAGCCCTAGGCACTGAAGTTTTACCCACAGCGCCACCCGCATCCTCGTGATTGAGCTTAAGTAAAGAGGCTGGCCTGTTGTCTTTGTCCATGGAGTTTTCTTGGCAGGGATACTGGAGTGGCTTGCCGCTTCCTCCTCCAGGTGGATCACGTTTGGTCAAAACACTCTACTATGTCAGAACTGATGTATAAGTTTGATGATTAAGTTTGGATAACGTAAAACTGGATTTTACAAATGAACTAATCTAAATGAAGATAAGGTTATCAAAAATAAACTGAAGAAAGGGATGAGAAACACTGCAAAATTAATGAATGTTAGAATGATGACGGCTTAGAAGCTAGGTGGTTTATAGCAATAATGTTCAAGTTAAAAGAAAAGAAAGGTTAAAACTAAATGAAACTAAGGGAGAGGATTTGCTGAATAAATATTTTGAAATTGGAATACAGAAAGGGGAGGTAGGAGGAGGTCAGCGAAGTAAGGCATAAGAAAATAAGGGATTCAAATTATACTTGTTCTTTTTTGTCTGTGTTTTGTTTGTTTTTCTTTTGTATATAATTTCTGAAACTTCAATAAATATCTATTATTTTTTTTTTTTTTTAAAAAAAAACCTCTCCACTATGACCTGTTCATCTTGGGTGGCCCTGCACGGCATAGCTCATAGCTTCTCTGAGTTATTCAAACCCCTTCACCCCGGCAAGGCAGTGATCCATGAAGGGTGTTTCATGGCTTGAATTATGGTGCTGGAGGAGACTCTTGAGAGTCCCATGGACTGCAAGAAGATCAAACCTATCCATTCTGAAGGAAATCAGCCCTGAGTGCTCACTGGAAGGACAGATCATGAAGCTGAGGCTCCAATACTTTGGCCACCTCATGAGAAGAGAAGACTCCCTGGAAAAGACCCTGATGTTGGGAAAGATGGAGGACACAAGGGGAAGGGGATGACAGAGGATGAGATGGTTGGATAGTGTTCTCGAAGCTACCAGCATGAGTTTGACCAAACTGCAGGAGGCAGTGGAAGACAGGAGTGCCTGGCGTGCTCTGGTCCATGGGGTCACGAAGAGTCGGACATGACTAAACGACTAAACAACAAAGAGGCTGGATGATGGGTTATTAATCTCAACCAGTTCTTCAGAAAAATGACAGCCATGGGGAAGGGTCATAGCTCAGTGGCAAAGGATTTGCTTTGCATGCAGAAAGTCCCTGGCTGTATCCCTGGCATCCCCAGGACTAATTTTTGTTTCATATATGGAACTGTTTTCAATTTACACTTGTTTTGTGGTTGTAACTGATTAATTGTTGTATATTTTCTCGTTAGAACTTGCAATGAAGGGTGGGTGGAGGAATCTAAGAAAAGAAAGAAGCAAACAAATCAAATACAAATAAATATGTATATAGAAAACATTTTGATCAGATATTAGTCCGTGAATAAAACTGGGCGAACAGAGCAAAAGGTGGGGAACTAGCATGTTGTCTTTTCATTGCAAATCATCTTAATTTAGGTAATTGCAATCACCCTAATGCCCTGGACTTCCAGTATGTAATGACTATTCTTCAGGAAGCTGACAGTTTCTGCTGGAATTCATCTTTATAATGCAAATATACACCTATGTTTCCATATTAATGGTAAAATTTGTCAAATTAAGTGTGTCCCTTTTTTTGGATGATGGGTAATGAAGATCAGTGACATTATGTCTTCCGTAATGATTTTCTCTAATTAATTTTCTCAGCGTTACTCTGGCTGATATCAAAGTGCCTAGCAACAGTGTGTCTATGTCAGTGGACTGATACCACAAAGCATCCCCATAGATTTACTTTGCATTACTTTGACGTAATGTCTCCAGCTCTGCTTTGAATGTCTAATTCCATCATAAGTTTTTCACCTTCTGTAGCTACTAAAGTTTGTGTGCTAGGGCAAATATTTACTCACAGTTGCCCAAACAAAGGCGAGCTCATTCAGGCTATTAACACAGTGTTAATCAATTTGTAATTACCTTTCTTTCTTTCTTTCTTTCTTTCTTTCTTTCTTTCTTTCTTTCTTTCTTTCTTCTCCACTATTCACTCCTTAACTTATACAAGAAATAGACTTTCCAGCATAGATACTGTAGGCTGTATCTAATGTTACTTCTACTCAAAGTAGGCCCACACTGAAATAAATGAACATGACTTATTTACACCCATTAATTTCATAAGGTCTATTATGAGGAAAACCTCCTTTTATGCAACCCTATATAGCCTCTGCCACTGTACTGTGAAGAATGGTAAAGGCTCACCTTAAAGGTCACTGTAGTTGGTAGCATCTGTCTCGGAAGAGGAGCATGCTTGAGAAATTGTAATAAATATACACTTGCTACAAAACATGGCCATCATGTCTAGTCCTTAAAAGAGCATTAGCTGGATTAGAACAAAATCCAGAAATTGCTGCAAAAATGTGGGAAACTGAATTTAAGATTGGAAGTATGAGAAATGGAGAGAAACAAAATCAGCAGATTTTTTTTATCCCTGGGGGGTAATTGCTGTCTGGATGGTGCATTAAGGCCTTTAAAAAACCCCTGAAACATTGACCTTAGTGTTGGGGTGATGAGGTTGCACCATCTCTTACTGGGCTTCAGGCCACAAAATGTCTCTATCTCTAGTATACTTCTGTGGAATGAAATCTTTATGGGTTTCTTTTTCAGGACAGGAAAACTTTTTAAAATATATATATATACTCATTTGTAATTGTTAGTGACTATTTTCATTGCATTTCCTTAGCAAAATAGACTGCCTCATTTATTTTAGTTGGCATAATGGCATGAACCTGCACAGAATTCCTATTTAGTTCAACCTAGGCTGTCTGGTTGCATTGAAAAGCAAAACCTGTCCAATAACTTATCAGCCATCTGCCTAATTAATGTTAATTATTCCCTGAATGTTTTCAAGGAAACGCAAAGCAACTTGTTAAAACCAAACAACATTCCTATAAATAAAGATGTTAGGAATGCAGTGCCACCAGTTGTTGTTGTGGTTCAATTAATCAATAATTCACTTTTATTTTCTGCTCCATTCCCATTTTATTTCAATGGCGCCCATGTCTGTACTTGACTTCTTCTAGCATCAGTAAGTCCTTCAAACCATTCCTCTGTTTTGTACAGTACCTAATACATGATTGCCATTATATGCAAATACGTGGCTACTAAAAATAATTAGTACTAGTAGGTGATAAAGCGTGTTCTCCCTAAAATGAGAGCACGGGTTGTGGTGTGGGCCGCCAAGCCAGCCAATTGTTGCCAGGCAGGTTAATGGTTATTGCCTGGCACAACAATTGGCTGACTGGGTTGCTGGGGCAAATTGCATGTAGCGAATTGGGTGGGTGGGACCACAGTCTTTAAATATTGGGGCACTCTGCCTTTTGGTTTCTCTTCCGCAGAGTGCATCGGATCACCCGCCCGCCCTGTGTTCCTGTTGACCTTGCTTTGCCTGTCATGGGGTTGTCTGTCTTGGGGCAGGGGCCTAGTAGGAATTTTGCCATTTGGCTGATTGGCTGGTGCCATTTGGTTTTTGCCTACTACTTAGCAATTCGTCACAACTTGTAAGGTTGTGGTTAGGCATTGGTTATAAAAACTGGTGGTGGAGGGGTCAGGATAGGCTGTGCCTGCCCCTCCAATGGTGCTGGAAGGGAATTCCATTAAAAGAATCCAATCCCTGAAATGGGACCAGGGCTGGCAAGCCTTGGGGAGCTGGTTGGGTGAGTGGTGAGGGACTGACGCTCAGCTCAACTGATCCCCAACATTGTTTTCCTTCCACTGGCTTCCGATGGAGTTCGGAATGAAAGTTCTGTCCCAGACGGGGGGACAGATACTCATAACCAATGTCTAAGCAACCACTCACAGATTTTGTATTTTAATAAAGTTGTGGCCAAAATAGTGCCCAAAAACCTTAAACTTAAATTACCTGTGATTTGTGAATTATTTTGAGGGGTGGCTTGGGGACCTACACACGCAACAGAACTATTACTCTCCAGTGGTTTAACTTCACCCCTGAAGGTACACCTATTGGTAGTAACAGCAGCCTGCATAATCCCCGGAGTTTGATTCCTATATACAAGTATATGGCTACAACTACTAATTACTGATTACAACTGCTAATTACAAGTATATGGCTACAACTACTAATTCCATTAATTTCTTCGTGGTGGTAGTAGTAACATAAGCCTGAGAGTCCTCAGGAAGATGCACCAGCATTTTAGTCAAATTGATCCAAACGTACAAGTTTGTGGGCAATTTCCCCTAATATGGAAAGCTATTTTCCTATTATGAGGCATTTTTTGCAGATTATGTTCACCAATGTATGCATTTTAATGCACACTTTACCCTAGTATGTGCAATTATGTACACATTACATGACTGGAGAATGGCATTGCAAAATTTGGAAAAATGCAAATGCCAGCGGATGACTATGTTTCGGATGGCGTAATATTTTGCAAAGTACAAACAGGTAAATTGAATTGAATTTTTTGCTCCCCAGCCAAACTCACTAGTAGGATATAAGGAAAAACAGTCCCTGGCACTTCAAGGACTACATTGTTATACAGTGGTACCTCAGGTTACATACGCTTCAGGTTACATACACTTCAGGTTACAGACTCCGCTAACCCAGAAATAGTGCTTCAGGTTAAGAACTTTGCTTCAGGATGAGAACAGAAATCGTGCTCCAGCGGCGCGGCAGCAGCAGGAGGCCCCATTAGCTAAAGTGGTGCTTCAGGTTATGAACAGTTTTAGGTTAAGTACAGACCTCTGGAATGAATTAAGTACTTAACCCGGGGTACCATTGTATATTTGAACTGTCAGCAAGTACCGTATTTTTTGCTGTATAAGACTCACTTTTTCCCTCCTAAAAAGTAAGGGGAAATGTGTGTGCGTCTTATGGAGCAAATGCAGGCTGCGTAGCTATCCCAGAAGCCAGAACATCAAGAGGGATTGCTGCTTTCACTGCATATTGATCCCTCTTGCTGTTCTGGCTTCTGAGATTCGATTTTTTCTTCTTGTTGTTTTTCTCCTCCAAAAACTAGGTGCGTCTTGTGGTCTGGTGCGTCTTATAGAGCGAAAAATACGGTATTTCAAACTTCAGTCTACTGAGGAATGCACCAAATATTCTACACACCCATCCACCTCTGTGCTGGGACACTTTTGTCACATTTTTTTACATGGAATAAATAACTTTGCACTTTATGTAGAGCCACTACTTTTTACCTGCAAATTGTTTGCAGCCCCTGTTGTAAGAAAAAACAGAACAGAACAGTCTGCAGCCATATTGAGGTAGAAACTACCTCTTTTACTGAACTACACCTCTCCTTCCTAATCACACTTTAGCACATAAAGAACCAACAGTGTATCACATCACACCACTCTTTCTTAACTTTAAATCTTACCCTCCCAGGATCTATATCTGAATGCATCAACAGACATTCATGCACAACATCCAATAGGTTCATGCACTGGATAGATGACTCCCATAATTTCCATCCTGACTAATTCCTCTTCCACTTTGTCTTACAAAGAAAGGGATTGGGCCTTAGTGTGGTTCTGTCAAGGCAAATGGTGTGGCTGACAGCATCAACTTTATCTCATACTATCCTGATATTTTGCCCGAACTTGTAAATGCTCTGGATTCTATTTCTGGAACACTGAGCTTGTTTTCTGTGATGTTGTGATGTTATGGCTTCATGCAGTCCCACTTTTGCTATTGGGGTGGCTAATATGAGATCAGGATCCAACTGGACTTGAGCTGACAATTTTGCCTCTATTATGATCACAACGATCCTGTCTCTTTTTAGCTCTTCTTTGATTGTTTCATGATTTATGTTTGGTCAGGGCGTATACAGCGATGATAAAAGATCCCACTGTTCCCACTACTCCTGGGACCTTCTGTTAAATATTGCTCTTTCATCTATAGCATTTTCTTTTCCTATGAAATTGTTATCAAAAGCTTCTCTGACTTTCTCATAAGTTTTCTGGTCTTCTGCTGTGAGGAGTAGACCACACATAAAATATCATCTGTGGAGTTTTCTATTGCAAAAAAAATGTATATATTTAAAAAAATGAGAGCATTCACTTGATGTTGTTCTGGTTTCTAAATTAACCCAGGATCCACCCTTTACCTCTAAAATCCTCTGGTTCAGTTGGGTCAGAAGCTTAGATTTTGAACGCCATCTCTCCTGTGTAGAAGCCTGAATCTGCTGAGTTAATATTAATCAGCCTTTTGAGGAGTTAATTTGATATACAGATGTGAGGCTGGATTAATGGAATGTGGACTTATTTTTAGACTATAGAGATAAGGCAGTGAAATAAGCTTACTTTATCAAGACATGGGTCAATCTGGACTGATTGCCTAGAATGATAGGTGATCATTGGTTCGTAGAATCAATTCCATGAGAATGACACGGGTTGGTGTTTCTTGCACTAATAATAGAAGACAGCATGTCAACCCTTTGATGTCCCTGAGACGATGCCCTTCGCTGACCAGAGGGATATAGTATATAAGTCCCAGCAGTGCTTGGAGAGATCCCAGTGTGTTAGACTGAAAGAGAGGCAGGATATGCTGCACTTCTGCAGGAGTTTTCCCAGCAAGAGCTTTGTTTCCTTATACTTTCCTTTCTAGTACTTTCTTGCTGAGGACAGCTTCTTGTTGAAGTGCAAACTGATATTTATTTGATTGCCTACCTTGAAAAGAACACCTTGCCCCTTGGCAACACACACAGTTCAAGGACACTTCCAACTAACCAAAATCATTCAAAGAGGACACAGAGCAGGAATGGGGAGGTGGGGATTGTAAGGGAAGGTCAAATTTGGCCCCTGGCCCTGTGTGTGTGTGTGGGGGGGGGGGTGTTATTGGGTTGTTGTTTTTATTTTGATTATATATTTTGTGGTTTTATATTTTGAAGTTGTTCTGTAAACTGCCCTGAGACCTCCGGGTATAGGGCAGTATACAAATTCAATAAATAATAATAATAATAATAATCAACTCAACTCTGCAGTATGGTTTTAAAACAATCATCTTACCACAATTCATTTTAGATGGTGGTAATACTTTGGAACCTGAGATACAGCCTTATCGCAGCCCCAGTAAAGTTTAAAACAATTCTCTTACTTTAATTCATTAAAATGCCACCATATCTATTTCATTGTTCATGGAAAATCATTCAAGGGCATCCTTAGGAGCAGTGTGAGTTTTCTAGTCTCTGTAGACCTTTTTCACTGCACATCTAAGAAACAGAATAATAATGTCTTGGAATATTGTCCGATTTGTCTCATGCAAGCATTTCTCCCCTCCCCCTCCACCGCACTCAGGCAGAAAGAAGGCCTGGCGATAATGTCTGTTTGGCACCCTGTCAGATCTGATACTGGAACCCCTGAGGATGCTGAACTTCAAAGCACTTGAAAAGTTTGCTTTGATAAAAGGGCCAGAGTTCAAATTTTCTATAAGGCACCGAGAAAGGACAGGGTTTGATAAGATTCACTTGTTAGCCTTGGTCTGTGTAAGTACAGGCTGTGTCAGAGTTGCAAGTGTGGTTAAGCTGAATGAAAGGATGATTGACACACACATACAAAAATGTGAGTTGTGTGGCAGGAGGAGTAGAGGAAATGTATGAATACCTGTCAAAACCAGGAGACATGGGGATCTTACACAGAAAAGCCTGAAGGGTTTTGACATGCTCACGTTTACTAGGAATGTGCTCTGGGTGTGTTGCCTGAGCGTATTGATTTTGGATAAGTGGTGATTCTCATTTTTCAATGAGCAGGTGTAATGGGAAACTCATTGCATTATGTCACTGGGACAAAGGAAGCTGTTTGAAACAAAGCGAGACCACTGGTCCATCTAGCAAACTACTGTTAACATTGACTGGGAGTGGTTCTCCAGGTATCAAGCAAGACTCTCTCCTAGCCTTACCTGAAGATGTAGGGGCATATACCACAAGATTTTGTCATGTGAAGTTCTGCCACTGAGGCTGTATCTTCAAATGATATTTTTTTCATCCTCTCCTGGTATGCCCCACGGAGAGCCTCAAGGTCCATAAATAGCAACACCCTATTGGTCCTGGGCCCTAAGGAAGTTAGATTAGCTTCAACCAGAGCCGGGGCCTTTTCAACACTGGCTCCAGCCTGGTGGAAAGCTCTGCCTCATGAGACCAGGGCCCTGCAGGATCTGATTTCTTTCCGCAGGGCCTGTAAGACAGAGTTGTTCCGCCTCGCCTTTGTCTTAGAGCCAATTTGATTCCCTCCCTCTCTTTCTTTTTTCTTTTCCTTCTCCTCCTGCGAGGAGGCTACATTTTAATATTTTAATGTTTCAATATTTTAATGTTGTATTTTAATTTTGTTTAAAATGTTGTACTCATTCAACTTGTTTCTATTATTGCTTGTAAGCCGCTCTGAGCCCGGCCTTGGCTGGGGAGGGCGGAGTATAAATAAAAATTATTATTATTATTATTTATTATTATTTTCTTCTGAATAAATAGTCCCCAAATAAGTCAAAGAGGTAGTGATGAAATACCTTTACTCCCTCCATTCCGTGAAGCAACATTTGCTGTAATACGAGATAGTTGCCTCCAGTTCAGGCTGTGATCCCTGAGTTTGCATAAGGAACTCTTCAGTGGTTCAGTGCAGAATGATCTCTAAAGGTTTGCCGAAGCAAAATATGAAATACACACAGAACTTCCTTTTCAGAGGAAACATCTGAGGAATTGCAAGAAAAGTCAAAGACATTTAAGAAAACAAATTACAAGTTATGTCCCTAGTTGGAAGCAGAAGTGATGGCTGCCAAGCAATGTTGGAGTACGGTTGGAGCCACAGAAATTGTGTGTCTCTTAAACAGAGCTTGGAAAGTTCATTTTTAAAAGCGACTAGTTCTAGTTTGACATGTAAGTTTGGCAGTAGAATAGACTACCTTGGGAGGTTGTAGACTCTGCTTTAATGGAGGTTTCTCGACAGAGGTTTGATGGGCATCTGACATGGATGTTTTAGTTGAGATTCCTGCATTGCAGGGGGTTGGACTAAATGACCCTTGAAGTCCCTTCTAACTCTACAGCGCTATGATTCTATGATTTTGTGTCCACAAATAAACTAATTCCAATTCACATCCATCCTTTTGCAAACAAACCAGTTCATGCTAAGTTTGCAGTTCAGCTTCACTCAAATGATCCTTGGCATTAGTTTTTCAGCATTCAGAATGTTGTAAGTTATTGTGCCGAAGTATAAAATATACCTTAGACAACTAAGCAACAACAAACACACACAGTGACATGTTAAGGCCCAAAGAGCCTAAAGAGGAAAAACAAATGTAAGAAAATGAAGATGACCTAGAAATCATTCAAAGTTCTACCACCAAATGAATTTAATTCATGTTCTGTTCATTTGTCAAGTATGGGAACTACTTTGGAGTGTAGCTGAGATTTTTGAAGTAATTTGGTGAACTTTGCTAGATCAAACTAGTTCATTTGAAGCACTGGTTTTAACTGACTACTATCTGGGCGTACTAGTCACAAGTTGAGATAAACTGTGACTTTGAACAGCCTATGCCTATATTAACAGTAGCGGGAGGTGGTTTCAATATCCTTGGGAAATAGCTTCTTTCACTCCTTGATGAAGTATAATTATCTAGCTAATTGCTGACTAGAGTTGACTGTGTCTTCCTTGTAATGTGTTTCCTGGGTATATTGAATGTGGTTTGCAAGACTGCTTCTAACCTTATAAAATCTAAATGTATTAATTATTGGGGGAAACCAACCTTTATGCTGTTAGCATTGGTGGACAGCTTTACTACACATCCACTCTTAATTATTTACAGCTTTTCTTTTTTAAAAATATTGCATCTTAGGCACATTGTTGCAGATTGATTTATGACAGGAAGAGACAAATGAGCAAATGATCACAAACAATAAAACCCTTGATCAAAACTCTGATTAAAATTGGTGCTTTGAGAAACATAAAGGCAATGTCAAAGATGCAAGAAAAAATGAGTTTATGAAGCATCTTCAAATGCCATTTTTTTCTTCAAATCAGAGTTGATTAGTTTCCTCACAAACATACACTCACAGCTGTACCACATACTCCAGTGTGCAAATAAAATAAAATATACAGGAGACAGCCTAAATAGAATATGGGACTCTGTAGCTCTGAAGTTCTATATTTCTGGTCTTCCGGAATCAAGTTTCAATTTCAAATGATATCTTAATGACTCGTTGGGGTGTTTTATATTTTGTACAGCTTGTTAGTGATCTCCTCTTCACTTCATCTTTTCCTCAGAGATGGTTCTTCATTAAATTAAATATTTCACTCCTAGAAACTTCTCAAATGTAGTTTTAATAGAGATGGAGATATGGGGATGAGGAAAGTCCCAAAGACCCTATGAGATGAACATCCAAAGCAAAGAGATGCATGATGAATTGCTTTGTAGAATATTCTAGATGGCTTTGCTTTTCTGACAGTTGCTTTGGGAACACTCTTCTTATTCTAGCACTGTAGACACTGAAAGCAAACTTGCCTTCTGTTAATCTCGAGTGCATATACACAAGAATGCCTTCTTATTTCTGGACTCCACGTGGCCTTGTTCAGGGAAGCAGGAAGCCAGGCAGCCCAGGTGAGCAGGCAAGTGACTGAGCAGCCCAGACAAGGAAGCAGATGTGTGGCTCAAGCAGGCACGTTAGCGAGCAGGTGAGTGGCCCAGGTGAACTGCAGAGGAACAGCTAAGACAGGCCGGGACAGCTCCCCAGCGACTGCCTTGCTCTGAAGCCACTAGTCACCTCACATTGTTGATGCTGTTTTCAAACTCACTGGCACTGGGGACGAGTAGGAGAGAAGTGGAGGCAGGTAGGCACCCTGGATGAGATTCTGAGGGACAGGCTGGGCAGCTCCCTATACATGACCTGCTCTGCCATTGCTGCTTGCCAGTTTCTTCCTCCTCACCCTCAGAGCAGCTGAGGCCCAAGCAGTGGTGTTGGTGTGAGTTGTGCAGTATGAGCAGGAGGAAGGGAGGACTGCATGAGGAGAGGAGAGGAGGTTTGTGCAAGCTGTAAAGAAAGTAGGCGGTGGGGGTTGGGTGATCTGTAAAGGTCAGGGTTGAAAATTTGGCAAGATATACGGGAAGTGGGAGGTGGAGAAAATATATAGGAAAAAGGAGGGCTTTGGAAAGCAGGTGGGGCTTGCAGAGGTTAGAAGAAGAAGAAGAAGAGTTTGGATTTGATATCCCGCTTTATCACTACCTGAAGGAGTCTCAAAGCAGTTCACAATCTCCTTTCCCTTCCTCCCCCACAACAAACACTCTGTGAGGTGAGTGGGGCTGAGAGACTTCAAATAAGTGTGACTGGCCCAAGGTCACCCAGCAGCTGCATGTGGAGGAGCGGAGACACGAACCTGGTTCACCAGATTACGGGTCTACCGCTCTTAACTACTACACCACAATGGCTCTCAGGCACCCCATATACATGTGCATGCAGATTTGTCAGGAATCGGGGGGACGATGCAATGTCGTGCAGCACCCTGACATTGTGTGCACAACATCTTGAGGAGCCAAATGCTCTCTGAAAATTGAGGGGTCCTGGCCCTTTCAAAAATATATATTCAGAGGGTTGAAACTGCCTCACCCCCTAGGAGTCAGCACGTGTGCGTGTGTGTGTGTGTGTGTGAGAGAGAGAGAGAGAGAGACAGTTTCCTTGCAAACTGACTGTTTCGTTACAATCACCATTTGAATATGTTTTGTTAAGTGCCCAGGATATATGCTGTCTCAGCATTTTTACAGCAGATATACCTATAAGCTGGGTCATTATTATTATCTCCTCATTAAGTATGCTAGAAAACTGATAGTGAGAGCTGGTAGCTGTGGTGGCTCTCAATTAAATATGGTGACAAAGGTATTAGCTTCAGGTTGAGGAAAATGCTCTCACTCGGTCCCAATTCCTGAGTGGGCTCCTTTCCACTGGCACCAATGCCCGGTTGCCCAAAGGGAAGATTTCCCTGCCATTTTGAGTGTTTTCAAAAAGCCTTGATTTTGCAAGAAAATGTGATCTGGTACAGCACTAGTCAAAAGGACATATCGGACATAGGTACACAAACTATCGAAGTGGACAAGGGAGTGGACTCACTACAGTAGTATCTCAGGTTAAGTACTTAATTCGTTCCGGAGGTCCGTACTTAACCTGAAACTGTTCTTAACCTGAAGCACCACTTTAGCTAATCCCCATTAGCTGCTGCCACGCTGCTGGAGCACGATTTCTGTTCTCATCCTAAAGCAAAGTACTTAACCCGAGGTAATATTTCTGGATTAGCGGGGTCTGTAACCTGAAGCCTATGTAACCTGAAGCGTATGTAACCTGAGGTACCACTGTATTTGTTCAGGTAGCGTGGGCTTCCGGAAGTCAACCCACCTTCATCCATGCATCATGTGATGCATGTTCAGAGCACTTAGGATGCCAGCCATCTGATATTTTGGAAGATTGACTAGTGATCATATATGAGAAAGGGAGGTAGTGCTTGCATCACAAACAGAAATAATTTTAACTTTCTGCTAGGTGAGTCCTCCCCATCCCAAATGTGTGTATTTTTGGCATAAATCGTATGTCAGTATAGAGCTACTCCTTGATTCACCTGCAAAAAAACAGTTAGGATAGGCATATATCAGTAGTTGCACCACTACAAAATCGCCAGCCATGATGTTATATGAGCTCTGTAGGGACACTAATCAGAGCTGCAGGCAGATATATAACATCATAACATGATTACACTTGTTGGATGGTATGCCTATAACTTTATGGTATATAAGCACAGTACCATAATTTCCAAGGGTCCAAGAAGTCCTGCAAGCATCTGTTAAAGTGTTATGTTTCCAAGCAAATTCAATTACTATTGCTCCTTTTATCACTATTATTAACATTATATAGTGCTGACAGTGTGGTAGGTCTTTACAGAGCTAAAAAAAATGGCAAAGTCCTTGGGCAAAACAGACGTGGCCCAGTAAAATTACAGTAAACATGAGATGGACAAGACAGGAAAGGAAGGGAAGATACCAGTGATTTACTGTGAGTGATGAAAAGACTTAAAACAATGATTTTCCAGTTTTCAGCCCCTGGGGTGCTTCCGAACTTTTCCTTAGCATTGAGAAATCCCTTCTACACCTGGGATCTGGTTCCTTAATCCAAACAGGATAACTATCCCAGTACTGAAGATGGAGAAGTTGAGGCTAATAAATAGTGGTTTGCCTACAGCCAGCTACTGAGAGCTAAGTTCCCTTTCACTTGTGGCTGGTGTCTACTGGGACTGACAAGGCAGAAAACCAGGAGATTAACAGCTATGGTTTTCCCAGTAGTGATGTATGGAAGTGAGAGCTGGACCATAAAGAAGGGTGATGCTTTTGAATTATGGTGCTGGAGGAGACTCTTGAGAGTCCCATGGACTGCAAGAAGATCAAACCTCTTCATTCTTAAGGAAATCAGCCCTGAGTGCTCACTGGAAGGACAGATCCTGAAGCTGAGACTCCAATACTTTGGCCACCTCATGAGAAGAGAAGACTCCCTGGAAAAGACCCTGATGTTGGGAAAGATTGAGGGCACAAGAAGAATGGGATGACAGAGGATGAGATGGTTATACAGTGTTCTCGAAGCTACCAGCATGAGTTTGACCAAACTGCGGGAGGCCGTGGAAGACAGGAGTGCCTGGCATGCTCTGATCCATGGGGTCATGAAGAGTTGGACACGACTAAATGACTAAACAACAACAACAGGTGGAGCCAGAGACAATGGCAGCTGGAGCCAACTAATCTATTTTTGTCCCTCATCCTGCTCCCTTGCCAGAGGTGCTGATTTGCTCCCAAGACTGAAGGGGCTTGGTACACGTCGTGTGTGTGTGACATCATGCACCCGGGGCGTGTCGTACACATGTGACGTTATGTGCACGTCACGTGCATGGGTCACATCGTCAGGACGAGGATGAGTGTGGAGCCCAACATGGCGCTTCTTCAATGGTTGCTAGCTCCTCTCTTGCTCAGGTGGAGCTGATCGCTGAAGCCATGCCTCACTGTGCTCCACGCTTGGTCTCCTCCGCCCCCTCAACATTGAGGGGACACAGCCCCCTTTCAACAGATATTGAGGCAGCGGAAGACACCTTGGCCCCATAAAGCTGGTGCCCTTGCTCCTTGCTGAGTTATATAAGGAGCAAGAAGGAGAAAACTGATAGCCAGTGCTCCTGCCTGGTTTGCTTCTAAGTACAGTGGTACCTCGTTCCGGAGGTCCATTCTTAACCTGAAACTGTTCTTAACCTGAAGCACCACTTTAGCTAATGGGGCCTCCTGCTGCTGCCACTGCACCGCCGGAGCACGAATTTCGTTCTCACCCTGAAGCAACGTTCTTAACCCGAGGTACTATTTCTGGGTTAGCGGAGTCTGTAACCTGAAGCGTATGCAACCTGAAGCGTATGTAACCTGAGGTACCACTGTACGAAGGAAGACAGGGGTGGGCAGGACAGTGCCCCAGTCACCCTAACAGACCAGTCTGTAGGGTCTCTTATAGTTACAGTGTCTCCTCATCTGGATCAGGCCAGTGGTGAATAGCAAAATGAGGTTTAAGCATGTTGCCACCATTGGCATTCTATCCAAGATACCCCTAACTCTGATAAGTTAATACATTTCCTCTGGAAGGTTTTGTAGGGAAGGGTTGTCTCTTAAATAATCTATACATAACAGAAAATCTTGTTGCCATCCCACCATGGCCACTAAATTCAAATGGAAGCTCATCAGCATTCTGAAATAAGCATATGAATCTCTGTGCCCTGAAGATGATGAGATAGAGCCTTTTTTCTGTGGAGCAGACGCTGTTGTTTACACAGATGAGTTCATCGAGGGGGTGTCTCCACCTCTTAATACTCTCAGATATTGTCATGCATGAAAGAAAGAAAACATAAATATCTGAAGAAATAGAAAAGGGTTCTTCAGCCAGGTGTTTCTGATTGCTGGTTTCCACTTTAAAATAATTGGATTTCAGCTGAACGTGCTGGAGTTCAACCCTCAGCAAAAACAAAGTGAAGGGGTATATAGATTTATATGTTTATATGTTTTTTTCAATGACTACTCCATCAAGAACTCAAATGGGGGGGGGGGGAAACGACTCACTGAAGATGAACATAACTTCAGAAAACCTAACAGAATGGAATACTGTTAGCAATTACTTATCTTAAAGGATGACACATGTATCAGTTCCAGAGTTAACCCTGTGTTCATTCACAGGCAAGAAATAGTTATTTTGTTTTATTTTTTAAAAATGTATGACCTGCCCTTCATCTGCACAAATACCAGGGAGGCATAATAACACAATAAATAAATAAAATATTACAACCCACAACAATAAAACACCTCAGCAAGACAGTGGAAGCAACTAAAACCAAAGAAACTACTACTGTGCTGAAGGCAAACTAATTCCCCTCTCTATTTTCTGAGGAGGGCATGAAAGGAATGATTTTTCGGCGTCCGTGCACGCACGTGGTTTTGCCTTCCTTAAAATCATTATGAGGTGGCTGATGATATTAAGTATCGTCTACTCTTGCTTTTAGCCATTAATTTATTTATTTATCCATTGATTGGGAACGGCTTTGTTGCCTCCCGGCTTCCTAGAAACCAGCTTAGAGGAAGCTGCAGCCAGTCATTCTCCAGGGAGATTTCTGAGAAGTGTGGCCTGCAGAGTTCTGAAGTGCACTGGGGAATTCTGTTGTTCTCTTTAAATACATTTTTTTAAAAAATAAATAAATTCTCCAGAGCTCTTGAGTACTCTGCAGGCTGCTTCTTGGTCAGCCACGCTTTTTGGAAAGCTCCCTGAAGATTGACTTGCTGTGGCTTTCTCTAAGTGGGCTTGAAGCTATTATAAAAATTGGTTTTAAGCAAGAATAGACAGCAGTCAGCCACCTAATGAGTGCAATAAGACCTGCACCAGCAGTTGGTAGGTACTTCACTGTGCTGTCAGCTTCTGCCTTCAGGTATTTGGGCCTCAAGCTATTTAGTGTTTTATAGGTGAGCAGGATCAGCCCCTTGAATCTGGTGTCAGAGGCAAATCTCCTTATCAAACCTTACCAAACCTCTAACCTCCTTAGAGAAGATGCAGGAGAATGGGAGATAGGCTTCCTGTTTCAGCTCGTGTTATCATGGCTGAAAGGTCTTGAAATTTGGGCAGGGGAGGGGCAGGGATAGAACTTGGAGCTATATAACATTGACGTAATATTTGCATGCTTAAAGTGGCACAACATGTCCCTCTAAAGTCTAGACCATGGGTAGGCAAACTAAGGTCCGGGGGCTGGATCCAGCCCAATCGCCTTCTGAATCCGGCCTGTGGACGGTCCGGGAATCAGCATGTTTTTACATGAGTAGAATGTGCCCTTTTATTTAAAATGCATTTTGGGGTTATTTGTGGGTCCTGCCTGGTGTTTTTACATGAGTAGAATGTGTGCTTTTATTTAAAGTGTATCTCTGGGTTATTTGTGGGGCATAGGAATTCATTCATTTTTTCCCCCTTCAGAATATATTCCGGCCCCCCACAAGGTCTGAGGGACAGTGGACCAGACCCCTGCTGAAAAAGTTTGCTGACCCCTGCTCTAGACCTTAGGTGACTGAGCAAAATTGTGAATTAAAACAAAAACAAAAAAGCTGCTCTGTCCTCCTGTCTTATACTCTCTACAAAGACCTGAGGAACGAGATCATCACCCCGCTTGTACTAACCATCCCAGGGTGCTCAACCACTGCCACAATGTCCTTTCTTCTATCAGATCAAAATAAGCAGATAACAGCAAAGGTTGCTAGGTTCATAGCAGGGGCAATCAGAATAAGGGCCACTAACTGACTGCTGATTCAGGACTTTAAATTCTGCTTTTATATCAAATTTCCTTTTCTGCATATACTGTAATGTTTTACTGTTGCTATGGCCATTGGCTAATGAAAATAAAGTTTTATCTCTCTATCTCTAAGCTGCTCTGAGCTGCTTTCTGTGCTGAAATGGTCCGCTACCTTGCTCAGTCATAGTGACCACAAAGCTTTTCAGCTAATCCATAGTACCTCTTTTCTGAGGAAAGACAGAGATGATTGCAAAGCAAAGTTCTATGGATGTAGAACTTTAAGCAAGCCATACTAGACCTAACTTCTTTTTTTACAGTTGAAAATAAGGACATATATATGTAGGTTGTATGGCCCACAGTTCCAGCTACAACCATTTTTTTTCTTCCAATAAAAGGGTAATGGGATAAAGGGGATTTTAAAAGTGGCTTCTTTTGAGAAATGCCACAGGTAAAGATTAAATGACAATGAGCACTCACACTTTACATTGTGGGTGTCGTTTGCGGGATTGCACGTGGTGCAACAGTTCCCACTGAGCTTACTGGCAAACAGGGGCTGGCTTGCCTCTCAGTGTTAATTTTTGGAGGTTCACACCCAGCCTCAGTAACCAAGTTTCTTGCTGGGAGGTGGGGCCAGCCCCATTTATAAATAGGGGGTGGAGCCAATAATAGCCAGGTAGTCGGCTCTGGAGATTCACCCTCCCTTTGCTTAATGTTTCTTGTTTGCAGGTTAACCTTTTCTTCTTGTTTAGCAGGCGCTGCTTTGACTGGTTGGGACCGGGAAGAAATTTTCCTGCATTGGCAGGTTTTGTCTTCCCTGTAGCAATTCATCACAACTTTGGCGGTTATGGCCTTGGGTGGAATCCTTTAATCTTTTCTTCCCTTTATGGGGTGGGTGGGCATGAAGTGGTGACTCACCCCCCTGCGGCAACGATTCCAGGGTCCCCCTCTTAAAGGGGTTATATATGTGGGTGTCACTGGCCATACACCGAAAGGTTGCTAGTGTGGGGATATGGGCTTGGCTGCCTGCTATACTTACGTCTTGCAGAGCACCCCCATGTCCCATTTACCCTGATGAGCCCCAGTTCCCCCCAGCTGGGGGACTGGGAGGCATACACTCCCAAGGCCTAAGCCAAGGTCTTCCTACTTTCGGAAGTTTAATAAACTTGTGGCCTAATTTTAATTCCATTTAACGTTGTCAGAGTCTTTATTCCTTCCTTATGATCCCTGGGGGCTGGGGCTGTCGCTGGTCACACAATAGAAGCAAAAGCCAGGAATCTGAACTACCTACTCAATAGGCAGAATTACAACTTTGGGGGCAAATTGTAAAATTAACACTTTGGTTGCTGGATCTGGAAGCCTGGTCATATTTTGCACCTGAGGAATATTCCCAAGAAATTATGGTGCCTTCACATTGCATAAGGAAATTCACTTTCAATGTGTAAACACCATCTGCACCTCTACCACAGAAGCCGTAAGTTCATGGCAGAGGTGTGTCTGCCTCCCCAATATGTTGGATAAGTTCCTACTGCTACAGAGGCACCAGTGCAATAAAACATCTCTTTTTTATCAGTGAATATCCAAAAGACATTTGGGCTTCATGCACACCATTCAGTTAAAGTGCAATTATAGCACTTAAGACACTCCCAAAATCATAGAAACTGTAGTTTGTGAAAGGTGCTGAGACTTGTTAGGAGACCCATATTCTCCTCACAGATCAACAGTCCCAGTGTGGTAAGAATTGCAGCTCTGTCTCTCATAAACTCTCAGTATCCTTAACAATCTACAGTTCTCATGGCATGTTGGGAAACTTGAGCCTTAGCGACTTTGGTTTCAGAAATTAAAACTTTTTAGACATCCCAGGGACAAATATTGTTTAAAATAAAGTACAGTGGTACCTCGGGTGAAGTACTTAATTCGTTCCAGAGATCCGTTCTTAACCTGAAACTGTTCTTAACCTGAAGCACCACTTTAGCTAATGGGGCCTCCTGCTGTTGCTGCTGCGCTGCGGGAGCACGATTTCTGTTCTCATCCTAAAGCAAAGTTCTTAACCCGAGGTATTATTTCTAGGTTAGCAAAGTCTGTAACCTGAAGCGTATGTAACCCGAGGTACCACTGTATCTTTGAACCTGGGCAGAGTGTATTTAATGACATCTAGCTTAAACCAAAGACAAAACAGGAATTAAATAGACTTTCATAGTAAAATATATTAGAACATTTGTGGAGGACACCCACCCACCCCCTCAAAAGAACAATCCCAAGGCAACTAGGAGGATGTCAAAGAAGAAAAGGATGAAGGAATCTCAAGACTATACGCAGAACACCTTGATTTCAGTAATTCTCACATATCACATTAGGCAAGATGGAAGGATTATTTCCAAGCAGATGGTGGGAAATCATGGAAATCTGAGTTCTGGCATGTTTCCTTATATATATTATACACAGCATAGCAGAAGCCTGGAATTAGAAGGTGTGCATGTGTAAAAGCCACCCAGAAAACAACCAAAGTCACCTTCTGTCTGCCATTAAGAATGCCATACAGTATTCTGAAAATATACCGTATTCAATTCCCATTCATAGCATAATGGAAGGCAAAAATATGTGAATATGCACTAATAGCCAAGCTTACCTGTTATATAAAAATGGAAGATGAAATCAGTTTGCATGGTATTGATTATTGGAACAGGAGGCTCATTCGTCAGGTGGTTGTGGCTAATTATTTGATGTCTTTATGACTCCTTAAGAATATATGAAGAGCCCTACTTACGGAATATGCAAAAATGGCAAAACTTATTGAAAAAATGAGAAATCAAGATAACAAACTTTTTATAAAAGAATGGAAATGGTTTATTGAATATCTGCAAACAAACTGTAAACAGATAAGAATATTGGCAGGATTATTGTAATAACCTGCAGTTTTATAAGAGTATATATTTAAAGTAGATGAATAAATGAGTAAGTTAAGTTAATTAAGAATATGCAGGAAATGTTAAAAAAAATAATTTAAGGAACCGCAGAAAGCGGAGGAAGTCAAGTTTTGAAATGTTAGATTGATTGTAAAACTATTGAAATATATATAATTGAAAATAATATATATATATGTGGCCCATCTAGAACACCGTATTTTCTTCACAGTAGCCAGCCTATGTGAGAATCCCACAAGCAGGACCTGAGAACAACTGCTCATATTTGTTGTTTAGTTGTTTAGTCGTGTCCGACTCTTTGTGACCCCATGGATCAGAGCATGCCAGGCACTCCTGTCTTCCACTGCCTCACACAGTTTGGTCAAACTCACACTGGTAGCTTCGAGAACACTGTCCAACCATCTCGTCCTCTGTCGTCCCCTTCTCCTTGTACCCTCAATCTTTCCCAACATCAGGGTCTTTTCCAGGAAGGCTTCTCTTCTCGTGAGATGGCCAAAGTATTGGAGCCTCAGCTTCACGATCTGTCCTTCCAGTGAGTGCTCAGGGCTGATTTCCTTCAGAATGGAGAGGTTTGATCTTCTTGCAGTCCATGGGACTCTCAAGAGTCTCCTCCAGCATGCTCATATTTAGAGGGAGTTAAAACTTTTTAATCAGGCTTTTGAGCCCTCCTATATACTTTAGCTTGCATAAGTTTTGTCATTTTACTATACCCTGTTTATATTGTTTTATTTATCTGTTTTCAAAATATTTTTACAACAATGCCTACATACAACTAAAAAACAGCAGGAGGGCATCAGGAGCAAGTCAACAACACAGCAGGAACATCATCATCAGCTACATTAAACAACAACAGCTAACAGTCCAGGCATCAGAGTCCACTATTTTTAGTATGAATTGCTTTAATCTTTTTAAAGGATGAAACATGGGATATGGATAACTTTGAATAGATAGTTTGGTAGTGTCAGCATGCCAGCTGCACCCATTGTTGCTCTCAGCAGAAGAAACACTCCCGGCAGCCAGCCATAAATTCCTTTCTTTATTTCCTTCTGACAAGATTACATGCAGAATAAACAAAGCTATCCTTCTCTCATGACACGTTGCTCTGACTAGTTTCTCTTTTCCCCCTCCCTCGAGACCAGCACAACCAATGGCTCAGCCCCTTCCGTTTTTCCCTGTGACGTGGATCCCCCTCTCTCAGAAGCACCCCTTCCTCCCCAGACTCGCTATCATCTTCTCTGTCTGAGGATGAGCCAGTACTAATCAGTGGAGATCGTTCCCTGTATCCTCCCATGCTTTCCTCCCTTGCTGCCTGTATGTCCCTGACAGGTAGATATCTACTATGTTAGGATCAGAGAAGGCTATAATATTGGATACAATAGCACAGTTGTAAAGTAGCATATACGTGCATGTACTTTCCTTTTCCTCTTTATGCCTTACATAATATGAAGTTGACATGTAATATTTCAATTGTTCCTTTAAAAATAATAATCATAAATTCAGTCTTTGCCACTGCATGTCTCCTGGAGGACCTGCAGTTCTAGCCTGCGTTTTCCTCAAGCCAAGGATCTCGGCACATAGCAACAGCATCACAGCCAAAGATCCTACTGGTTGCCATGAAGTGGCTGAGCTCCACCTTGACAGATGGATGCACCCAGGATTGGTGCCGAGCATATGTGCTGCTGTGAACTACATATATGGGGGCAAGGGGGTGTTATCCTGGCTATATCCACCCACAAGTGCAGTCTTTTCTTTGGTCAGTTGATAGATTTCCTGTATCAAGCATTAAACTTCCTGGCATGGACACACATACACACCACCTGCACACCACACAGAGTGCTTTAAAAATAATGTTCCATTGCTGAATAGGGTAGTTAAAAAGGAGATTCAACCTGCCAGCACACAAGAAGGGAGGGAGAATAGAAAATGCCATTTTCTCTGTTGATCAACAAACATTCAGTTGGCGACTAGAAAAGAGAACTGTCTGTGTATTTAATGAGATGTAGGCGAAGTTTGTCAATAGGTTTTTTTAAAAAGAGAGAAAATTATTTCAACCTGCTGGATTGCCCAGATGATATTCTGCCATGGGAAATGGACTGAAGAAACTGTATCCTTGGGGATATGGGGCTCAGCCCCAGTAACATTATGCTCTTGACTGGCCTAAGCCTGGTTAGAGGAAGCCCAGGCTGATGTCAAAGTAAAACTCTTATCTGGCTACCCTATATCTATGGGGTGTGTGTGAGGTTTTCAATGCCCTCAGTGGCAGAGCTCCTGAGCTAATCAGGCTATGAGCATGACTGTTGCATCTCTGTGTTGCTGGTCTGCATTGGACCACTGAAACTGGATATGACCCCTCACAAAGCTGATGACATATAGCTCTTGTGCCTTATGGGTGACACCACACTCAGCTCTTCCTTTTTTAAATGTTCCAGAGAAGGCTGTAGCATGAAATAGCAGTGCTTCAAGATGCATTGAGTGCAAACTTTCTTCACTGCCCCATTCAGACCAACCAGAATCCCTGGGGAAACTGGCTGATGTAAATCAAGCAAGGGGAAGCTGCCCCATGGTCCATTCCTCTAACAGCATTTTGATTGTGAAATGCTTGCTGTTGACCTGAACATCCTAGGCTTTCACCCAAAAGGCTAACCCACCCAGTTGACCTTTCAGTGTGCACACTGAGCACCACCAAATGGTCCACTGGAACATGCTACTCTTGGTGGTTAACCTTGAGCTAAAGGCCTAGTTCATGGGTAGGCAAACTAAGGCCTGGGGCCTGGATCCGGCCCAATTGCCTTCTCAATCCAGCCCGCAGACGACCAGGGAATCAGCATGTTTTTACATGAGTAGAATGTGTCCTTTTATTTAAAATGCATCTCTGGGTTATTTGTGGGACATAGGATTTGGTTCATTTCTCCCAAAAAAATATAGTCCGGCCCCCCACAAGGTCTGACGGACAGTGGACAGGCCCCCTGCTGAAAAAGTTTGCTGACCCCTGGCCTGGTTGTACAGTGGGCAGGGGTCACAAATCCTGTGAAGCCTCTGTCTAGGAACTTGAGGAATGTTAATTGCCTTTGTGAAGTGTTCTTGACTGCATAACTATGTCAAGCTACCTAGTCAAACCGACCAGTTACTATCCAAGTTTGTGTGCTTACTCCTCCTCCCATTCCATATTCTTATTCCCGTCTCTTTTCTCCTTTGTTCTGGCTGACAGGATAGCATTGAAATATAATTCACCCTCCTACTTTCCTTGGTAGCTGAGAGTAAGTGGGAACTCAGTGGAATAGAAGTGTCCTCAAAAGGAATGGCAACATGCTTTGCAGCTGCATAGAAACCCTCAACTTCATCTTTTTCTGGATTGCGGCCTCAAGACCAAATGAAGCCATTTTATGAGACCCTATAACAAGCCGCAGCCCCTCTCCCACTCATAAGTTTTCCAATATATCAAGTTAAAACAGCTTTGTGTGGCAAGTAATGTGAGCTGAGGAAGGCCTTTCAAACATTTACAAAACGTATCGGGTTGCAATGAGGACAAAAAACCCCACACGCTTTGGTGTAAATTACTTAAATGGAACTTTTCATCATCCCAGAGTTCTGATACATTGGTTCACAATGAAGGCAGGCCTCTCAAAAGGACCTTTACAACAAAAGCACTTACTGTCACAGTAGGTAAAGCTGTGTGATTGCTAGGAGAAGAAAGATAAATTAGCTCCCATTGTAATTGGATTACTTGTCGATATTGCTCGCTCTCTGCGAAGAAGTGGGGGTAGGATCTACCTGTGCTGTATTATGACAAACTTGTGTTTATGAATTTGTTGTAGTTACTGTACTTATGGATGAGTAAACTGGCCCTATTCCACTCCTCTGTTGTTCCCTTTGTTTCGCCTGCACCGTGTTCCCCCTCTTGTGTATTCCAATTAACCATGCAAATATCCAATATTATTTCTGAAATTAAAAGATGTGCCATTTGCTGCAGCTTGTGGAACCTTCAGTTCATTTTCACTCGCCTGTTATGGTGCTGAAATGAAAGTTGATAAAACACTTCCAAATAGTTATCTTGATATTATTGTGATCATTTTCAGGGATAGCAAAATAGTACAATTCTATTCTGGGATTGTTCTGGGACTCTGACATCCAGTTAATTCTATCCTGATTACGCATGAGGAAGAAATGCCTTTTAGTCCACTCAGAAATAAACTTATCTAGTTTGCCCTTTCCGAAACAATATGTGAACCGAAACAGAGGCTTTCTTCAAAATTCACACATCTCAGAATTGTACAATGCAGTTCTCCAGCAAAGTAATGTGTACAAACATGCATGTAAAGAGCTAAACTATGCATAGAAATGCATATATGAGGGGGAAATACTATTTATATAAATGATATTGGGGAAAATACTTTACAAAAGGGTATATATTAGGCATAAATGCATACAAACATGTATATTAGAAGAAATTCTCTGAATTTTTATGATTACTATTTTTTAAAAAGTAAACTGATGTGGAAATGTACAGAACTAATCTTAATATTGGGGGGAAATGATAAATGGAAAGATAACAAAATGGAAAGATTTGTCCAATTCTAAGATAGGTTCTGTCTCCTGAGAAATCTCTATGTGGGACAAGAAGCTACAGTTAGAACTGGATATGGAACAACTGATTGGTTCAAAATTGGGAAAGGAGTACGACAAGGCTGTATATTGTCTCCCTGCTTATTTAACTTATATGCAGAATTAAACATGTGAAAGGCTGGGCTGGATGAATCCCAAGCTGGAATTAAGATTGCCAGAAGAAATATCAACAACCTCAGATATGCAGATGACACAACCTTGAAGGCAGAAAGTGAGGAATTAAAGAACCTTTTAATGAGGGTGAAAGAGGAGAGCGCAAAATATGGTCTGAAGCTCAACATCAAAAAAACCAAGATCATGGCCACTGGTCCCATCACCTCCTGGCAAATAGAAGGGGAAGAAATGGAGGCAGTGACAGATTTTACCTGCCTGGGCTCCATGATCACTGCAGATGGTGACAGCAGTCATGAAATTAAAAGACGCCTGCTTCTTGGGAGAAAAGCAATGACAAACCTAGACAGCATCTTAAAAAGCAGAGACATCACCTTGCCAACAAAAGTCCATATAGTTAAAGCTATGGTTTTCCCAGTAGTGATGTTTGGAAGTGAGAGCTGGACCATAAAGAAGGCTGATCGTCGAATAACTGATGCTTTTGAATTATGGTGCTGGAGGAGACTCTTGAGAGTCCCATGGACTGCAAGAAGAACAAACCTCTCCATTCTTAAGGAAATCAGCCCTGAGTGCTCACTGGAAGGACAGATCCTGAAGCTGAGGCTCCAATACTTTGGCTACCTCACGAGAAGAGAAGACTCCCTGGAAAAGACCCTGATGTTGGGAAAGATGGAGGGCACAAGGAGAAGGGGACGACAGAGGACGAGATGGTTGGATAGTGTTCTCGAAGCTACGGACATGAGTTTGACCAAACTGTAGGAGGCTGTGGAAGACAGGAGTGCCTGGCGTGCTCTGGTCCATGGGGTCACGAAGAGTCGGAGACGACTAAACGACTAAACAACAACAACATGATAGGTTCAGATTTAAGAATGTTGTTGGCAGGACTGAGAGATTCAGTTGGTTGTAAGATCCCCCAACGCTGCAGCGTTCCTACTTTCTGCACAGTCAGACTATGATTTTAGTGAGGGGGAAAGTGAGGAGCAAAATGACTGATTTTCCCTCAGCAGAAGTTACTGCTGCTGCCATGGTCAAAGCAGGGGTGTCCATCTAGTTGCCCTCCCACCCAACCACTTCCTTTTTCTGCTTCTGCTGCTCTCCATCTCTGCTGAAGGAAGGAAGCTTTTATTCTCTGCCATGCAATATCTCCTTCCTTCATGTGTCAAATATCATCTTGTTCTGTGCAGTTTCATTGGTTGGAAAGGGTTAACCCCTCTCCATCCAGAATGGCCCTGATCCTCTCTGTGGGGAGATGCCAGCAGCTGCTATCCACTGGGAAGCAGGAAAGTATACACACAGCACAGGTGGTCACCAACCAAGCGCTACTTAAGGTGGGCTCATTGAAATTAATGGGCTTGAATTACGTGTCTATTGATTTCAGTGAGTCTGAGTAGATCTACTAGTGAATATTACCTGAAGGTAACCTTCTTTGCCACTTGTGTGATTTGGATGTGGGTAGCCGTTCTGCAAAGCTGAAATAAGAAGAGCAGAGATCACTTAGCACTATAAAAAGCACAATTTTCTCTTGCATTGGATGCATTCAGGTAAACAATGTCCAAAGTTACTCTGAGAGTATTTCCATTTCCACTCCTACGTAAGAGCACTTGCGATGGGGAAGCAACCATATCAGCCACTTATAATCAAAGCTCCAGCCTTCTGTATATTGGTTTTCAAATATTGTGTTATAACTTTGCAGAACTGTACATCACAAGTGATGTACAGAGTAATAGGAAAGGACTTAGGCAAGAAATTTATTAGCAGCATCTTCTGCACTGTAACAATAATAAAAATCGTAAACTGGAGGCATCAGTAAAAATACAATTGGCAATGAAACAGGAACGGGTCGTGCGTAAAACAATTGTAAAACAGAGAGAGATGAACTAATGTTAAGGTACTACGCTGCATATTGAGTAAGTCCTCCTATGTTGCAAAATAATTTCAAAACAGACTCAGAGTAAATCACTTTCTCTGCTTGCAAAAGAAGGGAAATTAACAGATTTCTGTCTTCAATTTTGCAAAACCAGTGTAAGGAGACAGACTTTATGCTTTCAATGAGTCTTTGCTAACAGGTGAGAGAATACATAATGGCTGAACCAAGAAAAGGGTCAAGTTTGAATGATTCAGCTTGGTTTGAGTTATTACACATCTACAGAATATAATCTAAATTTAAGCCCTGTTTATTTACAATAATACTCTATTGTATCATCCTATAGTATACACTGACCTACCAAAGTAGTTATATCAGGTATGGGAAACCTGTGGCCCTCCATATGTTGTTGGACTTCAAATCCCATCAGCCCCAGCCAGCATGGCCAATGGTCAGATATGATTGGAGCTGTAGTCCACCAGCTATATTGCCCTCTGTCACCGGACATCTGATGAGTTCATAAACCACAATACCCTCTTTCTAGATGGTTACATTTGGGCTTGTAGTGCATTTATAGCAGAAAGCAGACTAACAGTTCCATGTTTTGACAAGCTGCCATGTAGCAGCTCCAATGAAGCAGGCTTCACCAACTTGGTGGCCTCTAGATTTTCTGGACTACAACTCCCATCAGCCCCAGCCATTTGGAGGGCACTACTGTTCTGCTCTAGACAGCAAAACTCCCTAGTTCTATGTCTTTATGTCCTACACAAATATAATGGGATATGTAGTTATTCAAACAAGCATTTACAAGCAAAGCAAAGCAAAAAAACTTTCTGCAAATTTGACCTTCCGAACAATCTGGCCAATTACAGTAAATAAATTTATGGGTCAAAAATAGAAATGTTAAACAATACCCTTCCAAAGCTGTTGTATCCCTGATGTTTTGTTACCTGTATTACATTTATTTTTAGACTGCATTTGCTTTTCTCACTTCTGCCTCGGTGTGTGACTCTGTGTGTAAGACATTTTTGTTTGAATGAATGAATGAACAGACACAATGGCCCTGTTATTAAAGACTTGTCCTATCTGAGCATTTTCTTCTGCTTTGCGATTGGCCAGTAAAAATAAAAGTGCCCTTTTATACAGTTGGCATTTGCAGTTCCATACAGCAATTTGGTACCAACTCATTACCTCAGATAACAACATAGACGATGACCATGCCCACTGATTCAGAAGCAAAGTAAAACAAGAGAGCCACATCTAACTGGTTTAAATCATGGTTCCATTGAAGGGAATGTAAATACGTCTTATTTTCTACCAGCTGGGGAAGATCTGGCACAGAGTTTTATACGGATGCACCTAAGCATTCCTACAAATTAAATGCTTCAGGCCAAACATCTTCAGTGCGTCCCCATTAAATCCTCGTATCATGCATAAAAGTAATAGCATTTCTGAAAAAGAGATTATGATGGGGGAAGGTTTGTGATACAGCAGCCAATTTTACAGTTTTATCATTTTCATTCCCCTTTTTTTTGCATTTGTATTTGATTCACACTATCTACACAACTTCCAAGAGATTTAAATGCCATGTTTTGATCGGGATTAATTTAACATGTTGGGAGTATATTGGGGATTCTCTAGCCTCACGGTGTGGCACATTGGAGGCATATTAGGGATACTGAAATTGGTCTTTTTTTGCTAGCTTTTGTTCTTGCTCAGTTAGAAGGCGTTTATCCAAATCTCATTGAGACCTTTGCGAACATGCAGTGATTTGTGAGTGCTTTTGGGAGATCAATGAGATATGGGTCCATGTCCTGCAGATTGGGCTTGAACAAGCTGTGACTCACCCAAGTGAATGCTACCCACCAGCCATGTATTGTGACCTGCCAAGTATTGCAGTTTTTCTTTACCTTCCCAAGTCATTATTAAAAAATAGGGCTTCTTCAGCTCGGTAGATCACAACATGTGCTGACCCACAGCAGGCATTATTCACAACTGCACTGGAACTGAGGCTTTCATCCCAACATTGTTACGGTGTCAGCCTTGCTGAGTGCCATAGGAGAAACTCCAGCCTTTAATGCCACATTTTGTAATCTGAGGTTTGATTTAATTTAAAACAGGCATAGGCAAACTCGGCCCTCCAGATGTTTTTGGGACTACAACTCCCATCATCTCATTCCTAGCTAACAGGACCAGTGGTCAGGGATGATGGGAGTTGTAGTCCCAAAACATCTGGAGGGCTGAGTTTGCCTATGCCCGATTTAAAATAATAATAATAATGAATAAATAAATAGTTTAATGCCTACTTATTCTACTTACTGTAGTCAGGAAATTGTTGAGCATAGGAACCCATGGTCATATGCCATTATTCTTTTACCGGTATATTGTTTTATATTGCAACATTAAATATATGCTATAATATTTAATTCATAGAATTGGTAAAACCTCAATTTATTTAAGTAACTTAAGCATATTTTTTTTACCTCTTTTTCATTGGACTTTCATTGGACCTCGCAGGGCCAACAGTGGAAGCTGTAGTCCAACTGCATTTGGAGAACAACATATTCCCCATTCTTGAAATATATTCTCATATTCCCTCATCCTCTTAGCAAGCAAGCAAGCAGGTTCTGATCCATATTAACTTTACTTGCCTTTTCACAGTCAGATACCATGTGGTTGGTTGGGGGGGGCATAGGTCAGTGGTAGAACTAGGGGCAGCCCATCCTGTTTCGCTGCCTGAGGCGAAACAGGAAGCTGTCAAGCCCCCGCACCGCACCACACCACCAAGGCCTGGCTTACCACGGTTATGTGGCAGTGACACCTTCTGGTGAGATCTCACGAGATCTTGCTGGAAGTCACATCTCCTCGCTTCGGTGGCAACTGGAGTGGATGGGTTTCCTGTGAGGGCACTGCCCTGCAGGATTTTGCCACCTGAGGCAGCTGGTTCAGTCCACATCATGGTTGGCAAGGCCCTGTGTACAACATATGTTTTGCATACAAAAGGTTTCAGGTTCATTGTGAGAGAAGACCCCGTATATCAAACCCCAGAGAGCTGCTTGTAACCAAAGGGTGTGAAGCAACACTAGTAGAGGATGTAACTACATGACCCGGGGAGAGGGTCATACAAAGAAGGATGCATTTGGCCCCAGATCTTCCACACCCTGGTTTAGACAATCCTAAGCAAGATGGACTGGGACGTGGGTGGCGCTGTGGGTTAAACCACAGATCCTAGGACCTGCCGATCAGAATGTCAGCGGTTCAAATCCCCGCGACGGGGTGAGTTCCCGTTGCTCAGTCCCTGCTCCTGCCAACCTAGCAGTTCGAAAGCACGTCAAAGTGCAAGTAGATAAATAGGTACCACTCTGGCGGGAAGGTAAATGGCATTTCCATGCGCTGCTCTGGTTTGCCAGAAGCGGCTTAGTCATGCTGGCCACATGACCCAGAAGCTGTACGTTGGCTCCCTCGGCCAATAAAGCGAGATGAACGCCGCAACCCCAGAGTCGGTCACGACTGGACCTAATGGTCAGGGGTCCCTTTACCTTTACCTGTAAGCAAGATGGACTAAAGGCCTGGCTCAGTAAATGGCAGCTTCCTATGTACATCAGATAAAAAACACTCCCCAGTGAGGAGGGGAAAACAAAGTAAAAGTCTAGGGTAAAGTGCCAGAGACATACATCACTTTCTGCATCTCAGATGGCTGAAGCTTTATCTCTAAGTAGTGCCATATAGTACTTCCCTCAGAAAGAATGTATTTATTATGATGGTAATCCCAAATGACAGATACAAGGCACCTGCCAGATTGAACACATCTTCCCATGAACAACTCATACCGCATAACAACACTTTACTGGGCTGGCTTTCATCTTTTATGTGGGGTGTCAATTATAGCGGAGCATCAGCTCTGACCTTAAATCTTTAAAAATGGAATCATAAAGTACTACAGAGGGTCAGAGCTGACTGAAACAAGCTACTGCTCCTGTTAAGCAGTTGCTAGGTACTGGGGCCAGCCCAAGACTTTTTGACATCTGAGGCAAACAACAAAATGGTGCCCCTCCTGCACCAGGGAAGAAGGGGTGAGTGAAGAATCTACATCAGGAACAAAGGGAGAATAAAGATCTACACTGGGAACAATGGGATGAATCAAATCAATCTCACCCAATGGCTGAAGTGGGAATCGCAGATTATCGAGGGGTTGGAGGAAGGGGGCCACACTGAATCATGCCAGGTGGGTGAAGAGCCCAGGAGACTCCAGAGGGCAGCCTGGGAAAGGGACTTCTCAGTGGAAGCTCCTCTCACATGGAACACCCTCCTTACTGAGGTTTTTCTTCCTCCATGTCTTTATAGCTTTAGGTGGTTGGCTGCAATGGGGAGCCAACATGCCTTGAGAGGGCCTCCTTCTTCAGAACTTCCATTCCAGCATCAAGATCTGCAGAAGAGTCTGGCCTTCTCACTGACCTACCATTGGACGAAGTACACTTTGCCGGAATGTGGGATGGGGTCTTTTCTGTGGTGGCACCCCAACTGTGCAATGCACACCCCTCTGAGGCATGACTCATGCCAGTGCTGTTAGCAGCTGAGGACACACCTCTCTGCTTGGGACTTTTAACTGGATGGATATAACAGAGACTAGTCACCAGTGGAAATAATTCACTGTATCTCTGCACTATTATCAGGATTGTGTAGTTTTAATTATGGTTTTTATTTTTATTTTTTAATATGATGCATTGCATGTTTTTTTATTGTTGCTGGGTGTTATGTCATAACCCATACTAGGCTTATTAATTTGAATGAATAAGGCCTGATGGTGGCGGCAGTGGATTTTCATTCAACTGTGATTGTGTGAGGGGTGAACACTGACATAGTGCTATGCTTTGTGCTGATGATGCTTGCTTATTCAAATAATAATAGTAGGTTTCAGTGAAGTCTGTGGAAGGTTGGTGAAGCAATGGAACTGTTAGCACATTTGTTAAGCTAAGCAGGGTCAGGCATTGCTTCATATTGGATGGGGGACAACTTGTTGAGATTCCTGCACTTCACAGGTTGGACTTAGATGACTCTGGGAGTCCATTCCAGGTCTTTGATTCTATGTCTATGGCAGATCAGCCTCTGAGCACAACAGACTGATTTGAGGGTTGAAGGAACCTTGCTTCCATCTTGGCAGAACATGTGGGCTGCATTTTTTTATTCTTTCGGTGGATTGAGTAAGGGCAGGTCTATATAATGTCACCCTAAAACTGATAGCTCCCCTCCCCGCCTTTTTAAGGAAAGACAGTTGCTACAGTGGCAGCTCTACATACACCAGTTCTTCTGGGCATGCTTAATTAAATCATAATTACAAAAAATATCCTTGTCAGGCTCTACAGTACTATAGGGAAAGCAGAAGACATGTAGAGGAGAATCTCATTATCAGAGATCTCTTCTCTGCAAATTAAAATTGACTTCTTCCAAATAGACTAGATGAATGGAAAAGCTGGCGTCTTTATGAATTTAGAAAGTAGTTCAAAGATACCATGATACCAGAGAGAGAGAGAAAGAGAGGAAGAAAGAGAGAAATGATTTAATTAAAGTACAAAATAGATGCTTGATTAGGAGATAAAATCTCAGGTTAAGAGATGACCCCAAGATTATCTCTAAAAGTATAGTGAACACCCACCTCCCCATCATCATCTCCTCCTTATGTTTATGGAAGGAGAATGTTTTCACTGTTTCCTAAGCAGGATACAGCTAAGCTGCATTAATGCTCTGGCCTGATGTAATGACAGCTCCAATGAAAACAGTGTGACTAGCATAATGCTGTTATCATCACTCACTGTGGACAAACCTTTAATCCAGCTTGTGGCTCCAGACCTAAGCAGACAGTCATATGGTACAGAAATGAATACTTGGAAGGGGAATCAGAATCACAACTGCTGGCCTCAGCCCTGACCTTCATGTGTTCATCAAAGCTCGTGCAGAGCGGCTTGATCATGTACACTCCGCTATGCAGAGGCTCTGAACGTGCAGCGCATGCAGAGAGTGTCGTCCGCTATGCACAAGTTCAAATCAACGGATGGAAGCTGGGGGGCAAAGCCAGCAAGGAACAAACCCCCTTTATGCTGCCGAGAAGCTCCTGTTAATGCAAAAGTGGTTTCTCAGTGATGCAATATAGCACAAGACGATGTCCTTCACACCCATGCAGAATTAGAACTGCACTACTGGTAAAAAGTTGAGACAAGGCCTTTAGCATAACTCCAGATTGGACAGACAACTCTTGCAGATGGTGGGCTGCAGGGTCCAAAATATTAAGGGAAGCTGGAGGGAGCAGAGAAAGTTTCCTGCTGCAGTAGTTCAACACCCCGTCCCACACAACACTTTGGAGGTTATAGAGCTGATTGACAAGAAAGCAATAGAGGGGACAGGGTTGAGGGGCTTGTCCCTCTTATCTAATTATTATTATTATTATTATTATTATTATTATTATTATTATTATTATTATTATTATTTAGGCTCAGGCTCAGGGCGGCTAACACCAACACAATCACAGTAAAAACATAATAGGGGGGAAAGAGAGAGAGAAAACCCAATTTAAAATACAGGTTAAAAAGCAATTTAAAATGCAGCCTCATTTTAAAGTAGCCTATAAATCAAGATCATAAGGTTAGGGAAACATAAGGGTGAGACTGAGTCCAAACCAAAGGCCAGGTGGAACAGCTCTGTCTTGTAGGCCCTGCAGAAAGATGTCAAGTCCCACAGGGCCCTAGTCTCTTGTGACAGAGCGTTCCACCAAGTCAGGGCCAGTACTGAAAAGGCCCTGACCCTAGTTGAGACCAATCTAACCACCTTGCGACCCGGGACCTCCAAAAGGTTGTCATTTGTGGTCCTCCACAGGCCATACCAGGAGAGGCGGTCCCATAGGTACGTGGGACCTAATCACATGTGTGTGGAAATTTGAAGAGGGCTTGTGACTCAGGAAATGGGGAAACCATAGTCGCACACCCCCAGTGGCCGAGGCCCTTTGGGCCAGCCAATGCTTTTTTTTAAAGGGAGCAGCAGCCCCACCCCACCCCCGTTTTAAGAGAGTGAACGCAGAGCTGGGCACAGTGCAGCTCAGTGCATGGTGGTGCCTGCTGCTACTGCCATCCCCCGTCTTTCCCTTGCGATAGCACAATCACATAAAATAATGCTTTGTATTACTGCAAATTGCTTTGCAAAGTTGTGTAGAGTAGCCAAAACATCATGCAAAGATGTACACGTCATTAGAAATTTACATGAAAACATTGATAAATTTTCATGAGGACTTAAAAAAAAAATTGCACACATGTGGAAATGTGGAGAACTTAATTTAAGACTAGAAATAGGAGAAATGGAAAGAAACAGAAACTGACAGATTCACCCGACCCTGATGGCCACAGATTTATATATTTAATTATTAAAATTGTATACTGCCCTTCACTCAAAGATCACATGGCAGTTTGCAACATAAAAATACAAAATAAGAACACAAAGTACCTAATACATAATAAAACAATAACAATAATCTCCCTTGGCCTTTGGCATCTTAAAGGGTCCATGGTGCAGCACCTATTCTGCATATACAGCTTCAGATAATGAGTTTTAATAATTCTTATTTGTATCTGTGGCTGCTTTATGGGCATACATTCAGTTGCACATTTCCATTCAATTGCACATATTCATTAAACATATATTTGGAATTTTATTTTAAAAATGCAAATGCTGAAGAATTTTGAGGGAAGAATTCTGCATAAGCTGCAATATATATATATATAAACACAGGTATCAAATCCTTTTATCAACTCCTTTAGTGAGCTCTTAAAGGAAAGTGCTGCTGCAATTCTTCCTCTTGGCTAATTGCTGCAACAAAGTCCTCAGCTGCTGCTGATAAATGTTTCAATAGAGTATTTTCCTCCAACGATATTCAATTTGCAGTAGCAAATTCATGGTTAAAGCAAATGTATTTATTTTTTGTAAATGAGGGGGGAAAATAGCTTCTTTTTTATATTTAAGCAATACACTCCATGGTAATGTCTGGCCTGCAGGGTACAAGTTGAGTTTCTTAATAAATTTAATACTATGTCTCTTTCTCTCTTACACAAGCCAGCAACAGGTGTTATTGATTATTGATAATTATTGATGAGTCTAAAATCAAACGCAGAAAACCATTCAAGTTCAGAAAGATGACTAACAGCAAACGAGGAAGGACCAAAAATGAAACACACCACATGCAATTCCATTCTCAGTTTTGAAAGAGCTAAGCAGGTTGTTATTGGAGGTCAGTAAATGTTTCTCGTCAGTCTCAGAAGGGGTTTTGAAAACTGAACTACATCAGAATGATCCCAAACCTGATTTAAAAGCTCAGGCAAAGCTTGGACACATTCCCGATCATTTCATTGAGAATGAGATAGGATTCATCCATAGCTGTACGTTGTCCATATCACAGACTTTGTGTAGTATGAGTTTGAAACATGGAACCTTTCGTTGGTTATTTTCTGCTGTTTGCAGAGCCTAACATTGTATCATAATTCAATGAACAGCTGCTCTTTTTTGCAGCAGCAATCCGGATCAGTATGGAATTCCCCACACCCATGTATTAACCTTGAGTCTCTCTCTTTATATATAAGAAAGCACCTTTACATTCATTTTTACATCAAAGAGAACTACTGTTGGTGGCTTCCTAAGAATATGCCCACCCTGTTCCAATTCCCCTACTTTTAAAATGTTTTAATACATCCTCTTCTAGCATCTATACACATCCCTACAAAAAGGGGGTGGTCAGTAAATGAGTCGGGGAGTTGGGAAAAGCTTTTCCTCTCTACCATATATATGAAGCCAAATATTTTATAAAAGCAGAAAAACAACTAAAGAAAGCAAGAACTAAGCTGGTAAGCGCCAGGTCTTTGCTTCTCCCACAACTGCTACCTGCGTATTTTGAAGAGTCCCATGATGTGTGATTATGGCTTTATAGCTGGTTTTAAAAGGTAGCTGAATGGTCAAATGCCACCAGAGATTGAAGCTTAAATGAGAAGGTTCAAACCTGTCAGCGTAAAAAGCCTGTTATTGTTAAATATGAAAATGACAGGGAGCTGCAGTGCTGGCTTTTGGGTAGGGCTGGCCGCATGCCCAGTACAAACTCACATCTCATGACTTAATGTCCCAATCAAAGCTTCTCACGATTTTATGTGCAATTTACATGGATTTCTCAGGAGTCTCATACATTGCCGCTTTAAGAGGCTTTTTTAAGGCACTGAACTGACCCTGGACATCTTGCTGCATCAAGAAGTGTAGTGTCACATGAATAGTGATAACTTTGTTGATCAGGGAGAAACAACAGTGCTTACTTAAGAAAAGAAAAAGAAAGTGGCTAGGGCGCCAAGCATTCTGGGAAGTCATACATCTGCTACAAAATCTTGAGGCTGCAGCCCTGTATTCCTCCAGGGGAATAGTCCCCAGATAACTCATTTGGATTTACTTCTGAGTAGACTTGCATATGATCACAGTCACTTATTTCTTGGAAGGATTATAGTCTGCTTTTCTTTCATAAAAGAGATCCAGAGTGATGATGAACTGAATGAAGCAGGAGCCAGGTGAATACAAAAGCAGCTTAAAAAGTTACAATCTATTTGAAACCACTAAAAAACATAAAAGCTGTAGCTCATGTCAACACTAAGGTTCAGAAAGGTTGCCGTAAAAACTATGTTTTTACCACAAAGCAAGCCAAGCAAAACAATCATTTCTGAAGTTGGTTTGTTCCAATGACTCCTAGTTTCATTTGGTCGTTTTCTGGTTCAGATATAACGACACATTATATTCAGTGCTTTTTTCTGGGGGTACGCATACCCCAAAACATTTTGTGAATCTTTGTACTTTTGTCCATTTACTGTATTTATTGTCCCCAATCTGAACTATGAAATTGTGATTTTCTTGAGTCAAAATGAGAGTACCCCTATAAAATCAGTTATGATTAAATAGGCAAAAGATATAGGTCACAACATCATGATGGAAGACTGGGAAAAGTTATGGAAAACTGACTTAAAATTTACAGATTTTTCCCTGTTGAAGGAGAATTATATGAAGATGATGTATAGATGGTATTTGACACCAGTGCAGTTAGGGAAAATGTACAAAACTAGTTCAAATATATGTTGGAAGTGTAAGGAAAAGCAGAAAAGCATTTTATCATATGTGGTAGGATTGCAATGTAATCGAAATTTTTTGGGAAATGATATACAATGAATTGAAGAAAATGTTCCACTTAACATTTGTTTAAAAACCTGAAGCATTTTTGTTAGGGATTGTGGAGAAAGACCTGCCAAAAAAGCTGAAAAACATCTTCATGTATGTGACAACAGCCGCAAGAGTCCTAATAGCACAAGGATGGAAGACTGAAGAAATTCCAACCAAAGAATCATGGCAAGAGAAACTGATGGATTATGCAGAATTGGCAAAATTGACACATAAGCTATGGGACAAGGATAATTGTGACTTCAAAGATGAATGGGAACCCTTTACAAAGTATTTGAAGATGCAACAAAGTGAATTGGACTCCATGGCAGGTTTTGAATAAACACTCACAAACTCTTTATTGACAATAATCAGTTAGATAATTTAAGGATTTATACAACTTTGTAACATGCAGAGAATAGCATTTACAGAGAAACCAAAGATTGGAACTGAGGGAAGTCGGGGTGGGGGTGGGGGTGGGGTTTGTATGGGATGGTGGGGGGAGGGAGGAAAATGGGGAGGGGACACCAAAGATGACATGTTTTTCGATAATATGTTTTGTTTAAATTTCTAATAAAAAATATAAATAAATAAAAAATGAGAGTACCCCTAAGCATATTTTCTTTTTTAAGAAAAAAGGCACTGATTATATCTGTGTTAAATTTAAACCAGGAAATAGTTGTCCCCAATCTCCTCCTGAGGGTCATTCATGGTGTACTGAACTATGGTTTATCACTATATTCAAACTGGACCATTGTGTGCTGCTGGGACTTGCATACGATATAATACTTGAAGCAGACATCTGGTTTCTTCTTGTCACTGCTTGAAACAATGCACCACCAAAATTATTTGAGAGCTTAAAAAATGGGAGGGGTGTGTGAACTGACTCATTATTAAAGCGTTGCAGTTTACAAAACAACAACAAAACCTGCAGCTAAAATTGCTAGTTGTTGACAGGTGAAATGTGGCATGGAAAGAGCCCTCACTTAAGATCAGCAATCTTTATTGATTTTCTAGAAACTAACTTTTATTTTAGATCAACAGGGGTGTGGGGGAGCTTCTAGATTTTTTATTTATTTATTTTTTTGCTGTTTATTCTGTTAGCTAAACTGTCATGGGCACGCCTGCGCTGGAATGTTTTTCCTTTCCTTCTGTTAGCCATTCAGGCTACAGCAATGTTACATAAAGTTTGTTAGGATATTTCCGTTCCACCTTAAAAAGGGAGCAGGTTGTTGTGTCACAGCCTGCGTACTTCCGGCTCACAGGAAGTTTCTGTTTTTGTATATAGCTTTCATTCTCTCTCTGTGCCTCGACACGCAGGCAGGCAGTCATGTTTTTCCTTTGTTCTGACCAACGCTGAATAAAGTTGTAAATAATGCTCTCCTGAGTGCATCTTTCGTTGTGGAAACTCTGCGTAAGGGCATGCACGAGTCCTTGGAATGTGGACAGCTGTTTCTGAGGCTTGTGTCGCCAATTAACGGATACTGCATTTCTATGGGAGATTGATGAATCGTCCGGAGATGACGTGGGGGCATGATGGCCTTTGTCTCCCTGGCAGTATCCCAACAAAGTTAATATTTGATGGAGTTCAAATGGGAGGTAAAAATGGTCTTCTGGATAACAGACACAATGGGAAGGTTATCCATCCATTCACCAGTGAATCCTGAAGTCTCAGAGTCCCATCATTTTTACTCAGAAGTAGCTCCCTGGGTGTGGCAGAGCCATTATGTTAACTTCCTGTCTGTGGGTCGTTGATATGATCGGTGCCCACTTTCTGTACTTCCTGAAAATAACTGAAGACAAGTTTTCTTCCAACAGACATTCCCTGCTGGGTAAATAGGTCTTTGTCACAAGTGTCTTTTCTGTATTGTTTTAGAATCGTGGAACTGTATAGTTGGAAGAGACCTTGGGGATCATATAAACCAGCCCCTTGCAATGCAGGAATATGCATTACAGGGATTGAACCTGCAACCTTGCATGATTAGTGCCAATTGTTTTAAATATGTCTGCTGTTCCTTTGTGTTCTTTTCACTGTTTTTATTGCCTTGAAAGGATTGTGTCTGAAATATACTCAGAGTCAAGTAGTGATTTCATGCTCTTTATTTCAGCTCATAGGAACAGTGATTGAATCCCCCCCCCCCCAAAAAAAAACCCTCTGGCCTTATAGTTACACAATGAGTCCCACGTGATTGGTTGATTCTACTGCCCTCCTGGAGCCTGATTGGGCTGCTCCTGCAGGCCAGTTGGATGCAGCATTCTAGTATCCTACCTGCCTGTTGTTCTAGTGATAGACTGATTCACTTCCTATTGTGGCCTGATTAGGTGGCTCCTGCAGGCCAGTCAGGTTGCTGCCTTCTAGAATCCTACTTGCCTATTGTTCTAGAACCCAAGCTCAGTACATAACAGTGTTGAAAGCAATTAATAAATCAATGATAATAATAAATAATGATATTGCTTATTGGAGGGGCAGTGGCCATGATCTGATATGTACAATGTGAACGCACCGAGAGGAGCCTGCACTGGCTCGGCCACTGTGATTGTATTGCACTAGCTTCCTTAGCCCTCCCTCCTAGTAACAATGGAACAGTGACCTTCTGCCTTTAAATCAGAGTTGTGGCCTTTGATTGCTTGGCATACTGAGGGAACCATCAGCCAAGCACCGCATTCATTTTAATATGGCTTGTGTGGTTTTATTCTTTAAGATAGCCTGGCCAATCAGGTGCCCTCTGTTATGTTCTGAAGTTCTCACCCTGGGCCAGCAGGGGGATACTTTTCACTCAGGTCCACATATGCAAATAAGGGATCGAAAGTGACGTTCAGCGATTGGATAGTTTTAGAAAATTGTTAGTTACATTGTACTGGAGCTCTATATAAGCAGGCTGGCTGAACCCTTCAGTTCAGTTCTGTTCTGGCCTGTGAATAAAGAAGAGCTGTTTGAAGAATCACTGTGTCGTCTGATATGTTCAACCACAACTTAACACCCTCCAGACATTTTGGACTCCAATTCCCCTCAGCTCCAGCCAACATGACAAATATGAGTCAAAATAACTTTGGGTACCAGGTTGACAAGGCTGCTTTAGGAGCCAAAGTTCAAAATATCATACCCTTCAACCTGATGGAAATAGAGACGTTTCATTCCATAATGATGATTTTACTATTTATACCCCACATGTCTTATTGAGTTGCCTAAGCACCCTAGACAGCTTCCAACATATATAAAAACATAATTAAACATTAATCATTTTTAAAAACTTCCCCTGTACAGGATTTCCTTCAAATGGCTCAGAGATTGGATAACTCTATCCCTCCAACATTTCTCCAGTATGGACACCCAGTAGTGATGTATGGAAGTGAAAGCTGGACCATAAAGAAGGCTGGTCGCCAAAGAATTGATGCTTTTGAATTATGGTGCTAGAGGAGACTCTTGAGAGTCCCATGGACTGCAAGAAGATCAGACCTATCCATTCTTAAGGAAATCAGCCCTGAGTGCTCACTGGAGGGACAGATCCTGAAGCTGAGACTCCAATACTTTGGCCACCTCATGAGAAGAGAAGACTCCCTGGAAAAGACTCTGATGTTGGGAAAAATGGAGGGCACAAGGAGAAGGGGATGACAGAGGACGAGATGGTTGGACAGTGTTCTCGAAGCTACCAGCATGAGTTTGATCAAACTGCGGGAGGCAGTGGAAGAAAGGAGTGCCTGGCGTGCTCTGGTCCATGGGGTCATGAAGAGTCGGACACGACTAAACGACTAAACAACAACAACAACAAAAGGAAAATTAGGACATTCTGGGATCAAATCAGAAACTGGGATGGCTTCTCTAAATCAGGGAAGTCCCTGGAAAATAGAGACACTTGGAGGGTTTGAAATATATAGTCCACTGGCATCCCAGTGGTAATAATGTTTGGTGTTTTTAAAATCAGAGCATCAAATAGTTCTATATCTGGGAGGCTTCCAGTCTTCTGACATACATTTGAAAAACCGCAGTCCAATCGTTTTAATGACAACAAAAGTAAGTTAGGTAAATGTTTATTTTGTAGGAAGAAGCACCACACTGACTGTATTGATAACAGCGTTCATTTGTTGCTATAGTCTATTAGGATTGAAAACAACCTTTATGAGAAGCCGTTCCAAGAAGTATGCTAAAAGATTATTTTTATGAGGCGCTGCAATTTAAGCAATATTTTATTGATTTTTGTCCCTTTTGACTTTGACAGTAATGGTGCAATTTCAGCATTGCCAGCCATAAGGTTAATAATAAGAATAAGAATGCTCAGATGCTAAGTAATGCATGCTAATGGCATTAATCAGTGCAATGCTTTTTCAGTAGAAAAGAAAGAATTCCGACTGCTGGCGGTTTTGAATATTACAGTTACTTCACTGCTTTTCTCAGAGAAAAATCACGGAAATATATTTTATTTATTTATGTTTATTAAATTTGTATATCTCCCTTCATCCACAGATCTCAGGGCAGTTCACAACATTAAAATATAAAAGATAAAAACACAAACTACCTCATAAAAACAAGAACAAGTGAATTTAACAGTAACTTCAGATTTCTCTCCGAAATGGTTGGGTTGCCCCCCTCCCCCCACATTTCTATTTTATTTGGCTTATTCTAACGACTTGGGTGGGTGTAGTTTTGCATACTGCTTTGCATTCCCCACTTTTCTGAATGGCAAACATTCCATGGACTGCTAGGAGGCTTGGTTAATGTATGAAGATAGAGTGTTTATGCTGTTTTGCACTAAGGGCTGTATCTAGGCTTACCCCTTTTCTTTTAATTCATGGATAGACCTGCAATCTAGTGAAGGCTGCTGCTGGAAGAAGAGAGGGAGGTGGCTTTTGCTGAGTCGCCCTGCCTCCTGTGCCACTCCATCACCTCCGCATGCCACCACAACCCTCCAGAAAACATTTATGGGATATAACAGGGTAGCATAGGTAGGAGGAGCCTTCAGAATTTGCCTCCCCCCACATCCTTTCACAGTCCCATGAGTGGAACTGGATTCAGTCCTATGTTTATCAATAGTGACACACATTGACTGGGCAAGAAAATAAGCAAGTGTCCAAGCAAAGAAAAAGTATGGTCTTGTAGCTCCAAAAGAGAACCAATGTTGCTGTAGTGGTTAAAATGTTTCCCTAGGATCTGGGAGACCAGGTTCTAGTCCCTACCTGACCATGAAACTTGCTGGGTTATCTTGGGAGAATCATAGCCAAAGCTACATCATGGGGCTGTAGGAATAGGAGCCCTCTCAAGTATAATAGTCTATACAATTTGATGGTCCGGCTGAGCATCAAATTCAAAATATGCCTTATCTAGCACAGTGTTTTTCAACCACTGTTCCGCGGCACACTAGTGTGCCGCGAGATATTGCCTGGTGTGCCGCGGGAAAAATTAAAAAAATTCGAAAGATTTTTTTTTTTAAGTCAAATTTTCGATTGGGGCGCTGTCCCCGGAGGGAGGCGGGCGAGTCGGGCAGCGAGAGGCGGGGAGGCGAGGAGAGGCCGCCCAGCGCGGGGCTCTCGCTGTCTGCCTGCCTGGCTGCCTGCGAGCTCGGCGGGCAGCGCCTCCGTCCGCAGCGCCCGCCTCGCGGCTCTCATTCCCTGCCCCTGCCAAAGCTCACCCAGCCAAGCCGCGCTCTCCTTCCTGCCTCGCTTTGCTGCCTCCTCCCCCCCCACCCCCAAAGCTTGGAGGTTCCCCGGCGCCGACCCACAGGTTTGACCCCCTTCTCACACCTGTTCGCGCTCCTTGCACGGAATGGGGCGGATGGGGAGGAACGGGGCTCGCCGCTGCCTCCGCTTGCCCTCCCCCCCTCCGCCGGCAGTCCCTCAATTCTTGGCTTTTTGGAGGTTGGCACAGAAGGAAGGCAAGGGGGAGGGGGAAAAATTGAAACTTACACTTTCGTGCGTCCCTCCCGGCGTGACGCTGCGCGCTGACGTCATGGGGCTGTAATGGTGGTGTGCCTCGAGATTTTTTTTCATGAAACAAGTGTGCCTTTGCCCAAAAAAGGTTGGGAAACACTGATCTAGCATACTATCTGGTCTTCCACCACTAAACCAGTACAACCCTAGGATGTGTGCCCAAGTGACTAGGGGTTACTTTGATAAACAACAGGGGCTTATTAAACCCTCACCTCCTCTAGAAAAACGGGGTTCAAACCCACACCCGAGACTTCAAAATCCTCTCTACTCCCACTATACTATCTACTAAAGTCAGCTAGTAAAGCTCTTGGGCCCATACCCAAAAAATGTTGGCTGAACCCCTCCTTTACTAATGAACCCTCTAATTATATCTGTTATAATCTCTAACCTGGACCTTGGAGCAATTATTACCAATGCCAGCTACCACTGGCTTCTAGCCTGAATTGGACTAGAACTAAACACCTTGCCATCATCCCAATTTTAGCCAAACAACATCACCCATGAGCTACTGAAGTTGTGACCAAATACCTGATTATTCAAGCAACTCCCTCAGTCATTATCCTATTCTCAGCCACCCTTAATGCCTGGGACACAGGAATCTGAGGCATTACTCAACTTACCACAAACCCAGCCCCTATTACACTAACAATTGGCCTAGCGATAAAACTGGGACTAGCCCCAATGCACTTCTGATTTCCAGAAGTTATACAAGGGACCACCATAACAAGAGCCTTAATCAATACAATTTGACCAAAATCATCACCAATATCTTTATTCTACCTCACCGCCAACTAACTTCCAACTTCCAACAACAATCCTATTACTAGCCATCACCTCAACCCTACCCAGAGGTTGATCTGGCTTAAACCAAACCCAACTACGAAAAATCATAGCATTTTCATCCATCGCCCACCTTGGGTGAATAATTATTATTGCATCTCTATCCCAAAAATGACTTCTCCTAATCCTTTTAGCCTACCTACTAATTGCCTGCTCTGTATTCCTGCAGGGGAAAGAGAAATATGTATGCTACCTTGAACTACTTACAGGAAAGGTGGAATTCAAATGCAATACACAAACAAACAAATGAATAAAATAACATTTATCAGTCATCTGCAAAGAAACACCATCACCCTTTCATGACTGGATACAGACCATATTTGCCTGGTTTGACACTGGCAAGTAAAGTGTGCCATAAATTTCTGTCTCTTTGAGTACCCAACAACCAGCAGAGGTCATTAAGAAGCAAGGACTATCAGTGTGGACCTACGGATTTTTCGCTCCATAAGACGCACCTGACAATAAGAAGCACCTAGTTTTTAGAGGAGGAAAGGGGGAAAGCCCTGTTTTTTTTTGGGGGGGGGATCAGCTCAGAGTTGTGCAGCTTCTTTTGCAAAGGGGAAAAGCCCTCCCCCCCTTTTTTTAGGATCAGCTCACAGTTGTTGAACTTACTTTGCAAAGGGGGAAAATTCTGTTTTTATAGGGGCCAGGGCTGGAAAGGGAGCCAGCGACTGACCACACATTCGCTCCATAAGACACACAGACATTTCCCTTTACTTTTTAGGAGGGAAAAGGTGTGTATTATGGAGCAAAAAATACGGTATATAAAAGCCTTGGGAGAAGATCACCTGACATATCCAAAGTGGCCAGTGTGGGGATGGAGTTTGGGAACCACTGGTGCAGGCAACACTGAGTTAGACTGGTCAGTAGCCTGACTCAGTATTGGCAAATTCCAGTTTCCCTATGTTGAAATTCTAAATTGCAGTTTATTCAGGGAAATGTAGCATGGAATCCTCCTTGTTCATTTGTGGCTAGCTTTAAGGTGTGTGTGTGTTTAAGCATCAAAGGGTTGCAGGGGGCAATTAGTACAACATTTAGAAAAGCCACCCTGGAAAGCGTTCTCTTTCAAGTATGGGGGGTTTGCTCATAAAGAGAGAGGGGAATTAATTTGCTCATTAAAGGCATGGAGAGGCACAATACCAACTGCCACACATCTCATCGTGTGCTTTCAGAGTGATTTATGTAGAAAGAAATGACCTTTGTCATATTAAAAAAGATGGATTAATTTAGCAGTCAAATGGATCCTTTCAAAATCAAGATATGTTCCCTTACTACAAGCATCATATACTCTGTCAGAACTTGGCACAGAGTTAATCAGTGGCGGCAAAAGCCTTTCTTGGATTGATAAAAATTAGACGCCCTGCAAATAAGGAACCCACTTCTTTGAGGGATGCCGGAATAAAACAACCCAAGCATGAAAACATAAAATACAATCACAATTATGAGTTCACCACTATGGGGAGTTGTGGGGGAGGGGGTGCATTTAGACTGATGAAAGCCATTTTCTCTTTCAACATGAAATACGATACCTAGGAATCAATTGTTTTACATCTACAATCAAAGGTTATATCCTGAGTGAACTAATTTTTGCATGAAAGGGCTATTAGTAAAATCTTGTTAAGCTTGAAAAAATGGTTAGACATAAAATAAATCCCCCCCCCCCCCGGCAATTGTACTACTGCATAAAAGAATGGTGTCAGTGTTCACTGAAAGAAAATGATTAGGGACATTTCCTCTAGATTTAATTTTAATTTGTGAGAGGTTAGTGAAGTGTTAAACAATTAAGCAACAAAAAACATGTCCATTCTGAGTCTGATGCTTTGGCTAGATTTTCATAGGTATCATCTATGCATCTGGTTGCACGGCTATGGGGGGAACAAACCCCTCTTGAAATGACCATGCTGCAAGATCTGGATTCCTTCCATGCAGACTGAAGGTGTAAATACCGTATTTTTCGCCCTATAAGACGCACTTTTTCCCCTCCAAAAATGAAGGGGAAATGTGGGTGCGTCTTATGGGGCGAATGCAGGCTTTCGCTGAAGCCTGGAGAGCGAGAGCGGTAGGTGCGCACCGACCCCTCTCGCTCTCCAGGCTTCGCGGACCTCTCCTCAAGCAGCGGGAACGTTCCCACTGCTTGGGGAGAGTTGCCGGCATCCCGAAGCCTGCAAGCGCTGATCCCAGCACGTGCAGGCTTCGCGGACCTCTCCCCAAGCAGCGGGAACGTTCCCACTGCTTGGGGAGAGTTGCCGGCATCCCGAAGCCTGCAAGCGCTGATCCCAGCACGTGCAGGCTTCGCGGATCTCTCCCCAAGCAGCGGGAACGTTCCCACTGCTTGGGGAGAGTTGCAGGCATCCCAAAGCCTGCAAGCGCTGATCCCAGCACGTGCAGGCTTCGCGGATCTCTCCCCAAGCAGCGGGAACGTTCCCACTGCTTGGGGAGAGTTGCCGGCATCCCGAAGCCTGCAAGCGCTGATCCCAGCACGCGCAGGCTTCGCGGATCTCTCCCCAAGCAGCGGGAACGTTCCCACTGCTTGGGGAGAGTTGCCGGCATCCCGAAGCCTGCAAGCGCTGATCCCAGCACGCGCAGGCTTCGCGGATCTCTCCCCAAGCAGCGGGAACCACCGCTGGGCTCCCACGGCTTGCAGAGAGCTGCCTGTTTGGGGGCTGGGGTCGGGGGAAGCTCGGGGTGCCCCAGCCCCGCGCCTGGGGGGAAAATAATTTTTTCCCTTTATTTCCCCCCCAAAAAACTAGGTGCGTCTTATGGGCCGGAGCGTCTTATGGGGCGCAAAATACGGTAGTCGAATGAACCATATTTCTTAAAGCTACGGCAGTTTCTGCCACGTCTCAATTTTCCAAAGAACCATAGGCCTCGATGGAAGATAGGGGTGTGTGTAGAATCCAGACTACTATACAAAAACAAAATTTGCATTTATTGCTCTGCTCACTTTTGCTGATACATCATCCTTGGAAGGCATTCCCGAGAACATAATGCAATTATCAGGTGGATTCCCCGCCCCCGCCCCCCCCCCCGCCCTTAAACTCATTCTATAACTAAGTGGAAGCCCATGCAACTGAAACAACCACATTATTATTCCTTGTTTACTTCTGCTTGCCCAACTTTAATCCTGTTTTAAGGCTGCTTTATAATTCTGTGACTTTTAGATTATTTATTGATTTTTGTTGTTGTTTTAATTGTTTCCTTCCTTTTGGAAACCATCCCGGGCATATAATTGAAGGACAGTATGAAAAAGCTTATAATAAATTTTAAAACAGACGTGTCTCTCAAGGTACCACTGTCATCTCAGCCCATTATCACAGATGACACCTTCCTGTCAACACATGCAGCTTAGCACCTGGTTATCTCAGCCTGCCAATTATGGTGTATCCCTCAGTGCTAAGAATGAGCCTATGCTTGCAACTGGATAATGTCAGCTGCAACCTGATTTTGCAGTAGATAAACTGCCACAGATCACTCCCTTTCATTGGGAGATAAGCTGTGAGTTGATAATTGTGCATCGGTGGAATTATAGGCTAAATCCTAATCAAAAAAGCAATCCCTACCTTGCCCGTAGAAAAATGGATAGTATCACTCAGCTGGTCACCATCTACCAACACCATGCTCAGTGCTGAAATCCAAAGGTTGAGCAGCCCCAGGAGTTGTCAGCCTCTGTTTTGAAGACCTCCAGCAAGGGAGAGTCCACTACTTATCTAGGTAACTGGATTCATTAGGAGAGGGATCCCTCCGGATGTTGTTGGCAGTGCAGGCCCAAAACAATTTATTTCCTGAGACAGAGGACAAGATGGTAAATCTTGTTCCCACCACACCCATCCTATATATGGAAGCTAAGTGGATTGGCAGCTGAATCTAATGGGGTATCATCCTCCACCATATCTGTGGTAGCTGGCCAGTTTAGGGGCCCAAGGACATGCCATGTCACAATAGAGAGCAACAGCTGTGACTTGAGGCAGCCAACTTACTTTCTCTTAAAAGACAGGCAAATCTGTCTAGTAACCATCGTAGCTAGCAACCCTCAATATGCAGATGTGCTAGTATCGAATCCCTAGGAACATCGACAATGAGGCTACTAACTGGTTGCATTTCTGAGCTTTTACAATTTCCCGCCTAAAGTAAGCACGTGATCTCCAACCATTGAGGTCCAGTGCCGAGGGCCTTCTGGCGGTTCCCTCCCTGAGAGAAGTGAGGTTACAGGGAACCAGGCAGAGGGCCTTCTCAGTAGTGGCGCCCGCCCTGTGGAATGCCCTCCCATCAGATGTCAAGGAAATAAACAACTATCTGACCTTTGGGAGACATCTGAAGGCAGCCCTGTTTAGGGAAGTTTTTAATGTTTGAAATTTTATTCTGTTTTAGTCCTCTATTGGAAGCTGCCCAGAGTGGATGTGCAGGATATAAATAAAACAACAACAACAACAATAATAATTTACATAAGATGTGATCCACAATCCTCTTTTCCATCTGTCAAAGTCTTCAGCAGAAAACACTGGTGATAGAAAATATACCCATGTGAATAATAACTGAGGAAACAGCCCCAGCAATTACTTAAATGTTTTCAGGCTTCCTATAGGCATCTGTTTGGGCCACTGTGAGAATAGGATGTTGGATTAGAAGGGCCTTTGGCCTGATCCAGCAAGAATTTTCTTGTGTTCTTAAATAAGCAGACTTTAGTCATCCCCTCAATAAAGTCAATGAGAGGGGGCGAAAAAAGGTTAAGGCTAACATCCATTCTTTGCCTGTTAATTGAATTCTGGTAGTAGATTTTGGTGTTCTGTGTTGTTTGCTTCAAGAACTAGGCTGCTAGATTTCTCATTATTTCCTCTCCCTGTTTGAAATGCTTCTCTCCTAGCTGCTCATTATCAGATCATATGTATTCTTCCCTTTCATTCCAGATTCTTTCCCACAGATGTTTAATACCTGAAGGGAACAACTGGCATCTGCCTTTGCTTTTAACTAAATGCATATCTGTATGTGAGGCATACTATCTGTGTCTCCTTATAAATTAGAATGTTTAGCAAAATGTAGCCTTCTAAGTATGGCAGACAGGCTTACATTCTAGTGTGGTTGTTTGAACACACATTCATTTGCTGCCCTGAACACAAATGCCTTGGAATGAAGTGAACATCTGCTGTAATCACTTCTACCGCACTTCAGAATATCTTACTTAGGGTAAGGATGAAAATAGAAGAAAGTCGTTTTACAGTGTGGTAGATATGGTTTCAACGCTTCATTTCTTTTTTTATATATATAGTGACTGAAAAACTTAAGGGCAGAAGTTCAGTCAAGAGGTCCTATCATTATCCAGTTTTGTGAGTTCGTTTCCAGTTATCGAGGCCTGCGGATGTGAACAAGATGTTTGCCCCTGTTTGGCCTGCAATAATAGCTTAATCCTTGCCCATCATGACTTATTCAAACTAGCTGTGGAAAGATTAACTAGGTGGGTCTAGGAATCAGCTAATTCATCTTTGCATGATGGAACAGTGTTTGCTTCATTGAAGGAGGTGGTAATTCACTCCTGAAAAAGTCCTCCTTGGTTTCTGAAGTGCCTCTTAATACTGGATGCTACAGCCCATGTTTTCAGTCACCTTTGGTAATTGTTATTGTCAGCTTTTCTGTTTTATGCCACACACCATTTCTGAGATTTATCAGGCTGACTGGGCCTGATGGGTTTTGTGGTCTAAAACATCTGGATGGCAAGAGGTTAGTGAAGGCTGCTCTAGAGCATGTGGGTTCTCTGGAGTGATGTAATTCATAAATGGTTTACTCAGAAGATGATGTCATTAGTACACGACAAGTCCATTCCCTCTCAATATATCAGAATGCTCAGCAAGAAATACGAAAGGAGAATTGGCAAGATGAAAGTTTTGATGGAAATGTAGTGAAAAACAAAATGTAAAGAATGTGACTTTATAAATACATCTTTATAGATAGTTGGCCAGTGTTGAACCTTGTCGTGGTGCAAGCCATGCAAGCAAGGTTTCACTGGAGGACCAGCCTTGTGTTTGCCATGGTCAATCCTCCTTTCAGGCCCCTTATGGAGGCCCCCTAAACTATGTCAATCCTTCCCAATGCTGTTTCTACCCTCATACAAATAGTGATCTTCTGCTTAACAAAGGAAAGGAAAGCCAGAATTTCACTGAGGGAAAGGCAGCGGGGGAAACCCAACCAAGTGCCAATCAGGTTGAGAGGAAAGAAATTCTTTCTAACCCTGTCAACCAGTGACCCAAAATTGCTCAGTGAAGGGTGGTTGTGAGATCCAGGGAAAACAGCTTTATATAGGCTTCCCCCTCCTTTCGGAAGCATAGGCTCTTGGGACAGCTTTTTCCCATTACACAGAGAAGATAATAATAATAATAATAATAATAATAATAATAATAATAATAATAATAATAATAATTTATTTATATCCCGCCCTCCCCAGCCGAAGCCGGGTTCAGAGTGGCTAACAACAGTAAAATGATACAACATTCTAAAATCATTTCATTATAAAATCAGTTCAAATCAGATTAATGGCAAGCATTCGGCTAGAGTTCTGTGAGGATTGCCAAAGATGGGGTCAGGCTGTGCCCTGGCCAAAGGCCTGGTGGAAGAGCTCTGTCTTGCAGGCCCTGCGGAAAGATGTCAAGTCCCGCAGGGCCCTAGTCTCTTGTGACAGAGCGTTCCACCAGATTGGAGCCACAGCCGAAAAAGCCCTGGCTCTGGTTGAGGCCAGCCTAACCTCTCTGTGGCCTGGGACCTCCAAGATGTTTTTGTTTGAAGACCGTAAGGTCCTCCGTGGGACATACCAGGAGAGTCAGTCCCTCAGTATTTTGCTGCAATCTATGGGCCATAGCGCCACTGGGCAAAGGCGTCCCATGCTTATTGGGCACAGAACGAGGCTTATATCATAAAGGCAAATAAAGGTTTAAAAATAATGAAGAAAGTCAACAAAGCTTTCAAAATAATAAGAGAGAGGAAGAGAGTGGTAAAAAGGAGAAAATGTTTGGACATGAATAAAATATACAGCACAAAAGGTTTGGGTAAGACATGAACCCTCAAGGGTAATTTGACTGCACTCATTCTCTCACCCAAAAGAAACCTTACTCTGAAATTTACCACCATCATAGAACAAACTTCTTTGATGGTGGTAAATTTCAGAATGGATTTCAGTGTAGATTCAAGAAGAGAGAGAAAGAGATTGTGACAGCATTTTTTTTAATTAAAGAAATCTGAAATTGATTCAGCATGCCCTTTACCAATAGTTAAACATACAGGCGTATGAGTTTAGAATGGCCTTTCTTTTCTTCATTCAATATCAGATTGGTTCTTGCTTTAATAAGTGCCGTCTGTCGGGGGGAAATATCATCTCTGTGCACCAGTTACTTTTGTGGGCAGTTTATTATTTCTGACAGGTTAGTCAGTCTGCTGGAACTGATACATCCCTGAACCCTCCGCGGGAGTTGGTTGAATGTAATTTCCATGGCTGGAATCCTTTTGCTGGTGGCCCTCCTCTCCCCCATTCCTGCTGCGCTCCTTTTCTTTCATTTATTCTCCCCTGGAGTAAATGGGATAGTGAAAAGTACTCAGAAAGTCCAGCAGCTCAGCAGGTGAGATACACCTCAACATGCCTTAGAGGACTCGGGAGCAATCAAAGGGGAACAGCGGTGGAGTATCAGTGTCCCTTTGATTATCACAGCTGTTTTAGTGCATTATTGATGGATGAGTCAAGCCCTGTTCCTCTTGTTCCTCTCTGGCACTGCCTTCCTTTAATGTGGAGCAATTGATTTCCATTGTGTGTTAAGACAAAATAATCATTTGTTTTTGTACATTTACCAGTGGAAAGGTGATGCCTGCCTGCCACAATTGGACATAAATTACCATATAATCGTCAACAGCATCATTAATCCTTCCCTCCCTTTGCTGACTCATTTGTCTCTACAAAGTCAAGCACACTAAGGGAAACCGGCTTTTTAAACAGTAGCTAATAATTGCTCATTTTCTCTCTCTCTCTTTCTCATTGTATTGTGCAAAATGCATGTATTTTAGAAGGTCTGAATTTGCTGTTAGGATATGCTCCAGCTGGGGTTCCCCAAATGGTGCCCAGGAGTGTCACAGCACCATCAGATACTCCCCTCTGATACCTGCTAAAATCCTCTGCCTCTCCCATTTATTTTAAAGAGCTGTTTGGAACTGTTAAGAACATAAGGACACCAGGCCAATGACCCATCGAGCCCAGGATCTTGCTCTCACAGTGGCCAACCAGATTTCTGAGGGAAGCCTGCAATCTGGACATAAATGCAACAAATTCTGCCCAATGGTATTCAGAAGCATAACTCTGACACTGGACGTAGAACATAGCCACTGATGGGAGAAAGTTTTGCATGTTTGGGAGAAGATGTGTAGGTTGTTGTCTTTTTTTTAATCTGTGAGGTTCTGGGGAAAGCAATAGTATTTTGCCTGCTGTTTGAGGGGGTGACTGCATCTTGAGCATCACCAGTTTTTCCTTCTGAGAAATGGGTAGTTGTGGTAGCCACAACAGTTCCTTAGACTTTCAAATGTGTCTCCAGTCCCCAAATGTTTGTGCTATAGAATGAGGATGTAGCCAAGTGGGCACTTTTTAAAAAAACAGACAAACTAGATTATGCCCTATGGATGAGTGATGCATTAATGGAAATATTGAAGATTGTGACAAAAGGGGGGGATTTGTAGTCTAAAGATTTAGTGGAGTTTTGAGTTCTGTTCCTGGCTTAGCTGCAAACCAATTCTGTTGATTTCCATCCTCTGGAAAGCTCCTTAATTGCTCTGTAAAACTGGGGGTGACGATCATGATGACACAAGCCTAAAAGGCAGGATTAATTCATTAATATAAATGAGCAGAAGATAAGTCAAGGAAATGAGACTGTACAAAGACAAATCAGGTTTCTTTTCACTCACACATTTTGGATCTCTAAGAAGAACATCTGCCCAAAGGATTTTAAAGCTTGCCCAAATTTGGCAATCATCAGCATTTGGAGTGGATGTGGAAGAGAAACCTGTGGCCTGAAAATCCAATGAAAATTAGCAATCATGAAAATCTTTATATCTTCTTTATCTGAACTATCATAAATTGGCATTCAAATCTATCCAATGTGCTTTGACTAAGAATGAGACAGGAGACAGAACCTGAACAAGGTCTGCAATATTATTAACTGTTTACAAAGCTTCTGCAATGGGCTAGACTCCAGCTGTTGATGTGGGCACATGACTCCAATCCTTCACTAGGGTCGCCTCTCAGTTGTGAACCTTTTCCTGGCTCTGAGCCTGGGAACAGTTCCTATAATTGCTCCTGCCTCTTCGCTGTCATATATCCACAGGTATGTTGAGGCAGGACCCCTGGAATTGCCACCTATGGACCAAACATTGGCATGTCTCAAGAGTGTCTCAGGCCATATCCTTCGTTAGCTTTGAGAATTTGGCCCATCCAGGTTTTCATCACTGACTTCTAACCCCATGCTTTATTTTATTTTATTTTGAGATGGCTTAGTTAGTAGAGCATGAAACTCTTAATCTCAGGTCATGGATTCAAGCCCCATGTGGGGCAAAAGTTTCCTGCCACATGTCAGGTTTTCAGGTGTAAAAATGGAACAATTTCGCTGGCGTCCAGAATTATGGCCACCCTAGGTGACTCTTCTGGTCCCTTGCTAATCTACAATGCTATGATTTGATTATTCTATAATTCTATGATTTTATGCAAACATATATATATGTATTTGTCCCCTTTATTGAAGGAGAGGATTTATTGTACTGATACTTCCAGGGAGTCTTATCTGCTGAATAATTGTTGTGAAGAATGTGGCAGGACTTAGTATAGTCATAAATTGCATCACCATAGGTCTGAAGAGCCATTCTCTTACCTCACAATGTCTGGACAATTTTATCCTAAAGTATCTCCTACTGTGTTTCATTAACTGTTGTGTTCTGATCCATGTATTCAATGCACCTTTTCTATGCAAATAAAGGAGAATGATTGATTGATTCCATGATCTAAGACTTCCTAAATTTGTATCTCTTCATTGCAGAAGGAAGCATTCTTGCCCTTACAGCTTCCTTGCAACTTCCTTGAAGGTAGCATACAAATATTTGGGGCAAAAGTATACAGTGGTACCTCGGGTTACAGATGCTTCAGGTTACAGACACTTCAGGTTACAGACTCCGCTAACCCAGAAATAGTACCTCAGGTTGAGAACTTTGCTTCAGGATGAGAACAGAAATTGTGCAGCAGCGGTGCAGCGGCAGCGAGAGGCCCCATTAGCTAAAGTGGTGCTTCAGGTTAAGAACAGTTTCAGGTTAAGAACAGACCTCCAGAATGAATTAAGTTCTTAACCCAAGGTACTACTGTACTTCCCTCTCAGACCCTCAAATATAGTACAGCTTGATTTTCAAGAAAGCAAACATGTTACTCTCTATAAAACGGAGTGGAGATAAGAGCATTAAGTGTGGGGTATAAAATTACTGAACTACACTATTGCAGGAGGAAGCGGGGATCTGTGAAAATAACCACAAACACACTCACAACTCTGGTGCCATGGACTTTCCACTGCATTCACACCCTTTCGACAAAACAAAGCATCCTTCCTGTGAGTGAAAGGACTGTTTCCACAAACAGAATGGCTCTACTAAATCCAATTCATTGATCCCAGCTTTATTTGTTTTGAGGACCTTCTACCTGCCAGGAAGAGCCAATGGGATGGGGTAATATAAATTATTATTATTATTATTAAAAAGTTGCCCATTTGACTGGGTTGCCCCAACATTCTGGGTGGTTGTTGTTGTTACTAGTTTACTTATTTTTATTTCCCAATTCATCCCTACAGCTCACATCTAATCGTGTTTGTAGGTTAAACATCACCTCAGACAATGCAATAAAAAACTCCCATCATATCAATGAATGGAATGGTGGAAATAGTATATGAAATACTATTTTTAATCCACACACACATATATTTGACATCTCTATAACTCCCTCCATCCCAAGCATGAATTATTTCTCAATTAGTTAATTCCTAGTGGTATTTCTCAGTTCTCTCCATCCTTGCTATTGCTTGTAGCACCTTCTGATTTAGCATAATCTGTTAATTAAATTAATTAATGTTCTGTTTACCTCTTTCCCCTAGATCATTAATGAAGATATTAAATAAGACTAAAGCTAACACCTGTCCTTATTATACCCCCAAGGACACGGCTCTCACTCCAGACATTCCCATTTATCACTAGGAGAACTGTATGTCCCTTCAGCAGATTTATATGCATCTTAAATGGGAGATTAGTGAGAGTAGAGGGAGCCTCACTGAAGTCCATTCACCCATAAAGTTCATTAATTTATTAGCATGGAAATTCCGAAACCACATGCCTCTCAATCAATTCTTCTCCAGTTATTTATCCAGTTTTCCCACTGAAACCCTTAACACCAATGGTGGTTTGGGGATTTGAAGCTTGCAGTCTAAATTACGATGGCATGGCATAAATCTAGCTCATGGCTCACCAAATGATGGAAGTGTATATGGAAATAGGACTGCCAGTTTGAGCTACAGCTGGCTGGCTGGCTGGAACTCAGACCTAGCAGGGGTTTCCTGTTCCTTTGAGCTACTGGTTTGCCTACTTGGCAGCTTGTTGCATTTTGCGTAAGATTGAGACAAAAGTTCTCAAATGAGGTGCCATCGCTTGACCTCTTTCATCTATCAGAAGGTTCAGCAATAGTACAGAGAGTGCAGAAGGACACTCTGTTTTGTTTTTACATACAGAAATGATGTATTTATGTTCCTTTCCAAATTATAATCCACCAGGTAACCAAATATTCTGCTTCTTCTGCTTCCTTCCAGTTATTTTTGACAGTCCTACTACTCCCCATGCCAATAAATCATTTTGAGTGCTAGAGGAGATGACAAACTTGTTCATTCATATGTGTGTGTGTGTGTGTGTGTGTGTGTGTGTGTGTGTGAGAGAGAGAGAGAGAGAGAGAGAGAGAGAGAGAGAGAGAGAGAGAGAGAGAGAGAGGGACTGACTCACTGGTGATTTTCTAGATAACTATGGGTTTCAACCAATTACATTTTACTCAAAGTACAACTATTGAAATTAATAAACCCAGCTTAGTTATATGCATTCATTTCAGTGAGTCTACTCTGAGTGTAACTAACACTGAGGACAATCCTAATTTTCCAGGTATGGCTTTTGGAGGGGAGCAGCCACAGCTTGTTTCAAATGAGAACCCTACCTGGCAAATGTACGTGGTTGCAAAAGAAAATGACAAAGCTACACAGACCAATTTATATTTACTTTAAGAAATAGCAAACTAATGGGTCTTCATTTTCACTTCAAATGCAAATATATCAGTTGTTCATTGTGACTGTGGAAGTTTTTGAGATCCTTGGCAACATTCTCCAATGAATAGATCAGATGTCAGTAAAGAGATATGATACATTGCTGATAAATGTAGCTGGACTACAACTCCTATCAGGCTTGACCACTGATTATGTTGACAGGGGCTGCTAAAATTTCGAGGACCAGGTAACCTACCTCTGCAAGGATTCTGGACGTACCTGGGTGTAAATTTGATTGAACTCACTAGGGCTGCCATTCTTGGTAAATATCTATGGGATTTTACTGCATGTTCCATGGAATAACAACTTATCTAACAGCTTGCAAATTAAAATGTTTGTCGCTCCCCCCCCCCCCCATTAACTGGGCAACTTTTGAATGCTTCCTGAAATCCACTTTGTAATAGAAGTTAAATGGTGCATTAGGTGAATGGAGTGCCAGCTATTTCAATCAAATTCAAAATGTAGCCAGTTAAGAAATTTTAAGGTCTTTTATACAAGCATGTATATAGCTGGTTAGGAATTTTAAAAGTCTTTTATATAAGCTTTTAAAAAAGGATTAGCTGTTTAATAAGAACCAAAAATTTAGGAATGCTGTGAGAAAGCACTGACCTGTTATGTTTAATTTATTCTTCCCTTGGTTGGGCAATAAATAATACATTTAAAGCTGTATTTCCATCTGCTGAAGCCCTTGTACACTGAGCCAAGCTCCATCTGTAACAGATTTGAGAACCCACGTTCAGAAACAGTCACATTATATCGGTGATATAATAGCCACTGTGAGGCTGGCATATTTGGGCAAACAAAGCAAAGACCCATTAACCTTGATCTGCCCTTGACTAGCTCTCATCTGCCTGCCATCTTTATTACAATCAATTTCGGGATGGCTCTCTCTGTCATTGGCTGTGGCATTAGTCTCTCTATCTCCCAATCCACCAATCCCAATAGACACCAGAACCCACTGATAATGACACCTCTTTCTGTCCAGCCAATTTAATCAGAGTAGCCTATGTGCATTCTCATTTTTATAAAAACAAATTTTGTGTGCGGAAGAACTGCACCACAGTGGGAGAAGTTGAAATTTGAGTGATATCCTTTGAAATTTAAATTTTTAGTTGCTCTACCAAACAATGTTCACAAAAATGAACGTATTGGGGGAACGTGTGCGCAAAATAATAATAAATAAGTGAAAATAGCATGCAAAATGCATTGTATTGGGGGGATGCTTGCAGGAATGTGTATGTTAGGCAAAACTGCAAAATGAAGAAGAAATTCGCACTAATAATAATAATAATAATAATAATAATAATAATAATAATAATTTATTATTTATTATTTATACCCCACACATCTGGCCGGGCTTCCCTAGCCACTCTGGGAGGTTTCCAACAGAATATTAAAAGCACAAAAAAAATCAAACATTAAAAACTTCCCTAAACAGGTCTACCTTCAGTTGTCTTCTAAAAGTCAGATAGTTGTTTATTTCCTTGACATCTGATGGGAGGGCGTTCCACAGGGTGGGCGCCACTACCGAGAAGGCCCTCTGCCTGGTTCCCTGTAACCTCACTTCTCACAGGGAGGGAACCACCAGAAGGCCCTCAGAGGAGGACCTCAATGTCTGGGCTGAACGATGGGAGTGGAGATGCTCCTTCAGGTATACTGGGCCAAGGGTGATTAGGGCTTTAGAGGTCAGCACCAACACTTTGAATTCTGTTCAGAAACGTATTGGGGAAAGTGCTAATGGATTTTCAATAGTTTTTTTAAAACACACACACACAGAGAGAGAGAGAGAGAGAGAGAGAGATACGCACTGCTACTGATTGAGAAACAGAAAAATGAGAGAAATGAAATTGGCAAACATTCTATCCCAATAGGTAAAGCATCATGGGATTAGAGCTAACAATGCATGGAACCCATAGGTTGGGAAAGGGCTGTAGCTCAATGATGGAGCCCCTGCGTTGCATTTAGAGGGTCCCAGGTCCAATTCCTGGCATCTCCAGGTAGGGCTGGGAGAGACCCCTGCTGGAAACCCAAGAGAATTGCTGCCAGCCAGAGTAAACTATCTTGAGCTACATGGACCAGGACTCTGACAGTCTAAGACAGCTTCCTATGTTCTGAAGTAATTCTCATTGAGTTACATTCACATTTACTTCAACATAAATGTACACAGGATTGCACTGTAAATATTATTTTTATTACTTTATTTTATTAGCGGAAAAGCAGACTACAAATGGCATTAAATAAATAAAAGAGTGGAATGTTTGAGTAATTTGCTAAAGTAAATGGATATGGGTTAACACTGGACTAATATTCATTCTATTTACTCCCTTGTTTTGTTCTGGCACTTTGTTCAGGCTGCTGCTAATAATACTTGCAGAATACCTGTAGTATAACGTTGGTTTACATTAAAGGAGACAATAAAATCAGCGCCCCTTGGGATGGAAGAAGAGTAATTACTGACCCATCCCCAACTTAAATCTGCTAGTACTGTCTAAGAGGTTGAAGAAGGATCTTGGCCCTAATCCAAATGCTAGTGAAGTCAATAAGTCTTCCATTTTACTGTATAATATTAATTTTAGACTGTAGATCTTAATAATAACCTCTTGCTTCATTGACCTTTTCATTACTTAGTTGGTAATTATTTATAGAAAATGATAGCCATATTTTAACATAAGGTAAGAAAGTAGAAAAGCTTGGAGTCCATAGATAACATCTTCTAGTGGGTTTGCAGTCCACCGATTGTCACTGAGATCCATTTCCTGTGAACCAGTTACAGATGACTCCATACTGCTCACAAGTAAAGGTAAAGGTAAAGGGACCCCTGACCATTAGGTCCAGTCATGGCCGACTCTGGGGTTGCGGGCTCATCTTGCTTTATTGGCCGAGGGAGCTGGTGTACAGCTTCCGGGTCATGTGGTCAGCATGACTAAGCCGCTTCTGGTGAACCAGAGCAGCACACGGAAACACCGTTTACCTTCCCGCCGGAGCGGTACCTATTTATCTACTTGCACTTTGATGTGTTTTTGAACTGCTAGGTTGGCAGGAACTGCTCACAAGTACAAATAGCTAAAACACATTAGAGCATCTTAGCAAGTAGACTCCACAAGGATCATTTACCTCCCTGTTCATCCTCTGAACTTTAATCTCCTCAGCCTCTGATTTCTCTGCTTCCATCATCAAGCTTTGGTGCCATTGGCAGGACCAGCTTGGCTGTGAGTCCTGGAAGACCTTCTCCTTGTCTTGAAGACTCCTTAAAGGGAGTGAAAGGCGGGATATCAAATCCAAACTCTTCTTCTTCTTGAAGGCCTTTCTCCACCTGGCTTGGGATGACAGGGCCTTGAATGACTTCAGCTACAGAAGCTGAGGCTCCTGGAAAAGCCAGAGACCATCTTGTCTGCTTCTTAGTGCAGACCCAGGTCACTGAACCTGAGCTTCCACAGCCGCCGCCCACTATGAACCACCATTAGCAGAATTGGCAGCAACAGCAACAAATATGTTCTATTTTAGTCTCTTGTTAATTATTCTGTTTTAAATGTGCCTTTTATATCTGGCTTCCTTTAATGATGTGGTTTTTTCCCCTTTCTTGGAAAGTGGTATAGAAATGGAATGAATGATAATAATAATTAGCAGATCTCAGAGCCTAGGGCTTGCTGATCAGAACGTCGGCGGTTTGAATCCTTGCGACGGGGTGAGCTCCCATTGCTCGGTCCCTGCTCCTGCCAACCTAGCAGCTCGAAAGCACGTCAAAGTGCAAGTAGATAAATAGGTACCGCTCTGGCGGGAAGGTAAATGGCGTTTCCGTGTGCTGCTCTGGGTCGCCAGAAGCGGCTTAGTCATGCTGGCCACATGACCCAGAAGCTTTACGCCGGCTCCCTCGGCCAATAAAGCGAGATGAGCGCCGCAACCCCAGAGTCGGCCACGACTGGACTTAATGGTCAGGGGTTCCTTTACCTTTACCTAGATTGCAGGCTTACCACACTTAGATCCAATACAGTTCTACATGTTTCAATCCCAAAGAAATTGAATTTTAACCTGCCTGGAATAATGTCCTAATAACAGACGTGTTATTTAAACTTATTTTTCTGTTGAAAAGAATGAAGAATTAGAGCGAAAAGGTTGGGTTTTTTCTTCTTCTCTACATCTTCATTGTTCTCTCTTTCTCTCTCTCCCTTGTGTGTGTGCATATTTGCAGATCTGTAAGCATTCAATGCAGATTGGCAGGGCATAAGAGTGGTCCTCTAAATTACCATCAAATCCTAGCAATATCCCCTCACTTCTCCAACCCGTTTGAAGAGTAATTGATCTTCTATTTGGGCAGATCTTCAAAGAAGGGTTGATTCAATGTCCATTAGGTGGCAGCATTTTATAGTGACTGAAAATAGAGCAAAATGTGCAAAGGAATCCCACAGCCATTAAAGGGTTTATTATGTATATGTCTCCCTCATTGCTAATCCGGTCCAGTATTTTTCTTTTTCAATGACTTTGCTGTCTCAGATGAGGGATAGCCTGAAAGTGGACTCTCAATAATATCTGTACCATTGCTCTCCTATGCATTCACACTAAGTGCTCAAAATGCCAGTTAGGAAACAGTGAAGCTAAAAATATCACATATATTAGATGATTTAGCAATTCAAACACTAAGGAGATTTGCTAAGGATACTGGTGTTCAGTTTTCATGAAAAGCTGTGGCAAATGTTCTTGTATACTAAATTATAATAATTTAATGATAATCAAGGGCTTGTCCACACTTCCACTTATCCTGTGCCTAGAAAACATAGGGTAGCACAGCCATACGTCCAGATTTCCTCGGACATTACCAGAGTTTCAAAGGCGGAATTGATGTCCAGGCGCTTTGTCCTGGATATTAAACAAGTCGACCGAAATATGTTATTTCTAGACATGAGTCTGAGTGGTTTTGCCTTTGTCCTGCTGTTTTTCCCCTGGAAAACCTGCTCTTTTGCAGGTTTGGAACATACAGCAAACTAGGGAAAACCAAACTGCCATTTGCTCCGATTCCACGCTAAAAATCAGGTTTCCCCAGGAGAAATTGGTGAGGCAAACGGAGGTGTTGAGTAGCCCAAAGAAGTTGATAAAATTACCTGTGTGGCAAGCTAATTCTATTTTATACCAATGATGATACTTTTAAAAAATAAAATAATAATTAAACCGTTTCCAGCAGAGTAGATATGGCTTTCTGTCATGGATGATTTAGTTGAGATTCCCGCATTGCAGGGGGTTCAACTAGATGACCCTTGGAGGTGGCTTCCAACTCTATGATTCTGTATTATATTTCTCCGTCTGCTCTAGCTGCCTGGAAATTTCCAGGCCCAAGTGCTGGTGTTAAACTTTAAAGCTTGAAATGGCTCAGGACCAGGTTACCTGTAAGATCACAGGTACTTCCACAACCGGTGTTTTAAAGTGGATTTCCCACTCCCTGTCCTGTAGATAGAGGGGGTGTACCTGCTGAAGCATGGAAAGTTATGTAGCTTACAGTGGGAGAACAATGCCCAGGCAGCACTAATAACCCTTCAGTCTGGTAGCATCCCACTGTCATGGTCCAGTCTACGGGTGATCGAATTCCCGGCTGAGGACATTGGGACTGGGGGCAAGATGGCGGGGTGGGAGCAGGAATGAGAGTCCAGAAGCCAGTGGTCCAAGGGTCAGGAAACTGGGAGTCACGAAGTCAAGGGTCCGAGGGTTGAGAAGCAAGGAGTCACAAAGTCAAGGGTCCGAGGGTCGAGAAGCCAGGAGTCAAGAAGCCGAGGTCTGAGGATCAGGAAGCAAGAAGCCAAACGCAGCAAGGCAGAAAACGTGTTGCTGTGGCAAAGAGCCAAAGGGAAATGCTGACCTTATGTCCCTTCCCGGCTCTTGCCACCAGGTCCAGTGAATCACCAAGTGGCCTCACCTGTGTGGCCGCGCCTTGCCTCTCCAGAACAAACTTAGGAAGGCTCCAGGCCTGCAAAGCCCTACTGGTCACAGGGCCTGCCTCCTGCACGCACCCCTGACACCAACATCCTTCCCACTCCCACACCTACTTGGACTCTAAGATCACCTTCCAAGGCCATTTCCCAGGTAGTCATCTACTCCAACCCTGCACAATGCAGGAATCTCAACTAAATCATACAAGACAGATGCTTAAAGACCTCCAAGGAAGGTGAGTTCATCAACTCTCATGGGAGTCCTTTCCACTGTTGAACAGCTCTTATTGTGTGTTCAGACCCAGAGACCTTCCCCTAAATAAAGACACAATTGACTCAAATTTTAGTTTTGGTTTTTGGCAGAATTTAGGCCACAACTTTTTTGATTACAGAAAAGTGAGTGTTTGCATAGGCTCTGGTTCGACAAGCTCCCTACACCCTTGCAGGTAGCGCTGACCCAGAGCTCTATCATAGGTCAGCCAAGAGTGAACACCTGAGGCAAGTGAAAAGCCTTGGAACAGACTCTGTTCACTCCCCAGATGCTCCCCTGGACTTAGGCATGAGGGTTGACCAAACCAAGTTGAGTCCCTGGATTCCTTTAATGGAATACCCTTCACATAGGGATGGTGAAACCGTTCTCCCATCCCTATCACATGAACCAGTGCCTATCCGCAACCTTACAAGTTGTGATGATTTGATATGTGGCAGGCGAAACCCAAATGGCTACAGCCAATCAGCCAAGTGGGGAAAATTCCTGCCATGCCTCTGTCCCAACAACAGACGACACACAATGGCATAGCAAGGTCAACTGCAAAATGCCCTAAAATTAGGGAGAGGTGGGGGGGTGTTCCGATGCATGAGCTGAAAGAGGAAGCTCTGGGACACGTGCATAAGCATGTATAGGTCCCTCGATCCATTTAGATCGCACCCCATTGGCCAGATTAAACCCAGCAACGAGGGACCTACCAATCGGGTGTTGTGGCTATCCAATAGACCCACCCACAACCAGGAGGTCAGTCTCCAGGTCTCACCTCAACACGTGCCCTCTTTTAGGGAGGACACAATCTGTCAGAAAGTTCTTTCTGATGTTTAGCCAGAATCTCCTTTCTTGTAGCTTGAAGCCATTGGTTCAGAACAGGAGAAAACAAGCTTGCTCCATCCTCCATGTGACAGCCATTTAGATATTTGAAGATGGCCATCATATCTTTTCTGTCTTTGTTTGAACTCCTTCAGCCTCTCCATCTTGCAGCCTCTCCATCTTGCAGCTCCTCATACTGGAGTGATCATACAGATAGGAAGCTTATTCCCAGTCTGACAAACCATGAATTATTGGACTGAGATCATGACATATGACCTGGGTAACTGTGTGCTATAGAGAGATATGCTGCAGATAGCGGCCTGTCACTTTGGGAGAAAGAAGTGAGAACTACAAGGAAAAGCAAGGGAACCCAGAATCTAGGGTGGAAGAGTTTGTACAGTTTGCTCAACAAAGTTACAACTAAGCATGTCCAATCAGTTAGTCTTAAGTAACAACAGAGTACAAAGTTTGACAACCACTGCTGCAGTCATTTGTAGATTGCTCAGCGCAGTGGGGGCCTGATCTAAAACTGGGAACTGTACATGCTACTGCAGCATAAATAATATAAATCATAATGGATGGTCTTTATCACCTTGGAAGCCTCTGTCAGTTTCATATCTAGTGTAATTAAGTATTAGGTAGATCACTGGGCCCCTGGGGTGAACTCTTGGTATTTGAATTTAAAGTGCTATGTTAGTTCAGTCCAATTTATTTTTAATCCCCACTCCCTTTGAAATTCAAATAATACAAATTAATGAAATCTGGCTGCCATTGGTATATTTTTCCCTGGGAAATAATGCCAGGAATCTCCCCCCCCCCCTTCTTGAACAAATGAACTGAAGTTTTTTGTTTGTCTGCTGCTTGTTATCCCCAAACCATATCATGTTTCATAATCTGTTAATTGTCTCAGATATGGTTCCATAGATGATCCTCACAACCTGCTGTGGGATTTGTCTAGAAGTCAAACAGGATTAACATGCCTAGTTAATCTCAGTGAACAGCATCTATGGATTCTGCTAAGAATGTATTGTTTTTGGAGAGGCGGAAGTCTGCTCTTGGAATGAGATAGATTTTTAAAAAATGTTTTACAGCCAGGAAAAATAAAAGCAAAGCCCAGCATTCTGAAACCATGGTCCCCATACTTGGATATGCAGAAAATTATAAGCATAATAAAGAAAACCAGACAAATCCTAGGTTATTTATATGCTCTGAAGTGAGTGGAGAGAGACAATTGCCTAAGTAAGCAATGGCCAGTGTCAGGCAGTTGACAATGGTTTTAATGGTTTTAAAAATTAAAAATGGTTTTATATATAAGAACATAAGCCCATCAGATCCATCCCAGTGGCCAAGCAGATGCCTCTGGGAAGCCAGGAAGCAGGAACTGAAGCCTTCAGTACAAAGATGGGACCTGCTTCAGTGGAAAGTAGCAACTAGCTCACTTACTACACTGACTTTGGCTGTGTTGCCATGGCTGTGCTGTTAGTTTTCCAGAGACTTGGTTAAAATGACTGGCATTGTTTTGTAGTTTGACAGCTTTATATATTTAAAAAGCCAGTGAATGGTACACTTGCAAAGAAAACCCAGCTTAAAAATCATTTCACGGAGGGAGAGAAGCATCCATGCGAGTACATCAATAGTTTGGGGTCATGTTGTTAACACTGTTGACAGCGGGGTTTGGATGTGTGTTTTTTAGCTTGTGAATATCCTGACTTAGGGGTGCTTAAGAATCTCTGCCCCAATGTTGTATTCGATATTATACCATTAATTTCATGAGCTGTAACTTGGGGGTTATTTAAAGTCAGGTCAGCTTCAGCTGTGTTCCAAAATTAGACGTCGCTGTGAATGCGTTAGTGTGCAAACGAGGGATTGCGCTAGTATTTCCTTGCCTCGAGCATTGATAAGGTCTGTGACATCAGTGGGTTTCTTATTAACCAGATGTGTCCTGCCCTCTCCATTTCCACTTCAGTGCCCATTTTGAATATACAGCCGTGACAGAAGCAGCCAGAATGGAAAGCAGGCAGCTTCAAAGGACGCCCAGGCATGACGGTGGCAGTCAGGTCTCGAAGCCCTGAGACATTGGAAGCTGCTTTGCAAAGAGTCAGAACAGTGGTGCATCCAGCTCAGTGTCATTACACGTTACCCCAATCTTTGCCAAGTGATGTGAGATTCCAGGCGTCTTGGCAACTAAACACATTTAGAGTGTCCTTTGGAAAAATGAGGCACCGCAGAAACTGCTCTTGAGAATGAACTACACCACATCCATAAGTCCAGAGAAGGGAAGGAGGGTATACAAAGCATCCAATTCATTCACCAGCGCCAAGTAATGTCTGTGGTGGTAAGGTAAAGGTAAAGGTACCCCTGCCTGTACGGGCCGACTCTAGGGTTGTGCGCCCATCTCACTTAAGAGGCCGGGGGCCAGCGCTGTCCGGAGACACTTCCGGGTCACGTGGCCAGCGTGACGAGCTGCTCTGGCGAGCCAGCACCAGCGCAGCACACGGAAACGCCGTTTACCTTCCCGCTAGAAAGCGGTACCTATTTATCTACTTGCACTTAAGGGTGCTTTCGAACTGCTAGGTGGGCAGGAGCTGGGACCGAAAGATGGGAGCTCACCCCGCCACGGGGATTTGAGGTTTTACCCACAGCGCCACCCGCGTCCCATGTCTGTGGTGGTACTTGTGGCCAAATCCCTTAAGCTTTTTTCATAGTGATGTATCAGTTCATTCAATAAATTGAGGAATTCGAGATTATATATCCCAATGGGTCCACTCTGGCTGCCTCATATTGCATCTGCTCCAGCTGCAAATCTGCACTGGCAGTTCAGTGCAATAAGATGGAAGGCAGGTGTGTGACTGACTAAGCTTGTTGGGCATTGGAGTGTACTTTAGCTATAATCATGCGTGCTATGCTATATGATACAAAGCTAAAGCAAACACACAGATTCTCTTTATAAAAGAAAGTCATATAAATGGGGAGGGTGAGAAGGAATTGACACTGTATAATGAAATTGTTGGGTTTGGTTAGCATATTTGGTCAAGATTTCCCAGGCTCTGTTTGGAATTGGCTTGTCTAAAATTAGCTAAAGTGAGCTCAGTCTTGCCCAAGTCTGAACTACCTGGTTTAAAACTCAAGCTAAGGGTTAAAGGTAAAGGGACCCCTGACTATTAGGTCCAGTCGTGAATGACTCTGGGGTTGTGGCACTCATCTCGCTTTACTGGCCGAGGGAGCTGGCGTACAGCTTCCGGGTCATGTGGCCAGCATGACTAAGCCGCTTCTGGCGAACCAGAGCTGCGCACAGAAACGCTGTTTACCTTCCCGCCGGAGCAGTACCTATTTATCTACTTGCACTTTGATTATTATTTTTTATAATGATATTTATTGAAAAAAGAATTTTTTAAACTTACAAAGAAAAAAGACAAAATTACAAAGAAAAAAGACAAAAACAGAAAAAGAAAAAGAAAAAATAAAACCATCATTTTCAAATTCTCCACTTTCATTACCTTCTTTCCATGACCTCCTCCTCCTCCCATCTCTTGTATCTTGATTAATAATTGTCACAGCAAATCCTTTCCATAATTCATAATATTCAGTCATTACATTACCTTACTCTATTTTCATCTTATCTTATAAAAAACCTTAAAACTTAAGACTTAAATCTTATTTTTACCAGCTTCTCATAACCATTACCTTTTTACCTAATTCTTTAAACATTTTTACAAGAGCCAAGTAATTTCATTTCAACATTTTTCCAACGTTCATAAAACATTTCTAATGATAAAAAAGAGAATAAAAACAATCCAATCTTCTTCCAGCGTCCTCTCCCCCAGGTCCCGGGATTGTCAGTCCTTTTTATCCCATTAGTCTGGCACATTAACCTGGTGATCTTATGTCCGAGGCCTTCAAATCTCTTCCATGTCCCTTCCGCAGCTCTTCTTCATATTTTCCTTTCACTCGTGGGAACTCCAGCTTGGTAGTGTTTTTGACCCTTTTCAACAAATCAGCCCCTTTCCCATAGTCCAGACTAGACTCCATGTAGTATTTTAAAACATGTTTCAAATTCCCTCCAAAATTGGAGGTCCCAACAGCTCCAAACCTCTGACGGCCCATTGCCAGACTCGGAAAGTCCAAACATCCCTGCATGGGGGGGTCAGTCCAACCCCCCATTTCCAAATCAATCCAAACTTTGTCTTTCCAAATCTGTTTTTTCCCAAATTCATTTGTCAAATCCAAAGGCTCATTTTCCTGCTGGGCCAAAAGTCCCTCCATCTCTGGCGCCCAAGATTCTGCAACATCCTCTTCTATCATCTGCTCTATCAGGACACACTCCTGTTTAAGTTCCTGGGTGGGCTCCATATAATTCCCCACTACCTGTTCAAATGTTCTGGCCGCATTAGTCATCAAATCCGTCTTCTGACTTAACTGGTCCAATAGGGCATTTATTTTAGAGAAAGCACCCAACAGTGCTTCTGATAACATTGTCCTGCAAGGTCACAAGTCCTTTTCCCACGGTTGTAATCTGTGGTAGCTGCAAGCTCCCTAGAATTGGTTACAATTTCACAGTTCCCCTCTACGGGGGGAACTTCTGGTTGTTCTTTCTTTTACGGACAATAGCAACAAAATTTCTTCTTTTTAGATATTTTGTCAATATTAGTTCCTTTAAAATGCGAAAAGAAACAATAGAATCACAATGTTACTCTTCTTTTAACTATCTGTCAAAAAACATTTGTCTCTGGTCAATGAGCTTCAAAACGTCAATTCTGACACCCCGCTCCAGGCTCTGGACGGTGGAAAGTTACTTTACTTTAAACTCACTTCTGCAGGTTTAAACAGTCCAAAAAAGATCCCCCTTCTTCTCCTGCTACCGAAGGGGGGTTCAACGATTTTAAATGGTGAAAAACCAATCCTTTAAAAGTAATTTTCAAAGCTCTAGTTTACGTTGTCTTTGCTTTCTTCTGACTACAAGGAAACGGAAGGCTGATTTCCTGTTTAGACCTTCCCATTTCAGTGCCTAATTAAGGTAAATTTTTAAGTCCAATTCCTTTCTAATCGCCAGTTCTTATTTGAAGTCCAATTGTTCAATGTTTGAGTACTCACGGGTGATACTTTAGATGCCAAATTTTCCCAGGAAAAAGGCAGCGCTCTCCGGCAATGGCTGTGTGGCTTCGCTCCACGGAAATAGCAGTTGACTCACAGCACCGCGCTACTTCCCCCTCTTCGCTTCGGAGCCCGTTAGTGGGTTCCTTTGCGGTTTGGGGGGGCGCTAAAGGTGCCTGCCGAGTCCCACAGTCACAGGCTTCATCCGCCTGTGATTTCTGAAAGGGTCCCCGCTTCGCTGGAGCGGAAAAGACCCGTTTTGCGCGGAGCTGGTCCCTCCGGTTCAGAGGGAGTCCGCCATTGCCGATGGCGCCACCCCGGAAGCTATCTACTTGCACTTTGACGTGCTTTCAAACTGCTAGGTTGGCAGGAGCTGGGACCAAGCAACGGGAGCTCACCCTGTCTCAGGAATTTGAACCGCCGCTCTTCTGATCGGCAAGCCCTAGGCTCTGTGGTTTAGACCACATCCCTCAAGCTGCTAGGGTTACTAGCTGGTTTAAAACTCAAGCTATAGTTCTCATTACACACCCAATTATGTGACCTGGGGATCTCATGAGTTCTTAGAATCATAGAATCATAGAATCATAGAATCATAGAATCATAGAGTTGGAAGAGACCACAAGGGCCATCGAGTCCAACCCCCTGCCAAGCAGGAAACACCATCAGAGCACTCCTGACATATGGTTGTCAAGCCTCTGCTTAAAGACCTCTAAAGTAGGAGACTCCACCACACTCCTTGGCAGCAAATTCCACTGTCGAACAGCTCTTACTGTCAGGAAGTTCTTCCTAATGTTTAGGTGGAATCTTCTTTCTTGTAGTTTGGATCCATTGCTCCGTGTCCGCTTCTCTGGAGCAGCAGAAAACAACCTTTCTCCCTCCTCTATGTGACATCCTTTTATATATTTGAACATGGCTATCATATCACCCCTTAACCTCCTCTTCTCCAGGCTAAACATGCCCAGCTCCCTTAGCCGTTCCTCATAAGGCATCGTTTCCAGGCCTTTGACCATTTTGGTTGCCCTCCTCTGGACACGTTCCAGTTTGTCAGTGTCCTTCTTGAATTGTGGTGCCCAGAACTGGACACAGTACTCCAGGTGTGGTCTGACCAGAGCAGAATACAGTGGCACTATTACTTCCCTTGATCTAGATGCTATACTCCTATTGATGCAGCCCAGAATTGCATTGGCTTTTTTAGCTGCCGCGTCACACTGTTGGCTCATGTCAAGTTTGTGGTCAACCAAGACTCCTAGATCCTTTTCACATGTACTGCTCTCAAGCCAGGTGTCACCCATCTTGTATTTGTGCCTCTCATTTTTTTTGCCCAAGTGTAATACTTTACATTTCTCCCTGTTAAAATTCATCTTGTTTGTTTTTGCCCAGTTCTCTAATCTGTCAAGATCGTTTTGAAGTGTGATCCTGTCCTCTGGGGTGTTAGCCACCCCTCCCAGTTTGGTGTCATCTGCAAATTTGATCAGGATGCCCTTGAGTCCATCATCCAAGTCGTTGATAAAGATGTTGAATAAGACCGGGCCCAAGACAGAACCCTGTGGCACCCCACTAGTCACTCTTCTCCAGGATGAAGAGGAACCATTGATGAGAACCCTTTGGGTTCGGTCAGTCAGCCAGTTACAAATCCACTGAGTGGTAGCATAGTCAAGACCGCATTTTACCAGCTTCTTTACAAGAATATCATGGGGCACCTTGTCAAATGCCTTGCTGAAATCAAGGTAGGCTATATCCACTGAGTTCCCTTCATCTACCAGGCTTGTAATTCTGTCAAAAAACGAGATCAGGTTAGTCTGACATGACTTATTTTTCAGAAATCCATGCTGACTATTGGTGATCACAGCATTCCTTTCTAGGTGCTCACAGACTGTTTGCTTAATGATCTGCTCCAGAATCTTCCCTGCTATTGATGTCAGACTGACTGGGCGGTAATTATTTGGGTCCTCTCTTTTCCCCTTTTTGAAAATAGGGACAACATTTGCCCTCCTCCAGTCTGCCGGGACTTCGCCTGTTCTCCAGGAATTCTCAAAGATGACTGCCAGTGGTTCTGAGATCACATCTGCCAGTTCTTTTAATACTCTTGGATGCAGTTCATCTGGCCCTGGAGACTTGAATACATCTAAACTAGCCAAATATTCTTGTACTATCTCCTTAGTTATTCTGGGCTGTGTTTCCTTTGCTGAATCATTTGCTCCAAATTCTTCAGGTCGGGCATTGTTTTCTTTATCGGAGAAGACTGAGGCAAAGAAGGCATTGAGGAGTTCAGCCCTTTCTGTGTCCCCTGTTTGCATTTCACCATCTTCTCCTCTGAGTGACCCCACTGTTTCTTTGTTCTTCCTTTTGCTACGAACATACCCATAAAAGCCTTTTTTGTTGCTTTTAACCTCTCTAGCAAGCCTGAGTTCAATCTGTGCTTTAGCTTTTCTGACTTTGTGTCTACACGTGCTGGCTATTTGTTTGAATTCCTCTTTGGTGGTTTCCCCCCTTTTCCATTTTTTGTACACATCCTTTTTAAATCTTAATTCAGTTAAAAGTTCTTTAGATAGCCACCCTGGCTTCTTTAGGCACCTTCCATGTTTCCGTCTCAATGGTATTGCCTGACGTTGTGCTTTTACTATCTCCCTCTTAACAAACTCCCAGCCATCATGAACTCCCTTTCCTTTTAGTATTGCTGTCCATGGGATCTCACCCAGCACTTCCCTAAGTTTTATGAAGTCGGCTTTCTTAAAGTCAAGAAATTGAGTCCTAGTATGCTTGGCTGCTCCTTTCCGCTGTATAGTAAACTTCAGAAGAGCATGATCACTCGCGCCTAATGATCCTTCCACATCTACCCCACTAACCAAGTCATCAACATTGGTTAGGACCAGATCTAAAACGGCTGTTCCTCTTGTTGCTTCTCCCACTTTCTGGACAATGAAGTTGTCTGCAAGGCCAGTGAGGAATCTGTTTGACCTTATGCTCTTGGCTGAGTTTGACGTCCAACAAATATCCGGGTAATTGAAGTCCCCCATTACTACTATCTCCCTTCCTTTTGCATGCTTGGCCATCTGTTCCAGGAAGGCATCATCTATGTCCTCCGTTTGGCTTGGGGATCTATAGTAAACTCCCACAATGAGGTCTCTGTTATTCTTCTCTCCCTTAATTTTGACCCAAATGCTCTCACTTTGGCTTTGAGGTTCTAAATCTTGGATCTCTTCACAGGTATACACATCCCTGACATATAACGCCACTCCTCCTCCTTTCTTGTCTGGTCTGTTACTCTGAAATAGATTGTATCCCCCCATTATTACATTCCAATCGTGGGACTTATCCCACCAGGTTTCAGTGATGCCTATTATGTCATATTTAGTTTGCTGTACCAAGAGCTCAAGCTCATCTTGTTTATTTCCCATGCTTTGCGCATTAGTGTACAGACATTGAAGTCCATTAATCATTCCCCCGTGTCTCTTATTTAAGGATTTTTTCCTCCCACCACTAGGTCCGCGTGCTGTTTGCTCCATTTGGTCTATGACATTTGGATGATCATCTTCATTAATTGATAGGCTCCTACCTTCAGGAGCACTGTCTCCCTCCCCCACATTAGTCAGTTTAAAGCCCTCCTGATGAGGTTTCTGAGATTTTTGGCAAAAACATTTCTCCCAACCGTTGTGAGGTGCAGCCCATCACTTGCCAGAAGTCCATCTTCAAGAAACTGCAGTCCGTGATCTAAGAATCCAAACCGTTCCTGTTTACACCATTTGCGAAGCCAGCTGTTCACTTCCACTATTTTCCCCTCTCTCCCTGGGCCACGTCGTTCAACTGGGAGGACAGATGAGATGACAATTTGTGCATTTAGTTGCTTCAATTTCCTGCCAAGAGCCTCGTAGTCTCTTTTGATCTTCTGGAGGCTATTGCTTGCAGTGTCATTGGTTCCCACATGAACCAAGAGGAAGGGGTATTTGTCAGTGGGTTTTATGATTCCTTGCAGTCGTTCAGTTACATCTTGGATCTTAGCCCCGGGGAGACAGCACACTTCCCGAGACATCTTGTCAGGCCCACAGATCACTGCTTCTGTTCCGCTCAGTAGGGAATCCCCTATCACCACTACACGCCTCCTCTTGGGTTTGGTCGGGGTTCTTCCGTGAGCTGTCCGTTCCAAGGTCGCCTGCACATTCCCTGAGGACTGACTTTGCTGCTCGTCTTCATATACCTGATCGACTGTAATGAGGGAGAGATCCTCAAATGGAGTCTGCTCTTCATCTTCCATGCTAGGGGAGAGGACCTCAAAGCGATTGTGTATTTCTAAACAATCAGAGTGAACCCTGGGCCTCCTACTTCTTTGAGTCACGTTTCTCCATATATCTGGCTCCTGTGTTGGTGAACTATCCTCCTTCTCAGGGGAGTCCCCTGTCTCCTCCTTGGTGGGGACGGTGTGCTCTGTTGCTTCCAAGAAGAGCTCCAGCTCTCTAATTCTTTGGAGCGTAGCTACACGTTCCTCCAGTTGCTGGACTTTGTCTTTTAAAAGGGCAATCAACATGCAATTGCTGCACGTAAAGCTGCCTGCAACCTTTGGCAAGATGGCAAACATTGCGCAGGAATCGCAGGCGACTGCAGCTGTTCCCTCCCCTTCCATCTTGAGATCGTGTCGTTGAGGGTGGCTACAGAGGTCCTCCATCTTGATGCCTTTCTCCACACCAACTTCCTCAGGAAGCCCTTTTCACTTGGAAACCTGAAAAGTCTTGTAGGCCTCCGTGATCCCAGTCTCCTGAATAGTCCACTCTTGTTGCCTTCCTTTTACATTACTGCAATGGTGGTCAGGGTGAAACTAATTATGAAATAAGCATATAGTTTGGAAAGTGTCAAACTCAGTTTCGAATTGTACAGAATGCCTAAACTAGGGAAGTTCATACTCTGAACTCCCAAAATCCAGTGAAGGCTTGCATCTATTTGGATTGGTAGGGGAGAAGGCAGACAAAGAGAACCCAGAACCATTGACTTATTCTACTTTTGTCCACATCCTTTTCCTTTTTTCCCTGTAGGGTATACCTGAGACACAGAGGGAGGAATCTGATGGCCAGTACCACACCCTCAACTAGTTCTCAATTTAAGTAAGATGGCAAGCAGGAAGGGGCCAGCTGAGGGCAGTCTCAGGTTGGTCGGGCAGTGCCCCCTTCACTCTAATGTGCCAGTCTTCGCTGCCAAAATTAAAACATTGGTTTCATCACTATATACTGCCTATCTGCCAAGTCCTAGAGAAGCAAGCATACCCTTTCCTCATTCACTTGGGAACATCCTGTGAATTAATATACGAGTTCATCACAAGACCACAAGTTTGTTATGAACATTTTCCCTTCTGAGATAGAAATGCCTGAATTATAAGGCACTGTAGCACTTTTGCCCTTTTCTGTTTATGAGAGACAACAAGAGGGAGAAAGCAGGACCCAAGGGAAAGAAGGTGGAGTAAAATGGAGCTAAGGTTACAAGTTTTCACTAAATTATGGGCAGGCAAGCCATTCATCATTCTAGTAAGACTTCAAAAGAAGCAGAAGCAGAAGAAGCTTCTTGAAACAAAGTATAATCATGAGTATTATGCAGCAGTTTAAAAATAAATGAAAAACAGAGTTGTAAAACAGGGAAGTCGTGCCCATTATATCTTGGTAGCCTACACAAATCACATGGTGAGAGTTGGAAAGCTTCCATCTAGTCCAATCATCTGCAATACCTCAGCCATCAGAATGTACTAAACATCCTTCCAGTTGCCCTTATGATCTAACCATTTAATGGAATGGTTAGCATGAGTCAGTTCAACCTGTTTGGCCCTCAGCTTTTAACCCTTACAGCTCCAGCTGTAAGGACTGGAAACTTGCTTTATCTCATAGAATCATAGAATTGTAGAGTTGGAAGGGACCCCAACTCTAGACCCTTCACAGCAAGAAACTCAGTAATACAACAAAGCCCTTTCTCCCCCACAAACACAGAAACACATTTTTTAAACTGGAGGCATCAGGGATTGAAGTTTGCCCAGACCCATGGTTATTCACAGAAAATACACATAATTCACTGAACAAAACAAAATTCACTTCATGCATATGGCCAGAGCTTCTGAACTATGGACAGTATTATTATTATTATTATAACAATTAATTTGTGGCTCACCTTCTAAACCACCCTCTCAAGCTGATTTACATGTAAGATAGTTAAAAGCTGTTAAAAACACAAAAACAGCAAATGCATTTAAAACAAGGCGTGTCATAAAGACCCATTAAAATGCCTGTCAGAATATAAACGTCTTCAACTGTTTCTGGAAAGTGCAGATAGTGGTAGCTTGTTATGTCTCAGTAGCAATGCTACTCCACTGAACGGGAGCAGCCACACTAATAATCAACGAGTAACAATCTTAAAACCAAGTGGGAATGGAAGTTGGGTTTTGTATGCACACCTCTTTATTTTAAAGCTAATTGAGACTTGCTCTCAATGGGGCTGTCCTCTCTCTCTCTCTCTCTCTCTCTCTCACACACACACACACACACATAACACAGAAGAGGAAGCAATTCCCAGAGGGCTGATCTGGAGACCAAGAGTTGGCCTGCAACCTACAGAGGGCCTCATGAAATTATGCCAGGGGCCACTGCAGGTTCCCTACTGTTGTTCTAGAGCAGCCTATCTCAACCTGTGGGTCCCCAGATGTTGTTGAACTACAACTCCCATCACCCCTAGCTTGCAAGGCCAGAGCTCAGGGATGGTGGGAGTTGTAGTCCAACAACATCTGGGGACCCACAGGTTGAGATAGGCTGCTCTAGAGTATATGTGTGCTTTTTTGCACAGCACCAAGCCAAAACTTCAAAAGACCAAAAATAAGAAAAGAGAAGGGCAAAAGGCTGATTTAATCATTTGAAGGATGTTCTATAGTCATAACAATGACAAAAATGGCCTTAAGTGTCTTTTGTGCATTACATCAAGCTACTTGCTGCTCCACAAACAGGAACATTTTAACTTTACTTCAGCTTTTACCTCCTGCAGTAAATTCTGATGAGGTACTTTACAGACTGAAATGATGATAGATCCCCAGCCAAACCTAAGTGGGTTTTAGGGGTTTCTTTTTTTTCTTCTTCTTTATGGCAAAGTGCTAGTGGACTTGGTACATTATAGAGTAATAGCCTCCAGGGTCCTACTGGAAAATGAGGGGACACAGCCTAAGCTGATGTGACAGAACATGGCGCTACGTGATGCTATTTAGTGAGAAGAGCAAAGAGTTTCATTTTCAGGAGGGCCTTATTCCGTGTGTCATGATGAAGAATGGGAAACAAACCTAATTCTTGTAGCAAATAAATGGCAGATGGAGTAAACTACCAGTTTCCTTTCTTTAAGAGTCTGCAGTAAAAGCTTTATTTTCAGACATAAAAACGATTTGGTGGTGACAAATCTCCTGTCAAAGAGTCAAAGTAGCTCTGAAGGTTTACAACAGTAGACTTGACTTACTGTATGATGTAGATGGGCATCAAAAAAGTTGATCTAAATAAATGCCAACAAGTTATTTCTCTAGTTGTTTAGGGTTGCTGTTATGAGTTGTCCAAGCCTACTTTATTCTTAAGTGAAAATACCCTTTATTCTTTAAAACAATGTGGGCCACAAGCAGTATTTAGGACAGTGTTCTTCAGCTTTGGTCTTCAGATGTTGTTGTTGAGCTAAAACTGCCATATCTTCATCCAACTCAAGGATCTCAGAGGAGCTGAATGCTCAAGTATCATGGGAGCTACAGTGCAGCACTGGAAATCCAAGACAGAATATTAGTGATTTAAGAGAAATATACTATTTATTTACATTGTGAAAGAGGAATCCATTTTCAGATTTTGGGCTGGAAGAATATAGTGAAAAGGCATGCTAACTCATGCTAACTCACAGGCAGAATCATATTGTATCTGTATTTATTATGTTTCAGTTGGACATTTATTAACTGCCCATCAACCAGGTCCTCTGAGCAGTTTGACACATATACAAAAATAATTGTGTGTGTGTGTGTGTTTGTGTATACAATTATCAAAAGTTTGAACAAGAAAATCAACACAATCAACATCAAAACCCTTCTAGAACAGCCTTTAAAACCCACCTTAAATTATTTTTCCAAAGGTTAATATACAGTGAGCACAGACTTGGAAATAAAAAGGTCATCAACTAGATCCAAGCTTTAACCCAGGATCTGCTGGCATTTCTGATTTTATTTCAAAAGGTGTTGAGTATAGGATGGAACTGATTTTGTGCTATAAAACATCCACCGCTAAAAAATAATTAAAAAATCACCCTTCACCACAATGCCCTATAAACATGTCTCACCTTAGCACCATTCATGGCTTATAATCAAGCAAGCTAGCAGAGCAATTCAGCGGTGTGTCGACCACAGCTAATGGCTGATAGGTTTGTACAGAATGTAATTGAACTGTGAAATTCATTTCATCAGAAGTGGCTGGATTAAAATAGCAGCTGGATAATTTTGAAATGATCAATGATAACATTTGTAATTTTGCATGCTCAAGTGAGTGTTCAGCTGCTACGATTCAAGGCACCAGCTTATAACAATAAAGAACCGGAAGATAGCTTCCAACTTGCCTTGTCACTCCTGCCTTAGGCATTCCTGTCTCTCCAGCTACTTCAGCTGTTTACTAAGGGCCACGCAGGGCTACTGAAACATTCATCTGTTCCAGTGCTTTCCTGGGGGCGCGGGGTATGTGTGTGTGAACTTAAATGTGCAAATGTTCACATTTTAAAAAACTGTTTGGTGATCTTGTTTCTGCTTTGGTGCCTTCCCCATCCACTTTGGTTTCTTGCATCTCCCAGAGTGATCACAACCTATTAGGGATCATATAATGCATGCCTCTGGATAGTTTAGACGATGGCTATCCTGGGACTGACGGGGACCAGGTTTGCAAAATCTGATGTACTGAATTTGATGGCACCACAGTTTGGCTATATGCTGATGTCTCCCACGCAACCCTGTTCAGGCATTCAGATGGATACAATTATCACAACCGCGTGTAGAAAGTTCCTGCATTCACAGCTTTAGGTACAGGTGACTATGTCAGGGGCAGAGCCTGCCACTTGCACATGCATTGTTCTCACCTTGAACATATGTGAAGGGCTTTAGAGTGAAGGAAATCTCCCTGGACTACTGGGTGATCCCATGCGATCATGTATAACACCATCACAGATGACATAGTGAAGATGATGACATCATAAAATGATGTAAGCAATCGGGGTTGGCTATGCACTGATGTCAGTGAGGGCAAACAAAGCTTATTCAGAGTAAGAGAGATACTACTCAGAAGAAAAACACTTCAATCTCCCTTTATATCAGTTCCTCCATGATTGCTGGAAGGAAGCTGAGGCTTAAAATGCCAATGAAAATGTTAGCAAAAATTGAGTTCCTTTTCAGCACTTAGTGTAACAGACAGCAGCAAAAGAGTTCCCATGCATAAGGGTGCCCAGTCTTGTAGTTCCCCTATCAGAAAGAGCTGTTTTGTGGAGTGCTGCTCTCCCTATACTTATAATGTGTGCCATCAACCACTCATGGTTTCGTTCTGGGGTGAATCCCCAGGTTTTTACAAAACAGGTTAATATTTGCTACCACTCTATGCAGAGTTCCCTTCAAGACTGTAAGAATCTTCAGTTGTTCTGCCTGTACATATTCCCAGTTAAGTGTTCTTAAGAGCCATGTATTTCAGTGGGTCTTCTCTGAGTAAAACTTACTTGGATGCAACCCAAAATCCATATGCATGTGGTCTGAAGGTCCATGAGGCCACTGCTTTGCTGAAGCTAAGCAGATCTGGATGAGAGACACCCTGAGAACCACATATGTGGTGCTTTGTGTTCAGTGGCAGAAGAAAGGCAAGATATAAGCATCAGAAAATTACTGTACATCTGCACACAGCATATAGATGAGTGAGACTTTACACTCCAAATGTTTCATCCAACAGTCACTGCTTCTCAGACAAATCTTCCTTACAAGACTGTGATGATAAAATGGAGAGGGGGAAAACCATGTATGCCCCCTTGATCTCCTTGGATGAAAGGTGTGATATAAATGCAACAACAGCAAATAATAATAATAAATTGTTCCTCAGCAGGTAACTACATTGAGCATGTTCATGTAAACTGCCAACTGGAATTATTGATTCATGCACAGTATCTTCAATCAGTTCCAAAGCAAGTGACTCTGTCATGAATTAAGCATACAGTGACTGGTAAGCTGTGCCAGGAAGAAACAGAAATCAAAAGACATTGTCATTATCATCATTATTTTTAAAAGCAATATATTAGCTAAGGTGAATATATAATGTGTGCCAGGTGACCGAGAAAAGAGGAATTGTGTTTCTACTTGTTAATTATCATAGTTAAAAAGATGTTTCTTTTAAAAAAGAAAAAGGAAAATCACATCCAGTGATATAGTCTAGTGACTTCTGTTGATAAGGATCTATTAGCAAAGACCTGATGTTGCTAGGAGCTGTGAATCAGTCCTGAATACAAACAGAGAGCTCATTTGTAAAAGCATTACTAGAGATGAATCCCTGATCTCAATTAACTACCAACTCAAGTCATATCAAGTTAATATGATTCATTAGAACATAACAAGAGTAAATAATTTTGCCACCAGAACAAATTTATTTCAGATGCACTGCAAGCCTTACTTAAAATGTCAGATAGATTATAAATACATGCTAAGTGAGTTAATGAAAAGATTAATGTCTGTGACATCTGTGTTTTCAGATATACCTCTTTATTCTTTCCAGGATGAGAGACCTCATCTCCACCCCTACAATGGATACTTTCTTTGAAATATATAGCACTCTTTTCTACCATAAATTAATAATTGATTTTCTGGCTGTAATTTGCATTTCCAAACTGAAACAATGCATACACCCACAGACATACTTGAAATGAAAGAGAGCTGAGTACAGAATTGGTGTTGTGTAATTTTAAGAGGTGCTCCACACAACTTGTGTACCACCAGAGGTCCCATCTGTTGGAATCCTGGAAGCTAAGACCCAAATTTGGGGACAAGTACGCTTTGGTGAGTGAACCCCAGTAGAGATTCTACATGGCCAAACAGCAGCAAAGAAGGGCATGTAAATACAGACTGTGAAAACTTTAAAATATGCCCTTCCCAGTGAATTCCAAGATGTCTCCTTCCATAGTTATTTCCACTTCCCTAGCACAAAGATAGACCCCAGATAGTGGGGAGGGGGAAGCTGAAACAGATGGAGGGATGGAGGAATGAGAGGGGGAAGCTCTCTCTGTTCAGACTCTGGTGTGAACAAATCGTCTTTTCACCCTGCCTCCTCAAAGCAGTGGGGAGGAAGATGGAGGTTCGGGATGTGCCATAGAGATAGGAAAGTCAGATCCACCCATTTTTGGCACTGGTTTCACCCACTGCTGGGTTCAGCCCCTATCAGGTTACTTCTAAGGGAACATCACTCTTGAGATATGGGGGGAGGTTCTGATTCCCTGCTTTAAACACTTATCAGAAGCCAGGGGTGCCATCTTGAATAGAATATTGGGGGGCAGATAAGCCCCACCCACATAATGGATCACAAGACGCAGCACACACACAATGACAATGCCCATCAACTTGGGTGGGGGACAGTCCCCACAAATATTTTAGGGGAGGGGGCTGAAGGTACCTTGGCCCCTAGGAATTGGCTCCTATGCCAGCAGCAATTTTCCACTGCAAGGATCTCTGGAAACTTTTGCCCAGAGCTACAGTTTTATTCATTTAGCCTTTTACTTGTTCAATCTATAAAATTTGAGTAATCTGTAGCCAAAGCCAACAGAAGAAAAAAAAGTATGATTCAGATTTTGAGGAAGAGGCTTGGAACAAAAATCGAGGCACCCCCCCTTCTGTGTTTATCCTTCTGAGAGGCAATGAACATTGTATGCATTTTTAAGACTTGGAAGGAGAACTCAGTTTTACTGACTCATTAAATACCCAGGCAGACAATATTGCACTCATTCTTCTAAATGTAAAGTATGCTGAAATGTTATTCCATTCACTGTTGCCACCATTTACAACTTAGATTGAAAAACAAAGAACTTGCTGTTTCGCTCTTTCAATTCCACCCCCCTCCTTTTTCAACACAATATTTTTTCGCTGCAGCTCCCACACTTCGCTACAGAACTGTTGGTTCAGTGGAATGTGTTCTGCTGAGATATTATGCCTTATTTATCTTCCTGAAAAATTATCCATGCACCTCGGTTATTGCAAAAGGAGATGATTCACTGAGCAGTAACACTGCAGCCCACCTGCTTCACCCAAAATTTAAATATATAAACTGAGCATGTCCAATACCACATAATATTACCTACCACCCCCAGAAATCTTCCTCTGTAATAGATGAAACGTGCAGAAGAAATGATAAAAGAATAAAATTTAGTTAGTCGGCTAGTTACTTTATTGAATTTATGAATTGCTTGATACAACAAAATGCCCCCAAAGGAAAATAAAATACAGTAATATAGTAATAAAAAGCTATAAGCATATTAGAAACACAACCAGAATGAAAACAGTGGCAGTCCCAAGTACATAAGAGCATAAGAACATAAGTCTGCTCAATCAGCCCAATGGCCACCTAGTCTACCAACATTTTCTCACACTGGCCAACCTGTGGGAAGCTCTCATACAGAATCCGAGCCAATAGCCCTCTGTGCTCCTATGTCCTCCAGCAACTAGTATTTAGAAGCATACCTGCCTCCATGACTAGTGGCTAATGGTGCATTCCACTGAAGTAGTCTAATCTGGAGCACAGACAAGTGAAGCCAAGCTATCACTGCCAAGATGGCATTGCAGCTGGGTTCAAAGAAACGAGATTCAGAAAAGAAAGAAAGGGGAGGGAATAATCATTGGATAGTGGGGTTTCCCCCTTAATCTATGAAAGAACAATACATTTCTGTTTGATTAGGGCTGCATTCAGATGTGTGGTTTATTGTATTAGTTTTACCTACCCCCCCCCCACAGAGCTACAGCTTTGAAAGTTCTGGGTGTTGTATAGAATCATAGAATCATAGAATCATAGAATTGGAAGAGACCACAAGGGCCATCGAGTCCAACCCCCTGCAAAGCAGGAAACACCATCAGAGCACTCCTGACATATGGTTGTCAAGCCTCTGCTTAAAGACCTCCAAAGTAGGAGACTCCACCACACTCCTTGGCAGCAAATTCCACTGTCGAACAGCTCTTACTGTCAGGAAGTTCTTCCTAATGTTTAGGTGGAATCTTCTTTCTTGTAGTTTGGATCCATTGCTCCGTGTCCGCTTCTCTGGAGCAGCAGAAAACAACCTTTCTCCCTCCTCTATGTGACATCCTTTTATATATTTGAACATGGCTATCATATCACCCCTTAACCTCCTCTTCTCCAGGCTAAACATGCCCAGCTCCCTTAGCCGTTCCTCATAAGGCATCGTTTCCAGGCCTTTGACCATTTTGGTTGCCCTCCTCTGGACACGTTCCAGTTTGTCAGTGTCCTTCTTGAATTGTGGTGCCCAGAACTGGACACAGTACTCCAGGTGTGGTCTGACCAGAGCAGAATACAGTGGCACTATTACTTCCCTTGATCTAGATGCTATACTCCTATTGATGCAGCCCAGAATTGCATTGGCTTTTTTAGCTGCCGCGTCACACTGTTGGCTCATGTCAAGTTTGTGGTCAACCAAGACTCCTAGATCCTTTTCACATGTACTGCTCTCAAGCCAGGTGTCACCCATCTTGTATTTGTGCCTCTCATTTTTTTTGCCCAAGTGCAATACTTTACATTTCTCCCTGTTAAAATTCATTTTGTTTGTTTTTGCCCAGTTCTCTAATCTGTCAAGGTCGTTTTGAAGTGTGATCCTGTCCTCTGGGGTGTTAGCCACCCCTCCCAGTTTGGTGTCATCTGCAAATTTGATCAGGATGCCCTTGAGTCCATCATCCAAGTCGTTGATAAAGATGTTAAATAAGACCGGGCCCAAGACAGAACCCTGTGGCACCCCACTAGTCACTCTTCTCCAGGATGAAGAGGAACCATTGATGAGCACCCTTTGGGTTCGGTCAGTCAGCCAGTTACAAATCCACTGAGTGGTAGCAGAGTCAAGACCACATTTTACCAGCTTCTTTACAAGAATATCATGGGGCACCTTGTCAAATGCCTTACTGAAATCAAGGTAGGCTATATCCACTGAGTTCCCTTCATCTACCAGGCTTGTAATTCTGTCAAAAAATGAGATCAGGTTAGTCTGACATGACTTATTTTTCAGAAATCCATGCTGACTATTGGTGATCACAGCATTCCTTTCTAGGTGCTCACAGACTGTTTGCTTAATGATCTGCTCCAGAATCTTCCCTGCTATTGATGTCAGACTGACTGGGCGGTAATTATTTGGGTCCTCTCTTTTCCCCTTTTTGAAAATAGGGACAACATTTGCCCTCCTCCAGTCTGCCGGGACTTCGCCTGTTCTCCAGGATTTCTCGAAGATGACTGCCAGTGGTTCTGAGATCACATCTGCCAGTTCTTTTAATACTCTTGGATGCAGTTCATCTGGCCCTGGAGACTTGAATACATCTAAACTAGCCAAATATTCTTGTACTGTCTCCTTAGTTATTCTGGGCTGTGTTTCCTTTGCTGAATCATTTGCTCCAAATTCTTCAGGTCGGGCATTGTTTTCTTTATCGGAGAAGACTGAGGCAAAGAAGGCATTGAGGAGTTCAGCCCTTTCTGTGTCCCCTGTTTGCATTTCACCATCTTCTCCTCTGAGTGACCCCACTGTTTCTTTGTTCTTCCTTTTGCTACGAACATACCCATAAAAGCCTTTTTTGTTGCTTTTAACCTCTCTAGCAAGCCTGAGTTCATTCTGTGCTTTTGCTTTTCTGACTTTGTGTCTACACGTGCTGGCTATTTGTTTGAATTCCTCTTTGGTGGTTTCCCCCCTTTTCCATTTTTTGTACACATCCTTTTTTAATCTTAATTCAGTTAAAAGTTCTTTAGATAGCCACCCTGGCTTCTTTAGGCACCTTCCATGTTTCTGTCTCATTGGTATTGCCTGACGTTGTGCTTTTACTATCTCCCTCTTAACAAACTCCCAGCCATCATGAACTCCCTTTCCTTTTAGTATTGCTGTCCATGGGATCTCACCCAGCACTTCCCTAAGTTTTATGAAGTCGGCTTTCTTAAAGTCAAGAAATTGAGTCCTAGTATGCTTGGCTGCTCCTTTCCGCTGTATAGTAAACTTCAGAAGAGCATGATCACTCGCGCCTAATGATCCTTCCACTTCTACCCCACTAACCAGGTCATCAACATTGGTTAGGACCAGATCTAAAATGGCTGTTCCTCTTGTTGCTTCTCCCACTTTCTGGACAATGAAGTTGTCTGCAAGGCCAGTGAGGAATCTGTTTGACCTTATGCTCTTGGCTGAGTTTGACGTCCAACAAATATCCGGGTAATTGAAGTCCCCCATTACTACTATCTCCCTTCCTTTTGCATGCTTGGCCATCTGTTCCAGGAAGGCATCATCTATGTCCTCCGTTTGGCTTGGGGGTCTATAGTAAACTCCCACAATGAGGTCTCTGTTATTCTTCTCTCCCTTAATTTTGACCCAAATGCTCTCACATTGGCTTTGAGGTTCTAAATCTTGGATCTCTTCACAGGTATACACATCCCTGACATATAACGCCACTCCTCCTCCTTTCTTGTCTGGTCTGTTTCTCTGAAATAGATTGTATCCCCCCATTATTACATTCCAATCGTGGGACTTATCCCACCAGGTTTCAGTGATGCCTATTATGTCATATTTAGTTTGCTGTACCAAGAGCTCAAGCTCATCTTGTTTATTTCCCATGCTTTGCGCATTAGTGTACAGACATTGAAGTCCATTAATCATTCCCCCGTGTCTCTTATTTAAGGATTTTTTCCTCCCACCACTAGGTCCGCGTGCTGTTTGCTCCATTTGGTCTATGTAGCCATGAAGCACAAAAATTCATGGAATAAAACATCCCTTTATTCCATTTCCCCGATATGATTATCATATCATAGAAATGGAATAAAGTGCTATCTTTTGAAAGAGCTCTTAATTGCTATCACCATTCTGCAAACTCACAAAACATTACACACACACACACACACACACACACACACACACTTATTTATGCACTCCTAGAAAGTTCCCAAGTATCTAGAAGTCACCCCCTTGTTTGGGGTGGCTCCATTTCATTTTCTACTTCATTTTTGAACTGATAGGCATTTGATCACCCAACTTCACTGTTAGATGGAATAATATAAACTCAGCTATCGATTTAGTAAGTGGCCCGAGGCACGCCGTTATCTCTTGATCCTCCTTCTGCAAGATGGGCATAATAACACTAGTCTACTGCACAGGAGCGTTACGAGGATTTCTGGAAGAAGGTATGCAAAGCACTTCAAACATTTTAAAACACTATCTATGTTATATTATTCTGAGTGTCAGGGTGATCACCTCCAGTCCTGGGTTTCCACCATAAATTCTAGAGAGTTTTCAAAACAATCTGGATGCTCAAAAACAACCATGAGATGTTTCATGGAGCATGACACAAAAAACTCTGGAGCCTTTACATTTGGCCACTTGTCACACATTTCAGTGATTTGTGCCACAGGATGAGAAGGTTTTAATTTAAGTCTTAAAACCCATCTTTCAGAGTACTTGAAAACCCTGTTCTGCCAAACAAGCTAACATGTCCAGTCAGCCTGGAGAAGATTGTTCTCACTTGCAGGATTGGAACCTGTTCACAGGATGGTCTCTGGGGAAAGTTGCATGGATAATCTTTTTTGACAGTTATTGTTCTAAAGCTGCATGGGTGTTAAGATTGGCAGAGGGGGATCTTCCTGGTAGTTCCTTCATTGTTAGAGGTTTGTGGTGGTGGTTGCTTGGAAAAAGTTCCCTAAACTGTGGAATTGCATCTGCAGAGAGATGTGTCTGCCGCCATCATCATATGCTGTACACACACCTCTATACACCGGCCTTTGTCACCTGATATTTCGGGAGCAATCCTATGCAGAAGAAGCTGGCGTAAAGCAAGATGGTGTGAATGAAAGTTACATCAGATCCAAACCCCAATCAGCAGCTGGGCTGCTTCTGCAGCTCTGCCTAAGCCTTTAAACTAGTGAGCTATGCTGGCTTGCCAGGTCATGTGATTGAATTGAATGGGTTTGGTATTACTACTACTATTCATACTGTTCTGCATGTTGTTATTGTTGATGATAAATTTATTGGTAATCATTCTCCAGCAATTCCCAGTGTGGGTGACAACGCTGTTAAAAACAAATTACAAATTACAGGAATAGGATGGGCCCTGAAAACACACTTCCCAGGTTTCAAAGGCCAGGGTACAGGTCAAACCTACGTCCGACACACAAGACACCCCTAGAAAAACTGGGGGGGGGGGGGCTTGCACCAGCCTTGGCTCAGGCAGCTTCAGCTTGATGGTTGAAGACTTGATGCTGGCTGAGCCTGGCTGAGACAATCACTGGAGAGTTACATTTCATGGAAAGGTAATGTGGTATGTTATACTTTGGACACACTATCATCTATCTATATCTATCTATCATCTATCTATCTATCATCTATCTATCTATCTATCATCTATCTATCTATCATCTATCTATCTATCATCTATCTATCTATCTATCATCTATCTATCTATCTATCATCATCATCATCATCATCTATCTATATCATCTATCTATCTATCTATCTATCATCTATCTATCTATCATCTATCTATCTATCAGCTAACTATCTGTCATCTATCATGTCTTTAAAATTGTCTTGTTCTATAGTAGGACATAGGCACTTGTTCCATTTTGAGTCAGATCATTGGTCCACTCAGCTTTTTACTGTCTGCTCTGGCAGGCAGCATCACTCCAAAATCATAGGCAGAGAAACGTTTCTTACCATTCTAACTGGAAATGCCAAGGACTAAACCTGGGAGCATATACATGTAAAGTAGTAGTCACCAGTGTGAAGTGCACAGGAACCAATGTGCCTGTCAGCAGCTTTTATGGCACCTGTAAGAGGTCATAGTAAATATCCCCTCAAAAATCCACAGTGCATGAGAGACTGTTTGTCCTTCCTGCTCAGCTCCTGTTTGCACTGGCACAGCCTTTCCACAAAGGAGCCATTTTGTATTATGCCACACTCAGAGCAGCCATTTTGTGACTGGCACCCATAACATGTTCTCAAAAAATTCAGCTATGCGCCCTGGCCCATAAAGGTTTACGACCCCTGATGGAAAGTTGTGTGCTCCAGCCCTGAGCAACTGACCCCTTCCCGCAAGCTCAAATCAAGTTATCCTTTTTTGGTATGTGAACAGCCAAAAGCTCATTTTCATGAAACCCCAGAGCTCACATTTAGTAGGCAACCACCTCAAATTAATGTAAGTTTAGTTTTCATTGTTAGATCATCCGAAAGGACCAAGTGTAGAGTCATTATAAATGCACATGATTAAGAGAAGCTGGCAAAAAAATGTAGGAAATGTCAACACTAATTTAATCAAAGGGGATCTCAGACTTTGTGTGTGTGTTTCAGCCTGCCCAAGATTAATTAAAGCAAAGCAAAGATGGGCAGCAATGTATTCATTGTCATTCCAAGTTTAAGGGCAGGCAGGAAAAAGAATAAAACCAGGAAAGAAGATCAGAAGATTCTTTACGGCATATGTAAGTCAAATGATGATAACCAACATTTATTTATTTATGACATTTATATGATGTCCAATAACATAAACTTCTGTGAGGGGCTTGCAATAAATAAAGGCAAGCAATCCTGTGTTTGAGAGGGGGCTGTCCATTTTCTCTGTAGTACTATCAAATGGCCACCATTGCATGTGCACCCTTCTGCCTCATTCCTTTTAAAGCTGACACACAGAGAGTTTTCCTCTGCCATTTTTTTAAATGCCCCAAACCTTCCTTCTGAATTCAGCCTGTCTCATGTGGTGGAACTGGTGCTTTCTGTATAAGCCAAACCTACTGAAATCTATCATGGTCTCTGATGTGATACATATGAAATCCCACAAATTTAGATGAAACATTATTTCTGTTGAAAGTTCATGGGGTGGGGGGAGTAATGAATGGCTTATTTTACAAACACATCAAAGAGGGGTTGTGGAAGCAGGCCTGCCAACTAAAACTAGACAACAAAACATGTGGTAAGGATCTATTGGCCCTGTGGTAGCTGTGTTGTGGGGTGTGGCAGGACCAGATAGGACAGGATGATACCCTGTAGCACCCCACAACACAGCTACCACAGGGCCAAGAGACACCCACCCAATGTTGTTCTGTGTGATCAGAGACAGGACCGAAAACATTGTAAAACAAGGCCCCTATACCCATCTCAGGAACATAGTGTGATCACTGGTATCAAAAACTTCAGATAGATCAAGAAAGAATAATAGGTTGCACTCAACCCAATCGTTCCCCATAAAGGTCATCCATCAGGCTGACCCTGGCTGAGCCAGTCCCATAACCAGGCCTAAACCCAAATTAAAATAGCTAGTTTCATCCAAGAGTACTTGCAGCTGTCACACCACAACCTTCTCAATCACTTTCCTCCAACAGGATGTCACAAACCAAAAGTTTCGGGATTGGCTTGGATCACTGCTTCTCAAAATGGCCAGGACTACTCCATCCCTACAGGAAGGCATTGGCCACACCATGGATCCACCAAGTCATATCCCCTCAGTAAGCCTTAAAATGTCGAGGGAACATGTTTCTGGCCACATCATTGCAGAAACCTGACCCATGTCATCAGGTTGCATCAACTGAAACCAAAACAATGATGTTGCAGCTGACATTGTGTTGTACACCTCACAAGAGCCTGCATGTGGATGTGGTGGTAAGATCAATAGATTTCAATTTCTATAGCATGGGCTGATGTCAGGGACTGGGCAGAGGAGGAATGGTGGAGACTGCCTCCCCCATCATGACCCTTCCAGGGAGGAGGAAGAAGAAGACAGTATAGATTTACAACAGGGGTTGCCGGCGGTCACAGCCCAGAGGCGGATAGGGAGGGTAGTTGGGAAATAATGGGAGAGCCAGAACAACACCCAGCTCACATACTGTCATTAGAAAGCATTCCAGACCCACCATCTCCCAGAACCAGGCGAGCCTTAAAAGTAGGAGAGCAAAGAGTTTGAAGACAGGAGGTGATGATGATGATGAATGAGGAAGTGGGAGAGATGGGGGAGGTTAAGATTCACTCACGACAACACCATTATCCCAGAGGCTGGGTTCTATAGCCTCTGCAAAGTTTGAAATAAAAAAGGACTGTAAGAAACTTCTCCTTGTCTTTATGGTTTCCTGGGCAACCAGCCAGGAGCCACCGACAGCATCCTGACAGCTGCATCTTGGATGGGATGCTAGCAGTTATATATTATCGTAATAGTTTAGAAATTTTATAATATAAACAAATAAATAAGTTCAAACTTTCTCCCTGAAAATTTCTTACACATTACCTCCCCCTCCCATGCAAAAGCTAGCAATTCCCCCCTCCATTTTTATGGGGCAGGGAGGATGAATGGCTTTACAAAAAGAGAGAGGTGTTTTTGGCCCACCACTAGTTCAGACAAACCTTTCTCCAGTATCTAGACATCTCATGTGGCTTCTCAAATCCCTGTTTAGATTTTGGTTTAGCATTGCACAGTTGTTCTGAATATATACCTGAAACCCCTTGCAGACTCCATAAAGAGAGCAAACCAAAAAGGCAAAAATGAAACCTTCCAACTTCTGTAACACATTCTCCTACAAACTTTCTATTTTCTTTCACACTGTGTTAGTATTTCCCTCCCCTAATATGATGTGAAAGGCACTAACACAATTACAGTGGTCTATTATATTAGGTAGGGAAAAAATGCTAATATTCTATCCTGTGATTTGGAGCTAATATCATTAAGAGAATTTCCCATTACAATGAAAGCTTACTAATATATTATGAAGGGACTTTTTCCCATCCTCTTTCCCCACTTCTCTACCACCATTAGCTTTCTAAGCCAATTTACATCTCCCTACATGGAGAGACAATTAGAAGCCACTGGGAAAATAATTTTTATCTTAAAACCTCTTCTGCCACTTTTACTGTGGATGCTCGCATTGCCGCTGTGCAGTTTGGCGTCCCTAGGAAATAACCATTGTTTGCTTATTTTATTGGAGATGGTATAATATTTATTCCCTTGGATATCTGTTGCCAATCAATAAAAAAAAGTCGAAGCTTATCTTACCTATTTTCCCCTCACATCTTTCTAATATAGGGCAAAAAGAAATCAAGTCATTTCCCAGCTCTTTTCCTCTTTAATAACTTTCCTAAGTAACTTGTCAACATGTGCAAGTCCAAATGACAGGTTGATCTTAATAAAACTTGATGCAATGTGTCTTGTTTGGTGATTTGTGTGATGGGCACTGTTCAGAACAAATTCCATTAGAAGTGACATGTTCCACGCTGGAGCTCCACTCTGGGACATGACCTAAACCCAACTCTCCTTCCTGCCTTCATGAAAGGAACCGAGATCCATGGGACATAGCAGCCTATATGCATTTCGCATCACAATGCCTCTCCCAAGTGACCTCTGGGTATTTCTCCCCTTCCATTTTGTCACTGCATTTTCTCCACCAAGCAGTAGCCACAGGAACCCTGCTAATAGTAATGGAAAAGAGGCAGACTGGTGTGAAGAGCAGTGGAGTAGCATGGGGGGGGGCACAGAGGCAGCTGCCCCAAGCACAAAACTATTAAGGACATAAACTTTCAGTACCTGGAGCTGCCTCAGTATAGCTGTACTCTTCTGTCTCTGGGCTCCTTCTCCATCGGAACCTGGAAGTAACCTCTCCAGACAATGGAGTAACTCTTCTTTTCATATTTCTGCAGTTGCGGTCTCCTGGGTGACACGGATGCCGTTAGGCAGTTGAATGTGAATAGCTGAAGTACAAGCTATCTAAAAAACTGTGTTTCCTCATATGAATCTGCCTGGGTTTTGAGATCTTATGGGAAGGCCCTTTTTCTCAGTCCTCACCAACCTCACAGGCATACTCGGCAGAGACATGGGGAAGAGCCTTCTTGGTGGCTGCTCCCAGACTCTGAAATTCACTCTCTGGGGTAGCTAGACTTCTTGATGTCCTTCTTTTGACAGGTGAAGTCCTTCTCGTTCCATCATACTTTTGGATATTGACTGCTTTTTATAAAAGGACTGGTTCCATACTATGTTATTATAATTATTTGTGTGTTTTAAACAATTTTGAATATGTATATAGTATTAATTATATCCATGTTTAACTGTTTTTAATTATTGTGTTTCTATTGATTCTTGTTTTTATCTGTAAGCTTGCCTTGAGTCCCATAAGGGGGAAAGCAGGGTATGGCTAAATATATAATAATGATAATAGTAATTAAAAAGAAAGAATATATAAATGCAATAAACTTGAACTCACCACACTCTCCCAAAGATAAAAGCAACAGGCCAGATACTGTATTTATTTTAAATGTCCCAGTGAAGTAAAAGGTCTTCATGGGATGCCAGAAAGATCACCAACAAGGTGATCTGGCAGGTGTGCCCCTGGGCTGTAGCTTAGCAGCCAAGATAAACATGTTCAGACTAGCTCAATATTTCCTTCTTCAAATCATTTAACTGCCGTACACAGAGCTCAAGAGGAAATACTGTAGCTCATCTGCCTTGCATGCAGCAAGTCACAAGTTCAGTTGTTAGAATTTCCGAGTACTATTGGTAAACGTTGTTGCCTAAAAATCTGGAGAGCCCCTGTTAATCACCTTAGGTGATACAGAATAAGCTGGACCAATGGCTTGACTGAGGCATCTTCATGGAAGTTTGAACCTTGAACATAGGAAGATGATTTATACCAGTTCATGCAAAGTAAGATTCTATCACTGAGCAACAGTCCTACCTTACTTTCAGAAATGGGTAGTTTGGGGGGGAAGCCACCATGTGCACCTTGCAGTATTTTGGCTGGAGAAATACAATATCCCTATCTCTTGGAATTGCTAGGTAACCAGAACAGTAGTTGCTTTACTCCATTGCCAAAAAGAAGATAGTTTTTTGGTGCCTTAAAGATTGATTTATACCCAGGAACTGTGTGTAAGTATAGGTAGAGATACAGCTAACACCTTTACAGTGATTTGCTTTATCTGAGGCAGTAATCTCCAGTTTACAAGAGCCTGTCCTTCGATAGTCTCTTGATTTTTAAGGCCCTATCTTTTGTGCTAAATCACATGACTGATTTAGTCTTTGGTGATTATTGCTTGATAATTGCCAGCTCAGATTTTTTTTAGAATTTGATTATTAAGCATAAATAACTTCTCACATGTGGGGGTCTTATGGAGGATCAAAGCAGCTTCTTCAGTAGAAAGACAGTTTCTGTTTCCTTCATACCCAGATCACAGAAGCTCCTTTTCAGTACTTTGCACTGGTTCATTTGTTCAGCCTCATGTGAGCTGCTGTGCTTAACAGCCAGATCAAGCAATAGTTGAACCAGCTCTTCACAATAAATATGAACTATCTGCAGATGATATAAAAGTTCTGTCCATGGTGCTTAATTTATGTAATGGCAGATATATTCAAATCATCACTTGATGTTACCTGCGGCCATGAAGTAAGTCACATTTTTTGAACCAAGGGTTACAACCAAGGTAGTGAGGTTCTCCCACCCTCAAAATTTCAAACCTAGTTTTAAGTGTCCTTTTAGGTAACACACAGCCTACTTTTTACACTGGTTACATAAGCAAATACATAAACAACGTGCATCACATGATGGTAAATATTTATCCAGGCAACTGGGAAATGTCCACCCCTCTCATCCTAAGTATGTATGAATAGAAAAATGAGTCACTCAACATTTTGATGCCTTAGGCTGTGCCCTGATACTGTCTAGCAAAAGATGTATTTACAATATTTAACAAACAACTTCTTGATTTTGGCAAGGGACCACAGGAGTGCATAAGACAATCTCAGCCGTCCTTCTGATTATCACATTACCAATCTGAGATGCTGCAATTAATGTTTGTCTGAAGAATGAAATGGAATGGAACTAATAAAAAACACACTATTTTTTAATTAGTATGTAAACATAACTTGGTGAAGAACTGTTCTGGCAAGTGGTACTGTTTTTAATTGAATTGGGGTTTAGCTCCAGACAAAAAGAATGTATTGGCTGCAATCCAGCAAAAAAATAATAATAAAAATGGTATGTTTATTGAACTCAGTGCACTTATGTGAACTTAACTGTGTTAGATTGCAGCCTTGGAAATGAAAATTGGACAACAATGTAGACATTTGTTCTAAAATCTAAGAAGAACAACATTGATCTTTTCTCCTTCTGTTCCCTCTAGTAAAAGGAAAATCTTATTCTTTAAAATGGCTGAATAGAATTTCACATCTTTCTTTTTGCTGATTAGATTAGAGCTGGCACTGGCTATGGAGTCTGAAAAACATTACAGACAAAGCAGAGGAGGAGGGAGCAAGAAAGAAAGGAAAGGAAAAGAAACAAGGAAAACATATTCTCTCAATTCTGTTTCCCAGAGCTTTATGATGTGCAAAACAAGAAGTCTGTGCTGTTTTAAGCCAATATTTTGCTGTCGGGTCTCACCAGTGGAACTGGAAAGAACAGGATCCTCAGGGAGAACTGAAGAGTGCTGGCTGGTGATATCATTCATTGTGGCAAACATGGAGAAAGAAAAGAGAACATCTTGGTTCAACAACAATCCAAACCAGCTAGCAATAGCACTTTTTCTGGAGCCTTATTCAGATGTGGGGAACATTGCATTCGTTTTCCTGTGTACAATACTAGTGATTCTGTCCTGTTTTCTATTGTTCCTTTCATACTGTAGTAACTGTTGTGTTATGGAATTGTGGCTTTTGGACCAATATACAAGCATATCATGCTAAATTTTATTCATTCCAGTGGACATGGTGTAATGCAACCATAACTGGACAACATCACTGTTTCCCCACCCATTCTGCACATGCATGGTTCTATTCCCCTGTGATTATACCATGAAAACAGCAAGGAAGAGCTAGATGGCTGAATACCACCCCAAATTTCATCACTTTACCCCCATGATTTTTCAGGTTAAGGGAGCTGCAAAGAGATTTTTCTAAACTAAATCAATAAATAACAAAATCAATTAACGTAGAAGTGAGACCAAACATGTGCTATAGCCCATTAGTTTTCCAGAAGTTGCATTTACATTACTGAAAGCTCAGGTATAACAACAGTTTGTGAAACATCAGAGAATTGGAATAAACTGTCATGTGAATGCAGCCTTAAGCAGGTCCTGCTACCATTTACCTGTAGACTGAATGTGAGGTCATTTATGTGCAAAGGATGTTCCCTGCCACTGAGCAGTGCAACCTTTCGAACCATGCTGGGCCATAGTATTCTATAGAGAGTCGGGATTTCTTAGTGGCATCCAAGATCAGCATCTATTTCTGCCAAAACAAACTTCAAAAAGGAAGTCCAGATGAAACGGACTTGAACAAGACCGCCAGAGAATTTGGACAATAATGTAACTTGGCTTCTTACAGGAGACAGAGATATGTCAGGGTTGTTGTTGTTTTCTGTCTCTTCCCTTGTTGAGTAAACAGAGGCTGTTCTGCGCTAGCTTGCCTGTGTTTATTGATGACTTCTAACACGGAGATGACTTATGAAAGCAATCTCATTCTTTTCTATTAGGGCTTCAGAGTAGTTCTTGAGAAAGTAGCCTGGAAATGTAACTTCAGGAACATAACCTCAATCCTTCCACAGCAATGGCTGATACAACAGCTGCAGCAATATATGGAGAAAAACAGACATGGCCTTGGCTATCGTTCCACAAGCAACTTCCAGGCTGGATTACTGCAGTGCTTTCAAAGTGGAGCTGCTTTTTAAAGACAATTCAGAAACATCATTTGGTTCAGAATGTAGCGGCCAGATTGCCGTTCGGAGCTCAGAGATAAGAGTGTATCGTTTCAGGTCCAATATTATTTGCATTGGCTACCTATTAGCTTTGAGGCTCAGTTTACTGGACCAGCACTTTGAACAGAGTTCAGAAGCGGACAGAAAACCATTGATGCTCTTTCAATATTCAATAGATATTATCTGAGTGACCTGTCCCAGTTAGAATTTGATTAGTCATTTTAAGCTGTAACTTAATAATAATAATAATAATAATAATAATAATAATAATAATAATAATTCCAAAAAATATTAAAATACTGTAATACATCAAACATTAAAAGCTTCCCTAAACTTAAACTCAAAGGCAGCTGCATATATAACTCATTTCAGTAGTCCAATCAGGAGTTTAGCAGATTACAGATAACTGCGGCCAGATTGTGTTACTGTGACATATGTTACTTAGTAGGAGTTTTCCAGGCTTTCAGAAAATGACAAAAGATTTGCCAAATGGGCAGTTTATTCTTAATTTGGGAGGGGGTGGACCAAATTATTTTTATTATTTTTTACTTATTTCTATTCATACAGTAGTGGGGGTACTAATACTCTCTGATCAGGAAGAGGCATTTTTCTCTGGTTGTATTTCTAGGAGATGTTAGAGTATGTGATCTTCAGGACGCGCTGACTAAGTCATAGTGATTGCACATACATGCTGCACTGATAGTAATGTGGTAATAATCTCATTTCTGGGAAGAGAGAGATGATGAAGTACTGGCATAATGTAAGTCTGTCAACTTTGAGACGGCATGTGATGAATATAAAAGAGAAAGCTCTGAGAGTTGCAGGCTAAACTGTGATGGTGGCAGAATTAAAAATAGAACGTACTGCCTCAGACACAGGAAACAATTAGGAATCCTACTGGTATGAGGCTCAATATTACAATAACATGAGTTTAAATATATATAAATATAAATATACATAAATGATACTGGTAATCATTCTTGCAGCTGAGTTTATAAGAGTTAATGATAATAAATAGTAAATAATAATAATAAATTTTAAGAATCGGTGATGGGTGGACCCTGCCCAACACTTGGTTCCAGAAAGAGCTATAAAAAGTGATTGATTTAGTAGTGGATGCTGCCAGATGCTTCAGTTGAATCTGGATATTCTGCAAATCCCCTAAACTCTGGAGGATGTCATCCTGATCAGTGCTGAAAATAACCCAGCACGCCCCAATAAATCCAATCTCCAAGGACACTCCTGATCACATAAAGCCACTTCCGCGATAATGAGGAGGTGGGGTTGTGGGCTTCACACCCCTTCCCCACACTCACGGAGGCTGGCTCCAGCCCCCGTGATAACAAAGGGCCAGCTAAAGGGCCAGCCCCCGCATCATACCTCAGGCCAGCCAATCGGCGGGCTCTGGGGGCGGGGCCTCAGCTATTTAGATCTGCTGCAGCCGAGGCTCCTCCTCTTTCCCTTGCTGCAGCTGACCCAAGTGGCGGTTAGGCATTGGTGGAGGTACTGTCCTATTGTTATGCAAATGAAGGGAGCGCCATCACCTTCCCCCAAACAAGGGTAGTCCGGTAAAGGATTCCCGGGGGCGTGGCCTTGTCCTAAGCCTAAGGAGGTGTGGGCCCATGGCATGCCCCCACGCGGTGACACCGGGGGGAGGTCCTAGTTGACGTGCCTCAACAGGACTCCTACCACTGGTGATTAACCCTTCCGGCCTTCTAGCCGGTTAGTAGTTAGGACCAATGCCTAAGCCAATACCGCTCAATTCCTGTAAAAGTTGTGGCCTAATTTGACCCATTAACCTGAATTCTTGTGTCCTGTGTCTTTATTTCCTCGGGGGGAGGCGGGAACTCGCCACGCAATCAGGATCATGCTTCACTTGGGATTCTGAAGCATCTGTATGGACTCTGCATGGATTGTCCTCTCCACAACAGAGATGTCACTAAACCTCAGAATTACCTGGTCCAGAATTTGATTATCTTGTGAGTTTATTCTAAACAAGGCCATTCTCCCCCACAGGGCTAATAGTTCTTCTCCAGCTGATAATCCAAGTCGGTGGAAATATTACCCTGGGATTTTTTTATTTAGGAAAAAGCGATGGCACGATAGGGGTGTATAAAATTAGGCAAGGGGTGGAGAAAGCAGATCAAGAAAGTTTTTTAATTATTATTAGCAAAAACATATTTAAATACATAGTTAGCAAATACACACATTAACCAATACAAAAAGAAAAGAAAAAAGAAAGAAAAAATAAATAAAAAGAAAACACAAAAATTATGAAATCTTAACTATAATGAAGTGATAACTTAGACAATCTGAGTGCCTATCACCTGATAGTTACTATTTAGTTATTGAACAATGAGGCAGCAGAACAATACATCCAGTCATTAATATCTTATTCAGCTGAAACTATAGAAAACGTTAGATACTCAGCAGTCTCTTTAATCAGTCCTATGGATTTCTGCCAAGGCATTAGCTAGCACCTTCTGGTTTCAGCATAAATACTTCTTAATATTGGCACATTCGGCCTGGGGTGTTTATAAAACTGTTCGTTTTGTTTTGGAAGTTGCAGTAGTGCAATATGCCATTCTAAGTTAATTTTAGTTCTGGTTTCAATTAATTTGCTCTCAAGGAAACAGAAATGGCTTAAATAGAGTTTCAATAACCTGCATCCTTTCCTGAAGAATTTCAGCTAGATTTCACACACCCAAAAAGCATATTGACTTTCTGTAACCAGGCTTTGGCTCCACCAATGGGACTCCCAAATTAATCTATTCAATGGCATTATTCTAAGATGTTTTCTCAGAATAATGACAGCCTAATTCTTCTAATTCTAAGGGACGCGGGTGGCGCTGTGGGTAAAACCTCAGTGCCTAGGACCTGCCAATCATATGGTCGGCAGTTCGAATCCCCGTGGCGGGGTGAGCTCCCGTCTTTCGGTCCCAGCTCCTGCCCACCTAGCAGTTCGAAAGCACCTTTAAGTGCAAGTAGATAAATTGGTACCGCTTTATAGCAGGAAAGTAAATGGCGTTTCCGTGTGCTGCGCTGGTGCTGGCTCACTAGAGCAGCTTCGTCACGCTGGCCACGTGACCCAGAAGTGTCTCCGGACAGCGCTGGCTCCCGGCCTCTTAAGTGAGATGGGCGCACAACCCTAGAGTCGGACACGACTGGCCCGTACGGGCAGGGGTACCTTTACCTTTACCTTTAATTCTTCTACAAGTACCTATAGATGGTTGGATATTTTTCAAGAGAAACAAGCCATCTTGCAGTGTTAGCAAACTAAGGTCAGATTTCTGGTGATTGTAGAAGAGGCCATATAAAGAATAACCTTGACCAGTAGTGTAGTAGCAAATTTCGAAGTGCAGGAGCTCACCAAGACAGTATGCAAAGCCACAGCTGCTAGGAAAGGACAGGAAAAAATACAAGAACTTATAGCTCACAGATGGCAATAAAAAGGTGATGTTAGAGAGAGAGAGAGAGAGAGAGAGAGAGAGAGAGAGAGAGAGAGAGAACAAAACATATTATTTTATTGTTATCTGATCCTAATAAATTAGTATTGTGCCTCTTTTGTTCGGTCTCTCTCTGTATGGTTGGCATCTGTCTGTCTTGAGAGACAACAGAGGAATGCAGCTTTGGGGGTGAAGTCAAACTGTTGGAAAATTACAGCACCTGCTGTGGCTGCAGAAACCGATACAGGAGAGATATGTTTTGTTGCAGCTGGATGAAGCTGCCCAGTTGTGCTGCTGCACATGTACCATTTCCTCTCTCTGTGCTCCTCCCAGGGGTCATTCCTCCTTAAGCCACTCCAAATTGCGGAGGCAAATCACTTCACCTTTAATGGGTTTTATCCAGTTTTGAATTCATTCACAATGTTTTGAAAAGTTTTGTCACAATTTTTTTAGGATCAATTACCCATCCGGGTGAGGTCTTTCTCAGACCTGCTGCTTCCTATAGTTCCTCTAACTAGAGATATTTGGGAAGTTCTGCATTCATCAGTCATACTCTACCACCCTTTACAGCCCCATTCCTAACAGTTGATACAAGGAAATGCTGTTTTTTATCTAGTAAGTTACTCCCCCCCCCCCTTGGGTGATGTTGTAGATAGATTTGCTGTTTAAGGAATTTAGAATGACCTCTATCTCTCTGTGTGTGCCTTTCTCTCTCTCGCTTTGCCTGTGTTTCCTCTCTTAATTATAAAGTTATCTTTGCTTATCAGTCTACTAGATTCTGCAGCTGGCATCATTCAGATGTATTACAGCAATACATCATCAACTTATTGTTGGTCTCGTAATGTATTAGTGCAATGTTTCATCTCAAGATCATCGTTCTTTGGATTCTAGTGCTTCAATGAATCATAACAGCGATGCAGGCAAGGTAGACATGAATGACTGGCAGATAGTATAAGCATATTTTTTAATGAAAAGAATAGGGTATTTTGAATTTCAGAACAAGAAATGCAATAACTATCATTGCCAGAGGTGGGAGAACATTGTTAGAGCTTCCTTACTCCACAAGAGAGAGATAATATTGCTCAGTGAAATGTCCATCATAAAATATGGCTGCCTCGCACCTTACGGTAGGTGTGGGCCTACGTTAAAATTCAATGTACATGAGTTTCTGTATCACAATGTGACACATCTCTTTTAAATGACTGTTGGCCCTGCATTTGTTCGTTTATAGGCCACCATTTTGGACATAGCCATTACCTCAAGGGAGTGATAATAGCTTAGAGAGGCAAGACAGAAGGTCTGGATTCAATTGCTGTCACCTCCACCTTTTTTTAAAAAAAGGTAATCTGACCTATCAGTCAATTTGTTTCTATACTGTTTAGCGTTGCTAATGAAGAAAAACTGTCCACTGAACCCAGCTCTCCATGAAACCAATCCATGCCTACTGAACACCTTCTAATTATCACACAATTGTAAGCGGGGGTGGGGGGTGGGGTTATTTCCTATCCATGGACAACAGTAAAAGTGTGGTTTCATGCAGCATTTGGAATCAATAAAGCACAAAATGGGGGGGGGGGGTCTTATACATGGGTAGTGCAGAGGGAGGATGGGCGATTGGTTGCCTCCACGAGCAGGATCTAGTGATTGGGTGGGTGAATGGTGTCTGCTGCAAGGCCTGTTTTGGATTGCCTGCTGCTTTGTCAAATGGGTGGGTTATTAGCGGATGTGTCAAGGGCTGCTTTGGATTGCCTGCTGCTTCGGCAATTTGGCTTGCTCTGCTTACGATTGTCAGCATGCTCCAGTTGTGTGAGTAAAATTTGGTTTGGCATCCCCCCCAATTGCTCATTTTCTAAAATTTGAGCCCCCCCCAATAGGGGCATCTAATACATGGGGGCATCTTATAGATGGAAAAGTACGATAATATGTTAGATCAGTGGTCAGCAAACTTTTCAGCAGGGGGCCGGTCTAGTGTCCCTCAGACCTTGTGGGGGGCCAGAGTATATTTTGAAGAAAGAAAAAAAAAAGAACGAATTCCTATGCCCACAAATAACCTAGAGATGCATTTTAAATAAAAGGACACATTCTACTCATGTAAAAACATGCTGATTCCTGGACCGTCTGCGGGCTGGATTTAGAAGGCGATTGGGCTGGATTCGGCCCCCAGGCCTTAGTTTGCCTACCCATGTGTTAGATGCATAAGGTGCAGTGTTTAGTCCCCCACATCTCCCAGGTGGGCTGTCTGAAACCCTAGAGAACCACTGCTGGTCAGTGTGGGAAAATATTGAGCTAGATGTTCCGGTGGCTTTGTTTGGAATGAAGCCACCTCCTAACTTCCCATTTTGTACCTATAAAATCTCCGTACTGAGGAGATGGGCACAGGAAGACACTCCCACATGCATAATAATAAAAGGTGACAAACTACCATTGACACCACGTCCAGAGTTTTCATCATAGGGAAGTCTTCATAGCTTAGAAACCAAGTACATGCTATGCAGCCGAATGTTTCAAGGTTCAACCAACATCATCTCCACTTTCAAAAAAGGCGGATAGCAGATGATGTAAGACATGGGTAGGCAAACTAAGGCACGGGGGCTGGATCCGGCCCAATCGCCTTCTAAATCTGGCCCACGGACAGTCCAGAAATGAGTGTGTTTTTACATGAGTAAAATGTGTCCTTTTATTTAAAATGCATCTCTGAGTTATTTGTGGGGCCTGCCTGGTGTTTTTACATGAGTAGAATGTGTGTTTTTGTTTAAAATGCATCTCTGGGTTATTTGTGGGGCATAGGAATTCGTATTTTTTTTCCTTCAAAATATAGTCCGCCCCCCCCACAAGGTCTGAGGGACAGTGGACTGACCCCCTGCTGAAAATGTTTGCTGACTCCTGAGTAAGAGACTTCTGTCTGACACCCTGGAAAGCTGCTGCCAATCAGAAGGAAGTATTCTGGGTTAGATGTACGAATAACCTCATCTGGTGTGAGACATTTTCCCACCAAACTGTTACTTTGTCCTCTCACTGTCTAACATACATATAGATGCCCTTCCTGTCTTTGTTGTTGTTGTTTAGTCATTTAGTCGTGTCCGACTCTTCGTGACCCCATGGACCAGAGCACGCCAGGCACTCCTGTCTTCCACTGCCTCCCGCAGTTTGGTCAAACTCATGCTGGTAGCTTTGAGAACACTGTCCAACCATCTCATCCTCTGTCGTCCCCTTTTCCTTGTGCCCTCCATCTTTCCCAACATCAGGGTCTTTTCCAGGGAGTCTTCTCTTCTCATAAGGTGGCCAAAGCATTGGAGTCTCAGCTTCAGGATCTGTCCTTCCAGTGAGCACTCAGGGTTAACTTCCTGTCTTAGGTCTCACAAATAAATGAATTGGAAAGTTGGCTGGTCTGGATTTCTTTTATTAGTGGTAATAATGTTCCCCCCCTAATAATAATAATAGTAATGCACTGAGCAATGCCATCACAGTATGAAAGGGAGCATGGCTGCCAGCTGCTGGGAAACATAAGAGTGCTGCTGTACTCAGGTTCTGCTTTCAAGTTTCTTATAGGCATCTGATTGGCCACTGCAAGAGCAGGATTCTAGACTAGATGGCAGATGAAGGTGATAGACTATATGGGACTGGCAGAAATGACCGGCAGAATCCGAGACCAGGGAAAAGAGACGGCGGAAGAAGACTGGAAGAAATTTAAGAACTATCTTAAGAAACATTGTAAAATTAATGAATGTTAGAATGATGCTGGTTTAGAAATTAAGTGGATTACAGTTGTAAGGATTAAGTTAAAAGAAAAGAAAGGTTAAAAATTAGATAAATTTAAGGGTGAGGATTTGCTGAATTAAAATTTGAAATTGGAATGCAGAAAGGGGAGGTATGAGGAGGTCGGAGAAGTAAGTTATAAGAAAATAAGGGTTTGAAATTATACTTGTTCTTTTTGTGTGTGTTTGTTTGTATTGTTGTGTTTGTCTGTATAATTTGTGAAACTTTAATAAATATTTTATAAAAAAATAAAAAAAGGATTCTAGACTAGACAGACCAATGTCCTATTCCAGCAGGCCTCCTCTTATCTTAAAAAAGACATTTCGCCTCAGGTAACTTCACCATAGGAATGTGATCACAAGATAAAGTAGGTACAATATAAGGAGTTGCATAGAAACCATATGAGCATATCCTTTATTTCTTTTTTGCATGTAACTAGAAAAAGAGATTCAGAAAATAATTTTGCATGGAGGATCTGGTGGAGAGGAGCATGTACAATTTTTCTACAATGGTATATGTATTTTCATCAATCATCCTAGCTCTGTATTTGCCAAAGGCTTACTCTTCAGTTTTTCCCCCCTGCCTGCTTCGAAGCAGAGCAATAACACCACGTCGTTATAATTTTAGGGATGTTGTTTTCAAGTTATTCACGGATGCTACCGATTTTGAAACTGCATAAAATCAGACCAGGATAAATTGTTCCAGGATCAACAGAATCTATTGTGGGGGAAACTTAAATTGTGCAAGGCTTCTCTTCAAACAATGTAGAAGCCTCGAAGGAAGGGGTTGTATTTTGGTCTATTCTCTCACTCTTTGTGTCTATGTTTCCATCTGCACTATACATTTAACACAGTATCATCCCACTTTAAACTGTAATGGCTTCCCACAAAGAAGCCATGCTGAGAGTTGTTAGGAGACTCTCATTTCACACTCAGAACTACAGTTTCCAAAGTTTCCTGGGGAAAGATTTTGGTTGTCAAACTGCTATGGAAAGCATAGCTCTGTGAAGGGAAAAACTCTCAGCACCCACTCTCAGCACACAAACTACAGTTGCAAGGATTCTGTGGAGAAAGCCATTACTATTTAAAGTGGTATGATACCACTTTAAATATATAGTGCAGATTGGACCTTTCTATGAGTCAGGTGAATTTGGATCCCAAGTAAATACCCTCTTTCTTTTATTTCAATAACAGCAGTAGCTCAGCCCTACCAAAAAGATACAGCAACTGTTTGATCAGTATTCATTCGTTACTCCAGAAAAAAATGTGCAATAATTTTCCAACTTGCAAAAGCAAAATCAGAGAGACCTTATGTTTAGTGCAGGAATAACACATTTTATTGCCATTGAAAAATAACCAGAGTACTAGCCAACCAATGATTTACTCAAACTAAATTTGTTTGGCAAATGTGGTACCTCTGTACTTAAAATTGTATTTACTTCAAATGTCAAGAGCTTAATTGTAAAGCCATCTGCTGCGTCCATTAGCCACTAATCACTTCAGTTCATTTAATGACAAACTCTCCAAAGTGGCTGTGGAATGGTGGAGGTGTGAAATCTCAAAGTGAAAAAAAGAGGGGGCAGAAGATTGATTGAAGAAGAAGAAAAGTTGAAGTCATCAGCATACTGTTGATACCCCTGCCTGGATTCCCTAATAACCTCATCCGGCATTTCCATATTTTTGATAAAGTTATGAGCCCTCTGCAAGTGTTGCCAAGTTCTAAGTGTGTAGGATGTTCCAGACTTTGCATATGAGTCCCACCTACCTTTCCTCCTCTGCTGGCTGCACTGGGGCTCTCCTGCAGTTGAAATCTCATGGGCAAATTGTAGGGGGTGGTTTAGTGAGCAGACCAGAGGAAAAACTGTGGGATGTGAAACACATAGCAATAAAGTACAACATTCCTAGAATGGACATGCTAGGGGATGCTTTGTAACAGCTAGGAGAAAACTTGCTGTTTATTCCTGAGCTGGGACAGACTTCCTCTCTGCGTGTGACTAGGTGTAGGCGTGGCCTGATCTGGGTAGGGGAGCACACGTTCTTCTTTTGCTCCTCTCTTCTCCATTTTGTTTTTTCTCCATGTGTGAGCAGAAGTGACAGCTCAGTCACAGTCACTTGGGACTAACTCCCTTATGGGATAGTTCCACATGTATCCATACTTTTGTAACTTAAGTCTGCCTTCAGGGATCTAACTGTGAACTGAATGATTGTGAGTAAACTACTTTTATATTGACTTTAATAAGATTGTCAAGTTTCTTCTTTTTAAGAGGGGCAAGAAGGGATCTTACCAGGAATCCTATATTTAGAAGCTCAAACGAGCTTGCAACAAGCAAACCACTGTGAATTAAAAGGGGGAATGCACTCTGCTAAGTAAAGGGACTTGCTAACGCAAGTTGGGAAGGATATTATTAAACAATATATCCTCTCCTGCCTCCCTGAACATTCCCACAAAAAACTCCATGGCTTTAGCAACAAGATCAGATGCCATCTCCAATCAAGCCTAGCTGTGGAGTTTCCTTTTGATTTTTTTTCTTATATTATTATGCACTTATATGAAATATCCAGTTCTTATACATTCCTAATGTACTATTAGTATCTACTTTATAGAAGTGAAACTGTAGATAAGCTTTTGATGTACCTATTATCACCATCATCATGGGTAGATCTCTTAACTAAATGCAGTAAAGTCCTATCTCTACTCTTGGGAATTAACAACAATGCAATTCCTCCACCCTCACTCTCCCTCTTAAATTGAAGTCCTTAACGGAGAACTCTCCCAACATCTCTAGTAGGGATTATGAATTATGTTTTTGGTGCTGCTGCACTTTTCCAATGGTTCTGGTATGTAACTATTAACTCTATTAAACCAAGGAAAGGAGGCAGGTGTCTAAGCCAAACAAACCTGGCACCTGAAGAAACATTCATTAGGGAGAAATACTTTTCCTTAATGATTTTGCATCATTAAGGGATAATCAAGAATGCATCAATAAAGTGACATACCTGATTACTTGTGCATCTGTTTCTCTCTCTCTCTCTCTCTCTCTCTCTCTCTCTCTCTCTCATGTGTGTGAGTGTGTGTAGGCTTCCATCCTCTGACAACAGCCATGGTAGCAACCACAAACTGTCTTGCGCTGCACCCAGCCTTCACAATGTGTTGACTTTGAGTTGATTTAAACTGCAGCATCTCCCCACATTTACTTTATGTAGATGCAATTTAACTTGATTCACCCATGATTGCTGCTGACACCAACATGTCTATAAAGGCCATTAATAGCATAATATATTAATAAGATTCAAGTCACACAATTTACATGATGAATATTAAATGGGGGGAGCCTTTGGTGTAAATGACAGGGCAAGGAGCACTAGTTTACCTTTAACATTAAAAATATATGGGTGCAAATGCTGAATGGCATTAGTACCATATATTAGGTCTTCACTCCCTACAAAAGCTCTAACTAGAATCATTTTGAATGCAGGCAAGACCACAAACAGGCATGTGTTTATGTGAATCTATTGTGAGACCCCTCAAACAGGAGCCACCCTGTGGTGCCCAGAGACACCAGTTAGTCTACCAATATCTATTACGATACCCATGAAAAGACTCAATATAAATCCCCTCAGAAATCCACAATGCAGAAAGACTTCTTGCTCTTCCTTCTCAGTTCCTGTCCACACTGGCTCAACCTCTTTTACACAGAACACCTTCCCCTCTTTAAACATACTTATATTTCACGGTGTGCCAGGATTAGACACTCACTCTTTCTCCTTTTTGTTCTGAACAGAGCAGAGGCACAATGAGCCTTTGTGGGTGACTGTGGTTGTGGCTGGTGTAGGTGCCTTGGTGATAAGTGGGAACATCTTAATAGATGGTCCTGGTTGTGGGCAGGCTCTCAACCCAGTTCCCCCCACCCTGGCTTGGGTGGAGCCATTACCATCATGCCAGGGTGGCACCATGATCACCCAGGGCTATTGCCCAATCAATTTGAATGGGTGATTGTGGGGAAATGTATAAAAGTGGCAGCGTGACGTGTGCTAAGCACCTGCTTCATGCTGCCAAACACCTGTCCACCCTCCCTTTAATTTAAGTGTCCTTTGGCCTTGCTTTGGACTTCAGTTGGTTGCCCGTCTTGGGTCGAGGACCGGGTAGGAATTTTTCCATTTGGCAAATTGGCACTGGCCACTTGGTTTTTTGTTGTTGTTGTTTGACCAAAGTGCAGGAGGCAGTGGAAGACAGGAGTGCCTGGCGTGCTCTGGTCCATGGTGTCACGAAGAGTCGGACATGACTAAGCGACTAAACAACAACAACACAACAGCAACTTGGTTTTTGCCTACCTCTTAGCAATTGTCACAACTTTGTAAGGTTTGGTGGTCAGGCATTGGCTTATTGTTGAGTGGGGGGGGGAGCTCGGCCATCACTTGAACCTCCATTGTTCAGGGGTATTTCGTTAAAGGAATCCAGGGCCTGGATCTTGTCCAAAGTCTGCTTGAGGGGCTAGGGCCATGCCCGTCCTCTGGGAACACCAGGGGAGATGCAGGCGGGTTCCCCCGAAGCAGTTTCTCTTTGGGTGGTTTACTCTTACAGATTTCCTGCAAAGGGGGCAAGAGTCAGATATAGTCTTTTGCCAATGCTTAAGCCAATAGCGCTCTCATTTCCTGTAATCAATAAAGTTGTGGCCAAAAAATATGCCCAATAACCTTAAACAAAAATTCCGGGTCTTTGTGAATTTCTTTATGCTAATGGGGGGTTGGCTTGAGGGTCTTGCCACGCAGTTGATGGGTAAACATGGTCCTATCTCTTTTAGTGCTGTTGTACATGTGACAGTGATTTGTGCCATGGCATGCCATGCCAACAGCATTATTTTGTGGTATGCCAAACATGCCATAGTAGCCCTGTCCCACAGTTCCTTCTGTAGTCCCAGTATGCCCACTGGACCAAGGAAGGTTGATGATCCCTGCCCCAAAGCGAGCGGCCAGGAACCACAAAGGATATATTTTTATTCTCCTAATCGCATGCCAGAAGAGAAATCTCACTTAATAGTTATTTCTTCTTGTGTTGCACATTATGGGAAGGGACAACCTGATGAAAAATGTTGTGATCATCCATAATGATATCATGGCAAACTGTGGATGAAGGAGCTATGACTCTTGAAGGGTAGTTACTAGATATAACCTGCAGACAACAAATGGGGAGAGGGCGAATACTAATGAGGCTACCAGACCCAGAAAATGCTGTTAGCACTCAAATGTGTAGGACAGAAATGGGGAACCAGTTGACCTTCAAATGTTGGATTCAAATCCGATCGGTCACAGCCTACATGGGTAGGCCACAAGGATAATGAAAGTTGGGTAATAGATTCTCAGTTGCTGATGCAGCTTATAGAATTGATGGAGGTCTTTTACAGATTCTTTCCATAAACATATGGAGGGGACTGCATTTGCTGGCCCTATCCCAATACAGCATGTGCCAATGGACCTACTCCAGTGCCCACAGTGCTACTTCCCAAAAATTAAGAAAGAAAAAAAGGGCATACATTGCAATCTCAGCTCTACACAATACTGAGCCCTGATCATAAGGAGCACCTATGCACATGGAGCAAATCAATTATGATTATGAGCAACAACAACAACAAAAGTGAGCCCATTTCGAACTCCTAATCAAAAAATACCGCTGACAATTCACGTGCCATTTGCAATTTGAGATAACTGGAATATGCCCCTATTAAAAATGGCCCCCTTTTATTTTAATGGTTAGGAGAACCTTTCAGAAAACAAAACCACACACACACACACACACACACACACATGGTTTTGTAGGAAAGCTAAAGGACTTTCAGTCAATCTAAAGGAAAGGTTGACCAACTCTAAGCCTGGCCATTAGGGATATCCAACCTTTTTTATATTCTGGGCCTCATTCCCTCAAGGCTTATTCTGTTGGGAATCACATGCCAGTGGTGGATGAGGCTGGTGTCAAAATGGGAGGAGCCCTACCATCCCCTGATCCACACCCATTTTCCATCTTCGTGACACACATATTAGGCTCAGGTGGCTCTTTCATTTTTATCATTATTATTAACTTCACACTAAGGCAGTGGCGTAGCGTGGGGGTGCAGGGGGGCCGGCCGCACCGGGCGCAACATCTGGGGGGGCGCTCGCACTCGCAGCTCTCTGCCCCTACCTGGCTCACTCACTCTCTCTCACTGCAGTGCTGGCTGTGCGAATCCGATCCGAGCCGCTGGGTCGCCGCCCACTGTGGAGGGGGTGGGTGCCAGGCGTGCGGTGCGGAGAGAGAGCGAGGGACTATCTGGGGGAGGGACAGTGCAGCGGCCGCCCAGCGCAGCGCTGAGCGTGGGAGAGAACCACACCAGACCAGACCAGGCAGCAGCAAGAAGAAGATGGCAGCGGCGGCAGGTTAGGGGTTAGGGGGCGCAAATTACTTGCCTTGCCCTGGGTTAGGGGGCGCAAATTACTTGCCTTGCCCCAGGTGCTGACAACCCATGCTACGCCGCTGCACTAAGGTCCCAGGGTGGGTTGAAACATTAAAACACTGTATTAAAAATGGTTTAAAACAACTTACAATCAGAAAAAGAATGTGAGTCCCCAAAAATATACACCTCAAGTACCAAAACCCTGGGTAAAGTGGTATGTCTTCAGCACTCGCCAGAAGCCATACAATATGGTACAATATTGTCTCCCCTCTGGTAAAATCAATCTCAATAAAACTAAGAGCAACTTTGGCGTTGCAGCTTTAACCTGGGAAAAGATGGGCATTTGGGTAGCTAAAACATGAATGAGTGCCTGATTGAATTTGGAGCAACCAGCAGCAATTTTGCTAGCTTGTCTCATGGCTTACACATTAGAAAGCATAAAGCCCCTAATTTTCTTTCTTTTTGCATATTCATTAATCACAAACTGTATCTGAAGGAGACAGGAGCGCCATAGCCCTCTAGGTAGCTTTTTCTATGAGATCATATCCAACTTTTTAAATAAGGTTAATTCGCTCATAACACCGTGAAGCCTATTTGATTTATAGCATAAAAAGCTTTTTAGATTAATTTAATCAGCTCCAAGTTTCTCAGATAATCGGCAGGCAGCTTCGCTGTGTACAAAATTCTAAGGACTTAGACCTCTTATAATGAAGTGTCTTGTATCATATGTGTGTAAGTACCTGATGGCATTTCAGGTCACTTTATCTGGTGTTTGCTTCTGGGTAATCTCAGACTACATGATAATTAGTGGTGAGCAGCCACTATCTAGTTGATCACAGAGGGGACAATCTCTCTCCTTCAGTAGGATCAATCTATTGATTGACAGAAATCCAGTCAATTGAATTAATCAATAAGCAAACAGGCCCAACAAATTATGTAAATAGAAGTTATTACATTTTCACAAGATATCACCTCCATCAGGTATGCCCATTCTTAGATATGCAAGCACAGTGGTACCTCTGGTTAAGTACTTAATTCATTCCGGAGGTCCGTTCTTAACCTGAAACTGTTCTTAACCTGAAGCACCACTTTAGCTAATGGGGCCTCCTGGTGCCGCCGTGCCACCGGAGCACGATTTCTGTTCTCATCCTGAAGCAAAGTTCTTAACCCGAGGTACTATTTCTGGGTTAGCGGAGTCTGTAACCTGAAGTGTATGCAACCTGAAGCGTATGTAACCCGAGGTACCACTGTATCCACAATTGCTAGATTCTACCTTTAGTTTCAAGAGAGGAGAAAGGTGAGACACAAATTTAAGGCAATTAATACATTAGGGATGGATAACCCCCTGTTTGGAGGCCTGCTGCTGTCTTCCTTCCACCCCCAACAAAGGAAGCAATAATGCTGATGAATATCAGTTACTGGATACCATGGGACGGGAGAGTGCTCTAGTTTTCCAGTCCTACTTGGCAGTTTCCCCACAAGTATCCGGTCCGCCACTGTGAGAACAGTTTTCTGGACTAGATAGGCCATTGGCCTGCTCTAGCAGGTTCTTCTTATATTCTTAAAGAGAATCCTGGCCTCTGTGGTGATATCATCCCTTTAAGATCGGTTTGCCGGCTGTGAGGGAATTTGCTAGAATTCCTAAAATAATGAGCTTATGCACAGCTGTCTCCCGTTAATGCTTCAAGGCCAATGTCAAAAGGTCATTAGAGCTGGCGCTGATTTTGCTGGGTGGAAGGGGTCAATGCCCATGGTCAGCGTTCCCTTAAAACCTGGATTGGAGGGGACTCTCAGAAGCCATGCCAATGCCTACTCGGACCTTTGAAGATATTTTGCTTCCTCGCTCACCCTCCTAAGTTTTATGTTAACTAGCTAGATAAGGCAGCTTTTGTTATTTTTAGCCTCTGAGCAGTTTTAAACTGTGTAATTATTCGAAGTTTCTCTCTCTAGTAGAGTCTTGTTTTAATAAAGTTTGTGCATGGTTTTATGGAAACTGGTCTTGCTTGAGTTTCTGAACCTTCCAGTCTTGACTACGCTTTTCGAAGCAGGATCATCCATCACAGCCTCCTAAGAGCTCAACAGGATTTTAATTATTATTTTTAAGCAGAGACACAACGTTGTGGTGAGCAGAGAGATTTAAACTCCAGCACCCTAATGTGTATGCAACCCCGCCATCAGATCAATCATTTAATGAGCACAGAGGGTTGATAATCCCTTCCTCAGCTACTCTGCATGTGCGGTAAGTGCACATGTGATATGGCCATGCAATCTATGAACATGCAGCCCCTGCACATTGCTGCACCAACAAATCTAATTGTTGTTGTTGTTTAGTCATTTAGTCATGTCCGACTCTTCATGACCCCATGGACCAGAGCATGCCAGGCACTCCTGTCTTCCACTGCCTCCTGCAGTTTGGTCAGACTCATGTTGGTAGCTTTGAGAATACTATCCAACCATCTCATCCTCTGTCGTCCCCCTTTCCTTGTGCCCTCCATCTTTCCCAACATCAGGGTCTTTTCCAGGGAGTCTTCTGTTCTCATGAGGTGGCCAAAGTATTGGAGCCTCAGCTTCACGATCTGTCCTTCCAGTGAGCGCTCAGGGCTGATTTCCTCAACAAATCTAATTAGGCTGCCATTCCTGCCACCAAAATTCACCTCATGGCCTGATAATGAGAAGGCAATGTCTCACCTATGGTTTGGATTGAAGATGAAAAGCCCTGGGTGAGGGACATGCTAGAGAGGCTCTCCCAAGTTGGGAGGCCAGGAAAGCTCCCGGGAGGGGGAGCTGGGAGCTGGGAGGGTTCACTCTGTCTGTGGAATAAGGACTTAAGAATTATAATTCTGATACTGGTCTTTGCAATCTCTTCTTTTTCTCTTCTTTTATTCCTTTCTTTATTCTTGCTTCCCCCCCTATTTTTCTCTTCTAGAATCGTGCAGTTTTTATTGTAATTCATGTTGAAAATTTGAGTAAAAAATGATTTAGGAAAAAACAAAACAAAAAGAAAGCCAATCCTCTGGAAAGTCAGATGGATGGATGGTCTCCTTAGCTCATAATGATCCACACTGACTGGCAGAGGCTCACAAGGCTTTCAGACAGAGGACCTTACCAGCCCTAATTGGGACAGAACCTGGGACCTTTCGCATGCAATATAGTTTTGTATGCATGTTTACAGCTTTGCTGTGTTCAGCAGGCCATATTCCCAGGATGGTATGCCTATGTATATTTACTATTGTGAGAAAGTGTATAATGATGAAGGATCCAGCGCAGAAGGCAGTGTCATGAGTGAAATGGTCCTTCTCATTATTAAGTTTCCATGGCCCAAAATGCTATCGCTTCTTCCACTCTTTATTTTTTTATTTCTAAAAAGTACATTTTGTAGGCTTTTCTCCAGTGAGAAAATGTATAATGAAGGAGGCCTATCTTGCGATTTCTCTAGGCTATGAGATACTCGGCTACCTCTTGTCACACTGCTGTGAATAAAAGAGGCATGTGATCTTATGTGACAGAAGCTTCACATTTAATATATATTTTACTCTTTGTTTTAATGCAATATTCATTAGCATAAAATGCATCACTTATTGGAACGAATGCTCAAATCAGGGCTGCTTTTTTTAATTTATTAATGAGTTTCCTTAGGGTTTGCATGTCCCAACTTATAACCTGTCTAAATTCCATAGGCAGCAATACTTGCAAATGTGAATTATTAGAATTATTTCATTGCACAAGAGGATTCTTTTGCCATACTCTTCTGGATAGAATTAGAAATTCCCCCTGCCAACAGCATCTGGAACTCACAGCAGAGGGCTTACATAAAGGTTGATAATTTAGCATAATTCTGCCTGGGGATGATGGAAATGGTAGACTGATATTGACGTTCTGTTTACCTGATTGCATCCTCTGGGAGCTTGTGACCAGGACTTGTAAAAGGGGGTGTTTGCAAGGGCATTTTGCAAACTGGAGTGCTGTCTCACAGTGTATGTAGGACCGAGAGACATGGGGGGGGGGGTGAGGAAGCTGTTGCAGTTACCTGAAACACCTGTGCCATGTTTACCTTCCTGCTTGAGAATGTGCAGCATGCAGCAAAGGGAAGCTGGTTTCCTTTTTGGAATAGAAGATACGGGAACTTGAGATCCACCTATCAACACTCTGAGCTACTGGACAAGATACAGAATTTCTCAATAGAGCAGACTGGACTGTCCTGGAACAGCGACACAGGTGGAGTTCCCTAGGGAAGGAAGAAGTTCACCCATTGCAGGAGACAAACTTCTGGAGGAATGTGACACACAGAACCAGAACTGTCATGCTGTGTCACTGGAGCTGCAAAATTGATTCCATGCCCTTCCCTTGGCCACCAATTCTGGGACAGAGGAGCAAGTTCAGCAGTTGTAGACCACAGAACACACCAAGGAAGGTACAGTGTACAGAATGGTTCCTGCAACTCCCCAGAGGAGGAAGATATGTGTTGTAGTGGTAGGTGATGCCCTACGGATGGAGACAGAGGCAGCAGTATATGGATGTAACAGGATGTTCCTGGAGGTATGATGTTTTCTAGGTGTGAAGACGGATGATGTGGCAGATAAGTTGGCAAGTCTTTCAGGGTGAAGTCTCATGTGTGATGTCAGGATGTCAGGGGAACCAGAGGGCAAAGCCAGACACGGCAGCAGTTTGACTTCAATCTGGGGAACCGGGTTCGCGTCCCTGCTCCTCCACATGCAGCTGCTGGGTGACCTTGGGCTAGTCACACTTCTCTGAAGTCTCTCAGCCCCACTCACCTCACAGAGTGTTTGTTGTGGGGGAGGAAGGGAAAAGAGAATGTTAGCCCCTTTGAAACTCCTTTGGGTAGAGATAAAGCGGGATATCAAATCCAAACTCTTCTTCAATAGCCAGTGGCTCCTCCTCCTGCCACCACTGCCACTGCCCGGGGGCTGCTTCACCACTCCTTCCCCTCCATGGAAGGAGGAGGAGGAGCTGGCCCCTGAAGCCACGCCATGCTCAGCTCCATGCTTGGTCTCCTCCACTTGCTTTGTAACTTTGGGAAGCCTCAGGCTCCTCCTCCCAAAATATTTGCGGCCCAAAAAGGGCTTGGTCCCTAGGAGATGGTGTCCCTGCTTACTACTGGATAGCGTTACCTGCAGAGTTCTTACAGGAGCTCCAGACTAATCAAGAAGGTCACAGTGAGAAATTAGTTTAGGGGTTATGGAAACCACAGAACCAAACATCATCATCATCATCATCAATACTCCACGTATCTGGCTGGGTTTCCCCTGCCACTCTGTGCCAGGCACAGCAATATTTGCATGGCCCTCAAGTTCTACTTGTGAGCTTGCCAGAAGAAGCAATTAGTCAGCCACTATAAGAACAGGATGCTGGACTAGATCAGCCTTTGGGCTGATACTGCAGGGTTCTCCTTATGTTCCGATGTGCTTGGGTTAAATTGTTTTCCCAAATTCAGAGGCAAGGCTGTCCAGTCACAGCAAGTACGACAATAAATCATTAATAGGAAGGTTTTTATAAGCGAGCCCAGGTTTTATGTCCCTTCCAAATGGCGGCAATGAACTGGAAAATTGTTGTACCTCACAGAAGAATGTATGCCACTAACGACAATAAATCACTTTGCAGCGTATTATCACAATTTAAATTAAAATCATTTATAATTCAGTTCAAGCAACTCTGCATTGTATAGATTGATGTCACAAGGGAAGCATGCCCAGCAAGAATCCAGTCATTTTGATTTAGCAATTTGGATAAAAGGAAGTATTAGAAGTCTCCACCCAGGTACGTTTTGTCATCATATTGCAAAAAAGTTCATTCAGTATTCTACTTCCAAACTGCCTCCCAATATTTCAAAGAGGGGGCTGGGCTCCCCCAAAATCATGTGGCCCCACTCTGCCTGCTCCTCCCCGCCAATGTTGCACAGGGAGGAGGGGGCCAAACAGGGAACCCAGATCCTTATTCCCCATTCCCCACCCAGCATGCGAGCACCAACATCATGGTGGTGGGACAACCGTGCATCCTGGCCTGGCGCAAGAGCGCACGTATGCTAGGTGTGGTGTGTGTGTGCATCACATAACATGTCATGTGATGCACTCACGCAATGTGGGGGGGGGTCAGCACCCTTGGGGGTGTGTCTGAGAGAGAAAGAGAGAATTACAAAGGAGACAAAGGTTGCCCAAAACACTGTGTATAAGACAGATGAGAGAGTCAAATCGCCCAAAATCAAATCTATTGCTTTTATCCCATAATTTATGTTGGAAACTAGACACCACTTTCACAGTAAGTCAGCCAATCTCCGAAACACCTCTAAATAAAGTCCTGCGAAATTATTTGTTTTACTCCTACACCAAGCTATGACTCTTCACCAGTCAGCTGGGGTAAAATTTGTAGGACTTTTGTAGGACTGCCCACTCTGCTGCCTCCCTCCACATACCTCCACATACCCAGCCACATCTGCACCACCTCCAGTTTTGGATGAGATTTCGCCATATGGAAGATCTTGACTTGGGAAAAGATCTCTCCCCAACTGGAAGTGCTCTTGTCCAAAATCAGAGGAGGCAGAGGGGCAGGCAAGGCACCCACAGGGGAGATGCCTCAAGGTCTTCTGCCACCTGAGGCAATGACCTCCTAATGGCTGGGCTGGCCCTGCCACTCAGGGTTACAGCATTTGGGTTTAACAGCGAGCAACAGGTGACATTTGAATAAAATTATGCATTGTATGGAGAAAGTGGCCAGAAATATATATATATATTTATCCCCTACTTATAACACTGCAGCTCTGAGACGGCCAGTGAAACTGAATGTTGGAAGCAAAGTATTTCTTCATGCTGCACATATTTGGAACATATATGGTCAAAGGCCTGGAAACGATGCCTTATGAGGAACGGCTAAGGGAGCTGGGCATGTTTAGTCTGGAGAAGAGGAGGTTAAGGGGTTATATGATAGCCATGTTCAAATATATAAAAGGATGTCACATAGAGGAGGGAGAAAGGTTGTTTTCTGCTGCTCCAGAGAAGCGGACACGGAGCAATGGATCCAAACTACAAGAAAGAAGATTCCACCTAAACATTAGGAAGAACTTCCTGACAGTAAGAGCTGTTGGACAGTGGAATTTGCTGCCAAGGAGTGTGGTGGAGTCTCCTTCTTTGGAGGTCTTTAAGCAGAGGCTTGACAACTATATGTCAGGAGTGCTCTGATGGTGTTTCCTGCTTGGCAGGGGGTTGGACTCGATGGCCCTTGTGGTCTCTTCCAACTCTATGATTCTATGATTCTATGAACTATGGAATTCCCTCCATGAGTGATGGCCTCAAAAGAGGTTTAGGCAGATTCCTGGACATAAAGGCCATCAGTGGCTCCTGATCCTGATGGTTCGGTTCTATCTTCACGGTCAGAGACCGCATGCTTCTAAATACCAGTTGCTGGAAACCACAAGACGCGAGAATGCTGTTGCACCCAGGTCCTACTTATGAACCTCCATATGAACCTACCCGGACCCTGATCATCTTCTGAGGCCCTCCTTCCCGTGCCCCCCTCCTTGAGAGGTCCGGAGAGTGGCAACACAAGAACGGGCCTTCTCTGCAGTGGCTCCCTGTCTGTGGAATGCTCTCCCCAGGGAAGTTTGCCTGGCACCTTCATCATACACCTTTAGGCGCCGGGCAAAAACATTCCTCTTTAACCAGGCCTTTGGTTGATCCAATTTATATCCTATGCCCTTTTAAAATGTGGGTTGTTTGTTTTTATATTTTTTTAGGTATTTTGTGGTTTTATATCTTGATTTTATTCTGTGAGCCGCCCAGAGTCCCCCGGGTATAAGGCGGTATATAAATTCAATAAATAATAATAATAGGCATTGAGTTGGTCACTGTGAAAACAGGGTGCTGGACTAAATAGGTCATTGGCCTGATCCAGTATGTATGTTCTAAATTATGCAGCAAATATTGTGTGTTTATGCCAAGAACTTGTGAATAACAACTTGCAGGTACAGATGAGCCATGTTCTGGACACTGAGGTCCAGCTCCAAGGGCTTTCCTTCATTGCGAGAAGTGGGATTACAGGAAGAGGGCCCCTTCAGTAGTGGCACCTGGCCTGTGGAACACTCTCCCATCACATGCCAAGGAAATAGACATCTATCTGACATTTAGAAGGCATCTGAAGGCAGCCTTGTATAGAAAAGTTTTTAAAGTTAGAGATTTTTTGTGTTTTAATACCTTGTTGGTAGCCACCAAGAGTGGCTGGGGCAATCTAGTGAGATGGGTGGCAGATACCGTATCTTTCGCTCTATAAGACACACCTTTTCCCTCCTAAAAAGTAAGGGGAAATGCGTGTGCGTCTTACGGAGCGAATGCAGGCTGCGCAGCTATCCCAGAAGCCAGAAGAGCAAGAGGGATCGCTGTGCAGCGCTCCCTCTCACTGTTCTAGCTTCTGGCCTAGCCATGTGCAGCCTCTTCTGGGCAGGGGGAGCCTTCATCCCACTGCCCTGAAGAGGCTGGGTGGCTATCGCAGAAGCCAGAACAGCGAGAGGGATCACTGTACAGCTATATCCCTCTTGCTGTTCTGGCTTCTGGGATTCAGAATATTTTTCTTGTTTTCCTCCTCCCAAAACTAGGTGCGTCTTATGGTCTGGTGCATCTTATAGAGCAAAAAATATGGTAACTAATAAAGTGATGGTCATGGTGATGCAGTTGCCAAACCTTTAGTCAAGAAATGGCATATATCTCTAATTGTTTATAAGATAGCCTTTTTAAAGTATGTCTGTCTGCATTTCTGTATAGTGAGCTCTTGCAATGTGGTGGGCTAGAGATTCAAAAAAATCAGTGCAGAGGGTTTTAAAGAAGTTTTTGCAAATATATTCAAGAAAGAAAATGAGCACATATTCCTCTGAGGAATTATCCCTGGAAGTACTGAAGAGATGCTCCAAAAATCCTTTTTGGTATGCGATGAGCGACTAATGTTACAAGGAGAGTCTCGTAGTGCTTTGAACAGATTATTTTTTAAAATTAAAAAAAAAGGTGGTGGAAAATGAGTCTCCTGAAATAAGATTAATTAGGGGAAATTTCCACTTCCCACTCAACACTCCAGCACAAGGCAGCATTTTGATGAGGGATATCAGTGTGTGTGTTTGTGTGTGTGTTTTCTTCAGAAAAACTCATCATCAGATTTAATTAGCTGGTGTTTGTTTGTTTATTTATTTATTTAAAAGAAGCCTTCAGATTCTTAGATGTGATATGATGGATAAGTATGCCCATCATAATGAGGCCTTTTTTCCCATAGAAAACCCAAGGGAGAATAACATAATTACGACTGCCCTTCTGTCCACAGCTTTTACAGTGAGAAAACTATGGAAACCATCAGAATCTGGAATGTTTTCAGGACTGGTGTTGCAAAAATGATGTAGCTCAAGGGAGCTAATTATTTAAGTGCCACTGCTATCAGTGAGCAGATTATCAGTCTTTCATTGGTGGCCCCCGTTCTTTGGAATGCATCTCCTCAGTGTAGTCAGGCATGCTCACTCCTTTCCTGTTTCCAAGAGCCTGTTGGAAGTTATTCCTGTCCGCCAACCCTTTTGTGGCTGAGGAAATAGTTGTTTCAGCATGCCATTGATGCCTTTCATTGTAATGGTATTATTCCAACTGAAGGTTTGGAATACGTTTCGCTTTTTATATATTTTATTATCTCTACCATCGCTTTTTATTCTCTTACATTATTTTTGTGACAGATAGGTAGCCGTGTTGGTCTGCCATAGTCAAAATAAAAAATAAAAAATTCCTTCCAGTAGCACCTTAAAGACCAACTAAGTTAGTTCTTGGTATGAGCTTTCGTGTGCATGCACACTTCTTCAGATACTCTGAAACAGAAGTTGCCAGATCCTTCTATATAGAGAGAAGGTGGGGAGGGGTATTACTCAGAAGGGTGGTGGGAATGGGAGATTGGCAGATAGCTGAGATGAGCCTGTTGACAACTCTTAACGACCGCAATAGGTCCTACAGGAAAAGGCAAGGGGTGAAGAGGTGAAAAATGGCTAAGTCATGTATAATGAGATAAGAATCCAATGTCTTTGTTCAGACCAGGTCTCTCCATGGTTTTAAGTTTGGTAATGAGTTGCAATTCAGCAGCTTCTCTTTCCAGTCTATTTCTGAAATTCCTTTGTAGTAAAACAGCTACTTTGAGATCTTGTATAGAATGTCCTGGGAGATTGAAGTGTTCTCCTACTGGTTTCTCTGTTTTGTGATTATTTTTGTGAGCTGCTTTGAGGATCCAAAGGCCAATCGATAGTACCTGGCAGAAACACCACACAGGTGGAATGTTTTCCAGCATCACTGAACAGCAGCACCAACATATCCTTTATGGCAGCAATGTTATCTGAAGTTGAAGTTGAGAAGCCACCATAATTTCTGCTGGAACTTATAGTCCCCTTGTGCTGAGGTGAAGCAAATGAAATGGGACAATGCATTATTATTATGAAGGATAAACCACTGATAATAGTTTAATTTATATATAATCCAGAATTGGCAAGTGGCTTCAAAGCGACTTATGAGTATAAAACCAATTGCAAACATATAAATTTGGCTGGCATCTGTCTGTCTCGGGAGACAATAGAAGACTGCACCTTCAGGGGTGAAGTCAAACCTTTGGAGAGTTATAGAGCCTGCTATGACTCTAGAGACCAATACGAGAGAGACATGTTTTGTTGCACACATTTAAAATACCCAGAAAACCCAACGTCAAAAAAATAAATATTAAAATATATACTTGTCAGGGGTTCAGGAGCAGAGGCGAGGGCAAGGGAGGAAACAGAGAGCGAGGGGGAGGAGGCCGAAGAAAAGATGAGTGATGACGACGACCCAAGATCTCCGAGTCTTTCCAGTGAATCAGAAGATTCACAGAAAGGAGCGCCAGTGGCCAGAGCAAGGGGGGAGCCTAGGGGGACACCCCAGGAAGAAGGGTCCAGAGGGGGCTCAGAGGGCAGCAGTTGGAAATCGGGGCCAGCGTCACCAACAGAGCGCAGTGGAGAGGAAGGGCGCCAGGTATCGAGCTCTGGCAGCTCGCAGCAGGGGGGAGGGCATGAGTCAGGAGTGGCCACACCTCCATCGGGGAGCGAAGAAACGGTCAAGCAGAAAGTGGAAGGTTGGGCGTGCGCGCCAAGTTCAAATGCACAGGAAGGTGGCGCAGTAAGCAGCCCGGAAAGGGAGCCAGGTCCTAAAGCCCGACGCAAGGAGACAGAAGGGTCCGGGGGGTCAGCGTCAGAAGAGTCCAGGAAGGAAGAGACCACGGGGGGCAGAGGGACCCAGAGAAGAACGGTCAGGCGGAAAAGGTGGAGTAAGGCTAGGGTATTAAGCTGGTGTACAGGGGGCGGAGACTCAGACGGAGCTTCGCCGGTCTAACTCATAAGACGTAGAGCTGCACGCGGCAGCTTGAGAATGGAAACTGTAACTCAATAAAGACTTTTATAAAGTGAACGCTGGCTAGCGTGATCCTCTGTGAGCTAGGATCTGGAAGCAGCTCTGACAATACTAAATATTAAAATATATACTAAAATGTGCATTCGGACAAGCCCATTAAAAGAACAATGAAAACAGGAGGTTTAAGTCAGGAGACCAAGAGAATCCTGGTCTAAACAGGTGTATCTTTCGGGCTAGCAGAATGGCTATATTGATGGGGCCTGCTATATTTCAGCCAGAAGAGCATTCCACAACTCTGGTGCCACCAGTGGGAAGCCCATAATCACCCCCTAGGTTAATTTAAATGGTTGTGGGGGTTTCTCAGTTACAATAAGAAATTCCCAAGTTAGCATGAGAAAACCCAGCAGCAAATCCAGCCCAATAGCCTAGAACCAAAACCTTTGTCTCACCTCAGATGCAAAGGGTTAATACCTGATCCATCCAATAAAATATCCCTGGAAATTAAATTAGTTCCCCAAAATGAGGAATGCATTTCCTGTATTTCCCAGAGCACCCATGTCAGCTCTGAAAATGCCATTAGTGAGTATTCTAACTTAGTTTGACCTTCAGTAAAATGTGCATTCTGAAACACTTGTGATGTAAAAGGACTTTGAGTCAGAGGTAATGCTACAATGTCCAAGTCTGAAGTGTTCTTATGTGTCCCACAGGCAAGTGGACCATCTGTGGAGCAGTCTTTTAAATGAATGTGTCTTTGGTATTATCTTTGTACACTTTTCTGTTCCATCTCGTTATCGGCTTTTCAATGATAGGTTCCTAGGGCTTCAGCAGAAAAATGTTGTCCCTTGACTTTCAACTCCTGTCTTCTTGTTATCACCATGCAATGCAAAATGATTTCTCTGGAGGACAAAGATGTGCCAGGCAACTAAGAAGCCTCTTACAAAGAGAAGAGAGTTTTCATGCAACAGTGTTTGTTTCATATATGCAGAGAGGTGACGAGAGACCTCACTGCACTTCTCAGCCGAATATAATATATTTCATAGGAAGTTGCCTTATACAGAGTCAGGTTGTTGGTCTTTGCAGTTCATACTTTTAGGTACTGCTTTGGTAAGCAGTCAGCTCTTGGTGGAATATAATGGAAGACCATTGTTATCTGGAGGTGGTTTTAGGTGGTATACAAAATGCTTCTCTCGTGGCTGGAGAACCTCGTCATATAAGGTGACCAGGGTAGTTTCTGTGTCAAAGCCAGACCAACTCTGATTGAAATGGATCCAGAAAACCAGTCTCCCCCAAGAGTGCCTGAATCTGGTCAGTCACCACCTGCTCAAGAACCTTGCCCCCAAAAGGGATGTTGGCAACTGGCTGGTAATCAATTAGGTTCTCAAAATCTAGGGATGGTTTCTTAAGAAGCGGCCTTATCACTGTCTCCTTCAAACAGGCAGGAACCACCCATTTCATAAAGAGGCATTGACCACCTCCCAGACCCAGACAATTTTATCAGCCAAGAGGTGCAAGGGTCCAGAGCTCAGGTAGCTGCCCAAATTGATCCAGGCACTTTGTCCACATCCTCAAGCTGCATAACTGAAAATCATCCAACGAAACAGGATTAAGCAGTGCTCTGGACACCTCCCAAGATGCCCTGTAGCTTCTGGGTCAGCCTCAAGGGCAGTCCCACATAGAGCACATTGAAGTAATCCAACATGGAGATTACCAGCCAATGGATATCAATGACCCTATGGTCCATCTGGCTAGTCTACACTGATGGGAAGCAGCTGCCCATAATTTCAGACAATCATTTCCTAGCCCTAGCTGGGAGATCCCAGGGACTGATCCTGGAACTTTTGTGTGCGATATGATAAGTGTGTAGCTATTAAATCTTAAAGAGAAGTAAAACCAAGAAGAGTAGCTGTCCAGGGATTGTCAGTTTCTCAGAGAAGAACATTTAATATTTCTACCATTGCTGGTTTTTGTGTTGTTCATGGAGAAAACCCAGATGGTGCAAAAGACTTGGAATCTTACTGAACAGCATTAAAAGATCTTCCTAGCATTGAAAAATGTTAATTGGAGCTTGGTGGCCAAAGACAAGGGTTCCATAAGAATGCATTAGGTATTGCTGCACTACCACAGCTTAAAACACACGCCATTTTCTCTGCTTGTTTGCAGACACACTTGGCTTATCCTGCTTCTTCCATTCATGCACACCACTGAACTAAAGAAAGACATCCTTTCTAAGGAAGGAATGGCAGAAATAGGTGACTGGTTTAGTTCACTAACTTTGGCCTGGTGAAAATAGCAGATAACAGTCCCAAGACTGAGAATGACACTTGTTGCCTAGGGAACCAAGTAATGTAGAACTCTCCGGCCTTATATGGGGAGCTAGACAAGCTCGCATCTGAAAAGGAAAATCAATTCATATTGAGCTTTGAAATTCCCACAGACCAAAAATACTTCAGAGGTAACACTGTATTTTGAAGCCAACCCATGAACTTTAAAAAAAAGGACCCATGTTGAGTGTGTTCAATTTTTCAGTGAGTACTTCATATTCTTCTAATATTACCTTGGATGAAATTGGACTCTCATGTAAAATACATGAAAGGTTCTTATGTGGTTCAACCATGTTGTATTTTTAGGACATCAGTTCTGACCTTTCCTTTTCTTCAGTATCCTTTCCCTTACGGGAAAAAGTAGGGGAGAATATCCCCAAACACCAGAGGACAGTCTTCAAGGATGCACATGCTACCTTTATATCTGTGGGGAATTTGTTCAGATGGAAGAGACAAGAAAGAGACTTTATCGAATGACTGTACCTTTTGGAATAAAATTTAAAACTTGGTGGGAAAGAAAAACTTTAGGAGACTGTTCTGTTATAATGATGCAGAGGGCTAATTTGAATCCACAATTATTATTATTTTTTAAAAAAAGCCATTTAAAAATATCAATATATAGCCAAGAGTTATAAAGCCATATAAAAGGGGACATCACCTTCTTCAAAATTAAATGCCCTTGAGTTATTGAAAGGGAATGAAACAGGAGACCTTAACCTGTAAGGTCTATGTACTGTGGATCACCAGTTTTTTTTTAAAAAACGCAAACAAGATAAAATGGATAACCTAAATGAACAAAGATGATATGAAGGGTCTGCATCAGCACTCAGCAGCCTGGGCAACTGCTATGGTTCCCGAGAAGGGCCCAATCCTGATGTCTGCCTCACACCTTTCTTTTAAAACCAAAGTTCCAGTTTGGTGGCCTAAGCAGTGTTGGATGGCCCAAGTCCAGCCAACAGCTTAATTTCTCACAGTGCTACCCATTGTTCTGGGTCATTGTGGGGAATTAAAATGGCAGCTTAACTTTCCTTCCTGGCACTGCTTAGAATACTAATACTGCAGCCACTGCCAACCAATTTAAAAAAAGGTGCTGCTCTCCCACTGTGATGCTATAACACTCAAAAGTTTTTCATGATCACTTAGCTCTCTATTTTTTACCCATTTTTAATCATTGCACACACAGAGATACACACACACACAGAGAGACACACACACCCCTACTTCTGCACCACTGTGATTCTTTTATGCTAAAATGTTTGTGACTCCCTAAAAAAAAACAACCCTCCAAATTTATTCTTTTTGGTTTGGTTTCATTCCTAGAGGCACACTCCATTGTCTCCTGAGACAAATGCATGTCAACCAGGGAATTGGGGTTGCCAGACCTCCAGGTCTGAGCTGAAGTCTCCATGTTTGCCTGGCCCCTCCAGGTGGATGAGAGTGCCTTTAATAATAATGGTAAAAACATAAGAAGACTGTGCATGCAGCTTCCAAGCTTCAGAACATCAAAAACTTTCTGCAAATTATAGTATAGACACAGGGCTACTGTCATTCTCTGCTCTCCTCTCCTAATTAATCACAATCTCCAATGCTTTCTCTGTGACATCACCATGAGCTATCCCTAGGTCTCAAGTTTGGGTACTGAAATCTCAGGATCTGGGATGCTCCTGACCCAGCAAACTTAAGGGGAATGGTTGGAGAGTGAAGAGTTAGTCCTCTACAATATCTGAGCATGGGCTTCAGTGAAAAATGGTTGCAGGTACTGTAGCAGTGGCAAATCTGGGGGTGGGGTGGAGAGCTAATTTTCTGTGCCTCTTGGAGCAAATATTGCAAACTCAGTAACATTTGGGACTTTTCATGAGATGGAGTACATTAATTAAATCCTGGGGAATTTCAGGAGCTGCGCGGGATTTTCTATGGACTTCCTGGGAACAGAATATTGAGAATAGAATTCTTCAAGTAGCTTTTCCACCTTGCTACTTGGACTTTAGCTGCTCTGTGCAACCTGACTACAACCATTATTAGAAAAGTGCATTTCTTCATTCCAAATAGTGTAAGCGATGAGGAGAAAACCACAAGCTTCACTACAAGATGTGACATGCCTGCTGCTTTGATAAAGGAATGTATATTAGGAAGGGATTCAGTGACTCCAAAACTTAAGAGTTTCCTAGAGGGAAAATAAAACTGTCCACCTTATGTCTTTTAATCAGATGTAACTTGGTGAACTTTGCTAAACAATCTTCTCTAAGCCTGGCGTTCTCTTTCTAATTAAAACTAGTATCCCCATGAGTTCACTGGAAGTCTTGTTAAGATTAAATTTTCAGCGGTTGTCTGTTTCTGTTGTCGACAGTGACTTAAAAAGTGTCAGGATGCTTACCACACTGGAGCAGCTATTTGAAGACGGATTTGCCAGAAACAGATGTAAGTAACAATCAATCATATCTGGTTCAGTGGCAGAATTTAATTAGCAGACAAAACAGAATTTTCCCTCAAATGAGTACAAATATTATTTGCATGTACGTCTCTCCCCCCCCCCCTTTGCACGCTCTAAAAGAGGAACGTGAAAGAAGCGGACGCCATGATGATGCATGATTCCCAGCTTCTTCTTGGAAAGACACTTTGATTTATGTCCTAATTGCGTGTGTGTCTGTGTGTCTGTGTTTATACAGAGAGATGGTGTCTCCCCCACCTTTCCCTAGTCACATGTACTATGAAAAATAATAATCCTCCGTGTCATCCTTTTCTGTAAGCCTGAGTTTCTTTAACATGGGGTTTGAAACCCATGGGAGTTTCTTTTAAGAACAAGCAAACAGTGATTAAATTGCCACCTATTTACATAACAAAAGAGCTTTTTCAACATTTTATTTCATTGTATTTGACAAATACCAGTTAATTAATTAAAAACCTTTACGTGGTTTGCTAAAAAATTAAAAATTAAAATTGTCACTAAAAAAGATAATTGAATAAAACCAACAACTAAATGTATACATTTTACACTAAGAATATTGATTAAAATGCACATCACCTTTACATGTCTGACTAGGCTTAAGCAGTTGAAGAATCAAACTATTGGCACCGTCCGAAAGTCCATGAGAATAGGTGGCTGAGGCTTCTCACTCCCTCTGATTGTCATCTACCCCACCTCTTGAAGCCTCATACAGAGAGGAAAGGGGCATTCTTCACCTGCAGCCCTCTTGTTTTTAATCCTTCTGGATTTAATCCTTCTGGCAGAAAGCTCCTTTACTTAATATTTCCACCTGTCTGGCAAGGATCCCAATCAATCTCCCGAATTTGGCAAGACAGCCACCCCAGCAACAGGGCAATTCCTTGTCACCTTGTGTCCAGATCAACCATTTCTAGCCAAAATGCTATCAACTCTTGCCAGGACAACCATGGGGCATCTGAAGAAGTGTGCATGCACACGAAAGCTCATACCAATAACTAACTTAGTTGGTCTCTAAGGTGCTACTGAAAGGGTTTTTTTGTTTGTTTGTTTGTTTGTTTTGACTACGACAGACCAACATGGCTACCTACCTGTAACTAGAACCATGGGGCAGTTGGCCTTCAGAAGCAGCTTGGTATAAGCTATTTTGGGGCTTTTTCTGACATTTGGCCACTTGCCCTATGGTGGGATGGTAATGGCAGAGTCTTCACAACAGGCGAAAAGCACGGTTCTATCTAGCATGTTCATATGGAATTAGCAAACATTTGTATGAATAAGCTTCTTTCCTTTACAGATAGGTAGCCGTGTTGGTCTGCCATAGTCAAAATAAAAAAATCCCTTCCAGTAGCACCTTAAAGACCAACTAAGTTAGTTCTTGGTATGAGCTTTCGTGTGCATGCACACTTCTTCAGATACACTGAAACAGAAGTTGCCAGATCCTTCTATATAGTGGGAAGGTGGGGAGGGGTATTACTCAGAAGGGTGGTGGGAATGGGAGATTGGCAGATAGCTGAGATGAGCCTGTTGACGACTCTTAACGACTGTAATAGGTCTTACAGGAAAAGGCAAGGGGTGAGAAGGTGAGAAATGGCTTAGTCATGTATAATGAGACAAGAAGTCAATGCCTTTGTTCAGACCAGGTCTCTCCATGGTTTTAAGTTTGGTAATGATCCTTCTCACTATATAGAAGGATCTGGCAACTTCTGTTTCAGTGTATCTGAAGAAGTGTGCATGCACACAAAAGCTCATACCAAGAACTAACTTAGTTGGTCTTTAAGGTGCTACTGGAAGGAATTTTTTTATTTCTTCTTTCCTTTAGTCATTCCTAGCCACAAGTGTCCTTCTGTAGTCTTTTACTTTGCATTTGCTTTCAAGTAAGAAATTCAGAAACCATCTTTGGCCAAACAAGCCATCCATGCATGCTTATCCAAGTTTGGACAATGCTTTATTTTATGGCAATTTGGCTTTTGAACTTGAGGCATATCTGAAGGATGTCTCCATGCAAGATGAATGCATCTTGACAGACCTTTAGGGAAATTCAAAAGTATTAAGATGAAGCTGATGACATGTTAAAATATTGAAGTACAGGAACATAATCTTCTGTCCAAAGAGTGAACAATGTGTAGTCATGAAAAATGGATGGCTCACTTGACGTCCTTGAACAAGTCATTCGCTTTCAACCTCAGTTCCCCATCTGTAAAATGGAAATGCTAATTATCTATGGAAATGAGACATGTGATGTATTCCATTAGTTCTCTGGAAATTGCTGAAAGCTCAGATATAAAATGTGGAAATTAACAGTTAGGGAAACACTGAGGAAATGTAATAAACTGCTATGTGAATGCAGCCTAAGACAAAGAAAATAGGCAAAATATACACACCCTGGCTGGCTAGGAGAGCAGACTAGGCAGGCACCAGGATGGTGTCATATGTGAGATACAGGGCCGGTCAAGACACGGCAGGGCCAAAATGGGGGTTACATCCACAAAGACCCATGTAAACACAAACAATAACCTGACCCATGGGAAGTCCATAGGGAGGACCTGTCTCCTTTCTGCTCTGTTAGATGTGGCAGCCAATTTGTGTTACGCCACAGATCCATGGGAACCATTTTGTGATTTTACCCAAAATTCCAAATGTGCCCATTGGTTAAAGTCAGTGTTGTGAGAAGCTCTCTGTTCTTTTTTGTGCTATGAAAAAAAGGATAACTAACAAATAATGCTGCAGTTCTCCGTATATATTGGACATAAAAACACCATTGACCAGATCAAGACATTTCAAATGTATTTGACCAAACGAATGTCTGAAATGAAAAGCCTAACTATAACTTTGACAAGCTGTAAGCTTTTCTCCTGTGGTTCCCTTTCTGTCTGCAACAATTAGTTTATTATTGCCTAGCAGCATTGTTCTTGAAAAGGTATAATTTGATGAAATTCAGAAACTCTCCTTAAATCAGATTCAGGAAAGCAATTTCTACTTTTATAAACAAATTAGTATTTAATGGTTTGCTGTCTCCATCTGACAGGAATCCCAGGTACTGGAAAGCTTTGTATGACAAGGCAATTGCATCCATTTTATGTGAAAAGTATTTAATCAAATGTTTGCCTCTTACCCAAATGTACGTACTGTATATGCATATATGTGTGAGAGTGTGTGGAACTAGCTGGGTTTGGACTGCTTTCCATTAAGCATTTTCTGGTTAATTAAGTTTACATATATCCCATTTGCCCATGATAGTTATTCAATCTTGTTTTAGAGATAAAAAAAATCTGGCAAAGGCATTTAGAACATATCCAAAACCAACAATTCAATTCCTTTGAATATTTGTGTGTTATTAAATTATTTCTATGCTGTTTCCCCCCATGGTTCAAAACAGCCTACAACACACACACAATTTCAAAATAATACCATCGTGTCATCAAAGAACCAATGCAACGTCACAACACCAGCAGTGATCATGATACAGAGTCAGAGAGTGCAGAGCTTCTGGCTAAGGAGCCACATCAAGCATAGGCCTTCAGCTTGCTGCTGGATACTGAGAGACCACCGTGTCTGGGGCTAGCATACCCTCCAACATTCCTCAGATGAAAATCCAGACACTTCTCACTCCCCCTAACTGACCCTCCTTGACTCCCCACTTTTGTACCCGTCGCCCACCCACCTGCAGAGCATTTCCTATCAGAATAAGGAAGAGTGCCACCACCATGACACCAATGGGACAGGACACAGCACACACGTCCTCTAATGTCCTGAGAAAACCCCTTAATCCCTGTTTTGTTTAATTTATTCTTTGGTAGAGAAACAAAAAGAAAAACACATACCAACACAAAGCATTTTTTTAAATTAAAAAAAAAAAACAAGACTCCTTGTGCAGTCTCTCCTCTGCCTCACCTGCTCTCCAGCAGCTGCTAAATGCTGTGCAAAGGAGGAGGCCGGCAGTAGCTGTCAGGAGCTCGTTCTACACTCGAGTAGGCCCCTGGCAGAGACACATGCCCAACTGGCATGTTCTCTCCCTCCTAGTCGATCATTCGGTAATTTCAAAAACTTTTTTCAGCCCGAACATCACAGCGACCAATGCCAACAAACACCGGCACACTTAGGGATCCACAGAGTCTGCGCCATTCACGTAACAGACCTCAGCAACTCATCATTTTGGCTAATCTACTTTATTTACATAGAAACACAAATGGAGCACTGCAACATGGCTCCCCCTCTCTCTAGCATCAGACAGCAAAAGGAAAGAACAAAGGACAATAGTCCCACTTCATGGAAAACAGTAACACAAACATCCTGTCTCTGTCCCTTCCCACTTTGTGGAGTCAAAACATATACCGTCACGTGAAAGACAACAATCCCATGACTGCAATCATGGAGCAGGAATTCTAACAATAGCAGCCATGGAGAGGCAAAAGGATTCTCTCTTGAAGCTGCAGCTGCCACTCTGGACAAGTGCCAGCTCATCCCCCTCCCTGAGCTTGGTGGCAGCAATACGGCCGGAGGAAATAGGGACATTCTGGGATCAAATCAGCTTTTGTAATCCCGGGACTGTCCCTGCAAAATCAGGACCTTGGAGGGTATGAGACAGGAGCCCATAGAACACCCACCCATAGCACCAGGGCCTATAGACCCAGAGCTAGGACCCCTACAAGTGCCTTTTCCTAAGTCTGAGGAACCTGATGCAGGGAGCAGATCAGGCAGGGTGCCATGGGACGTTAAGGAAGAGTGCTCTTGCCCTCATGTCCAGCTTGCAGGCTTTCCACAGAAACCTGGTTGGCCACTGTGACAACAGGATGCCAGACCACATGGGCCATTGGCCTCATCCAGCAAGCTCTCCTTGTGCTCTTATGTCTCATGTTTTATTTAGCGCTTAATGCAAAAAACAGACTTATCAGAAATTTGCAAAGTGTAAAATACCACTTGTGCAAACACTAAAAGAGGAGCTTGCATAATTCAAACACAGGATAAACTAATCCTGTTTAAAAGAATGCAGCCGTTAAAACGAGAACATTGGGTTGGAATAGATGACACTCACGATCCTTTCCAACAGTGGTGGATCTTGGGGTCTCAAACTTCAGCAGAACCCTGGGCGGCGCCAAAATTCAGCCCCCTTCAGCTGAATTTGTGGTGTCCCTGGCAGCATCCCTGAGGCTAGTGCAACCAAACCAGTCACGCTCCCCTAAACCCACCTCTTCTTCTAGCTCTGCAATTCTATGAAACAGGTGCATCATTGCAAATCCTTATGTTACTTTAAACCTGGTGGCATGCCTATGCAAAAATCAAGGTGTGTGCATCATGGCTAATACATTTAAGAGCAAGCAGGCTGCAGGAGGCACAACAAAGACTTACCTGATTATTATGCCACAGTTTGTACAGGAGCAGAAGCAACGCCTGTGCTGCTGGTTCCTGAGCCATGATATCATTGACTTGAGAAGTTCAAGGTACCTTCGGGTCTTTTTCTTCCATTTTCTGCTAGACTGCAGTGGTGGTAATGGAGGGTGCAGGCACAGCCATAAGGCTGATTCCAGTGTTTTTCCCCACCTCCTTTTCTTCCTGCAGAGGAATACCTGTAAAGGAAAGCACATTGCCAAAATATCTGAAAGCAAAACCTATGTTCCTGCCTTTTCCCTTTTGCCTGCTGCTAGCAGAAATTATCTCCCAGCTGCAAAGTTTTACTGTTTATGTGAGTTGGTAATTTTGATTCACATGCGATTGATTGGCTTTAATTAAAGAAAATGGAAAGAAAGGGATTTTTCCTCTCTAAAGAATTTTTTTAAAATAATAATAATAATAAGATTGTAGTTGAAGCAGAAGGCTGCAAAGGGTGTGGGCAGGGAAGAAAGTCCTTCACATTTCATAGAATTTGATCCCCACTCCAAAGTATTTTTCAGTACAGCTCTACATATGTTTGCTCAGAAGTAAGCCCCAGCTTAAAAAGCAGAGACATCACCTTGCTAACAAAGGTCCATATAGTTAAAGCTATGGTTTTCCCAGTAGTGATGTATGGAAGTGAGAGCTGGACCATAAAGAAGGCTGATCGCCGAAGAATTGATGCTTTTGAATTATGGTGCTGGAGGAGACTCTTGAGAGTCCCATGGACTGCAAGAAGTTCAAACCTCTCCATTCTTAAGGAAATCAGCCCTGAGTGTTCACTGGAAGGACAGATCCTGAAGCTGAGACTCCAATACTTTGGCCACCTCATGAGAAGAGAAGACTCCCTGGAAAAGAACCTGATGTTGAGAAAGGGGATGACAGAGGACGAGATGGTTGGATAGTGTTCTCGAAGCTACCAGCATGAGTTTGACCAAATTTCAGGAGGCAGTAAAAGACAGGAGTGCCTGGCGTGCTCTGGTCCATGGGGTCACGAAGAGTTGGACATGACTAAACGACTAAACAACAACAACAACAACAACAAAGCCCCAGTTAGTTAAATAGGAGTGTCTCCCAAGTAAAGGAGAAATCCTATGCACAAGAAGCAATTTAATCCTCAAAATGATTTGCAAATGAGTCACAGAAAGCTGCCATCAATCCTGCCACTTCCTTTAGGCCACACTGTAAAACGTTCCTTACTACCTGGAAATCAGGTCCTCCCTTAAAGAGGGCACGTATTGCGGTGAGACCTGAAAACTGACACCCTGTGTTGTGGGTGGGTACGCTTCGTCAGCCACAATACCCGATTGGTAGTGCTCATAGCTGGGTGCAATCTGGCCAATGGAACACAGTCCAAACGGTTCGAAGGACCTATTTATACCCATGCATGTGACCCAGAGCTTTCTTTTTCAGCTCGTGCATTCAGAACACCTGCCCACCTCTCCCTACTTTTAGGGCTTTGCGTTTCACCTTGCTATGCCATCGTGTCATCTGTCGTTGGGACAGGGGCACGGCAGGAATTTTCCTCACTTATTGGCTGTTGCCATTTGGGTTTCACCTGCCGCATAGCAGCACAACTTTTAAGGCTGTGGATAGGCTCTGGTTCAGGTGATAGGGATGGGAGAATGCTCTCGCCATCCCTATATGAAGGGTATTCCATTAAAGGAATCCAGGGACTCGACGGTTTGGTCAACCCCTGTGAGGGGGTTGTGCCCGTGCCTGAGTCCAGGGGGACATTTGGGTGGTGGAGATAACCTGTTCCCGGCGTCCCGCTTATCCAGGTGTTCACCTTTGGCTTACCTGGGTCAGCACTACCTGCATGGCAGGGAGGTGGTCAAACCAGAGCCTATGCAACCATTCACTTTCTATAATCAATAAAGTTGTGGCCTAAATTCTGCCAAAAACCAAAACCAAAATTTGAGTCAAGTGTGAATTTATTTAGGGGGGAGGTTTCTGGGTCTGAACACGCAAAAGTTCTTTCAGACAGCACAATGCAGATGCAATAGAGGCCTTTGTGGCCACTAGGTAGACTTGATGAGGAGCCCTCACCAGTGTTTTATTGAATTCTTCTGGAGTTTTCTTCCACTCACATTTCAACCATCTCAGCTTGTTCTCTTGCTCTGGAGTATGCAAGAGAGCCAAACAGGCTCCACAAAGTGGGAGAATCAATGGTCCAAGCCATTTGGATGTTCCAGAGTACAGCCAGGGCTTTGACCGGAGTGGTAGAACATGATGCAACAGCTAGAAAATCCCCCAGAGCCACCTGGAAACCCATTGGAACCAAATAGTGTTTTATGCCCAATTGCCAGGTCATGTGACTAGGCTGAACAGGCTTAGGATCCAGCCAAAATATTCGCACACTGGTCCGGTGTCTGCCCACACCCCCAGAAGACCATCAATTCAACCAACTTCGGCTCAGATGGCTGAGCCAGGATGAGCAAATTTTACAAGCATATCTTTGGCTGAGGCACATTTCGCACCAGAGGTTAGAAGAATCCTAAACTGCTCATCTCAGTGGATCTTGCCATAGGAATTTCCCCTAATTTTGCAACCTTGATCAAACAAACCAATACTGCACAAGATAAATGGCTGTCGGATTGGCTGACAAACTCCTAATCAGTGTCTAAGAAAATCATGTGAATATTACTAATCACACATGAAGCGAGAACTTCTGAGATGGGGGGGTTTAGGTTTTGTTTTCTTCTTCTCTCCCTTTCTTTCATGAAAATTACAGCACAGTACAACTCATTGCAAGGTAAATAATCTGCATGCTGAACATGCTTTCATGCAACGCTAATGTCATCAGATCACAGCAGACTCCTACCTGTATAATTACTGTGATCATAATTATCGTCATCACCGTAAGTCTTAGAGGATGAAATTTCAAGCCATGCTTTTGAGAATCCCTGCTTTGCTTGAAACATATATAAATATATATAAAATGAGGTGCTGCAAACTGCTGGAACTCAGGCCTCTGCTCACATACCACTGAGATCCAGTGCCGGATTACCAAATGGTAATGTTGATTTGATCTTGAAAGAAAATTGCAATCAAGCTTTCTTGGTTCAATATTATGCGCACAAGAGACCTCATGAAGCTTGTTGTATACCTGAAGGAGCGTCTCCACCCCCATCGTTCTCCCGGACGCTGAGGTCCAGCGCCGAGGGCCTTCTGGCGGTTCCCTCATTGTGAGAAGCAAAGCTACAGGGAACCAGGCAGAGGGCCTTCTCATTAGTGGCACCCGCCCTGTGGAATGCTCTCCCATCAGATGTCAAAGCGATAAACAACTATGTGACATTCAGAAGACATCTTAAGGCAGCCCTGTTCAGGGAAGTTTTTAATGTGTGACATTTTAGTGTATTTTTGGTCTCTGTGGAAGCCACCCAGAGTGGCTGGGGAAACCCAGCCAGATGGGCGGGGTACAAATAATAAATTATTATTATTATTATTATTATTATTATTATTATTATTATCCCTGCCAACTCCAGATAATTTGTGAGCGGGGCCCCAAGATAATCGACTGCCCAGGGGTCTCCACAGGGTTTAATTTGGCACTGCTGAGATCCCCTGAATCTACATGTCACTAGCCTAAAGAATTCAGGGCCACAGGATGTAGTGATAAGCACTTACTTGATGCTTGTAAAAGAAGGAAAGGACAAATTTGTGGAGTGTAAATTAGCCATGATGCAACAGCCGTTAGCCATGCTAACTAAATGGAAGCTCCGTATATAGAGGCAATATAATACCAGATGGTGGGGGAAAGCAAAAGGGACAGGCCATAGCTTTCATGTCCTGCAAGTGCGTGCCCAGAGGCATCTGGCGAGTCAGTATTGGGAGCAGAATGCCAGCGTAGATGGACTGTGTTCTAATCCAACAAGTTACATTCTGTAATGGTATCATTCTTTCCTCACCTAAATTAACAAGGCTAACAAATGTCCAGCATTTGTTCTAGCACTGGAAGCTTGAATTAAAGTCAGTGGTGGGTTTTGCACATAAAATTGGAAACAATTTGAATCAAATTATTTTTTTTTAGAAAAAAAGATATGTGCATTGGGGGCCGTAAATTTCTGTTTCAAATCTGCTGCTGTCACATTTCATAGTGACCAAGAAACAATGAGTGATGTCAGCTGTAAATGGGAAAATCTGTCATTCTTATAAATCCTTTAATTCAAGCTTGATGGCTAAAAATCTCTTACAATTTCTATTCCGCTCTCCTCTTTTGAGGCAAGCCAACAAAGGGGGGGGGGGCGGTGGGGAGTACGTCTGCTCCTTACAAGATTGCATATTTCATGAGCAACTGAAATAATACTGCTTTGAGACTTCGATTACATTTAGATTCAATAAATTAATTGAGTTCACAGTATACAAAAGAGAAGTACACATTTTCATTAGCATTTAGACATATATGTGTACGTGAATGTCTTGCCTATTGCATTCTCGCCCCCCCCAAATTTAATTCTCTTTCTGAATTAATTGCTTGCATTCCAGCCATCTTGTGGGAATCAAGAGAGATAAGTTTTCATTAGCTGAACAGCACATTGCTTGTAATTGACTTTTCTTTTACTTTGATGATGTCCTGAACAAATTTACTATACATGACATCTATCATGCTTACAAAACATAAAGAGGCTGTAATGCAGCAGACAAAATAAAATATTTATAGCCTGTACTAGGGGAAGGGGGGCAAAACACCCTCGGATGATTGTTTTCTATTAAGACATTGTGGTGGGACACTGAGCGAACAAGGGGGAATGCCGGTGATTCTCCCACGGTAGCAATTCTGCTCATTTAACTGAAAGAACACTGCCTATAAGGACCCCTTGGGCTCCACCATCCCTCTGGGTTCTATAAGAACATAAGAAATTTTTAGGACATGGTGCATGGGGTGGGGGGGGGAGAAGATGGAGGAAAGCCCCATTGTGCAAGTAGAAGTCTTTGCACAAGGCTTTCATCGATGAGGCTCCTTGAGTGAATCCAGCCCCCTGTTTTTATTTACAGTGGTACCTTGGTTCTCAAATGCCTTGGTACTCAAACAACTTGGATCCCAAGCACTGAAAACCTGCAAGTAAGTATTCCAGCTTGCGAACTTTTTCGGAAGCCAAACATGCTCCGTTTTGAGTGCCACACTTCCGTTTTGAGTGTTATACTGAGGTCTGTCTGTTTTTGCTATTTATTTTGTGTTTTTGTTTTTGCGGCTCTTTTTGTTTTTGTGACTGGGTGGAATCCAGTTCGGCTACTGACTGATTGATTGTGTGACAGCAGTACATTGTTTATTCCTTAATTTATGGATCAATGGTCTTGTTAGATAGTATATATTCATCATCAACCTTTTATTCGACCGTCAGTCAGAAAAAAGTACAATTGTCAATACACAGTTAAAACATCCAAGAAGATTTTAGAGCTTAGCCAACACTAAAATGGGCTAAACAGATAGCCCCATATCAATACAATCAATTAAAGTCTTGCGACGCTTAAAAGCTAAAAAAAGAAATTTGGCCACCAAGGAAGGTATAGCTCTAGTGATGTTATTCAGCAAGTGTAAAACCTGGTTTTCTCCAGGTAGGGAGCTAAATTGACATAGAAGTGGGTCTATAAAATTTTGTCTAAGCTCTGCATAAGAAGGGCAAGTCAAGAGAATGTGTTCGGTGGACTCAACCACACCCATGGCACAATGACAGGTTCTCTGGGCGTATGGTACTCCCCTGTACCTTCCCCACAAAATCGCAGAGTCAAGGACATTTAATCTGGCCGCTGTAAGAAGTCTGCGGTATTCCACATAGTGGATTTCTGCAAGGTAGGGGGCTGGTATGGTCCGATAAATCTGGTCCCCTAGGAACATCCCTGGTTTTACCTGGGCTATGTCCTCTTGTCTAGCAATGTCACTCAGTCTCCGGGAGATCACAGCTCTAGCTTGATTGTACGACATAGACTCAAAGTAAAGATGAGACAATCCGCAGGATTGAACCTCGTTAGTGACCTCCCTTTCCCACGATGATTGGAAATCGTCCCTCAATATCAAGGGGGCAATACCCACTGGTTTAAAACAAAGCTTGAGCCATAGCCAGAGCTTCGTCTTCAAGGCCACATACCGTAGAGCTTGCCAGCCGACCTCTAATCTCATAACTGCACCCGCTACCGAGGGGGGAATCCTAAGGATGGCTCTAAGGAATCGCGTTTGGATAGAATCCAGTTTCAAAAAGTCCCTACGGGAGCCTAAAGAGATGCCCACCAAAAGAAGGGGGAGGACTTTCATTTGAAAGAGTCTCAAAGCTATCTTCACTGATTGAGCCTGATTCTTAGCATATAGAGATCTAATCTGGATGGCTGCTTTAGATGCATTAGTTGTTATATAGTCTCTATGGGCCAGAAAAGACCTATTTGACCGTATTACTTGTCCCAGATATTTAAAGCAGTTAACCTGCTCTAGGGGGATCCCGTTCATCGACCATCGATGGAGTCTCGGTCGGGCAGAGAAGACCATGATCTTGGTCTTAGCATAGTTGGGTTGTTAGATAGTAAAATTCATGTAAAATTGCTGTTTTAGGAGTTGTTTTTAAAAGTCTGGGATGGATTAATCCATTTTGCATTACTTTCTATGGGAAAGCACGCCTTTGTTTTGGAACGCTTTGGTTTTGGAAAGGACTTCTGGAACGGGTTAAGTTTGAGAACCAAGGTACTACTGTATTACATCTACACCCCACTTTTCCTATAGTGGTTCATGATGGCATACACAGCCCTCTCTCCCTCAGTGTCCAGGCTGAATGATGGGGGTGGAGATGTTCCTTCAGGTTTACAGGGCTGAAGCCATTTAGGACTTGAAAGGTCAACTGGGAAATGATATATAATGAAATGAAAAGGAAGGGTGTTTAAAATAACTTTTGTATACTACTAGTAATAATAATAAACCAGAAGCTTTTCCTTTGGGAATTATAGGGATAGAACTACCTAAAATATATAGAAACTTATTCATGTACTCTACTATAGCAGCAAGAATGTTACTCACTTAAAAATGGAAAGAAGCAGAAATCCCAGCAAAGGAATAATGGATACAAAAACTTATGGAATATGCAGAAATGGCAAAACTTACCAGAAGAATAAGAAATCAAGATAACAAACTTTTTATAAAAGAATAGAAATGGTTTTTTGAATATTTACAGATAAATTGTAAACAGATAAGATCATTGACAGGATTATTGTAATAACCTGCAGTTTTATAAGAGTGTATATTTAAAGTAGATGAATAAATGAGCAAATTAAGTTAATTTGGATATGTAGAGGATATTAAAAATAAATTAAGGAACCGTAGAAAGAGGGGGAAGAAAGTCAAGTTTTGGAATGTTAAAATGATTGGAAAATTAGTGAAATGTATAAAACTATTGAAATGTATAAACTTGAAAAGTATAAATAAAATTGGGGGGGTAGAGAATGAAACTGACACTAAAAAATAAAATAAAAATTAAGGTCAACACCAACACTTTGTATTGTGTTCTTAAATGTACTGGGGGCTGATATAGATCTCTTAGGACTGGTGTTATATGGCCCAGTGGGTGCTCCCAGTCACCAGTCTAGGAGCCACATTCAGGACTAATTGTAGTTTCCAAGTCACCTTCAAAGGTAACCCCACAGAGAGGACATTGCTGTAGTTAAGCAGAAGAGAACCAGAGCATGTGCCACTCAGGCAAGACAGTGGGCAGGCAGGCAGGGTCTCAATTATATTTCAAGACAATATCTTTGGGGGTTTATATGGCATTCTTCCTAGACAAAGTATGACTAGTATTAGTGCTAGTCAAAGTATGACTATTCTATATTCTTACTTAGGTTTCACTCACCAACATTGAGTGGATATAGATGAAAGCACATTTAAGCCAATAATTTTGCATTCCCTATTGTTTCTCTTAATAGCATCACCGTTAGTTAATTTGGCTGAATTCATTTTCTATCCATTTTTAGAGCCAGTAGAAATAAGGCCATAACTAATGAACAATGGCTCCATTTAGAACTTTCTAATCCACACAATTTTCATAGCAGCATTCCCAATATTATTTTTGGGAGAATCTGCTGGGATTCTAAGTGGCATAATCAAATTAATATGATCACAGATTACATTCTTGTAATCCTCTGCTTATTAAGGAGGAATCCCTGCAGAAGAATTAATGAATATTAAATAATGGAGGTGGCATAATAAAGGTGACATCCTCAGTGCTTTAAGCATTTTGATCTTCGAGGTACAAGCAATCTGAAGAAGGGCTTAACAAATCTATGAGGTTTCCTCCATCTTGTGAAAATTCAGCAAAGCACAAATGGAAGACAGAGCACAGCATTGCAAATGAAGATTCTTCAATTCTTTCATTCATAATTTTATTCTGTGCTGTTTTTCCACAAAAAGAATCATTCTGAAAGTGGCTTACAACAAAGAGGAATACGTCTCGAAACTAATCACTTCTAGAACAACTTCACAAGGGCATGGTAAAGCAACATGATAGCAAATATAGCATTTCAGTACTTTAAACATTACAACAATGCGGCTCCTGACAATAGCATAAGTAACTGGGGAACTTGGCAGTTTTGTCTTGGTCTAGAAACAGCCCTCCCATGATGTTGGACAAGTAATACATATAGAAAAGTCATTCAAGTTTCACTATGAAGCCTTTCTAATGAAAGGGTTTCCAATTCAGGTGAATGATATTATTATCCCTGCTAGGACAGGGGTGGGGAGCAGATCCAGTTGGCAGGCTTGATCCTGAGCTCCCCAATCTTCCACGGGTCATTTTGGCATCATGGCTGCCCACCTGTCAATCACCTGATGTCCCAAAGATATCAGTTGGCCCAAATGAGTATTTTTTTCCCCCTTGCAGGTACAGCTTGATCAATTTATCGGAATCTGATATGCAGCCTAATCCTTCCTTCTCATTGCTCAGCTAGAATGGGTGTAGCCAACTCACAGAATCCCAGTGTTCAAGTACATATTGTAGGAAGCTGCCTTATATTGAGCCCATCCGTTGGTTCATCTAGCTGAGTATTTTCTACACTGACTGGCTCTCCAACGTATCAGGCAGAAGTCTCTCCCAGCCCTACATGGAGATGCTGAGGATTGAATTCAGGACCTTCTGCATGCAAGACACATGTTCTACCCCTGAGCTTTAGCCCTTCCCCAAACAACGCTTTTGCACACATAGCCATACAGATACTGTAGGAAATGAGCTCTAGTTGTATATGGAAGTAAGGTGATTCATGTTTAAACTATCCATTAGTATAATGGATGAGATGGAAATCCTCTCTGCATCTGATATTACACTCACAGCACCACGCCACTCTCCGTCACCCGCTCTGAAGCCTTTAAAAAGGCTTCTTCGCTGGTCGGGGAGGGCGCAAATGGTGCCCACTGAATTACCAGGTCCACAGGCTTCCGCGCCTGAGGTTTCTGAGGGTCCCCGCGTCGCCGCCGCGGCAGGACCCGTCTTCTACGAAGCCGATTCCCTCCGGAGCTCAGAGGGAATCCGCCATTTGCCGATCACGCTAACCCGGAAGTCCTCGATTATTACACATTTCCATAGAATTTGACTATTATTTTTCTAAGTGAACGACAAAACAATGTAAGATAGGGAATGCCCGAAGTGCAGGAGATGATTGCATAGTTCCAAACCACCTAGCCTTTCCTTAGCTCCTTCCGGCACACCATACTTTCTTAGTTTTTGATTTAGCTTTTAGTGAGAAAGGTTTTGTTTTAAACTATAACAACAACAACCACCTCACAAAGTTTTGAAGAAATAATATATTTGTGTGTGTGTGTGTGTGTCCCCTGGAATCTGGCCTCCTTGAACTGCAGATCACTAAAGTTATAAAGCTCTTAAAACCAATTATGATAAATCTAATCTGCCTAGGAACATAAAACAAAGGACTCTTGAAAAAAGTCATATAGTACAATGCTGAAGAAAATTAGTGTTTGCTGCAAGCTCCAGCTGGTTGTTTATCCAGGATGAGGGTCTGAGCAGAAGATTTTCCCTGTGATGCCACCGACATATACAAGTGCAGAGTGTAGCTAGGCTTTCTGGGCCCCTGATGCAACTCAGGGGTTACTGACCATCATGCTTTGACCCAGGGAAGCATCCCAATTTGTCTCATTATTTAGCCCCCTCCCAGATGTGATGCACACCCATAGTAAGTACACACCCATATAAAATAGAAGGCACCGCACAATATGCATCTTTTACTTGACTGTTTGTCGGAATATGGCTCTTGATTTTGCTCTAGCAGCTGTTTGTCATGCAAAATTCAAAAACGGAGAGTTGCAGTGTTTCTCTTCCCTTTCCTCCTTTCTTATTTTCAGTTTGGGTTTAGTGCTTGCTAATTTGAGGTCAGTAGTCACCACTACATTTTGCAGGCAAACGCCAACATTATTACTGAACAATTTAAAGCACATCTGCTCACGCAGATTCTGGCTGGAAGTGGATTTTAAAATAGTTTTGCAGATGGCTCTGTAAAACCTTGTGGTCTTTATTAGTAACGAGAGTTGCGGAGTCCGAAAATAAGTAAAGAGCATGAAAAGAGAACCCGGAGCAGCCGCGTAGCAGCAGAGATTGCTTTAAGCTTGAAGAAAAGCAATGCATTTGCCAGGGAAGTGAAGCACAATGAAAAGATCTAAGGAGAGGCGAGATTGAGCTGTGGCACTCAGACAGAGTCGCGCATTGTCAGACTTCTCAGCTTCTTCACACCTTTTCATGTTCTCTGCTGTTACCTGCCTTACCATTCCAACAGAGCAATAAAAGGATCAAGAGTGCCTTATTAAACTGTGTAAGGACTAGCAATCAGCAAGAGCAGAATTATCGCCATTTTCCTTCCATGACAGATTTAACATTGAAATTGATTTGGAATGGCTGCCGCAACAATGACTATGGATCGAAGCCAAAAATAGTTTCAGAATGTTTTTGCACATCCCTAGATGAAACTCAGTGGCCACTCTGGAATATGTACACCCCACCCCCTTCAACCGCTGAGAAACTTCTTCAATGGCAAGTGTACTCAAATGCTCTCCATTCAGCTAGGCATCTGTGTGAGCATAACAGCCAGCTTCCTTGCAGATATCCTATAATACTGGTGCTACATATGAGATTCATTGGCCCAAGCTAGTGGACTGTGGATGGGTTGGCTGATAAAATAAGCTAGAATGCTGCTGTTTGAGAGATATAGATCCAGCAAGGCTATTCTTATGATCTTAAGTTCTTCAAGGATGGGATGCCTAGTGTAACAGTTTAAGTGGCACAAAGGATGGGCAACTCTGTCCATTTTGCTTTCTCTCTGTTTCTCATTTCCCCAAAATTATGACCTGAAGGAGCATCTCCACCCTCATCGTTCAGCCTGGACACAGAGATCCAGTTCCAAGGGCCTTCTAGCGGCTCCCTGATTGCAAAAAGTGAGGTTACAGGGAACTAGGCAGAGGGCCTTCTTGGTAGTTGCACCCACCCTATCAAATGTCCTCCCAGTAGATGTTGAAGAGATAAACAATTATACAGCCTTATGTTGACATCTAAAGCCAGCCCTATATCAGGAAGCTTTTAATGTTTGGTTTCTCATTATGTTTTCTTACATTATGTTAGAAGCTACCCAATCAGGTGGGCAGGGCACTCTTCTTCTTCTTCTTCTTCTTCTTCTTCTTCTTCTTCTTCTTCTTCTTCTTCTTGTTGTTGTTGTTGTTGTTGTTGTTGTTGTTGTTGTTGTTGTTTAGTTTGTCCCTATGTTCAGGACAATGCAAACAGATGCTCAGGACAGCAGTTTTTCTTTTCTTCCTTATTCAACAATAGCCCAACACTGGGTCTTCCAATTAAAATGGTTTCATACCTATCACAAGAGCCAGTGTGGTGTAGTGGTTAAGAGCGGTAGTCTTGTAATCTGGTGAACCGGGTTCGCTTCCCCGCTCCTCCACATGCAGCTGCTGGGTGACCTTGGGCTAGTCACACTTCTTTGAAGTCTCTCAGCCCCACTCACCTCACAGAGTGTTTGTTGTGGGGGAGGAAGGGAAAGGAGAATGTTAGCCGCTTTGAGACTCCTTAAAGGGAGTGAAAGGCGGGATATCAAATCCAAACTCCTCCTCCTCCTCCTCTTCTTCTTCTTCTTCTTCTTCTTCTTCTTCTTCTTCTTCTTCTTCTTTTCACTCCCTCACATTTCCAAACAGTTTGCAGTTAAAAGAAGAAAAGTCCTTATGGAAATTCATGAGCATTTTTCTGCAAATTTCTCCTAATACAGTGGTACCTCTGGTTGTGAATGGGATCCATTCCGGAGGCCCGTTTGCAATGTGAAAAGCCCGCAACCTGAAGTGCCATATCTGCGCAGGTGCGCACCACGATTTGGCGCTTGTGCACATGAGCGAAGCGAGATTTAGCACTATTGTGCATGTGCGAGTGGCGAAACCCAGAAATAATCCTTTCCAGTACTTCTGGATCGCCACAGGATGCAACCTGGAAAAATGTAACATGAAGCAAATGTAACATGAGGTATGACTGTATATACATTTTGCATGCAATTTTGCCTGCACTTACGCAAAGCAATCTTCCTTAACACAATGCATTCCTGGGTGTTATTTTTGCTAATATATGCATAATAGGCACACATTAGTATGTGAATTTTTATGCACATTGCTTGTACGCATTACTTGCACTGCAAAATTTGAAGAGGTGCAGATTTTGAAGGATGTTTGGTTTCAGTTTGTGCTGATTAGAGAGGAGCACTTTCAAATGTGAACCAAACTGAATTCATCCCGCATCACTAGGTGGGCATATCTAAACATCTTCCATCCATTGGAATTCCTTGGATATTCCTTAGTCATGACAGTATAGAAGCTCATGTCTTACCCACACTGCCATTTGACTACCTACCTGGTGAGAAATCCTACTGAAATCTATAAGAGTCACATCTAAGTGAGCAATATTATATGATAAGACTGCAAGTCAGAAATGTTTCCCTTCCACCCAATTTTTTTTTTATATAACTCATCATTTAAAAGAAAGTGTGTGGTCACTTTTTCTTAGTCTTCCCATGTCATCTTTCTAGAAGAGAGAATGTGTCATTGTAGCATACACTACATTATTATGATTTGAAAAGTGCCAAGGCAGCAGTAAGCGCAAGTGAGGTATCCTCTTGTGATAGGTATGAAACCATTTTAATTGGAAGACCCAGTGTTGGGCTGTTGTTGAATAAGGAAGAAAAGAAAAACTGCTGTCCTGAGCATCTGTTTGCATTGTCCTGAACATAGGGACAAACTAAACAATGAGCAATGCATACAGGGACGCGGACTTACAAAAAATATTGGGGGGGCCCGGGAAAGCTCATGAATAATAAATAAGCTCATGAATATGCAAATAAAGTGGCGCCGCCTCCTCGTGAGCGAATAGGGGAGAGCGTGCTGCGCCTATTAATCAGCTCCGAAGGAAATTGGGTGGAGCTTTTGCTCGGGAGGGAGGGCAGGAGACATGCAGCCCGATCCTGTGCATTTTGGGCTGGGGGAGGGGCGGCGATGGCGCTCTGCTGGAGGGGCACGGGAGATTATTGGGGGCGCGGAGCCCCCCCAAACGAATTTTTGAGGGGGCCCGGGCCCCCTCAAGCCCCATGGAGTCGGCGCCTATGAATGCATAGCAGCTAAAACTTTGTTGTCGTTTCCCAGCAGCTTTCCAAGTTTTATAGGGAATCAATATTCATAGGAAAATGATGATGGGACCTGAGTCTATGGACAAAATCCAATGCAGAAGCAAGCATGCTTAGCTGCAATGAAATCAATAGACTTAAACATGTCTGTCTCCATATTGGACGCCTGGATGTAATTTAATTTCTAATCAGAACTTCTGCTATGTCATTAGCATTATCATTTATTTTTTGATACAAAATTTTAAGTGTTCAAAGTACCTGGTATACATTAGTGCTTTTCTGCTGTGTGGTTCCAATTGTGTGCTGGGACCTATGGCTAAGTACATCCCATTTTTTGGCGTATGATCACAGCGACCATTTTAGCTGCTACAATCTCACATGTTCTCATGCTGCAATCTCACCCACCCCAAACACTTTTTCAGAGTGAGATTGCAGCATGGGTCAAGTGACTTGCTTGTGAGCGCATCCTGGAAGACGCACGTCCCGGGTTGTGATATGAAAACATGGAGCGGTATGAGATTCCCCACCTATAACATAGAAGGTGATCTGCTTCAAACTCATCCTGGGTGATAAGGCTGTCAATAGCTCCTAACCTTAATAGATTTGTTCGACCTCCGCTATTGTACACAATATGCTTCTGAATTTTGCTGGGAAATGCAGATGGTGGATTCCCAAGTGTCAAAATTGCTATTTATGTTTGCTACTACTGCGGCCCGTGTTTTGTTAGCCCCAAAATGGAAAACGAGTGAGGTCCCAACTAAAGAAGAATGGCAACTTAAGCTGATGGAATATGCACAGCTTGCAGACTTAATGTATAGAATAAGAGAACAAGAAGAAAACATATGTTTAAAGAAGATTGGAAAACCTTTATTGAATATATGGGAAATAACTGTGTACAGCTGAAAACACTGGCAGCATTAAAATAAATTCAAAAGTGTAAACAAGTTTTGATGGATGCAATAATAGAATAATGAATGGCATAGTTTTTTGCAAAATTTGCAGGGATTTATGATGTGTAAAATGAACCATGGAAAGAGAAGAAGGGAAGTCATTGATATCTCAAGGATGTAAAATGAGTATTTTAAATTGTAAAACAGAAAAATTATAGAGAGAGGGGTGGGGTGGGGAATGCAGGGGGTGAGACTGTTGACACCAGGTCCTGCCTGACTGTTTCCCACAGAATGCTGGACTAGATGGCCCACTGGCCTGGGCCTGCTGGATCCTCTTATACTGTTTGTGTTCATGTATCAGCAGGAATCATGGCTTCCCTCAAAGAATTTGGGATCATGGGATTTTTAGTTTGTTAGGAGACTCCGCGGGTGGCGCTGTGGGTTAAACCACAGAGCCTAGGACTTGCAACTCAGAAGGTCGGCGGTTCAAATCCCCGTGATGGGGTGAGTTCCCATTGCTCGGTCCCTGCTCCTGCCAACCTAGCAGTTTGAAAGTACATCAAAGTGCAAGTAGATAAATAGGTACCGCTCTGACAGGAAGGTAAACGGCGTTTCCGTGCGCTGCTCTGGTTCGCCAGAAGTGGCTTAGTCATGCTGGCCCCATGACCCGGAAGCTATACGCCGGCTCCCTCAGCAATAAAGTGAGATGAGCACCACAACCCCAGAGTCAGCCACGACTGGACCTAATGGTCAGGGGTCCCTTTACCTTTATTCCTCTCACAGAGCTATAATTCCCAGAGTTCCCTGGGAAGAGGGATTGATTGTTAAACACTCTGGGGATAGGGGCCTCCTAACTACTCTTAGCATCCTTAATTACAGTTCCAAGGATTCTTTGAGAGAAACCACGACTGTAAAAGTGGTATAACAGTGGTTTAAATATATGGTACGGGTATGCCTATATCTCAAATCAACCTCACCCCCTTCTCTATAACAAACCCTTTACCAGTCATCTAATAGACAGTATTTACAAATGATAATTTTAATAATAATAAAAACTTTCCTACTACTGCCTTTGCAGCAATCAAAAGTGCAGTTCGAAAGTAAGTTAAAATAGTGTGTGTAGGGGGCAGTGAATTGCGGGGTTAATTGGTAGCAGAGGTTCTGCTTTGGATTTTGCAAATGTTGCAGGGTTTTTAAATAGATAATAATAGAACAATAGTAGAAAATAGACAAGAGAACAAGGATAGTTAAGTTGCTACAATGCTCCTAAATTTAAGATGTCACACATTTTGTTGCACAATTAAATTGCTTCATGGAGTGATTGTTAATTAGGACTATTGGGTGGTATTGCTGAGGGTAATTAGGAAAGCCAGTCATTCTTCCCAGGAGTTTGCTCTCCTGTTACCAGTAACAGATATTAAATCAGCCACTTACCAATGGTGCTCTATTTGGGCATAAGTGATGCACTAGAAGTGATATATACTGAGGACAGCACAGATGAGCCAAATTGTGGGTAGAGGAAGCTTTGCTCTGCACAAGAAACAGAGGTGGATTTTAATATATGCTGATGTTTTATATATGATTTGTTTTTGTTGCTCTACTTGTACATGTATATTGCTTATTTAATTACATTATTTAAAATGTAGAATTGATTATTGGTAGTAGAAGTATTCTTTGGTTTTGAAAGTGTAATTCACATTGTATGGATGGTTTTCTTTTGTTAGGTTTTGTCTACTAATTAGAGATTTATGTTGAAATAATATGAAGCAGGATATAAATTAACCTGATTGTTGTTTGTTAACCTGATTGTGGGTTTTTCTGGGGAAAGCAGTGGAACAAAAGAAACAAAACACTCAGATATGGACTTAGAAATCCCAGACCTGTGTCTGGAAAGCATGATACAAAAGGAAGCATAGATGAGCCCCAAGCTAAAATAGGATCAGAGAAAGCTGCCTTATACAAAGTCATACCATTGGTCCATCTAGCACAGTATTGTCTACACTGACTGGTAGCAGCATTCCAGGGTTTCAGGCAGAAATATTTTTTAGCCCTACCTGGAGATGCCACGACCTTCTGCAATGCAAGGCAGATGCTCTTATTGATAAATAGCTACTCATAGAGACAACTGTAAATAGAACTCCAATTGATGTATTTGGATCTGAGAGATGGCTTTGGATCTGAGAGATGACTCCACTAAGAGGAAAGAAGCAGGGTCATTTTTGTGTGTGTCAATTTCCCATCACCTCGAAGCCTCCAGTGCTCCTCAAAAATCAGCCCAAATTTTCAGGGACCCATCCCAATTGGCTGGAAGGTGCCATCAGGGTCTGCAAAGGGAGGAGGAGGAGAAGAATCTTCATCTCTGCTATTAGAGGAGGCATCTGCTGGATCTAAAGGCCTTCCATGAATCCAAGGGCACCAATCAGCTTCCACCCAAGATAAATAACAAAGGCAGCAAGAACATGCACACTTTCTTGGCAGCAGGTCCCCTTCAACACAGTGAGGCTTATTTCAAGTAGTACGTATGCATAGAAGTGTACACTTCACAGAAGAAACATAACACACTGGAAGGGGGAAAACACTTGAGCAAAGGAGTCTCTTAAAAGCCCGCTTTCTTTTAACAGCCTCTTTTAACTTCAATGTTCTTGCCATTGATCAGAATGGCAAAGACAATCAGTACCCCTCTTTGAAAATAAAATGGCAAAATGGAATGAGAATTACAAAGCAGTTCACGATTGCCTCCTGTTCTGAAGCAGGACCCTTCACAGCTGAACACTGCTAGAGTCTCAGTTTGTATAATCCACTTCAATGAGAAGCAAAGCTCCAAAGAAGCACATAACAGAAACATCAAAAAGAGTTTGCATATGGGATTTATGCCACTGATGATGATGAATAAGGGATGAATAAACACAGGAGGCTACCTTATAGTCATGATTGTTGGTCCATCTAGTTCAGTATGGTCTAACACTAACCGGCAGGATTTCATGCAGGAAAGTCTCCCAGCCCTACCTGGAGAAGCCAGCCATTGAACCTGGGACCTTTGGCATGCAAAGCAGATGCTGTACCACTGAGCTACTGATGGAACAATGGTGGAAGAAAAATATTAGTGTGACATCTGTGGATTCTGTTTTGTCTTGCTCATGTTGATGCCTACCATATCTGTCTGCCAATATTCCTGTTTGGCAAGGAATAAATAAACCATGACAATGCACTATTTCCAACAAGGTCATCCGTTATCTTCCTGCTGAGAAGAGGATTTTCTTTGACATTTGCCTTGGCGGGATGATGTGAAGAACAGAGACATTTTTCCTTATGGTTTTTTGCTTGAGCCATATGGAAGCTGATCTGTACCTGTCACAGGTTGTCAGATGTGTTGAGTGTTCAACGATGTTATCCTCCAGAGAGAACACAGCGTGAGTGCCAATGTTTGCTTGGTGGACTTTCTCATTAACGTTGTGCAGGATTCCTGGCAATTGTTTCCCTAGTGAGTGGAAAACCACATTCCAGTAGATGCAGTTCCTTGGCATTTAAGTGATCAATTACCTGGATTTCTCATTCAGGTCACATCCACACAGGTTGTTTTACATGACCAAGCTCTTTCAAAAGGTTGTTGAAAGTCACACTGTGCACTGAACAATTTTAAGAGTGTTCCTTTGGTCAGTTGCCCTTCACATATGAATAATAAGTATCCTATCTTCTCCTGTTGTTTCCTGGCCTGGACTATTACAACTGACCCAGAGCCTTCAAATGTACATTGTTATTTGTCTGAAGAACTGTTGAAAGAGCTGGGTATGTTTAGCCTGGTCAAGAGAAGATTCTATGCAAAGCATCTGCTCTACCATAGACCCTTCCCTGTGGGACAGACTGGCTTAGGAGGTGATGGGTTAACATTCACTGGATATTTTTAAACCACAGACTAGACAACCATTAGCCTGGGATGGTAAAACTGCAGCAGGGGCTTCAATCAGATGAACACCAAAGTCCTTCCAGAAAATGTTCCATTTTGGGGAGCTTCCCCTCCTCTTTATCAAGTCATCTCATCATGACCCTCAGTTGATGAAGAAGTTGACTTATGAGTCTGACTGAATGAAATATGCATTGGATCTACCATATATTCAGGAGTTTTATAGGCATAGGGGCTTATACATACTTTTCCTTCATGCTTTCCAGGCATGGTCCATGTTTTAAAGTTCCACATCCATGTGACCCCCCCTTTTTTTAAAAGAATGAAAAATCATTCTTTAAAGCTGAATCAGAACAAATGGCAAGCTACGGAAAACCCAAATTGCCAATTGTTGCTCATCAGCTTTAAAGAGAGGGTTGTTGTTGTTTTTTTCAAAAAATAATATTTATTACTTTTCCAACAATTTAAACACTACAAAAAAAGAACAATACAATACAAAAACACTACATAACACTAACACATTAAACTAACAAAACAAAACAAAAACCATTTAAAACACATCAAACAATTTCAATATCTTATCTTTCATTTTCATTCACTTATTTCAACGACCTCCTCACACCTCCCTTTTTGTATTCCACTTCTGTTAATTGTTTCAGCAGTTCCTTTCCATCTTCCTCTGTTTTCTATTCTATAATTATCTTAACACATTCTAAACTTATTTTTCCTTTAATACTCTATTAATCTATTTATACTTAATTCCTTATAACATTTCTAGTAAAGCCATATAACTTCATTACAACATTTTTCTAACATTCATTAATTTTACAGTATTTCTGTAAATAGTCTTTAAACTTTTTCCAGTCTTCTTCCACCGACTCTTCTCCCTGGTCTCGGATTCTGCCAGTCATTTCCACCAGTTCCATATAGTCCATCAACTTCATCTGCCATTCTTCTCGGGTGGGTAAATCTTGTTTCTTCTAAAGAGAGGGCTTTTGTGGATAAAGCTCCAGGGTAGGGAAAAAAAGGATATGTGGTCCTGTGCCTGGAAAGAGTGGGTCAAAAGCAAAGTATTGATAACCCCACATACTATGCTTATTAAAAAGAAAAACCTGAACATATGTGTTTTAGTGAGCAGTGGCATCTGCTGCAGCATGAAAAGTCCAGGAATTTCAACGATTCCTTTGCAAGCTATGTCAGTCATGTCCCTTTTACATTTTTGCCTTGGTGTAAGCTCAAAAATGTAGTTTATTGTTAAATATTTTCAAAGCAAATCCCTACTCTTCAAAAAGCTCAACAGTTCTGCATCACAAACATCAGCAGTCACAGAAGCAACACGCAGGGCAATAGAACAATAATTCTATATTCACTACTCCTTGGAGTACTATTAAACAAAGAATTCATACCATGGTACCCAGATTTTATCACAGGTCAGATATCATCTCCAGGCTCATAAATCCTGAATTCTCAAATTGGCAAATTTGCTACAGGTCAGTTTTCTAGAGCAACAGTGCCAAAATACATTAAGAGATTTGGCAAACTTCTGGAAAAAAATTATATGTCCATGACAAATTTAGTATGATGCATTTCCACATGATTTACAGGAAAGGAAGGGTGATCAGATCAAGTTCTTTCTCACTCTTCTATTTAACCCCATAAACTTATCTTGACAATAAATCCAGCTGATTTGATATAGCTTGTTATTTCTCTTTGAGTTTTCTTAGAGTTCTGCCATTCTCCTCTAGGAGTTATTGTGGGGAAACAGAGTCATAATAAACCCTAGAGGTCCACAGTCATGGGCCATTCCCATGAAGACTTGCATTTAACTCCCCATTTGCCCCAAAATGCCTTTAACAGTAGCAGAACTATGCAAGAGATGACGCTGACTATCACAGACAAGGATAAAAAAAATGCTGATATGGCTAAGATTTGCAATTGCAAAGATGCAGATCAGATTCATCTGCGTACATCATTGAGTAGAGGAGTTTAGCAGTGTGAGCCATTCATTTATGAGAAGGTTCTGAAAGACATATAGTATAAGCACATTCACAAAGGAAAACAGGATACGGCTACCATCCTCCCGGTGTAACGCAGCCACACTGCGTCCCAAGAGTGGGCCAAAAGAGCAAACAGTTGCAAACAGCTCAAGAAAGAAAGCTGGTTTATATGTTAGTTTGCCAATTTGACACTCTTTTCCAAGACAGAGAATAAGCGACTATGGAGGTGAGTTCAGGCCCGGCATAATTAAGTAGCATTTTTGTACTGCTTCCAAGGGCCCACCACTGCTAACCCTGCTATGCTGGACTCCTGTAACAGTGCTTCAGTGCATGCTAGATAACCACCGCTGTAATTATCCACAATGTCTCTATGCACCACTGTGTTGCTCCAGGACATTGTAGATTATTACAAGAGTACTCACCTGGTGCCCATAAATCAAGTGTCACTGCCCTCCACCAGTATAATTGACACCTTTCACCGGTAGTCTGCTCTCCTACCTCAATGCTCAACAGAAATATAGGGTATGTGTTTGAAGGGTTGAATTTGAGTGGTAGAGCTCAGTTTTGCATGCAAAAGATCCCAGGTCAACCCACAGCATCTCCAGTTAGGGTCATCTAACATGGAGATAGATGGACCAATGGTCTGACTCAGCTTCCCATGCTTCTGTGGAGAGGAAGGATTAATAAAGTCCTCCCATGGTAGCGGGAGAGAGAGCAGCTGAGATTTGCATGCTGAACCTTCTCCAAATCTGGAGCCAGCCCAGTTTTGGCTAAAAACCCTAGCCATGACCTCTTTAGGTGTCCTGAGACAAGCCACTGTTTCTCAGTCTCTGATTTCCCATTCCTATCTCTTAATAAAGGGATAGTTATTCTAGCCTACCTTAGCCAGAGTTTTATAAGGATTATAGAGCTATTTACTTTGGAATATGATGCTCTTCTTTCTCCCAGTAGGTGTCACAAGGTAGCTACGTGGTACATGGCGTTAAATATGGTTTCTTCGGATGTGAAGAGGATAGTCTCAAGTGGTTGGAGTAAAGAACATTTTAAGTGTCTGTTTTCTTCCGTGGTTACTAATTAGGATGTGCTCTTGGGGAAAAGATGTTCTTTGGAATACAGATGGTTGAGCACAAAGACTCCTCAGGGAATTTATTGTCTCATGCTGTCTGTGATCTTATACAGTCGATAATAAAAAAAATTATTATCAGCTCGCTATATTTAGGTGCCATGATCTTGGTGTTCTTTGTGATCTGAGTAACAAAGCTGCACATTTTGCAAATTCAAAGCAGTATTGGCTGATGCCTATTGGGGCTACTAGGGTGGAAGGACAAAAGTAAATGGAGCCACAGCCAGTGACAAGTAGAACCAACTCATTCTCGTTTCAAAATAAAAAAATTCCTTCCAGTAGCACCTTAAAGACCAACTAAGTTAGTTCTTGGTAAGCTCATACCAAGAACTAACTTAGTTGGTCTTTAAGGTGCTACTGGAAGGAATTTTTTTATTTTGACTATGGCAGACCAACACGGCTACCTATCATTCTCGTTTCGTCACCACTGTCTTCCCTGCTAAATCCTACAAGGGCAACACTGATATGGAGGAAGAGGAAGCTGTCTGGCAGCTCTTTGACTGTTAGTAAATAAGAAGACAGATAGATGGAGCCTGGCTGATGGCAGACTGAGGCTGGTGGAGCAGTGCCCCATTCATCCAAACAGAACTGCCTCCACTGATTGAATGGGATCCTTTCACTCATGTGACTATCATCATGTGAGGGGAAGGAGATCAGTTGCACCAGTCAAAGCTGGTAGAAGGCAATTCTATTTTAAAAAAATCAATCAATCAATAAACAAATAAAAAAATCAATCAATCAATCAATCAATCAATCAATAAACAAATAACTTTAAGACCAAATACAAAACATACCTTTATCATTGACTTCCCTTCCCCCCCACAAATCCATGGTTCATTTTATTAACTCTTTTCTACTACATATTCTGTTCATTCCCCTATCCTCATTTTTCCCCAATTTTATATCAATATATTTCTTACTACAATTCTTGCCGCTGAGGTTATCTGGGCCTCAGGTGACATAGCTGGATCTCAGTTTGGATCCCCTAAACTGCATACCTGCTCCTTCAGGGGAAGTGCAGTCCTGTCCAGAACAGACAGGTGACCAATTTCTACTCATCCACCATGCCAGGATTCAAGATCATAATTTACCTAATCCATCTCACTCCTGCATCCAGGCACCAGTTCTGGACCCACACAGCCTCTTCTGATTCAGATGTTATAGAGAAATAATGTTGAGTGTTATCAACATACAGAAGGCACCCTGAAGCAGTAGCTTCATGTAGATACTAAATAGCATTTGTGATAGAGTAGTGCCCTGAGACACACCATAGCATAGGGGTGAGGAACCTCTGGTCCACAGGCCAATCTTGGTTCACTAGGGGATCCAAATTGGTCGGTGAGGCCGTTTCCCACAAACCACACCTGCCTGTTATTCAGCTGACACCACTCTCAGTGTCAGCTGATGGACGGGAGGGCAGGGTCCGGACTTGCCTTGGCTGCACAAGCAGGCAGTCACAGCCAGTGCAGGTTTGTCAGCTGAAGAGTGAGGACTAAATCCTGCTCAGGGACCCCAGAGGTTTCTGCTGCCAGGAGTCCAAACAACTCATTGATGAATCACAGCTCTGACTTCACTCACTGGCTGAAAAATACAGACAGGAGCAGCCAGTTGGGCTCATTCCACAGTGACGTACTAGCACATTTTGCTTCCTGACTTCCTTTCTAGGAGGGCTATAGACTTACAAAAGGAAGGAAGGAAGGAAGGAAGGAAGGAAGGAAGGAAGGAAGGAAGGAAGCTGAGGTCTCTACCCAGTGGTGCCAATGAAGACCATTATGGTACCATGACATAGTGCAGTCCTACCCTACCCCCCCCCCCCGCACACATCACAGAAGTGTTTCTGTGATGAACTCTGAAAGTTCATTGCTGAGGCCAAGCCCATTGCTGAGGCCAAGCCTCTAGTTTCTATGCAGTTTGTTATTTTCATTTTCATTTAGTTATATTGTTGCTTCCCAAGGACAAAAAAAAAATCCTCATTATTCTTGATAAATTTCATGATTCAATGTTATGCTGCCAGCAGCATGGGAAGGCGGGATATTTTCCTTGCTCAGGGTGACAAAATACTTTGAGCTCTTGGTTAATGAGGTCCTCATATGCTCTTCCTGTAGATTCCCCCCTCCACCACATCCTTTACCCAGCTCCACTCAATCCTAATTGTTTTCTTCCTAATGATCACACTGACAATTTTAAGACAGTTGTTAAGAACCCTCTGCCCCATTATTTTGAGTGCCAGCATTTTCCAAATTAAAAGATACAAATCAGCTTTTTCAGAGGAGGCCCAATGAACTATGAAAGGGCATCTTGATTTCAAACTCCATATCTAACCAATGGTATTTTACTTTTTAACAGATGGCGCCATCTGTTATATACCTCTCTCTCTCTCTCTCTTATTTCCCAGACAGGCACCTAAACCTCAAATGACCAGTTAGCACAATTTCTCTGCTTTCTTATTAGATGCCTGAGCCATGCTTTGGAATTGCCTTTGAATAAGCTTTCCATCTTGAGGGCTCATTGCAAGTCAACACAATCCTCCCTGGTCATCCTTTCCTGTCTGCAGCCCTTGTCTTATATGGTGCAGTTTCTGACAGGCACCTAAATCTGATGTTATTGATGCCATTCAGTGCTTAAGTCAAAGGCTTAAAACCAGTCACTGGAAAATGGCACGTCTATCATTGCCCAGGAATGGAAAGTCCATTCATTCATTCAGAACAAAAATATTAGGAAACAGAGAGCTTATTTAAACAAACTTACCTATCATGAGCCCTGTATTGCCAGACCCGAGTTTCAGCCTGGTCTGGTCCATCATTGCCCTTGCTGTTTTAGGTCCTGGGAAGATGAGGGAAGTTCCTAAGCTACAGCAGAGGTCCCAACAACAGGCACTGGGGTCTTTCCACTATTGTGGATTGTGATGTGTCATATAGCAGGATGGGCAAATTTGTCAATTGCAGTATCTCTCTGCTTCTTCTTTTTTCAAATCTCATCTTCAGTTTGTCACATTTCCACAACAGAATAATAATAATAATAACCCCTCTGATTGGGTTTCCCCAGCCACTGTGGGCAGCTTCCAAAAAAATACAGTGGTGCCCCGCAAGACGAATGCCTCGCAAGACGGAAAACCCGCTAGACGAAAGGGTTTTCCGTTTTTGAGCTGCTTCGCAAGACGATTTTCCCTATGGGCTTGCTTTGCAAGACGTTTTCGTGTTCCGATTTTTTTTCGCTCCCCCCCTTTTTCTAAGCCGCTAAGCCGCTAATAGCCTTTTAGCCGCTAATACGCTAAGCCTTTAATAGCTGCTAATAGCCTTTAAGCCGCTAATCTGCTAAGCCTTTAATAGCCGCTAAGCCTTTAATAGCCGCTAAACCGCTAATAGCGCTAATTCGCTAAGCCGCTAATAGGGTTGCTTCGCAAGACGAAAAAACCGCTAGACGAAGAGGCTCGCGGAACGGATTAATTTCGTCTTGCGAGGCACCACTGTATAAGAACACAGTAAAACATTGAACATTAAAAGCTTCCCTATACAGGGCTGCCTTAGGAAGTATTCTGAATGTTATATAGCTGTTTATCTCATTGACATCTGATGGGAGGGTGGTACATAGCGCAGGCATCACTATCTTTCAAGCCCTCAAGAGTATAAGCATTTTAGTGTGAATTTCTCCTGGTATTTCAGATTTCAGCAATCCTCTCTCCTGCCTGCTGCAGCCCCTGCCTGACCATATTTTATACTGCGTTGGAAGATCTCAGCAGCCTTTGCAGAATAAAAAGTTTAAAAAATCTTAAACTCTAGACGTCAACAGATGCTGCTTCTAGTCCAGCAACTTGTTGATTTGGGTTTCTTGTGTCAGCATAATACTGCCTGGAAGAGTACAATGAGGGTACTCTTGACTTTGATCACTTCCATGTAACCTATGTATCAAGCATTTGTCTTGATTTGTTTGTGAGGAGGTTGGAATGCCATTGGCTATTTTATTCAGCATTTATTTTTATCTGTTTCCAGGGAGGTTATATTTATTTGTTAAATGTACAGTGGTACCTCGGGTTAAGAACTTAATTCGTTCTGGAGGTCCGTTCTTAACCTGAAACTGTTCTTAACCTGAAGCACCAATTTAGCTAATGGGGCCTCCCGCTGCCACTGCACTGCTGCCACTGATTTCTGTTCTCATCCTGAAGCAAAGTTCTTAACCCGAGGTACTATTTCTAGGTTAGCGGAGTATGTAACCTGAAGCATCTGTAATCTGAAGTGTCTGTAACCCGAGGTACCACTGTATTGTTATGTATCAATTAAATAATTTTATATTCCACCCTCCCTCCTTCCCAAAGGCAGGGCAGCTTTGCACAACTGTTATCTCACACTTTCCAGTGCATCTCCCCATTGCTTTCCTTGTAGCAAAAAGTCTGGCTCTTGGAGGGGAAGTGCATTAGTTGCAGAAAAGGACCAAATCAACTTTAGATGATTATTCAATGGTATGTGACTGGATCCCTTCCAAAGGTAGCAACAGTCTGGAAAGTGCCCTTTGACTCCAGTCCACACTGAGAGAACCATGGGAGTTGACATTGACGAAATGGTTGCCAGGCTGAATGTTCAGTTGTACAAATACTAAAACAGTTCAAAAGCATAAGAATCTGTATAACCATGAATCTACCTCATGCTGGTAATGGCATAATGACCGCCCACTGCATGACAGGAGAAGAAAGTTTAGCGACCGTTAACAAACTATTTGGTGGGTAATGAAGTGAGGAAAATGCTTGATGACTCTGCTGAGAAGGGAGGGAAACACCTCAATTTCATGATGCAGAATGCTGAGGAGAAACTGCTGGGGTGTGTGTGGCTGATTTCTATCACAAAACTTCATCTTTGCGCAAAGAAAATCATGGCAAGCCAGCCTAGAAGGAGAGGGACCTGGGAAAGTTCTTTTCTTTTTACAAATAAATTTTTAAAAATCTAATTATTAGAATCATCATTCTGTACCTAATTCAATCTGAATGGTCTGAATCACTAAATTGATCTGATGATTTATGCTCTTTTATTTGCTTTGCTTTCCTTTGGTGTCAATATCGTAATATTGAAAGCACCAGGATTAATTAACTGTGGAAGGCTGAAACAAATCCATCAATTTCATTATCAACTCTGAGCCAAAAAAGAGATATAATTGCCCCTTTATTACTTCATAAAACAAGCACTGTATCCATCCCAATGTTCAATTTTTTTTCTGAACTCCATAACATTACCTCTGAGAAACATCTGTCCAACAATTGAGTGTTCCAAGGTAAGAGAGAGAGAGAGTTTGTTTTTCAATTTTAAGTTCAGTTCTCTACATTCCCAAATCAGTTTGCAGATTTTTTTTTCTAACTCCCCAAAGACATGCATCGGTATTTAGATGCCTATTTCGCCTAATTTGCTCAGGCTTATATATAATTTTGGCTCACAGACATTTCTGCAGAGCCATTTCCCCTAATGTATTTCACGTTATTTTCGTCAATATATACATTCCTAGGCACATTTTATTCCAGTATACACATTTTTGTACACACCGCTTGGCTGGGAAACTGCATTGCAAAAGTTGAACAAGTGTGAATCTTGAAAGAGGGCTGTTTTGGTATTATTTCGGAATGTGTGGGTTAGGTAGGTTTGCCTTTTAAATGTGAAGTGAACTGAGTTTCTTCCCCATCCCTGGTATCTAATGAAGGGGAACCTGCCTATGGAATCAATACCTAAAGTTAAAGGCATTAATCTTTTTTCCTAAAGAAATATGGCAACCCCTCAGGAAGAAAAGGGGAAATTCACTGCCACTGAATCACTGTTATAAGAGCTACATGCTTCTAGTCAAGTACTCTTAGGTACTTTTGGTGGATTCTAAGAAGTGCTATAGAAATTATTCACAATGGTAATGCAAAAGGAAGTGGGGGAAAATGGTTTGGAGCTCTGAGACTGTGCTGAATGTGTCAAGTGAGTGAAATGAGACATCTTGAAAAGGAATTAAATCCTAGGAGTATCAAATAACTTTGGAAACTGTGCTGCATATGTGCTGAAACTTGCCTTCCAATTTCTCAAAAAAATAAAAATATTCCCCCACTTAAAAAGGCTTCTCCTCTTCTGCCTCATTCCTATGGTGCTTTGGAATTTATTTGTTATTTCTTTGTAACTTCAGGGCATGCAGGGATGAAATTATTGTTGTGAAGCGAGTCAGGGTGTTGCATGCTTCACCTTTCCATTAAACTTCTTTCCTGCATTCTACAGGGTTCTCAGCTGCCCATGCTTCCTGATCTGAATAAAGTCCCACAGAAGGAATCTCCTCCCCCATCGTTCTGCCCGGACACTGAGGTCCAGCTCCGAGGGCCTTCTGGCGGTTCCCTCACTGTGAGAGGCCAAGTTACAAGGAACCAGGCAGAGGGCCTTCTCGGTAGTGGCGCCCGCCCTGTGGAACACCCTCCCATCAGATGTCAAAGCGATAAACATCTACCTGATATTCAGAAGACATCTGAAGGCGGCCCTGTTCAGGGAAGTTTTTAATATGTGACATTTTAGTGTATCTTTCATCTTTGTTGGAAGCCGCCCAGAGTGGCTGGGGTACAAATATATTATTATTATTATTATTATTATTATTATTATTATTATTATTATTATTTGTTCGTAAGTCTTCCCTTGGGCATTAATTGAAGAAATAAGTTGGCCAAAGAGGCCTCTGAGAATGGCACACTTCCTGGTTTTTGTTTTTACAAAACAAATTCTGCAAAAAAAGAACCTTTGAGCACAGATTTATTTAAAAGAAAAACCAAACTTAAACAAATAACAACAAACAGTTAGAAGGTGCATGATGGGCAGACTGTCTTGCTTCCCACATTTACAGGAAAAACCAGTAGAGGATGTCATGTGGTTTTTCCCCCAGGAAGGATGGGCACCCAAGAATGCGGCAGAGACTGCTAAGCATAATTGTTTAATTGAGACTGTAATTGAAAATGCCTGTACGTGTTTAAGGGTTTAACACTGGAAAATTCCACTGGGGTATATTCTAAAGCTAGGAATTGCTCTCTAAGCTTCTAAATGGGCTGTAATTAACTGTTTGTATTCTCTGCTCTTTCACGTGGTGTTTAAGTTTAGGTCATGTGAGTAAGGTATTTAGTTGCAAATTGCCATTTTGAATGGAGTTGCCTTTTGTTGGCCTTTTGTTCCCAGCAGTAGTGGAAGAAAGATGTGCAACTGAGTCTTTCCAGGAGAGAAAACAGTTCCAGGCTAATGGAGAGAGAGCTTAGATTTTAGGTCTGTTTGGAGTAATCTAATATTACTATGAAGATGAACTATGCTTTGATAAGCATATGTCTTATGGAATTATTTGGATGTATCCTTGATTGTCTTATGTTATGTTTTGAGGAAGATCCTGCTTTTGAATCCTATTTATGGGTCTGGTCAATTTTCATTCCCAGAGGAGTCAGTTTTTAGGCAAACTACTGCTTCAAGCTATGCAATATTAATATCTTCAGTAGAAGATATTAATATTCTGAGTAATACCCCTCCCCACCTTCTCACTATATAGAAGGATCTGGCAACTTCTGTTTCAGTGTATCTGAAGAAGTGTGCATGCACACAAAAGCTCATACCAAGAACTAACTTAGTTGGTCTTTAAGGTGCTACTGGAAGGAATTTTTTTATCTTCAATAGAGACCACCTCAGAATGAAAATGCACTCATGAAACTCATCAGCCACCTCAAAAATAAGCTGAGATCAACAGAAAATCTACACAATGCATGAGAATTTCACTAGAGTTTTCTCTCTGCTTTGATCACTTTAGAATGCAATTCATTCATTATTTTTAATTAACAGAGAACACTTTTAAAAGTGGGAGAAATGTTTGGCACATCACTAATGGGCATACTTTGGAGTCTTATCCAAGCTCTACTTGTTTTTCATCTCCTACTGATAGATTAGGGTGCTGTAGCTGTCCAGGCACCATCTTGTCAGAAACACACTCTGCCAATGTGCATATTGAGGAAGCGTCTGCATATATTTGTGTCACTGGCAATCATGAAACAGTTCTCAGAAACTGGCTGGTATAAGCAAAGTGATCCAATTCTACTCCAGGTGGCAGTTGCTATGCTTAACCAACATGTACCTTGAAAAATAATAATAAGGGCAACAGCTGTTATGTGGATTGAACTTCTCCCCTTCTGATTCTGGAGTTTTCCCAATGAAGTCAACAATGAAACACCATCATAAAAAATTATATTACGAAACAACAACAACAATGAAACTCCATCAACACTGGAGCTTTGATAGTTGCAAATACTGCATTTATTTATTTTTACTTATTGGACAGAATCATTTTATAGATAAAATTTGAAGAGGCTCGCGTACAATAACTGACTATTAAATTTAAAAACAACAGCCAAGAACACATTTAAAAGACAAACAAGTAATAAAGTCAAATAAAATTTCAGCAGTGGAAAAATAGAAGCAGATTCATGCAATAAAAAATAGTAACATCAAGTGTCAAATATAACACCAAATAGGCACCCAGCAAAAAATAGTGCTTAGCAAATGAAATAAAAATTACTGCTCAGTAAAATTCAAGCAAACAATAAAGAAGTCCTAGCCTGAAATCTAAATTTAACAAGAAAAGTGACAGGTGAAGAAGGCATTGGGAGTGTAGGAAGAGGAAATTAAGCATCCACAGGAAAAAAGCAAAGCTTTCCCCATACAATCGCCCTGAAAGTGACAGGATTTTATCATGTCTGGACACTCTTAGGGGAAACTGCTATCAAATTTTCAATGTGAGTGTAAAAAGCCATACTTTTTAGCAACTCCAGGTAGCTACTATCTTTCTAAAAAAAATAAATAAACTTCCACTTCATCATAGAAGCTAATAGGGGTATGGATTCCACTGAAGATTCAGGTGTGATCTACACACTAATCTATCAATTACAGATTAGATTAATCCAGTTTGGAATAGGGATAGGTGATTCTGTCAGTTTTGGTTGCTATCATTTTCTCATTTTTCCAAACTCAAGTTCAGTTACCCACATTTCCATAGTTGTTTGCTTTTTTAAAAAATGTCCTCATAAAAAATTGTTGGCATTTATTGCGAATTTCTCCCAATATACATATTTTTGTATGCCATTTGCCTAATATTCACATTTTTGCAAAGCAGTGTTCCCTAATATAATGCATTTTTGCATGTAATTGTAACTAATATATGTATTCTTGCTCTCATGTATGCATTTGCAACACCTTATTTGCTGGGAAAACAGCATTACAAAATTCAAAGACAAAGACGGGCGATTTTCAAACAACAGACATGTTTGGGTTGTGAATTAGGTAAATGCACATTTAAATGAATAAAATCCCACTTGCACACAAACATCCCTACTTCAGAATTTTAACTCACCTAATTCTTCAGCATCCATAGTATATTACAATGCTGCTTCTGGTCTGTTCCAGTCTTTAAGGCTTGACAAGATGATGATGATGATGGTGACTACTATCCTTGAATTTGCCACTAACATTCCTTTTGGATTTTAAAACCATTTTTGTATATTATAATATATTTGTATATTATGATCACACTTATGCTGATTTTCTCACACATACAAAGGAAATGGGAGGAACATAAGAATTTGCCTTATTCAAAGTTAGAGCACTTGCTCATGGGGCTCAGTATTGTCAACAACGGGTCATTGCTTCTAAGCTGTTAACCAGAAAGTTGCTGGTTTGAGCCCATCCAGGGATGGCTATGGGCAGGATTCCTGCACTGAAAGGGGTTTGACTAGATGACTCTTAGGGTCCCTTGCAACTCTACAATTCTATACAGTGTTACCTTGGTTTACGAACTTAATCCGTTCCAGAAGTCCGTTCTTAAACCAAAGCATTCTTAAACCAAGGTGTGCTTTCCTATAGCAGCGGGGGGACTCAATTTACAAATGGAACACACTCAACAGGAAGACGAACATGTTCTCTTTCCAAGGCAACGTTCACAAACCAAAACACCTACTTCCGGGTTTGCAGCATTCTTAATCCAAGTTGTTCATAAACTAACCTGTTCTTAAAGCAAGGTATCGCTGTAATTCTATTTTTCTACGCATGGGCAACTCTTTCCAATAAATAGGCATGTGCATTTCTTATTTTGGGTAAATGCTTTGGTACACAATTTCCTTAAAAGTAGTGATTTCCACCTGCTATATTTTCTGTGTTTGGCAGAAAATTTTCCTGGAGCTTCACTAAGCATGCAACAAATGATCTGCCATAGAATACTAAGGCATGTCTCCTAGATGTTCATTGGCACTGCCCCAATATGTCTTTTGTCATCATATTTGGTTCCGATATATGAGCCATGAAAAAGTTTTCCTTTGTCAGTGCCAAGGGCATGGGTGTTACAGAAAAGGAGCAATGCGGCAGCGAGCTGCAGCTGGCTGGAAAGCAAAACATGATGGGAATGTTTGGGACTGTACCGTGGGAACAAAGGGACAGTCTATTCACAGTGCTGAGCACCGGATTTAGCTCAGAGTGTAATTTGACCTATACAGGAAGTACAGGAGGTGGAGTTTGTCTCTCTGCTGTTGGAGTTTGAAGAGAGCAGACGCGTTTCTCTGTAATGCTGCAAAGACAGAAATAAAGGCATGTAAATACATTTCTGTCTATCTCTTTCCCCTCCCTGGGGGGAGTAGGGAGCAGGGAAGAGTGGTGTGTCCTTCTCACGCTGAGGAGGATCGCCGATCGCGACCTAGCCTGTATCCTGCCGGGAAACGCAGACAGGGAGGTCAACAAGGAGATCAAGCCGGGTGCCTGGAGAGTGGCCAGTTTCTCCTGATAAGGCTAGATTTCTAACAATGGGTTCTGAACCACAGCAACCACTTCTTTTCATCTCACAAGGCTTGCTCAAATGCTTTAAAACTCTCCACATGAAGAATTCCATGGATACAGCTGTGCTGAGGAAGCAATGTTACGTTAAACACACTTTAGAAACAACAACCCACTAGCGACTTAATTTTACTACAAAGAGCAATCACATGGGGTTGGATCTTGAGATGCCATTTCTCACAGAAATCATCCCCCACAAAATCATGGAAATCAGTGTTGTTGTTTTAAAGCAAGGGTTAAATGAACTCCAATGGAATCCTGACTAATAATCTGGTTGTTACATTTCTAAACCAGTTGAAGTTTCCAAATTCCATGTAGAGTGCATTGGAATAGTCTAATCTGGAAGATACCAGTGAGTGGAATACAGTGGCCAAGAACCATAGCTGATGAAATAGTTGCAGAAGAAGAGACCACTGTAGCCACCTGAGCTACTCAGCTTTAGATCCAGGAGCACCCCCAAGCTACAGAGCACCCCTATTCCTTCTACAGAAGTGCAAACCTGTTCAGGAAAGGCCATCTCCCCACCTTCCAGACTCAAGAGCTTGGAACACATTAACACCTCTGTCTTTTAAGGATTCAGCTTCAATTTATTGGCCATCTCCAGCTCATCTCCAGTTCCAAGTACAGTGGTACCTCGGGTTACATACGCTACAGGTTACATACGCTTCAGGTTACAGACTCCGCTAACCCAGAAATAGTGCTTCAGGTTAAGAACTTTGCTTCAGGATAAGAACAGAAATCGGGCTCCAGCAGCGCGGCAGCAGCAGGAGGCCCCATTAGCTAAAGTGGTGCTTCAGGTTAAGAACAGCTTCAGGTTAAGAACGGACCTCCGGAATGAATTAAGTACTTAACCCGAGGTACCACTGTACTGGTCTAGCACCACTACCACCTCAAGCAGCCTCTACTATAGTGTGATCTGCATTGTGCTACAGTGTCATTTTAAATAATTGTTGTGTACTTTTATTCTTGTATTTGGGCCCCACTTGGGTGGGTTATAAATATGAAATAATAAATAAATACATGGTTTTTCTAAAAAAAAAAAATCCCAATGAGTCCTCAGACCCCAAAAGGCCATTAGTTCTTGCTCTTTTGTACTGTTACAGAAACATCCCATTTGCCCAGTGAAGAGAACGAGATCCATTTCTCCTTCCTTTTGTAGAAAAAGAGGACGCCCACTTCTCTAGAACTATGTGCCAAAAGGCAACACCCCCGAACACTTTCTAGAAGTGTCTGACTCATTTGAAAAACATGTAAGGTGAAATCCTTTACATTTAACTGTTCTCTATTACAGCCTTTTGTCTGACTGTCCAAGTCTTCCGGCAATTGCACTGTTTGTTTTTATGGATTCTGTCATCTCCGCTTTATCTCATAGTGCTATTGTCTGTCATAGATTGCTTGCAAGCAGACTGCCTAGGGAATGTACACTCATGTCACATAGGTTTAAATAACTTAAGTGGTCCTGCTGCTCTAATATATGTTGCCAAGAGGCAGTAATAAGTGACCAACATATCTATCTCTTCCCTTGCTCGCCTGTCAGAGATTCTTTGTTTTCTGATACGAGATAAAATATAAAATGCCTATTTGCTATTTATACCCTGCCTAGGTATCTAGCCACAAGGATGGAAACAAGTGCTCCCAAGGTGCTGGCTGACATGATCCACATTGTGGCAGATGGGGAGAGTTCTTTGTACTCTATATTATTAGAATAAGAATAGGAAGATGAACAGAAGATGAGTTTGATGGATCAGGCCAATGGCCCGTGTGGTCCAGCAAGCCAATGGCCCAAGTCCAAGAGCACTTTCCCCTTCTGCAGTTTCAAGCAATTTGCCCTCAGAAACATACTGCCTCTGAATGTAGAAGAAGCATGGTCATTATCTCTTGTAGTCATTTGTCAGGGAACTGACATCAGAGCAGAGGGGGGAGGCGAGGCTTCCAGATTCTGCAGGAGAGGGAACAAGTAAGGGTAGAGAGAGAACGTCATCTGGGGAAGGAAGTCCAGGTGACACCAGGAAGAAGGGAGAGGCAGAGAGCATCTCGGAGGTGAGGCTCCGAAACTCTTCCAGTGAAGTCAGAGGACCACCACTGGGCACGCCCACTCTGCGCAGAAGGCGAAGGTTGTCCGTTAAGGAATTCTTATGCTGGAGGAAATTTAGGAGACGCCCACTCACGGATTCTGCTAGCGACTGAGCAGCAGCGGCAAGGCTGCTCAGTCAGGGAAAGACACAACCGCCCCTAAGCAGTTTGGAACAGCTAGAGGTTTACACACAAGCAACCCTAATTCCCCGTGACATCATTGATAACCTTTACCTCTTTTAAAGCATCCATATCTCGTATTCCTCAACTCTCTCTACTTTTTTTATAATTCAGTTTACCCTAAATGAATTTTATTGTTGTTTATTGTTTATAGGCAATGCAATATTCAGTATGTGGGCGGGATGAACAGGGGAGGAAGGAAAGCACTAGATATTTTGTATTCCTTTGTCCTTCTGCTCATTGATACTTTTCAGAGGAAGAAATGTTCCTGACAACCTTCCTCAGTTCCTAAATCCTTCTCATCAATGACCCTTCACCACTAAAGATTTTTTTTCCCCAGGAGTATCGTACCAAAGAATCTTTATATTTATATATGGGTGTGCAGTGATCAAAAGATTCACCCAGTGTCTGTAGAGTTCGGAACTTAATCTGCTTTAGGTCCACTCTGTGTGGCTCTGATCTGATGGATTATTAATGCCCAAATCTGTTCTGTTAAAGCTCATGTTTAATGTCCGGGGGGGGGGGTGGACTGAGGCTACAGAACAACTTGGAAGTTGACTGGGGCCCTACTCTGCCTTGGCACACATTGTTAATGATGCAATCCAACTCCAAATGTAAACATTTGCAAAACAAACTTTGTCTCTTCTCCTCTTCGTTATACAGAGAGATGATTTATGATCCTATTCTGAAAGGACCCTCCTGGCTATCTGTCCCTTAGAGAGCTCCCCAGGCTATATCCTCTTTCTCCAGAACCGAATGCATCCCTTAGGCTGAATAAGGTTATTTCTACCCTTATGCTAGTGTGTTGGATACTGCAACACCCAAATGCACAAGAACGGAAGACAGAAGTGGAGATCGATCTTCTGTCTCCCAGCAGTCTCTGCCCTCTCCTAATGCAGTTCAATCCCAGCTGCTACAAGTTAGCCACGTATCAAATCAGTTATTGGGCCTAGAGAAAGCAACTTCATCCTTGCACCATTACTGCATTGAGAAAAGAGAGATTGAGCATTGAAAGGGGGTGATCCTATGAGAAAGATCTGCTGGGATGAGCATCTTAGGATGCAGTGGATCCTGCCTGAGCTGGGATCAGTTAGTGCTAAATCGCCAGCTCTGGTTCAATTACGCCAGCAAAACTTGCTCATCCTAGCTCAGCCACTGTTTCGCTGGCTGAGCCAAGGCTGATGTAAACCCCCAAGAAATGGTGTTTGGGGTGTGTGTGGACTGGGTGGGGCCAGAGAGCAGGGACCTAGGCTGGATCCTAAGCCAATTCAGCTCTCTTACATGACTAGCAACCTGGAACAGAGCCCCATTTTAAAGGCTTGTTTCCCTCTGCCTGACTTAGTCACAGCAGCAGTAGCAGCCCCACGGCTGGTAAGAATTTGTATCTGCTGTAAATGTATGCCAGCTGAATTTACACCAGCTTGCTTTGCTCCAGCTCCTTTTGCATAGGATTGCTCCCATAATGTACATTCTTTTTTAAAAAAAATGGATTGCTTTTTTCTCTTAAGCATGTTGTTTATCTGTAGCTCACCTATTAGTTTCACACAGGCAAAAATGTGGGAACCATGATGCTTGTCTGAGAGGTGATTTGTTTCCTCTCCATTTCATGTTTCAGTATTCCTTTAATATCTGCATATGTATCTCAGCACACACACAGTGTGGCCACTTCATTCATTTCATTTGGCAGGGAGATTCCCGGAATCACATGCCGGAGAAATCTGAAGTCGCTGTTATTTATGGAAACGTGAAATGCTCTAGATTAATAAAAAGGACACTTCAGCTTCTCCTAGCTGCCCTTGTGTCTCATTTTTTAAAAAGATTAGCTCTGAGTTTGGGGATATTTTGGGAACATAGTGGCAAATAAAACTGAGATAACAATATATGAGTATAGCCACAGCAGCTGGAAGGAAGAACAAACCACTGTATGCTTTTTTTTAAGACAACAATTTTATTACCAGGTTTTACACGACACAGCAGCACTCAGTGTGCGAAAGCATCACTTCCAGCACATCAATGCATTCTGCAGCAGAATGAACAGAACTGGATAATGTAGGGCAATCTGAGCATCTGGCCCCATATGCAACCATGTTTATTACACTGCTGCTACCCAATTTAATACTCTCCTGTGGTAAAGCACCAGTCAATATTCCGAGAAGGTTAAAATTGCAACTGCACTTGCAGGGCAATTCCCTGCATACCTACTCAGAAGAAAGCCACATTGGATTTAAGGGGCATACTGCTAAATTGGAATGGTGGAGAAATTTGCTTCGGGTTACATTTTAATGTGAAGCTATCTAATTCACAGTGCCTGAAATAATGTGTGGAGCAAGATGTTGCCATCATTCAAAATGGGCACTTTCCCAAGTTTTGTGGGAAATTGTGCCCCAAAATGTGCATAGCAAAAGGCTGACAAATTTTCATGGGGATTTTTTTTAAAATAATAATAATGGCAAAACAATGTGGAAAACTCGATTTGTTTATTCAATTCATATACTGCCCTTTATCAAAAGATCCCAAACTGAATTTAAGACAGGAAAAATAAGAATGTGATCAACAGAATCTCTTTCATTGACTTCATTAAGCTTTAAATTTTACAGTAATTTCTCAGGAGACCCCTAAAGGAAAAATAAAAATTGATTGGTACAAGAAAAGTCCAGCCTTGTGTTTATAAATTAATCTCCCAGTCAGTGTTCTGAGCTGATGTATTTCCATGGCAAGCTGACAGTGATGGAAGAACAAGTGCTATAGAGTGGAATCAGGAGAGAATCCTTTTCAAAAGAAAATAAAGAAATGTTGAATTATACCCAAAAGATAAATGTATCTTTCAAGACATTCTCTGTTATTTACTTTGCTTTTCGCATACTCTAAAGAAAGAGAGAGCTCATTTGTAATTTTCCTAAAGAGAAGTTGGACAGCAGACATGTGCCTTTTTTAGTAGAACATCTGGCCATGGGTTTCAAACAGGGATGGATGGATAATCTGTGAGCCTCCATGTCTGTGGAACTCTCTCTCTCCCAGATGAAATCAGCCTGGCTGTTGAATTCTCTGACATCCCTGGTCATAAGACATTTTCCTCTTTTGATCTTCCTTCTCAAACACTGGCTGTTTTTCTCCAGATTTTTTTAAACACAGGTAACCAATAGCAAAAAACCAGAGGCTTAAAGGCAGAATGTGTACATAAAACACAGAACAAGATTTTTAAAAAGGTGCTTCACAATCCTCCAAGCATCTTACAGCTTATTTTGACGGACTTCATCTTGTTTTATTGACAACCATGTGTCGTCGTCCCCTCCACACACCATAAAAGAGTTTATAGAGAAGTCTATGAAACACATTTCTAACAGGACTTGTCTTCTATGTACTGTTATTTCAAAATTGTTCATCACTTATGCTCAAATGGAAACCACTGGGGAGCCCTGTTTCTCTCTGTGAAGATTGCAGAGAAAATCACTTTTCACTCTTGCATCCAAATAGAAGTGCCGTGTTCATGTGTGAAATTATAGGCTAGGTAGAGAAGGAAAAATTAAGGGACTGTGGTGTCTTGAGCTTTATAACCACAGAAAAAAATAGACTCGCTGTCAGCCTAAGTTTGGATGTTGGAATAAAATCCTTTGGTTTCTTTAGATCACAGTCTGCTTAAAGTGATCCGATCAATTTCCTAATTCTGTGAATACCAATAAAAGAGGAAATGCCTAGGTCACACAAAAAATATCCTACTGCCACTTAAGGGCTTCTGAGCAACTTCCAGACATTCCAAAGGAATATATTTCTTAGAGCTATCTTGGTTCTGATCTCCTCTTTCCCCCAAGGAAGAGCACAGTTTAGCCCCTTGGCTGTCCAAAATTCAGACCAGCTAACTCAGTATTGACTACGATTAATGACAGCAGCTTTCCAGAGGTCCTTTCCAGCCCTACCTGGCCATGTCAAAGATTGAATTTGGGAACTTCTGCATTCAGAGCCATAGCTGTCAATTTACAGATTTGAAAATAAGGGACCAGCAGCCTCGAAAATAAGGGATCAGCAGCCAAAATAAGGGATCAACAATTACTTTGATAAAATACACATTTTGTTGCATGCAGATGCCTTTAGATACCTATAAGGTCCATAAATTACCATATAGCATATATTCAACACAAAAAACAGCAACAATTTGTTGTTGACAAAGGACAGCTGGACATAGAAAGGGCCCCATTACCTTCAGTAGTTTATTTAAGGAACATCATCAATAAGGGATAGCAGCTGGATATGGTGGTGGGATAAGGGACTGTCCCACCAAATAAGGGACGCTTGACAGCTATGTTCAGAGCAAATGCTCTACTGCTGAGCTATGGTCCTTTCCTATGAATACATTGCAGGAAGGCCTCAACTACCCTCTTGTCCAGCAGGACTCTTTTTATAGTCTAAGAAATTTCACCAACTGTTTGCTATTTTAAAAATCTATCCTGAGGAAGAATTTGGTGCTACCTAAAAGATAGCAAGCTGCTTTGCGAACACTTATTGGTCCTAGTAAACACATTATTTCTTTGAGGCAGGAAAATATGTGACACAGAGAACTTGCACTCTTTAGCCCTCTAAATGTCACATTAGCTGGGCCTACCTTTCTATGTACTTCAGTAACAATTTGGTTCTGCCAGGTGACTTTACTGAACAACCATCTAAGTACAGCTGAGTGCCTTTCTTTCTTTTTCCTTTAAAATGTTTTTCTTTCCTCATGGTTGCCAGGGGAGGCATGTTCAACGAATCTAAGGGTTTTTTGTTATCTTCATTCTTTATTTTGATTCTTGCTTTCTTTCTAAGGTCAATTATTTTAAGCTAAACTTGCAAGAGATTGTCATACTTGGCTCTAAAAATAAAATTTCTCAAATGAGTTAGCAATGTAAGACATTATGGCCTATGCATGAAATAAATATGAATCTTTGAGGGAGAATCTAAGAGAGGCTTGTAGACTTGGGCTTCTTGAACTCTTTATTAGAGAGAAGGCTTCAGTATAGGAGCAAGAGTTTAAGTTGTTTTTGCAGTTTGACTAAATTGTGTTTAGCCTTCACTGTACTGTTAGCTTTGTTTAGACCAGATTGTGGCAGATGTGAAAACCTAAAACAAAGCATGGACTCAACATGGTGCTATGGTCAGACTTTCTTGCTTACATAAACTGTCTAATAAAACAATTCACAGAGGAGGAGGAGGAGGAGGAGGAGGAGGAGGAGGAGGAGGAGGAGGAGAAGAAGAAGAAGAAGAAGAAGAAGAAGAAGAAGAAGAAGAAGAAGAAGAAGAAGAAGAAGAAGAAGAAGTTGTTGTACACTAATCCAAAGTGGGTGGGGATGAAAGCCGGCTCTGAGTAATGATAAACCATTGTGCTATGAAATGTTAAGTAGGGGGTCATCTGTGGTATTAGCAGCCAACCTACCAAATCAAATACAAACATTTGAAACAACATCAAAATAATAAAACAACATTATTTCCTAACAGTGCACATTGTGTGATATTATTTTAAAAGGACAAATTATAGCCCAGTGCACAAAAAGATGAACAGCACAACACACTATTTACTGAAAGTGTTCATCCCCAAAAGGATGAATCCTACCCCACTCTACTAAAAGAAGAACACAACAACAGGCCAGGGTACTAACATATCATGCAAGGCCGATTAAAAACCAAATGCTCATCAAATGCACTTGAATGTGTCACAGGGACACAGGAGCTGAAATGATTTGTGCTCCTCTGTTTCCCATTTTTGCTTTGCATCTGACTTTATCAGAATGACAAAGAGACAATTAGAAGTCAAAATTGTGCTGTGTGTAATAGTTGACACTGGGACCAAAGCTATGCTAATAGTGAGGAGGGACCCGATTATGGGGATCCAGTTTGAGTCACTAGTTCTTCATGCCCACTGTCAGGATCCTAAATCCCATCCCAGGAACAGAAATGAGCTCTTAGTCCCACAGTGCAGCACATATAACATGTCACAGTTTGTTCTGTTGAAATGGTTATGATGGTTAGGTAAAGGGACCCCTGACCATTAGGTCCAGTCGCGGATGACTCTGGGGTTGCAGCGCTCATCTCGCTTTACTGGCCGAGGGAGCCAACGTTTGTTCGCAGACAGTTTTTCCTGGTCATGTGGCCAGCAAGACTAAGCTGCTTCTGGCTAATCAGAGCAGCGCACGGAAACGCCGTTTACCTTCCCATTGGAGCAGTACCTATTTATCTACTTGCACTTTGACATGCTTTTGAACTGCTAGGTTGGCAGGAGCAGGGACCGAGCAATGGGTTATGATGGTTAGCTAACCCTAAATGTGAACCCCTGAAGAGGACTATAGTATCCAACCATTAGTGAGGCAAGGAACAATTAACAGTAAATGTCCATTCTACTTCTCAATGGGTGCATTAAATGCTGTTATAATGGGAATTTTAAAACACAGGCAGTGTAGAATGATGAGCAAGAAAAATAGTAGCTTTAACAAGCCACAAAGGAGTATAGATGTGGGCTTTCCTGCTCTTGATTTAAAACTTTGCCAGGCAATGTTTGACAGAGCTTCTGGTAAATATCTGTCTGCAGCATGGAGATTATGGATGTTCAAATTTTGTCGAACTATATAATTTGATCAGGAGAGAAATTGCATTCTCAGAAGTGACGGGATACAAACGACCAGTGATTGTAGACCTCCTTGCCCCTAGCTCAAGGGTGACAAAATCTGTATTTCCAAGCAATCTAGCATGAAATGCAATTAGTGAGAGTTCTGATTACAACGAGAATGATATTTGTTTCTGCTAAGGTGGCATACTTTGCAGCAGACAAATGGCCTCTGGTGATTCTGTAAAAGTCGCTCAGGTTGCCCTTGGCTATGACGTACCTTTGCCAAAACTGTTTTATGGCTTGTTGGGAGAATTCATAATCATTCACTTATAACATTGCTCTTCTTGCAGTTAGACATCTGAATAGAACTTTCTCCTTGCAATGTGAAGTTGTTATTTGGGCACTGAAGTGAGCAATGCAGAATCATGAATGAGTGATAAGCATGGTTTCGTTGTTGACAAAGGGAGAAAAGGGGGCTTATACCCTGCCACACCCATGAGAGCTATGCAAGATAAGATGAGAGCTAAGCAACTGCTGCAGTTTGAAAGGGGTGGGTACTAGCCGCTTAAATGAATCATTGCCAAACTAATATCCTTGATCCTTTCACTCGTGTTTACTTGAAATGTTGCATCTCCTCCCGCAGTCAACCATACACTGCCAGCAATTGTGTGACAATAAGCCCCAATGTGCAAACTCTTGCATGAATGTGTGCAGTATAGTCACATCTATGCATATCTGGCTATAACCAGCTATGCCCTCTAATGGGAACTTCTCACAAACCTGCTCATATGCACAACTCTATAAGCCCTTCACACAACCCATAAGCAGTGCACTGTTGTTTCACACAAACACAAACCCACAATTCCACAAGCACATTGTAGAAATCACTTTACACAATCACATGTACTGAAGGAATGGGTTTCCCAAACCCAAAACTGACTGTGCAGGCAGTTTGAAACAGGCACCAAAGTCCCTGTTTTTCCTTAGCTAAAATCCATTAACTTGAGCTCTGAGTCAATGTATAAACAAAAACCCGGCTGAATAAACAAGTGCTCAGAGCCCTCTCCTTTATCAGTTCATGACGGCAAGGATGGCCTTGACTGTGCCAGTAGAACAGGGATGACACGTCTAGGTCTTATCTTACGTCCTGGACACACTCTGACACACAGACCTAGTCTGGGAACAGCGCCAAAGTGTGTTCTTGGAGTTGGTGACCTCTTGCTCCAAGATAAGATAAGAGTAGGAACAGGAATAGCCTTTTATGATCAGAAGTACAGGAAGGAATACCCTTTTATGGTTAAGAATACCGGAGCAGGAACATATGTGATGTCAGCCTGCGTGTATAGGATTCCTGACGTGGTTGGATTCCTGGGGAAGGAGGAAAAGGGTGCCTGGAGGATATATATACTGCATGAAATTTCTCATTTCTTTGGATTTGCTGTGGACACACAACACAGGTGCCTTTCTGCTGTTCTGGAGAGCAGAAATAAAGAACTCTTTCTCTGAACCAACGGTCGGTGTCATTTGACTTCCTTCCTCCTGCCTGGGAGCGATGAAGAGCCCACCAATCGGTAAAGTCTAATAAGGCTACAGTACAACTGCACATCACCATATATGTAAACCAGGAGGGGGAGCCTGTGGCCCATGGGCCAAGTTCAGACCTTCCAAGTGTCCCTATTTTCCAGGGACAGTCCCATTTTACAGAAGCCATCCCAGTTTCTGATTTGATTCTGGATGCCCCGCGTTTCCTTAGGACATCCCTATTTTCATCAGAGAAATGTTGGAGGGTATGCAATTTTTCTATCCAGTCCTTGAGACTCTCCCCAGGCAATGCCCTCCTTGGGTGCCTTCACCTAGATGTAATGTGTCCTTGAACAGTGATGATGCCTCTCACTTACCTTGCTGAAAATGTGTGTGAGTGTATGTGTGTAGGAACACCTGACTTTTGCATGTTGGAATGCAGCCTACTGTGTAAAGGTCATGTTGGTTGTTCCTCACACTTTGCATCTTGCCCCTCTCACCATGGTATAAGATCTCTGGAAAGTTTCTCCCAAGGTAATTCACCCCTTCAGCTGAAAAAGCTTCCCCACCCCGATGCAAGCCTATGGGGGGGAAAATGCAGAAGCACTAACACATCCCACATTATGCCTGGATAATGTAGTCTCGATGTGCATGCTTTTTCAGCACTGCGAAGAAGTTTGAGGGTTAAGGGAAGTGACAGATTGATAAGGTGTTTAACTCAGATCTTCTGCTGGCAGTTTAAATATGGCCCATTAAATAATAAATTAATGTTCGTGGCATTTCTAGTTAATCATAACGAACACAGACCCTGTGAGATTTTTTTAAACAGGGCACCTTTTCTTACAGCATTGAATAATTGCAGGATTCATAATTTATATTGGCGCTATTTGAAGATTGTTCCTGAAGCAATTGTAGGAAGTTGAAGTCTTCCACCTATATTATTGATGCATGGTAGCATGCTTATGCTTGGCGATGCATTAGGATGAATCTGTATAATCAATCTACAGCTTATATTTTAAGACTGATGGGACTAGCTCAGGTGACATCCTTCCAGTGGAGAGGTACCTATCTGGGAAAGGGGTGGGGCAGCAATGGGAATGATGCTCTAGGTCTGCAGCTTCCCCTGGGAGGACATCACTGTGCTTACTCTCACCTCATGAGCCACTTACTCTCACCTCATGAGCCACCACTGTTTTAGGCTAATGCCTTCAGGGAGTCTACAGTGATCCTCTCCCCTTCATCTGTTCCACCACCTTGATAGGGTCATGTTTGCTTCAGAAGAATGACTAGGGGACAATTTCCCCAATGTTTGGGTTTTGTCTCCCCCCTAAGATATTGTGGAATTCTCCAAAAATTACCTAAGTAAACTCAGGAAAAAAACCTGACTTAATTATGAGGTGAGCCTAAGGGAGCTCACTCATTGCTGATGGCAACATTATTATAATAATAATAATAATAATAATAATAATAATAATAATAATAATAATTATTATTATTATTATTATTATTATTATTATTATTATTATTATTATTATTTATACCCCGCCCATCTGGCTGGGCCTCCCCAGCCACTCTGGGCGGCTTCCATAAAAACCAAAAATACAATAAAATATCACACGTTAAAAACTTCCCTGAACAGGGCTGCCTTAAGATGTCTCCTGAATGTCAGGTAGTTGTTTATCGCTTTGACATCTGCTGGAAGGGCGTTCCACAGGGCGGGCGCCACTACCGAGAAGGCCCTCTGCCTGGTTCCCTGTAGCTTTGCTTCTCGCAATGAGGGAACCGCCAGAAGGCCCTCGGCGCTGGACCTCAGCGTCCGGGCAGAATGATGGGGGTGGAGACGCTCCTTCAGGTATACTGGACCGAGGCCGTTTAGGGCTTTAAAGGTCAGCACCAACACTTAATTGTGCTCAGAAACGTACTGGGAGCCAATGCAGGTCTTTCAAGACCGGTGTTATATGGTCTCGGCGGCCGCTCCCAGTCAGCAGTCTAGCTGCTGCATTCTGGATTAGTTGTAGTTTCCGAGTCACCTTCAAAGGTAGCCCCACGTAGAGTGCATTGCAGTAGTCCAAGCGGGAGATAACCAGAGCATGCACCACTCTGGCGAGACAGTCCGCAGGCAGATAGGGTCTCAGCCTACGTACCAGATGGAGCTGGTAAACAGCTGCCCTGGACACAGATTTGACCTGTGCCTCCATGGACAGCTGTGAGTCCAAAATGACTCCCAGGCTGCGCACCTGGTCCTTCAGGGGCACAGTTACCCCATTCAGGACCAGGGAATCCTCCACACCTGCCCGCCTCCTGTCCCCCAAAAACAGTACTTCTGTCTTGTCAGGATTCAACCTCAATCAGGATTCAACCTCAATCTGTTAGCCGCCATCCATCCTCCAACCGCGTCCAGTACTTATAAGTACTTGTAAAGCTATCGTTAAGCATTATGATAATGGGCATGAGTTGTGAAGGTTGATCCCTCAAAAAATGCAATTATATAACAATCCCAGCCTACATTTCAAAAGTTGTGTGAACATATAACTGCCTGATTTATTTATATGTTAGAAAGTGTTTGTGCCCTGTCTTTCTATTTAACTGCTCAAGGCAGCCTACAACAAGAGCTAAAATGCTGAATTAGATCATTAGTCTATCTTGTCAGCCTTGTTTATCTGTTGATTTGATGGCCTTCCCAATCTTCCTTGAATGAGGCCCATCAACAAGGACTATGTGAAAAATTGCCTCCACATCTTTTCAAACATTCCCCATCAATAAATGAGGAGCGGAATGTATTTAAAACTTATTAAAAGATGGGGAAGTGGGGAAATTCTCCATGAGTGGGGAGCTGGTTTTAAGTATTTTATTTATTGCAATTGTGTCCTGCCTTTTTCTCCAAGGAGCTCAAGATAGCATATGTGGTTCTCCGTCTCATTTAATCCCACAACAACCCTATGAAGTAGATTAGGCCAAGAGGCAACGACTTATCCAAAGTCACTCCCGTCTGCTACAGATATCATGCTCAGGGATGGTGGGAATAGTAATCCAAAAGAACAGGAGAGCACCACATCGACTACTGCTGATTTAGCACAACATCTGCAAAGGGAGGCTGATGCATGTCATACAATAACGTCACAATCACACAGGGATCCAAATGGCCTGATCTATATGCATGTACACCCTGAACATGTATGCATCAATGTGGCAGGGTGTGCTGCCAGGGACACAGTCTTCCATGCCTTCCAACATCATCATCATCATCATCATCATCATCATTATTATTATTATTATTATTATTATTATTATTATTATTATTACCCCACCCATCAGACTGGGTTGCCCCAGCCACTCTGGCTTCCTTAATATATAAAAGCATAATAAAACATTAAACATTAAGAAAATTTACCTATACAGGGCTGCCTACAGATGTCTACTAAAGGTTGCTTATCTCCTTGGCTTGGGGGGCCTCACATAACTCCATACCTTCCAACAGTTCTCTGATGAAAATAGGGACATCCTAAGCGGGGCATTCCAGGATCAAGTCAGAAACTGGGACGGCTTCTGTAAATCCAGGACTGTCTCTGGAAAATAGGGAGACTTGGAGGGTCTGCTGTTCACATGTTTAGTGTATAACATGGAGATGATCTGAAGAAAGTTTGCACGTCAGAGGAAAACTATATCGGTGGCTACCAGTGGCTAACGAAGGTGCAGGCAGTATTTTATGTTTTGTATCACGTCACTTTTCAAGATGTTTGAGTTGGAACTGACCGTGACTGATGGCTTAGCAGTATTAATACAATCACTCTGACAGAACCCAAACTTCCCAAAGAGGATGACACACAATGACTGCAAGCTATAAGCCTCTTGAGCCAATATCCCGGTACTTCATTTCGCTTTGGTTCACTGAAGTTGGCTCAACATTGTCCTCAACAAGGACAATGTGGTTCAAAGGCATGAAGGCCTGGCCATCTGAAGTAGTTTTCTTCTGCAGAAGGTATGGTCTGTGGCAGGAAAGAGCCCTTATGTTGACAATTAATTGCCCGGTACACATGTTTTGAGAAGCGTTCATCTCATCCAAATGGTTAACATTTGGAATGGAAACCCAGCCTATTTTGCTTTAATAAGAGTACCTGGAGATGAATTTCTGTTCGAGAAGGGAACACAAGGCATTGTGTTAATTAGCTTCATTATGGAATCATTGCTTTAGCATTGTTAATTAATTTGCCTAATTGGGAAAGAGAAGTAATTGCTGTTGCAGTAGCACCACTCATTCAAATAAACTTAAGGCCATTCTCCATGCTTCTTCAGGTGTTTTGTTAAGTTACAAGGAATCTGTTTACTAAATAACTTTGCTAGACCAGCTGCTGCACTATACCAGAGGCAGCCAAGGGAATGTCCTCCAGATCTTGTGGTTTGCAGTTCCCATCATTCTCGATTGGAGGCCTTGCTGGTTAATGTGCTCTCTTCATGGCTGCATTATATTGTATGCACATTCTCCATGAGGCTGGTTGATGTGCACAGTGGTCATTTGTTATGCTTATTAACCATTCAATTTACTCTTCCCTTAACTTATATGAATAAATAAAACTGGCTGTTGTATGCAGGGAACCACCAAGTGCAAAACTCTCCAGTGGCTACCACATACCCGGAGGTTATGTAAAGAGACCCTCAATTACAATGTGTCCCTTTCCCTTGGTGCTGGCACAGTGATCAGGCCTAATCAGGATCTGGTGGATGAGCCCCAGAACACACCGTTACTTGGCTTTCTGAAGGCTGTCACTGGCAGCGATCCCACTGTCCAGGATCCCATTGGCAGAACTTCAACCCATCTACGCTGTGCAGGGAGCTATTGAGAGTGAATGCAGGATAGTCTCCAAGGGAGAAGAAGGCAAGTTGCACTGCATGAGTGGAAATCTGTGCAATTCTATGGGATTATGTCCTCCTGGCCAACGGATCATGAGTTGAAGCAATTTCCATGGGCTCCCACATGGCAGCAGTAACATTTAAAGTTTGTTTGCTTCTTTCTTTGTTCTATATGCAACTTGCTCCATATTGTATGTTCTCTGGACAATATAATTTAAAACACAATTGTAAAATACAATCATATCAGCACAAAAACCCAGCAAAATCCCAGCAAAATCCAACTATAAGTGTGCCATCAGACCATAGCAAGAGCAATCTTAAAGGGCTTATACATACCACCCATCCAACATAACAGCAGAAACTAATAACCAGTTAATAAATATGGTTGATATTAATAACTTCAATGACATTAACAATACAACCCTATGCACATCTATTCAGAGGACAGTCCCATTTAGTTCAATGGGACTTGGACCTGGGCAAGTGGGGACCGTTTTCAACCCAATGGCCACATGCCAGTGGTTGGTGGAGGAAACAGATGTGACCCGTATCTTTGTAAAGTAGGGTACAGTCCAGCAGAATTGTATTTCTATAATACAATTTCTCCATCTAGGAAATCATGGTTACAATTCATGGACACATTTCAGCCAGGCAAAAAATGTGTTAGGAGCAGAACCAATGAGAGATGTAGCTCAGGGAGTGTGTATGGTCTGGGGAGTCATCAGAACTAGGTACAGAGTCCTGAAGGGCAACATTGGGTCCTTAGGCCTACTATTCCCCACCCCTGGTGTGTAGGATCATAGCCTACATTATATGAAAAATTTTCTGCCTGGTGCCTGAAAGATATCAGTGTGGGCCCTGGGGGTTTTATCTAACAATGTTGTCCCATTAGCACAAGGGCTTCCACTTGTACAATAAGGCCTCCCATACTCTGGAGCAGACTGGGGTTTCAGGGTACAGACAGAAAGATGAGAAGACAGGGAGGGAGAGGAAGTCCTGTTGCACAAGTGGAAGTCCTTGCACTTATGAGACAACTCTGTTGGATACAATCCCAGGTGAGCTTCTGTAGCTGGGGCGAGTGGGAGGGGTACTTGTTACAACTGTGGACACAAAGTGCTGCTTATGATCTATAAAGCCCAAAATAGCTTGGGTCTAGGTCATCTGAAGGACCGTAAGGTAAAAAAATAAATAAAGGTAAAGAACCCTTGGACGGTTAAGTCCAGTCAAAAGCAACTATAGGGTTGCGGCTTTCATCTCACTTTCAGGCCAAGGGAGCCAGCGCTTGTCCACAGGCAGCTTTCTGGGTCATGTGGCCAGCATGACTAAACCACTTCTGGTGCAACGGGACACTGTGCCAAAAATCCAAGTGCACGGAAATGCCATTTACCTTCCCGCCGCAGTGGCACCTATTTATCTACTTGCACTGGTGTGCTTTTGACCTGCTAGGTTGGCAGGAGCTGGGACAGAGCAACGGGAGCTCACTGTATCTCCTTATATGAGTCTGAAATCTTGCCTGCCTAGGGTTTGATAGTTTCAAGAAAGGCCTTTCTCTGTCTTCCCACTCTCATAGGTGTGTTTGGTGAGGACACGAAAGAGGGTCTTCTTGGTGTTCCTTTGCATTTTGATCCCTGAATTTGTCAGGTTACCATTTGAATTTTGCTAATCTAATATTCCCAGCTTTAGTATGCAATGGGATATAATCCATTATTTTTGACATGAAGAACAAATCCTCCTTTAAATGTATGACATTTTCCATGTAAAACTATCCATTGTACAATGGCATTAGAATACATAGTGACACCAGTTGTATCACACACACACATACACACACAACTTGAAATTGCAGTTCATGCCAGCAATAGGCCAGACATATCCTCTCTGCAGTAGCTGAGCCTATTCTTTTTTATTAAAAGAAAAAGTTGGGGGATACTTTGAAAGGGGATGGTGGCTTTGGTATTAAACTAACACTGTTTGGAAAACTGAAAAATCCAAGGAACTCTGCCCATCCACTCCAAAAAATGTTATTGAGATTGGTTGTGTGTTTCTGAAATACTGGCCAGGATCCAAGGAGCTACTAAAGGCTCACACACCAATCTAATGGGGTGGTTAATGTCTTTTCTTGAGCAAACTAGCCTCAATATATATACCTGCTTTTGAAATTGTCCTTAGTTTACCTTGAACTATTTGCAGTGCAGCAAAGGAGGCTGCTCTTTGAGTAAATCAAAAGCCCCTGTTTGGCTCTTGGAAGTAGTTTCACAGTTCGTTGGATCCTAGCCATGAAGTATTTTAATCCTCCTTATATTTTTTGAGCTACACAGACACTACTGTGATTTAAAATATATATATTTAAGCGAGAATGGGGTGCTTTGCCAAGTGTTCGCTTAGTGGCTTATTTCACAGAGTAAGAATTAAAGTATATCTGTGATTGGGGAGCTTTGCATTAGTTGCTGGAATGAAGACAAGTCATAGGATGCTATCCAAGTTAAGTATTGTTCAGAACATATCTCGGCACACCAGTTAACAGGGGTTCAGGGATCTGCATTGTTCAAAAACAGAAAGCATGCATTTATAGAGAGATTTGGATGGTCTTGCAAAATCCAAGGTCTGAGCAAGGTGGGTTGGATTTGGCCCAAAGAAAGACCTTTGCAGAATGAACTGCTTCCATGTTGCAAAGGAAGAAATTAACCAGAAGGCTGTTATTGAAGAGATGAGAAGTTTGGGTTTTTATAACAAAATGTGGGCAGGAGGAGGCATGAGCATTCAACAAGAGCTGAGAGTCAACACATTTTATTGAGCAGAACAATGAGTTCAGGTCTTTGAGCTAACACTGATAAGAAGAAACAGTGGCAGAACAGCATCTTTCATGAAGACACTTCAGTATGGCCAAAAAAGCAGGCAGGCAGAGTGAAATAGACTTGAGGTCTTTATTGTGGGATGGGTGTTCTGCATGCTCACCATCCTCACAGCAAGTTTAGCACATCAGCCCATATTTTTTCCCTCATATAGGTGGCAATCCTATGGCAACATCCTCAGGGATAAGCAGTCTGGGATGCAGCAGATCTCTGATTTAGCCAGGGACACCATCATCCTTTCCATCCAGTTCCGACCTCCTTGCTCTGCTCATGTACTCCTGAATCATGACTTTTGAGCCCTGCATCTGTTGCTTAGCCAGTACAGTGGTACCTCGGGTTAAGTACTTAATTCGTTCCGGAAGTCCGTTCTTAACCTGAAACTGTTCTTAACCTGAAGCATCACTTTAGCTAATGGGGCCTCCTGCTGCTGCCGTGCCACCGGAGCCTGATTTCTGTTCTCATCCTGAAGCAAAGTTCTTAACCTGAAGCACTATTTCTGGGTTAGCAGAGTCTGTAACCTGAAGCGTATGTAATCCGAGGTACCACTGTACCATTATAAAGATCTCTTGCTTACTTACAAGTAAGGGCCTCCGTCCAGGGACGCGGACTTATAAAAAATATGGGGGGGGGGGGCGGGAAAGCTCATGAATAATAAATAAGCTCATGAATATGCAAATAAAGTGGCTCCGGCCCTAAATAGGGCAAGCCACGCCCCCCCCCCCAGCCAGCCGATTGGCTGGCTGGGAGGTGTGGCCAGTCGGGATTCCCCTGTTCTCGCGGGATTTCCGGCAGTGCCTTGGCAGTGGCGGTGGTGCTGCGAAGCAGCAAGGCAGGAGCCCCCGCCCCCGGGGATTCCCTAATCTCGCGGGGGACGGCCGGGGCTCTCCGATTAGGGCGCGCGGCTGGCTGGCTGGCTGGCGAAGGAGCAGGTGGGGAGGAGGCGGGGGACGGCGGCGGCGCTCTGCTGGAAGGGCGCCCGAGATTATTGGGGGGGCTGAGCCCCCCAAAATTTTTTTTTGAGGGGGCTCGAGCCCCCTCAGGCCCCATGGAGTCGGCGCCTATGCCTCCGTCAATACAAAGCAAATAAAACACGCTGCGACATGGGTGGCAAATTCTTCTGGAATCCCACTCAGGCTGTGAAGCTTCAAACTGCTTTGTAGAATTGGAAGGCTGAGGAAATATGTACATCCCCCCCCCCCTCAGGTTAAGAAAATAGTTTTTCTTAGCAGGAATAGAGGCAACCTGTCAAATCGTTAAATGTATTAGGTGAATAATGTCTGTTATCAGAAGCCAAATAAAGAAGTGATGTGTTTTCTAAGGGGTACTTTGGCAGGCTTAGAGCGGGATAGGATATTGTTTGTAGTTGGAATGGAGCCAGAAAGGTCGGTGGCAAAGCTGACCCCTGAGGAAAAGTGCTGTGCAATCCGAAAAAAGAAGACGTTTTTATTTCAACGGGGGGGGGGGGGAATGTAATTTTCAAGTAAAAGATCCACTAATACCTTACCAGACTATGCTGTATGTATAAGCCTTGTTGTTAGAGATACTTAATCCATAATGCATTGTTCAGGTTGTCAGTTTCAAGCTTTAATTTTTATCATTCGAGAGACACTTTAATCTGTTCAATAACCACCTAGAATAAAAAGGCTCCTTCACCTTTATGTTGGTTCTTCAGAGATGCTAGGAGACAAATTATAGCAAAAAAGAAGAAGACAAAAACTGGTGGGAACGTGATTCAAAACTGCAAGAGATATATGCCATTGCCCATCACAGATACAGGAAGCAGCCTTGGAGATATCAATGTACCTCAGCCTCAAAGCCATATAAACAAGAACATGATGTGTCAGCAACTTTTCTTAAAAATCACATGCATGCCAGTTTGCAGGAATGTGGCTAACCATGCCAGTAAGCACTTTTAGAATTGACACAGTTCCCCTTAATTCTTTAAACCTTTCTTCCACTTTCATCACTTGTTTGTCCTCTTGGGACTTGTGCTTAAAAAGAATTATGCAGCCTGATGAGGAAAGAAAGAATATTATACTAATAGTGACTTGATTATAATGATGCGCTTCCAGGAGCAATTCAAGGTGCTGGCTGTAAAAGCCTAAGTAAGTGGCATGCATGGTTCTCCACCCTCCATTTTAACCTCACAACAACCCTGGCAGGTAGGTTAGGCTGAAAGATGGCGACTGGCCTAAGGTCACACAGTGAGCTTTGTGGCTGAGTGGGGGATTCAAATCCTTCTCTTCCGGGTCATAGTCCAACAGTTGAATCAAAATACTGCATTGGTTTTCATGCTAAGCATACACTCTGCCACTCAGCTACTGCACTTTCCTTGTCATGACCCTTCCCTTATTCAGAATTCTATATACTGTACTGTGTGAAATATGTAAAATCTAAGAGACCACTTCCATAATTACTAACATTCATGCCACCATTATATGCAGGCAAGTAGGGAAAAGGAATCATCTTTCATATGTTAAACATACAAAAGAGAAGAGGTATTGCTTGGAGGAAGCATTTAGTTATCATTCACCCATTTCATTTCACTTTGTGCTTATTTTGATTTATGCTTTTCAAGTAGAAGCTGAAATACCTTGTTTACAGAAACTCTGCATCAATTGTTTCTCCATTACAAACAATGGCAGCACATGAGAGCAAAGATACGGACTCCCTCCCCAAAAAGGCTCCCCCCCCCCCACTTTGCCGCTGATGAAGAATAGAAAGTTTATTTACAGCACAGTCCTATACACGCCTGCTCAGAAGTAAGTAACACTAAGTTCATTAGGGCTTACTCCCATGTAAGTGGACATAGGATTGTAGCCTTAGTAAATTAGTAAATGACCTTTCAAAGTACAGTGGTACCTCAGGTTACATATGCTTCAGGTTACATACGCTTCAGGTTACAGACTCTGCTAACCCAGAAATAGTACCTTAAGAACTTTGCTTCAGGATGAGAACAGAAATCGTGGTGCTGTGGCGATGCGGTGGCAGCAGGAGGCCCCATTAGCTAAAATGGTGCTTCAAGTTAAGAACAGTTTCAGGTTAAGAACGCACCTCCAGAATGAATTAAGTACTTAACCCGAGGTACCACTGTACAGCAGTTCCTCTGGAGGGAGCAAATCTTAGACCCTCTGCTTTTATTTAAGTCTGAAGTCTAGCTCTGCTATCAGTTAGCATAGAATTTGTTTGGTGTGATGTGTGTGGTTGTGCATCTATATATGCTTTATAGTAAAAATAGATAGATAGATAGATAGATAGATAGATAGATAGATAGATAAATTTATTGTCATTGTCCGTATATACACAGTATATAGAACAACGAAAATCAAAATAAAAAATAAATAAGCTGAAGAAAAAGTCAACTCCCGCCACTGAAATCAAATGATATGCAAAGGAAAAATCCATATTCCGCAACCTTTCCTTTAAAAAAATGAAAAATGAAAAAAATGCATTAGAAATATAAAATAACCTTTTCAAAGCAAGTTTTTTTTGTGTGTTAAATTTCATGCTCATTGAATAACAATGGAACTGTTGGCATTAGCGCTTCATATTTCATGTGGTTAAGCTTTTCGTGAATCCTGAGAAAGTTTGAACTCTGTCTGGGTTTTGCTTTGAAGGGAGAGGAGGACAAGCATAGCATAAAGTTGCTATATTACATATTGAAGTATGCAAGTCTCTTGGCCTATGCACTGGCAGTACTCTGAAGGAGTTATTCAAGGTACTGGGTGAATACTGTATACCTAAGCAAAGTGCTGATGAAACTCTGGATGTTTACGTTGATGTATTAAGGACTCTAGCATCAACCTGTAATTTTGGGGTGATAATAGATTTAGGACTCAGCTACATTTGCAAAGATAAAGCACTTGATATGCATTATAACACTATAACACCAGATGGAGCTGTAGAGTCTCGGTTTTTTTGCCAACGGAACTTCACTGTATGAAGTTTACAACACATTTAACTGAATCATTTCTTTAATGTGTCCAGCCTTAGCCTTCCTAGCCACATCACAACCCTCACCATTCCTGCTTTGCACCCTCCTTAAGTGTGGAACACATACTTGTTCTGTGAACTGTGAACAGTGATGTGAATGCCCTGTGTAAGCTATATTTTCCTGTGTTGCACTATTCCTGTGACCCCACAGTCTAGGAACCAGCCACATTCTCAGTGACAGCCATGACGGACAGCCCAGGACCCAGCTGATAACGAATGGCAGTTGGCTTATAAGGTGACTAAAGGTGTTGCTTTTTTTCCCTAACAGGAAAAGTAGTGAGAAGGTGTACGTTTGCTTAAGTATATAATTTCATTACAGAATATTTTGGAAATTTCAGCCTTCCTGAAATCACACATAGTGATATTTCTCCAGTAGTGGAAAATGCATATTGAATGCCAATTTGGTATGTTCTTCCTTCAGGAAAATAAGAAAACTAAGCAATAAACAAGCTGGACATTTTCAATGATAATTAGCACAGCTTAAAAATGAGATATGTAAATTAGCAATGCTCCAACAAATTGGTTGTTGGCGCACAGATTTGTGTTTGTCACAGGGAGGGAAGAACAGAACTACGGGGCAGACCACAAAATGGAAAGCAAAACACAATTTAGGCAGTAAAGTGAGTGCCTTTAACATTTGACTTGACAAAGTGACAGAGTTTATTATGATAATTTGATGGTGCTTCTTGTTTACGAGGTAATAACCATATTCAAAGCTAATAATCTCCAAGGCCAAAAGTGTATATTAGAAGAATATATAATTATTACTGAGTCAGGAAAGCCTCAAATTACGATTACTTTGTAATAATGTTAATTGTGTATTATTGGAATGTCTAAAAGCTAGACATACTATAATTGACTTAAGAATAACAATGATGGTGAGGAGAAGAAAGATTAAGACAGCCTTTTTTGGTTTGGGGCTTATGTCTCAGAGCTGTGAAACCAGAAGGTTTTAGAAAATGAACCACAGATGCGAATGATTGAGGCAAATTATCTGGCTTCCATACCATCACTCTGGTCCAGTTGTTCTGTAGGCCAAATTAGGGCTCAGATGTTTTCATAAAACACCTATGCTGCTTAAGAGTTTTCAGCTTCAGAGAATTAGACCTGAAGAACTGCTTAGCAGCTTTGATCTGGACACTCAGCATCTGCTAATGGTTTGGAAAGGGAGCAGATTTAGTAGGGCAATAAGAACATAGGAAGAGTCCAGAGGCATTAGACCAAACAGTGGCCAACCAGATAATTCTGTTTTCCAAATAATTTTTTATTGTTTTCAACATGTAATTCTTTTTCCAACAATCCTTACTGTCACATTATAATCCCTTTGACTCTGCCGAGTCCTGACTTCCCTCCCTCCCGACCGCTGGTATATACATCACATACTTTTTGCGTATATTATTGTCATAACTCTACTGTTTTACATTGGAGGTGTTATTCCAGTCCTGCTAGTGTCTTAATATTTTTGTTGTTCTCCTTTATATATTCAATAAATTTATTCCAATTGTTATCGTGTCTCTGGTCCTCTTGGTCCCGGATCCTTCCTGTCAATTTGGCAAGTTCTGCAAAATCTTCACCTGCCACTCCTGGATGGTTGGTAAATCTTGTGTTTTCCATCTTTGGGCCAGTAAAGCTCTTGCGGCGGCTGTGGCATACATGAACAAGTTCTGATCTTTTATTTTAATTTCTTTTCCCACCAGACCTAGCAAAAATGCCTCTGGTCTTTTAGGAAAAGTATACTTAAATATCTTTTAAAGATCATTATAGATTAACTCCCCAACCAGATACTTCTGGGGCCTCATCCACTATATATTTAAAGCAGCATTACACCTGGTAACTGTAGTTTGTAAGGGTGCTCAGAGTTGTGAGGAAACCACTATTCCTCTCAGAGTACTACCATTAACAGCCAATCCCTCTTCCCATGGAGCTATGGACATTGTAGCTCTGTGAGGGAAATAGGGATCTCCTCACAACTCCTGGTCCCTTTATCAAACAAGACCCTGAAAATGAAAACTTGGGGGGGGGGGGGTGAATTGCAAAGCTACACAAATAAGAAATTAGCACTTGACAAACTATGTCTTGTCTATTCTTTTCATCCCTTGACATTTCAACAAGTGAATTCTGTATATTCCATAATCACTCCCCGCTTCCTTATTTTCATGTGTTCTTATTGGACGACTGGGACTTCCTAGTTATTAGGTGGTCCAGAAACAATACTTAAATAATTAACATATATCCCAAAGCAACACAACCCTCCCCGGTCTCTAATCCTTCCATAACCTACTCAGCTCTCCAGCCCTTAAAAGCAGTCCAATATATATATAAAAAGAAATTTCTGAAAGAAAAAGTGGGTGTGAAATAATGTGAAATTTGATATAACCTATTATGCTTTAACTGAATAAACTTTCCTTTGGTTAACTTGAAAATGGCACGGCTTTAATCCTGCCTATTCATTCCTCCTGAAAATAGAATTCATGTAAGAGAGGTGAAGAATAAAAGCATTGTTCTTATGCCCTGCTCATGCAAAGGTCTGTCTTGCAATGGAGACCTGCAGAGCTCTCGATCCTCCTCTTCCATTTCTCCTTCCCACTCACTTAAGATGCTTTACTAGATGTGTTCTGTTCGAAGCAGATATATGGTGCCACAGGTGAGTACCTGTGCTAGATATATATATATCTCCTATCTGTTCCTGGTCCACAAAATGCTCTGAGCATTTTGAAATGTAATTTAGGTTCCAAGCTGTTCTATAGAAAATGAAACTCTGCATTCTGCATTCACTTTGGTGGGGCATCTTTAGATGGCTAAAGCTTTGTTCCTCTTTTGGCAGAAGCAGATTAAATTTGCAAGTACAGAGTAGATTATGCTGGTCACACTCTTCCCCACCATGGAATATTCTTTTATGTACCTGAATGGCATAAATTATTTCGAAATCTGCATCTAGACATATGAATTAGCAAGCACAGGCTTTCTGAAAATATTTATTTTTAGTAGTAGTAGTATTATATTAAATTTGTATACCACCCTATACCCACAGGTCTCAGGGTGGCTCACAAGATAAAATCACAATATAAAAACACAAAATACATGATCAAAATAAAAAACCAAAATGACCCAATAACCCCCCAACACATTTTATAAGGGCATTGGATGTCAATCAGCCAAATATCTGGTTAAAGTTGGAGGAATTTCTTAAATTTCAGAAATAAATGAAACATTTTCACTTTTCTTCATCTCCGTCATGCATGTTTTACATATTGTCCAGGCTGTGCTTTATTTTGAGGCATTCCTTCATATTCCTTGCAGACTGGGGGAGGAAAAATCCAGTAGATAAGTATCTTAAACTGAACACAAGATGTCACCGGGGAGTTTGCAAGAAAGATATAGGTCCCTTAATCAAAGCAGGCAATTAGAATAAATTAAGTAGATTTCGTTTACTCAAGTATAGAGTTAATAAATGGAAATCCTAAACAAGGCTATGCTTTTCACTCCTGAATGCCATGCAGTTCATTAGATGAAATTACAGCATAAATGCTAAATTTTCTAAAATACTTTTAGAGCAAGGTAAAGCAAGCAAGCAAATCAGATACTGAATTAATAATAATGGAGAGATGAAAGGAGCTGACCGACAGAACACATTTTAGGGAATAAGTGTTCATTTAATGTTTAATATACCACAAATTTTGTAGTAAGCAGCAGGAATAATTGTATATCTGTGGCTGGTTTCCCGCCACTGTGCATAGCTTGTGGATTCGAAGCCATGCATTCATTGCGGTGGGCCCTATTCTAGCAGTGATATTTAAGGTAGTGTTTTCTGATAATATTTTGTTGTTTTGTTTTCTGTATTCTTTGCTTTTGTGTACTTAACTTAGAGATGCTAAAGATTAGGTGGAATATAAATATCTTAAATAAAACAACAACCACTTTTTCTTGGGGTAACTGATTGAAGGCCACATGGCGGTGGTGCGTGGGACTGAAGCCAGAAGGGGATGGGTCCACCTCATATGTATCCAGCCAGCCAGCCAGCCAGCCAGCCATCCATCCATCCATCCATCCATCCATCCATCCATCCATCTATTTATCTATCTCTCTGTACTCTTTCTTCCTCCCCAACACAATGGACTTCCAGGGAGGGACAGATTGTTTTTGTTGCAGTACGGAACTGATCACCCAATAGGCTTGTAAAGGGAATTGGGGGTTGCTTGTGCGTAGAGGGTGCTGATGCTCTAGGCAACGTTCCCTGGCTAAACCTTTCCCTGGCTGGACAGCCTTTACTCCGTGGCTGTGTCAGTCACTGGCAGAATCCATCAGTGGGCGTTTCCTGAACTTCTTCCAACATAAAAACTCCATGACACCAAGTCTCCGCCTAGACTCCCTGCGCGGAAGTCTTCTGCGCAGAGTGGGCGTGGCCAGCGGAGGTCCTGGGCTCTCCCCCCCTGGTCTCTGTGGAAGAGTCCTGGAGCCCTCTCTCCGAAGTCCCTCCCTGCTCCCCTTCCTCCCAGGTGTCACGCTGATTTCCTTCCCCAAGGGAAGTGTTTTCTCTCCCTCTGCTGGTCCCTTCTCCCGCATCGTCGGAGAGCCTTACCTCCACTCTTGGCTCCGATGGCAGTTCCCTGACAAGGCTTTTGAAATTCAGATGAGAGAGCTGCATGAGATTAAGCCAAGGGCAGCATTCCATTCTAGGGACACAAGTTGTCCATTCCCACTGTAACCAATATACCACTATACTGCACACTGGTATACAGTGGATGCTTGGGTTGCGAATGTGATCCGTGTGGGAGGCAGCGCACACGCAGGTTGCAATTTTGCACCCCTGCGCATGCACAAGCGCTGAAACCCGGAAGTAACCTGTTCCGGTACTTCCAGGTTTCGGTGCGACCGTAACCCAAAAACGTGCAAACTGAAGCATCTATAATCCGAGGTATGACTGTACTATACATGGCTGGTAGGTTGCATTTGAATCAGTGTGTCTCAAGTTGTGCATGCCTGAATATAAATATTTGTGAATGCGTGTAAGATCTGTGAACAGTCAAGTGAAGCAAAGGCAAGCTGCCTCATATTTGCATTATGGAAGTATCATATAATATAGCATTGTATTCCTTTAGTCCTTTCCAGCAAGACAATTCAACTTTACTGAATTGCAAAAACAAAATTAAAGACAATGAGCCATTGTAAATGGATGCTATCATGCTCAGTATACTGGAGCTAAGGAAATAATTACTTGTCTTGCTGAGATAACAGCTCCGGGCCATCCAGAATTTTCAGAGTCTGAAGTTCTTGGCTCACCAAAGACTATAAACACTAAAATCTTGCTCCTGTTAGGGAATAAACTATATTCAGCTTTGGAGGGGAACAGCTTACTGGTTTCCAAATTAAATAATTGAAAACTTTACATCAAGTGGAAATTGACATCGGATCGGCACATATAGTTTTACTGATGCATCCCAAAGGGTGATGCAACTTTCTGGAAGGGTTACTCAGCTCTTGAGAAAAGGAAGCAGAACTCAGTTATAGACAGAAAAGAGGAAGCTTTATCCACAAGCCAGTTGAACCAGAGTATTTGGACTTTTGTGTTAGACCAATGGAGACTTGTATACCCTTGAACCTCGGTTGTCAAATGCTTTGGAAGCTGAATGTTTCAGTTTTCGAAGGCCGAAAACCAGGAAGAGAATGCTTCTGTTTTCAAACACACCTCGGAAGTTGAACAGCTTCCGAGGGGCATTTATCCATTTTCTCAATGGAATTTGCCGACTGCCCATTGTGCCTTGGTTGTTGAACGTTTCAGAAGTTGGATGGTTTTCCAGAACGGATTACGTTCAACAAGCGAGGTACCACTGTATACTTTTATACTTTTCTGTAAACCGCCCTGAGACCTCCGGGTATATGACAGTATATAAATTTTAATAATAATAATAATAATAATAATAATAATAATAATAATAATAATAATAATATAAAGGTAATGGTAAAGGGACCCCTGACCATTAGGTCCAGTCATGGCCGACACTAGGGTTGCGGTGCTCATCTTGCTTTATTGGCCAAGGGAACCGGCGTACAGCTTCTGGGTCATGTGGTCAGCATGACTAAGCTGCTTCTGGCGAACCAGAGCAGTGCACAGAAACGTTGTTTACCTTCCCGCCGGAGTGGTACCTATTTATCTACTTGCACTTTGATGTGCTTTCAAACTGCTAGGTTGGCAGAAGCAGGGACCGAGCAATGGGAGCTCACCCCATCGCGGGGATTCAAACCACCAACCTTCTGATTGGCAAGTCCTAGACTCTGTGGTTTAACCCACAGCGCCACCCGCATCCCTAATAATAATATACATTCACATAATTATTTTATATTGGTGTAATGTCATCTTTTTGTGTTCATTACCTCCCTCCCTCTACTCTCTTATAGTTATTCACACTCTACCACAGGTGCTGTTAATATATCTCTCTAACAAAAGCCCACTTCAAGCATTACAGCCCTAAAAGGACATCACAAATAGAAAAAAGGGTTGTCAGATTTCACATTTCACCTTGCCCTTGTCACCATGCAGCTCTATCTTCCTTCCCCATGATCTAGTGTAAACTGCAGCAGAGAGCCTTTTCTACTCAATCAAGATCATCTTGTGATTAAGGACCCAGGCAGTTGAATCTTCAGCACTAGTGAAAGGACAGTTCCCTCCATCTAAGGTAGCAGCAGGCTACCTTAGAATAGCACAGGGGAAAGTCATGAGACATACACAGCTCTGTTCTATAAATCTTCACTGCCTCTCACTCACCTCTCAGCCTAGTACCTGCTTGTTGCCTGGTCAACTGAATGTTACATTGCAGCAATGGCATCATGTGCCATACAAATAAAGTAATGCATGTGTGATGCTTAGGATTACTTGCTCTCAGGAGCCTCTATGTTGTCTGTGACATGTTGGAAGAAGGTAAGCCCACAAGACAGGCAGGCCAGGTTAGTAACAAGGAAACAATCACTGCTTCAAGAGCACTGTCTTAGAAGGAGGATAAGTAAGGAAGAGGAATTCAGGAACCACCACCATAACCCTGCCTCCATCATTTGCCACTTAAGGTGACCCTCCTCACTTTGCCTAATGTTGGGGTCAGCCCTGCACTTAGTAGTGCTTAGCTTCCAAGTCTTGGACCAAATAATAGATGAAACGTTTGGACCACACTATAAGACTTGCAGAATATGGAGCTGCTTTTGGATAATGGAAAAAATATGAAAGCAATCTGAAAATGCTCCACCTAGATGATGAGCTGGGAGAGATCTTTGAGGGAAGTTTCTTTGCATATTGCTTGTGAATGTTTATGAACCACTTTCAAATCTGAACCAAAGACAGTTTACCCGTAACTACCAGTAAGCCAGATGGGAGATAGATAGACACACACACACACACACACACACACACACACACACACATTTGTAAATAATTTCCCAAAATTCCACTTGTTATTTTCCCCAAACAAACAAATCCTAACATAAAATAGCATAAATGTTGAAGCATGGTGAGCACCTTTGAAAAAGAGACCAAATGGATCATTTCCTATACATGGATTAGACAGGTGCCTTCTACGGTTGTTGACTAAATTCAAAAGTCTTTGTTTTTTTTTTACTCTCTGGAGTGCTATGCTTTAAAAACAATTATCATATTGATTAACATTTGCAGTGTTGCTATACAAGTGATATTTAATAAAAAAAATTACTTCTCCTGGCTAAATATAGCAGGCAAAACATTTATTAGGTAGAATAATTTAAAATGCTTGGATTGACCCAAGTGTAGAATACAGTTTACAACATCGGCAACAACACTGGCAGCCTTTAGCTCCAATAAAATACTATTGGCAGGAGTGAAATAACTGCTTGTCTAGTTCTAGACAACCAGGGAGCATGGTTGGACATCCTGCTTCCAAACAATTGTCCCATGCCATGTGGACAACCAGTTTAAAACCAAGAAGAGTTTCAAAAACAGGTTGTTAAATATATATGCCACATATTAATAGTAACCTTTTTACCAACTCTCTTAATAATCATTAATGCTGCTGTCTTCATTAATTTTGATTATTTTAGTTCATTGTACAGTATTTATTCTTATGGCACTGTGAGCTGCCTTGAGTAGGCTAAGTCCAAAAAGACAGCATATCGTTAATTTTATAAACATCGTAGTTGTTGTCTTTATTGATGGGGGCGGTTTGCATGTTTTCTATGCAGGGGTGAGGTAATTTTATATTCTTGACAAAGCACATGAGCTATCAAACAAGAACAAGTTAACTATTGTGCTGTCTTGCCATAAGGTGAAGTGATAACATAAGCCAAGTACATCTGCAAGCTAATATTTCTAGGAAGATAATGACTTCTGGTGGCACTGCTCATCATAAAACATGAAAGGTGGAAGTAATTAATGAATGCTGCACAGATCACACACCACCAGCTTGTCAATGCAGTTTGACCCATAAACCATGTTAGTAGCCTTTTCCGGCTGAATTTTAACAAGTAGATGGATTCAAATGGGCATGGGGGTACGTATTCACAAGACAAATTAAAAAAAAACACACGCCTGAGGGCGTACTGGTATCACTTAACATTTATTTAGTGACAGTAGTGTGATGCAGTACAGTCATATCTCAGGTTGAAGTAGCTTTGGGTTGAGCATTTTCGGGTTGCGCTCTGCGACGACCCGGAAGTAATGGAACACGTTACTTCTGGGTTTCGCCGTTTGCGCATGCGTAGACGCTCAAAATGACGTCACACGCATGCGCGGAAGCAGTGAATCACGACCCGCGCACGTGCAGACGTGGGTTGCGTTCGCTTCAGGATGTGATCAGGGCTCCGGAATGGATCCCGTTCGCATCCAGAGGTACCACTGTACTCTAAAGAAGACAGGCACAAATATTGCTTCAAAGGCTTACAGTCTATGTGAAGGGGTGACGGTTAAGGAATTATGAGACTAGGGGAGATCAAAGTAGGTCAAATACCTGTGGTCCAGCAAACCAAGTTATTCCAATATTGTGGTATGATCTAAGCTCAACTGAACTAGTAGCTTTTGTGCTGGGTGATGGGAGAGCAGGCAAAAAAAAAAAAAAGGCAACTTGATGACCAAAGAGGAACATCTTTATGGGTTGTATGCAGAGGTGTAGTGATCTAGGGCCATAGATCTATTACTATTTCTGTAGCGGGGTCTCTGTCTCCGGTGTGCTAGAGCCAGCCAATCAGCACGAAAAGGGAGCTCTTTAGCCCCAAAGAAGTCTTCTCACTGTTTTCTGATTGGAGTCAATCAGAGTGAAAGAAGGTGAGTCAGCTGCTGAAGACTGGCTTCTAGGGTTAATCCAGAGAAGTTGCTTGCTTGGACCTCCTTTTATGCTTCAGACCATCTATATCATGGGTCGGCAAGGTATACCTCACTGGACTGGTTCACTCCAGCGGAGATCCCTCCATGGGCTGGATTGTGCATGCCCCCACAATTTCCGGCGTCTGCGCAGATGTGATTTTCGGTGCCGCGGTAGCGAGTCTCCGCGCCGTGCTGTGCCGGTTTAGCGCAGCACGTGGGGACTCACCGAGCAGGCAGCTCGGTTTGGGGATGGCTTGTGGGCCAGTTAAATAACCCTGCGGGCTGCTTGTGGCCCATGAGCCTTAGGTTGCCAACCCCTGATCTTTATAAACACAGGGGGCAGTGGTGATGAGGAGTGCCTCTCCTCAGTCCAGGCCGATGTGACAGCAGCAGCCCTAACCGGGGATGTGAGACCTTGCCTCAATTCTTCATACCCTGGTTACATCTGGATGAGTCTACTGTGCTTTATGTGGGCTGCCTTAGAAGATAGTTTGGAAGCTTCAGCTACTGTACTTGGAATATATTATTCCAACATTGTATCAGTTGCACTGGCTGCCTGTTTGCTTCCAAACCAAATTTAAAACGCTCCTTGTAACCTTAATTTAAGCCCTTAATGGTTTGGGAACAAGCTACTGGTAGCACTTTGCCTATGCAACTCCCTTCCCCAAAAGTTATGTGTCATAAACACCCCACTCATTGGTATATTTTAGGCAGACCTTATTTTTTTCTCAGTATGATTTTGTTTAAGGTATGCCTCTTTCATTTGAAGAGGTATGTTTTTACTTTCTTGGGTTTTCTGACATTTATTTATATTTTCATCATCATCATCATCATCATCATCATCATCATCATTGCCACTATTAAATTAAATTTATTTTCCACCCTTCCACCTAGGGTGGAGCCCAGGGTGACAGTGTAACCCTAAACATAGCTACTCTCAGTTGTGTTCCATTGAGCTCAATGGGGCTTATTCCAAGTTAATTATGCATTCTGGATTTATGTGTGGAATTTATTTGTGGTGTTGGAGTGTTTTTGCCTATAAGTCCCTTATTGTGAGATGCTTTGGAAGGGCACTTGATCCTGAAAAGAGGCACTAAAATATCTAAATAAATAAATAAACCTTTGAAATATTTAGGTTTAGGTTAGCTTTGGGAGCTCCATTTACTTATACAACTCCCTGTGGAGTAAAATCAGAGAGTCAAACCTCACCCCCTGTGAATGCTAAGCTTATTGATTGATGTAATTGTATTAGCTGCTATTTCAGGTTTTTATGATCTTGAATCTAATGGGTTTTAAATATGTTTTATTATATCTTCTGAAGCTGTTATTATGTTTTAAATCATTGATTGAGAGCAAGTTTGAACGTCCTTGATGGCAAAAAAAGCAGCATATAATCTAAATATAAATAAAGAAATGATGGGTGTTCTCTCTGTGTTATTCTATAGTTTAATACTTAATCTGGGGATATAGAAACGATAGCGATAGACAGAAATAGAGATAGTCGTTATTGCAAAAGAAAAACAAGGCAGAACCTCACTGACTGGGATGGGGGCAGGAGAGCTGAATTAACTTTCATGTTCTCAACATGCAGGTGTTTGCAGAAATTCGGCTTTTATGAACCTAGTATATGGCCCTTTAAGTTTAGAAGGAAGGAAATAAGGAAATATGAGTTGCACAGGCAGTCTGTGGCCCTCTATAGCAATCTGCATACCTCTGGATTTTGATGGGCTGTGACTTAAGTCAATCACTGTCAACATGGCCAATGGCCAGGGGTGCTAGGAGTTATGGTCCAGTGATGTTTGAAGAGCCACAAGTTCCCCACTGTTGGGTCTATCGACTGCTCATTTGATTTTGGCTCCATTGCTGGTGGGACAAATGTCCTTTTTTGAGAAGCTAACAAGAAAGAGAAGGATATTCCCTCATAAGAAAAACAGAAAGCCTGACACAGGGATTTCCATCTGCTGTCTTCTACCTCTTCTGTTTTCTTGGGCTGTTTGCTTCCAATGATTAATGTGCATTGTATTTCTGCAATTTTAAGTGGGGAAATCCCATCCAGTTCATACCCTGGAGAGGTTTGTGGCTCCACAGAGAGCCCCAACTCATCTAAAAATCCAGAGAAACCTGCAAAACCTGAGCCAGTGTGGTGTAGTGGTTGAGAGCGGTAGACTCCTAATCTGGGGAACCGGGTTCGCGTCTCCGCTCCTCCACATGCAGCTGCTGGGTGACCTTGGGCCAGTCACACTTCTTTGAAGTCTCTCAGCCCCACTCACCTCACAGAGTGTTTGTTGTGGGGGAGGAAGGGAAAGGAGAATGTTAGCCACTTTGAGACTCCTTAAAGGGAGTGAAAGGCGGGATATCAAATCCAAACTCTTCTTCTTCAAAATTCCAAGGATGGCTCAAAGAGGCCCATCTCTGTGATGCTTTGCGCCCCTCTGATGCTTTGTCCCCCTAAAAACTCATTTGACTCCATCTCACACCCCCTTGACTCTCGCCATCACCTCCTAGGCCTCAGGAATGAAAACAGCAGCAGACCCAGTGGGAATCCTAGTTACCAGAGAAGTACCCTTTGGCTCTCAGGTGGATCTCTTGCCCTAGTTCTACTCAGGAGAAAGACAAAGCCAGCTGCAGGCAATGATCAGTGACTATATAAGTTTCTCAGTTTCCTGCAGGCCTTTGCTATGTTAACAGCTCCCTTTTGAGCATTTTAATTTGCAGTTCCTTTGCTCAAGATCTCCCTAGTTCAGCTCTTACTGCAGCTCTGATTCTGGCTTTATCTCCAGTCTCCACACCAGGCAGCTGCATCCTCAGTAGTCACTTTGCGAATTCCAGTCCTTCCTACTGCACTCACAACTTTGCATGTTTCACATGGGAGTCTAAAGTGGGTCTGAACACACAGCTAGACTCACTTAGAAGCCACCTTCCCCTTCAGTGTTGGAAGATTAGGGTTGGAATTGGCACACCTGGAACGCATGATAACATGGGAAGCACACTTTTTGCTCTTGTGTCTTTGGGCTGAACACCTGAAGATGGCCACAAAGATTCTCTTTTCATCATTTAAAATCAACCCTCTCCAAATGTGAAACTTGCCATGTGGTTTGTTTGTTTTTTTCTAAACCTAATTACCAAGCTTGGGTGGAGAGCATTTTTGTATGAAGTTATATAAAAGCAATATAAGTCTTCCAAAATGAAATCTGAGTGGTCAGAAAAATAACTGGCTAACTGCACGCTCATTTAGTTGTGCCCCAGGAATCAATTTACAGGAATAAGTGTATGTTTGAAATCTTTCTCTTCAATGACATTGAAGCACATGCATATCTGCATGAACTGCTTTAAAATAAAAGCTGTTTCTCTGTAGGTAATTGTCACAGTCTATTGTTGTCTTTATGGTATAATGTTTTTATAGCTCTTAAGCTATAATAGCAACAAGTGGAGAAAGTTCCATCTCCTGGTAGGAGCACAGTGAACGGCGGGTACAAAAACATCTAATTAAGTAACACGTTAATGGAATGAGGACAATAGATCCACAGTATTCAGATGTCTGAAACCCCTGAAATGAGCTTTGAACCTTAATTGTGGACCAGAGTGGGAATTATTAGTAGAATGAGCCCATCTATTGTCAAGCCAATTGGGATCTTTGGCCATAGTGCTATTAAATTAAATATACATGTAAATACCCATTTGCCAAGAAAATCCAGCGCAGTCACAATTGATTAAAAAAGAGAAAACTTCTCCAAAATGAGGAGACTGGTGTGTGTGTGTGTGTGTGTGTGTGTGTGTGTGTGTGTGTTTAAATGAAGATGAAAGGCAAAGCCAAGAGTCAAATCACTTCAAAATTCTTGGGAGTTGTTTAAAAACACATTATGAGAAACTCAACTGTATTGTATATCAAAAATCAATAAAAAATACAACGAGGGCCAAGAGAATGCCAAAGTGGTTAACAAAGAAGTCAGAGAAGCTGATAAATGCAGGTCTTCAAAAAATGGAAGTCTTGTCCAAATTAAGAGAACAAAAAGGAGCACAAACTTTGGCAAAAATATAAAACAAAACAAAAGTGTGAGCAGACAGTAAGGCAGCCATAGGGAAATGGCCCTCCAGATGTTTTGGGACTACAACTCCCATCATCCCTAGCTAACAGGACCAGTGGTCAGGGATGATGGGAATTGTAGTCTCAAAACATCTGGAGGGCCGTGTTTGCCTATGCCTTCAGTAAAGTAAAGGCAAAGGGACCCCTGACCATTAGGTCCAATCGTGACCAACTCTGGGGTTGCGGCGCTCATCTCGCTTTATTGGCCAAGGGAGCCAGCGTACAGCTTCCGGGTCATGTGGCCAGCATGTGGCAAACCAGAGCAGCGCACAGAAATGCCGTTTACCTTCCTGCCAGAGCGGTACCTATTTATCTACTTGCACTTTGACGTACTAGGTTGGCAGGAGCAGGGTCCTGCAGTAAGGGATGCTAAAAAGAATTTGAGAAGCACATTGCTAAGAACATTAAGAGCAACAACAAGACCATCAGTAGCAGGAGACCATCTAGGGAGGCAGTTGGACCCTTGGGTGACAAGAGAGTCAAAATGTGCTAAAGGAGGATAATGAATTGTTTGCATGTGTGATTCTTTGTATCACAACAAAATTAAAAGCTGGAAATTCACCAGGTCTGGATGGCATCCACCTGAGAGATGTGAAAGAACTAAGATGCGAAATTGCTGAACTTCTAACAAAGGTGTGTAACTTGTCCCTTCAGATTAGCCTCTATGCCTGAGGACTTGAAAGTAGACAATGTTAAACCCATTTTTAAAAAGGGACCCAAGGTGGAAATTAAAGACCAGTAAGTTTAATGTGTGTCCCAGGAAAACTAGTGGAAAGTATTGTTAAGGAGGGAATAACCCAGCATATAGAAGAATAAGCTATCCCTTGAAATTCACACTTCTCCAAATTTTGAAAAGCTTGTCTCCAGCCAGGTCATGTGTATAAAAGTGCATAGAGTAAGGAATCATGATACTAATGCTTTTGTTGTTGGTCTTAAAGATCTTAGCAATGTGCTTCTCGTGTTAGTGAATACAACATACAAAAATGGATTATATTATGTACAATTGCTCACAAAAATACAAGTATTCATCAAAACTGAATGCAAAAGTGTGTTTATAAGGATAACTTTGCACTGAAATGCTCATTAATTTTCATGAGAATGTTACAAAAAAAACAACCTTGCAAAATGCTGTAGAAATGTGAAGACCTGAATTTAAGATGAGAAAAATGAAAAACAGAGAAACTGAAATTGACAGATTCATCCATTCCTACTTGATCCATCCCTTTATTTGCTGGGAGATGTGAGTGAACTAAAGTCTAATGCATTGCAGTTGTTCAGGAATGAGTCTAATTGAGCTAAAGTCTAATACATTGGAGTTGTACAGTAATGAATGCATTCACAATGTTTTATACTGGTTCAAACACAACACTCAGACAAATCATGTTTAATTAGAGTGTAGCAATTAATCAGTGCAACTGTCAAAAGCCAGAAGTGAGGAGTTTAAACCACCATGCCAAAAAAGTGGAAACAAAGTGAAGATAACTCTGAGGTGACCTGCCTCAGTCAGTGTTAATAGGAAGCTGATAAGGTAACAATTTTGCTTGCTGAGAGTTTCTAAGGAGGGTGTTATTCTGGAAGTCCTAATCTGATTGCACGCACAGCACCTGGTTTGTATAATTTAAGAGAGACAAATGCTCTACATTAGCTGTTAGCTGTAAAGCAAATGTGTTCATTTTATTCCATCTGGTGAAGATGTGAGGCTAAAGGAGACAGAGAACCAGAAGAACTCAGGCAAGTGATGCAATAAAATTATTACACTGAGCACAGGTACAAGTTGTGTAACAATGGGTGTGAGTCTGTATGGTTTATAAGGTTTATTTACAAGATTAGGGCATTTGTAAAGCTTGCATACATTTTGTATAAAATATACTCTGATATGTGACCCTGGTACAAGTTCCAATCTCATAGGTGACCTGGAAAGAATAGCTAAGAACCTGACCCCCTTATCATTGTGTCTGTCACAATTGTAGAATAAAATAATATCACTTTTAAAAATAAATAAAAATTATTTCCAAAAAAAGCCCAACACCCAACAACAATTGTGTCTGTCAGGAAGACCTGGTTCTCACTTCCTGCAAGCAGGAAACAAACTTCAAACCGATAATGAGAAATGCTTTCTTGAGGAAATTTATGATTCAGGAATTGTAAAGATAGAAAGCTGGTGTTCCAAAAATCAAGGTTTTGTCCTCACTACTTCAAGCGTACCTCACAAACACACAATAGTAAACTAGGAGGAACAAAGTACAGTTTGGAGGCCCTTGTGTCATTTTATTTACTCACTAATGAAGCCATAGAGGTTCTCCATAGAAGAACCCCAGATTTTCAGTAGTGGGATAGTGTTAGAAGCCACAGATTTCTGACTAAAGATAGAAAATGGAACAGATTCCAGTACCTGAAACCTTCAGCTTCTATTATTATTATTATTAGTAGTAGTAGTATTTTCTGCCCTTTAATTATAAAAGGCAGCCTACTACGCTATAAACACAATATTAAAATCAATGTGAAACATGTTTCCTGAATGTAAACAAAGATTTTCAGGCTTTTTGTCTTGCTGAAAAAGGAAGGAATAGCAGAAGTCCACTCCTTTTAGCTATGCTATGCTATGGGGAAATAAGCCAGGAGAATCACTAATGGGAAGACAAATCAGAGCACCCATTCAGACTTCAGTCTCGTTCCAATGTGACCTCACCTGGGAAATGTTGCCTTGTCAGATTATTGTACTGCAAGAAATTGTGATGTTTTCTGTAACCAGTAAAGACTACAATGCTTAGAACAGAGAGAGGTAGAGAGATTTAGATCAGACCTGATGCAGGAAACAGACAGCAGATTTCTAGGTACTGAATGGGGTGGGTGGGGGAATGAACCACCCCAGTCATATTCTGTTGAGACTTCATGTGTAATATTAAACAGAAATTGACAACATCTTCATATTCCTGAAGAGATGCAATCACCTGCCAGGAGCCAATCCATCACATCACCAAATGCTCAACTAACAACCACAACAACAATTTTATTATTTATACCTCATCCATCTGGCTGGGTTGCTAGCAACCCAAATTTATCTACTGAGATTCTGCAGTGGCCGTCTCATAAGTCATCTCATTGTCACATGTGATGTTGAGTTGATCAAAAGCCTTTGAGGTTTAGATATGGAATATCTGAGTTATCTAATGTTTCAACAGTAATGTTTCAACAGATGTATTTGTTTAACTTAAAGTGCCATTATACAGTTGAGTCACTAGGTGGCACTAGTCTTAATTGTATCTAGGCAGAGTAGAGAATTTCCTGTTGCTATTCTGTTCTTGTTGGAGAGAGGTGTTAAAGTTCTTGTCTCGTTTCCTGACTGGTGTGATCTGCCACTGTCCAAAACAAAGCCGTTGGGATATTGTTTCAAGGAATCAATTAATGTGGTCATTATTATGAAGGAGAAAGTGAAGAATGTGCAAAAAGCATGTGTGGCTAAGCTTTATGTTGCCTCCCCTTAACGCAGCCTGTTAGTTTCATAATTTATTAGAACACTTTTATCACATCGTGAACATTCACAGTTAAAATAAAATGTTTGCCAAACAGCTGGATTTATATTGATTTGTGTCCACTTTCATTTCTGCCTAGAATAAAATTAACTGAATATTGTTTCCAATAAAACACATCGTAAAATGTGATGGCTTGCTGGCAAGCAGGATTTCTCAAAATAATTAACACATTATGGTAAAAAGAAAGCACTTCGTTTCCTTGGATAATGCTGTGCAAGAATCAAACTAGGCAGCAATAAGTCTTTAATAGCCTCCACTAAAAAGAAAATAACACAGTAAGGCAAATGTATCATTTCCATTATCAAGGAGCGATGGGTGCAGGTGAGCTGTGATTAGGACCAAGTCAGACAGGCATGCCCTGAGGGAAAGCTACTTGATGGGTGCACAGTCATTTTTTTCTAAAGCAGATATGCAGGAGAACATCTCATCCCTGCAAAACCCTTGGCCTGAATGCGAGATGAGCACCACAACCCTATGGTCGCCTTTGACTGGACTTAACTGTCCAGGGGTCCTTTACCTTTTACCTTTCTTACCTACATGTGAAATCAACATATGAGAGGGAGAGGGACTGTGCTGAGAACCCCTGTGCTCCACATGTAGTGGCATGTAGTAGTCTATTCTCCTGGCATCCATGCACACAGAGCAAAAATATCTGCAGGGTTGAGGCTTTCAGATGTGCCCAAAGCTTCCATGAAACATGGAATCCCAATCATGCAGGGTTTCAGCTTGCAAGGGAGCCTTTGCCCCCACCCTTCCTGCATCTATTTCTGCTGTACAAATGGGATAACTCACCAGTGGGTAGGCTATCATGGGAAGCTGCCACATTGCATGTCTAATATGAGAATAAAGTTATTTAGTGCAGACATGTTTTACCCTTATATGATGACTTAACACATAAGTAGAATGTCTGAACTGGTCTTTTATCTTCTGCAGTCTGTTCATAACAGATGGTATTTTTGAAGACATAGGACTTTTTATTGATGATTTGGATAGATCTTTGTTTTCAAAAATGCATTAGCAAGTTAGATGACACAATCCCATTTAATTCAAAACTATGTGTCACTTCTTTGGGGGAAAAATGTTTTAACATGCAGGACTTACCAAAGCCACAAATAACATATTTTTTTTTCATTTATTATGCAACACCTTTCTGGTTGTTTCATTTGCAATGACAACAGATTGACCTCGCAGTTCGGTTTTCAATCAAAAACCTCTGGCTTGCCACCAACACCATCCAATATTCAGATAAGAGACCATGTTTCAGAGTACAAAGGTGCCACAAAGCAAAGTTAGATAGATCAAATAATCCACAAAATATATCAGAAGGGGGAGAGAGTGGAAAGATCAGAGTAAACAAGTTAGTAGTAAATGCACATGAAGGTGCTATGGCCACAGAACATTGACATATGCAGAGTCAGGTTATTACGGTAAGAAAAATATGAAAGAAGAAAGTGCAAAGAATAACTGTCAACATATCTGTTCTACAGGCAGAGGGCCTTCTCGGTAGTGGCACCCACCGTGGAACGCCCTCCCATCAAATGTCAAGGAAATAAACAACTATCTGACTTTTAGAAGACATCTGAAGGCAGCCTTGTTTTTAATGTTTGATGTTTTATCATTTATTTATTTATTATTATTAATATTCTGTTGGGAGCTGCCCAGAGTGGCTAGGGAAACCCAGCCAGATGAGCGGGGTATAAATGTATAAACTACTACTAGTAGTAGTAGTAGATATAAGATATACTACTACTACTACATAAGATCTACTACTACTACTAGTACTAGTACTACTAGTAGTAGTAGTAGTAGTTTATCCTATGGGCTTCCTAAAAGGCAAATGCAGGAAATGCAGACAAGAAAGGCCTTTAACAGTGTTTGAGCATATTATGTTGCCTATCACTGGGGACTTAATGCTGGCTGAGCCAGGAATGAACTGGCTGAGCCAGAGATCTGCTAAAACCTAAGCAGCTCATCCCAATGGATGCCATCGGATTGTGAAAGCATTAACTGGGGCATGGATTTGACTAGTGGCGTAGCGTGGGTTGTCAGCACCCGGGGCAAGGCAAGTAATTTGCACCCCCTAACCCGTGGATTTGCGCCCCCTAACCCTAACCCCCAGATGTTGCGCCAAGGTGCGGCCCGCCCCCCCTGCACCCCCCACGCTACGCCACTGGATTTGACCTACATATATGAAAAGATTGCAGCTAGTTATCAATATAGAATTTAGCAAACACTGTTCTTGCATTACAGTTTCTAATGATTCCATTAATGTTCATAGAAAAGGCTGCTAAAATACTGTATCCAGAACAGTTTATTGTAGGCATGCAAATACATGACACTATCATGAAAAATTATAGGAAGCGCTTAAAAAATGAGAGAGGCTTTCAAACAGATATTTGGGGCGATAATAGACTCAGGGAGAGTAATTAAATATAATTAGAGAATAAAGGGAATTAATATATTTTTTTTATAGCGGGTTCTGTTAAAGACAACCAGGGTTCAAAGAACACATTGAACGAGACTGTGCATACAATTGCTGGTATGCAATTCCAACTGGTAATAAAGTTATGGAATTGATGGCACCTATTTCATAGGTCAATATGAAACTGAATCAAAATGAAGCAGGTTGACATTGCAAAAAAATGATACGACACATAAGTAAAAGATGCAATCTTATACTGAAAGTCACCTGACTGAGGAACTATAGGACTGGCAGAATACAGGATATGCCACCACCAAGACAAATATACCGGTGAACCATGCATTAACCAAATAGCCTACTATCATTTAGTACCCATCTTTTGATGTTTATATTTGTGTGTTTACTTTTTGCACACTGAAACTCCTTTGCAAAATACAGGTAATCTCTCTGGGACCATTGAAGGAGTATTGGATTGGATCGATCCATTGGAAAGCACACCAAAAAAATTGGTTCTCATACATCCCTAAGTGGAACACTTCTTCAGCAGAGCTGTTCCACCAGTGAAGATGCACTGATGGAAAAACTGAAACAGGGCAGAATAAGGAGCAAGACTAATACCACTATCCAAATTCCCCAGTGCTTTTTTTTCCTGGGGGAAGCAGGGGTACGCATACCCCTAAACATTTTGTAAATCTTTGATCTTTTGTCCATTTACTGTATTTATTTTTCCCTGTATTGAATTTCTTGAATCAAAATGAGAGTACAGTACTTTAAGTACTGTTAAGTACTTAATTCATTCCGGAGGTCCATTCTTAACCTGAAACTGTTCTTAACTTGAAGCACCACTTTAGCTAATGGGGCCTCCTGCTGCTGCCGTGCTACCAGAGCACAATTTCTGTTCTCATCCTGAAGTAAAGTTCTTAACCTGAAGCACTATTTCTGGGTTAGTGGAGTCTTTAACCTGAAGTGTATGTAACCTGAGGTACCACTGTACCCCTAAACATTTTTTTAGAAAAAAAGCACTGCAAATCCCCTTTTCAACTGGTGGGTTGGGTGGAACTGCCCCTCCGTCCACGGAATGATGCCAGTTTACTAAATCCCAATTTAGTCTCACTTCCAGGCTGAATGAGGGCCCAATACCTGCACCAACCCATTTTTCAAGAATGAGTGGCAAGGATGCAGATCCAGTGGTAGATTTGACTATTCTGTTAAGTCCTGAAATTTCGCTCCCATTGATATGCACAGTGATGTTTGGTTACATAGCCTCCCTACAACTGAATTTTATTTCTTATTTTATGTGTGGAATACACATGTCCTCATGCACCTACTGATATCAAGTTCCATCATAAATAAGTATATCCCACGCAGTCCCTTCTCATGCAGTTCAGAGATATTGTTAGTTTAAAAAGAAAATATTTAGTGAAGCTTTTAAAAACACATCAAAACACTTGCAAATATTTACATCTTTCGAAACACACAAGTGATACTTAGAATAGAAATTTGAACATAAGGTCCAAAAATCTTAAAGAAAAAGTAGGGAAGGCAAGCTGTTGATTAAAACACAACTTTCAACATATGATTACCACTTGGAAGGAGGGGAAATACCTCAATTTCACCTGGCATGAATTATTAGAGCAGAAAACCAACTTAAGAAGTTGTACATATGGGGAAACTTGGAAAACCTCCCTGGCTGTGGTCATCTCTTTGGTTTCCCCTCACATGTGGACTTTCCAGATGATTATTATATCTGAATATTACATCTGCTGTCTCTTTTCAGCTTGGTGCCCTGCCCTGGCCAAGCACTGAAGTGGCCCATTCCTTGCTAGGGAGGCTGCAAACTCACCCTTCCCACAAGCCACAGACCAGAGAAAATGCCTGTGTCAGCTGCGTTACTTACAGCATGCTGTGTGTTCAACACAATTTACATTTCACCCTGAGATTGCTGGGAGAAAAATTCAGATCAAAGAAAGCCAGCAATTACATTTAAAATAATGCATTTTATCTTGGAGAATATAGCCAGAGTGGGGGAGGCTGATATAGCGCCCACTTTTATATCACATTTGTTGATATTTTTGATTTCGCCTTGAAAGGCCATCTTGCCATCAGAGGTCTTGGAACTGATGGAAATTGGTCTGATCTACTTTTAGAACTCCTTCATTCAGCAGATGCCAGCGGAATCCTTCCAGAATCCTTATTTCTGCAAGTGTTTATACTTTTCTTAAAATGATTGGTACTGTGAAGTGTTAGTTTCTATCCTGCATCCTTGTTTTTATGTTGTTGTTTTTACCATTTACCATTTGTCTTATTTTCCTTCTTGTAAACTGCTTTGAATGTACTTAAGAAAGGCAGGATATAAATTAATTCAACTAACCCTTTTGGTTGAACATCATCATCATCATCATCATTTGTACCCTGCCCATCTACCTCTGTTCTGACTTTTAAAAGGGAGAAGGGGACTTACAGCACAATCCCAACAATGTCTACTCAGAAGTAAGTCACACGTTGTGTTAAGGGCTTTCCACGCTCACTCAAGCTCCAAACTGCCAGGAAGTTCAGCTGGTAAGGGACACTTTTTATTTGGATGATAGAGATATAGTATGGTATCTTAGGCTATGATTAATTCAAGCATCACTACTACCTTAGAGCTGGATGGTTGTCACTAGCAGAGTGGTGGACCTAAGCCCCAGATTTCTCTGTTCACTCTGTAGTAAACACACAGAGTTTTTGCAATGTTACAAGAAACCAACTGGCAACCAACATGTTTCACATGATATGAACAAGTATGCTGCATAAACGGATAACATTTGCATGGCAAGGCCCCCAGACCAGCCACTTCTTAAAATAAATTCACACAGACACATAATATTTAGTTTAATGTTATTGGCGAATTTTAGGCCACAACTTTATTGATTACAGAAATGTGAGTGGTATTGGCTTAGGCATTGGCATAGACTATATCGGACTCCTGCCTACTTTGCAGGCAGTCAATAAGGGTAAACCACCCAAAGAGGAAGCCACATTGGGGGAACCCGCCTGTAGCTTTCCTCAGTGTTCCCAGAGGCCTGGTATGGCCCTAGCCCCTCAAGCAGACTTCGGACAGGAACCAGACCCTGGATTCCTTTAATGGAATACCCTTGGTCAATGGAGGGTCAGGCGATGGCTGACCTCCCCTCCCCCACAAATCAATGAGCCAATGCCTAACCGCCAAACCTTACAAAGTTGGGACAATTCCTAAGAGGTAGGCGAAAACCAAGTGGCCAGTGCAAATTTGCCAAATGGAAAAATTCCTACCTGGCCCCTGTCCCAAGACAGATGACCAACCAACGTCCAAAGCAAGGCCAGAGAACATATAAAATTACAGGGTGGGTGGGCAGCTGTTCGGCAGCATGAAGCAGGTGCACGGCCCATGTCGTGCTGCCGCTTTTAAACCCCCCATGTTCCCCCCGCTCAAAATAATTGGCCAATAGGCCTGGGGTGATCGTGATGCCACCCTGACATGAAAGCGCTACTCCGCCCATGCCAGGGTGGGGCTGGGGGCCTGCCCACAACCAGGACCATTCTAAAAATGATCCCACTTGTGGAAACAAAACAAGCTCTGTGCAAAGCACCCATTTTGCAAAAGGGGCCAATGTCGAGTTCTGCCACAGCTCCAAAAGTATTTTGAATAACAGCGAATGAGTGGAGGCACTGCATTTCTGTGTTTCCCCCCACTTTTATAGAATATATTTTTTAAATACAGTATTGTATTTAGAAATTTTTTAGATTGCTTTGGCACCTAATAATTAAAATGCTATTTCTTTAATGGCACTAATAAGAAAATGATGTTGCCTTGGATAAAATGTAAATCAAGCAGCTTCAATGGCAGCATATTGTGGTTTTGATTACTGGTTTGAAATAATGCGTGAAAGAGCAATCCTGCGATTGGTGGCTGGAACAGGCACTGTAGCATTATCTGCTAGCCTCCTGTCAAAAGCTCCTCTGGGGATTGTTGGAGTCACAATAGGAGACTCTATTAAGCTTCTAGAAAGGTTAAGCCAAATTGTGGGGGTGGGGATTACTATTATTATAATTCCCTAAATAACTAATATCTGCATCATAAACTTCCAAAGAGGTTTTTGAGTATTATATTGAGATGACAAAAACTAATGAGAAGTGGGATCATCTTTAAGGATGGTCCTGGTTGTGGGCAGGCCCCCAGAGTAATGATGTCATGCCAGGGTGGCACCACGATCATGCCAGCTTCTTGGCCAATCACTTTTGTGTGGGGGATATAAAAGTGGCAGTGTGACACTTGTCAGGCACCTGCTTCACGCTGCTGAACACCCGCCTACCTGCCCTTTATTTTAGATGTCCTCTGGCCTTGCTTTGGAAGTTGGTTGGTCGCCTGTCTTGGGACAGGGGCCAGGTAGGAATTTTTCCATTTGGCAGATTGGCACTGGCCACTTGGTTTTTGCCTACCTCTTAGGAATCATCACAACTTTGTAAGATTTGGCGGTTAGGCATTGGCTCATTGATTTGTGGGGGAGGGGAGGTCAGCCATCGCCTGCCCCTCCAATGACCAAGGATATTACATTAAAGGAATCCAGGGCCTGGATCCTGTCCAAAGTCTGCTTGAGGGGCTAGGGCCATGCCAGACCTCTGGGGACACCGAGGAGAGCTACAGGCGGGTTCCCCCGATGTGGCTTCCTCTTTGGGTGGTTTACTGACTTCCTGCAAAGGGGGCAGGAGTCTGATATAGTCCTTTGCTGATGCCTAAGCCAATACCGCTCACATTTCTGTAATCAATAAAGTTGTGGCCTAAAATTTGCCCAATAACCTTAAACCAAAAGTCTGTGTCAGTGTGAATTTTATTCTAACGAGGGGCTGGTTTGGGGGCCTTGCCACGCAATAACTCTAGTCCTTATGATCATTGGTTATTACCAGTGCTGTTTTTCTAGAAAAAGAGGCGCCGGAACTCACCATGAACACCTCCCTCATTCTCTTAGAATGGCAATGGTGCCCACCTGAGAGGTACCAGAACTGAGCTCAGGCAAATTCTGGCTGGAAAAAGCCCTGATTTTTGCTTTGCTCACTGTGGCTCACATTGAAAAACCTTAATGCAAGAGGTGGTGGTGCTCTCCTTCATTGAAGATTTTTAAAGAGAAGTTGGATGGCTATCTGTCAATGATTCTTTAGCTGTGATTTCATGGACTAAATGACCTTTGAGGTACTTTCCAACTCTACAGCTGTATAATTGTAGAGTATATATATTGAATAGCAAATGAAGAACCTTGATATTATAGCATATTGTGTGTTGGTTTTCATGTTTCATGGTTTCTTTAATGTTATACTTGCCTTCCTGTCTGCTGACACATGACAATATCAGCTGTTGTAGTACATCATCAAAAAAGATGAGGAGCAGTTTTACACATCTTTATTTTTAAGCATGTGCTCAGTGAACAGACAATTCTTCAAGACATGTTAAATATATCTTAAATTCTATGAAGCATAAAGCTGTCCGGCTCATGATAAAATGTACAATTCTACCACTCAGTTTGCTATCTTTAAAATTACTTACTTAGTTTCAATCAGCTCGAGATTTTCCTGCCGTGATTGCACTGCTTCCACATCCATTATGTCTCCTACATGTGGGTAGAAATAATTTTACTCCTATTGTATTGTGTCACAGATTTTGCATGTCACTCATAGTATAATAGGCCAGCAGCTTTTTATTTCATTGGCATTCTTTTTTTAAAAAAAGAAAAATAAGAAAGTCAATTGACTTTGAATATGTTAGAACAAAGTTTGATGGTTCTGTTTGCTTTTAACATCTTTTTAACATCACACGTGCCTTTCTAATCTCCAATGCAGTATAAAAGTAACATTCTGAACCAGATTATAATCATTTCACTCCTCAAATCCAAACTCCTGGTTTATACATTTAGTGCTCCCAATTTCTGTAACTATTTTTTTCTGAGTTGCCAAGGGCTGATTTCTCACTAGATTTGTACATCTGAAACTTGCCTCATTTGTACTCCATTACACAGCCCACCCATGTTCCACTTGTTTTATTACAGCTATTTAAGGATCAGAGGTGACTGGAATTGGCTGGTGTTACCCAGGAAGGGGAGGGTTGTTGCTGCATCTACATGGGAACACTTTGAAATTACTAGAAGATCCACTATTCCTGATGAGTGATGGGTTCTCTGGGTTAAATAATATGAACGTCCTTATGACTGTCCTGATCTTGCAAGAAAAAGGTAAAGGTAAAGGTACCCCTGCCCGTACGGGCCAGTCGTGTCCGACTCTAGGGTTGTGCGCCCATCTCACTTAAGAGGCCGGGGGCCAGCGCTGTCCAGAGACACTTCCAGGTCATGTGGCCAGCGTGACGAAGCTGCCATTTACCTTCCCGCTATAAAGGCCGTTTACCTTCCCGCTATAAAGCGGTACCTATTTATCTACTTGCACTTAAGGGTGCTTTCGAACTGCTAGGTGGGCAGTAGCTGGGACCGAACGACGGGAGCTCACCCCGCCGCGGGGATTCGAACCGCCGCCCATACGATCGGCAAGTCCTAGGCACTGAGGTTTTACCCACAGCGCCACCCGCATCCCATTCTTGCAAGAAACACACTTCTAAAAATTGATTGCCTGAACAGACAAGGCAGGAACTAGAAAAACACCAACTATCATCCATAATGAATTGAAAACAATGTTTAAAAGTACTTCCCCCCCCAAAAAACCCCAGAGTCCTTTCTGTTGGGAATAATTCAGACTGAAATTCCCAGGTGTAAAAAAAAGGTTATTTTTGTATGCTACTACTGCAGCCCATGTTTTGTTAGCCCAAAAATGGAAAAGGAGCAAGGACCCAACTAAAGAGTGGCAACTTAAGTCGACAGAATATGTGCAGCTTGCAGACTTTACAGATAGAATAAGAAAGAGAACAAGAAGAACATACATTTAGAGAAGATTGGAAAAGGTTTATTGAATATATGGGAAATAACTGTGTACAGCTGAAAACGCTGGCAGCATTAAGATAAATTCCACGGTGTAAATAAGTTATGATGGATGCAATAATGGAATGCTGAATGGTATAGTTTCTGTAAAATATGCAGGGATTTATGATATGTAAAATGAACCATGGAAAGAGAAGAATGGAAGTCATTGATATCTTGAGGATGTAAAAATGAGTACTTTAAATTGTAAAACAGAATATATATATGAATGAAAACACCAACTATCAAACATGCAGACAGGGACATATTTGAATGATGTGGTAAACACACAGTCCACTTCCTGTGAAAGGAGAGTGAAACGGTTTGCCAAAGGGATATTCAATATCCACAGCAGATAAACCACCTACTGTGTGAGCACTGTAACATGCGTTTGCTTATAGATATATATTTCCCTTTCATCAAAATATATCACAAGGCAGTATATGACCTAAAAAGCACAGCAGTGAAACAATTTCAGAATGTCAAACACAGCAGTAAAAGCTGATTAGAAAGGCTTGTCAGGTTTGAAAGGCCTGCCGGAACGATACAGCTTTTAGAAGACAACTAAAAGCAAGCAGGGATGACTCCTTTTAAACACTTACTCCCAAGGAGTTCCACAGAGTGGTGCCTGCCACAAGAAAGGTTTGGCCTCATGCAGGGCCAGCCCAGTACATTTTGGCACCAGAGGTGGACCCCAAATGGCATCCCTGCTCCCTGCCAGGGAAGAAGGAGTGAAGAAAAAGTGGGAAAAGGAAGATCGACATCGAGATCTGCTGCCCCTATGGTTCCTGCTGCCTGAGGTGGTTTCATCACCTTGCTTTATGGGTGGTTGGCCCTGGCCCATTGTACAGGCCAGAAATTTGCACTGGCTCTTAATCTGCTACTGAGCCAAGTTCAAGGTGGTGGTACTAACATGTTAGGCCCTGTGCAGCCCAGGACCAGGTTACGTGAGAGGCAGCCTTACCCCTAATACACACCCAGTAGATCACTCCAGTCTGCAGAAGTGTTTATCCTGCAAGTTCCAAAAACCAGAAGCCTGCTTTGCAATAACTCAGAGCAGGGCTTTTAGTGTGGCTGCCCCTGCTCCTTGGGATAGCATTCCTGCTGAGATACAAAAGGCAGGCAACACAGTGTCTGCACTTTCTGGAAACAACCAAATACATTTTTTTGTTCTTGCAGGTTTCCCCACCTGAATAAATTGGCCCAAAGTGCCTATTTTGTATTGTTTTATTTTAATTTTAAATGTGTTAGCTGCTTTTTTGTACATCACCTTGATATGATTGTGCAGAAGGTAATAAATAAATTAATAATAATAATAATAATAATAATAATAATAATAATAATAATAATAATGGATTATCCTCAGTGAAGTAGAACCTATGGTCACCCTGATCACACAGCAGAAGAACAAAGCCAATAGGTGCGAGAAGATGCATTAACCAAATGGCTCTCAGATCTCTTGAGATGTTTCTGAAATCTATTTTCTCCTTCCCTGGAGGGAATTGTTGCATTGAGTATTCTGAAGAGAGCAGTTACTTTATGACTGCTTCACTGTTGAACAATTTCTCCCCAGGAAGAACACAGATGTTTGAAATGTGATGGGAAATCTAATAACCAATTTCTTAATCAGTGTTCTTGAGCTTATTGGCCTCAATTCTTCTTTGTTCTTCAGCCCAGCTTTCTGAATCACATATTTCAACTGAGTTCTCGTGTTAATGTGTGTGTGTGTTAGGGTTGAAGTCAACTAACTGTTACTCTGGGTAATTAAGGGCTATGGCTAACTTAGTTCCATTGATTTCAATGGGTCTGAGTAACAGTTTTTTGAATGCAACCCTGAGCATTCCTTCAGATCATAAAGTGAACATTGCACTCATTGAAAGACATTTTAAACAGAAATTTCCAAACTCATTAAGGCTACTGGACTGATTGGGCATGATGTTCACTACTTAAAATCATTACAGCTGCCATCATAACAAAGCAAAAGGAAGAAGAAGAAGAAGAAGAAGAAGAAGAAGAAGAAGAAGAAGAAGAGGAGGAGGAGGAGGAGGAGGAGTTTGGATTTGATATCCCGCCTTTCACTCCCTTTAAGGAGTCTCAAAGCGGCTAACATTCTCTTTTCCCTTCCTCCCCCACAACAAACACTCTGTGAGGTGAGTGGGGCTGAGAGACTTCAGAGAAGTGTGACTGGCCCAGGGTCACCCAGCAGCTGCATGTGGAGGAGCGGAGACGTGAACCCGGTTACCCAGACTATGTGACTACCGCTCTTAACCACTACACCACACTGGCTCTCAAGAGAAGGAGAAAGTTCATTGAATTCTTGTCCTTTTGTCAGCTTCTAATAATTCTCATTGCCTAATTATCTGCTCCAGTGCAACGGTTAAAATGTTGCAACATTTCATTCCCCCCTGAAGGAATGAACATAGTCTCTGAGAAGTTACCATCTGCTGCTTTCTCTTTCAATAGTAAGGTAGGGTGAGGGAAATCCATCAATTTCCCCAAGCATTATCAACTCCATGTCTCTGTTTTTTCATTCTGGCTCCATGAAGGAACCGCTTCCCCATAAAAAAAAAAGACTAGTTTGCAGTATCATTTTAATGAGCTTTCAACATCCTCTAAAGAGCTTTGGACATGGTCCAAAGATGCCCTTAAGACCATGTAGGTCCCCTAGTTTAGCAGTTACAGTGGTACCTTGGGTTACAGACACTTCAGGTTACAGACCATAGCTGTCAACCTTCCCTTTTTTGCATGAAATTCCCTTATTCCAGTGCCGTTTCCCGCTGCTTCCCGCTGCTATCCCAGATTGTTAGATATCCCGTAGACTGTCCCCAGGACAGGTGAGGCTGCTGATCCCTTATTTTCAAATCTGAAAGTTGACAGCTATGTTACAGACACTTCAGGTTACAGACTCCGCTAACCCAGAAATAGTACCTCGGGTTAAGAACTTTGCTTCAGGATGAGAACAGAAATTGTGCGGCGGCGGAGCAGCAGGAGGCACCATTAGCTTAAGTGGTACCTCAGGTTAAGAACAGTTTCAGGTTAAGAACGGACTTCCAGAATGAATTAAGTTCTTAACCCGAGGTACCACTGTACTTGTGTCATATCAGAAAGCACTTCTAATATTCTGTCAGATTTCAGGGGTAACTTATTATGAGTAGCCAATGTGGTGCCCTGCAGATATTGTTGGTCTCCAATCCTCATCAGTCCCAGCCAGCGTGGCAAATTGTCAGGGAGGATAGGCACTGTGGTCCAACATCTCCCGATTTTACTATACACAAGGCAGTTTACAAGCTGAAGAAAAAACCAAATATACAACAAAGATCTCACACACCTTATAACAATCTGATCCTATACAGAAAAGTCAAAAAACATCAACATAACTTTAAAATCCCCCATATTAAATAAACTATTATTCAATAATCAATTCAAATATAATAGTACACAATAAAATTATCTACCAGCAAATAAGAATTAAACAGAAATTCACTCTTATCAGCTGTAATAAATAATTACTAAACTATCATCAGTAAAAATAACAGCAAGTCACAATGCATAAAACACACACAAAACCATGTAAAAGATCAAAACAACAGATGTAGCCTAACCTACAGTATTTAGAGATTGCCGATTATTTACATGTTAAGGTCTACCTTTCATTGTTTCTTCAGTATCTAGCATGGGAGTTGTTTGTGAGATTCATAAAACATGGATAAAATAACATGAGGGTGCTTAAAGGAAGTAGTTGCACAACTAGCTGTTTGTGCTGTGTGTTGAAAATGGATTTTGATCTTTTAACAGAAAAGTTCTATTAAAAATCAAGGGAAATGGCCTCATACCATACAAAACAAAGTAATCATGATCTCAAAGCATTTCACATTTTTGCTGTTTAAATATGCACATGGCATATTCATGCCTTCTTATAAACTAATGATGTCTGTATCCCTTTCTATAACACATAATGTCTGGCTGCTGCTGTTGTTTTAACTGACATTTTAATATAATAAAATTGCTAATTATGAGCTGAGGTTGAAGTCCCAGCACCTAGTTTTCATTATATTATCGAATAAAATTCAGAAATTAGATACAGCATTCCACAGGGAAGGCGGGAAACGTAACAGGTTCCTTCATTGGCTTTATTCTCTCTGTTAACATGACAAATATAGCTTGGATAATAAACAATAATTTGAAGCAACTGAGATAAATTACCTTTTTTCACCCTTTGACATGCCTGTTATTTAGCAGGCTTTGTCAACAGAAGAATCTTTCCAGTTTCTGATGCATATTTTATTTTTCGCTCTCTATTTTCAGTTTTCAATTACCTACCTCTAATTAGGGTTCTGTAAGTAAAATTGAGATTGGAAACGCCAAGGGAAATGTCTCTATTAAATCCAGTCATAGCACGATACACAAGGTTTTCCAGTGATTTATCTGACCTCCTGCCACAGTCAAGTTTGTTTGAAGTAATAATAATAATAATAATAATAATAATAATAATAATAATAATAATAAAGAATTTTATTTATACCCCGCCCTCCCCAACCAGGACCGGGCTCAGGGCGGCTAACATCAAAGTATGTTACATTAAAAACATAAATCAAACAATCGATTAAAATACATTTTAAATCAAATTTGGAGCGGAATAAAATCAGCTGGCAACCCAAAGCTTATAACTATAGGGGATGGGGAACAAGTTGGGCGTAAGGAATCCAGTGTAGGATTTTCCATTGCTGAGTTTAGCTTTAGTCCAAATGGAGTCATAATATAATGTTGCTATTTGCATTCATTCATCAAAAAATACATACCTCCATGTTTTGAAACAAACAAAATATCAAAGGCAACAAGACCCAGTTGTCAATACAGGTTACATATGCTTCAGGTTACAGACTCCGCTAACACAGAAATAGTGCTTCAGGTTAAGAACTTTGCTTCAGGATGAGAACAGAAATCGGGCTCCGGCGGCACGGCAGCAGCGGGAGTCCCCATTAGCTAAAGTGCTGCTTCAGGTTAAGAACAGTTTCAGGTTAAGTATGGACCTCCGGAATGAGTTAAGTACTTAACCCGAGGTTACAACCAGTATTTTAGTAGTTAAAGGTTACAATTTTAGCACCGGCCTGCATGAAGCTTAGTTGTATGATAGCCTGCCTCATCAAGCTTCAAAGTCCATGACAGCATAAATGGAGAGAAATATATGCCTGTCAACTTGAGGTGTGCCAAGAATAGTTGGCACAGGATATTTTTAATTAGTGGGTATGCAAGAAAGTCTCAACACTGGTATAATTAGAAGTGTGGTGCTCTATGAAAGGGAGTTTCATTTCTTGCATCCGTTCACCCCACCCAAAAAAAGGAGTGGAAACTCATTGCTGCTCATTCTAAGGAACCCAAAGGAGCTTTGAGAACAAATATGGCATGTCTATTTCCAGAAAAAGGCAAAGGGAAAAAATAAAATAAAAGCGATTGTAGCTTGCAATATGATTTTCTTTAAAACTGTGGAATTGCCGTGAGTTTCCTCTTCTATCCTATTTATCTTCAGATATACAAGGCTATTGCAAAATCATTAAGGCACCTACATTTCAAGAGGATGCCGTTGACACCTTCTTGTACTGCATGATGAAAAATGATTCGCTCTGTCCTCATCACTGTCGTAAAAAATATAAGGAGCAGCAAAATGAACTGGACAGCACTTAAAGTCGATAATGGATTCAAAGGATGGATATTTCAAAGTCAATATTCATTTCAAAATTCCACTCCTGAAATCTATGCATTCCTTGTTTTTGCCATCAGCATCCTATTCTTATAGATGATATGTGGCCCTAAAATCACTGTTATGAAGTCAAACCACTGGAGACTTATAGCGCCTGCTGTGACTGTAGAAGAACATGTTTTGTTGCAGCTGGGGCAGATGATGTTGCCCAGTTATGCTGCTATAGATGGTGCTTCTTCTCTCTGTGATGCTCCTAGTAGTCATTCCTCCTATGTGGATATATGACCTGACTGTCTCCAGGCACTGTGGTTGTCTGCAAGGGATTCCCACACAGCAGAGTTAATGTTGCTAGCCTTCATTTGCAGACATCTGTTTAATGCAGAGTTTGTCTGCCAGTGGGATTAGTGTCTGAAGCCAGCTCCTGAAGCCAGCTCTAGGGATCCTGCCATCTTCCATTGGAGATGATCGAACCAATGTAGATGCCACTGAGACAGGAGTGCAAACATGCGGGGAATGTGGGCTGGGGAGAGCACATCTCTGTTTGAGACTCCATCAAGCCATGTATATACAGTAGATGCCACCCCACCCATTCCAAAACCAATACCACTTGCATTAAACAGAGAATTAGATAAGGATAGGAAAAACACACAATGGAAATCCAGATCAGAGCTGAATCCAAATCTTGCTGAACACAAATATCACTTATGCTACTCAGGCACAGCATATATGCGGTTAAAGTCCTCACATTCATTCATTTATCACCATCTAAACAAAGATAGGGATGCGGGTGGCGCTGTGGGTTAAGCCACAGAGCCTAGGACTTGCCAATCAGAAGGTTGGTGGTTCGAATCCCTGTGACGGAGTGAGCTTCCGTTGCTCGCTCCCTGCTCCTGCCAACCTAGCAGTTTGAAAGCACGTCAAAGTGCAAGTAGATAAATAGGTACCACTCCGGTGGGAAGGTAAATGGCGTTTCCGTGCACTGCTCTGGTTCGCCAGAAGTGGCTTAGTCATGCTGGCCACATGACCTGGAAGCTGTACGCCAGCTCCCTCGGCCAATAAAGCAAGATGAGCGCCACAACCCCAGAGTCGGCCACGACTGGACCTAATGGTCAGGGGTCCCTTTACCTTTAAACAAAGATAATTAATAACACAGAAACAACACATGGATTTGAAACTTGACTAAAACCAAAAAAGTAGATGCTCATGGTAAAGAACCATTTTTTTCCAGCTGTGAGAGCCTGTTAGGATAAAAATGCCTTCAATTGTTTCCAGAAAGTACAGGAGAAAGTGTCTATTGTATCTCAACAGAATTGTTATTCCACAGAACACAGGCAGCTACACTAAAAAGCCTTGCTGTGAGTTACTGAGGAGTGGGTTTCTGAGATCTTTGCAACTTGCAGGAGAGAGTGTCCCACAGACAGCAGTGATCTACTGGGTGCCTAAGGTAATCTTGTCCTCTGGTCTCTGACCCTGGTCTCTCATGTAATCTGGTCCTGAGCTGTATAGGGCCTTATATGTCAGTACCAGTAGCGTAGGGACAGCCAATTCTAATCTTGCAAACAGGGTGTTATATGCTGGTGCTACACCCCCACAAACAACCTAGCTGCTGCATTCATCAGCTGCAGCCTCAGGACCAACCTCAAGAGGACACTGCAGTTATCCAACCATGATGTTACCAATGCAGGGACAACTGCATTTGTAGCTGTATATATATTGTCCGGGAGATCATTTTATTTTTTGCAAAGCAGTATACAAATTTATTAATACAAATACATTCCATTGAGAAAATAAGCTTTCATTTCTTCGAAATTATACAGAAGAAGCCCACAAAGTAAATAAGCAAAGCAAAGCATACCTCAAATTGTTCACTGTTTGGAGCTCTATCTTCTGTCTGGGAGAGATCTTATTTTACACACTAAAGAGGAAAGTACCAGCTAATTATCCTAACACAGCAACTTGCTCCTGAAAATAGTGGTGTTCTCTAATGTTGAATGCAGAACTATCACCCAAGCTATTTTAATTATTTTAATTAGTTCTGCCTTTTGTCATACTGATGCACGTGACAATTCTAAGAGAACAGGGCAGGGAAGTTGGTTGCCAGGATGCTGAATGGAGCAGCTGGATAATAATGTGACTTCTATCACATAATAATGCCACAGAATGAGGTTGCAAGATGACCTTAACAGACTAGAGAACCAGGTCCAAATTAACAAAATGAATTTCTATAGGGACATATGCAAGTTTCTGCACTTAGGTAGGAACAACCAGTACATTTCCAAGCACAATTCAAAGTGTTGGTGCTGACCTTTAAAGGCCTAAACGGCCTCAGCCCAGTATACCTGAAGGAGCGTCTCCACACCCATCGTTCAGCCCGGGCACTGAGGTCCAGTGCCGAGGGCCTTCTGGCAGTTCCCTCACTGTGAGGCGTGAGGTTACAGGCAACCAGGCAGAGGGCCTTCTCAGTTGTGGCGCCTACCCTGTGGAACGCTCTCCCACCAGATGTCAAGGAAATAAACAACTATCTGACTTTTAGAAGACATCTGAAGACAGACCTGTTTAGAGAAGTTTTTAATGTTTGATGTTTTATTGCATTTTTAATATTTTGTTGGAAGCCACCCAGAGTGGCTGGGGAAACCCAGCCAGATGGGCAGGGTATAAATAATAAATGATGATGATGATGGAGGACACCTGGCTTGCCAGTAGTACATGTACAGTGGTACCTCTGGTTACGTACTTAATTCGTTCCGGAGGTCCATTCTTAACCTGAAACTGTTCTTAACCTGAAGCACCACTTTAGCTAATCGGGCCTTCCACTGCCGCTGTGCCCCCAGAGCACCATTTCTGTTCTCATCCTGAAGCAAAGTTCTTAACCCGAGGTAATATTTCTGGGTTAGCAGAGTCTGTAACCTGAAGCGTAGGTTACCTGAAGCGTATGTAACCCAAGGTACCACTGTATCCCAATCACATGGGTAGAATCATGGAGGTCTGGCTTTCTCCTCTTCCTCCTCCCTTGCCAAAACACTGTGTCTTGGTTAATTTGAAATAATAGCATTTGAATCCTTTCTTTGCTAGGTTCTATTTCACTGTTCTCTTGCAGAAATGCTGCTAACCAGAAGGGCAGGAAGTGTTGATAACAGTATCAAGTGAAAAACTGGATCCCTGAAGTCTATTGGCATAACAAAAACTCCAGCTGTGAACGGAGATTGAATGGGCCAGATGGAGGAATTCTATGTAACCAGAGCCATTTTCATGGGGGCACAAATTCACTTCATCATTTTATGACAAAAACTATTAACATGATGGATAGAGCTAAGGATGCTCCTAATTTCCAACTAAAGTTTAAGGAAGAAACTACTTGTTTCATGTATGTCCCACGTTTTAGCTAATCTGTCTGAGGAGTGAGGGGTGATTTGCACAAAAGGAAAGTATGTTACTGAAGGGTGAATTACTTTATGATTAATGAGTCTGTGTGATTTCATGAAAATCAGGGAGGCTGGCAAAATTAGGGAGAGAAGAAAATAGCATTCTGCTAATTATAATAAATTGCAAATGTAAGTAAACTCTGTAAATTAATTTTTATATGGAGGGGGGGAAATATGCACTGCTATTGAAGAGGAAAGAAAGTTGCCTACATTAAACGGAATTAAGCAAATCATGATCCCTACAGTATTCTGTAGGTACAGTGAGTGCGGCATATGAGAGGTTGTCTCCAACTAAGTTTTACCGAAAGGATACCTTGATGTAACTTACACTTCCTGGGTCATCTGGAACTCAGTCAGCTGAGTGAAAGCTGGCTGAGCTGAGAAAAGTGTGAGTCCCCCAAAAGGGGTGTTCTGGGGGGAGGGGACTTAGGCTGGATCCTAAACCCATAGCTGTCAACTTACAGATTTGAAAATAAGGGACCAGCAGCCTTCAAAAAAAAGGGATCAGCAGCCAAAATAAGGGATCAACAATTACTTTGATAAAATACATATTTTGTTGCGGGCAAATGGCTTTAGATACCTATTAGATCCATAAATTACCATATAGCATATATTCAACACAAAAAATGGCAACAATTTGTTGTTGACAAAGGACAGCTGGACATAGAAAGGGCCCCATTACCTTCAGTAGCTTATTTAAGGGACATCATCAATAAGGGACAGCAGCGGGACATGGCGCTGGGATAAGGGACTGTCCCGCCAAATAAGGGACACTTGACAGCTATGCCTAAACCTGTTCAGCTCACTCACGTGATTTTGAATACTTCCTCTACTGCTGAACAGTATTGGGATTAGGTATAACTTTACACTGGTTTAATTTACATTGGGTCTGCTCTGAGGATGTCTAACGTTAGATCCAACCCAGGGATGTCACCAGCCTCTTGCACATGATGTAGAAGAGATATGTAACTCAGGATAAGGGAGATATTCAATTCAATTCACTTTTAAAGGCAATTCACATTTAAAGGCAGTAAATTTGCACTTTCTGAAACAAGATATGAACTGAAAAACAGCCATCATTTGAAATTTGCACTTTTCCCACTTTTGCAATGCAGTTTCCAGCCACGTAACATTTACAAAATGCATGTACTAGGGTAAAGTGCCCATAAAAATGTATATATTAGTGAAAATAATGCACAGCAAATGCCTATATTAGTGAAAATAATGCACCATAGATGTATTAAATTGTTTTACATAAATGTGCATATTGGGGGGGTGTAATTACTAGTGATGTGAGCTGATGGGCAGGTGGGTGTAGTTTGGAGAAAAGGGCTTGGTGGGCCAAATTAAACTATTTGGCAGGCCTTGATTGGCCTATAGGCTAGACATTCCCCACCCCTGTTTTATATCAGGTCAAACCATTGGTTCACCTAGCTCAGTATTGTCTACACTGACTGGCAAGAGTATCAGGACAGTATCAGAATGTCCTTTTTCAGCCCTACCTGCAGAAGCTGGGATTGAACCTGCAACCATCTATATGCAAAGAAGGTGTTCTACCACTGAGTCATGGCCCTTTCCCACTCACTAGGTTGAGACCTGCCTGTTGGAAAAATGCCCGCCCGGGAGGGTTGCCAGCCTCCCAGACACTCCGGGGCCATTAATCCGGTGGTCACTCTCTGGCTGGAACCCAGGAGTCTCTCCTCAGTCCAGAGAGACTGATGAATAAGTCACTTCTCCCTTTTGAGAGAAGCACACTAACTTCCTCCTGGCAATCCATCAGAAGAAAGAGGCAGTTTGTAGTCTCAGGCTACTTTATTAAAACTGCATACACAAACACACACATGACTGCACGTCTTGAGCAGCCTCGCTTCAGAGTCTCCGACTCAACATTGCTTCAGTGCAGAAGTGGAAGAACTCACTGTAACTCCACCCCGGTTACACTGAGGACTGTCTGAGAACTGACTCAGACTTCCTTTCTCATGCTGAGGCATATCACATGATATAAACAACCTTGCTGCTTCCTGGCAGCTTGTGGGAACTGAAATCCCAACACTGCCTGCTTAGTTGCTATTAACAATGCAACCAATGTTGACTTGGGTTTTCCAGGCACTGAGATCAGGGCTGCCCCCCCAAAAAGACACCTGAGGTGAATCCCAAAATGGTCCATCTCCCTACCAGAGAAGAAGGGGGGAGGGAAGATCTATATTAGAAGCAAGTGGAGGAAGAAAGATTGACACTGGGATCTGCCTGGTGGTTTCTGCCGCCTGAAGTCATCACCTCACCTTGCCTCATGGATGAGCTGGACTTGACTGAGATATATTGTCTCCTTTCACCAAGCTGTAAATATTCTACAATACTGGATGCAATTCTAGTTAGGCATATTACATAATTACATATTATTAGCTTCAGGAACAAGTTGCTAAAGGGTTTTAACCTGAGTTCTTCTGTATCCAAAGCATGTGCTCAACTATTGACCTATAGACTTTCTTCACAATTAATTTGGTGTTGAGTTGTATCCTGTATACATCATTAATTCTCTGTGTGTATATATATATATATATAAATATATATTGCAACAGTTAAGAGGTAACACAGGAGCAGTGACCAAGAATAGAGTGTTGAAATTAAAGAAAAACATCACCAGCCATAATAGAGAAAAATCTCAGCTTATTTCAGGGGGAAATAAAACTGCCTGTACATTGGGAGCTGTGAGTTGCTGGAGGGCCATGATTTGCATTTGACCTATTAATAAAGTTTACAAAAGAAACCGATAAGATCGAGAAGTTGTCCATAATTGTATAGATGTGATGGTGGGAAACAATACAAAGATCCCTTTATGGAAAAGAATGGAGCAAGAAACTGGGAGGTTTCTTGATTCAGGGCCTTTTACACCATCATTTGACATTTGCATAGAGTATAAATCAGAACAGAACTTGATCCTAGCAATCTGGAGTTCCAGTATAAATGCATGTTAGCAAAATTAACAGATGGTTGAAAACCACAGGTCACCTCATTAAATTTATATTGTTTCAGCTGTTTAAAAACTCAAAATCAAAACTGTTCTCTCACACCTTTTCCTTGCAGCTAATATTAATTAGAGCTGGTGCCAAAGACAGTAGATAAAAGGGATTAATCACTGATTTTTAATAGTCGATGCAGAGCAATTAATGGTTTATTGATTTGTTTGCTTCTCTGGAAAATCCAGTATTGCGTGCAGCAGCAGTCAATATTTTGGCAGTATCATGTAGCAACTGTTATTGGACAACATCTGATAAATGACGTGCAAAGTGATATACTACATTTTATATTGACTTCATTCATGCATTGACTGAAAAGAGTCAATGTCACATCTGTTTTGATTCCAAATTAGAATGTCAGATGTCGAAGTTATGTGTTTTGTTTAGTTCAGTACATATCATTTGGACATAAATACATCAAAGAAAAGACTCAACTTAAGCTTGAGAGAAACAAAGTACAGGAAATTTTGCATAAGTTTGGCTAATGTCCCAGAAGCGTATGTTTTAAAAATCACAGTGACCTTCTTTATTATCAATCTCTTTGTTATAGTCAGTGACCAATATTCAGAAATAAACTTTCTTCCAATATATAAAATAAATAAAATAATACAAAACAAAGCAGAAAACAGTAATGTGCTATAGAAAGTCAAGCATAAAAAACAAAATTATAAGTTGACCATCTTTGTTAATGCAATATTATTAAGCAATTTTGTATTGTGGACCCAATCACAGTGCCCCCTCCATCCCAGTGGGCAAAGTCAATAGTAATATGTGATGGAACAAACTCTACAAGACAATGATCTGGGATTAAAAATTGGCCACAACTTTATTGACTACAGAAGTAGGTAGGCTTTGGCTCAGGAATTGGGTGTATATCTATTTCAGCCTCCTGCTGGAGGGTGAAGCTTAAGCAGGATCGGGCCTGGGGTGTGGACCACTTCAAGGTACAGGTCAACTGACATGGCCCAATCCTGGCTGCACTAGCGGAGGAAGAGGAGTGCAGGGGGAGCGCACCACCCCGGGCAGTGTGATCCCAGTGAGATGCTATCGTAGCTGCCCCCCTGCCTGAGCTGGGTGCCACACCCCTGCAGGTGACACACCACGCCCCCAGGACGTGCATCACGCTCCTGCAGGCGGCATGCCATGCCCCTGGGACGCGTGCCAGCCCCCGGTGCCAGAGCATGAAGCTCCACCACTACCTGGCTACCACTGGAAGCCCAATGGCCTGTCTGCCCCCACACTTGGCTTCTGAACAGAGGATCCCACTTAGACCCTTCTAACAGGGTACACTGTGATTGTACCTGCTATAGGTTGGTGTGATGCACCATTTCATCTCAAACCCTTTAATGGACTAGGATTCCATCCAATCCCTTATCTGCCACTCAACGTGACTTCCTTCTGACATCATTATTAAGCAATTTTATAATATTGACCAGTGTCTTCCACTGCAGTGCTGCATCATCCACAGAGACCTTCTGTTATATCCAAGAGCAGGCATAGGCAAACGGCCCTCCAGATGTTTAGGGACTACAACTCTCATCATCCCTAGCTAACAGGACCAGTGGTCAGGGATGATTGGAATTGTAGTCTCAAAACATCTGGAGGGCCAAATTTGCCTATGCCTGTCCAAGAGGCTCTCTGCCCTCTCTACCTCCAACACCCTGTTCCTTCCAATATTTAAAAACAAACAAACAGATTTACAGGGAAACCATGGTGCACAGCCCATGGCGTTGGTAACAGAAGTTCCATCCACCCACCAACTCAATTTCCCCAAAGTGGCTCTGGGCCCATGTGAGGAAATGAAGATGGTTGGTGACTTGAACATCTGCTGGCGATCTGCTTTGCAATGTTCCTGGCTGCCTTCCACACATGTTTTAACTGCCACCTTGTAAACCTGTAAGGAAAGGAGGTGGTGGAAAAGAAGGAATGTAGAGAACGGGAGCAGTGAGTGTGCCAGGGAGCAGAGTGGCCAGGGAGATGGTGGCTGTGGTGGTGTGACATCATCTATGCACTATAGGAAAGCAAAAAAAAAAAAAAAGGAAAGTTGTAGCCAAGGAGGGCCTGGGATGTCCTAGCAAAAAGAAACCATGCAGAGGGTGTAAAGAAAGGGTCTGTGTCAAACATGGGACACACACTATGGATAATCTTATGTGGCATCATTATTTATATCAGTTATCTCCTTCATAACCTGTTTGACACTGAGCTATGTTTCCTTTGTTCTCCTCCTCCACTTTGGTATGTATCGGAATTTTCCACTTGTACATTGTGATATTTGCCATAAGTAGCAGAGAGCATCAAGCATGTAATGCATTTTATTGAATGCATTACAGTTCAATTAACCATGCATGCCGGTTGGCCACGGGCTCTCTTTCAGTCTGCTGTAGGTGATGGTGCTTGAAGCACACAATATCAAATTCCGTCCCAAACATGTCTAGATTTGATGAGCAAGAAGGGGGAAAGATGAGCAGACACCTGGATTTCATAACATTCAAGCTGTTGATCCTCTGAGGGGTACATTCACCAAACAGAAGTAAAAAAAAAGCATGCATGCATGAGTTGATAATTAGAAGGGTGAAAAGAAGAACAGATAACCTGTTAACAATTTGTTCAGGCTGTTGGTCATCAGCTGCTGCAGGCTAATCAGATGGCTGCATCTTTGTGGGCAGAAATTCGTCTCATTAAATTCCAACTGGCTGACATTTGATTGCTCATTTTCACAAAACGGCGTACATGTGTGCTGTGCTGATTCATTTTGTTTTTAGTTCTCGAAAGCACTTCCAACGTTGTGTGAAATATTCTTGATCTTTCCTTCGGTGGAGATGCTTGCAAAATTAGTATGCTTTTAGATGCTCTTAAAGCTTCTGAGCATGTTTTTATCTCATTTTTAAGTGTATTGTTTTGGGCTCTTTTGCAGGGAATGGTGGGAAAGAAATCAGCGGAAGCTGCTCCATTAGGACAAATGGGGCACTGCCCCATCAACTTCAGTCTGCCATCAGCTAGCTCCCATCTGCTTTCTTTCTTACTTACAGTACATTCAGCTGGGGGGCAGGGAGAAAGAACTGGCTGTCAGCTTTCCTTCTCAATCCCAGTATTGCCTTTGTAGAAGTTTAAAGAGGCAAAAGTTGGCAGAAACAAGAATTAGTTGGCTTCACCTGTCATTGGTTCTGGCTCCACCTATTATTGGCATAGTCTCCACCATGCCAGCCCCAATGGCCACCAGTCACCACTGGCAGAAATGCAATTAATTATTATTATTTAATTTCATTTATTTCAACAATTTGTATAGAGCTTAATCATAGCTGTCAGCAGATAGAGTAAAAATTGTAGTAAAAATAATCTTTCTGAACCACACCCTATAATCGCCACCAGGAGAATCAGGACAACATAGAGTTTTGGCAAATGTAGCTTGTATTGATACTACAAACCCTTCTTTGGTTTTATATCACTTAGAATTGTTTTCTGCCCAAGAATCCAGGGAATCAGGGTTTGATTAGTTGCTTTGCATTATCTCAGAGTGGTCCATTATCTCAGAATATTTTTTATTCACAGCACTACTACTTTCAGAATTTCCTGGAAAGAGAGAATAATGGTTAAACCAGTTTGAATCTTTATATGCCCACAAGCTCAGAATATTATAGGCCTGTACGGAGGCCTACACACACTAGGCATTCTGAATCTAAGGGGCAAATGACACATCTTGGTATGAATCCTGGGAGAGAAGATATTTAATGGGAAACCACTTTGGGGTGCTGATCTACAGCACATCCATGACCGCTATCCAAGAGGAATTGCAAAATAAACTGTCCCAGGTTAGACAGTGCTTTGCTGTTCTTGAACACGTGAGAGGCTGTCAATAGAAACCTGACTTTAGATGGTGATTGTGAGAGCCTGCTTTTGAAACAAATCTCAAGAACTATCCTCAATATGTGTGTGGTGTTTTTTCCACCCTAAATGAAAGGAGTTGGCAAACATTTCCTTTGGGCTTAAGAACATAGGAAGTAACATAGGAAGTTTCCTCATCAGACCACTGGTTGATCTAGCTCAGTGTTGACACTGACTGACAGAAGCTCTCTGGAATTTCAGACAGAAAGTCTCTCCAACCCTACCCAAATATGCCAGGAATTGAACTTGGGACTTCAAGCATGCAAGGCAGATGTTCTATCACTGAGCTGTGGCCCTTCCTGGTGGGATTTTGCTGAGAGATGCCAAATGTTCTGTTTAGGGATCTCGTAACCATTTTGCATCATCTTGGCTATGCTGGTGTCTCTGGGCATTGATAGAAAGATGCCAAGACAAAATGTTTTCTGGATGCCCTGCCACAGAATACCACATTTGTTGTCGTTCACATTTGCTGATGTCTACTCCCAACATCATGGAGAGCTTTAACAAGGGATTAGGCACATTCATGGAGGATAAGGTGATTTTGGTTGCTAGTCACATTCTTAATGCTGCCCCCGGAATCAAATGCAATATTCTCTGATCAATAGTTACTAGGAGTTACTAGGAGTTACGAATGGAAGATGGCTATTGTACACTCTGGGTTTCCCAGAGGCATCTGGCTGAGCTCCGTGAGAACAGAATGCTGAACTAGACAGACCTTTGCTCTGATCCAGAAACATTCTTCTTACATTCTTGCCCTCCTGTGTGTGCTTCACCGTGGTCTGGCAAAAGATGGGAGACTGATGTGTGAAAGATCTTGCCTTTGGGAAGGTTGGTCAAACATGATAAGGCTTCTCGTCCTTTGGAGACATATACTGTTATCAATTCACAATCCAAACATGATTGTGTTGACTATGGCCTTATTCCAAGTCATATTTGAGACTAAGCAAAGCTTTGGGATGCGTTTTCATACATAAGGGTGTATTTTTTGTGATAGTGATCCATTGTTTCAGCTGATTTGTGCAGCTGCCCTGTGTTGAAATCATTTGTATACTTTAGACCTGCAATTTTGTACACCTACCTTACTTACTTACTTACTTAAACTATTTTTATGGCACTTTTATTGGCAGCTCAACGTAATTTGCATATGCTGTAAACAGCATAATATGATCCCTAATAAGCAACAATAACACCATCAGAGGTGCCAACTTGAATAAAATAATGGGGGGGGGGCAACATGATGCTGTGCACACACCATTTGAATGGCAATGCCCATCAACTTTGTGGGGCCAGACCCCCACAAATATTTTATGGGGAGAGGGACTTTGGCCCCTAGGAGTTGACTCCCATGACCACCATTAAAGCAGCTACAAAACATCAGAAAGAATGGACAACAACACTTGTTGGCTAGATATCTATTAAACATGGGTCCTTTTCTCTGTGAAGAATGGACCCTGGTGTTAATTTTGCACTGGATGAAGGTTTACTTCCTTTTGTCCATCCTTAACTTCACTGGATGTCCTCAGTTCTAGCTTTGAGGGGGAGAGAGGGAAAATCCACTTAACCTACTTGATCTTGGTGCAAGGAATTAGTTGGTTTTGCTTTTGTTACTCTGTGAAACTCTGTGTGCATAACTGGTGCTATAGAAACAATAACAGCCATCCACGAAGTTAATGTAGGTGTGCACTGAGCCCATCAAGTAGAACTGCCCAACTTTTAAAGTCAGCTGAAACCTGCTTGTTATGTATTGGAGCCCACCAGGGACTTCATAAACTTGTAGGGGCTGACTTTTCATGTGCCTCTGATTGCAAAATGAAGGGGATTCATCAAACAGCTGGCCTGCCACAACACATGTTGAGTGAGCTAGCTTCAGCCTGGTAAGTTACAAGGTGTGCAGTCCTTGTGTAATTTGATTTCTGGAAGAATTCCATAAGCTTCCTTTCACTATCATTTCTTTGCTTGCCAAAAACATTCCCTTTTGTTTCACTGGAGCTGAGTTTCTGACTCACCTTCTCTGATGTTCATCTGCAGCAGCAATGGCAATATCACGTTTTCCCTCTGAGCTTCCCTTGAGCTGCATCTGACAATCTATTTTGACATCAGTCCAGCACAGAGGCATTCAAAGACTTGACCCTTTGCCTGTTTTAGCTTCTGACTATTTTTGACTTCTACGATGATCTCTACACACACACTCCTCTGTGCCCCTACCCCTTGCTTCTTTCCAGAAGGCAAATCTGCTTCTGGGAAGGAGAAACGCAGAGTACAAGTTTCTCAGGAAATGTTAACATGTCATTTTGTCAGATCTGTTTGACGATTTAAATTATATTCTTGGAACAGTTTTATTGGAAGCTCTTGCTAGCCTTTTGCAGTCAGTACTTGTCTCCTGTAGGGATGAGGGGAGAGAAAAAGTTCAGTTCAGATTTAAATTTAATGCAAACCCACCTAATACTCACGTTTCAAAACAATTTATGAACTGTAACACATCAGTGCTTCAGGATGAGCACTTCTCTCTAAAAAAATTGTTGCAGTTCCCCAACTAAGTAATGTGTACAAAAAAATGTGTACGGTATATTAGGAAAATGCATGCATAAAAATGTCTATAAATGAAAATAGCATACAAAAATGTTGATATTAGACAAATGACATAGAAAAATGTGTACCTAAGGGGAAATGTGCAAATGAATGTCAATTCATTTTTGTCAGAACTTTAAGAAATCACAAACTGATTTGGAAATTTTGCGAACTGTACTTAAGTATGGAAAATATGAGAAACTGAGATAAACAAAAAAATAGCAGATTTGTAAAGTCTTTCTTTAGGGATAGGCTGCACAACTGAGTTCCCCAGGGGGATTAGGGTCATGGAACCAATCCAGTCATGTTTCTAACCACCTGACACTTGACATCACGTATGGCTGGTGTACGTAGGTTGGGGAAATTAGCCTTGTGGACCAAACTGGGGCTTGTGCTGGGCTAAACATGGGTTGTTTTTCCCCCACCTACTGTTCCAAAAAGTGCAAATTAGGTAGGTTGGCCTTCAAGTGGAAACTGGATCAAATCTCTCTCTCTTCCCTACTGTCAACTAATCATTTAAGATTTATGACATCTCTGTGTGTGTATCTTACTCTGTCCGTACTGCTGACCAATCTTCATCGATCAGATGTCCCCTTCCTTCTGAAGTCTTGTTGTAGCCCATGATTTACATTTACTGCCTTGAGAGATCCTTTTATTTAACCTAAGCCCTGTCTTTGGCTTCCTCTGACAGTACTAAAAATATTTGACTCTTCCTTCTGTTCCTTGGTCACCTGCTGACAAGCCAGGTATGCTGATATCATGTCTCCTGCTTTTCTAGGATTATTTGAAATATGCCGTCGATATTGTCTCATCCGTTCGGCTTGACTACACTCCGGCTTCCTGTGCAGCTCACAAATAGAGCTCAACAAAGACATGAGTATAATTGAGAATGTAGCCTTGAATTCCCTTAAAAGCAAAATAAGACATGTTGGGAGGAAACAAGAGGACAAATCAAAATAGAACATTATAGAATTATACTCCTCCCCTTTTGGGGGGGGGAAACAAAGCAGAATTAGTATGCCTCAAGAATTGATGCCCAAGTTTAGAATCAGCTGAGGAGTCACTAAGCCAAGGAACATAATTAGTTATGACTTGATGGGTGGTTGATCCTCTTCTGCTGGATCAGGCCAATGGCCCATTTAGCCAGCATCCTGTTCTCACATTGGCCAACCAGGCACTTGTGGGAAACCCACAAGAAGAACCTAGGAACAAGAGCACTCTAAACTTCTGTGGTTTCCAGCAACTGGTATTCAGAAGCATGGTATCTTTGACCATAGTAGCTAGTAGCCAAGCATGGTTTTCGGACACACAAAATGATGTTCTCTCTAGACTTTTTCATAGCTTGCTGGCCAAAGATGATTGCTTGATGACATCTGAGGGCTGGTGGCCACTGACACATCTTATCAGCTTTGAGATGGGAGAGGTATTTGGAATCCTGTTTATGTTGTCACTGTCAATGAAATGGGGTCCAAATTGTGGAAAGATATTGGGGTGGGAAGGAACCTAGCTATTTCCTGATTTTTTATTAAAAAACCAACAACAGGTTGACCCAATTTTGGATTGAGCAAAGCAAATTCACTAACCACTAGTAAGTTCATGACCATATGCAGGCTTATATTACTGGCAAAAAGAGGTTTAAAGTAAAATCTGAATCAGCCTTGGTTCTGTATAGTGCAAGGATAGCCAACATGGTGCCTTCCAGATATTGTTGAACTAAAACTCCCAGTATCCCTAATTACTGTCATGCTGGCTTGGGCCGATAGGAGATGGAGTCCACCAACATCTGGAGAGCATGGTGCAGGCTACCCCTGGTGTGGGAGAAACTACAAAAAGTGTAATAACGTAGCATTTTTCTCTGAATAGAAACCATGTAATCCAATTATTATTGTCCTGGCACTGTGAAATGAAAGATTAATGAAATCTTTATCATTTGAGAGGCATGCTTGATGAGTTGGGAATCCTTGTGAGCATCCATCTGTTGACTCAGGATCTTTCTCTCTTTTTTGCCAGGAGAGACAGTGAAGTATTGTGCTTTGCAGTTTTCTGACAAAGAAAGGAGGGGGGGAGAATGCATTTCATGGAGTTCATGCTTTTATATTCAAACAAAACTTGAATTTCTTGAGTCTGCATTTTTCTTATTCATTACTTCTCCCTTTCTTGCTATGCTGTATCCAAATGATTAACTCCATGAGATTTGTGCCAAGCAAATAAACACACACACACGCACACACACACACACACACACACACACACACACATTGAAGTGTGGGAGGAGGAAGAGACTGGTGCCAAAACAAATGCAACCTTCTACAATTTTATCTAAAAATCAAAGAGGAGAGATTAATCTCTTTATATAGATACTCACAGAGAACAAATTCTTCTCTTTATGCTTGGCACATGTATTACTTTAAAAGAAAGCTGCAGACATACTGCTGAGTGCAGCAACTGGGAAGTTCATAAGGTAAACCTCCCCAAAACTGATATATAATGTGTGTGCCTTGTCCAAGTTGGTAAAGTTTTTAATGATTCCTCATTAGTGTTGCACAGAGCAGTAAACAATGCCCTCTCCTAGTATTCTGCAGCTCTTGTTTATCTCCAGATGGCAATGTTGTGGAACTGTATGGCTAGCCTACTCAACTTTATCAAACACATAGTCTATTACTTTGCTAAAGTTTAGAAGAGCATTATGCCATGGATCAGGATTAGACTGGAGGTTGCTGTGGGAGTGATTAATTTGCCTAGCAACAGCATCATAGCAGATTATAAAGCATGGACTCTGTTGGGGATTATCATCACCACACTTTCATGCATTAGCCGTGTGATGAAGTTGTACATTTATTGATTATTTCCTTCCATTTGTGAATCACTTCCTAAAATAATCCTCAAAACAGATTTAACAATGAAATCAGCAACAATGAAATCAGTTACCAAAACTTCATATTTCATATATAAAAGCAATTTCAGGTCCAATACTGATAAAGATTGCTACTAAAGGGTAGAGAGGGTGCACCATTGGGTACACCCCTGATATTGCACCTGTTTGCTCATTTCTGTCTACCCCAATTCCACAGACTGAGTCAAGGTTTGAAGGGGAAGCCAGCTATACTCATGGAGGAATCCTTAACAGGGAGCGTAGTGCAGAGGTCTCCTTTAAGACCTTTACTGAATGCACAAAGGTTGGAGGTGGAGCTGATTGAGTGGCTGCAACATCAGGAGCAAGACAGCAGAGCGTTCCTACTAGCCATTAATCACATGCAGCCCCTTCCATAGCTAGGGATGTCAGAGAATTCCAACCGAAATGGGAGCAGAAATTGTCAATGTTCACTGCATATCCATGACCTAAATCAATCCAGCAAATATGATTACTTTTTCCCTCCTAAAAAGTAAGGGGAAATGTGTGTGCATCTTATGGAGCGAATGAAGGATGTGCTTTCACTGCGCAGCGATCCCTCTTGCTGTTCTGGCTTCTGAGATTCAGAGTATTTTTTTTCTTGTTTTCCTCCTCCAAAAACTAGGTGCGTCTTGTGGTCTGGTGCGTCTTATAGAGCGAAAAATACGGTAATTGATGGCATTCCCCTCCCCCTCCAGATTTGCATTCTGTTTCCTTTGCATTGAAATGAATGGTGTGGAGTAACATAATAATAAATGTAAAATTCTGTCACAACAAACCCGGAGTTGAATAATGTAGTTTTTGTTGAAAGCCAAACCACAGCAGAATGGAAATAGTGCTGCATGTCAGGTCACAATATAAATCAATGCTGCCTTACCGTACATCCCTATACATGGATAATGTGTGAGGAACCTGTTTTGAAAGGCAGGGGGCCCTTCTGAGAAATTGGACGGTAGGTTTTGGAGGAGCAGTAATATATGTGTTCACTAAGGACTCCATCCCAGTTTATCCTTGCAGCATGGAATCCATTGCAAAGTAGCAACTTCTTTCACTTGTTTGAGCAATGTGAGAAGCCTCCAGGTGCCTGTAGCATGTGTTGCAGATATTGGGCGCTCTCACGGAGGCCTCTTCCCTGAGTGAGCTGTCACTACTGCCCATTTGCTTTCCTCACACCACTCTGGGGCTAGTCTGTAGGTGAAGGAGAATTGTGAGGGTCTGGAGCCAGCAATTGGGGCAACTGTTCAATGATACCATCCTCTGATATTAGCCCTGACGTATCTCCTCCCTACAATAGTATACTGGTGTAATGCTGGCATGGATGGTGTCAGATGGCTGTTGCGGTTGCTCAAGAGTAACCAGGCAGGACCCCAACCTGTCTTTTATAGGCTTTATTTTGGTGCAAACTATTTACACTGAAGAGAGTCCAAAGTTCATATCTGGCTCAGTTGCTGGCAGAAGCTGGGAGTGGTCTTTTTTGTACCTCTCTCAACCTCTTCTTTGTTACCCCCAACCGTCTCCACCCCTCTCTGCACCTCAGACTACTGCACAGGATGGGCGATGGCAAGGGCATATTTCCCTCCTCTCTGGCTTGCTCAGGAATGGTGTTAAGGCTCTCTCTAGCATCCTCTGGCCCTTGCACCTCTTCTCCACTGGAGGTGGGGCTTTCCTCCTCCCCGGAAGAGGAACTGCTTCGCAAGATTTTCGGAGGCTCCCTGTAACACAACTGCCCTTCTATTTCTCACCTCTGAGCCGATGGCAGTTCCCTGACAGATGTTGAATATCTAGCCTGGGAGCCAATTGTGGCCCTCCAGTCATCTCTATCTAGCTCAGAGCACTCTTCTCAAGCCACACCCTCCCAGACCATGTACCTAACATTATCTGAATGGCATAAGAAAGAGCCTTGCCGATTTGGCTGCAGTGTTCCAAGGGTTGTGTGATAAATGGTCATGAAGGCTAAGGTCTATAATTCATCTCATATGGAGAAATTTCCATTTGGGGAAAAAATGAACGATGCAAAGCAAATACTTTTGGGACTGGACTTTTAAGCTTCCCAGTAGAAATTATGATGAAAATGTTGTGAAAGTCTTTGCACAATAAAAGGAAATTAATAGTTTAATTTCAAGAGAATGTGTCGGGCTAACCACTTAAGTGTTAGAATATGATGGGTAAAAGTAGTTTGTTTGTGAATCAACCTGGCACCTATTTAATTGCAACATTAAGGTTTTCTTTATTGGGTCTACAAAATATAAAATTAAACCAAAGGAGTAGGCTGGGAATTTTTAAAGGACTACATACCAAATGCCAGGCAATAATATTAAGAAAAGAAATTGATCACTGTGGCTTGGAAGTAGAAAGAAAATTGAAGGTTTTTCTGATATAGAGAGAGCAAACATTGATCTAATTAAACTCCATCCATTTGGGAAATAGGAAAATAAATTGGGGAAATAAAAAAGGGAAACAATAAGGAGACAAAGGGACATTTCTTTCACATCCACAGTTTGAGATGCTTTAAAAGTATGATGAATTGCATTTTTAATTTGGTCAAAAACACTGTCGAGGGGTGGGAATAAAAATGCAAAAACCATGAAGTAACAAAGAACACACACTTAAAATACAGCAATCAGAAACATACACAGGAATAAATACATCATCATCATCCATTTTATTTGTACCCCACCCTCCCCAGCTGAAGCTAGGCTCAGAGAGGCTAATATCATAAAATAACACAGTAGACATAAAAACAGGCATCAATTAATTAAAATACATCTTAAAATTAATTAAGACAAATTAAAATCTGGACAAATGGCAGTTATCAGTTTAAGACTGAGAGCGGTTAATACTTGCCAGGACCAACTCTTTTCACTGAACAGGCTGGGAGGCCTCCTTCATGCTTGTTCTTATACAAAGGAAAATAGGTCAGACTGCCCCCTGGCCAAAGGCCTGGCAGAACAGCTCCATCTTGCAGGTCCTGCGGAAAGATGTCAGGATTTGTCTATATTTATTCATACAACTTTTGTCTTTTATATCCCAAAACACAATTCCTTGATCCTTCTCTACCCTGCAGAGCACAAACAGTGTAGAATTCACATTTATTCCTGCCAATATATTCCATTTTGTATGAGGCACATGTGACATTGTTATTTTTCTGAGAGACATTTTGGGTTGAAGCTGAGAAGAGGCCACTTAGTTCCACTTCCCAGGTCTGGTTGGATGCAATATACCTCTGAATGCCTATTGCTGGGAATCGGAAGTGGGGAGAGGGATGTTCCACTGCTTTCAGGCTTCCCGTAGGTCACTGTGAGAACAGAACATTGGACTAGATGGTCCACTGGTCTGCTCCAGCTTGCTCTTCTTATGTTCTGTAGAAGCAGGTGAAAAGGAGTCTGTGATCTGAAAGCACATAATGAAGCAGCTTGGCTTGGATTCGGCAGATCTGGGTTTGGCCAGTGCCTGGATGGCAAACTGCCTTGGAACTCTTGAGCAGGGGTGAGGAACCTTTTTCCAACCAAGGGCCAATTTCCCTTCTAGGGAACGTCTCATGTGCCACATATCAGCAGTAGAGAAATGGCTGCAAATTTTACGTTTGTACAGGAAGCTAATAGGGGCAGGTTCCAGCTGAAGGAGACTGTGAACAAGAACTAGTTGGGGTGTTACTGAGGAAGGGAGAATCCCAAGAGCCAGATAGAGAGTCCCAGGGGATCACATTTGGCCCCTTGGCCTGAGGTTTCCTACCTCCGACATTGAGTTTTGTGGGGGAAATGTAAGATATCAATATATATTATTTAAAAAATAAATAAATGAGGTGTAAATGTCCATGCTTCCTCTTTGGCCATGTAGGCCTAGATGGGCCAAAGTGCAAACAGCATGTATAAGAAGTCTCATTTCACTCTCTCGCATTGAGAGATAATTTCCAGAAGGCTTAATGTTGGCTAGATTGTGCCTATAAATAGTAGCCTAGGGAACCCATCCAAGTCCCAATAAAATCAATGGAAGTTTTTTACCTCAACATATTGGATGAGAGTTTAAAAGTACAAGCTGGCCCCTATTCCACCTCTTCTTCAGCCATTGCCCTGGGATTTCATTTCATTCTTGGCCTTCAGCACCTTCGAGAAGTAATTCAATTTAGCACTGAATCATTACACCAAGGGTTTGATGAATTACGATATGTTCCAAGGAGTACTGAGCAAGGGATGGGAACTGTGAGGGTGATGGTTTTTTTTTCCTTAAAAAAAATCGAAAATGATGAAACAAGCAATTCAGAATTTCAAGGACTAAATCATAAAGGCAATGACTTGGAAACTTCTTATTCCAAGGTAATTATCACCCTGATGGAGGGCAATATTGCTTCCAATTTTGTCAGCTGACTTATAGAATCAAGTCCTTTTTTAAAACTAATAATTAAAGCATGGTGCGGCAGTTCCTCTGAAGCATATTGGAAGATGTGGGGAGATATATCAAATCTTCATTTGTGTGTTTGAGGGACGTTGTTAATTACTAGTGCAGCGTACTCTGACGGGTTTGTGGACAGAGTTAATAGGAAAGGTTTTCTGTTTGCTTCAATGTTCAGAGCCTGAAGCTGGGCTCAAGTGCAGGCTGAAGATGTGTGGCAGAAGAAGAAGAAGAAGAGTTTGGATTTGATATCCCGCTTTATCACTACCCCAAGGAGTCTCAAAGCGGCTAACATTCTCCTTTCCCTTTCTCCCCCACAACAAACACTCTGTGAGGTGAGTGGGGCTGAGAGACTTCAAAGAAGTGTGACTAGCCCAAGGTCACCCAGCAACTGCATGTGGAGGAGCGGAGACGCGAACCCGGTTCCCCAGATTAGGAGTCTATCGCTCTTAACCACTACACCACACTGGCTCTCTGGCAGAAAGGATATCTGGTGGAAATATCCACATCTGCCATTGTCACGACTGGTATAGTGGAGCCAGGAATGCAGGAGGGTACCTTTTCACAGCAAAAGCAATGACATCTTCTGGAGTGATATCTGCCAGCCAAAGTCATGGTAAACTTGAGGGATTGGCAGACATCATGCTGTGGGTTTTGCCTGCAAAGGGCTATTATAGCTAAGGAATCTGGAGAACTTTTGAACTCTGCATGAGCATGTGAGCTTATATAAACGCCTTGAGTGCTCATTCTGAGTTTGCTTAGACAGCATCAGCTTCCGCAAGCACTATCACAATGTTATTTGAGGCACTTCATTCAGCTGTATTCAAACAATGTAAGACCCTGATCTTTCTTTTCTATTGCCTGCTTAGTGCTTCCTGTCCTTAAAAATGAATGACTGGCGCATCTTCTTGAGCACAGAAGGGTATAGCAACTGCCTGAGTCTTAAACACAACAGTTTCTGAGCTCTTTCATGTCATCTGAAAGATTCTGATACGAACCAGCTACTGTATCAACCTGGATGAGGTCTGTCAACCTGTCGCTGATGTCTCTCTCAAGAGGCAAGACTATTATCAGACAGCTAGATAAATGCCCAGATCAACACGGGCATTTCCTGTAATGGTTACAAATTTAGATCGTTTTTGTGCTTACTCTGAGTATACTTGAACTCAGCCTTGATAGAAAAACATGCTTATTTGACCATGAACACTTCTTTCAGGCTCTGTTTCAGAAATGTATCTTTTGTTGCGGTGAGGTGGGGAGTAGCTGACCCCATTGTTTATGGTAGCAATGTTGCAGTTTTCTTTTTAAGTTAGTCTGTTTCTTTTCCCATAAAGATATCCAGCAGGCAGCTAGGCAAGGGGGAAGTTATTTTATAGCCCACGAAAATGCCCTTCCTTTCCCAACTGGCACATCTATACGATGGCATTAGCAGTGGATACATGAATTATCTTTCTGCCTTGAACAGTGACTAGCTTACAGATCTTAAGACTCATATAAAGAGCTGTGGGAATGACTTGCACCTGAAAGTCATTGTTGACAGCAATGACACTCCATTGCTTTACACTTGGAAAAGAATTCTGAACAAGGGGTTGATACTTAAGACAGCCCTAGTGAAGCCTCCATGCCCATTATATATGTTTTCCTATGCCTACATGAGCCTGTTGCTAATATATGTGTATATACTGAATCCCACAAAGTTGGTAAATTGAAAACTCTAATAGCTAGCACCATAGCTAGAAAAATAATGGCAGATGATAGATGCATGCTTGGTTACAGCTGGAAGGCTACTGGACTGGATTATTTGGCGATCTAAAAGAGCCTGCTTCTTGGGAGAAAAGTGATGATAACCTACACAGCATCTTAAAAAGCAGAGACATCACCTTGCCAGCAAAGGCCTGTATAGTTAAAGCTATGGTTTTCCCAGTAGTGATGTATGGAAGTGACAGCTGGACCATAAAGAAGGCTGATCGCCAAAGAATTGATGCTTTTGAATTATGGTGCTGGAGGAGACTCTTGAGAGTCCCATGGATTGCAAGAAGATCAAACCTATCCATTCTTAAGGAAATCAGCCCTGAGTGCTCACTGGAAGGACAGATCTTGAAGCTGAGGCTGCAATACTTTGGCCATCTCATGAAAAGAGAAGACTCCCTGGAAAAGACCCTGATGTTGGGAAAGATGGAGGGCACAAGGAGAAGGGGACGGCAGAGGACAAGATGGTTGGACAGTGTTCTCGAAGCTACAAACATGAGTCTGACCAAACTGCGGGAGGCAGTGAAAGACATGAGTGCCTGGCGTGCTCTGATCCATGGGGTCATGAAGAGTCGGACAACAACAAAATAAACTAGTCATGGCCTAGGGGTCCCAACTTGTAATAAGGTGGAGCTTCCTCACATCCATTTGTGATTGCCTGACATTACCGGTTTAAAGGATCTCACATGGCAGATTTGAGAAAAGTGTCCCTGAAGACCTGGAAGATCTGTTGCCAATCAGAATAGACACAATGTGGGTAGGTCAGGCAATGGGGAACCTGTGGCCCTCCAGATAAGCTTGAACTCTAAATCCTATTAGCTCCAGCAGCATGGCTGATAGTCAGGAATGATGACAGTTACAGTCTGGAAGCATTTGGAGGGTCACAAGTAGCTCACCTTGGATTGGATTCCATAAAAAGGAACTTCATGTGTTCGTATCAGCTGTCCTGTATCTATGTGCCCTGCATGCTCCCCCCCCCCAACTTTTGGGCTGGTGGTATGCAAATGTTTTCTTTCTTTTTTTAAGTATTATCATTGAATATGACAAACCTGTGCAGATCTTAGATTCTCAAGCTCCCTAAACTTCTGAGTTTGAAGGGGTGCTTCCTGAAGTGTATCAAGAACTCTTGCTTTCTACTTAAACAAGATAGAATAACTGCCTAGGGGGTTTCCATTCTGTATAGCAACCATTAAGTAATAAATGCAATCAGCAGAGCCAGTGCGACTTACATAAACCACCCAGCTTTGCTGTCTGGTACCTTCACAAATTGCCCCAACTCATAATGCAGCAAACACTTCCTATATTTCATCCACACAATTATTTGCCATTTTATGCCTGCTGACATCCCATTGATTCTGCTTTGTATCATAAAGTTAGGAGAGGAATTGTTCTTAGGTGTTTTGCAACTAAGTCCCCAAACAATTCTCTTTGCACATATTTATTGCTGGAGGCAAAATTAACTCATTGACAAATATATATGCCTTTTTGCCCTTTACAGTGTGCTGTGTATCTAGATATGAGGCTCTAGAGTGTGATCATAGGCAGTCTACTCACATGATGAAATTTATGCCCGACTCATTTTTTTCCCTCTTTTCAAACATTTTTGCTGTTTTCTTTGCAGTATAGAATCTTGAATTTGTGCCTCATTTTTTGTGTTGACACCATTCATCTGGATGCTGAACTTTAAAAAGTTGGAACCTATGTTGCATAACCTTTACCATCCCGCCAATCACAAAACATGGCTAGATTATATTGTTATGTTGTTAACCAGTGACAAAATATTCAAGCTAACACATAACAATATATAGCAACTTAAGAAATACGTTTCTGGATCAGAGCAAGGGCCCATCTGGTCAATCATCATGTTTTCAACAGCAGTCACTCAAAGCTTAGAAACAAACCATGAATTTTCCTTGAAAACCATGGTTTGGCTTGGAATTCTCCAAGTGGAGGCCAGACACTCACTGCAAACATTTTGTGGGTGTCCAGGCCCCCAGGCCCCCCTGGAGTTGGCACAGTGTCTATTATTTCTGGGGTACCTTGTAAAGAGTGCATGCCCTATATATAGTGTAAATATGCCTTTATAATTGTTCTGACAGGCAAAAAAATCATTAAGTGGTTTGCAAAGACCCCAAGCATGTTTCAAGTGGTTTGTGGAGGGGAAAGTTTGGAAACCAATGTCCTAATAGAAGAAAGATCCCATTTGAGCATTTATTCCTACAATAGTTTGAGGTTGCAAATAAGAAAATAGAATTGCATAACTCTACAAATAATTTGGGGTTGGAAGAAGAAATCAGAACATTGACAAGATTATATTTTGTTTTGACTGGAAAAAGGAATTGAGAAACTTGACCAAAGAAAAAGTAGAGAAATGTCTTTTGTCCTTGGAAAACAAAGCATGTTAGCATTCACCCTGAAAACAAGGATCTGATGAAGGATAATGGAAATATTGTAGGCAATGCAAGCAAGCAGTCCAGGAACACATAATGCCAAACAAACCACAGGAGGAAATAAGACGTAATTTTGCAGTGTGAATTGCCTCATAGATTTGTGTGGATCCATTTTGAATTGGTCCATTTTCCCATAACAGTGAAAGTATAATGGATTTTAAACAACCATGTCAGAGGAAAATTCCATAGGCATACTTGTTTATGGGAAAGTCCCATAAGGGGAGAGAGAACTGAGGGGAGAGAGACCTTTCTGCTGGTCATCAGGCAATGACTTTTCCACCTGCCTTGCCCTGCCCTTCAGCTGCAGGAGCCTTTCCCAGACCATGACTTTGAGAACAGCAGAAGCAGATGGAAAGAGAGGGATATTTTTTAAAACAAACCATCAAACAAACAATTTTATATGTTATATGCCCTTGTTTCTAAGTTTGATCATTTTGCATGGTTTTGCATGCTTTGTGGTATTTTATGCATTTTGATTTGTTGTTATTTTAATGATTATAGATTAGTAAATCTTTATTATAATTGATAAGTGTAAACTGTTTAATTATTATATGCTGATGTTTAATTTTACTGTTTACTACTGGATTCTAATGGATTATTGAATATTGCCTTACTTGATGTAAGTTGTCTATTTAAAAGTTATTTTGACTTTTTATATAAGACCTGATTGTTACTATTAATGTTTGATGTTTTATTATTATTTTTATGTGTGTTGGAAGCATCCCAGAGTGGCTGTGGTGACTCAGTCAGATGGGGAGTATAAACAAATTATTATTATTATTATTATTATTATTATTATTATTATTATTATTATGGAGATGGACACTGTAGTCCAAAACATCGGGTTGGGGAAGGTGATCTATGGTGGGTCTCAACTTGGAGTTCATGAACAGGAGTCCATATGGAAGAGGAACCATCCACCACCAGCACACTCAGAATACCCCTAGCAGTATGTCCATCTCCCCATGTGGTCAAGATGCAATGCAGCACTTACCTTTGACAGCCACCATCCCACCAATACACCAAGAATAGTTACCTGATAGCTCAGCAGGCATCACCCTTGCCTTGAACAGAGCATATTGGAACTGACTAAAGGACTGAATATGAGCAAAGATCCAGTTACTCAGATTCTCATGAAATATAATGGATAGCAGCCAATTTTGCAATTGCATGCTCCTTCCTTCCTCCTTTCTTTTTCAGAGGGGCAGCCCTATACAGATTGAACACTATATCCGTGGATAAGAAATCGAGATATTTTCATTCTCAGTCACTCCTGTCCTCATGAGCAAAAATTCTCTTTCTTGTTTTCAGAGGTTATTGCTGACTAAAATTATGAGTGCATTGATCACACTTCCAGATACTTCTGGATAAAAGGAAGAAAATAGCTTGAGGCCAGTGTGCAGTTTTGCAAACATCCACTAGATA